>NW_027286070.1:19473702-20859025 GCF_022747635.1 Hetaerina americana | reverse complement strand
AAAAGAGAATTATATTATTCACTTAGAAGAGTGGTAGTTTTAGGAGTGGGGAGTGGAGGGATACAAAATTTCGTTGGCAAGATCATCTTTCCAACGGACACATTTCAAAATTTATAACTGCTCCAAAGCGTCGAGCCTTTGACCATTTTCTTCAAAATGAATAATTTTTGTCACAAAGTCTCTGTTGTGGTCACTTTCGATGATGCTTTGCAAAGAGGATGTTATGTTCTTATTTTTTACACATGTTTGGTGTTCTTCAATCCTTTCTTTAAATTTCCGTCCTGTTTGCCCATTAAATTTTTAAAAAAGTGTGTGGAATTATAAAGTCAATTATTTCATTACATTTCAATATGTTATGCAAATTCCATAAAGTTACGCCTGAGACAACAAATTTTATGTAGAATAATATTTTATTGCTGGTTATCACCATCAGTACTTTCAGGGAATAATGCAACATGTAATAATACTTTTGTTTTTTTAATTTTCTGGAATACTAATTTAAAATCGGGGAGTTTTAGTTCCGAAGTAACGGTATTAAGTTTTCTTTCCTACGAAATAGGGTGGGCAAATAAACCGCCAAAGACCCAAAAGGGAGTAGTTTGTCTGAAAGTTTAGAACAGGGTTCAAAGGGTTAGCGCGTTAATGGCTAGAGGTCGCCTATTATAGGTTACAAGTAGAGGGAAAATCTTCATCTTACAATTTTCCAGCTAAAGTACTCCTTGCGGGGTAATTAGCTACAGTCTGTGAGCTACAATTATTATTTCAACCACTGGAATGGCGAAACCCTAAAATGTTAGCTCTTGCGAGCAAAATTTCAATTAACTGGGCCTGAAGCAACTTCAATCTACGTGTACAAATATATCATTTCAATCTTTAACTTTAATTTTAAAGTAAATGCGTAGCGAGCATATTTGTCATGTCATATGTGAGTTCGAGTTTATAAAGAGGAATTTTGTTAATAAAAGTATCGAAAACTTTATCATGCAATTATTGATTATTAAAGGTTTCAAATTAGAATACTTTAGATTACTAATCCGTTGGCATTTTTACTGCCACTATTAAAGGGTAAACAAATATGACTAATAATTAAAAATGCTGCTTTTGTCAATAGCTTCGTGGCACCTACAGGTAAGTTCAACCTCTCAAACGCATTTGACATACCTTTGGCTTGAATGTCCCTAAGAAACATAAATCTCCCCCTGAAGGCATATCTTAAGAATAAAATGCAGTTTTCTGCACTGCCCATCTAAGTTATACCTAAGCACAAGCTAACCACTCTATTGTTAAAAATGTGAGCACTGAGCGCTTAACGCAGTTTCACATACTATGGATAACCATATGAATTGGTTAAATATATTTGAGTACTGTATTGAGTACTATCCTTCTTATTTTGTAAAATAGTATGTCTCTAGGTAGAGCTTTATAAATAAATATATTCGCCAAGATATCCACATTACTGAGAATAATTTTGGGGGGGAATAAGTTCAATATGATGAATTACCTGTTGCTTTGGAGTTTTAATTTTTCATATTAATGTGTCAGAGTACATAGAATGCTTCTCCACCATATATTTCGCTATAACACGGAATAATTGGAAAAAAATATAATGGAAATTGTGGTGCGAAAAATTTCCGTAAGGTTTCTTTATCAAAGGGAAAAAGTCAGGTGATACATTTCTGTACAATGGATGGAGTGGTGTGAAGTCTCAATGAAATACTGGCCTGAGAATACTTCCAAAGCATTGGTTTCCCGTCATTGTTTCACTTTCACTTCATCCCTCACTCTTATGTCCCTCTGTCTCCTTTTCCAACCCTCAAAAGTTCATTCACACTCTTCACTTCCCCTACCACATCCCCTTCCTACATTGAGATTTTTATGCCACCGCATCTTTTCCCTATTCAAGTTAGGTCCCATTTTTTAACGCTAACTATTTCTCCGCTGCAGGGCGTTAGCAAGTTCTTTTATTTTATATGCTCACACCCGTCTACTTCCTCGGAAATTGCCTTTTCCTCGCGACGCTGACCCCGCTCTTTTACGATGTCGTTGCTTTCGCACTGTGCTGCATAAAACACGTGCTATTCCTGCGGATTTTTTTTGCCTTTTCAACCTGGTCTGAAAGCGAGAAACAGCAATGGTTTTTTTATTTAGCAATTCCAAGTGTCTTGGTTCTAAAAGTTTATCTGATATCCTCGCCTTAGGGCCCACTTTTCGTCCTTCCTACTGCGTGTATTCACCTGGAATGCGGTTTTCTGAAGAAAGAATTTCCCAGTCAATTTAAATGAAAATTTGTTTTTTTTTTGTTTTTTTCTATTGCGCCCAAAGTTTTGAGGACGCAAAGAGCGACTCTTTTTATTGAAATGTTCAGTGTACCGGATGTCCAATATTTTAAAGGTAAAATATCTGTAGAAAATATTTTGACACTGCATTTTTTTTTAGGCTTTAGAAGTCGTTGGAGATTGTCGGGAATAATAAAATTGGACGAGAAATACTGGCCGCGTTTGGCTACGGGAATGTAAAATTCAAAATCAAATTCAATTGGTTTGTGTTGGTATTCAAATTTTCATCCTGAGAACTTGAAAAAAAACGCATCATACTTAAAGTTCTACTAATTTCATGTCACAACAAACAATAGCAATTATTTTGTTGTTTTGAATAAGTCTTCAGGTAGTATTACTCCATCAAAAAATAAAATACTCAAAAGCTATATACGAGTACTTTTATAATCACTTCATCACCGGATTACGTATTCTTTAATAGTGCTTCCATTGTTATCTATTATTCTGAAAGATAGGAAAATAGTTTTCTGTTATCCCAAGATAATTTACATATTGTGGGGATGTTTTCGTAGTGAATGTATTTTTTGGATCTTTCGACAGAAAATTCCAGTTCAACAGCAGAAATGAATATTTTTCTATCGATGGTCATATACAACACAACTTTTATTTGAATTCCAAGAATTTTATGTGATCGGGGCAATCGTTACTGGACAGTGGTAGTAATTTGGGGAGGCGACCAACTGCTAAGGCTATGGGCGTCATTAGGGATCAATGTGGGTAATTTGGTAGAAGTAAGACGTTCAGGGAACAGAGAAAGAATGGAGAGATACCCGATGTCACCATTAGCTATCAACTAATAACGAAAATGTTAAGGGATCACACTGTTTGACGTCCCATCTGATGCAAGGAGTAATCTACTTTGAAATGCTTCCCACATTGCGCCGCAAGTAGACATCGGGATACTGATGAAAAATTCTGCACCTTCTGGGAGTCGAACCCAGGCCCTCTAGTTGGGTAGCCAGCACGTTAGCTACCGCACCATCCAGATCCCCACGAGTAATTATACTAACCGTATTTTTCAATTAAAAAATTGCCGAACGGTCGTGAGGAAAGTAAATTGAAGGGTGATTGGAAAATTGTTTTTGCTCGAGGTGGATATTTTGGCTTTCGTGCCCTCATAATTCTCAGGTTGATTGGATTTTACGCGGAACTGCATTTCAACTCCACATGCTGTTCGGTATTAGTAATTATACCGACTTTCTGGACAGAATGCAACGAGTTTCTGGGATATGAAAATTATATTAATATCCTAAACGGTGACCTATGCACTGCATTTATCTTGTACCATTGAATTATAGATGGGATTTCCCCCATCATTTAATTGAAAGTTCCTGGGACTCATAGTAGCGTTCCGGCTTGGGATTTTGTATTTTCCGATTTTTTTCTGACAGACTCATCGTAATATTCGTATGCAAACACGGTGTTGGGAGAGTAAGGAGTCTGCCGGAAGTTGGCCAAAAGTTATACAGTAAACAATTTTAGGTTTCCACTGCAACTTATTCGCAAACAAAAGTTATCGAAGCCATATTGGTTCCGAAGAGCAAGAAAAGAATGCACCGTGCCTAAAAATATGAAAGAATCATTGATTCAGCTGCTATTTGTTTTAAACAGGCTGAGTTTGATTAGTGACTGCAGTTCAGTATCATTTGTTGCTTGTTTGAGATAACCGTGGATATTTGATATTTAACCGTATGGCAAATAAATTTTAAACTATCAGTTGATGAAAAATATGTCAAATATAATGGGTACCTGACATCATTGTAACATGCTCTATCTCCCATCAATACACCCTCCTGATTAAAGAAAAACACCACCACAAAATATTTGCTCAAAGGATATTGAAATACAGGGTAGAGAGTGGAAAAAGGAAAAAGTCAACTATCAATCAACAATTAAGCAAATACATGTGTTTGCTGATTCAAATACTTTTGTTTCCTTTGCTCACTGGATTTGACTTAACTCATAACAGTTGGTATGACTGTTTCAAATTAGTAATAATGAGTCATTATTAATTAGTATTTACTTCACGTCTTTTGGTATTTACAGGTTTTCACTCCTCATTTTATCAACGTGTTTTATCATGTTTTTATCACGTGCTTTATCATCAACGTGTTTTATCATGTTGATAACGTTTATCATGCTGGAAGAATTTCTGTATTTTTTAAAAGTTTTAAATATTATGTGTATACCAGCGTACATTTTTATAAATTAAGAACGTAAATCCGTTGTATTTGACGTACAATTTTGAAGAATATATTTGAAGGAAACCCAAATTTAAATTGTATTTCTAACCAATACTTACCCTTCGCGAGGTTCCATTCAGTTTACGTAAATTAAATTTAGTCTGATTTTATTACAGCAACTGTGTTGATTTTTATCAAATTCGTTCCATATTTCTGGGTAATGGACTATATTTTCCGTCTCTATGAAGTTCTCAGACTACTTCTCTCATTCATTCTTCTGTCATTACAACGTAACTACGAGATTTCAAAGCCTAAAAATCATTCGCCTTGATCAGGGTTCGATCCCGGATTCCTTAGTATCCAGTGATAACCTTTTACCCAATTAAGCCACCGAGGTGTCCTCTTACACGCCGATTTTTTAATCTTCTCATGACTGTTTGGTGACAATGTCTCGCATCAATTCTCTAAGCATATCAGTGCAGTAAATGTCTTTCACGCTTGCCCATTACATCCGCATTCACTCTATATTCTTTTAAGACCCATCATCCTTACTATTACCTCTCCTATTTTTACCGCCATCATTCATCAACTATCTTACCATATTACTTCTATTATACATTTGTACTGAGTCTGGCATACCCATTTTTCATTGATAGTGCTTTTAAATTCACTAAATATGTCCAATTTCATTAACAGCTTGTATAGGATTACACATTTATTCACTGCTATTTTTCATGCCCTAGACAAACTCATATTTTTTGCGTTTATACCCCTCATTACAATCGAAAGCCTTTCGACCGTTACTCGCTCCCCTTTTAATGCCTCCAACCCTCCTTTCATTTTTCTCTTCTTTATTTCCGGCCCAGACGAACAAAATCGTACACTTATTTAATCATTTTGTTTATAGACTTTTTATGCAAACATTATACTCAAGGTTCTTATCAAACGCTGCTACTGCCTTTGTTATGGAAGCCTTTAACTCTAATTCCATTTATCTCTGTTCCACCACTGAAGCGAACCAGAGCTCCTTGTAATTAATGCTGGCACTAGGCCAGCAATGCATTATCGTCGGGGTATATAATAGCAGGTACATATTTAACTCAGGTCATTAAGCCTACGTCATAGAGGTGCATATCTCTCACAAATTTATCCACATAAAACTCGTTTCGGCCATGTTGCGATTATGCATCCCGTTTCCAAATTGTTTCATTTTTATTGTGAAATTCCATTTATTCATATACTTGTCTTTCTCTTTTTCCATGTCATTATTACAGGACTTACTGTACGATACCTATCGCTCACCTCATGACTCGATACACCCTATCGTATGCCTTGTTCAATTCAATTAATATTTGGCCCATGAATTTCTCTAGCATCGGCCGAAAGTTTCTTAAGTACAAGCTGAGGAGCAAACGGGTGAGCGTTACACACTTCACCAGGCAATAAAACATATTACACTCCCCCACCCTTTGCTCAATTTTACCATCCGTACTCTCTCAGCTGTAATTTAACGAAACAATCTCCCTCTAGTTCACAAAAGGACAATAGAACTAAAACCTTTCCATTCCTAATCATTCCCCTTCATTTGAGCCAAATTATACTATTATTGCATTTTTCCGGTCATACGGTGCAGCGAAATTTGCAAATTTGACGTTATGTACCAAAGAGTGATAAGTAACGAGCCGAAGGATTTCGAAAAATTGTACCTTTTCAAAGGTTGTTTAAGGATTAAATTCGTAAGCGAGCGAATAGGCCACTCAGTAGTCATTTATGACATAGGAATAATTATATATACCTAATTGTATGTTTGAAAATTAATAATTTCTCCCTATAATAGATTAACAGCTATAAACTTTTGAGCCATCATTTTATTCAAATGTATGCATGCATAAACGACAGTTCGTCCAGTAGTCCAGTAATGCCTTCTGGTCTAATACGTCCCACATATATGCACATTAAATAGATGCCATAGTTTGTGTATCTTGTGACTGCATTGAAATTTTTTTTAAATAGACCAGGACAAAAATTTGCAAGGAGTCATTAGCAAACGGAAAATCAGTTTTGTAGTTAAATTCAAAACGATACAAAAGAAAATATTGGTACACAATATGTGCATAAGATAGTAGTTATTCGGTAATCTGCCGAGTAAGATTGGTTCTTGATGGACGCAGACGAAACACATATATATTTCTTAGCCTCACACTAAAAACAATGTGATCCCACTCTAAAATAAACCCTTCTTTATTTCCGCATGCTTCCCATCTCCCTTCATTCGATCCAGCTTACATACCCTTTTTATCTTTCTATTTCTCTCCTCTATCACAGTCTTATACGAAGTCTGTTCAAAAAGTATCACGACTTTTGTGTTTTTCCAAAAATTATTTATTTATTCATAAATTTCTTTTGTCTCCTTCCAAGTAATCCCCATTAGATATTATACACTTGTAACAACGTTTTTTCCAATCCTCGAAGCGCCTCAAAGAATCATTTTTTGTGATCTTGTTCAGCTCCTTCGATGCAGTTTTTATCTCGTCCATCGTAGCGTAGCGTCGTCCTTTCATGGGCCTCTTTAGTTTTGGGAACAAGAAAAAGTCACTGGAGGACAGGTCTGGGGAATATGGTGGCTGCAGCATCATAGGTATGTTGTTTTTGGCCAAAAATTCGCGCACAAGCAACGATGTGTGAGCAGGGGCGTTGTCATGGTGCAAAAACCAATATTTGTTCTTCCACAAATCCGGGCGTTTGTGGCGGATTGCTTCGCGCAAATTGCGCATAACTTGCAGGTAATATTCCTTCCTTATTTACCGTTCTACCCTGTGACAAGAACTCATGATGCACCTCGCCCCTGAAGTCGAAGAAAACTATAAGAAAAACTTTCCCATTCGACCGAACTTGGCGCGCTTTTTTCGGTCTTGGCTCGTGCTGCAGCTTCCATTGGGATGATTGAGCTTTAGTTTCCACGTCATAATCATAAGCTCATCATTTGTCACCAGTGACCCTATCGAGCAAATTTGGGTCGTCGTGGATAGAGTCATTAGCAATGTTAATCCATTGCTGTTTTTGGTCGAAATTGAGTAATTTTGGTAAGAATTTCGCGGCGACCCGTGGCATGTACAAATCATTGGTAATGGCACGAGCCAATCGATATGTTTAGGTCATCAGCAACTTCTCTAACGGTGATTCGACGATTGTCCATTACTATTACCTTCCAGGTTACCTTACAGAAGTACCAATTATAACGTTACAAAAAAATCAAAAATCAAATATACATAACCCGCGGAAATTCAAAATTTGCGATACTTTTTGGACAGACCTCGTACATCACGTCGCCAATCAGAATACTCTGCATTGATCTTTCCTGCCTCCTTTCGATATCTCTCAACAATCCTCTCTCCTCCCTCGCTTTGCTTAATACATCTTTGTGAAAAATTAGGGACTTTGTAATTAATTTCATTACACACCTGTATAAAAAAGTTAATTTTCAATCAATAGATAAAGTAATTAATTATTTTGATTGAATAATTGACGAAATTTTATCGATGCATTTCCATAATTTTAAATATATGTGAATGTGTGCTGGCAATATTCGTAGTCATCCGCACGAGGGATGATTTATAGGCGACGGTAGAAATTCGCCAGCGTTAAGCCTTGGCGTGAAATGACGCATCTAAGAAGAGAAATGAGTTCATTTCTCTCTACCATGTATGGTTCCCAAAAAATTAGCACCGCATGGATTTGCGTTGAAGTGTTAGAGAAACCACATGGATTTGAATCCGAGACATACCGTTTATTCAAAATGTCACTTTACTCTTGAATATCGGACGTCTCCGGTTAATCAGTTTTATGAAATAATCAATTCTCGGCATCGCAAAATGGAAAATTAAATTATAGCTTCTTAGCCCAAGTTAACATGAGAGAATTTCCTTGGAATGGTTAATACCCTTATACCTTTATTAAAGAGCATTTCACGTACAGTCATTTCGCGAATACTCATTCGTGAACATCTCGACCCAAATCAACTGTAGATACATGCAAATGTAATATAAAAGAATAGAGGATCTGTGAAAACTTTGACAGTGTGAATGCTAGTTTTCTCTCAATTTAGCATAAAATAATATTTTAATATTTTTGTGGATTTCAAGTGATTATTAATTAGCGCTTATCTACCTGTATTGACCCGTAATCGATAGATTAAGTGGGTAATAGAACATCAGACAAAGATTGCGTATATTTTCGCTTAGGAATAATGTAGGTTAAAGCTGGGTTTGTGTATTTTAACTTTCCATATTTTATTAATGATCACAACATCTGTTAGGAAACACGGTTCATCAAATCCATTACTGTGAGACTCTTACTTCTGTGTACAATATTACTTTAGGTCTGGCTTACCACCTTCTAGACTGAGCGTAATACCATCTTTTCCTACTCCCATCGTCTTACCAGATGGGCTACCACCTTTTTGTTACCACTTTCTTGCAAATATTTTTCCCATATTCATATTTTGGACAATGAATTAATTAAAGGATTATCCTATTAATTCACAACAGTTATTTCTCTTTCTTTTCACGTAATATAAAATTGAGTATCCCACTTCGTTGCAACGACTGTGGTGTAATTTAATCATTGTTAAAATACTATGCTAGGGTTGCTATTTATATTTATAACCTTGACAACAGCAATGGCTTTAGACGCCGTATAACGTTCGATCTGAAAGTTTGACCCATTTAACGCTAACTCTCTTCAGAATATTTTGTCGTTTGATTATAGCTTGTGTCGTTGACATTCACTCGACAATTTTGTCTCAGCGAAAAAATGGAGTTAACTCGTGAACACTTTCGTGCGATGGTTTTTTACGACTTTCGACGTGAATTATCAAGACAGAAGTACATTGATCAACTTACTTCTATTTTTGGCGATTAGGCCCCATCAATTCCCACTGTAAAACGCTGGTATAACGAATTCCATCATGGCCGCCGTTCGCTTAGCGACGAAAGTCGTGAAGGTCGTCCAAAATAAGTTGTTGTGGCAGAAAGCATTAATGCTGTGCAATAACTAGTAAAGGAAAATCGTCATATGACTTATTGTGAGATTGAGGCATCCTTGGGGATTAGTATGACGAGATTAATCAGATATTGAATTAACATTTAGCAGTGAAAAAAATATGTTCGCGTTGGATCCCGCATAATTTGACAAAAGTTCAAAAAGATGCTTGTGTCGATTGGTGCAAAGAAAATCTCAAGAAATACAATCGGGGTGCATCAAAAGCTATGTATAACATCTACACAGGTGAAGAATCTTGGATCTATGCGTATGAGCCCGAAATAAAGCAGCAATCCACTGTATGGGTCTTCCAAGACGAGCCAAATCCGGCAAAAGTGATTCGTGCACGAGGCACATCGAAGCAAATGATCACCTGTTTCTTTGGAACAACTAGGCATTGGGAAATAGTATCGGTAGAGTAACGTAGAACCGTTAATTATGAATGGTACTTGAGCATTTGTTTACAGAAGTGCTTGGTTAAATACGGAAAAAGAAGCGGCTACTAAGGATCATTCTTTATCATGACAATGCAAGCCCTCACAGATTGGCTGAAACAACTACCTATTTGACTGACCAAAACCTCGAAATGATGGGTCATCCTCCGTACAGCCCTGATGTAGCACCAAATAGCTTCTTTTGATTCCCGTCTATCTAGAAAAAATTGCGTGGCCAACGTTTTTCGGCGCCTGGAGAAGTCGTTGATGCATTCAAAAACTATATTTTGGCGATACCTCAATCGGATTGGAAAAGGTGCTACGAAAATTAATTTGAGCACATGCAAAGGTGTATTGATTATAATGAAGATAACTTCAACAAACAAAAAAGCCATTTTCAACAATAAAATACTGTCTTATTAATATTAGACTGAAAATATAAATAGCAACCCTCCTACAGGCCTCGTCCTTTTAGGATAGAGATAAAATTTTGCTCTTGTTCGTGGGTATATTTTATATAAACCCAAAGGCTTTATCCTTAAGTTGATCAATCGCAGAGTTAGTAGGAGGAAGAAGGTTGGATAACTTGGATTTGGAACAGACCGAGTTATGCAGATGAATCTCGGATTAAAGTCGCGAGCCTTGGCTGAAGCCGCATTAAAGGTGCATCGGCAGAAGATCCGCTCACCCATGAAATAAAGTTCCCCTTCTCTTCTCATAGTCTCTCGTCCCTCCCTCGATCAGATTTCACTTTCACCAGATCTACATGAACTTCCACCGAGGAGCACTCGACTCCATAGGGCACTTTGGAGATAATATCGCGGTCGGAAATGGAGAGAGGGTAGGAACATTGTAGTCATGGTGGAACCTCTTGTGAGATAAGACGAGCCTGATGTAAAAATATCTTGAAAAAGGTAAAAAGTCGCTTGGAAGTGTGCAGGTAGACGATATTGTATTGTATCGATATTTCTAATTCGATGCTTTATTAATCATGAAATTTGTCTTATTAAAGTTGTGTCGTTTGTTTCTACTCGATGTTTTTCACCACGCATTTCAGCTACAAATATATGCTCTTAGATTATACATTTAATGGCATTTTGGAATAAGAAATATCTAACATGCAATCAAACGTAAAATGTATCCGTTCTGTGTATAAAATATCGCCAATAATTACAATTACTTATATTATCTCATTCCGTACTAATGAAGATAGACTTTAAATATAATGATTAAAGTTACTTTTTTGAACAAATTTCTTAGCACAGGTAATTAAACTCGGTGAGGATAAACAGTCCAGCTTGCCAATGGAACAGCTTAAGGGAAGATTGTCTTCTTTTGCACTTGTCAGGAACGATTTTTCGCTCATTATATTTTGCACTTTGCTATCAATTTCTGATCAGTTTTAGACAATTTGACCAACTTTCACCGGTATCCAAATATTTCCAGTGAGAACATATTACGGAGGAATAGCCCAGTGTCTCTTCGTGGATAGGTATTTACTACCTACTTTGTATAGCAGCACTTTCTCTCAGAAGTGGGAAAGGCTCAACAACGGAAATATGATTTTAACTATCTTCTCAACTATAGCGTACTACCAGTGGAATAAAAAATTATAGCTTTGCAATAAATAGCGAATGATTTACCTTCATCGGCCATTTAGTAAAGGTCATTACGCGGAGCACCATGATTGAAGATGTTTAGAGAGAGCAAAAGTATGATGCGATAGTTACAAAGCGAGCCATGTACATCTAATCTGCATTGATGAATATGATATTTTCATCGCGGAGTGGTATCGAAAAATGCGAGATATGAGTCGATTTGTATCTCTGAGCGCGACTATCGTTGAACTGGAGTATGAGAGAAGGGCAGGTTGAAGGAGCAGCCACCGGCGATCTAAATGAGAGCTGTTACCCCACCGACGCGCGCTACGGGGCCTTGAATTCTTACCCCGAAGCAAGCAAGGAAGAAGATAACGTGAGGGAGCAAAGGCTCTTCATTGTGGTGGAGGTCACGAAAGAGACGAAAAGTGTGGCTGACGCGTTCGGATGGGAAAGAGAGGAAAAAAAACAGTCGATGGAAAAAAGTCTTAACGGGTGAATCTCTCTGGCGTTCAGCAAACTTTTGAATGGGAAAAGAGGGGCCACGTACGTATATAGGACCGGCGGGAGGGAAAGTGTTTATGGAAGAAAGATCGTGGGGAAGGAATTGCGTTTTTTTTATAGCAGAGAGAACTCCGCCGAGAGCACCCTCGTGAAATTTCACTATCGGCAAAGAACGAATCGGTTGGTTAAGCAGGGATAGATATTATCTTCTCCGTGATTTTGAAAGGAATCTTTGTTGGGACTGTAAATATCCGAGACGTTCTTGGTAGGTTCATCTTGGGTGAAATCGGTGCATAAATGGGCGCATTTCTGACCAGAGTTTAAACCTATATGCAAAATATCTTCATGACCCAAATATTTCTTTTACAGATTGCACCCTTATATTGAATATAAAAATGCTACAAAATGTATGTGATATATCTGCTTACCAAACCGCAGTCATTAACGCGAAGTTTGGTTTTATCAGTTAAGGTAGAGCTCCCCTAACACTACGACCAATGGCGTGAGAAATTCATGCATCAAGGCAATTCCTCGATCGCCTATGATTTCCCAGGAATATCGTGTGCGAGAAAATCATACAGCTTGGGTGGAGCTGTAAATGCCCAGAGGATTTTCCAGGAATAGAACCTAGGCTCTCAGTTCCGTAGTTGAATGCCCATGCCCATGTGCGCATATTTGCATATCATTATTTTTATTAAATAAAATCGTTATTTTAGACCAAACGGCTTCTGCGAGTGCAATTCGAAAAGTAAGGTCTCCTATTTTTGTTCCATGAATCTCAAATTTATTCTCAACTTTGTGTGCATCGTAAGAAAGGCTGAGCATTCAGCTATTTTTCTGCATAGTCGCCTTGACAATCAATTACTTTTTGCATCCTTGTAACCAGCTTTGTAATCATCGACCACCTTCCTTACAGCCCGGATGTTGCCCGTAGCGACAACCACTTGTTTCCTGCTGTCAAAAAACACCTTGGAGGACAGAAATTCAAGTCAGACGAGGAAGTGCAAGAAGCAGTCGTCGGTTGGCTTCGCGACGCGGTGGGAGAAAGGTACGATACCGGTATTGAAAAGATGGCTACAAGGATACAAAAAGTGATTAATCGTCAAGGCGACTATGTAGAAAAATACCTAAATACTCAACCTATCCAACGATCTACGCAAAGTTGAGAAAAAATTTGATTTTTCATGAAAAAATAGGAGACCTTAGTTTTCGATTCGCCCTCGTGATTTATATTCATGAGCCAGTTGAACTCGGCTGAGTATTATCCACCTCGTAGAATACAAAAGCGAAATAGGGAAAAAAGTAGTAGTATTTTATGTAAGCGGAGGATGAAACAATGCAACAGTATCTTCAGGTTACAGAAGAAGTGAAGAGAAATCCCGTATTATTTTCTTGAAGTTAAAATCATTGTCTAAAGTTGCTATTGTGTTAGTATACCGATCAACGAGATAGCTGTAGCTAACGTTCCTCTAAAATTACCAGGAATCATAAGATACGAACAATATCGAAGAATCGGCAATCAAGAACTCATTAAGATTCGGAGATGTCACTTTTAGTTATGTGTAAAAAGAACTGGCCACTCATAAAAAAGTAGATTTAATCCTTGCGGAACTTTGACTGTGCAATACACGTGCAATGGAAAATTGAAACCGGAAAAATGTCATCACTTCATGCCTACAACCGCATCTAATCTGTTTTGAAAAACAATTTCTTGTTTCCAAGTTTTTTTAAGAGTGTCCCGTGTAATGGTCAGATGAGAGACCAACTGAAATAAAAAAAGCTGCATTCAAGGAACATTCATCGGACATACACTAAGTATAAAAATATTATACTTAGTGTATATCCGATAGGTACGGAGAGAAATTAGGTAATAAATTGAGTGCGTATTACGAAATAAAACCTAAGATTACCCATTGTCAGTGCAGAGGTCCACAGCTCTGAGAGAGACCACATATTTTTAAAAAAAGTTAGAATAAGGAATAAAATTTCAGTTTTTGTTTTAATTATTTCCTTGAAATATTATTTTTCACAAAAGTTATAAGCTTTATAATGTTCTTAATTTTTGCTCGGAAAATAATGTCAATGTTGCGGATACCTTTGATTGTAATCGATCTACAAGTTTGCCTTGTTTTTCGTAATTGAATATAGCTAATTGAGCACCTTATTGAGGGTTCAAGTTCGTCTGCAACCAATTTACAAATAATATCCCAAACAGATTTTTTTAAGGTTTGTTTCGATAACTTGGTGGAAAAATTGAGTAAATACAGAATTATTTATGGAATTAGAAGAATTATACGAGCTCGTATACTCATTTAAATTGGTTCCTGACTATAACGAACTCTTGGAGTTTGCTTATTCGGTGTATGGTGATATAATTTCATTCAAACTAAATAATTAAGGATTTGATTTAAATGAGTTATTATCATAAAATCACTGAGTTCAACCATATTTTAGGATTACAAGAGAAAATATTTCGGTCAGAGCAGTTTTAGATCTAACATTACAAGGCTATAAGTTTCGATGTGTGCGTATTCAACCCTATTTTTCAACTTCACAGACCTCTCCTATTAAATAAGCAGTAGTAGGTAGCACACATCTAATATTCCCCGTGTGTCCTAAACGCGACCGGTAAGGGAAGATGTAAAACACGATCGTAGCAATAAATCGATGAGACCATACCTGGCCTGTTCTCAGCGAAAAATATACACGTGTCAGAGAGGAGTAAATTTCATTCCGTGGTGATTTCCAGAGGACCGCGAAACTGACCTACATTCACCGCTACGTCTTTCCCGGGAATGGAGACCCATCCCCACCCACCCACCATTCGTCCTCTCTTCCCCTCTCTTTCTTCCTAGGCCGGCACGTTGAGTGCATTACCCAGTATGTTCAGTCAGGGTGCAGGAAGGGGTAAGAAGGATAGATCTAGCTCCCGGGTCCGGGGAACTTCGACATACCTTTGTTTCATTCATCCCGTTCCGAGAACACCAAAAGGAGCGAGTGAGCGACAGCGACATAACAAGGGAGTGGGCGTATGTACACACACACATAGAAATGCGTCTACATGCACACATATATCTTATACGAAAGTCTCACGGATGTGAATAATAATTCAAACGAAGGAGTTAGATGGCTTTCACCAACAAAATTACAGAAATACGACTATAGAATATACATATGTACGAATAGAATACAAAAATATTAAAAAAATATACCGGGAGAATTTATCAAAGTGAGAGTATATTCGTTAACGTGTGAGTGCTCTTTTTATGTGTTCTTACATTGCTTGTTGCTGTCCAAGTTTTTTATTCAACACTTCCGCATTAATTCAACGAAATCATAAATATATATGTGTACACACACACATTCACAGTAAGTTGTATATATATATGTACACACACACATTCACAGTAATACATGTTAAGGTCGGTTTGGTAAGGTGATGGTAAAGTTGACCCAGTACTAGTAAGTCCGTCGTTACCTGAAATTCATACACTAGGGTAGGAGGGGCCAGTTCCTTTCCTGTGCCAGCTCTGGTTTCCTAGGAAGATTTGGTACTCGAAAAATCACACAGCTTGGGTGGAGCTGAGGGTGTCCAGAAAGGGTTGCCAGGGAAACGAACCCGGGCACTCCGTCACTGTGCCTCTAGTCCAACACTGTGCTCCTGAACGACCGCGACCCTAAATATATGTGTACACTATATATATATATATATAATGTATAAAATTTAGCACCAGTGGACACAGACAAAAACAGAAACACACACAAAAGGAAAAGAAACTCACTAGTCTTCCCACTTCTCATTTCTTTTTTGTGTTTCTGTGTTTTTGTCTGTATCCACTAGTGTTAATTTTTATACATTATTATTCACGTCCGCGAGACTTTCAAAAAAGTGTTATATTTATATACATATATATATATATATTTTTATTTATTTATTTATTTATTTATTTATTATAAATTTGTTTTCATGGATGTGCATGTGTGGATCATTTGTTGGGATTGATGCTTGGAAGCGGTGAAGAAATGAGGGCACAATTCGTGGTCCAGTAAAAAAGTACAACGGGAGATTTGAGGAATGAGGAGGTCAAAGGGCGAGGTGGAGGGAGGTACCCGAGAGGGCCCAAGCGAATCTCCTCCCGCTGACCCCATTCCGTCTCGCCCAGGGATGGGTCTCAAAAGTAGGTGGCGTCCTTGGGCAATTGGGGCACTCCTAGCGCCTCGCGAAGGGGCGGTTTTTGTCAAAGGCGGAGTGGAGAACATCAGTCACTCGGCTCGTGGAATCAATTAAAGTTAGGACGAGAACTGGCGAGAACTTGCCTGAAAAGTTTTTGTTTTGTGGAGCGAGTAGATATCGATCGCCGCACGGTACCGGGGCGAAGCTTAAATTAGCCGTCAAGGGCTTAAATTAATGGATTGAAATTGATGAGGGGTAGGAACGTCAAATTTCAGAATGCAAACTGTCAGTGTTTTTATGGAAAAGAAAACTGCTTGTGTTTACCTTGTCTGTCCCAGAAGCATTTTTATTTTTAAGACGATACCTATTGTTCGATTTTACCGTCGCATTTTTTCAATTTATATTGTCAATTAAAATATCCGGTGCTACATGTATCTGCAGAGTTAAATATTTATGCACATATATTAGGCTTGATAATTTCAGCAACGGAGTTATCGGTTTCTAGGTAACGACTTCCATGTAATTCGTAACTGCTAAACACAAGATGCTGGCTGACATTACAGTACTAAACAAGTAAAGTCATTGTGAAACAAGCAAGAAACGTTTTTTATGCAAAAATAGTTTTTATGCAATATATATATATATATATATATATATATATATATATATATATATATATATATATATATATATTGGTATCACATTGATCGTTATATTCTTACGTGTATAAACATTTGATGAAAGTAAGTTAAAGGATACCCTTATCAGTTCGGTACGTGCGATAATGGAGTACGCTCATTATTGCCTCATTCAGATGGTTGAGATTTTTCATTTATTTAGAAGGTCCATATTTCTACTGTATCAAGGCTTTTACCATGGTTGATAAATCTACGGCATTATCATTAGCATTGTCTTAGCTCTTGCTTATGTAATATTCATACCGAAATGTTTTTCTAAGCTACGGGAATACATATATTTAACGTATCACGGGTATCATTGGTGAAATTTTCACAATCGCACTCTCCTCCATTGGCACCGGTATGAACTGGCACCTATAAGACAATCGATTGTGAATAATAGTAGGGAGTATCGATAGTTAATGGCCTTCCTGTTCAACGCCACCAATTGAAATGACGAATAAAATTGGCCTGTGAAAGAAAAATCGGTACCAACTTGAAGATTTTTTTTATTAAAAGGGATGATATATAATCTCCAAAATGTCCAAAAATTTTTTACTGTAATGCAATCATGGATGGAGTAATTGACTTAAAAGTACATGCGCAGGAAATTTTTGTGCATTTCTTTCCAAGACAGTAAATTACTCAAGAAAGCCACCCTTGGCTCTCTTTCAGGTTAAATCTTTCGCTGCTTTTTTATCCTCAGTTTTAATTGAGCTTTCATTCTTTATCAACTCAAACAACTGGAATGGAATATAGAAGGTGGCGCAGCCATAAAAGACGGTTATAAACTCAGGTGATCAGAAAGCACCAAAAAATGTTCGTGTTTTGCGCCTTCACGTGGAAATGCACGTAGGAGATAATAAATTCCGTAAATGTGTATGGATGGATATAACAAAGGTATTTCTGAACAAAATTAGACATCCCCGCGTGACTCGTTTACTCGATCGAAGTTGCAAGCGCTTCCATAGTCTGGGCAAGGCCCACTCTTTGGGCATGGCAGTATTTACCACTTGTGCAGATATCTCTCCGAGTGTTCGGTGAACCACTAATGCCTTATCCTGCTCATCCTATGGAATAAAGCGACGTAGCCGCTCTACGTGACCTGTTTCCTTGGGCTTTAAATTGAAGATATGAAACGAAGATGGCCCAAAACCCAGGAGAGCTTAAACAAGCAAAGGAGAACGAATTTTCCTAAGTGCCCGCCCGTGACTAAATAAATATCGTGACCTGCTAGGACAGAAAAATCGTCTTTTTAATTTTCTAAATTGAGGATAAATGAATGAACGTGCCGAATTTCAAGCGTGGGAGAGGAAGGATTGATTGAGAGCGGTTCATTCCCTCCCCCACAAAGAATGGATGCCTGGTCGAAAAAAATTCGGAAGGGATAGTAAAGAAATTCACGGAGACATTAATATGAACACATACCAGCATAAACACCAATACATAGATACACGCAAAACTAGTTATACTGCATTAATATTAATACCTTTAAACGAAGAAGTACTAGGGTGCGAGAGGAGAGGGGGTTGTCGGGAAGCAGGAAAGATTGATGCGGAGAATTTACGTAGGCGATGGGATGTTGAAGACTGATAGAGGGAAGAATGTTGATAAGGCGAGGCAGGGGGAGGAAAAGAATGTACATGTCGAACAGAATGAAGAGAAGAAGACATTGAAGACGGGTTTATTGTAACGCGGATTGTCGCGTTATTTCTTGTCAGCAAAGTTTTTGAAAATATTTGAATTAGTCGCGATTGTTCTTTCACTCCATCACAAACCAATCATAACAATAATAATACCAAATGGTAGCGTAGAAAAACTGAAAATCTCAGCCGTTCTTTAAGGATGATAGTGTATGTTTCCGCGCGTAAACGTTCCTTCAGCTAGATATTGAAGGGAAGGAGTCACTTTTAAAATATTTGCTCCTCTCTCTGATATGTGATAGTATAGGGCACGAAAGGGAATCTTTTCCCTGTGATGTGGGGTCGAAGGAAGAGGTCAGATTTCTGAGAGGAAGTGGACCTCCGTATCTAGGAATTCGTTGGGAGAGAAGATTGGAATCGAGAGAAGGGTAACACGCTTTCGGTATTCGAAGCAGGGACGAGGAATATGTATCAACACATCGGAATGTTAGACATTTTTCATCGCCATGCATTCTTAAAACTGATATCTTTCCCCCGGTCCCCATATATTGAGTTGCCAACCTGCATTTCAAGCATATCGCTGGGCAATATTTTTCTTTGGAAATTGGCAAAATGTTGGAAAGCGTTTTTTTCTCTAACAGCAACAAATTGGCAATGGATGTTGTGAATGCAATAATTAAAAATAAACATATTTAAATCTGACAGTCAAGAGGTTTATTTCAGCGGAATAAACTTGAATTAAATCGCTCATGCAAATAAAGCGGAGTATATTGTACAGCACAAGGCAGAATAAATTTTAAGGGATTTGTTTCTAGCGGCACCTGGTCCATAGGTGTGTAAAAACTTGCCAATTATGGGATTACATTGAATTACTTTTTCTCTTTATTTGAAAAACATTTCGTAATTACATGAAAAAATGTCATAAAATTTTATATAAGTATTTGAAAGTTTAATATGCGAGAACTGATTCATTTACTAAGGTCAATCAATCATTTTATTCTACCTAATAATACAACAATTTCATATTGTAAAAATAAATCATCTTAGCTAGGATCCGGGTCGAGGTGAACGATTTTCACACTCTGAAATTGTTGCATTGGAATGCACACTTAGGGGATGAATCCGTTGAAAGTTACCGGTGCGGCATCTCCCGCAGTTTCTTGGAATCTACCTAATAAGATGGGTTTTAGACTGTTCCTAGATACTGCTACCAATCTACCAATAAAAAAATTTAATATTTTGCCCCAGATTATTTCCGTCATTTATTTGAAATTTGTTCCTACCACGTTGTCTCCTCCTTCCTCTTCTCCGCTTATCCAACATTCTCCCTTCCATCAGCATACCACTAGCTTTAAATATTTGCTCCGGCCCCCACTTTTTCTGACTTCAGATTTTTCTTCGAACTTCCTCTCTTCACTAACCTTATTTAAAACCTCAGCTTATGACTATCCTCCCTGTCCATCTAATATTCTCCATGAGCCCAAATCTCAAAACCCTCCGATCTTTCGGTTTCCGTAAAAAATTCGGATTCAATAGAAAAGTATCATTATGAGGTCAGCCCGAAAATCATCCTTGGGTGGTGGTGAATTGAGAATTAGATTCAATATGCCAATCGGTTTGTCATGATGCAGCTGTTAGTTTTTCAGCAATGTGAGTGCCATACATGTTAAATCAACTTTGACCATATCGACGCTCCTCTTCTTCAATCCATGTTTACGACATAAGACCTTGGAGGTCTCGGGAGGATTTTGGGAATCGCAATAAGGGCAACAAGAATGTGGTTTTAGTTAAGGGTCTCTAAAAGGAATTTCAGGAAAGGAAACAGTGAATTTAAGTGCCGGCAGCCCACGACTGTGAGAATAGAGTTTCCCATGGTGGGTGATTGGGATGGTGTGGAAGATCGGGATGGAAGTGGAGTTGGCATATCCCCGAAAGAAAACCCGACTGGGAATCAGTCCGGAAGAGACATCTCCCACCAAGGATACTCTCGACACGAGTTCCGAAACACAAAAAGGATTTTTAACGCGGTTTTCCGAAGCGATTTTTTTCATTACCTTGAGTGTTATATTAAAGGTTTGAACGCAAATGAAGTATTCGAAGGTTTTTCCGATGAAATTGAAGTTGTTAATATTTCTCGGAAACCGATAATATGTCCGGAAACAACCTAAAGACTTAAGAAGTTATATTTTTTATCGTTTTCGAACACCGCTGCATTTTTGGAGCCCGCTTCGTGAGTTACTAGGGAAGAAATGGCAATGGGAAACATTTATATCTTAAATTTCGCTTCGTAGGCAAAGTTATGAAAAATAGATATAGCTGAATAAGCATTATCATTTTTAGTGCATAACTAACGAATGCTCGCTATGTGAGCGCAGATATTTGGATTTCATATTCAGCTTTCCGTGTAATCGCGTCATTCAGTTTCCAATATTGACCTATGGCTGTTTAACATTGAAGCAATTTAGTTCGACCAGATATTTAATACGGTTGGATATAATTATTGATAGCGCTATGTTTATCTGCATTAATTTCTTGGAAGCTTAGTGATACGTAATGTAAACGTGGGGTCATCTTTTAAGTTATCCTGTCTTCCGTAATTATTTTTTCAATCTGATTGCTTTCCTATTCGTACTAAAACTATTTTTACCTCCAAGCATGACCCCAAAATTAATTGAAACGAGCCTTTTGTTATTTAATTATACCGTTTTGAATGCTATTTTTTGCATTGAGATATACTTTTGAAATATTTATCAAAACTTCCACAAGTCTGGAAATTATTGAAGTCTGAATTTCAAAGTAAATCAGCCCACCTCTGGATACTTTCAAATTTGTGTTAACATTACTATAACATACGCAACAAACGCACTATAAATATAATTGATAAGTGCTCGATTATTTTGATTATATTTAAATTACATGTGTTTATAAATAGCCGCAGCATACTTCTCAATCCTAAGTAGTGCACTCAAAGTCTAGTGTGTAAATCTGGTATTGAGAACCAAATGACTTACCTGTATCTGATGAGTTAAGCAGGATTTTCAGGATTTTTTGAAATTTTATCTGGGAAATTCGTTGAAAAATTTTTATTCCAAAACTCCAGCAACCCTGTTGATTCCGTGAGATATTTATTTCATCAAAGAATGTGTAGCCGGCTTATGGGACAATCGTGGGATTTCTGTACCACTGTCTAGCGAATTTAATTGGCCTGAATATGTCTATGTACTGATTGCAATTATTTGCCCAATTTTTATATGAAAAACGAATATTGAAATGATTATTCGTTTATTGAATTTTAAACCTTCCACCGTCGTACTTGACTTGACGCTAGTGTTTCAGCGGTGGGCATGCTGGGTAATTGGGAAATCATGACGGGTGGATGACAATTTAGAATTTTCTGTTGTAGGAAGTGGAGGTTATAGAAGCGAGTGGATACGCAAATCAATTTGTGTGGGGCCATTATGCAGAGCGTGGTGGATCGAGGGCCGGATATCTTTCCACTCAAATTCGAATCAAATTCTGCATCTGTGGAGATGTATCTTCCCTTATTTTTTGGATTGAAAAGTGATACGAGGTATTGGAACGTCGCGTTTTTTTAATTCTATTTTCCTGCTAATATCCAATTTGCCGGCTTTCGTTGTAACTTTCTCCTCACTGAGAATATACCAGTGCTTGTTCATTTGCGCCTGAAATCACTTTACTTTAGTTGCTCTCAGTAGACACTTACACACACACATGTATGTGCTTGTATATGTATATATATATATATATATATATATATATACACACACACACACATACTACGCTAGCTACATTAACTTACTACGCTGGTTAACTGAAGTATGTTCAAGTAACCGACTAGGCTGATAGTCAAAGATAACGGGAGAACCCGAATTTATATCCGGGTGACACCTTATAACACCCGTAACATCACGTAAATGGTGATTTTTCGAACGATAGATGTTCAGGTCAAGTTCAATCGACGTAGCGGAAGTAAATGGCTGTGCCGTCCAGATGTGTGATTTCTAAAACGTCGCGTAAGCCTCAGTATGTGTGAAATCGACACCTAGTAGTAAACCAACGTGAGCAATAATTAGAGTTTTTTGCGTTTATTGGTCTAACCAGATTTACCAGTACGATAGACATGAACTCAAACCTTACTTGTTTTGAAAGACTCACCGAACTAGATGTTTTTAAAATTAGGAATGAATAGTTTTTGTTATTTGAGCCCTCACTTGTTGTTTTCTTTAAACACTTCCTCTCCCTTTGAACTCCTACGCGTCTGAATGGGAACCCCGTGTTCAGCTTTTGGATCATTACGGAAATAAGAGATAAGGGCAACAAAAAGAGATGAACTTCGTAAGTAACTGAATGTATTGGAAATGTGGAATCACCAAGTAATAGTAACTTGGTGATTCCACAGAAAATTTATTTCGATACGACCCGGGTTTCAACGTTCATGTGTTTTCGGCAGGTAACCCGAAGATGACGATGAACGTCGAAACCCGGGTCATTTTGAAAAAAATTTCTGTGGAATCACAAAGTTACTACTTTTTCTTTCATTTCCAATATGAATCGATTCCATAAAGTTACGCCGGAAACCATCAACTGAATACAAATAAGTTGGTTATACATATTCCTCTCTGTGCGAACCTAAAGTCACAATCGGCATGCATACATTCATATT
Organism: Hetaerina americana; assembly: GCF_022747635.1. NCBI lineage: Eukaryota > Metazoa > Arthropoda > Insecta > Odonata > Calopterygidae > Hetaerina > Hetaerina americana. Next base: position 20,835,752 of record NW_027286070.1, on the reverse strand, counting down.
ATATGCCCTTTCCAACTTAATACTCAGTAATTAGCATAGCGGTGGAAGTAAAGGGATCGTTGGGAGAAATTCAAACGATGCAGGAAATATGGGATAGAGAAAATTTTGATTGGCAATGGGATGTTGAAGACTGTGATAGAGGGGAAGACGTTAGTAAGGCGAGATAGGTAGAGGAAAAGGAAGTTGGATCAAACGAACGGGGGTTGAATATATCCGGAATTGGACTTTTGAGCTTTTAAAAATTGACACATCATTCGGTTTTCCAATTAAATGTCTAGTATCATGAATTTAACGCCAGCGGTATATATCGTCAAAACGTGCAATTTACAAAATTAAATGTAACTTCTGCCGAATATGGTGCTCCATCAAGAGAAAGATTCTAATTTTTACGGCAGCGTAATGGAAACACCGCTTCGTGACAATGTCGAAAGGAAAAGGATCAGAGGAGGAGGCGCAAGATGGGGCATGAGATAAAGGGAATAGGTGGGGGAAGTTTCTCTCGTAGACAAGAGAATGAAGAGGAAATAAGAGGCGTCCAATGATGACAAGAAGGGCAGGGCTCACTCCCCCCGGAGGAGGATGAAAAGGAAATGGGAGAGAAGCGGAGCAAATTTTGGAATAAAAACGACGGTTTCTCTCTCTCTCTCGAGGGCCGTGGGGAGGTAGTCAAAACGCTCAGGAAGGCGGGCGAAAAGGAAGAGAGGGAAGCCCTGGGGGTGTTTTGGTGGGCGCGTGGGAAGAAGGAAGAATCCACCGACGCGAAATGGAAAGATGTGGGTGATAAATAAGGACCCCGCTCACGTTTCCATCGCAGCAGCAGTGGCGGTAGCGGCAGCGGAGGCAACCCCGGTATCGGATCAAAAAGCTCCCACCCCCCACGCACCCCCGCTCCCTCACGCAGTCCCCTCGTTCCACTTTTTCACCCTCCCCATTTCCCACCCTTCTCCATTTCTTTCTCCATCCCTCTCTTTGATACCCTTTCTCCCTAGGAGTAAAAAAAAGGAGACGGCCGGAATGCCCCCTTCCCTCCCCAATAAATTCCCTTCCTGAGGCTGATTTAATGCGAGCAAGGCCTACCGAAACGGCGTGGAACCTTACCCTGTACACCCCTCAGCTATTCCCTTCTCTCCACATCCCTCTGCCCCCCATCCTCTTCCCTCACCCTTTCCAGTCAAAAGTCAGGGGGCCACACCTTTCCATTTGGGCTGCCTAAACCTCCAGAAACCCTGCATTCCCTCCTCCTTCCAGCAACCGTCCATTTCCTCCTCCGTCACTAAATCTACGTTTCGAAATTCGGTTTTTCCAGGGGTATTAAAATGTTTATAGAGCGTATTGGGTAGACTATTTGGATGTGCGATTGCTTCAGCGCATTGACTACCGCCGAAAGTCCTGCGTCGTCTGTTGGTGTTCCCTTTCCTCAACCCATAAATATTTGTTCCGTTTCATGGCCCCTTGTGTGTTCTTGTTCGTAGGTAAATAGCAGTACTACGGAATTGTGTTGCGTAAAAATGTGAATGGACAGTATAGCACGAAATTTGTTTTTATTTCTAGAAATATTTCAATTACTAGCTGTCATGATCATATAAGTCTTCAAGGGTAATTCAACTAAGTCCAGACGATGGTGAAAAGTTTTGTCGACGATTGGTAAAATCAAACTCTTGCATGAAGTCCCATATCATTTGCCCAATTTGAGGTGATTCCGCCTTGAAGTAGTGATGAAAATGGTTTATTCATATTTAAAATTGCCTTTTTTACGTAATTATATTTGCAGTTTTGTTTGGCCATGGTTATTAAGTAGTGGATGGCATGTGGTACATAGTTCATCTTAGAGATATTAAATGACTTTTCACATAACTAACCCCAATATTGCTTGTCGCGTGTTACGCGCGACCCTTCCAAATTGAGGCTTCTGTGAATTATCTCGACCATCAAGATTTTTTTCATTGTTGAAATCAAATGCAATTATTTCCTCATAAGTAATCCCTGGAAATTCAACGTTTTAAGTGGGATGGATAATTTGTGGGTGTAGGGCTTATCAATGGGCAATGCCGGTCTCAGGCGGTTTTTCGTCTCCTACTCTTCCCACCTTCCTCCACCTCCTTTTACGTCATCTTATCTTTCGCCTCTAATTCTCCTATCTCCTCCTTCTTCCTAAATCTTTTCCCTGAGATTCCCTTTTCTTTCTCCCCTCACAATCCTACCTCGACCCCTCGTCCCCGTTTCGCTCGTTTCCTCTCTCTTTCTTAATGCCCACTTCACTCACTTTCTTGTAATGAGCCTCGAGGATCTTAAGACTCGCCCTCTTGAGGAAAAAATCTCACCTTGCTTTCTCGGTCTCTCGCTGATTCCAGGTCCCCCCCCCCCCCGAAGTTCTTTTGCGAAATAGTCTTTCGTTGAAAATGTTTCTCCTTTTCCTTCTTGAGTTTCATGTTCCTTCGCGGAATGTTGAATTTTATTACTCCCGATGGTTTCTAAGAGAAATCAAAATGGAAATGGCTATTTTTTTTATTTCCTCATTGGAAAATAGTATTAAAAACTATGTGGCATACGTGAGGTTTAATCTCCGAAGAAATATTTTTCTGAAGCAACATTTTCATAAAATGTACACTGTATATTAGAGACTCGAGGAGAAATGGTTCTTACGCATTTCCGTTAAAGATGACATCAATCCAACTGCTAGCAGTCTTAATTTGCTCATAAAACGATTTTAAATTTTTTATCTCCTATAACTCCCTAAATTTCAAATGCATCGACTATTTTATATGGCCTGTCTAATGAAAATGAAACCTAATGCATACATGTTAGGTGTTTATGGACCGTTTTAAAGCTATATTTAACTCGTAGATACTGATCACTCACGTATATTTACCTTGTCACGAAACCATTTTAAACATTTTCGTGATCCTTTCACCCATCATCAGTTTTAATCTATTAAACTGTTGAATTTTGAGGACGAGATTCAGATATTCTATTTTGGTGATGACCGAGATATTGTAAAGGTACCTTAAAAAATGGATTCCTATTCCTCAGAGAGGTTATGTTGTTCATTGCCTCTAAGAATTTTGTTTGAAGAGCGATATTGGAAAATGATAATTAATAACGTCAGGAAAATACATATTCATGTGTGAATGCTCTCCCTTAGGTTGAATTTCGTATACTTCACCGTAAGTGCTCGACAACTTGCTCAAATGTCTAACACATGTAAGATCTATGGATATTTAGTTTTAAATGCACTTTATAAGCTTTAAGAAGCTAAGAGTGCGAATAGATTTTCCGACGGAAATAGTCTGCTTTTCCTGCCACTTGAAAAATACATGTATCCATGATGAAATACGTGTGCATTAAATATTAATTTCATCTCATCTCCTTCCCGTTCGAAAAAGACACCACTTCCTTAGAGGGCTTTTGGATGTTCGCATCCATTCGAATTTTTCCTCTTTTCCCATTCTTTTCCTCGAGATTCGCTTCCCAAATCCTCCCTACGCCTCAGCCGAAACCGACCTCAGTCTCCCCTAGGCTCTTCCTGGTATGAGATACGCTGCGTTGTTTTTCCAAGCCTTGGGCGTGCAAAAAAAAAGATAATTCGAGAAGTAAGGATGAAGATAAGGCGGGATATGGGGTTGAGGTTGCTGTGAGGGAGGGAGAGGGAAAAAAAGGAAGAATTGCGGGAGTTGAAAGACGATGAGAGTGGGATTAGCGAGAGAGCGTTGTGGATTCGGGGGGAGGTGTTCCTTCGGGTCGTCCCCCTTCGCTAGTTTTCTCTCACACGGCTCGCCACTTAGCTCCGCGGAACAGCCAAGCTTGATGCCATCGGACGCACTGTGAGTGCGGGCGCACTCGGATGACGGTGGCAGCCGCTAAGGGGATTATTCCGCGATTTCAAGCGTACCGGGAATGCACAAAGTGGATAGGGAAGAAGAGGTGGGTTTATAGACAGTTAAGCAGCCAGGTAATTGGTTTTAGATAGAATACTGGAGACTGTGATCAAGCGCAGACGTTCTTAAATTGTTACGGAGGAAATTTTTCCACTGTACCTGAGGCAAAAGAATTAAGGGGACCAACACAGCTGCTGCAACTTCCTCGAGGGTCCAGCAACACTCAAAGTGCATTAAGTCGCGTACGTTCGCGGGTAAAACGAACAGAATCTGTCGCTCCAAGATCTCATTTCCTCACGGAGCAATGTTGTGGAAGCTGGAAACACTGATGAATTCATCAACCTGATATTATTCGTGCTGTAGATACAAGTCTCATTTCGATTGTATTTACGTCAGACCTAGATCCATTATGTTAGAAGGAACAACGTATGACACTTTTCCAAAAACGCATATCTCACCCTTGCTCGAAACATTCACCTGCTATTAGCTACTGCGACGCCGAAATATTGTATCTGGAACCAATGCCGCCCCTAATTTTAGCTTTTGTGTTTTTCATGCGGTAATATGTTAAAATATCAATTATTATGGAGTGATATTTCAATATGATATTCCATACATATACATTCGTTCGAAAGTAGAAGGTTTGATAGCACCTTAATATTTTCAATCCATTTTATATTGGCTTTCCATTCAATCTTTCACGATTAATAAGTCAGATCTTCTGAGTAATAAACTTCAGTTTTATTTTTCAAGAAATATTCTGCTATTTTCTTCCGAGCATGCACTATTGTTTGCCGGGCATCTAAGAAGGTATTTTGAATGTCTCTAAAATAACAAGGCAGTTTGATGTTTCATCAAACATAAATCTCAACGCAGGACTCAAAATGAAATACGTATCCTAAAGCGGCTTAATGGCAATGGTCTCGGACAAGGAACAGTTAAAGGGTATCTTCAAAGGATGTTAAGGATCTCTTCCCTAGATTTAGATAAAAGGAAGCGAGCATCCGTCTTTGGGAAAGGGTTTTGCATGATTCCTTCTAATAGCGCCGAAAAGGTTTTTCGCGGTCGGAAGGGGTGATGTTTTCTTCTCTGCGACCTCAATATCGACTCGTCCCATCAAAATCCCTTCTCTCCTTAACGCACCTATTTGTGAGCATCTCCTCGACCCTTCCCGCCCCCTCCCCGTTATACCTTCCTCCGTACCATCCCGGGTCAAGTGACCAACGTAAAGATTGGGGAAATATGGCTCCGAAAAGAAGAGCAGGGGGACACAGATGGTGGGTGAAGGAGAACGGGAATACATTTGAAGAATGGAAAGAGGAGTTGGATATGGCAAGAGGAGGAGGAGGAAAAGATTCTTTTTAGTTCTAGGAATGAAGCCCCGGAACCACTTCCTGCGTCATCACGGCGGATTTTTCGCCAAAATCCAGACGTTTCTGACGTCGGATTTCCTGCGTCTTAGATCACTCGGTGGATACATCTTCCCTCTCATCTCGAGAGCGCTGAAATTGGGCTATATTTCCATGGTGCGCCTTGATCATATCCCTTATGTACATGGGTTATGCTCGCCTGTTTATGCCCTACTCGAGCGGGTGCGTTTTGTATTCATGGTGTTGATTCGGGTCAGAGTTCAACGTCTCACCCTCTTCTTCCGTCGGAAAAATGAAAATTTTCGGACGTAACCATAACTCTGTACTTTTATCATCCAACTCGTGCCTTATAAGGGAAAATGTGCAGATCTTTTCGATAAAATATGAATGTATTAATGTAATAATCTCTTTATAAACTAAATTCGTTAATTTCAAGCCTTTAATGCGCCCTTTTTATTTTTATTCTCTAAATAAATTATAGGAGTGCATCTTCAGCTATGTTATCAGCAGCAGTTGTCAATTAAAAAGAAATAAAACTGAAATTAGTTTATAAATAAGCGAATTTTGATAAAAATGGAGCCTAGGAGAAAAATTTAAGGAATATGGAGAATATGAAGTTAAAAGGGCTCCATGATAAATCCTTGGGGAAGCCGAGTTGTCCTTAAGTTTCTTTTTCGTATATTCCAAAAGGATATATATTCTTACTTCCTCTAGTCGCTTATTCATGTGCTCTCCGTCCATCCTCTATACCGTTATCCGCCGCATAATTTTCAATCTTTAGCCACTAACGTACTCGCTGTACCTTTTTTTTAAAAAAGACCAGGTTTCCATCATCATAGCGCGCAGGCCATCTGTTTCCCTTGAACCATTGATTATCCTGGCCTCGTCATTATTCTGTTCGTATTTGGTAAACTAGGTCGCATGAGTAATGCATCTCCCCACCTAGGATAAGTTGCATCAATCCAGACCTGAATAATTCTCCTAAAATGGATAATTATAACTGTTAACTAACATTAATTACTGTTAAGTTTTCTTTAGAACTGTGTATGCATATATTACTATACATAGTCCACCAGCATGATACTGATTTACTTCAGGAAAGATTTAATATCTGGTATAAAAGCTTCAGATATTTGTTGACATGAAATTCCCTATTTGTTTCAAGTATAACAATAAGATTGTCTATTTTGAATTTACAAATACAAAAACCTTTTTCTCGTTACATAACTTTAATTATACATGTAGTAGATGCATCGTGTAGCATTCTGAGACTGACTTGTAGTCTAAATCTCTGAGTTTCCATGTCGCGTTTTTGGTTTTTCGATAACGAATAAGAGTAAAATAATGATTTTAATGCATACAAAAAGTCGATCAAATATAGAGAATTCTTTCTTTAACCTTCAATTTCTTCAGAAACGACGCAAGTAAATACTTTTTTCCAAAAAAAATTGTCATTGATTCATCCACTCCAATTGATCGAGTTTGTCGCGTGTGTATCCTTACCTTAGAATTGGAACGACTCGCAGGAAAAGGTTCCCGGTGCAATTTGCCCGCAAGTTCATGCCTCTTTCTATCTTACGTCCCGTGGTACCTTTATTGCACCGACGGAGTGTTCTCTTCCATTAGTTCTTGTTCATTCCCAACCTCCCGCGGTGGGACCACCTTTGCGATCATAGCGCTCGTCGTAATTCATTCACCGGCTCTCGCTCCCATTCCGTTTCAACTCCTCTCCTTCTACTGTCAATAATCATCGGTTTGCCTTTCACCCATAGTTCACTCACGCAGTATCTTCAGACTGACACTTTTTTCTTCTTTTCTTAGTACACTATGAGAAGTTTACTTCACCCCAGCCTATTTTTTTTGCCTCTACATGAAATGAGTTTTTAGAATGTCAACAAATATTTCTCTTGCCTACCCTTCTTCGTCTCATTTGAGTGACCATCTCGCCTCGCCGGTTCGTCCAATGTAGGCCGCGCAGAGACCGCGAATTCGTCAATTCGCGGTATTTTTTTACAATGCTGGCTCTCTCTCTCTTTCTATACCTTTACACGTGTATATGTGTATTTTTATAAATATATATATACACTAATGCATGCATATTATAAAATGATCAAATATTAACTGTTATCAACAAATATAAATAAATATGTATGCATAACTATTATTATTTAATAATTTGATTATTTATATTTGCTCTCCTAGGGATGACTCCTGTTAATATTTGATCATTTTCCCAATCCATGAATTAAATTGTACCTCGAGGTCAGTTCTATTACTCTAATATTAGTCGTGCGAAAAATTACATTCGGAACTATTTGAATTCCCGTTAAATACTAATATAGATATAATATATTTTATAAAGGGATAGGCCAAATGAAATGGAATTATTACGCGATATTCTTATTTTTTTGTGGTGATGGATATTTTATTGGCTAATAAAATGGAGGAATTTTTTTTAATGGTCAGAAATCTGGAATTCCCAGTGCAACTCATATTACGTTTTATGCAAGCAAAGGTAAAATAATTGAACAATGTTGAACCCATTAAGTGAAGAAACAAAAAAACTGTTTGCACTGTTTGTATTATATCGCAGAACGAGGGAGCCCATGATGATAATTACACGTTAGAGGATAGAATGAGTTTCGTTATTTTTAACCTTTTTAACTCTTCCGCGATGACTCACCACTTGCGTTAATTATCCCGGTATTCTATCGTTTTAAAATCTATATTACGCGTGCCTACATATTTAAATAGATATTTTGCAAACTGATTACAATTGCCTTGCGATTTCTAGCGTTAAGAGTGAAATACAGTGAATTACTAAAATATGTTCAACAGAAATCCGCCTCATTTTAATTAAAACATAACAATGTACATTGCAGAGTATTTAAAAAGAAAGACGAATCCACTAAATTATTTTAGAATTTTTTGCTGAAATATCGTAAATTAGCACTCTTGGGTAAACGTGAGGGTGCAATTTGAAAATGAACGAACTAATTCGCTGAATTAGGAAAATCCCAAAAATTGTTTTCAATATTTGGTATGGAAATACCTATTTGATACCTTTGAAATAAAATAAATTTAAAAAATATGTCAATGTATGATAAGCAGAATATTCCCTAGTCACTTTAAATATGATCTTTTTTCGCTGAAATGATTTTCTAAATTTGCGAAAGAGTTTTGACGATTTTGACCATACGGACTCGGTCAAATTCCATACAGAAAATGATTTATTGTAAAATCCTTACCTTTAGTTGCTGGATATCGTCAACTGAATGACTAATGGAAATGAATATCGCTGATTTGCGAAATGTTTGTGAAAGAGACTTTTATGGCAATAAACCGCTGAAATGTTCATATTATTGGCACGTTTACCATGAGTTAATTAGTCACTTTCGCAAAATTTTGAAAAAATATCCCCACAACCAACAACTCTTCATTATAAATGCGGAATAAAATTAAAAGAAGCTAGAATTAATAGGAAAAATAGACGTATTGTGGATTATTACATTCCAGAGAGAGATATCCAACGTTATGAACGTTACGTAAAATCATGCGATTTTTGTTAATTATGTATTTTTGCAGAGTGTAATATACTTGGAAGTGAAGAAAGGAGACTATCGGGCTAAAAAAATTAGTTTTAAAACACTCCCCATTTTGAGCGAGGGAAATGGGCCATTCTTTCAAATTTGTGGAAACCAGGGGAAATAAATACGCGAGTTGTGAATGGGGCACCAGATGTGACGCAGGCACATCGGATGATGGTTGAGCAATGGCTAATGCGAGCATCACGGGTTAATGCGAGTGTCTAATGAGCAGCTTTTATTACTTCAGAGGCCGCGGGTGTAAGCGCGAACGTTCCATTATTTTTAATGGCGAAAAGAAACAAAACTGCGAGATCCATCCATCAGCTCGTTCAATAAGTGAACCAATCTAAATGGAGTTATATTTACCGCTCGTTGGTTAGCATACCAAATCTCGATTACCCTGGGATACTGTGCAGATGACCGTGTTATATCCGATTATAAAGGGCAAAGAGAAATGAAAATTAACATTCCACCTCATTAAATAAATTGGCTGAATAAATTCTGTTTTTTTCACCAATCAAAATTTTGCAGATACGAAGCACATAATTATGTTTGAATATGAAATAAGTATTACGTGCGGCATGCAATACTTTATTCTCGTAACTGGAAATCATTGCTTGGGAGATATAAAAGGAAAATCTTCGCGGTCAAATTAAGTAAAATAAATTGCTTAAGAACACTTCTCACAGCTGCAGATACATTTACGAGAGGTTAAAGATTGTTTATAGACGGTTTTCTAATTGATTTCAAATTTAAAATATTTGAATAAATTTTTATATGCTAAATTTTGCCCTTATTACAATTTTTTTGCACAATTTTAACCTTTTCAGAATAAAAATCTGAATATCAGGTACCATTTCGATCGTTAAAATGCATGACTTTTATTCATTTTACAAATTAGTAAAATTCTGTCCGAAAATTTTGGTAATTCCCTGATTCTGATGTGAAGTGGACGTGTGAGAACTGAACGTCAATGAAGTTTGATCTATGCCAATTGATATTACATTTTATGAGCTTAAAACGAAAAGGACAACAGATGAAAATGTGATCACATTTACTTATAATCGCTCCCACGCTCCTTTAGGTCAAAACCTTAAATGGTATATCTTCCCATCATAGATAGATGCAGTAAATAACATTAAAAAGTGTGCGTAAAACGAGCGTAAACAATAAAATAAATATTCTATTCGTAAGTTTCAATTACTTACGGATAGAAAAAATATCCTCTTAATGCAAGTTTCCATTCTGTTTAAATAAATTTCATCTGAGTCCGGAAATCGAAGTAATGTTGTTTGGATATCATGGCGGACGTTCAGCCCATAAGACACGGCTCTACTATTGTATATAGTGCACCATTATGTTTATTATGAAGTATGTCTATGTCGTGATGAATTCGTACCCGCATTTGAATTTTATAGCATGTTATTTCGCTATATCAATCTAAAAAAATATTCATTTCCTTATTTTACCATTTAAAAATCAAGTGAAATATACATTTTAAACTTTGCGCTCTTGAATGTGGGAATAAACTGTTTACGGCGAAGAGTTTAATTGCATTCGTTTTAAAACCTAAAGAGTTTATGGCGGTATAGAATAAATAATTCACAAATGTTTTGACTTTTACCCAAGAAAATATTTTGACGGCTATATTCTAATAATTGAAAATCAAATTATTCGTACTTTAATTGCATTTTTTAGAAAATTTGGGTGAAATTTTAACGAACTTCAATCATGAATCATGCTTACGTCTTAACTTGAACATCACCCTATGTGTACTAGAAGGTAAGTTTGGTAGCTGATGGTAGGAAAAGGCAGTAAGTTCAATAGCTCATCTTAGACGATAGCGGGACCATTTCCTTTCCGTGTCCCGCTTGCGGTTTCCCCTTAGCTTGGGTTTAGCTGGGCGTGTCCAAGAGCCTAGATTTTCTGGGATACCTCTAGACTCAATAGCGCACTTCAATTCGTATATAATTTCGAGTGAAAAAATTCAACCGACCAATCTTTTTGTGCATGAATAGAAAATGTCGTTTCTCATTTCGTTCCTAATCTTATATCATTATTACACCTGGATTGCTACAACAATTGCTATTGGGTACAGTAGGGAGATTCTGTAAATAAATCGCTAGTGATAGAGAAATGGATCTATAGTATTGCGATCCATGAAAGAAACAAATTCGGATCGAATTTACGAAAGAATCGGATCGGATTTTTGGGAGAAAATAAGGAAAGTATTTAAAAATCATATATTTGGGTAATCAAGAAATGTTTGGGCAAAAATGGTCAAAATGTAAAATACATTACAAAGGAAACAACATGAGTTAAAAAGCTTCCATTTAGGGGAGGAGGATTAATTTTCTTTTTTCAACCCGATATTCAAGGAAATCTTCGATTAAACTAAAGATCATGTATTTCCCTTTAGCCCTGTATTGAGTGTGGTTATAATTATTATTTTTTTTTACAGTATTGGAATTTTATCAAGTCAACGGAATTAATTCGAACGTTGGGCCTAAGATTTCTCAACCTTAAGTTGCGGCAGAGATAAATGCTTTCATTAATTCTTCTTGGTTGAAACACTGCCCTTTAATGCATTTACCACAAACAGGATGATTCCCGCCATGTTTAACATGCGTTAAGGATAATTTCTCTCCTACAAAATATCTCCACAGTTGGCAAAAAGGAAATGTTTTATGAAAATATTGTAGACAAAAAGAAACAGGAGCTAAAGGTAAATTAACCGAAGGGATTGCAAAAGAATGACATACAAGTAGTTTAGTAGGTGGCATATAAAATACCTGGACCGCACTATATCGTGTTCCGAGTGACAAGTGTTCAAAAAGTTTTACTCGAGGGTAAATGATTTGATGAGAGGTGTGAAATCTGGTATCTCTTACCTTTTGTCTGTTTTTGATTCTCCCTCACGATATGTCTCGCCTCAAGGAGCCTCTTTAAATATTAACTTCCACTGCCTCCATCCCATATGACGTTCGCCTTTTGGTGTGGCTTAATTCAGGAGAGGATACAGGATATTACCGAGGGACTGGGGCAGAAAGATAGGGGGGGGAGTGGTAACGAATCAATAACAATAATATTTTTGCATTGCATACTACAGCTAAATATTTTCTGCTGTCTTCACTTAGTTATTATCCATCATTAAAGTAAGCCGAAAACATGTGAACTAGAAAAGTCAGGGAAAGGTAATAAATTACACTCCTTAGCACAACAGTTAAAAAACTTGTAACTATTTGAATAAAGTTTGCGAAAGGATATTGACCGACGATGATTAAGATATTTTTGCGAAACTGACAGCATTAAAATATTATTTTAATTGTAAAATAAGTTTTTACGATGCATACTTTACACTGAAACATTCAACAGAAAGTTTTTTACTCACTAGCTTTTTAGATTGAATTCTATCACTTTCTTTTCATCTTGAACGCCTCCCAATTGCACATGGATTCTCCACACTCCTTCTACATGGATAATTTATTTGAACACCAACATATCATATGAAAGGGAAAAGGTTTGCTCCAATACAGCCATCATTTGACAGCGAAAAGGAGTTGTGCAGCATTTTTATGTTTTTCCATAACCACACACTGAAGAAGATATAAGTAGTGGGGAAGAAGTTTCTTAGGGAGGTACATTTTAAGGCTAAAAGCTGTTAAATTTACAGAAAAGAACAATTACACTCCAGAAAGAGAACTCCTGAAAACAATGAAATGCGAACAAACTGAAATAATCGCAGAGAAAGACAAAAAATAGAAAAATTTCAATAAAATAAGAAATACGAATGAAAGGAGTTGTGAGCAAATAAATTTAATAGCTATGAAGAGAAAGTAGTGAGGAAAAACCAATCTTCAAATAGGCAACTTTCACATTTTTGCGTAACCTTTTTGATTACGAACTAGAGTTATATGATGAATACTTTCTTCCTATTTCTTTGATGATTGCAAAACTTCACTCAAACCAATTTAAACTCTGTTACAAAATAAAACGAACAGTGGTGTACGTAGCTTTCTCTGCCATCGACCACAAGATATTCTTTCATGCTGTAAACTTCAGAGGAGGTATGACGTAATTTTGATTTTGTGCATTTAAGTGGTCATACACCATCAACGTTATAGGCATTCATTCAAGGTGTTGTGCCTATTTAAAGGTAGGTTTCTAACGATCCCTAACAATTATTTTCTCATTCGAATTGCAAGAGGCTCCTCTTTCATTGCCCTATATCATGTCTTTTTTTCATTTCTTCGTTATTTCTGCCTGTCTTTGTGCAGTCTAAAATTCCTACACCCTCCCTTACTCTATACCGCATACCCAATTTTCTCCCTTTTATCACGACCTTCAACATCCCACTACTTTTCAAAATTTCCTCCTTCCTCTTTCTCTGTCTTTTTGGTTTTCTCCTGGTAACTCTCTCTCTCTCAACACATACTACCTTGATCAAAAAGTTCCCGGAATAACCACCGTGTGGCGCTCCCATCGTTCCGATTTGAGTTCTGTTTTTTTTGTTAAATTGGTACATCTGTTGTTGATATTCCCTTTAAATCTTAGTGTCATAACTTGACATTTGCAAAAGTTACGTAGCCAAGAGTACATCTATCTCTGTGTGTGTTGGCGATTTTTTACAATTGCAGAAATGGATTTAAATTTGCAACAACGAACTTGTATTAAATTTTGCGTAAAAAACGGATTTAGTGGCGCACGGACGTTGGAAATGTTGGAAAAGTGTTTCGGCAACGATTCTCTAAAAAAAACGGTCGTTTACCAGTGGCACGAGCGGTTCAGAAGTGGTCGTGAGTCAATCGAAGATGATGAACGCAGTGGCAGACCATCGACATCGAAAGTCGGTGAAAAAATTGATAAAGTAAAAGAAATGTTGGTCAATAACCGCAAATTAACCATCAGAGAAATAGCGGAGGACTTGAACATTGCCTATGGATCCGCCCAAGACATTGTGGTTAATGATTTGGGTTTCCGTCGTGTAGCATGCCAAAAGACCTCAATTTCATGCAAAAAAGAGACCGTGTTGACGTCGCAAAAGACATGATTTGCGAGGCCACATTCATCAAAAGGATCATTACTGGAGACGAGACGTGGGTTTATGAGTACGACACGCAATCCAGACATCAGGCAAGTGAATGGCGTTCACCAAATGAGCCGAGACCAAAAAAACCACGTCGTTTTCAGTCAAAAAAGAAGGCAATGCTGACGGTTTTCATGGATTACAACGGTGTAGTGCATCATGAATTTTTGCCAGAAGGCCAGACAGTAAACAAAGAGTATTATTTGGGCGTTATGAGACGTTTGCGTGAAGCAATTCGCCGAAAGAGACCAGAAATGTGGGCAGAAAACTCGTGGATTTTGCACTATGATAACGCACCGTCGCACAGTGCTATCATTATTCGTAATTTTTTGACGAAAAATGCAACAAATACCATCCAACAGCCACCGAATTCACCTGATTTGGCTCCCTGTGACTTCTTTCTGTTCAATCGAGTTAAAAAACCATTACGGGGAACGCGTTTTAGCAGCCGAGAGGAAGTAATGGAAAAATCGCAGGAAGCACTGATGGACATACCGAAAACCGACCGTAACTTTTGCAAATGTCAAGTTATGACACTAAGATTTAAAGGGAATATCAACAACAGATGTACCAATTTAACAAAAAACAGAACTCAAATCGGAACGATGGGAGCGCCACACGGTGGTTATTCCGGGAACTTTTTGATCAAGGTAGTATAGTATGTTTTACACCGATAATATATCTCCTTCTTCTTTAACTCATATTTTCTTCATTCTCCGCAATATCCATTGTTGTTAATATAAAAAAAAATAATTCAATCGCTTCAAACTGGTATTAAAAACTTTAAAGTCAATAACGAGGTCAATTATGTTGATACTGATTAAACATCCACGATGGTTTTAGATCCCTCTCGATTTTTACCAAGACCTTGGATTCCTAAGCCAACCGCCAAGTGGGCATTTATCTAGTCGTCTAATCATTTGATGGAACTCTCGAATGAGCTCAAAAAACTTATAATATTCAATTATCTAACTCAGTCTTACGGAATAGAAAGCCACCAATATCCTAGAGATAGTAATTAATTCTGATACCGCAGTTTTATTGGAATTCCGAGAAGTCACGTTCATATTTGTAAAGAATCCTTTTAAACGGACCCTGATATCTAAATTTAAGTTTCCCTATTGGGACCTATATTCTTTGCTTCCAAAAAAACATTTTCATGTCACATACGAGGAGAGACTAAATAAATGGGGCTTTTTTATCGGATGACACTCATTAAGTTTCGGGTACCATTTCCTAATATGGAAACTTAAGTACTGCCCCATTAAATGTTGCATTACATCCGCCAAGGCAATTAACATAGCATTATCTATATATATATATATATATATGTATATATCTTATAGCATATTATCTCCATCTACATCTACATAATAACCTGCAAGCGACGGCAAGGGCGTGTGGCGGGGGATGTTTGATCACCACCCGTAAAAGAGAACAAAACCACATGCAAAATCAACACATCAATGCAAACCTATACCCACAGTGGCGTATGCATTCATTCAAAAACCATTTTAACTTACACTGTCTATCTTCACTTCTATACTTCACCTCTATGCTTCACTTCACTATCTGTTATCTGTCTACATCACGCTAACGAATTAGTCCACTGATTATTTTGCGTGAGAAATCCTTTGGAACGAGCTAGACCATATCGATGGCAGCAATGCATATAAATTCCTCATGGTGGATATATAATTTAAGAAAAAAAACCCCGGTGTATTCATAAGATGTAATAATTAATCAATGTTACTCTCCCTCTGAAAATATTGTGTAGGCAACATTATGTGTATGTGTATACAGTATGGGAGTGCCTGCAAATCTTCCTCTGTCGATAAATAGAAGAGTATTTTAAGGGACATACTGCATGGATATTTTAATTTAATTGCTGATTGTTACATATTGGGTGTGGTATTCCGGTGGCTAGAGCGCTGATCTACTGACCGGAAAACCCAGATTTGATTACCAGAGACGCCTCTGGGCACCCCCAGCTTCACTCAAGCCGATTGATGATTTTGGGGTACCAGGTTTTCTTGCAAAACCGCAGGACGTACAGGATAGGGCACTGCCCCCTCTACCGGAAGTGTTAATGTCACAAGTCGTTGGGCTGAGTATTCGGTGAACTCTTACCTCGCATATAAAACCAACTTTTAGGGTTGATTACTCTGATCTAGTCCGGTGATGTATGTTGAGATCCTCAGGGAAAACTTATGTATTTCCCACCTCCGTCGTGGTACATAATGCAGTGGAAGCTTCGAGTGGCAAATAATAAAATGTTTTAATGTCCTCCATTTCTTTTGACTGAGCAGCGGAATAGAAACGTTTCTCTACCTCATTCAGCTCACTGTGACTCAGTAGCGTCATCCTCCACAGAGTTAATGCTCGGCGATCACCTTCACAAATGCGCGAAATCGAAAAATTGATTTGTGAGCAGTTATTCTCAGAAGAAATCTTGGTGACTCTCGGTGTCGAGACGCGCATAGTTGGTGGTTTAAGCAACTTTAAATAAAAGCCCTCTGTATTCGTCGCAAAACGCACTGAACAATTGAAAACTGTTTCAAGTTTATAACTTGGAAGTTTTTCGATGCACGAATGTTATTTCAAAGACCTATTTAAGGGTAAAGTCATGAACGGTGTTTGCATCATAACCGAAATTATGATTATGTCATCGCATTAGACTGGATGGTACAGAAGAGAGACGGGTGAAAAAGTTCAAACGAGGATCTGTTTTCTCACACAAAATTCGCGTGCATAAACTGTTTAAGGGTGTACCCATGTATATAAACTACTCTCTCGCAATAGCCCTAAGTAACTTCACGTGATCTAGACACCTAATTATCATAATGGGTATTTTTTGAACATGCAAAATCAATCTGGTTTTGGGCGTCTCTCAGAGCTATTTGTTTGTGTGCACTTACACACTTGAGAGTCATTTACCCTATTCCTAGCATTTTTGAGTACCAAAAGAAGAAGTATATACCACAAGTAAATTTTATTGGGAAAACTTCGCGGCCATTCATACTCGCATTGTTTAAAAAACTATTCCTGATTCCTTCCGAGTCAATCTACGCGGGCACAGTGCGACATTGAGCGTGCACATTATTCAGTGAAGTAAATTTCATCATACCTGAACCAACTTGGAGAAAGTTAACCTTTGAAGAAGAATAGCCCAGGCTCTGTGCACCATACATTGCCTGAGGATACATAGATGTTACTTCCCTGAATTTCCCCTTCTCGTCAAGTTCGGGTTTGAGGCTGTCATATAGTTTCGCCATCATTATTAGTTCTGGAAAGCTTCAACCTGATCATCATCAAAGACCCAAGTATTAATTAAGAGCTCCTCCCTCTCTTCTCACTTGATTATTCACATCTCCTCTAATTACCAGCTGACGCAGCCAATCGTTAAAGACGAAATTCCGCGGTCGAGCCGAGAAAGTCTATCAACCTGCAACTACCCTCAGAGAGTCTCATACTATATTATTATGATCCTAAAGGAAATGCAAAGTTGAGGATAAGACAAGAATTCGAGTTTAGGGTCTTATCGGGCAGGATTATGATCCTTGGTGTAAAACGTACTGATACTTTGCTTTTATTGAATAAATTGAAATTTTAGCGATCAGAAACATTTTGACATTAATTCAACATGTTGTGGTAAGCATACTGCACTGGTCAATATAGTGGTCATGTTCACGGTAAGGGTAAAGCTTGAAAGACTAAAATATTCTGGGTGCTAGGTGAGTCATCTTCAAATTCATGGCTTCTCGGACTAATTTGGTAATGGATGTCGACTTTTGATATGGGGAATCCAATTAATCAATTTACTCATTTTAGGAACCATGTAAACTCTCTAGGAAACGGACCAGAAAAGCTACTTAGCCATAAAGAGGTAAACATTAGTACCTTTATAATAATGTAATAATTACAATCACTTCCTCAAGTGACATTTACACAAGCCTTATGCCGCTCGTTCGCTTAGTTTATTTATTATCAAGCAAATTTTGTTTGTGCGTGTGAATCACTGCAATGTGTGGGTCTCAGTTACTTGAATCATTTTAAATTCGATTCTATCAAATTCAATTGCAATATCCAAATTAAAATATACGTATTCCAAAATTTCATTATCATCCATTTTCAAAGACTTAATTTTAATGCCCGTTCCTTAGTTTGATCGAAGTTATTGTAAGATTGTTAAGATTAGATCGCCATCAGTCGATACCTTTCCAACTCTCGGCATCCCTATTTTTTCGGCAAATAATCTATTGTTTCTGTTCACGCAGCGAAATATCGTTTATGTCACATACATTAGAAAGATTAGAGGCCTTGTTGTGGAAATACCTTAAGCACGCAGAATTATACGCCTTGTCTTTTTGAGAACATGCCATTAATGAAAATTTCTTGAATCATTCCCCTTAGTTAATGGCTACCATCAATTCTTTATTTCTGAAGAGATTTTGTAATTTCTCTAATCCCCAAACTTTTTAGATCTAGAACTTCCAGCTATTAAAACGGGATAAGCTCCTTTCTTCCCCACTCTCTAAGATTTTCCAAGCGATTTCGTTCAATTTCGGACTTTTTTTTCTCGCTCGGAAATTTTCTTTATTTCGCCCGAAACTAGCCGGCTACTGGTTTCCGTAAACCAGAGCAGGCTTTGCTCTTCGACCACCCTGAGTGCCGCTCCACGGAGCTGCTTCGCTTATTTCGTATTGAATAATACAACGGATGGTAGAATTTGAATGAGGATCCGTGGCGGGAGACCAAGGGAGAAGTAAAGCCTGCTTGATGGACGGAGAAAGGTTGTTTGAAATGAACAAGGAGTCCGCCCATAAAGGGCGGGATGGGTGATATATAAAACACAAAGAGACGGAGAGAGAGAGAAAAAGATAGGCGGATGAGGGAATGGAGGGGAAAGAGGCAAAGTGAAGTAGGGGAATCGAAGGCAGTGAAGAGGGGAAAGAGGTTTGGGGAAAAAATGTGATTGTTTTGAAGAGGGAGAACAGGGAAAAAGGAAACAGGCGTGGAGTGGCCGGGATTTTGAAGGTGAAGATGAATGAGCTTAGAAGTCCTCAGGCATGGAGAGATCAGCTTTATTCGGATTAAATCGAATCCCTTAGGAGCCCTTACAGCCCGAGTGTTTTCATTTCAGCTTTGTTTAAGGAATATCGTAATTTTGGGGTGCTGGTGAAAAAGTCTGTTAAAATAAAACGTTCAACCACTTAAATGTCTGAGTAAATTTGACGACTGGTTAGCACAGATTACCGTTCTGTAAAATTCTACACATAAATGATCCAGAATATTGTTTATATAAGATATACTATATTTATCGGTTGAATTAAATAACTTCATTATCATGGGAAATATTAATATTCACATTCAACAAACATGCCCTTTTACTCTATATTCGTCGGAATAAGAGCATCCGCAAATGTGATATTGATTCTATTTGCGAGTGTGGCTAATTAAGTATAATCCAGCACACACATAATTTTACCTCCATTTACATGATCGTGATATTATAATTAGCGTGATCATTGTTAACATGTGAGCATCTTCATTGGAGCGATGAAATTTTCTACAAATTAATCATCATTTTTAATTCTAAGGATACTTATATCGTTTGAATCATATTAATGATGCATTTATAAAGAAGAATTGTTTCAAAATCGTTGTTCCCTCTGCAACTCAATCATCAATCATTATTTTCCAAATGTTACTGTGGCAATCGTTATGGCATGTTCATACGGAAAATGAGATATACATCCCCTTTGCTTAATGAACATCATTAGAGTATTAAGCATTCTATGAATCAGTATGAATGTGCTCAACTATTGAATTCAGCGAACAGTAACTAATTTGCTTGCATATAACAGCAGTTCCAATACCAATTCTGGAAGCTACGTTTACCGTTAAAGAGAAAGTACGAAAGCTGCGCCGAGAATCACGTTCCACGAACGGGAGAATCAACTGTCTTGCACCCTGAGGAAGGTCGGCTAAAAACGATCTTCTTCAGGGTACGCTTTGGGAATAGGAGAAAAGAAGGGAAATGTTGAGTGGTGGGAAATAAGATCCACAGCCAGACTTATGCCCCGCTCTGCGGGGGGTACGGGAAGAGGGTCGAACGGGAGTTCACGGGAGTGTCATGCTCGCAAGGGTGGCTCCCCCGCACCCTCTTGGCACACACTTTCCTTCGCACATAAACGCACACACAGGGCATGTAGCGTGTTTTTGTCGTTCTCCCAAAAATAATTCACTCTTTATTTTGTCTTTCGCTCATCTAATTTATTTTCCCTTTTGTTCGAAATCGAGCGAAAGACGGAACCGTTTCTTCGTAATGCATGTTCGGAGGTTCTTCCATAGACGAAATGAATATGCGGGTATTCGTACTTTTTTTACTCATTCTCAAGAGTAATAAATTAATGCCCCGCGTGTGTCTTGTGCCTTTCAGAGAATGGAATAACCCGGAACTCTGTTCGGGACAAGACCTTAAAAAGAGTTCTTCGTAAATTCGATACATGTTTTTGATAGTGAATTCGGAATTTCTGCGAGCATTCTTGCTTATTTGGCACCTTGGTAAATCCGTCCCATTATGCAAATATTTCATCAGCATTTTATTATTCATTCCGGTAATATTTTTACTTTGGTGAATATTTGCGAAATATTCTGTTGAGCAAAACGATACTTACGATACGATATGTATTTTTTCAACATTTTTAGCCGTCCCAGATATTCCGATCAACATCCGATACTCCCGGTAAAATCCTAATTCACAAATCTATACCTCATTTCATATAATTCATTGTGAGGTAATACTTTAATAAGTGGTCATAATATAATAATTATTGCTTCACGAAATTATACAGAGTGGTTCCCTTTCTCTAATATAAGTTAGCATCATTCATTCTGTAAATAAAAAAGGTATATTTACCACACACAGGGCAATTGGTAGAAGAGCGCAACAACTTCATTTTAAATTAAATATTATCCCTCATGAACAAATGGTAAATATATATTCAAAGTTAACTATATCAGATTAAACAAAATAAATTGTTAGAATTTTGAAGCAGTGGCTATCCTAAACGTCAGTCATGGTGATTAAATGTTATAATATATATATATATATATATATATATATATATATATATATATATAATATTATTATTATTATTAGGCAATCTACCGGTTAAGGTAGGTTTTAGGATGGACATAATTACTAATTAAATAATTTGTGAGCCCTAGCAAAACACAACATCCCACTTTACATTAGGTCCCTCTTCAGCTTTGAGTACTTTCTTCCTCCCTTCATCCCGTCCAACATCCCTATCCTGTTCCTTCCCTTTCCTCGTTTGCCTAACATTCTCCCCTCTATTACAGTCTTCAAACACCCCCTTTCCGGTTAATACCCCCCTCAGCCACTATTCCTGCCTCCATAGGATTTCTCCCAACAAACCCCTCTCTTCGCCCACCATACCAAGTACTTCCTCGTTTGTTTTCTTCTCTGTCCATTTCAC
This sequence comes from Hetaerina americana, assembly GCF_022747635.1. Taxonomy (NCBI): domain Eukaryota; kingdom Metazoa; phylum Arthropoda; class Insecta; order Odonata; family Calopterygidae; genus Hetaerina; species Hetaerina americana. Next base: position 20,814,329 of record NW_027286070.1, on the reverse strand, counting down.
CTTCTCTATTCTCCTCCACACCCACATTTCAAAGGCCTCCAGTCTACGTCTACCTTCAGGCTTCAATGACCACGTTTCCGCGCCGCACATATCTACGCTCGATATCAAAGTTTTTACGAGTCTTTTCTTAACATCCTTACTCAACGTCCCCGTCATCAACTCCCTCCACCTTGTGAAAGCCTCTTTGCCTAGCGCAATTCTTCTCCTTACGTCCCTACCACTTTGACCCTGTTGGTCCAAAACACTACCGAGATACGTAAACTGTTCTACCTGCTCTAGTTTTTGCCCTCCTATTTTAATGTTAAGCTTAGCCTTTTTCTTTCTAGAAAATCGCATAACCTTTGTTTTCTTTATATTGATTCTCATCCCATACCTGTCGCACTGAATTTCCAATTCACTCAGCAATGCTTGCAGCCCCTTGGCTGACTGACAAACTAAAGCTTGGTCATCAGCGAACCTAACTGATTTTACGAATTCCCCGCCCACTTTCATTCCTACCTCTAGTTCTTCCCATGCCTCTTTAATCATTTCCTCTGCATACAGGTTGAACAGCAACGGTGATAATGGGAAACCCTGCCTTACACCTCTTCCTAACATTGCCCAACCGGACTCCCCGTTCCCCGCTTGCACCTGAGCAGTCTGAGACATGTACAGGTTGCGGATTAGCCTCCTTTCCCTCCAATCTATTCCTATTTTCTGCAATATACTCATTAGTTTTTCCCAATTCCTTCTATCAAACGCTTTTTTGAAATCTACGAAACAGGCAAATACCTCCTGGTTGTATTCTATATTCCTCTCAATCAATAATCTCATTACTGCAATGGCATCACGAGCACCTCTCCCCTTCCTAAACCCAAACTGATCATCCCCTAGGTAATCATTTGCCCTACTCTCTATCCTTTTGTTTATTATCCTAAGAACAACTTCAGCTGCGCGGGATATCAAACTTATTGTCCTATAGTCCTCACATGATGTACCCTTTACCTTTTTCGGAATAGGATATAAAAATATGTATATAAAAAATATGTATATTATATAATATATATATATATATAATAATATATGTATAATATATGTATATTATATGTATATTATATATGTGTATATATATATACATAATATATGTATATTATATGTATATTATATATGTGTATATATATATACGTATATTATATGTATATTATATATGTATATATATATATATATATACACACACACACATGCATACGTGTGTATACTCTAGATATTTATTTCCTACTGATTTTATTTTACTACTGATTACACTGATTTTTGACCTTGCGTATGCGTGAGAGCTTTCTTCCTTCACCCCAAACCATCATTTGAAGGATATATTCTGAGTATTACTCAGTGACCCACTTCCTTAAAGGGGAAAATTTTTATTTTAAATATTTTTTTGGAAATGGAAGAGTCTTCATACTCCCTACGATAAATGAGAAATGGACTATATGAATGAAAAGGATCGAAAGCACACATCGGCTCTCCAATATTTATACTATTCAGATTTCTAATCTGATTACTTCGTAGGTGAGCATCATATACGAGGGTCATCCGGAAAGTAGTACCCGTTCGTGCCGCATGAAGTGCTGACGACGCGAGTAGCCGCTGGACGAGGTCAGATAGCTTCAGTGGCTTGTCTGCCTTCTCTGAGCCAAGTTGCGTGACGCTAGCATTGCCTGTGTTGTTTCTGTGATTGTTTACAATGTTTAAAAAAATTGAGAACGCCGCCAGTTGTGAAGTGAGGGCAGTGATTAAATTCCTCAATGCAAGAAACGTTCGCCCATGTGATATTCATCGCCAATTAAAGGAGGTGTATGGAGACAATGTAATGGACGAGTCGTCTGTTCGGCGGTGGTGTCGCAACTTCAACATGGGGAGGGGGAACACACACGACGATGAGCGTTCGGAGAGACCGTCTGTCATTACAGACCAACTGGTGAGCTCAGTTGACGAATTCGTGAGGAACGATCGGCGCGTCACAATTGATGACATCTGTGAGCATTTTCCCAATGTTTCTCGAACAATTGTTCATGAAATTGTTAAACACCATCTGCATTATGCAAAAATTTGTGCAAGATGGGTCCCTCGCGTATCTCAATGAGCTGGCGGCGAAGGACTATGCAGCAGGAATACAGAAACTTGTCACACGTTATGACAAATGCCTTAATTTGCTTGGAGATTATGTTGAGAAGTAGTTTAAAGTATCCTCTTTCAAATAAAATTTTTTATGTTTGTTAATATTTACTTTTGTGTCTTTATTTCACGAACGGGTACTACTTTCCGGATGACCCTCGTACAACCCGCATGGTATCCCTACCATTTCCTCAGCGATAATATGTATCTGCTCTCATTGAACGGAAGTCTCTCGTCAAATTATCGCATTTTTTGTATGAAAAAATATGTACATCTAATGAATTTGTGCCTTTGCGTGGTATCTAAGTACTCGTTTTAAAGGTAATGGAAACATGAAGTAATGGAAAGTTGAATACTCTTTATACTCTTTCCTTTAGGTGCAAAATTTGTCAAGGGTTCAGCCTTGAAAGTAGCAATTATATATATATATATATATATATATATATATATATATATATATATATATATATATATATATATAATTCTGCAGAAACAGGCAACATAGAAACACATAAAAAGGTCACTAATTATGTCACAAGATATAGAAGTAATGACTGTCATTACTTCTATATCATCCGATGAAGACGGAGCAGAATTCCGTCGAAATGATCAAGAAATAACGTGTGAGTGATCTTTTTATGTGTTTCTATATTGTTTGTTTCTGTCCAATTTATTATTCATCAATTCCGTGAATTTCGAAGAAATCATATACATATAGAAATATATATATATATATATATATTTCTATATGTGTATATATATATGTGTGTGTGTGTGTATATACATATATATATATATATATATATATATATATATATATATATATATATATTTACACACATATATATTTTGACATTGTCTTGTCTGAATACGTGGGTAACGGTAGTCCAGTGGGTAGAGTGTTGGACTGCTGACCGGAGGGTTCCGGGTTCAATTCCCGGGCAAGGCACTCTGGGCACCTGCAGATCCACCCAAGCTAAAGTGATTTTTCGGATACCAGGTCTTCCTGGGAAACCATAACCGGCACATGGAAAGAAACTGGCCTCCCTACCCTGATGTGTGAATCTCACCCACCGTATAGGGCTTAGTACTGGGTGATCTCTACCATCACCTGCTAAACCGACCTTCGGGTTGATTACTGTGTTTATGGTTTAAAAATATATACACACACACACACACATGGCTTAAAAATATATACACACACACACACACACACATATATATATATATATATATATATATATATATATATATATATATATATAGATATATCTTAATTTCCTTATTTATAGTACTGGATGCCATTGAATCAATTTCCGTAAAAATGCGAGTTGATAAATAATCATGGATTAGGGATTCATAAATTGCAACTTAAATTAATATGAATATATAATCTTGACGATGTTCTTTTTAATGCGTATAGGAACCTACGTAACTCTTGTGTCTTTGAATGTATACTTTAAAATACAGGTGCAACTGTTGCACGGAACTCAGTGGGGAACGCTAAACTAGTTGATTTGAATTACTCGTAGTTCGTGTACGAGTATAATAATTCTCTCTTCCCAGTGCCCTTTGTTTAGGACACTGTATTAAGCTAAGCGGGGTGGAATGTCTCCATATTGCAAAGAATGGTGAAAAAACTCTGTAACTCCACGACTCACCGAATTGTGATGTGAGGGATAACAGAGTTTATTAACAATCCTTGTAATGATTTTGTTCAAGTTTCAGATGACATTCATCTACATGTAACACGGCAGCAAAGCTTGGAAGAAGCTAATTCCTGATGACAAAGGGTGTGAAATGGAACTACTTGCTTTAATTAAAACCAGTTCAAAATTGACACTGCCCCATACTAAAGTTTTTTGGTGGCTTTGAATTTAAATAAATATGTGCCTCGAGTTTATGACATTTGACGTTCAGGGGTTGATATCACAAGTTTAAACTATAGCGTTATCATGACGTAATAATTTTTCATAAACTAGTCTCAGGCAATGTTTTCTCTAAGAATACTCCTATGGTATGTCTTCAGAAATTCCGTAAAGTTTGTAACGGATGAAGTGGATGCTTGTAAAAAAAATATCTTGCCACATGCCTGCCCGTAGGAGGCACTTGTCTGTTACAATTTCCTCCCCAGCTGGGAAAGATCAAGAAGATTAAACTCCCCTTGTCTCAGACTCATAAAACGAGTTTCTTAATTTTGAGATTAGGCAAGTCACATCTGTTACGGACCTTTCTAGGAACATTGGAATACAAAAAAAACTCAGCGGCTCTTTTCTTCATTTCATTCATGTAAGGAGCCCTCGAGTTTTTTCCTTGGCACAATCTAATTTTTATGTCAGGGGTCGGCGAACCTTTTTCGTCTGTCACGTCATGTTCCTTAGTGTTGTTGGTCAACACACCCAAGTAAGTAGCTTACCACTTTGACAATTGCAAAGCTGTTTTGAGGTTAAATACCAGTAAATGTTATCTAATACCCGTTGGAGTTAATTCATGCCATTATCATTTGAATTTACGGCCACAATACAGTACGATAATGACCACTTGCGCATAAAAACATTAATTCTTGCATTCTTGCCGTAGTTTTGAGAATGATTTGATCGTTATTACAACTAAATGTTCATAGATGCCGGTGGCGTCCTTTGCTACATTAATATGAATTTAATGTGGAATTTTTGATAGGGGTAGGAAGGGTAATATTTTGTGATATATCTTCAGTAAATTCTACGTCATTTTCTTGTATTTCATGCATTTTAATCTACTTTTTTTACCGTAATATCACATCAAACGAATTTATTTCTTTTCTTGAGATTTAATATTATAATTAAAATGATAAGTCCTGAAATGAGACCCAGAAAGTAAAAGGAAAGAGTAATTCAGAAGGATGCGAATTTTTATGCAATTATTTTTATCTTTTTTTCCAGACGCTTGTGTACCTCCTGGGATCTCTGATTCTTCGTTTACCTGAAGGTAAGGTGTATATTTTTTGCTCCTAATATCAATTGTAAATAGCTGGCTTTCTTTTGATCATGTTTTCCAATGGATAAACTGAAAAAAGTCTCAAACCTGGTGACAGACATACTCGAGCCTTGGCATTTGGTGGAAAAACATATCCTTTTTAGAATAATCCGTTCGCAAAAATGTATGGATTAGGGTAAAATGATAGTTTACCGCAAAAAAAACTCCATTAGCATTGGCCTTGGCTCTCATCTCACAAAATGTCGCAACTTTTTGAAAATAACTCGTATTTCAGTACAATATGTTTGGACCAATGTCAGAATGGTTTATCAGTTTTAAAGTACTTGTACAGTGACTTTCTTAACATTTCCACTCAGCCATGTTAAAAATGTATAGAATAATATTGGTAAGTTTTCTTGTAGTCAAAATATTTACTAGGTCAATTAAAAAACTTATTTTGATCGGAAGACCAGGAAAATATTGATGCAAATCAGTCGTATTACAAATTCAATTGGAGGGAACCTAATCCAATCTAATTTAAGATATGAGTACACTAGGATATCAGCTAAATAATTTAAGGCGTCTTTCAAAAACCTGCCATTTTTATACACGACAGAGGAACATATTAAAGTTGGAGAACTTCAACGTTTCCGCAATTGAGCGAAATAAAATCAATCTTTAATTTTTCATATAGTTAAAAAATGGTAAACAATTTCATTGATTAATATAGGGCCAATATAACGTATTGCAGTTTCGGTACTGTATATGAGAAATTTTTATCAGAATTTCCGTTTTTCATTAATTAGTGTCCCAAAATTGCCACTACCAAGTCTCAAAATTGAATTCTGCGATTTGCTTAGCACAATGATTTGGGAATTTCGAAAGTTATTTATTTGTCTGCATTAATTGCTAAAAAGTTTTATAGCAAAATTACGAGATAGTTAATTAGCAATCCGATAAGTGGTACTTGCATAGAAGTTATTAATCACGAAATTATTAACGTAAGCGTGGGTAAGGTGCGTTGTCAATTAGTCGTTTTTCGCACGAGTATGGGCATATTTGAATATTCGTCCCCAGGAAATCACTAAGCGTGTATGCAGTGGTATATTTGAACGACTGCCCAATAAAGAGTTCAGGTTATTGAAACTGCTCGCGCATCGAGGACCACTCTGCAAATTGTTACGAGGGTAAGGTGACAAGTTCTCGGCCTGGCACAGACATGGCGTTCCAACCCGGGGAAATTTATGATTCCTGCCTGGGTTCACAGGTCATTAGTTCATAAGACAAGTTTCAAATTGTTCTCTCTAGTAGTTTGTTCACACGTATTGTTGCAATAGGCGACGTATTTAGTGTTTTTCGTTAAAATGGAGAAAATTGAATTTTGTTCGGTCATAAAAGTCTTCGTTTTGGTTGAGTTAGCCCCTAATTAAATTCAGCTGAAGTTGACAAACGTGTGCGGAGACTCTGCTCCTTCAATATTATCCGTTAAAATGAGGGTAGCTTAATTTAAACGTGGTCACACATCCCTGAAATTTTGTTTCTGGGAAGTGCTTCGCGTCCAATGAAGAAGTCAGGAAGTAGATGGATATTTTCACAGCCTTTTAGACTCTCAGTTCTGGGAAGTAGTACTGATATTGGAGGAACGCCGAGCCAAGTGTATTGAAGCGAGATTTCAAGTGGGATTTGTAAAAAAATGAAGCCATGTTTTAACTGAAAATCGCATTATTTCATTGCCAGGCCAAGTGCAAATTTTCACAATATTCTTGCTATGACTGAGTGGAAAGAAAAAAAGCTCTCTCTTCTTAATTAATTTAGCCAGCAAAAACGTAAAACTAATTCTTTCATCAGATATTAAAATCTTTTAAAGATTCTTAAAGTTTAGCTCGATTTCTGTTCATTTTTTTTCTTACTTTAACCAAGTTAAGGCTTATTCACTGTAAATCAAAATAAATAACGGAGAGCATCAATTTGTATAGGGCATAAAGGTTATGGTAAAATGTATGCGCGTAGTCCTATTAGCTTAATGATATAATCTCTGAAGAAATATGGGTTATGTTGACGAACGAAAGCACAACTCCTCGCAAGCTGCCTCAAATTTCCTTCCCTATGGGACAAAATGCAACACGGGTTCAACTTACATGCATTTTGACATATCCATCCTGAGATGGCTTAAACCACTCTCCTCAAAAAAATGAAAACCGGTACCCGTATTCATAATTCAAAGTAGGGAGTTGTGACGGCGCCCGTAACTCAAACATTTCTGCTGTTGCCTCGCTGCTATTTACTTTCCGTTCCTTTCGTCATATTCCTCGTGGCTCCCCCCTCTGTGAGGTCACATTTACCCGAGTGAAATGATGGAATCATGACCTATTCAATCCTTGAATTCAAACCTCCACTCGCTTCTCCTCCTCCTCGCTCTATTCCATTCTTATTCAAGATACCTTTGTTTCACATTTGTCGAGTGTTCGCCCTTTCTCTTGAGCAAGGTCAGTTCTGATACCAAAAATTACATTTCACTATTTAAATTTCCCCTCAGGATTTGGTGGTAGTCGTTCAAACGAGAAATAATTTCTTGGTCCTGCTTTTGCTAGCGTTGAAATCCTGGAAGAACTTCTCGTAGTAGGGACAGGAATAATCCAAAAATGAGTTGGCTATCTTGGAAATGAAAATAATAATCAAATTAATTCGATATGGAGTGAGCTTGTATATTTATTAAATTTTGAGAGCGTCATAAAATTCAAGGGTGTCACATTAGCATGTCTAAATGGTCTATTGGGGATTGGGATGTTGTGTTGGCTAATGTACTTTCATCTCGCCACTGCGAGGTCCATAGTTCAAATCCCGGGGGGTGACCGGATCAGTGGCATCCTGATCCATTACTTTGTGTTCTGTAAGGAGAGTACTTCAAGTGGAGCACGAGATCTCCGTCAGATGGGACGTTAAATTGTGGGTCTCTTAGTTCCTATCGTTAATAATAGGGTTATTCGGACGCCAGGTTTCTCTCCACCCTTCCCCCATTCCCATAGTATCCACCCCAGCAAAATTAATCACCCATTTTTAATGGCAAATGATCTCAGCTGCCTATTGCCTCTCGCCCCCAGATAACCGTTAAGTGGTCTAATATATTTCACCAATATTGTGCAGCTTAAATGAATATCATATTCATTCCAAAACCTTTAGTTTAGCTTCAAAATAATTTGATAATAATAACTAAGTTGTAGATAAATAGAAATTTAGTTATTTTTTGTAAAGGTACTGCGATGAAATGCAAAATACGAGGGTCATCCGGAAAGTAGTACCCGTTCGTGCCGCATGAAGTGCTGACGACGCGAGTAGCCGCTGGACGAGGTCAGATAGCTTCAGTGGCTTGTCTGCCTTCTCTGAGCCAAGTTGCGTGACGCTAGCATTGCCTGTGTTGTTTCTGTGATTGTTTACAATGTTTAAAAAAATTGAGAACGCCGCCAGTTGTGAAGTGAGGGCAGTGATTAAATTCCTCAATGCAAGAAACGTTCGCCCATGTGATATTCATCGCCAATTAAAGGAGGTGTATGGAGACAATGTAATGGACGAGTCGTCTGTTCGGCGGTGGTGTCGCAACTTCAACATGGGGAGGGGGAACACACACGACGATGAGCGTTCGGAGAGACCGTCTGTCATTACAGACCAACTGGTGAGCTCAGTTGACGAATTCGTGAGGAACGATCGGCGCGTCACAATTGATGACATCTGTGAGCATTTTCCCAATGTTTCTCGAACAATTGTTCATGAAATTGTTAAACACCATCTGCATTATGCAAAAATTTGTGCAAGATGGGTCCCTCGCGTATCTCAATGAGCTGGCGGCGAAGGACTATGCAGCAGGAATACAGAAACTTGTCACACGTTATGACAAATGCCTTAATTTGCTTGGAGATTATGTTGAGAAGTAGTTTAAAGTATCCTCTTTCAAATAAAATTTTTTATGTTTGTTAATATTTACTTTTGTGTCTTTATTTCACGAACGGGTACTACTTTCCGGATGACCCTCGTATGTATCTGCTTACATTATAAAAAGCCCTTGTAAACCTCATAGTTTGAAAATAAATGACTCGCATTTCCTCGGATTCCAAAATTCTTATATGGAAGCATAAGACTTGGGGCTATGATTAGTTATTTTATCACGGGTCTCCCATCTAAATCTGCATAACTGGTAGTTGGATACAACTAAGATAGACATTTTGCTGAAATTTGAATGACGCGGGGAGCCTAACTAAGCATTATGGTTACAGATTAAGCCTACAGTTTGAATGATGGAGATAACTTAATTTAAAAAGTTATTATTCGGTTAAAATATATGTAATCTTGAAAGCTAATTAAAGAGTGATATAAAAAGCAATTTGTGAGGCTCATTCATATGTATATACGGGAATGTACACTGAAAAATGAAATAAAGTCAGGGTGGTAGATAAATAGCTTATAACATATCTTCTATAAAAACTTTCATGTCAAATAAATAGATTGATAAATTAGAAACGTCATTGAAAACTAAGTAAATAACATAGTTTAATCTATAATTCTATATTATATTACCAAGGTAATCTTTATATTAACTTCGTTAATTATCTCATTAAATTTCTTTGTCTCCGATGCCTTTTACGGATTTCATCGAGGTAAATGCATAATTTTCTCACTCTGCTCCGATGTTGCATGAAATTTCCCATCAACTGATCACGTTAATATTTCATTCATTACGTTTGTGCTTCAAAAATTCTAGAGTGGCCACGTCCGGTACATTTACCTCACCCACGTGCATATTGATAAGATGACGGTTCTGTATGCACTCAAACAAGCCATAGCAAACCTGTGTAGGACACAGCGGACAACAATGATGCGAAGCTTCATATTGTGTTCGTATTGATTCATAAAACGATGACAACTGCATGCCACCGGCAATAGGGTATTTACGACTTAATTGATGACCAATTAGAGCAGCTTACACAGTTCCTTTGCTGACACCAAGGAGGAATAAATTCTGCGCTAAACCCTGGAGTATGAGATTGGTAAAATCACGAAAATTCGAAGGCTAGAGTTTAGCTTATAACAATTGCTTATTTTTCCCCTCCCAACCAATTCAAATGGAGGGAATTCACGAATTCATTTCTAAGTTGTATTAGCTATTTCATGACTAGGGTTCTTATTGGATGGGGTCCATAAATACCATTTGCAGTTGTCTAATTGGAGTAAAATTTAGACTATTATGAGGGAAAAATTTACATTTATTTCTTGTCCATAGGTTTTAGCTGAAGTCAATCATTGAGACCTACTAAAGAGGCTGTTCAAGATGGTGGTGTTAGAGCTGTTTCTCCTAAATAAAACTATTCATGAATCAGTTACAGCTTCTCCGTGTTTTACCCATAGAAAAATATAATCGTCTATACCATTGCAGGTAAATAAGATGACGCGTTGCAGGAACCGCACATTCTATAAACAGATGTCGATCGTACAAGGCGAGAATGTCAGATAATTGAATGTCGTTTTTCATGCTGTGCCACCAAATTCATTTGTTTATCTCGTCGGGCCGCATTCAGGCCATGAAGATTTTATTTTAAAATATTACTGCTGAATGCTTTCGCATAGTTTTACACTGGAAGCGAAGGCAAGAGCGCGATAATAAATGCATGTTCACTGTTTCATAGGTCATGATTCATTAAAATTTACTTCATTTGAGAAGTCCTGCATGTATATTCCCATTAATGAAGCCGTATTCCTACCAATGCAAATGATAAAATGAAACTCAATCAGATTTCGGGTGCCGTCTGCACTGGTAATAGAACAAATATTTTTTAAATCATCAGCTGTGAGGATAATAAAGTAATATAGTATGTTGATTCCTCAGGATTTCCGTTTTCTTCTATTTTTTTGGAACCTATATTCTTAATCAAACGTGGAATCAGAAAATTTGGCACGTCTACTTGTAGGCATAACAATATACATGTATATAAAAAAAATCATCAACACAGTAATCAACCTGAAGATCGGTTTGGTAGGTGAAGGTAGAGTTCACCCAATATTAAGCCCGACGGCGTGTGAAATTCACACATCCGGATAGGGGGCCTTTCCCTGTTCCGGTTATGGTTTCCCAGGAAGATCTGGTACCCGAAAAATCATAAAGTTTGGATGGAGGTGAGAATGCCCAGATAGGTTTTCCCGGGAATCGCAGACGGGGCCCTCCGGTCAGTAGTTCAACGCTCTACCTCTGGACTATCGCGATATATATATATATATATATATATATATATATATATATATATATATATATATATATATATATATATATTACTTGCGAAAAATGCTTTTTCGACGGACAGCAGGTCGAGCGGGTGCGACCGAGATATAAAAGCGATAAATATTTGCGTCCCTAAGGCCGGTGTAAGGCATGGAGTAGGGGGAGGAATATTTCAAGTATTTTATTGATCCCAATGCTTCCAATCCACCAATGTAGAAAATTATTGCGTCCTCGGTGTTTTTTATATATAAATTTCCAGGAATAACTGCGTTTATGTAGGATAAAAAATTAAAGTTTTTCTTTCCGCTCCTATTTTTAATCGTTTATCGTTTACATTTTGCAGCCTTTCTTTCTTTATGAAAGGCAGAAGAGGTTATTGGAGTAAATATTGCAAGTTTATGTTATATTGAAGGCTGCGACAGAAGGGAAAATGTTGAGTAGGCGAGGAGGATGAAGGAAGGTAATATAAAATGTTTCTTCCAAAAACATTTTAGATGGCTTAAAAGCGGAAATAACTGACGAATAAATGAAGAAAGAAATAACGCAGGGGCGAATAAATGTATGCTCTCGTGATGTGTAGAAGAAAATAGTCGTTAGGGACAGTGAAAGGCAGATACAACCTAACTCAAATAAGAAGTATGCCTTAGTAATTGAATGAATACTTCCCTCTTGCCTCATTGATTTTTTCAAAACAACAGATCTTAAATCACGAAATTAAGATTACAACAGATGACCTATTAATTTCCACCTATTGATCCCGCTTCTCTTTTCCATTTCATTCGAAACAGTTAGTTTCATGGTCCGCAAAATACCTAAAAGTTCTATATTGTTTACCTAGTGAATTTCAGTTTTCAAATATTGATTCTGAATGTGGTAAATACATCCGGCCTTCGACTTAGTTACATTTCTTAAAATCATTCCATTTATTAATTCAATGCTTACGTATTCAAGCGTTGAAATGCGCCTGAAATGGACTAATTGACTAAAATATTTGTAATGAACTAGACTCACTAAACGATATCCTATTGAAGTTCCCACATCTCCAATTATTTTCTTTCCCGAGTTAAGAACAGTGATTGACGATGATTATATTTTGTACTTGTCAGCCACAGTCACCATTAGATTAACTTTGTTGGATACACTTTCCGTAGATAAGACACGATCAATTCTCGACGAATCAAAATATTATCGGAAAATCGAGAGGGGGATGCCAACAGTATTTATCAGCAATGGGATTAACTCTTTTCTACCGCCGACCGCAGTAGTAAAGTTGTTAACATGAAAACGATTTGGTCCCTAGTTTGATTTCCAATTCGAGTGTTAAGGCCATATTAGCCCTGGGTTTTTTCTTCATTTAGATAGTATAATTCTTTATTACCATGCATCTAAAGCCAAAATACACAAGTTCTAAGCCATTTTCCGTGCGTTTATTGCACTATCAACTTGAGGAAATATTTTATAATACTTTTAACGTAAATTTCTTAAATATTTAATTGCTATCCATGCTCAATTATCTCTTTCCAATCGAGTGACCGTTGAGTATAATTATTCATTTCCCTTCAGTCAGATGGATTATATTGGATGCAGATCCGCATGGTGGCATCGTCATACTGATGTCGGCTTCCTTGTTGCCTAATTGTCCAGGAATCATCCATGCACCTGCCCTCAATCAATAAAATGACTTTGGCCGGTTACATTCCTCCCATGGTCACCCAAAAATTCGATGCATCTTTTGTTTTCCAAACATTATTAAATGTTAATTCACTAAAATTTTCATTTAATTATTAATTTTCTACATCATTATCAATATTACGCCGTTTAACATTCAGTGGCCTCTAACTTATAGGCCCGTGAGATGTGAGTAGGAGGCGGGTGAGGGAGAGGGAGGAGGGTAAGGAAAGGGGTTGGGATACATGGATAAGGCAAATTTTAACACGAAGGCCAACCAGGAAGGCCTCGGATATTCATCGGTTAGGAGTGGAGTGAGGTTGAGAAGAGGGAGACCTACAAAAATGGCAATGAGTTTGATGGAACAATGTAATTTAACACCTTGTTCTTTTCAAAATTCTTGTGTAATTTTGAATCACTAAATAATGTTCCAAAGAATCATGTTTTTTTACTTTTGTCACTAATATGAAAACTTTTTGGAATAAAGAAGAATACAAATACATAGTCAGCCAGCAAATGTTTAGCAAATGCAGAATTATTTTCATGATATTAAAAAAGAAACGTATTTTATCTCATCTCATACGTAAAAAACTAAAAATAAGTGCCTAAAATTAATTCTATTTTAGTACATCTTCACGATATCCCTCGGGTTAGGACACCAGCTATGAAAATATTGTAGATGTCAAGGGCATATCAGAGATGCTTAATGATTAGCTGAATATACGTTGAGGTTCCAAAGAAACTGCGGGAGATGCCGCAACAGTAACTTTTAACGGAGTCATCCGCTAATGTGCATTTTAATGCAACAATTTCAGAGCGTAAAAATCATTCGCCTTGACTGGGACTCGAACCCAGATCCCTCAATATCCGGTCGAGTGCTTTAGCCACTTAAGCTACCGAGGCGTCCTCTTAAACTCTGAAATTTTGGGGCTTTTAAAGGAACTAGATGTTATGACGAAATACCGTACATACAATGTCACATGCATTCGTAGTCGTGCGCGAGGCGCCACTGTCCACGAGGTTAAAAGCCAACTTTAAACACGTATGGTGTTTTCCCTTTGACAAATTCCAAAGAAACTGCGGGAGATGCCGCAACAGTAACTTTTAACGGAGTCATCCGCTAATGTGCATTTTAATGCAACAATTTCAGAGCGTAAAAATCATTCGCCTTGACTGGGACTCGAACCCAGATCCCTCAATATCCGGTCGAGTGCTTTAGCCACTTAAGCTACCGAGGCGTCCTCTTAAACTCTGACATGTGACTCATGTGACTGACTCATGTGATATTGTATGTACGGTATTTCGTCATAACATCTAGTTCCTTTAAAAGCCCCAAAATTTCAGAGTTTAAGAGGACGCCTCGGTAGCTTAAGTGGCTAAAGCACTCGACCGGATATTGAGGGATCTGGGTTCGAGTCCCAGTCAAGGCGAATGATTTTTACGCTCTGAAATTGTTGCATTAAAATACGTTGAGGTAGTGATTTTTACAATGGAAATTTAAATCGTTATTTCTCTTTTATTAAAGATTTATTTTGAGAGGTATATCGATTTTGTTTGTGCATCTATTTTTTTATCTATTGTCCAAACTGCTATGTAAAAGTGCAGTACTTGGAATTATTAATAATATTCCTTCTTTATCGAAGCCAAAACCGATCGATACCCTTAAAATAATTTTAGTAAACTTCGGTACAAATGTCTTCCGTTCTAATTTTTCACACACGTTTCAGACCACTCGCCAAAGTGACTCTTTCAATAATAATCCCCTTCTCCCTCGTATGCTAGGAAGACATTTATCGGAATACCTAGGATAAAACGCGCACCCTAACTTGGATAAGTTACTACATATTTTAAGACATTACTCAATCTCGCTGAAAAACGATGTAGCCTTTAAAGCCAGTAATTTCCTATTTAGGAACGATGGAGAATTACCAGGAACGAGAGCGACACATCCCTTCAGCGAGATATGGGTCCATAACTAACCTTTTAATCCCGAAGAAACTCTGTTGGTATCACTGTCGTACGTAGTTCGTCTAGCAATAAATGGGAGCGAGTTAGTCTTAATCATGATAAACCTCTATCGTGCCCAGCAGTAATGTGTGCATGTGAGTCGGAAATAGAGGTTATGCTCAAGCTCCGTTCCTTCCTCGCAAAGAGGCCGGGTCAGTGTAAAACTAAGCTCTTCCTTATCGTGTTATAAGCTCGACTTCACCATCGCACGTTTGAATAAGATCCAAGATACAGAAAGGTTTTAAAACTCTGATGTGAACGTCCCTGGCAGGGAGCAGCACGAGGTAACCGACTGCTACCGTCTGAGGATAGCTTCCGCAGCTGGGAAGCGACGTGAATACTAAGCGACGGCGATGGGAATAAGCCAATTTACTGGGGTAAAAAAATTTGAACTCCGGCAAGCGCTATCTTGCGCGTAATGAACGGTTTCTATGCTTGAAGATTTTATTGTGATCAGGTAGCATTTCCTCCATTTTCTTTAATAATTGATCGATTATGAGGCATTAAACTTGATTTTTCACAATGATATTTATTTTGTATATTTGCAAAATTTATTGGTAACTTCATTTATATATAAGTTAAATACAAAATATTTCTAACGTAGCATACTTCTCTCGTATTTCAGGTTAAACTTTATACCGCTCTTCGTCACAAATGCACTAAGCTGGAATTCTTAAGTTGCATTATTACAAGATAAGAATCCGGGTGTCTCAAATTCGTTTCATGTGACTACGGTTCATAATAGTAAGCTTCATAGTTAACTATCTGATAAGTATATTCTTTCGAACTAATTACCATAGTTAAAATTTCCACAGCCTCATTGTAAATTGCATTTTTTGCTATTTCAAGAAAGGGGCGCATGCTAATAAAAGTATTTAACTTGAGCAGTTTATGTACTTACCTTTAAGTTTAAGGTTCTCGCATAAGAACTTAAATTCGTAAACGTACGAAGGGAAATTTTTCAGTTAAAAAGTTATAAATCCTATTTTTAAGTACATATTTAAATAATTCTACATCCGCATAGTCTAATGTGCTTGTTGAGCTATAAAATCATGGAAGCTGGGAAATAGTGCATAAAATGTGAACATTCCAATAAGAGAAACATCTTAAAGATCCATGATTAACCTGAAAGTTTATAATCTAGAAGAAATTGAGAATGAATATATCTTAGGGATGCAAGTGTTTGAGAATGATTTGAGAAAATCATAGAAATATATTTGGATTCCAGAAATATATGAGTATATATCCCAAGTGTAACATGCGAAAAGAACCCGCTTCACCAAGCTAAGAAAAATGTAGAACTGAAATAGTTCGTATTTACGAGGGTCATCCGGAAAGTAGTACCCGTTCGTGCCGCATGAAGTGCTGACGACGCGAGTAGCCGCTGGACGAGGTCAGATAGCTTCAGTGGCTTGTCTGCCTTCTCTGAGCCAAGTTGCGTGACGCTAGCATTGCCTGTGTTGTTTCTGTGATTGTTTACAATGTTTAAAAAAATTGAGAACGCCGCCAGTTGTGAAGTGAGGGCAGTGATTAAATTCCTCAATGCAAGAAACGTTCGCCCATGTGATATTCATCGCCAATTAAAGGAGGTGTATGGAGACAATGTAATGGACGAGTCGTCTGTTCGGCGGTGGTGTCGCAACTTCAACATGGGGAGGGGGAACACACACGACGATGAGCGTTCGGGGAGACCGTCTGTCATTACAGACCAACTGGTGAGCTCAGTTGACGAATTCGTGAGGAACGATCGGCGCGTCACAATTGATGACATCTGTGAGCATTTTCCCAATGTTTCTCGAACAATTGTTCATGAAATTGTTAAACACCATCTGCATTATGCAAAAATTTGTGCAAGATGGGTCCCTCGCGTATCTCAATGAGCTGGCGGCGAAGGACTATGCAGCAGGAATACAGAAACTTGTCACACGTTATGACAAATGCCTTAATTTGCTTGGAGATTATGTTGAGAAGTAGTTTAAAGTATCCTCTTTCAAATAAAATTTTTTATGTTTGTTAATATTTACTTTTGTGTCTTTATTTCACGAACGGGTACTACTTTCCGGATGACCCTCGTATCTTAAGCCAACTTACAGAATGAGTTTAGGATGCCTATACTGAGGGTCTTGTATTCGTCTCCCTCAATCCAAAAATAGTATTTAAAAGAAGGGATATTCGGTTGAAATGCCGAGTATGCTAAAAATAGTTTGAATTGTTACAAGAAATCAGGAAATATAGCATATAACAATGGACTGCAGTTGATACTGAGAGGTAGTTGAATGCATGCGGCGGTGATAGAGGGGAGAATGCTGGGTAAGAGAGATCGATGGTGGAAAAGAAGAGTTACATTGGAGGGAATAAAGAAAGGTAGACAGTATTCTGAGCTAAAGAATGATTTGTAATGAAGAATGAGGTTGTGCAAATACAAACTTTTACATCAGTTTCAAGTAGCTAAATTTCGCTGTCAATTAATCCATATTTACTGATGGGTTATTTAATTTTTACTTTCCCGTTTTGCTTGACGAATTTAAACATCTTCAAATTGAGTTATTCCACGAGGATTTTAAGTGTGTCGAATTCATCAAAACTAATGCAGTTCATATGCGTCGACAAATCGACTTTCATGAAGAACGCGTGAGTCATTAAATCCGTTCTATCATTATATCAGTTGACCTCACGATGACCTCATAAATATCCCATACCCGCCTCCAAAATGACTGAGTACGAAATCATCTGTCATTACATGTTTTAAGTTTGGATTCCTGCGAGAATGACAACAATTTACTTTTATTTCATATATGCAATCGTTTTTTTCCTCGAATAGTGTCATTCGGTATACCCGACTCAACTCCTTGCAGTCAGCAAATACACGACACGCCTTTTACCCTGTCTCCGCGTGTCTCTTCCGAAGAACACATGTTCCAATGCATACATTAGATATTTCATGAGAGACTCTCCCATGCATTTAGACGGTCCCCGGGTGAAAAGTCGACGTCCGGGGAATATTTTTTTTTCGTCTCCCGTCCGTGCCCTGCTCCATGAATCCCCCTAGAAGTCCCCCGATCTTCCCTTAGTTCGGAAAATATTTCTCCGCCACACTTCTGATGGCCTGCGCACTTCCTTGCTCCATCTGCCGTCGCGTAGGCGTTAAGTCGCGCTCCGTTCGAGATCATGACAAATGGCGGGCATGAGGTTCCGGGTGCAATGCCAGCCAGAAAGGCCTCGTAAACTTACCTCCGTTTCTCACTCCGTCTCTCTCTCTCTCTGCCTCTCTCTTTCTCTCTTCCACTCCTCTAGTCCGACACTCCATCTCGTCGACTTCTCACGCTTTGGTCCAGCTCATAAATTTAAAGAGCATAATTGAAACACTATAGCTGGATAGCACGCAACGGGTTGGATTCCCGATTGGCCTACGTTGCGGAAGTAGCATCGATCAATCGGTGATGTCACGATCACGTTTTGCACGTTTGGTGTTGCGGAGTCAATAAACGAGAGAATAACTCCAGCGCTGTCACGCGACCGTCTTCGTTAAGTCCGACATTAACCAAACAAGAGCATATCCTATGGATATCATTCTAAAGTATAATTTTCTCACAGGAATATTTGCACCGTTTTATTCCATGGATCAACCTGTGGTTTTGTAAGCGTTTCGGGAGGGCACGACACGAGGAGGTGGAGAGTTGTCCTGGGTAGAGACATGTTTTAATGAACTTTTATTAAATTTTTCTCCATAATATTTTTCCAATTTCTTTCTTTCCACTGAGGATTTGACCAAGAGATGAAAAAATTAAGTTGAGAAAATAATCGCCGCGAATTCCTTCTATGAAAAATCATTATTACATTTATTTCTAGTATAAGAATAATGATTGCATTAATCAAAGCAGCTTTCACGAGGAGGAAAAAATTGGGAACAGGAACGTTCCATAAGGATGTTTAGAAAATTTAAATCAAAACTTGGTAATAGCGTGGTTTCGCAGGAAACAAAGTCGTTGAAGTTAGGTAATAAGCGTAGATTGGAGGCCGTTGAGAGGTGGGTGTGGAGAAGGATGGAATAGGTAAAATTGGATAGAAATGTAAGTACGAAGTATTACTAGGCATGGCTTGGGGGGGGGAAGAAGGCATTGTTGAGAGAAACCCAAAGGAGGCAGGAAAGGTGATGCAGCGTATTTTGATTGGCAATGAGATGCTGAAGACTGTGTTAGAAGGGAGAACGTTAGGGAGGCGAGTTGGGGGTAATTACATAGGCATGAATGGAACAAGACGCGCAAGGGAAAAGGGTTTGCTGTCGTTCTTAGTGTATCAATATCAGGTTGTCTTTTTAGGGGAAGCTTGGGAGGGTGATGCAATACGTATCCATCTACGGTTAGCTCAAACGGTAGGATACCAGTAATAATTAATGCAACGCAAATAATCCCTTATAGTTAGTAAGATATTCATCAACTAAAACTATTTGTTGGTTGTTGGAAAAAATTCTTAGACGAGATATGATCATCCTCCGTCATTCGTTTTTGACGTTTGTTTTGGGAGAATATTACGCAAAGGGGGTAGTGGAATGAAAAACACGTAATGGGGAGGAGCACATGACCTCGCTCCTCCTTGCTGGAAGTGGAAGATGGAAATAAAAAATAATCTTTTCCGCTCCCACAACCCCTTCATTCCTCTCGGTAAGTCACTACGAGAATTCAAACGAAGCACGCCGCAGCATTTCCGACCCGACAGCCCTCCTTAGCGAACACACAGACAAATGGGGCGTAGGCAAACGCCCACGCCCCAGTCTCTCGACTAAAAACATCAGACACATGTTGAGCACTGGAGCCCAAGCGACCGACGGTCGCGTTCAGTTTCCTCGCTCCCATTGACGAGCGACCGTCATGTGAGCATCGCTCTCTCGCCCTTCTCTCTATGTTTGTTTTCCGTTCCTTTACATTTTTCCCTTTCTTTTAGGTCGATCCCGACTCCCTTGCCCTTCCTCCTCTCGATTTTAGTCTTGTCCCAAGGATACTTCCCAGGAAATGGCACAGTTTGAGCAATCCTGGTGCAACGCTCCTGGTCGTAAAAACTTTGACAAGGTACAAAGTGTTCTATCGCTCTCTTATATCGCCAATTCTAAAAGAAGTCCTATCGGCGGCCCAATTTTTTTACGGCGACCGAGGAACTAAAATGAGTTGAGTGGGTTGTTTCATCATCTACCCTCGAGAGCTCTTATTTCATTTCCCCGGAGTCGTCGAGGCTTTCCAGCGTTAATTCTTTTTTCCCCAGCTAAATCAGTTCCTATTTGTTAAGAGAAGGTACCTTCTTTTTAATTTCATCGAAGTTCACAAACTACACGTACTGTGAACCCTTTGATATCATTCGCAATGGGAATTTTAGAATAAAAATCGTCTCTCAGTAACATAAATTATTTCTCAAATTCGTTCCTCGCCCTATTTATCCAGATGCAATCGATGACGACCATAGCTCATCTCACCAGCTTCAAGGGTCCCAAAAAAAGCAGTTGACAATTGAGGGAATCATTATTCAAGTCTAAATGCTGGGAACGAATGTCATTCCCAGGGTCCATGTACTAGATCTATTAATTTCTAGTTTTTTTTGTACTGATGTTCCTTCTGAACTTTTTCTCTCGAAAAATATCTCAGCTTTTATACATTTCTTCGTATTTTTCTACCCTCGTCCTTACTTTCCGTCGCTTCACCACAGCGGTGGCAAAGGCGACACATTGGATCGATGAAAAAGGGGCGATAGAAGTGTCAGGCAGAGTGAATCATGGCGTGTGCAGCTGTACCAAAAGAGTTCAAAAAGATTAATCGGGAGCAATAGTGTTATTGATCCACTTAAATAAATAACACGCTGTATTGGGTCACATGACTCGCTCATTACTGGCAAAGATGGATTTTGAAAAATGGATAAGGGCAGTGTAACAAAATGTTTTGGCTTTATACAACCTTTGTTTGCTAACATTAATAGTTTTATTGGCATGGCACCGCGGCTAATTTCGACGATTCAAGGGATATGGTGGTAATTAATTTTATAAAATAGAAATCTGTCTACACGAGGAATGGTAGGGGATGGTTGGGAGTGGGGGAAACAATGAATTAGGGTAGGGTTGTTGGGCACGTATGTCCAGAGTGTGACGACATTAAATTTAATGACTCTGACTTAAGGTGTCATTGCATGACCTGTGATACTGATTTCGATGTTGGAATTGTTATTTAGAGCGCTATTCATATCGACGTCGATACTGCAATGTACGTGACCATCGACGTGGGCATTGGTAGATCTTCTATTACGAAATGTGTCATAAATACACGAAAGAAGTAAATGACTAGGTATGCTTTGAAGGAGTGAGACTCATTTGCTATATACTCATGAATTTGATCGAGGAATTATGTACAAGTGCGGCAATTATGACTCCTAATTTACTCCAGCCATTGCAAAGGTGAAGGAAATCTTGCAAAAACAAAGTTATAGATTTTAAGGAGTATTTCTCCTCATCCGAGCTCACTCTGTGGGAAACATTCGGGATGAGTTCTCATACGTAACTAATCGAAGTTGTCGAAGTTAAATTCTTCATATTGGGTTTAAATTACCGATTTAACACACGTTTCGGTAGATAGAGAGATATATTAGAGTCGATGCGACACTGGATGTCGATGCTTATGTATATCGGGAGGTCCACCTCAACATTGTCAACGGTTTCAACGGTATTGTCCTTGCTTCAGCACCGATATCGCTCTTATATCGTCGACACATCGAAAAGAGATATATATATTGTTCTGAAGTCGTGTCTCGACATCAAAAATCCAATATTGTCCAGACCTAGATGAATGTCACTGTGTGTGTGTGTGTGTGTGTGTGTGTGTGTGTGTGTGTGTGTGTGTGTGTGTGTGGCTAATTGGGAAGGAAAGGTAGAATTTGCCTTGAAGGTTTTTGGCGAAGGAATCATAAAATGTAATCAGAATCAATTTTCAAGACTCCCGTTTGAAGTCTTTCTGAAAAATAATTAAGTAGGTACATGCTATTTCATAAAATAATTGGGAAGCAACTTAAATTTGACTTGGATTAAAGTTGAATGTTTTGTCAAGAGAGAAATGTGTAATACTTGAATAAATACTTTTTTCTTTACGTAAAGTTTTTTTTCTCTAGCTCCGTAGTCCTACGGTAATAATTGAGAGATGAAAACCGGTAGTAAAAAATACTACCACATTCTTCAGGTAATTTATTAGTGAGAATTCTGGTCACAATGTAAATAATAATTCATTGAATGAAAATTCGAATTTGATCGGTAGGTTGCGATTTATTCGATGACTTCGATGTTGAGTGCATGTACTAGCGTAGGTACTACTTTTTTTGCAATATCATAATTTTAATTCATGTATTTTACATTTACTCTTCCTCCTTGAGTGTATTTCAGCCTGCCAGTTACCTATTTATTATCCTAACGTCCGTACATTCTTCCCTTCTCTTTCTATATCACCCAAAGTGTTCTTTTTCTTTTGTGCATTTATCTCTCAAAATATTCACTACTCTTTGGTCTCACATTCTGCTTATGTGGGTATTCCACATCTTATTGCAAGCAAATGAAATAATACAATATCATATAGATAGTCATTGGATCAGGTTAATAATTGGGCGAACACTACGTAAATACAAATGATAGTTAATATTACATCATGCCATATCTCTCTGAAGTATATTTGAACTATTTTCAATGATTAGAATATTCTAATGATCCAGTTGTGAATAATTCCTGTGTTTATCGGGTTTTAAATTCGATCCATTTTTTTGAGAAAATTTTTGCCAAATCCTGAAGACGAATTGAGTATGTTGAACGCGAAAAGTGAGTGTCGGTGATAGACTGCTTAACAATGCTCGTACCCTTCATCCTGCTCCCGTGTCCTTGAACCTCCTGCTTGCTTTTGATCTCCACGTTCACACGTAACATCGGCGAAGAGTTCCACACGTAGGAGGGAAAACGATGCAGTCGTCCCAATGTGACAGTTGGATCATCCCACCTGCTGTCTGCCTTGTTCTTTCTTTTTTTTATTTTGGCTGAGCGGGTGTGTGCCCGCCCGCCATGAATCCCCATTTTTTGTGCGTCTGGCACTAAGCCATTTTTTTCCGAGTTGGACCGCGCGACTAACCTACTGGAGCATGGGATACAGACGGAATGAACGCGTCCAATTTTTTTTTGTCTCCCGGGAAGAACGGTGGTCTGCATTCGCCTTAGTTGCTCATGCGAAAACTTGAGCTTGTTATTGAATTTTTGAAATTTTATTTTCACCCTTTACCGGTAAGCCTCTATAATGGAGTGTCCAAATCGACCGAAGTCGCAGCTGGTAGTGAATACTGGATGTGTAAGGTATTGTCTTTAAATATATCCTAACCAATATAGCCTAACTTGAATAAAATCGTTAATATCCGCATTTTCTCACGTTTTTTTCCGTGAGGAGAGCTACGTTCATCTCAGTTTTATTAATAAGTATCAAAATAATAAAGGATGGTTTGTCGAATTATCTAAAAAGGTTGGAAACAATGAGGACCCTAAGGGGTCAATTAAATATCATTTCGTTTTAGCACATTTCTGAAAAGATTGACGTTTCGCGAAGTGTTACTAGACTGGCCATTACAAATCCAACTCAATATCTTCCCGTGAAAATATTTTTTTTTTTATAATTAAACCGCAATTTTCGTCATCTGTTAAATAATACGGTTTCTGGTTAGTCGCTCCGATTTATTTGAGAGTGAAGTAATCCTGTTGGTCGTTGATGGCCCGATGGCAGCAGATGTTCGAAGAACGAAGCAGCGATTAGTGCTTGTTGGACTCGTAAAATTAAAATCCGAGAGATCTATTAAATCCGTTGATTAATTTCCAAGTAGGCTCATTTTGATTTTCATGTGGCTTTAAATAAATCCACTTGCTTGGACCTATCCGTTCCTGTCCTTTTGACGCATTTGATGGCCCTGATACCGAAAAAATTCCAATTCCCCTAGCGATGTTACTTTGATGGAGTAAATGATTTAACATCAATTGGTCGTCGGTCCGTGTAAATACCCCCTATTGGTTGGCTATAAAGAATTGATGCAGCAGGTATTGGGTAACATCAAATTTTTAGAGGGAATAACATATGGCTAAAGGATTAAAGGCATAAATGTCGTAATATTAAACAGTCTATTGATGCAATAATTAATTACCAGCCTAATGATGCAGTAATTATTTTCCTGGGCAGTGTCATTGTCCATTCTTCCTAATTAGGAATAATTTCGGAAAAACCCAGTTTTGTCTAATAATATTATTGGTGTCTTTTAACCAGCAATAGGAGCACTTAATAAACATATCAGGTGCAGGTTTGAATTTGTGGAATTCCTTCAGTATGAGGGTAAAAAAGAAACTTCACATTCCCACAATAAATATTTAATATTTCACGACCATGGTTTCGATGCTGCGCATCATCATCGTCATTGTTCAGCACCATAGTCGTGAAATAATAAATCTTTATTGTGGAAATGTAAAGTTTCTGGGGTTGATTTTTTTATGAATTTATCGTTGTAATTAGGGAATTGTCCTGGTGGCAACGGTCAAGTCTGATCAATGATCACTCTTACAATGAGCATACATACATACACGCATAAGAAAAACGGATAGGAGACAAAATATTCTCACACACAATGACACTTAATGATTACCAACCGCACCTTTACCATCACCCATAGGCTAGGTTCACACCATACGAAAACATACTGCGTATCGTCCATCACCACACTCCGTCCATAATCACGCACTTTTCAATTTCATATACCGTTCAAAATCACGCACCGTTAACATACAATTCACTTTTGCAATAAAGTTCTAACGCCGTTCACATCACTTACAAACAATATTTTAATAAGTACAATAATATAATAATTACTTGTTTATGAAATTTATCACCCAGTGGCTGCTTTACACTTATTCTTAATCCTCCCACAATTGGATGGAAAGGGCTCAAACAAACCTCCAGGCAGCTGGTTCCAACCAACAATAGTTCTGCTAAAAAAAGAGTATTTTTTCTTATTTGTTTTTTGCGTTCTTATTTTTATTTTAAAAATAAGGTCGTTTTTTCCTCAAAAGTTTGGTTTTTCTATCCCTTCCCATAAATCTTCCCACACTTCGTCATTTTTAACAATTCTATACATCGGGCCTAACTGACTTCTTTTTCTTCTATTTTTCAAACTCTCCCATTTCAGCATGTTCAACATTTCTGTGACACTATCTGTACCTTCCGAGTACATATCTTGCTTCCTTCCTTTGAACTTTTTCTATCTTTTTAATGTGTCCCACCCCATATGGATCCCATACCATGGACGAGTATTTTTAATTGGAAAACTGATTGATATTGGATTGATACATTTTTGGACAGTATTCTCAAGAATATTCATACACATACACTAGTACCCGTAATTGCGATACATGAGCAGAGCGATTCTCTCCTATACCTTTCACTGAAACGGAAAGATATATTATGGTTTTCTCATCATTGGTTTAGCCGAGTAGGCGAAGACCAAGACTTCAAATTGCAGGACCTCCCCCGTCTTCGGGCAAGTTAAATTATTGTCGCCGATAATGATTGCATGTCTGTATATTTTCCTCTCGCCAATACTCCCTTCAACTTCTCGCTGCTCCCAATGCTTCCCCAGAGTATTTTTTTCTTGAGAATGAGCTCCCGTCCGGAACGTAAAGGATACCTGCTTCCAGAGAGAAGACATATTGACGTTGGATCCTCGACACTCTTCGACGCCAACAATGGGATCGAAGGACTGCTGCCCCTGGCGACTGTTCAACGGCTACCGTGGACTTCCATGGCGAAGAGAAGCAAGAGAGCGGGGGATAGGCAAAGGATGCGGATCACGGAGGGCGGGGAACGTTGGTCCCGTAGGGGGTGAGGGCGTTGGGAGGCGGGGGTCTGGAGGGCAGGCGCGGCGAAGAGCGATGGCAGCGGACTTCCCACGGGGCGTCACTTCAGCGTCACGTGACTGATTGCGCGTCATTCCTATTTTTTTCAAAACTCCCGCACGGGAGTGCAGCGTTGCATTCTCCTTCACGACTTCCCTCAACCGATACAAGAATATCTTGACGGATGCTCAAATCTCCCCCTCTAAAGTCGCCAACACTCGAAGTGGGTCACTGAGGTATGGTTTTCATCCTCCTTCATTACCGGCTGCTTTGGCGTCAACAAGAATTGCGCACAGGGGAGTCATATTTTTTATTTTAAGATCGTATTTGATTGGAATCACGATAATTGCATTTTTAATGAAGCAAGGAGGTCGGTCATGCTCTTAAGTTTTTCAGAAAAAGTATGCATTCCAATTCACCTTTGATTCTGAAATATTCTACAGTGGATAGGTAATAATTAATAGAAATGCACTTATTCTCATGTTTCCTATCGTTAAGTTACATTGAAAACTCGCCCATAACTTGTAGGAAAAATGTTTTCAATCAAATATTTGTAGCCATTATTCTCTTAATCATTCGCTGGATGGTTTTTAAGCTGAAGAAGAACTGGATTTATTTCAATTTAATGGAATATGTGATTGAAGACCACGTATTATTATTTTGTAAATAAAAAATGGAAGATTCGCCAGCTAGTGGTTAAAATGTTGTTAAGATTACGTATCAAACAGATTTATTGGATTCAATATAAAATGTAGTTGTCTGTATTAAGTATGATTGAGGAGGAGTAGATTAAATTGATTAAAATAGTTATTTCTCTCAAAATAATTTTCTTCATTCCATATGCTGTCTCACGTTGCATAAACGACATCTATTGTATTTAAACTCTTTTTTATGAAGACCATAATACTGTAGCGATAGGAGTACCCATGTCCAACTCGTGGCCCTTGGATTAGCAGGAGGGGGCTAAACCTCCCTGATCAATCCATTCGGCTTAAATATATTGCTGGAAAAAGTGGCTACCGATTTCGGTGAAATCCACGCTATTTATCAAGTTTTAAATAAAAAAAATACCTTTTATTTATTTTTATGAAGGGTTTGGTTCGTTCGCGTTATGGGATGGATTAACGTCGCATTCATAAATGAATTCCTATACTATTTTTCCTCTTTCCCATATATAATCACCATTCCCTCATTATCGTCGGTCCAGAGATTGATTTTAGGGGCCGGTAATTATTTATGCGGAGGAACGAAGGGCCTGAAATTTGGCTGTAATTGATTAATTTCCATGAGATCCTGTCCGGAGATATATGATAAAGGGCAAAAGAAAATTTGGAAATCTATTAGAAAATAAATTTTAATGTAACAAAATTAAACGCTTTTTCCAATGTTATAGGAATCATCACTAACGAGTACACACATAAGATCAGTGCATCTTTTATTTTCAATTCTATTCATTTCCGATGCTGTGTTCGAACGCCTAGAAAGAATGATTAACGGCGCAGTCATTAATCTTTTAAATCGGTTTTTGGAGGTGCCGAGTAGGTGCCAATATAATCGACAGGATGTCTCCTGTTCGGACCCATAAATTATACCGCACGAATTTTTATCCACGTTTTCAGGGATTTTTATGTCTCCTGCGAGATTCGATCCCGTTTAAGTAGGTCAGCCATAGTTACTTAAATGGCATCTCCAAACAAAGGGATAAAGGTTCAAGTAGTAGAATATTGGCATTGGAACGGTTTTTCAGAAGCTCATTGATGCCTAAGCGATGTAAATGTAATTGCTTCCCTCATTAGTTACCAAAACCACCCAAGAATGTTTTTGTAGTAATGTATAGGATATAAGGTGGTGGAGTTAGAGATTCTTTAAGTGAAGGTATTAAATTAATCTCTAATGATATTTTAGATGGAAGCGTCTATGACAAAGGAACTATCTTAACTTCTCCTTACTTTTGTCATACCCGTCTGAAAATGTGAGCAAGATTTACGAATTATTTTTGGTGGTTCAAATATCAGCTGGTAACCGAGACCGCAGATATGGGTGTGATGTAAAATCACGTCTTTCAAACTTTACGAAACTTGATAATAGTGTAAGACAGCCGTCCAAAGGCCACAGTGTTCGTAAGGATTTGCCATAATAGTAGACGAAGCGTTAAAATATTACTCATTAGAAATAACTATGAACTCAATACGTTGTTAACCCTTTTATCTTGATACGGAATATTGATCTACAAAATTTGGAAAATTACTTTAGAATCAACAATATGAAAAAAATTTTCATTGATGAGGTGAAATTTAATATATTTAAAATTTATATTTATAATGTAAAGAGAAAAGCCTAAATGCTTCCGAGATGCATTAATACTGCAATTTCTAAATGATTTTATAATAATTATGTTTAAATAATGATGAGGCTCTCAACTTTAATGCGTCACTCATTAATAATAGTAAATCGAGAGTTGAAAGTAAATTAATAGAATTTATCTATGCATGAACGCGTTTGAGAAATAATTGAGTGGTAGGACGTGAGAAATATGAATGTATACATGTTAATGAAGATTTAATGGTGTGATAAATTATTTTGAAGGAAGAGAATCATGTGTGATCTTAAATGATCATGAATCTTAAATGTTTAACTTGATAATCGGTGTCCTCTGCAATCTAGCAATTACCCTCCCCTCTTGACGGACAATATAAACTCGCTCTTTGATGAAATGTTATTTTGCTATACTATTGATTATACATCATTTAATCAGATTAATAGAAGCGTGCTTCTTTTTGTACACATTTCAAAAAGAAACGTCGGTGTTGCTAGTGGCATTCTCAAAGTTTATAGAATAAAATTAACATTTCAAAGTTTTACAGGATCGAGAGCGGAGAGCTTCTAGTTAGTAGTCAAAATAGGGCACTTAAATCTTCACAGAAATCTACTTACATGGGAGTGACCACTTGAAATTCATAATCCCTTTGAAAATGGGTGACCAGAGTAGGAGCTATTATCATTATTATATTAACATTCCCAAATAAGGCTCTTTGCTGATGACTGCATTATATACAGATGGATAGAGCATGTAAATGACCACGTAATACTACAAAATGACATCGATCGCCTTGGTGACTGGGTTACAAATAATAATATGGGCATTAATATAAGTAAAAGCAAGCATATAAATTTTTCAAATAAAAAGAATGCAGAAAAGGAAATTTACACCATCTTTGGGGAAAGAATCCTATGTGCCAGTCAATGCAAATATTTAGGCATTTATTTAACTAGGGATCTTGGGTGGGGAGCCCAAGTAGATAATTTGACACGGAAGGCATTTAAAGTATTGCATTATGTGATGAGAAATTTAAAAGGAAGTAGCGTTGCCACAAAAGAAAAAGCATATAAGGTACCGGTTATCCCTATCCTAGAATACTCCTCCATAGTATGGGATCCATATGAGGTGGGACATATTAAAAAGATAGAAAAAGTTCAAAGAAAGGCAGCAAGATATGTACTCGGAAGGTACAAAAGAACAGAGAGTGTCACGGAAATGTTAGTTGCACTGAAATGGGAGAGAAAAATAGAAGAAAAAGGAGTAGGTTAGGTGCGATGCATAGAATTGTTAAAAAGGACGAAGCGTGGGAAGATTTATGGCAAGGGATAGAAAAGCCTAACTTTAAGGGAAAAAACGACCATAGCCTCAAAATAAAAAGAAGGACGCAAAAAACAAATAAAAAAATACTCTTTTTTAAATAGAACCATTATTGATTGGAACCAGCTGCCTGGAGGTTTGTTTGAGCCCTTTCCATCCAATTTAAGGAGTTTTAAGTATAAATGTAAAGCAGCCACTGGGTAATAAACTTCATTGTAGTTATTAAAATATTGTTTGTATGTGATGTGGACAGCATTTTGTATGTGATGTGGAAGTTTGTTTGTATGTGATGCGGAAGTGTCATTGTATGTAAAAATATTTTGTCTCTTATCTGTTTTTATAGTGCGTGTATGTGTGTAATTTTCGTTGTAAGGGTTATCTTTGACCAAACTTGACCGTTGCCACCAGGAAAATCGCCTAATTGCAACGTAACTGTAAAATCAAATTGCTCTAGCCGGCGCTCCCAACCTTTTCTCCGTGGAGATGATCAGAGAATTCAAAGGCATTCCACTACGTCCGTTGGAAAGGAGTTATTCGTGATCGATTCCTATTTAAAACATTAAAATACTATTATATATACTAGTATTTAATATTTTCCGAAATCTGACTTAAACAAACATTTTTTTAACATTCTCATTGCGTTCATTCATAAAATCCTATGGGAGCAGGTATTTTTTAATCGAGTATACTGTCAATATTTATGATGGACACTCATTCAACACGTAAGTTAAATTCATTGGTTATTCATTGCCCAAAACGTACTACCTTGATCAAAAAGTTCCCGGAATAACCACCGTGTGGCGCTCCCATCGTTCCGATTTGAGTTCTGTTTTTTTTGTTAAATTGGTACATCTGTTGTTGATATTCCCTTTAAATCTTAGTGTCATAACTTGACATTTGCAAAAGTTACGTAGCCAAGAGTACATCTATCTCTGTGTGTGTTGGCGATTTTTTACAATTTCAGAAATGGATTTAAATTTGCAACAACGAACTTGTATTAAATTTTGCGTAAAAAACGGATTTAGTGGCGCACGGACGTTGGAAATGTTGGAAAAGTGTTTCGGCAACGATTCTCTAAAAAAAACGGTCGTTTACCAGTGGCACGAGCGGTTCAGAAGTGGTCGTGAGTCAATCGAAGATGATGAACGCAGTGGCAGACCATCGACATCGAAAGTCGGTGAAAAAATTGATAAAGTAAAAGAAATGTTGGTCAATAACCGCAAATTAACCATCAGAGAAATAGCGGAGGACTTGAACATTGCCTATGGATCCGCCCAAGACATTGTGGTTAATGATTTGGGTTTCCGTCGTGTAGCAGCAAAGTTGGTTCCAAAAGACCTCAATTTCATGCAAAAAAGAGACCGTGTTGACGTCGCAAAAGACATGATTTGCGAGGCTGAATCCGATCCCACATTCATCAAAAGGATCATTACTGGAGACGAGACGTGGGTTTATGAGTACGACACGCAAACCAGACATCAGGCAAGTGAATGGCGTTCACCAAATGAGCCGAGACCAAAAAAAACACGTCGTTTTCAGTCAAAAAAGAAGGCAATGCTGACGGTTTTCATGGATTACAACGGTGTAGTGCATCATGAATTTTTGCCAGAAGGCCAGACAGTAAACAAAGAGTATTATTTGGGCGTTATGAGACGTTTGCGTGAAGCACGAAAACGCACACCCCACATTCCTCTTTTCTTCCACCAACACATTATACCGAGGGCTTCTTCGCACCGATTTCTTGGTGTCATTCTAGACAACCAGCTCACTTTTCAGCCGTACCTCGACTTTTGCCGTCAGAAGGCAATGGTTGCAAGGAGCCGTCTCGGCTGCCTTTCCTCCGTGATATCTCCCCTGAATCACGCCGACAGGATGCGAATTTACAGGTCAATCATTCGCCCGCAGTTTCTGTACGCTTGCCCCGTGTTTGCCATCCGGAAAACGCTCTGGCGTCACCTTGAAACCATCCAAAACAAGGCTGTTCGGTCGTTACTCCAAGTGAGTCGCTTCACTAGGATGGCCGACGTGCGAGCGGCGCATAAACTCCCATCCGTCGCGGAATTCATTCGCTCGCAAGTCGCGTCTTTCAAATCCCGCCTCGCACCGTCTGGAAATCCGCTGCTACAAACCATCTGGGACTATGATCCCGGAGAGAAACACACTTATACACTGCCTAAAGATATTACTCGCCTATGAGTCTTTACTATGTCTTTTAATTTTAAATTTTCTTCATAGTCTTAAGCCGCTTCACGGCCGGACGGATCTCTTCCTCCGTCCTCCAAGTTATTTTAGTATTATTTTATCCGCTTCACGGTCTTGCTGTCACCCGCTTCCTCAAGCCCAAGTGTAATTTCCCGCTGTGGGAAATGGGCGACCCTCGCCACCGCTTCCATTTTGTACCGCTCTATGCTCAGAGTGTGCCGGTGGGCAGTTAGTGCTGTTAGTGACGTACTTTTTTTTTTTTTCTTTTTTGTAAAAAGCCGTTCCCTGTCGGCTTTCCTTTCTTGTTAGATTAAGAATTCATATTTTATTCCTAGTTTTAAGTTTCACTTTCTCGCAAACCGCACTTCCACCTCAGCCATGTTTCTTTTTTCAATGCCATGCGTTTCTTATGTACAATGACCGGTAAAGGTGGGACTTCACTCACCGGGACGGTTTATACTTGCCCGCTTGGGCAGTCAACGAACTTTTGTGCAACTTTTGTGAAGCAATTCGCCGAAAGAGACCAGAAATGTGGGCAGAAAACTCGTGGATTTTGCACCATGATAACGCACCGTCGCACAGTGCTATCATTATTCGTAATTTTTTGACGAAAAATGCAACAAATACCATCCAACAGCCACCGAATTCACCTGATTTGGCTCCCTGTGACTTCTTTCTGTTCAATCGAGTTAAAAAACCATTACGGGGAACGCGTTTTAGCAGCCGAGAGGAAGTAATGGAAAAATCGCAGGAAGCACTGATGGACATACCGAAAACCGACCGTAACTTTTGCAAATGTCAAGTTATGACACTAAGATTTAAAGGGAATATCAACAACAGATGTACCAATTTAACAAAAAAAACAGAACTCAAATCGGAACGATGGGAGCGCCACACGGTGGTTATTCCGGGAACTTTTTGATCAAGGTAGTATGTCTAATCGACTACAGGTACTTAATTTAAAATCTATTTCTTCTCTTTTTGAAAAGCTGTGTTTCACAGTGGTTGTTAGTCACGAGATCTCAGATGAATGTACAATGAAGAGCGTTTTTATTCTCATAATCTTTTCAGGTGAAACTATCGTTAATTTGTTGGCGTTAGCTAATCTTATCATTAATTTCACTTCATCTTATTTTGGTAGGTTAATGTGCAATGCTAGTGTGGTAAACGATTTAATTGATTTGACTCATGGATTACGTCCGCGGCGGCCGTTACTAAGTGTAACATATTCAGTTCACCCATTCGTTTTAATGATGAAAAACGCTTTCCATGGAGGTGTTTCTTCACATTGGGGAGCAGTCAAAAGTCACATTGGGCTCAAACTTACGGCTCTGGTTTATAGAGATCATGAGCTCTCTTCACATTCATTTGTGCTAGATAGGCAGTAATAACATTTGCGAGAGATGATGTTGTCTCGGGTTTCCAGCCGGGTCAGGTAATCAGTGGCCAACGTTTCGGCGGTTTACTCAGCTATCGTCCTCAGGGCTACGAGCGATGGTCAAGCTTCAGAGCTCAATTTGCAATGTGCGGCCATGAATTATCTTGGTGAAGCATCCAGTAATTTGCTTTAAAGGTTGTTCGTTTGCGATTAATATGGCCTTGGAGAATTCGGTGCTATAGAACGTTCCAATTGCTAATGTAATATCCTTTTTTACCATGCTGATACAGTCTTCTGAAATATTTTATTTTAGATTGCGTATGGCAATTAACAATATACGAAATACTGGAGATCGAGATGGTGCGGAGGCCAACGGACTGGCTTCCAACCCAGAGGGCCCTGGTTCGAATTCCGGCAATGTTGAATATTTTTCAGGGGTATCTCGATCCCTACTTGAGGTGCTTCGTGGAGGGCACTTTGAGTAAGTACACCGTCCGTCGGATGGGACGTTAAGCCGCGGACCCCTTGGCGCCTTTCGTTAAGAGTAGGCTAATGCCGACGCCGGGTTTCTCTCCACCCTTCATCCGTTCCTGCCCATCCCTAATGGCGCAAAAGACCTCAGCTGTCGGTCGCCTTCCCTAAATACTACTACTACGACTTACTTTTATCCTAAAAAGTATTTAAAGTCGATCATTTTTTCATGTGCGAATTAATACACATCTAGGTATTCGTTGAAATCATTTTATTCGGAATTCTTTAACTTTTGCCGTTGTACATATACAAGTAGATGGACCACCCCATCAGTATTTACTTCGATTCACCCAAATATAGTAATAGAATGCATGCATCTAGGGTTAATTCACCAAAAGAGCAAAATGATTTTTGATTAATATGCCAGCAGGGTAAATCATTTCAAAGACGGTAAATGAGTAGAACGTAGCTTTGCCTCACGCTTAGCCATCGGTAGAGCGGCTGCTATAGGAAACACGCCTATGCACACACAAATAATATTCTTCTCAGGCTACCACCCGGAGTCCACCCTAGGCATAGTATTAGCTCGATCTCTGTTTAACTATTCCTCGAACTTCGTATATGCATGCAAACTTCGTGTGCCTATCCACAGTTAACCGCTGTGAGTCCTCTCAATAGTAGTAATACGGCCTCTAGCGCAAGCTCAATCGAACACGGAGCGACCATTTTGATGGCCTTAACCTACAGATGAGGACGGACAGAAACAGATTGTTCCCAATCCTCGACCCGATAGGCGAAGAAAAATGGTAAGGAAAGCTCTGCCTCCCCGAGGCCCTCTCCGGATGAAAGGAGAGAAGGAAGGAATCGTCGGCCTCTGAGACCATGCATTCAACGATGTCCGCGTGAAGCACGAGGGCTGCGAGGCGAGCAGGTTGAAGGGGGTCGCCGTTCCAACAAAAAAAACGTATATATGGGTTAAGGTGTTCACCTGGAGAGAGAGAGAGAGAGTGAGTGAGTGAATGAGTAAGCAAACCGTCGGAGGGTTGAGAAGGCGATGAGTCTGAGGTGAGAAGAGGCCCCTTAACTGCCGGAATTAATGGAAGGAGAAGCTCACCGCTGCACGGAAGAGAAACATGCGAGTGATGGTGATAATTTTGCGGCTAACCTGTGTTGTTTTTTTATTGTTTATCAGTCCTCCAACGGCGAGATCCGAAAATCCAGAGCCCAAGGAAACAGTGTCGTTGTAATCTAGACTAAACGACGGACTGTTCTAGGCCTCAAGGTGTCGACACATCTATAAACACAACGGGCACCCTGTATAGTTTGGGCAAGGTGAGGAAAATGCCAAAGCTCAGTCACTTAGGAAAGCATGATCATGTTGAAAATGGACGTGAAAAAACTCGATGTACTTTAGCGTAGCTATCAGGCTAGGGGTAATGAACCAATGGTGCAAAGGCGAAGGTGCCGCGCTTTCCTAATCTGTCAATTGAAAAAACAAATATTATGTCAAATTTTATAGAATTTTATTGAGGGAGTTGAACTTTATGCTTCAATCGGAGGTTTAAATTTTTGGGTGCATAAAAATGTTTAGTTTTCTGCGACACGAGAAAATATTTGGCATCACAATGATCTTCTTTGCGGCCACACAAGGGCTATAAGACAATATATCCTTGATAGAGCCGTTTACAAGAGTGGATAATAACTTTTAAAAAATTATTTATAGTAAACCCACAAATTATACACCAGTATTGCTTCATATAGATGAATAAAATAAGTGCCTTTCCTTGCTAATAAAAGTAAGTTAGATTGGGCTCAGAGATGTGGAACATCTACATAGGTGACCTGCTAAAAGTTGTTTCCACCGCTTTCTCCTTTTCTGGTTTTAAAAATCGTCGCCCGATGTATTCCTTTTTAATAGATGCATAGTTTAATATAAACGCACCTTGAAAGATTTATTTGCATAAAATATATACATGAACTATTACTTGGGAAGTCTTCATCTCTGCATTGAAAAAATTCGTCTTTATTCATGCAAGAGGAGGCATCGCAAACTTTTAATTATTAATAAAAAAATCATCCTGATAGACACTTCATCTCTATTTCTTATTCTTAAGACTTCTCTGATAGTCACCATCCAGATTTTTATATTTCCCTTGGTGTTCCTTGACCTTTCAAAGGATTTCATTGTAGACCTTAGCATACTGCGTCGAACGCCGTTGTTCAACCTCGTGAGGGACGTCATTTTTGTTGTCACATCTCCTATCCCGCAATGGATTTTTTAGGTTCTGAGAACAAGAAAAAGTCGCTTGGGGTGAGATCGGGAGATTTGGGCGGATGTGACAAAACTTCAAAGCCACATATCAATGATTTCTAGTCGTGTCCTAGTCGCAATTGCAGGTCGCGCCGTGTTTGCTTCTGAAAAGAGTCAATAATGATGGAACCCAGCGCGCTGACAACTTTGACATTTGCAGTTCTTTGTAAATAATTTCCCCTGCACTGCCAAAACTAAGATCAGTCTCATTCATGATCATTTGGATAATTGCTCTTTGATCTAATTGGATTACGTCCTTGACTTTCTTCCCTGGGGCCGCATCGGCCGCTAATAATCATCTTCCACTTATTGGATCCTCCGTGATGGACATGTGGCCAATTTGAAAACTCCTTTTCCCTCTCCCAACTGTGTCATATGACGGGCTATCATTTCCATAAACATCCATTTTTTCATCGTGGACTTTCCGGGTACTGTAACCTTTCAAATGAAGAATCATTGTCACACTGCCAGCCTTCATATTCTCCATATATCCTGGGAGTTACTTCATTCTACGGCTTCCTGAAACTAAACAGATCAACATTAATAGCTGTAATTTACAGTATTATGTAATTAAAGATAAATTAATATGCAGAAATAAGTTAAATCAGATATCTCAGTTATTTTTTAGCAATAATTATTAAAAAGTCATACCCTCATGTACATTCTTTATCAGTTGTTGAAAGCTACTTTCAGTGACATCATAGTCGACCAAATGAGTTAATAAATCACTATGGTTTTGTTTTAGAAACAAACTTGCTCTTAGGTATTAGTGAAAATATGCATAGACAAACTACTTTATTAATAAGATATACCACCACCATGGAATCCTGGATGCTGACTCAGTACTCCTTTAAAAGAATATTAACGCCTCTAAAATTTGTAGATGCCTTTATTTTTTTCAATATTCTTAAGTTTTAAACTGTTGTCGATATTTATTCACTAGTATCAAAAAAATCCGAATTTTCTGGTAGTAGGCTCTAATATCTGAACATTCAAGAACAACGAATTAGTGAGCTTTGTATTTTTTCACAAAACCTTTATTACACACCTATCGGTATCGACGGCTAGGCAAAATCGTTAGGTTTGGACGAATACCTGTAGGTGCCGCTTACGCGTCGAAACCGGTAGTAGCATAGGATAGTTTTTGTGCAAAAATATAAAGTTTACTTATTCAGTGATTAAGAAAATCTATTGATACGTAGTATTTTTCTCAGTCTGCGTAAGTAGAATTCTCAACACATGATAAATAATTAGAGCTCTAAAGAAAATAGTTGAAGGTAGAAAAGCATGTTAAAGTTATGAGTAGCATGAACAAATACCTGAGTGCCTAATGCTGAATAATTAATATTCAGCATTTGGCATTTTGTTTAGAGAAAGAGAAGAAGCTTAAGTAAGGAATTGGAGAAAATGAGGAAGTTAGTTAGTTGAGGCCGTATAAAGGGTTTAATTCTAGAGGAAAGTTAAGACCTGAAAAGATGTGTTCCACTAGTTTAATCCCCACAGGGGATGGTTTAACCGCATTGAAATATATGTATATTAATGCGATGACAACAACTTTCAAGCAATAATTTGTGGTTATATTATTTTTTTCGTCATGAATATTTGCCTGCTTCCAATTAAGTTACTCTCTTAAAGAAAGAAATAATAAAAGTTAATTCATTAAATATTTTTTTTTTAGCTTCCTCAGATGGGTTGACGTACATAAAATCAGCCTAACGAACACCATTTGTCTTAATGGTTTAGGTCAAACAGCATTATTTTTTTTTATATTTTTGTATTTTTATCCATTTTCATATTTTTATATGTCACTCCTCCATTTCTTTCGTTTCTTTATGAAAACATTTTAAATTTAGTCCAAAAAGTAAATGTAGGAGGAATCAGATAGTTTTTCGGTCGAGGAAATGAAACGCATGAAAATCAAATATTGGCTGATTCTGATTCTACAAATATTTAAATCAGTAAAAATATAATAATTTAATAGTCGAAATCTTGCCTGGAAATAATGAATTAAAATTCTATAGCGAGTAAAATGGGACAAATGAAAAAATATAGTAGTAGTAGCCCAGCAATTCATATTACATCCTCTTTGTCATCCATTATCCGTATTGGTTACTGTAGTCTTACATGTAGTGTACTAATTGTGAATGTATGCGGATAGTTTGCGTGTGTACGGCAAACTCAACGGTTCCAAACGAAATACCTGTGTGTAAGGCAATATTTTTTTAGATATCACAGAAAGCAAACCCTCCGTCGTATCTACAACGAGGGAACGTTTGAGAGTTTGCACGTTTGCATGGCACCTAAAAGAAAACGTTTGCTTGGCATCCGACAACATAGAGAGAGTAATGAGAAACCCTTTTGATATTTATATTGACTCTTTGGGCTGTTTTACTCACCATCTTACTAGTTACATCATAAACTGGTATTTCTGGTGGGGAATAATATTAAAAATTTAAATTCATTTCTTTTCCCTTAATGCTGTATTGGGAAAACTAGTCTTCCAACACCAAATCCTTTAATGTTTTAACCCAGTACAAGGTGTGATCAAAAAAAGACTGGACTGATTTAATTCTGCGCAAACTGTTCAAAGGATCGAAACGAGACACGCCATCTAGTGACACGTATAAAGACTAATACGAGAGCTGTTGCGTTTGTTTACATCAAGTCGTTACGCAGCAGCAGCGGTACGTGTCTTAACCTGTTCGTCGCCGCGTGAAACGGCAGCAGTGAAGGAGCTAGAGGAAGTGTGTGTGCATGAAATTTTGTTTCAAACTTGTAAAAAGTGCTACGGAGACTTTTGGAATGATTCAGCAAGCCTTTGTTAATGAAGCGATCAGTCGAGGCCAGTGTTTTGAGTGGCACAGTCGTTTTAAATCGGGCAGAACCTCGACAGATGAAGATTCGCGAACGGGGCGGCCTTCCACTTCGACAGACCCCAGCCATGTCAAATTGGTGAACGGTTTGGTGCGGGCAAATCGCCGTTCCACTGTTAGAGGGATAGCCGAGGAAGTGAACCTTAGTTTTGGATCCTGTCAGACAATTTTGACAGACATTTTGGGCATGACGCGCGTCGCATCAAAATTCGTCCCGCGGGTGCTGACTGAGGAACAGAGACAAAAACGTGTGAACATTTTTTAGGAACTCCTGGATGGAGCCAATGCCGACCCAAAGTTTCTTAAAACAATTGTAACCAGTAACGAAACCTGGGTTTATGGTTATGATGTTGAGACAAAGGCCCAGTCTTGTCAGTGGAAAGGTCTTTATTCTCCGCGACCAAAGAAAGCTCGCATGTCTCGGTCCAATGTGAAGGTCATGTGTTTATTCAATTATCAAGGGCTGATGCATAACGAATACGTCCCTCGTGGTCAAACCGTCGGCATAGATTTCTACTTACAGATTATGAAAAGGCTGAGGGTTGAATTGAGTCGAAAGAGGCCGTACGTGTAGAGAAACAATGTATGGCGTTTCCACCACGATAACGCGCCGGCTCACACGACGCTGATTGTGGCAGAGTTTTTCGCGAGAAACGGAACTTCCGTGATCCCGCAGCTACCCTACTCTCCAGACGTGGCTCCATCAGACTTTATTTTGTTTCCAAAATAAACCTTGGAAGGGCGCCGATTCGACTCTATTACGGACATTAAAACTAATTGTACGGCGGACCTGAAGAGGCGGCGGACCTAAGGCGGCTTAATAGGCAGGGTTCGAGAGCTGGAAGAAACGTTGGCAACGGTGTGTTGTCAGCCAAGGCATGTACTTTGAGGGCGACAAGTTCGATTAAGCTGTATCCGTCGAAATAAGCAAGTTATAAAATCAGTCCTGTCTTTTTTTGATCACTCCTTGTACACTAGAATACACCTCCATTTTTTTAGGTGCGGCTCGTTCCTTTTTTTTTGATATTCCAAAATTTGCACAACAGAGAACAGATTTATGTCATCCAACAACCGCTTTCTACCAACTGGATACAGGTTCAGCTGTTATCTTCTATTACTGAAACATGTATAAACGTATTTTGTTGGTGTTACATATATATACTCAACTGTGTTTTCATAAATTTATTATCAGAGGTACATGGTAGCAGCCAAAGAAAAATAAAACTGTAGAAGCAGTAGGAGTAGCTATCGGGGGCAGCAGCTGCCATCTGAGGCAATTGGTATTGTTAGGAATAGGTGGATAGTTCTATAGGGGTAGAATTTTTAGGGGATAGGGGTAGAGTAGAAAGAAACCAGGCGTCACCAAAATCCTACGCTCAACGGAAGGCACCAAGGGTCCGACAGTTAAAAATCCCCAGGAGGCATACCATATTCAATTTGAACTACCCTCCTCATAGCACTCCAAGTAGGGAACGAGATGCCTTTTGAAATTCACACTTTCGGGATTCAAACCCGAACTCCCGGTATAAGAAGTCGGCAACACACTAGCCACAGCACAAACCCGATCTCTGAAGAAGAAGACGATATAGAATAAAATATTTTCTCTAGGTAAACCAATGGATGATGTCCTGAACGTTTCCCATTGATATCTGGAGAAAATAATTCTGGTATGACAAACATAATCAATTAGCGGATCAAGGAAAGTAGCATCAATTTTTAAGAACAATCCGGTTGAAATAGAAATACAATGTAATTGAAGAAAAACGATAAACGCTAGATAATAGCACAACTCTTTAAAAAATTATTAATATGTTTGGTTATTCATGAACATTATTATTATTTTTTTGTTCTTACACAAACATAAATAATTTTATAAACTTTTACTCACATAAAAGTTGAAAACCATTTTTTTGTAAAAATTGGCATTACTTTAAATACAAGAAACGTATCTTTAAGTAGTGGATCCTTTGCTCGGAGAACGAGAAATTTTCAAAATAATATTAATTTTCAAATTTGCTGAAGCCAAAGATATCCCAATTTCTCCCTATTGCATCTCCACCGCTTGTCGATGTTGAATGAATTGCCCGTCGTTTCGGAGAGTGATACAGGGTGTGAGAGTGCGAATGAAATAAAAGAAGAAAGTTCAAAGAAGAGGATGTGGGGGAGAGGGTTGAGGGGGGAGCGAGATGAAGAGGTGGATATTCTGGAATGCTACTGCGAGGCCGAAAACTTTCTCGCATCTCGAGAGGGTGCGTCTCCTTAATGGATTCTCGTTCTCCTTAGAAGGCGTGGGCGACAGGAAGCGAGGGAGGGAGAAAGCAAAAAGAAAGAGG
The DNA here is from genome assembly GCF_022747635.1 of Hetaerina americana. NCBI lineage: Eukaryota > Metazoa > Arthropoda > Insecta > Odonata > Calopterygidae > Hetaerina > Hetaerina americana. The sequence continues at coordinate 20,773,151 of NW_027286070.1, read as the reverse complement.
GACCACCAGTCGCTGCCACTTGCCTTAAATCTCTCCTCTCTAGAAGACGGTACCACGTCTCCTTATCTGGACTACTGAAAGCAGATCGTCCGCAAGTTGCACTTAAAGCCTTTAAGCATAGCACGCATGCTTATATTTTGTTTTAAGTAAGAGGTTTAGAAGTCACGTTTCGGTAGTTAGCATTTAGTCTGCTCCCGCATTCGCTCGTACCCAGATCAAGTTCATCCACACCCTGCACTGAAAAACCGACTAAACCGTTTGAATTGGAATGCTGAATGAGAATTTTCTTTTTCGACAATCAAGTGCGTAGAACCGGGCTCGAATCCCAGGGGGTTTAATTTTTCATTCATCTGTTTTGCTACCGTTTTTTCCTCGTGAGCGACCCTTCAAAACGACACTACATTAGATACGCGGTTTAGCTTACTTACTATGCTCCCCTCAATCATCAACGTAACTACTACTCACGCCATTTATACAGACAAACGTTAGGGAAACTGTCACTGCTAGCAAAATTACTGGGTTTTAAATGTACCAGACAGTAGGAATTACCTAGTAAGTGACGTTTTATTAGATGGAGTACTAAGTCCCTCTGCGTTTTGAAAGGAGTACGCAAGGGTAACGGAGCCAGTACCTATGTCATTTCTGCCTCATTTTCCCAGAAAACTCAGGCATAAAAAACACAAATATAGTATCTTGGTTGAAACTTGGATACCGAAAGGCCTTACGCTGATTGGGAATCAGTTCCTCGGGTAATTAGTCGATCAATAATCACTACTAAGGCGCCATGTATTAATGCATAAATATTTGAATAAACCTGAAAAACTGTTAATGGTGCCTTGTAAGATACACAATGTAATGTACAAAGTTACTGATGGTATCCACAACAATTATCATTAGTGATAGTCTATCGGATTAGACTAGAACTCATAGAATATACACTGCTGTGCCTCTAAATCACATCGCACCAAATATAACACACTGGTATTCATTAACCTAATACCTGGTACATACTACGTAAACCACTCATTCGCTATCTCTGCATAGTTTTAGCTCCGCTATTTCCACCCAAAATGGCTTTTCATCACCTTCCTCTACCTCAATTTCTCAGCCTTCTCTCCTCTATTGCTGTCTGCAGCATCCTATTCCTTCTCACTACCTCCTGCATCTCCTGACATTCCATAGACTTTGTCCTAACTAACTTCGCACTTCCACTACCATTTCTAGAATTCCACCCATTGCTTATCTTTGTACCCATTTTATCTTTACCATTCTTCTTCACAACCTCATCTCGAAAACATCCAATCGACGCCTATCCTCCCGCCTCACCAACCAAGTTTTTTGAACATACACAACTACGCTCCAATATGAGTGTTTTCACCATTCTTTTCTTTAAATTTTTATTTTTTGTTCTTGTGATCAACTCCCCCAGCAATATAAAACCGCAACTTAGTTTTTAAATTATTTTTTTTATTTTTACAATTATTATAATCTGGTATTCTCCCGGTTAAGGTAGGCTTCTGATGGACACAAACTTTAAAACCCTTAATTAATCATGATAAAGTATATAAAATCCCTTACGAATGATTGGCATTAAAGAAAAGATTTTTTGGTGGATAATAAAGTATTGAGTGGGAGAAGGGGAAACTGGGATTAAGAGAAATATGCAGTTCTGTTTGGATAAATATTTGTACGCCATAACGAAACGCAAAAGGTGACGTTGCATGGCTTAGTGCACATCTTCCTGGCTCTCCTGCTCTCGATGCGTCACTTCTCGTCCATTCATTTAACGTCCAGGCTATAATTTACGTTACAGCACACGGGTAAAATGTCAGTGTATCATTATCGCCGCGAATCGGAGCTCGTAGAACGGTCAGCTCGAGGCGCAGACGAAATTCATTTCCCTCTCTGACCTTACTCCACTGCGACTCGCGAAGGAATGTCGGGAAAAAGTCGGACATCCGACGAAGAGCGGAGGCGTTTAAGAGGAGGGAGGGGAGGGGCCGGCTGATAGTGCGAAGAGGTCATTGCCGAAGGGAGAAATGCCTCCGCAGTTGAGAGGGAGGGGTCGGCTACACAACACACACACACAAGCACAGAGGAGGGAAGGAGAAGAATCCGTAGATCATGGGTCTCCTGGCCCATTTACAGCGCGCGAGAGACGTGGGCGCTCTTCGTGAGGCAATGTGTCCATTTGGACTCCTCCAGGCTCCAGCCCGGTCCTAATTACCGAAATCGCTTCGATTCTATCGATCGCGGTGGAAGATGTGGTGCAGGGTTGCGCGTCCGTGCGATGGAAAACCCAGAGCATTTTTTACCCTCGCCTTGACTTATGCCCACCCCCTCCAGGATTATCCTCGCCAGCCGATTCGTTTATCTGATCATATCCGCTCTTCCAGTCGGTAGTTGGCCGCGCATCATTTACCGATTAATTGAGGGTGAGGGTTTGAGTAATGGGATCCACCGTGGACTCGGAATAAGATCCAATGGAAACAGAAGCATTTTTTTCGTAATTTGTTACCCGCAATTCCCAATATAAAACAAATTTAAAATTGACGGAACGGAATCTAAAAAGGTTTATCTGAAGAAAGGGTAAAAAATAACAGTATCACATGTGTAATTACCGAGTTGGCCTCGAAGTATAAAATTCCGCCACGTTAAAAAATCGAAAAATTACATGACTGAAAATTGAATAAGTCATTATTAGACTTGAGAGTACCCGACTGTAAAAATTACCCCATTAACAATAATACAGCGGTATAATCAAAACGAATAAGTAATGATCTTTGATGTATTTCTAAGAAGTATGAAGTTACCACTTTTTAGCATAGCCTTATCTCTTTGGCGGTTGGGCGCAGAAGGATGCTATCTGCGGTGAACTTCGGTCGTAGGTAAAGTGATCCATTGAAGCCTGTCCAGATTTTTAGTCTGCGACACCTTGAGTCTAAATTTTGGAAATTTCCATGATGACTTTGACATAAGTTTTGGTTTTAGATTTCCTTAGCGGTTCCAACAGTCCGAAAACCATTGTTCGACTGTCTGAATACCCTTTAAGTAATTCTATAGTTCACCTACCCTTTTAGATTCACTACATCAGTCGCAATCTTTTGCGAGGATTTCGAGGACTGTACAAGAGTGATGCTGGAAGGTTACACACCCATTTTTCACCGAGAACTGTATAATTGGTTATTCGATACACTCGCTGTTGTTCAACAAAAACACGCTGTCTACTAACTGAAAATTTTCCGATGCAACCAGAAAATCAAAGCTTAAATCCATGTTTTTTTTGCTAAAACAACAACCGTTAATCGTTTCACTACAGTCAATAATTTCTCCTTAGGCCGTAAAGGATTCAACACTTCAATGCTTTACGGGAAAAATTATTTAATATATTCAGTCTTAAAAAGGCCGTAAGGCGTTCATTTTCTTCTCTCCTTAGTCTTTTGGCAATGGTACTTTCCCCTCAAAATGTATTCTTGATTCAAGCATGGAATATATTTAAATTTCTTTAATAATCTTCTGTGTCATTTGATCCATTTAGAAAGCTATAAAATAACATCGTACTTAATTAAGATTTGAATTTCACTCTTCAGACTAATGGTTCAACTGTTGATGAAAATTACGCTTCATCGGTTAAAGGGATTTTTTCTCTATATTTATGGATTTTAATTGTGATTTTCAGTTTCATAAATTTTCTATTTTTGACTATTGTGTCATAGATAAATAGTTTCAGGAAATACGTACTCATTCAAGCGGTGTTGAAACCATTGGGTCCCATTACCTATGATTAAACCTGAACATGACTCATAAGATATCAAGAGCATCATTGTTTATACGAAACACAAAAATCAACCTTTAGGTTGGTTCATAGGTGAGAGTAGAGCTCACCCAATACTAAACCCAGCGGCGTGTGAAATTCACTCATTAGGGTAAGGGTGACAGTTCCCTTCTCTACACCATCTCAGGCTTCACAGGAAGATCTGGCACGCTAAAAAACCGAACATCTTGGAGGAAAATGATGGCGCCCAGAGGTGTCGCCCGGAATCGAATCCGAGCTCTCCAATCGCTAGCCACCTCCACTACACATTGGACTACCACGCCACTCAAAGTACATAAACACAATCAAATTTAACATATGATGAGAAAATGCAGTAAATATTCTTCAACAAACATTTTATTCATTAAACCATAAAACTATAGGAGGTATAATTTTTGTAACTTTTGGTTAAATACTACGGAATAAAGATGACTCCAGAAAGATGTAGGCAGGATAATACCTACCGCACTATGCAGGCGTGAAAAAAACTGTGAATACCTTCAATGCATTCCAGACTAATGTAAAAATACACGTGTAAAATCCATTGTCGGATAGTGTTATTTAAACCTAATATCTGATAGGGGTAGAAATGAAAATAATTATGAGTAAACAATATTGCAGAAACAGGTAGAAAATACGAGGAATTGAAGAACAATGTTTAGACAAGGTGTGACGCTACTCTACACAAAAATTACCCTAGGCGGTAGGCTGACGTGATAATTTAGTAAAAATGTTGCCGCCGAGAAAAGTGATTGAAAATATTTTTAATAACAAAAGAAGGCGAGGAAAGTATGCCAAGGAGAGGAGAGGTTACAGTGAATATGGTCGTTCATTTTCTCCGGGGGACGAAAACGTGGCGCTTTGTGCGTATATTCGGATGCGCGCGAAGAGAAAGGGGAGGATACTGCCGGGACAAGACGGTCCCAAAGGCTCTCGGGAAATGGGAGCACGGCACTCTTCTCAGCCTCTCTCTCCCCCTCCCCGACTCTCTCTCTCTCTCTTTTCCCTATCCCCCCCTCTCTCCATCTTTCTCTCTCTCGCTCACTTGCCTCACCGTCCAGTTAAGGAAAACAACATTCCGAGGAGATGAATATGCAGATGCTAAGGTTGCTGGGGATTCCCTTTCACTCCCCCGCAGCCCCTTCGCCCGGACCCTCCGCCAGATCGTACGTCGTTCCTCCCACTTCATTTCGACTTCGTTTCGCCGCCATGGACCGAGATTCGCAATCTTCCTCTCCAGAATGCCACTCTCCCCTCAAGTCATCCCACCGGCCTTCCTCTCCATTATCCTTCCTCTCCTTCCCACTAACGACTTCTTGACTCCCTGATCCTATTTTCCCTTTGTTCTCATCCCAGCGAGATGAGTCAATTATACTCCGGGAGCCGTAATTAGGCGTGCGTGTGGCACAGTGGGTGCAAAATGAGGGGGGGGACACCAAGTAAGGAGGCCAATGATCTTCCCCTCCAGTGCAAGGTTACGACCCGGAGATCTCTTTTCTCTCTACTCTACTTTCGAGTTGCCCTCACGGGCGTGCGTAAATGTTTCAGTTTTATTACTCGAGTCGTTTCATTGTTCACGTTCGTTTGGTCGTCTTAGGCCTCGTGAAAACGTCTTCCATTTTTTTCAATTTACCATCCATTGCACATTTTTATAATTCATAAGTTGGTCACCCTCCCGTCTTGTGACTTCTTCTGGGACCCAGATGTGGAGCAGACAGACGTTCCCGCATATCTCCCATGATGGGATGTGGATGCTGCTTTCAATAAGAGAGGAGTGTATTTACGTTCTTGATGAGGAAGCTCGTGGTGGTGAAAGAATGCGGTAACTCTTCAAAGTTAATTTCTATCCATGTTTCATCAAACGTTAGAAATAAAAATATTCACTGAATTTTTCGGTGATATGACTCATAATATTTAGACATTTCTATACAACAGGGCTGCCAGGAGGTGCGAAGAGCGTGCACTCGTATACTAAATTTCTGATTCTGTATGTGCTTTTTTATGAATTAATTGCTGTGCACAGTGAATCATCTTCGTGATATCGGAAAGGATAGATGGTTTGAGATTTTATTAAAAGACATAAGAAATGATCACCATTGTGAGTTATAAAGAGTTAGATGAATTTTGATAGGGTGTCTCTCCAAATTACCTGCTAGCTTCCAATTTTTTTTGCCCTTATAGTTCTTTGCAATGACGTTTTCCGTTCACTTGCTTCTCTAAGTTTTCTTCTGCTATTGACTTCATTACTTCATCGTGCCTCAAGAAGTGCCCAAATAATTTTACTTTCAGTCATCCTTTTAGAGTCTGCCATAGGTTTCTTACCTCCGACTCTAAGAAATACTTTTTTGTTCATTATTTCGTCAATCTACTTTATTTTCATCTTTCCTCTTTAGCACCAAAACGACATGGATTCCACTGTTATGCAAAATAATAATTTTAAAGAATGATATATCGTCGATATGACAAAAAATGAAATTTGATACTTGCAAAAGACTCCGAATTGAATGGTATACGAAACTCTGCGAGTTAAATCTCTGCGAGGTGCTAATTTAACACTTGAAATTACCTTCTGAACTTTCATTAACCTGGAACTACCTTTTCCATTTACAGTTTAGAGAACTTCGATGTTCAATTTTAGGTTCCGAGGATTTTCAGCGAGATGCAGGAAAATAACTCTTGGATATCTCGTGAGATAGTTTAATACAACAGACCTTTATCCAACTGGGATACAAATTCGACAGTGGTAGGCGCCCGATATTTGATTCATATTGCATAATTTAGTGTGGCAAATCAAGAATGTGTAAAAAAAGAGGAGGAAATTATTTTATTATATATTTTTAGTCATCGTTAAGCTTTTATTTTGGGAATTTTTGTTCCCTGTCAAGAGCAGTGACTTTGAAAATATAAATTGCTCCTACCATGGATCAAATACGTATTCTGCTCGCTTAAGCTAGGCAACGTGACGCATTTACCTACAATTATGCAAATGAAGGTGAAGATATGAGAATTAAATTAAAATGTATTGTTCGTTATTTACATTTTTCAGCATAGTTAAATATACGAATCAGAGAAGTTTTAAGCAAAACTCTACACTGGATAAAGTTGATATTGAATTTCTTGTGTGGATATGAATACAGATAGACTTCAAGAAGTTCTCTCGGGTTTCCCACCGGGTCAGGTTGCAGTACACCGAATTTTCGAAGGCTGACTCTGCCATCGTCTTCAGGGTGAAGTTCAGAGGATAGTTCAAAAGGTGTTTATTTTTCCAAGTAGTTGTACAGAGGTAACAATAAATATAGACATTTAACAGATAAATTTAACAGAGTTATAACAGCATTGTACAACTGACAAGGAAGCCCTGTTATAGGCAGCATGCCTCTTCAGGATAAAAAAGGCCTGGTATTTATACACTCCGCCAAGGCTCAGGTGTGCCCTGATTGGCCTGTGTTACTGATTTACACTTAGAAGCCAGTGCTAGAGAAAGTAAAGAATGCACGGGAACGCACCCGATTGGCCGTAGCGGAGCACACTAACGCTTCCGACCAATCAGGGCACACCTGAGCCTTGGCGGAGTGTATAAATACCAGGCCTTTTTTATGCTCTGAACTTCACCCTGAAGACGATGGCAGAGTCAGCCTTCGAAACGTCGGTGTACTGCAACCTGACCCGGTGGGAAACCCGAGAGAACTTCTTGAATACCATACGCCGGGAAAACCTGAGATCCGTCATTACAGGTAGACTTGTATTCATATCGACACCTGTAGACCACTCTTTCCTGCCAGCATATATTTTATTTTTTTGCAAATATGACACAAATCTCCCAGTTGGACATGTCATTTTTCCTCCTCATTTTCTAATAAAATGCATGCATATCCTACTCCTCGTACATTAAGTTTCATTCTCTAAAATAGAGGTAATTTATTTGTCATATCTTTAAGGTTTTGAATTCAAACAACATCCAGATTTAAAATATTACGAATGTAGCAAACGAGAGGTGAGACTCTTCCCTTAATTCAAATGAAGCCGGTGAACCAGGAGGCAAAGCAGAAGTTAATTTGATCTACCGACTCGTTTGCATCCCTTTTTGGAATCGGCGAATTAATCGCGCTCTGCTAATAAACAATATGACTTCGCCGGGAAAGATCCGAACGGAACATCCTCCTATCTCGAATTCCACCTGTAATCTTACTCCCTTATTCTATCAGTATAATTGGAAATGCAGCACCTCTGAATGGCTGTCATTTGATTTCTTTATGTTATGTCATAATCAGTAAAACTCTTCAATTATTTCGTAATATAATGAAAAAATTCTGATTTTCTATTTCCAGTAGGCACCTAAAGTTTACGAAGGCCCGCATTATGTAAGGAAGGATATATATCACAATTTAAGTGACTATGTACGTATGTAGTATTCTTTCTAGGTTTTTCTACTCATTAAAGGTAGTTTTTGGACATTCTTAAACGATTATTATAGTCTACGAATTGTGAAAATTTCCTCTTCTTTGACGCAGATTATTTCCTTCTTTATTTCATCGTAACTTCAACCTTACTGGATGCCTTTCAAAAAGCTTAATCTCATCCTCCCTCTACCCAACTAAGCCAGCATTCTCCCTTCCCCTAATCTATCTATCTCTCAATATTTTCTCCGCTCACCGTTTCCACCTTTTCCGAATTTTCCCCAGCATTTGCCTCTCTTCTTATACCGTAGTTCAAACTTGATTGTTTGTCTTTCTCCCTGTTCAACATCTTCGCTATTTCTATATCTTAAAAAGCTTCAATCTACTCTTACTCTCTTATCTCAAGGCCTTAAATAATAATCCTCCAAATTTAAGTATTTACTAATATTTATTCACATCTTTACTTAGAGTATCTGCCAACAGTTTTCCTTTTTACTGAAAATGTTTCTTCTGCTAACGATATTATTCTTCCGTTTTGGACCATGGTTGTCGAGGTAATATAGTATGTACATGAATGGAAATGCATTTTTCGAAATATTGATGGAGACGCTGAGAAAGGTTGTTAAGGAAAGAACTGTGCAAATTTCGATATGCATCGACGGTTTGTTCGACGCGGTAACATGGTCGTTGAAGCAAGAAGATAGGCGTAGATTGGAAACTTTTGAGATGTGGATGAGGAAAGGAATGGTTAAAAGGTAAAATAGATGGAAGAAAAACAAATGAAGACGTACTTGGCATGGTGATGGAGGAGAGAGGATTATTGGGCTATATCCGAAGGAGGCAGCAAAGGTACATGCAGAGCATTTTAATTGGGGGTGGAATGTTAAAAATAGTGATAATGTGTAGAACGTTCGGCCGGTGGGATAGGCGGAGGAAAAGGGATATATACCTTTATTTTGGACGGAATGAAGAAGGGTATGCGGAACAGTGTAAAGTACATAGTTTAGAGTGTTCGGGTTTACCTTTTTAGACGAAGCAAGACATTAATAGTTGCTCATTCAGTATCCATTTAAAGAATACCTTAAACATTCGGAGAATAATATTAATTGGTATATAATGTTCCCGCTACAATGTCCATTATTCTCTAAAATACTAGCTTTGGCGCTGGCTACAGTGATATCTAATTTCGCTTTGGAGGAGACTTTCTTTTAAAAGAGAGTGTGATTTCAGGGCCCAAATCATCATATTTATGGTAACCCTCTCAGCCTTAGGATATGATGTAGAGATGCAGATAAAGAGGAAAGAACCACTCCTTTCCTCTTTATCTAGTAGGGACGAGAAAGTTGGCAAAGTGGTGAGAATAGTAAATACATTACCGGAATCGTTGAATAATTGCGAACTGCTTCTGGTAGTCGCGCGGCTCTATCGAGGCAAAATATGGTCGAGGTTCGTTCCGGGAGCTCAGCTGGAAAACGAGAAGGATCCCGGGAGCAGCGAAGAAAGCCAATTGAGTAGGGCAGGACCCGTGTGGTGGGACCGCCAAAACCCATCGGATTCGCCCGACTGCGGACAGGGAGGATGTAGTGGTAGTGGTCGTGGAAGATGTGGGGATCGAGGGGGTTCGATAAGGGGGAGGATTCTTTAAAATCCTCGCAAACTCCGAAACCCCTCTCTAGATACAGTTCTGGGAAGGATTCTGGAAAGAGGAAGGAGAGGATGAGGAGGAGAAGAAGAAAGAAGAATAGCTCTGTTTGCTGATATGGTTGGTGGAGGAGAAGTAATGTCTCGGGACGACGAGTTTAAGCTGTTAAGAAGAATAAGGGCCTGGGAGTGCCTTTGGGGTCCAGGTTGAAGGTTTGAGTGAGACGCAGTGTGTGGAGCGGGAGTTGGGAAGGGTGTCGGGAGGGAAGGAGGAGATAGAACCCTCCTTTCTTTGGGAGGGGAGGGGATTAGGCGAGGTAGAGGGAACGACTCCAAAGAAGGATTTTTTTCGAGGGATGGATTGATGGAAAATTAGATGAGTATCCAGTGCATTCTCTCTCTGGCTCTCGGGGCCCGTCTCCTAGGTACCGTCATCTCGCTAACCCACTTATCTCGAGTCTGAATTTTTTATTGCAATTCTAATTTCTTCCACCTTAAAAAAATCCGCCTCCGTCGGGAGCTGAACCCGATCCATCCGACCCGTTATTCTCGCCATCAATCGTGAAATTACGGCTCGTACACAGGGGTGACATGCCCAAGGGTGAAACAGGTCAATGCACCTAACAGACAACCAGAAATAAAATATTAAACCTCATTTCGATGTACTGCTTCCCGATTTTAATAATTTATACTTTTCGGATTTGAACATGATTCCAACGAGTAAAATTCAAATAAATTCCGCACCAAAATTCCGCAATGTCTAAAAGAATGGAACTTATAGCAATGGAAAAATCCTCATGTCGACCCACTTGCCAGTTCAATATAATGAGATACGCTACACGTAACTTCCATGATCTAAAAATTTGCTGAAGATATTTAATGGTTTTAGTTTCAGCTTTGTGAAAATTCATGATCAATGAATAGCAGCACTATGCATATTTTTAAGTCAATTTATTTCGATGCTATCGGTTTCTACGAATAGGCGATATCGATAAGAGGCGGTGTACCTGATGATGTCATCTATGCGTTGAAACCCGTATTATTACTGAAAATTTACCGACTGTAAAAATTTACATAAGTCACTCATTCAGTGTTGTTTGTGTTGTATGTTACTTCTTACAAATGTAAGATTTGGTGGAAGTTTTACTTGAACTCCAGAGTAAACGCATAAACATACTTTTGTTATAAATGTTGAATGAAATATTAATGACCAACGATTTTAAAACATGGCTTTTTAAAAATAATTTGAATGAGTAACAATATAAAAGTTATAGTTATAATAGTTATACACATTCAGCTATGAGCTGATAAGTTACATAAGTATTCCTATAAGGTAAAAAATTCAATGCAATTTTTACGGTCCAGCAAAGGTGAAATACGAGTCGTACTACAGGATAGGAGGGAGATACCAGCCCAAATAATGGAAGAGTGGGCCTCAGCCAATGCAACCTTAATAGAATTATGCGTCTTTCTCGTAAGGTACAGTTTTGCTAGATAGGAGAGACCACGCCCATCATTTGTACACTATGTAGGCAGGAACTAACAAGAGGGTGGAATCTACCGTTCGATATCATTAGCGAGCCACTTTTTCAACATTCCTGAGTATATAAGAAATACTGTTATTGATTTTATGAGATTTCGTAATAATATGAGTTCTCTCTCCAGCAACCAGCATACTTTCCGAAAGAGAATATCTTAGAACGCAAATTGGTATATTCACTCACGCTCTCGACAAATCTGGGGAAATAAAATATCACGTAGACGCGCGATTTTGGAAAATAAAAAGTTTTGGACGAAGCTCCATGGAAACACTAGTACTTAAACTGAAATCATATCGAATTACTGAAAAACCTGTTAATATCTTATGCTGTTCCTTTCTGAAATTTATGGAAATATATTTATAATTCTTAAAAATTAGACTACTTTCGAATATTGATACCTGGCCTCCCCATTCAATACGTGATCGACTCCTAATTACAAATTTGCATCCAATGCATTAAACTTCAAAAAGATGGCGAATAAATAATAATAATACGTTTTATTTGGAGAAGAATTGGCCATAATGAAAGTTGTCATTTACTCGTACGTCCGTTTATCTCTTTCGGTAGCCGAATACTATGAAATAAATTGCTATTGTTATTTTATGTTCCACTTATCTTGCTTTAATAGTATCAGTGTTCCAGTTGTGACATTACATTTATCTTATAATAGCACCAGCATTTGGATACACGGGTCACAGAGAAATGGAAACATCTTTTGAATCAGGGTATCCTATAATTTAGCGTTAATGTCTTATTCTCCCACCGATATCATTGCATATCAAATTGGGAAAGTAGTGGCTTCGGCTGGAGGCTATTAGGTGGACTCCATTTAGTTATTTCGAACGTAATAAATATTCAACCAGAAAATAGTAATTATTATAGGTAAGTTATGTATTTCCCCCATCAACTCCCTCTTACTTGGGCATAACGGAGTTTCGATGAATATTTTGTCAAGACCTTTTGTATTTAAATTTTTTACCAATTCTTTGAGTGAAAAATAATTTAAAGCGATTCACAGGACAGTTTGTTTTCTTAAATCAGGTAGATCTGTTAATAATAATGGGACTGCAGATAATTTCAGAGAGTTCGGTATCCATGATTGTTTCCCTATTATTTCAACGGATTACCATTTAATAAGGTCAATCTTTTAAATAGAATGCCTTATTACTTGTCGCTAATACAGCAGCGCTTTACCGATGCTCCTAAAGAGCGTGGGATGAAGGACACACTGTCGTACATTCCAAGGTTTACCTCAGATAAACAACGTTTTAAAAAAATTCGTTCGTTGACCTTGGCGACATCCTATCCTACGTTATTCGTAGAGGAAAATCAATTCGCGGACTTGACGCAATTCGTCATCGGATAGGCACTTAAATCGACGGGTCCTGTCGTGCGAAAAAAAATAATCGGGTCGAATCGACAGGTGCATTTACGGACGGAGCAATGTCTCTCGTGGTGCGGTGGATCGATTGATCGACGTGGCGGATTTTTCGGCGGCCACGGTGGCGCCATCTCTTTGCCGAGAATGGGGGTCGTAGGAGGTTAAAAGGGGACGGCGGCGGAAGGCGAGTGCGTGAAATAGCGAGGGTCGTTTGAGGGTGGAAGGGTGGAGAGAAAGAGAGTGTAGGTGGGGACATCGAGAGAAAAGAAGTAATGGGTAAGCAGAGTGGAAACGACACGAGTGCACTCTCGGAAGTGTATATGCACCGAGCTCCGCTTGAGGAGGAGGGTAGGAACCGGGTGCGCCAAAGGTCAGCGGTGCGAGGCCAAGTATGGGAGGTTGCGATCCGCGAAAGGATGGGGAAGGCAAAAATAGGATATCTGGAACGTATCAGGCTGCATCCGCATGAAAGCTAACCCCCCATATGATTTATCCATGCAAAATCCTCCTGCAAAATTCCCTGGAGGTTGTAAATCGAGGAATGCCTCGTATCAATTTTCTCTTGTTCATTACAGAGTAATGGATGTTGGAGTAAACTTCTGGAAGAGCTTTCCGTTTTTTTTAAAAGAATTGGGGACTAGTGCTTAGTTTTGTTCTTTTATATCTCTAAATTGATTTATCGTGTTCCCAGATTTTTAATCGTCCATTTCCATAAATCTGTTCGCACCAGTACCTTCTTGCACTGCTGCATTTTATTAAAAATTATCGCCATCTCTATGGATGACGACTACTATTTCTCGTGCCTGGGCGCATGGTGATGGATTTTTAATGTAACACTCACAATTGTCAATGCAATGTTTGTATGTGATGTAGACGGTATTTTGTAAATGATGTGGAAGTTTGTTTGTATGTGATGTGAAAGTGTCATTGTATGTAAGAATATTTTGTCTCTTATCTGTTTTTCTAGTATGTTTTTTTTTGTAAGAGTGATCTTTGACCAAACTTGACCTTTGCCACCAGGAAAATCGCCTAATTGCAACTTAATTCTTAAACAATTAATCCCAAATTAGCTCTCCTTCAAGACCCAAGACCCAACATTGGTATTCTCTTGGTCCTTTGGTACAATGGTGTTTCTTTTCGACTTCGTAATATTTACGTAGTGGTCAAATGTACCGGTCGGTCGCTGGGCCACTCGAGAGGCTCTTGGATTCACCGAGCCACCTAGTTTGGTTTTGAAATGTAAGGGGAAATTTCACACAGAACTTTAACATTGGATTTCACAAGGGTCACACCCAGGATTTGAAACTGGTACCTTGTAGGTCATAGCATTTTTGTATGAAGGATTTGGTTTATTTTAACGACTATTATGAAACGATTTACGGATGGAATAACCATGAATTCGGCCATTAAACAATAAACCAGCCGTAAATAACTTGAAGGCGGCGGTGAAGGTTGAGCTTATCAAACTCGGGTCCTGCGGTCAGGAGCCGACCTCTTTATCCATTCATTTACATCTACATCAATACCCTGCGAGCCACCAAAAAGGTGTGTGGCAGCCATTAGATCACCTTGCCTCATAAATTTAAAAGTCTATTTCATATTAACTTCATTAGAATATTTACCATTTTTTTCTTTCCTATAATAAGGGTCAGCGTATTTTATGGAATGATATAAATTGTATGCATGTGTATATATATATTATATGCTCTATACCTAAAAAACACACATTTCTGTATGCATACATACATACACACACACTACCAGCAAACCGATCGTTTTCGTATGTAATTTTTTTCTATTCAAACAGTGGTTGTTCCATTACGTTGCTAACTTCTCAAGAAAACTGGCCGCAATGATCTATCATGAATGAATATAGTGAATGATTCCCTAGCTAATCACTCCTTAAATGGCTTAAAGATCCATTCCTTACGTATTTATATCGACAATAATTCTGCATAATTAATTATTACCATTTTAACAGAACAGACCCTGCATTCGTCGCGCAATGCATTGATAGATACACTTAATAGATGCATTCCCTTAATAATTGGTTTTATTACGTAGAAATTGAGCAATTGAGGAACGAGTGTTATCATGAAAACGAGCAAGACTGCTTCTCTATCCATTCGGAAGGAAAATTTACAGATTTCCCCCAACCCTTCGATCCCTCCGCATGATAAAAAATGTATAATTTCTATATTTTAAGGCGAAACATTTATTATCCCTCGATCAGCATTACTTTACTTCGGCAATTCAAAAAAATAAATAGAAGTTTCCATGGTGCCTTAAATTTGTGCAGTTTTGGGAGCGGGAGAGAATGGGCAAGTAGGACGTGGGATAAGACGGAGAGGGAGAAGAGGAAATGAACGGGGAGGGAAGGGGAGAGCGACGAAAGGCACCGAAGAAGGGAGACGTAGGAGGGGAAGGGGGGTTACGGGCGGGCGGATGGGGAGAAGAGGGCTCGCCGGTTGGTTTGGCGGTTGAAGGCGAGAAATACGATTGTGGGTGGCGGTGCTGCGGCTGGAATGAGTTAAGGGTCACCCACCCCTTGCTCCTCCACCTCTCTCGCTCCCCTTAGTTCCTCTCCTCTTATACTATTCTCCTTCCCCTCCGCCGCCCGTCTCCTCAACCCTCCTCTTCCCTCTAACAATCCCCCTCCATTCTCCTTCCTACTCCTCCCCTCTTCCTCAGAGGGCAGTGAGGGTCAGGAGGTAAGCAAGTTGCGCTCAACCGTCCCACTATCTTATTTTTTCTCCATCTCTCTCCCTTCCTCCTCTCTCCTTTCTTATATTTCCCCGTGCGGCCGTAAAAAAATCATCGGGATCGAGGCCTTCCTTCGGGTAAATCACAAGTTTCAATCTCATCCGGAAAAATATTTCTCTCCTGCAAAAAAAAATAACGAAGGAAGACCGCGGTTACTCGGATCCTTTTCTTCGTTTGCCCTCGGATTTATTTAAAGATATGGGAGGTCACGGGCGTCGGGCAAAGTGGAGGAAGTGGCTGTGCGTAGGAGTCCATTTTAAAAATTTCCATCGTAAAAATTACTGGAGTTATTCTATGCAGCAGGAGCATATGCGTTGTATCTCTTATAATGGGTCATCGGAATTATTTTCTTTTTCTTTGGACTTCCAAATGTATTTCGAAGATATTTCCGCATTTGATTTGTTATTATATACTGTGCCATGCGCATGGAAGTAGGGGCGTGGTAGTTTAGGGGCTAGAGCATTGAACTATACGGAGGACCAGGTTCGATTCCAAGAAACGTCTCTGGACACCCTCAGCAATTCACCTAAGCTTTATGGTTTTATCTGGTGGCAAATCTTCCTGGGAAACCATAGCCGGCACAGGAATAGGGATTGGCCCCCCTACCCTGATGTGTGAATTTCACGTGAGGTTGGGTTTGGTACTAGCTCCACCATCACCTATCGAACGTATCTTCGGGTTGATAATTGTAGTTTGTGGTGTTTGGATTTTTAAAAGTAAATAAGAGCAAAGGTGGTCTCTTTTTAAGTGGAGAGATAAAGATATTTTCATTTCATACAGAATTTTCATTTAAAATTTCTAATCCATGTTTTCTCCCATTTCTTTTAATCACTTTCTTCTTTGGCATATTCGTTCTTTCACACATTTTTGAGGAATGAGCTAATCATAACGTTTGTATCCAAATATGAGTGGTATTAACTTCTACAGTAATTCAATTAAGCACATTTTAAATTTTTTTGATCAAATGATCTCCGAAAAGTCAGTGCAGTGTACATGAATAATTTGCGCAAATCTTATATTTACCAATATGCAGTTTCTTGGATGAAACTTGAAAATGGTTGAAGAGTCACGCCAGATGATCCAGGCGTTTCGAATTGTGAGAGGAGACTTTATTCTTTAAAACCGTTGCTATGAAATTTTGATTGCAAAACATAACACGAGCATATAACCTTTTACTATTTCGTAAATAACGTTGTTAGATTAAGAGAAAATCACATCAAGTGATATCTTATATACTACAATAATACAATGCTCCAACAGAGCAGCGATTTTCCACGTCGAAGAGCTGCTGATTACGGGCTACTCTCTCTGGTGTTAGCGTAGAATAACGTCGGTTATTCGGAAAAATGGTTCATGTTAATTTAATTTGTGAACGTTCACGTTCATGATGAATAAACGTAAAAATGATGATTCGTATTTGGTACATTGAATCGGTAATATCGGCATTCCGGAACTCTCCAAGTATTTTGGAATAAATCTATCGGATATACAGGTATCGTATTTGTATTTCTCTTGATGGGGAAGATGCATAAGGCAAGCGGTCAACCGTGTTAAAATGCTTGGATTAATTTAAACTAGTCGTTTTTTTAATAAATATAAACATTTAGTAAAAGTTATATTCTTTCGTTGTTTACATGTCATTTAACATTATTTGAGCTACGTTAGTTCGTTCTGAGAAATAGTGAATGGTTAATATTATTAGTCCTGATTCGAATGTATATCACAGTGAAGATAATTGTAAAGCATTTTAACATTTAATCTATCGTTATTATTTGAAGATATTCATTTTGTATGTGAAAAGCAAATATTACACTGAAATATTCCTTCATAATTGGAAATATATTTTTCAAATATTGCAATACGGTGAACTAAATTTAATGTGTCTCGTAGCGCATAAATTCTCTGTGTTATTAGGCGCCTCCATATTTCTTATCTCATTTAACTGGCCTAATTTTTTTCATTTTAACTGCTCTGGTATATATCGGTTCTGCTATATCCAGTTAGAAGCTCAAATGTAAAACCTACTGCAGGCTCAGTACGCCAGCAGTAAATGAATCAAGTCCTGGGTGGGGCAAGTGGTTTTTTTTCATCGCCTCCGCTTCTCCGTACTAAAAAAGTGGAAAAAATAACATGCAATAGTCCGATTTTAAAAGTTTCGAATGCACACGCACCTATATGGTAATTTATCGTTTTTCTTGATTTTTTTAGAATTGCACATTATTCATTTAGGAATAAATTCAATGGTTATACTATCCTAAAATTACTTCTTTTTAACATACACCAATATTAGTCACATATCAACTAATGCAAAAGGCTTCGGTACTATTTTTTGGCGTTATAAAAAATAAAATAAATAAGCTAATTAGAAAAGACATTAATCTTATTGATAGAACGAATGGCCAAAATGCAACTTAAATAAAGCTCAAATAAGTATCCAGTGTTTGTATTTATCTTCCGTATACATAAATATAATATATATATGTATTTATTTATATATTTATACAAATGTATATTTTAAAACATATAAATAAAGAAAGGACACTCCATTTGTAGTTTTGACGTTTCGACGACTTGACTGTCGTCATCAGAATGGCGTTCTTAGGGAAGAGCGGAGAGGATATGTGCGGAGAAAGAGTGAGGGAAGTGGAGGTTAGGGACCAATAGAAAATGTACAAGGGGGTAGGAGGGGATATGTAGGCAGCTATTGGATGCCGATTCAGTGGACTCCGTTCAGTCCGGGGGGTTTAAATGACTGGGAAACCCAGATATGCGCTATCTCGTGGGTTCTCTCCTCTATGCTGCTTGCAGATTTGGGAAGGGTTTCAATCACCGAAACGGAGAGACAGTCATCGAAAGATCGGTTGAGGAAAGTAATGTGAGTAGGGATGGGATAATTAAGGAAGGTGGGATATTTGGTGTAATAGCGGTGGTTATTCATGTGGATGGAAAGGGTGGTCGTGCATTCGCCCACGTAGAAGGCAGGGTAGAAGTTACAGGAGAGTGGATATATAATATTTTTTGAGGTTCAGGTGGGGTCATGTAGGGAGTTGGTAATAAGGGAGGTAAGGGGTCCTAGAAGGTGTCAAGCATTTGCAGCGTGGACGGTTGCATGGTGCGGACAGGGGTGGGGGAGAGACGGGGGTGCTCGCAGGTGGTTTTGTCGACTTAAAGATGTCTCGCAAGTTTAATGGGCGTTCAAACGATCGGAGGGACAATGTGGGAATAAAAGTAATGTGGACTGACTGTTATTCATAATTGGTAAGAGTTCACGGATTAAATGTTTAATTTTGTGGGTTCCGGGATAGAAAGTGGTGATAAGGTTAGGGCATTTTGGACGGTTGGGTTTGGGGAGGGGAGTGTATTGGGTTGATGGTTTGAGAATTTTACTGTTCAGTAGTTTTTCGGGGTACCTACATTTTCGGAGAGAGTCATGTGGCTGGTCCATGTATTTCTGTCGGGAGGGGATGTTGCTACAGAGACGAAAGCCACGGACTGAGAGTAGTGAGAAGGGGATGGCGCGTTTTGTATGAGATGGGTGGCAGCAATTGAAATTAAAACATTGTTGGTTATTGATCGGTTTAATGTGGACAGAGGCGTAAAACGTATTGTTATGGAGGTGATTTCGATATATATATATATATATATATATATGCATACATAAATATGTATGCATATGCATATATTTTCTCATTCAGCTGAGCAACAGAGGTGTAAATGTAGTGAAAATTGTCTTGCAAGTGAACAATATTGAATTCTCTTATCAATATTCATTTCATTTTGACTAAATGATTCTTTTTCTGGAGCGGATCCATCGAGTAGTGGAATTTTCCTTGAAACTCATTACACACTTTGTTGGCGAATGAGTAAGTCCTTAAAACGTAGGTAATGTCCACAAGTTTATCTATTAATTAGTCAAACAAATATCAACATTCTTAAATTATCTTTTCTGGTCACTCACCTCCAGTTGACCCATACACACTCGTGATATAGTTAGAGCCATTGATGCACGGTAACACTTCAGTAGTTTTTCGGGGTACCTACATTTTCGGAGAGAGTCATGTGGCTGGTCCATGTATTTCTGTCGGGAGGGGATGTTGCTACAGAGACGAAAGCCACGGACTGAGAGTAGTGAGAAGGGGATGGCGCGTTTTGTATGAGATGGGTGGCAGCAATTGAAATTAAAACATTGTTGGTTATTGATCGGTTTAATGTGGACAGAGGCGTAAAACGTATTGTTATGGAGGTGATTTCGATATATATATATATATATATGCATACATAAATATGTATGCATATGCATATATTTTCTCATTCAGCTGAGCAACAGAGGTGTAAATGTAGTGAAAATTGTCTTGCAAGTGAACAATATTGAATTCTCTTATCAATATTCATTTCATTTTGACTAAATGATTCTTTTTCTGGAGCGGATCCATCGAGTAGTGGAATTTTCCTTGAAACTCATTACACACTTTGTTGGCGAATGAGTAAGTCCTTAAAACGTAGGTAATGTCCACAAGTTTATCTATTAATTAGTCAAACAAATATCAACATTCTTAAATTATCTTTTCTGGTCACTCACCTCCAGTTGACCCATACACACTCGTGATATAGTTAGAGCCATTGATGCACGGTAACACTTCAAAAATATATTTTAATTTCAAAATCCGCTTACATGAAATCAAATTAGGTGATCACGAACTCAATGGCCCATTTTAAGGAATTTTGCTTCTTTCCGCGCCGAGATTAGGGTTGGGGTAATAAACTTGGGTTTGTGCTAGAATCCCGATGATATATTTTCTGCAGTTATTCACCTTCGTGATGATTTCTAGTTCTCTAGCCTTTCTAGGCATGGACCAAACGTAATTAAACTCGATTTTATGGATCATAAAAACGCAGTCCTCAAATAGAAGACTCACTTCATGGGTAAGGCTTACTTTGCATCACCTTACCTCTTACTGCTGCTGGGCGTCGATTAAAAATTCGTCGGCAGTGCGATAGCCAGGGCGACGGCGTACTATTTTTTCTATGTACTGAAATCGATCGGATAGATGTCCGACATATTTTATTCTGGCAAATTTATTTTACAGAATCCATACAGCAAAGGGCGATATCTTTTCTTCGGATGTTTCGATTTCATTAGCAAAATAATTTGGTAAAAAATCTGATTTTTAATTGTGAAATTTTTAAATATAATATAGATGTTCAATAATCCAACCAAAACAACTGTCTTCATAAAGAATATTTCATAAAAATGCGCATTTCTTTGAAGAACTTAACAGCTTTTCCGTTTCTTCATACTTTCGTAAAAATTTACTTTCATTACTAACATTCGGTTGTACCTCTTTCTAAACTTAATTGGACTCTTATATAGAAATATTATTCAGTTTTATATAATTATTAAGTGATCTACCGGTTAAGGCTGGTTTTGGATGGACACAACAAACAAATAAATATTTTGTGACTCCTAGCAAAACGAAATCAAGCAGCCAACTTTAAATCAAGTCCCTCTTCATCTCTGTGTACTTATTTTCATAATATTTTTGGTTAAATCACTAAACTAAATGGCTATCTTCTGGTCATGAAAACAATTTACCCTACTTATGACCCGTTTGCTATGGACATGTGAATAAGTGCCCGTATGCTTGAGAGTGAGGGATAGTTGAGGAAAACTCAGATCATGTTGGTTGATCTGAGCTCTACAATGGCATTTTTAACGTAAATTTCGTGGCGTTTGGAATCGAATTAATTAGAAATCGCAGCTATATTGCAAAAGTGTTAAAACTTCATTTGTCGTAGTCTTGGCTATGTTTTACTTTCTATGGTTTTACGATAACAATTACCGTGATTGATATGATCACGGCTGTTATTTTTACACCAGAACTAGTCCAATGCGAATGAGTCAAGCCCTCCCGAAACGAACCCACCCACTCAGATTCTTTTAATGGGATGGATGACCGCCGCAACCGACCGGTCTGTTCTCCGGGGTGATAGTTTACGATTTCAGTATGGAAGGCATTTTGACCATTAACGAGAAACCTGTACGCCTAATTATTTGCGCGTTAATACATTATTTTTTCATCCATTCCATTACCTTCATTTGTATTATCGAAATTTAGTCCTTCAACCTTTAAAAGACGTGAAACAAACCCGTTCGAAACCCGTCCTCAATGGATTCGAATGACCGTGGTCAATGTCCCGCCAGATTTGTGTGCATACAAAAACACTCTCCCTTAGGAAGATCTTGAAAACCGAATATTTCAAACATTGTGTCGTGTTTGGTAAAACTTCCACCGATCGAACTATGATTCCGTCATCATGTGCGGGCTCAGTAGTTTGAACACCAATATCCTTATACACCTGTAGATGACGTTTCATTGTATATAAGGAATACCATTTCTTTAAAGTTAGGACTTCCAACTAAAATCATATAACTGTAAAATTATGCGTCAGTTTACACTGCTCAATATTTATGTAGCTCATTTTAATTTGATTTCATTTAGAATCACTTAGACTACTTAAAATTATGAATTATTTTCATAAAACTATTCGTTAATGAATTAAATTGAGTTGGAAAACTTGAAATCTGCCACTGCTTTAACATAAGCGAAGATAAAACCACGGTGTTTAATACCACCTTCCGTATACGTTTTCAGATTTAGTATTTTTGCAAAGAAGACAGTGTACCAATCGTTCAGTAGCCTAAGGAAGCCCTTAAAGGCATTATAAATTTTTGAGAGTATTTTGGACCGGCAAATGCGTATTTTCTCGATAAACTGCTTAAATTTTAAAATCCTTTACTGTCTTAAAAATTGATATTCCTAGTAATATGAAAACTGAAGAAGTAAAACCAAACACATGATGACCTTTCCATTGAAGAGTACATGTGCAAAAGACAACGCGAATTGAATTAACTGAGGTGAGAACTTTTTCATCAATCTTTGATCAGTTACGAAACTATTGCCTCTCATTTTCAAGTCATAAATATAAACTATTTTAACTCCTATCATTTCCAGTTCTTAGAAATTCCGAAGTGTTTGCTATACGAGAGCAGGGTGTAAAGATGATTTTCTCATCGCCACCTACAAACTATATTGATGAATAGATATTGTGATGGTCTGATTTATATTTTTCACAAATTAATCATTTAAAATGTCGGTAATTTCATATTATAACGTAGTGGTACGTAAAAGTATTTAAAGGAGAACGTTGGGCAGGCGTGGTAGCCGGAGGAAAAGGATACGGATGTTGGACAATATGAAGGGAGTTAAAATTTATGCGTAATTGATGAAGGATTTTTTGCAGTGTGGGTTATACAGTAGTGAGTCCCTTGTTAGCCAAAGCTAAAAAATATATAAAGTGTTAATTCCATTTTCATCCAAAACCTACCTTAAACGATAGGCTACCAAATAATAATAGTGATGATACGATGTTTACTATTTTGTCTTAAAAGAAACCCCAGATTGGTTTAAATAGTTAATGCCACAAGTATATTTCCCAGCTATAATCACATGAGGAATTGTTATAATTTATCAGATGCTGACACAAACGAGCATATGGGCCAGCATTTTTAGACAAATAGGTGTCACCTGGTCCGCAAAAGATTCAGGTCAAGATGAATTGTTTTTGCACTCTGATATTTCTGAATTTATTCGAACATCAGAGGATAACTCTCAGAATAACTGTCGCTGTATATCCCACAGTTTTCTAATGATCCTTCTCGTTGAGGTATATATTATGAAAGAATTTTCATAATCATGGAGTAATTTATTTGATGAAATCAGTTGATACTTTCAAATGTCATAAACATAATTTCAATACGTTTACTAAAGTCGATATTTGTATACCCATATCCGTTGAATTATTTTAATTTCACTAAATTTGAAATGGGAATAATTTTTACCTTTTTGTACATATAATGCCATTGTACGATGGTTTCAATTGCATTGAATGAGTAACAAAACGAAAATGGGAATTCGATTCGAGACGAGTGACGCCAGCTAAGAGAATCCAAAATATATTTGCTTTATCTTAATTCTTAAGATATATATTTTCATGAAAAGGTGACGTAAGACATCAAGTTTTGCAAGAACATAATTGCATTTCCTGTTGGCGTTCCTTAAAATCTCATTTTATGTTAATTGTGTTTCCCAATTTCTCGTGTATTTGCGATGGTTCTTCAGCTTATTATGGTGAACATATAAAAGAAAGCATCCTACCTGTATAAATTACCAGAGGTATTTCCTCCAAGTATTTAGTACAGTAAAGATTTAATTAGATTTTAATATTTCTTTCATATTTCCATTAATCAGTCGGCGAAGAACTACTATCGAATAGCTCTTCGACCAACTTAAAAATTTCAATGCAACAATTTCAGAGTTTAAGAATCATTCGTCTTGACCGGGATTTTGCGGTCAAAGCGATTTAAAACCCGGATCCCTCGATACCCGGCCGAGTGCTTTAGCCAGTTAAGCTATTGAGACATCCTCCTAATCTCTGAAATTTTTAACGCTGGTTTTAACCTCGTAGACTGTGGCGCGTCGCGCACGACTACGAATGCCTGTGGCATTGTATGTACGATATTTCGTCACAACATATTGTTTCTTTAAAGCCCCCAAATAGAGGAAGTGCATGCTAAAAGGCTAAAATATTTTGGACTTTACTAGCTTTAAGTACGGTTTCTTACATCGCTATGAAGGTCACCCATCAGTTTCCATCCAAGCATCAAGGTCATGTGCTGAGCAGGGAAATTTACTAGGCATCATTATAGCTGATGTTTGGATAAAGGTAATGTTGGGCTATGCAAATGAAGGGAACAATAGTATCCATCTCGTTACTGTGTATTTGCCTAGATACATTACACTGGTGCAATATTTTCAGAAATACCCTCCCTCTTCCCCAATAATCCACTGTAATCAGAGACTTATAGCAAGGGGACAACTATCTTTTGTGATCTCATGACTATCGCTCTCAATTTCATATAAACCGTGAACATTTATTTGAGATAACACGCACAATATCCTCCTGAAAAACATATCTGTCTGTAGTCGAATTCCTTTATTTAGTTACCGAGTTTATCACGACGTCTTGTGCCACGAACGTTTTGAAGTATTTTTTAATGAAACGGCCACGAAGATTAGAGGTTACACTCAGCTTTTATACATTTCGTATTCCACCGGTTCCGGCGCCTCAGAAATAAAGTGATATCCCCGAACATGCTTTGATCGCGCACCAGGAGATTTTCCGCCGACCTATAAAACTTGGCAAGACTGAAAGAGGCCATCGGTGAAGTCGGTGTAGCAAGGCAATGTCAGCTCCTACCATCTCACGTCACACCGGTTAAATTTAAAAATTTAGGAAGAGAGAGCCAGTTCTCTCTCAATGCCACCTTTGGTATACCGGAACCTCTTATGTGTCCAGTAAATCTCATGCGTTGGTCTTTAACCGACGTAGGTGAGTCTATGATTCCTATATGAATCCAGAATCCTCAGGTTTGGAAAAGAACCTTCATATCCAATTAGTCATCCCGCCTGCTGATTAAGAATATAAAGATCATTAAATAAGCACAGGTCACAGATATATAAAATAATAATAAGGGAAACATAGCAATACAAACACTTTGAATACTAACCAAATTTGATTTTCTGATATAGTATCACATTTTTCTTGTACTATAATGGGAATACTTCTCTATAATTTCTCTTTCCGTCAAATAGGTTTAATGGGTTGGTCAGGCGAAGAATTATATAGGAGATGCTCGAATTTGTTTTTACGTTGCGCGATCTTGTACAATTTTTCTCAGCTCAATGGTCAATGAAATCTAGTGAAATTTCTGTTAAGTTAATTTTAGCGTAAAATTACCGTTTTTAATGCCTTCATCATGGGTCTTTGGTGCTATATCAATGAATTCCAGAGCCTCGCAAAAATAAAATACTTGCCAAAATTCGGTGCTTCGCTTAATTATATCCAGAATACCACTGCCATTTATTATTCGACGGTTTTCAATAACAAATTTTATATTTTGGGACCTTTTGAAAGCGTATTAATTAATTAGGTCTGAAAAACTGGCAATCTTAATTAAAAATATTTAGATGAACTCAGCTTTGAACTCCAAACTTTAATCAGAAATATTGGTATTTATACACGAAATTATGTTGGAACAACAATGGAGCATAAACCATATAAAGAGAAGATCCTTAAAAATACACTTTGATGACAAAATATAAGTTCATTATCCTTTCACGTAAAACTAATCAGCAATTCAATTCTCACTTTGAAAAGATTATACTTCATGGCTGTTTGTTTTATTTTAGTTTAGTTTATGTACCTTTTACTCATTCTTATGTACTCATAAAATTTGTAATTTAAATGATATGTGATGACCATAAATTTTCGAGCTATTACTTAAACGTATGATCTATCCAGTAGAGCTAGTTTATTCTTAAACGAATTTCAATTTTAGTATTGAGGACATACTCTTTAATTTAATTTTGGTGAAGTATGCTGAGCGTTGCTGATGACTTAGAGGTAAAATCTCCTTCGCAAATATCATTTCATAAAAATTTAACTTCATGGTGGTTGCGTAGCACATAAAAAATTTGATTCGCCGATAAATTCCGGCCAAAATTATTTCCAAATTTTTATCTCCCCTGATTGCTTTTAAGCGCATGTTATTTTCTAGAAGTTTCAATAACTAAATCCTGAAGCCTGAGTTCTCAGAAGGTAAAGTAAACGTTTTAATTGGGTCTCAAATGAGCCTGATCCCTTTGCTGGCGGGCGCAGTGCGATATATCCTTTTCAAATGGCACATCAAAGATTGATTTTTGTTGAGAGAAGGAAAGGTATATGTCTTTTTGTGCGCAGTTTTTATTGTATATAAATACTAATGCACGTGCCGGAGTTTACTCATCACGGTAGCGGAAATTGTAACGAACAAGGTAAGTTCTTCATCTGAAATAAAGGGAAAATTATCATAGAGTATTTTGGCTATTATGACGATAACGTTTGCTAGGCATTTTTCTTCTACGCAAATAATAGGACTATATTTTATTAGTCTTTTTGGGGACAAGTCAAACAGTGAATGCCATAACATATAGAGGCTCGGTTTGTAGAAGTCGAATCATCGATCGTAAGTTTCAAGTAAGTTGCGGACTTGGCAAAACTTTTTTCTTGAGCAACCCAACCACTCCAGAATTCTTCGTATGTTTATATCTCCTGCTCCTTACCCGCCTATTCCGTTTCAACCACCGTTGGATCAACTCGTTTTTTTTCTTTACTTTTACCGTGGTCGATAGCCAAACCCAATATTCAGGCAAAAAGCAAACGTTCTCGATGGAAATAAAAACTCGGTAGGAGAGACCCTGGGGGAAGTTATCGTTCCTCTGGCGACCACATCGCAGCCGATGCGGACTAATACGTACGGGCGTGGGTTGGGTGTCGAAGACAGATTTTCAACCGCCGGGGTCAGCGCGCGGTATGGACCCTGGGATTATCTCTTTTCAAGTTTTTTTTGCGATTTCCTCGCACTCACGCCAAATTCAGTTCACCTGTGCACGTTGCCGTGAGGCGGTGGTGGGGAATCAACGTTGGTGTGCATTTGGAGCGAGATTACGGAGAGTAAAAAACAGAAAAGAAAAACGAAGAGGGAAGAGGATCGAAAATTGCGGTGGCATTAATGCTCCACGCCAGGGGTCGGAAATTTATTCGGACGAACGAGAGAGCGCATGCAGCTTTTTTTTCAAAGAAAGCATCTTCAATGTCGGGAACCCAGGGTGTGATTGATCGGTACGAATATTTTTCCCCTCGATTACGGTGGGTGCCGTTCAGTCGGTTATATTTTGTAGCAAAGGTATGACCCAGTTCTTTCGCTCCTCTTTATTGTTGCTTCCCCCTTCCAACTTGGTTTCACATTGAGAAATTATAGTGTAGCAATTTTAAGTGTTGCTTAATTCATCAAAGTTTGAAGTATTTATGAGAATTTGGCAGTTTTCTTCAACAAGCGAATACTGTTCAGCATGTCCTGCTTATTTGATTAATTCAGGAATTTGTTCATCGTAGAGATTTATTCTTAGTTCAGCAAGTAATCTATCATAGAATAATGACTGGAAATGAATTATAGAGTAGCACCTTTACTGATAGTTTTAGATGTGTCTACGTTTTGTGAGAAAAAGTGACCCTATATGTAATGCTTATGAAATTAATCTTAACTCAATTGTAAATACAAAAAATATGTAAATCTAAGCTCTATCGACTTAAAGAAGTGCATGAGGAGATATTATTTGATCTACAGTTAAAAATAAGTGGCTCTTCGTTTTATTAATGGTGTGGCGTATCAATACGTGCCAAATGAATTTGATCGTATTACTGAACTTTGTTTGATTTAAACGGAAATATATTACACTCAGATATGGTAAGCGAATGCTTAATGTTACTGCTTATTCTGGCTATTCACTGTGAACATTATATCATGTTGGTTGAACTCAACTCCAAAATTTCCTGAACTTCATGGGTAATATGGCATTTTGATACAGCTTTATTATCACTTTCGTTTTCAGTCTAACTTTCATAAAATGAGAGAAACCCAAGTAAAATTTTAATTGAGCCTCAATACTATTGAACATCAATTTGCCAAAATTAAACTTTCATTTCACCACGCTGAGGTACGAGTCAAGTCCATTTAACGATCGGTTATGATGCCGATAAAAAAAAGGTAAGTAGTGGATCGACTGCCCTCAACCAGCCGTTCAACCTTGGACCACAATAAAACGAGGCCCGAATACGCATTTCGGTAAGTTAAGCACCAACCTGTTATAGAAAACCGCATTGGCCGATTTGTGCTCAGCCTGCCGTATCCCAAAACTCAAAAAAAGAAATTCGTTGTAGCTTCAGATTTCCGCCAAAATCCCACACCGCTGCAACTGTTTCTCATTTTTATCCACCTTTTTAAATTTAGCGGTTTCTCTTGGCGTCGTTGGAAGTTTTTCAATGACGTTATAGCACCTTCATAACAGTTACGATATTATGCTCAACTCACTTTGAGCTTTTTCAGGTCACTTGGCTTGGTTCCGATGTTTTTTCAACAACCGCATATTCTTACCCCCCTCTCCAAAAAAAGGAAAAATGTATGGAATGTTAACACGAGGTATTTCCAGTATATGGATCGGAATTTTGATTCTCAATGGCAGATTTTTTTTAGGTTCAGTAAGGAACCTGGGCGTAACGTTTATCGTGAAAGGCAACAGATGAAATATTAACGGTTTCTGTGACTCCTTTTCACAGCACAAAAGAATTGCTAGTGGTTTGCAGTAAAAGGTACTGTTCACTTTATTGGCCTGTATAGGATACATGTATCAATTTGTGTTGAAAATATACTTTACGAAATATGGCACTTAAATAAATATTTCTTTCTTGGAGTGAGCTGGTGAATTTATGTACTTAAAAGTGAACTTCTTATACGAGATTATAACATCCCCTTGGAAATTCGACTTAAATGATGGCAGTGAATTATTATGGTATATTTTTATTGTATTAATCTAATGATTAATAATAGAGTTTTTTCTTGAATGCGGTAAAATTATTTCAAATGAAATTGTACTAAATACAACAGCTTCTTGGCTAACAATGGTTTTTATGATCAGCATGCCTTCTTACCATGCCTACATCACTCTTCTAACTCTAGATTTTTATATTTCCTTCAATTCATCTAAAACCCTATTATTTTCCCCTCTTCTTCGTTTACATACTTTAACTCCCTTCTATCAATCACGTCAGAATGGATACCTTAGTAAAAATTATTACTTGCAAACACCCATGAGTTTTTGTGCAAAACATTTTATAATTATTTAATTTCTAAGTACTTAACTGTTTTAGTTGGTGGAAAAAATGGAAGGACAAGATGGTTCGATTCGGACAGATTGAACGCTCGAGAATGAAGAGCAAGATGAGCGACCAAGTAAACCACCTAGGGGATGGTGAAAAATATTTAAACAGGCCAAGAACTGTTGACAGCTTTATTGTTAAGATGTAAGTAATTGGTTCAATATTTTTATTCATTAAATGCATGAAATATCGGATTTTTGCTTTTGATATACTGAATTAATACTTTTTACCCTGAATCATTGCAACTCAAATAATCTCCAAAACTCACATCATCATACTCTTTTTTCATGTCAAAAGTCTTGAATTAATTTTAATATAAACAGCATACTGTTTTCTATCACGAAATATTATATGAATATTTTTTAAGCTTGGGAAAAGTTACATTTTATCACAATAAGGATTTTCTTAACCATATTTATCAATTGATTTAAATTTTACCATTACGAACAAGCAGATCATATAGGTGGTTATCGGTTTCATGCGACGGAGGTATTGATGAAATAAAAAGGAGATATTTTACGTGTCCTATATTAATTCATATTTCATATTAAGAAAGAAAACATGGATTCTGTGGGACGTGCGTGCGGGAGAGAAAGTGCGTATATTTTGAATGAAACATGGTCAATGACGATGATAATCGGGGTACAGATTTTTCAGTATAAGTTTCATCAAATGGTGTAAAAGCTTAACTGTTTTCCCCTAATGTATTTTTCCCAATACATATTTTAGGGAAACATATGGTGGAATGTGTGCAATGCGTGAATATCTTGTCATAAACTCAATTCTCTCAACAGTAGAAACAAATTGCAGAGATTTTTTATGATTAATAATTCTTGTGACTTTAACTAATGCCTTTCCCCCGTTTTAATCCGATTCGGTTTAGTTTCCTTATTTTTATCATTGGCAATTAAACCTGCGATTGATTTGACTCAGCTCCCCTTTCATCGACCAAGATATTCCGCCCTAGTTGCTTGTCTTATATGCTGGCATTGTTTGTATCGTTGATTTCAGAAGGGACCTTACTGAGTTCTGAGTGAGTGCTAAAATGATTCTTGTACACTATATAGTGCCAGGACTATCAAAAACTTACGCTAAACCAACAGAGGACTACTATTACTTCAAAGGTGTGTAACTGAAGGAAATTAAATTCACATAAAAAGCATGTAACAGGTAATATTTAAGTAATTTGACCTTCAGCACAGATATGATAATTATTACTAACCATGAAAAATAAAAAATATTTTTAGAAATGACGCCACGCTGAGCATTATGGCGCTTCAAGCTTAGTATGTAGAGATTATTGGCTGGAAACCACGAAAACCTCCACCTTCCCAAGCCTTGGCTCTCGCTTCATCTACTGAACAAGACTATAAATTAAGGCGTTTAATTGCCACGAGCCAGCCCGGTTGATATGGCAAAAAAATGCATTGCCTGTGTATTCAAAAGTGAGGAATATGCAATAGTGATGCTTCCTTTATTTTTAATGATGGCATTTGTTTAGGAATAAAACGCATATCAAGTAAGGTGTTGGAAAATAGCATTTGATTTATATATGTATTAAAGATAGAGGCATTTAAATGTTTTTTATATACTAAGTATCATACTTTGAGCCATGAATATTAGTAGATGCATACCGTAGTGATTGGAAAAAAAACATTTTCCTATTCATCTCGTGACTAAGAGCTTGAATGAAGATTTTATTTCAGTTCAGCCAAATATTTAAATTTACTGTATCCAAGCAAATTTACCTCATCCATCCATACACATCTACTCGTCCATGAGTCATTGGTAAAACATGTGAGGCCTAAGAATTCGACTCATTTTAATCGTTCAGTTAAAAAAATCATGAATAGAAAATTAAGAAAAATGATGAATAAACTACAAAATTCATATATATTATTTTTTTTAATCAAAATGAAATAGTACGCTAATGAACGGAGTATTAATCCGAAGGCGTTTTAGGTAGGCGAAGTTAGAGATTTCCCCGAATTTAGCTCTAATATGTACGTATGAAATGCACTCATTGAAGGTAGTTGCTGGGGACTAACCTGCTCCACAATTCGGTCTCCTTGGAAGAAAATAAAAAAACTGCATTCCTTGGATTGTGTATTCGTAAGCCCAAAGAACCGAAAATTGAACATAGGACCTTGAGTGAGCAATCGCAAGTACAAATATCTGCATGCATAACCATAAACAGGAACATTTCCAATTTCCTTTATAACCATAATGATAACCCCAACAAACTAAAATTGATTCAACTTTTCAAAAGCATTAAACTCGCTATGCACCAATTATGCCTCATATTAAATTAATATGAATGGATTTGTTGGAATGCTTTTTGAGATGTTTTAGCATTTACGATAAAAATATCATCACTCACTTATTTGGTAAAAATTGATGTAAACATTACAGACTAACCATTTTAATTCAGTTTTCATGCAAGCTGGAGCATATTGGTGCTAACTCTGTAAGAATAATTTAGTTTTTAAATGTGAATTTCAGTAGTGTGTATTGCTTACTATTTGACTCGTCATTCAAAGTTTTGTAGTTATTATTATTATTTTATTACACTTTCCTGTGATTTCATTTAATAATAATTACCGTTGGAATTTTCCAGACAAATTCATTGCTATTCCGTGAATTAATTCTAAAGTAAAATCAATTCGAATTCTAGGTAAGCATGTATATTCTGCCACGCAAAATGTCACTGGTGCATTTTCTCCGAATGGTGAGTTATTCCGATTTTGCCTTTTAATCCCTTATACCATTTAAAACCAAAATGTAATTTTTTCGCCGACTCCAAGCCATAGATAATAAAAAACAGTTTTTTCCTCCAGCCTCTATTCAATAGCTTTCTCTTGCGTGTTCTCGTTTTTCCTTCGTAACACTATTTGGAGAAAGGCCCAAGCCCATGACGTTGTCACATTCTTAAGCGGACGGATTAGGTCCTCGGAAAGGAGTCGAGAGAGTTGCCGTATATTCGCGAAGTCGAAACATAAACAAGGAGACTTCAACGCGTGTATCGAAAAGGTATACCACTTAAATGGAGACTTTAACGTCTGAAGAGTCTGGGAAGAGAGGCTTAGATATACCGCGTGCTTGTCTGTGTGCGTGTGAAGCTGTGTGCGTGTGAAGCTGTGTGCGTGCGTATATATGGTTGTTTACACGGACCAGTCGGGAGGTGTGGATTGGTGTGTGTTGAGTCGGGACCCACGATCTTTTTCGGTGGGTGCGTGACCTCGATGGAGACGCTATGCCTTTTCGTGAGAGAGTGATAGCCACTAATCATCTTACCGAGTACTTCCATCTTTTTCTTTCTCATTGCCGCTCCATTCTCCGTTTCCCTTGACCTTTATTCTTGTTCCACTACAATCAGCGGGGATAAAGGTAGGCGCGTAGGCAAAGGTATGCGAGGGAGATGGATAGGAGAAAAATGTGAAAGATATCCTCTTAAACAGATTGCCCTACTCTCGCAACGCAAGCGAGGAAGAAAGTGCGCCTTCATCAGTCATTGTAACTCCATCGATAGGGAGAGATTTCAAAAACGGGAATCGGTATAGAGGAATGGAGAAATAACTGGAGTAATTACGGCGCTATTCTTACCCCGCGACCAAGGATATGGTTTACGTATTATACTAGTTTACCTTTATAAGTTTTTCCTAGTAAACTTGGGATGAGTTTATCTACTTAGCCATGAAGAACCTAAAATAATGTGAATACATATTTTGTAAATTTGATTAATAAAGGTATGTTAAAAAAATGTTCCATATTTTTAGTGAATGAGATTTTAGTTACATAAAATAGGCGGTTTTTGAATCCCATGATTGAATTGCAATTTGGTGATAACTCATATTACTATTGCGAAGCCGTGGGTCAAAAGTGGCCAGCGTACCAAGTGGTCAGCGTACCTAGGCATCGTTCGAAAGTGGGTAGAGGGATCCTCGTGGTTCTTGTATTTCCATGTATTTTAGAAGCACGATGATAGCCGGAACTTATTGAGGCCACCTTGTGGTGGGAGGATCAGTGGGGCAGTGGAATGGGCATGGACCAGGGTGAAGAAATTGAAGGCGGAGAAGGGATACCGCCGCGTCGTGGGCGTAGCGGGATCAAGTGCGTGAGAGAGATAACGAGGAGAAATTGATTTGATTGGTGAGTTCGCATTAGCTCTCGTTGGTGAGGTTACGACGAGAGGCAAGAGATCCTCTCTCGCTCCAAACTCTTTCGTCCTTTCCATCTTCAGCCAACGAACCACCTACCCCTGTTTCCAAGCATCCGTGCGCGATGTCCAACTCATTATTTTCAACGCTCCGTTAACGAAACTACTTGCTCTCACAATCATTTTCTTGTTCCAGTGCCCGCTTGTGTTTTTTTTCAAATATAGTGCCAATAAAGTAGCAGCGACTTCTGTTCTTCTCAAACGGGAAAGAAAATTTCATATATTCCAATCTTCCAAGAGTGCACCTGCTGTAAATACTTCGTCTCTTTCTTGAAAGCAATTTTCGGTGACTCCGTTCTCCCTAAAAAAAACTCCCAGGAAGATACAACATCCATTCTGCCCATTAAATGGGATAGAGAATACATTAATACTTAGACATGAGAAAGGAGAATATTTACTTTGAATATGACCCTGCTTCACAACGCCGTCAACAGAAACGTATTCATAGGTTCGGAATATTCCGTTCGGCTTAAAAAACAGGGCTGATGCGTAAATAAGATGTTCATATAGAGGTAATTTAAGGATCACCTTAGATGATTGTAGTGCGTTAATGCATTTGTAGTGAATGTCAAAAATTAGGAATAATTGTATACTTTCTACTGAAAAAATTTTCTTCATTAACAGGAAATTCCAAGAGGTAGCTATTGAATGCTATTATACGATGATGATTTTGATATGTATTTATACATTAACTCTTTTCACCATATCCTATCGATGCCTCTCTTTACTCGTGTTAGGTATGTTGATATATTACACTGGGAATGTCTCATCTTAATATATCAATTTAATATTACCAGCCGTAATATACCAGGCTTGGGGATGATCCCAGTAACTAAGTACTTTGACCTTTCTATGCCTAACTTAGCACGGAACTAAATATTTTAAATAAATAACCACTAATTTCATTAAATGATCTAAGTAAATATTAAATGTTGTGTCATCCTTCATTCCGACCAACATTTCTAGTCCTTTTTTCTTAACTTCCTCCACATTTTCGCAATTATTCTTACATTTCCCCTATATCACATAATTCAACATTCAAACGCCCTTCAACATTCAACCAATCAAAACGCCCTGAATACACTTCTGCATACTTTTTTTCGTATAGAGTTTTTCTGCATAGGGTTTTTCTCATGCCTCTCTTACCATTTCCTCGCCGAAAGTATGCTTCATAAAACACGGGCGATGGAGGACAGTTCTGTCTTCTTCCTCATCCTGATCAATGCTATGCGATAACTGCACTTGTGCAGTCTGAAATATTCGCGGGCATTTCCCCTAGTTTATCGTACATTATTGTCGTAATTTTCTATATATTCAAATAAAGGATGGAGAGCTGCTAAACCTCTCTTAAGAAAAATTCAAAGTACAGCTAACTTTTAAAGAAAAATATTTAAGCCATGCCACAATGTATAATAAAATGGGCCTGAATAAAAGATTTGGACTAATTCATATATTTATCAATCACACTCTTAAGAGTAGTTGAATGTAGATCTGTTATTTTGGCTTTCTCATTGAATTTTCAAACACTGTTAGGGGAAATGAGCCAATGTGAGTATTTTATCGGAGAAACTAGTACGAGAGTACCTCCAGATCCGAAGAGGTAAAGATTGACCTAGGCCCTTAACGTCTCTCTTACGAGCCTGCAGCATAAAAAATTCCTTTTCCATTTTTGGACTTATTACGCTTCCATGACAGGGAAACGATGCGTCTGAAGGCTTTTAGAAAGGAACAGGGACTTCTGATTTTACTCCCGATATCATTAGAGGTTCAATATATCTGGATTATTTTTACTACCATCAGTAAACCGTTCAAGATAGGTAGGTCTTTGATGGTCATTTATCCATTATTATTCATGGTAGTCTTTGGACAGTTTATGGTAGGTTTTGGACGAACCCTTCGGGCAAAGTAAGAGAAATAATGCTCCATCCCCGATGGATTTAATTCTATCTTCAATTAAACGGTTCGTTTTCCCAATGAAATCTAAGCCAACGCTCGTGAGGATTATGTTACTTGACTTCATCACTATCTTGGAAAAATAACTTAGGCGGTTTCCTGCTCCCTTCCCCAAAAGTGTTTTTAATGTGATACAATCACTAACATTCCCGACCCGCCGGGGTCAGGCACCTTTGCAGCCTCTTCACTGAGGAACAGACGCTGCGTGGAATGCCGCTCACCTGGTGCCAGCCCTTCGATCTAGGTAACCCTACCAGGGCCAATTATATTTGCTTCCTGCCGGCACAATTCTTAGATTATAGAGCATACAAACCCTCCAACTACGTACTGTTTGTATTCCATGAGGTTCTCGGATTCACATATCAATAATTATCATATTTTTATATTAATTTGCGCGTTACGATGGACCGACAAACCTTTGGTTTACTACCAATTTCTATGTAAAAATTTGATATTTGTATTTTAAAATGATTTATCAAATTATACTTGATTTAATTTGTCAATTTGCCGTAAATTTATTGGGATTATTGAATACGTTAATTACATTTTTGAGATATTATTTTCTGGCGAGGCATGAAATCACCGAACAAGAGGAATGAGACGTTTTAGATTATTTATGAATAGCTGCACATAAGCACATTAAGATCCATTTCCTTGTTTTCAGGTTAGGTTAAAAAAGTAACTGTAGGTTTTACGTAACTTAAGTAGGGAAAACGTTTTTTCAATCACTATTGCCTGAAATGTCTGTTTTCCAAGAGTTGATGTTCTTCATTTCGATGCATAATGAAAAAGGCTTGAGCTTTTAAATTTTAGAAGAACTTGATAACATATTTGAAGAGTAAAACAGTTGAAAATGCAATATTGTTTCACTTTTTTGAAAATATGCTTAAAATGTAGTCCAAAGTTAAATTAATGGATCACCTTGGGATTTATAACACATATGTTGAAGAATTTTCGCGGAAATTGATTTCAGCCGTGTAGTTAAAGGGCATTTGAAGCTTATTTAAATCGCTCCGAGTCTTTAAGAAAGGGCAGAGAGCGAAGAGATGAATCATTCTAGGGGGGCATACTTAAAGAATGTGATTGTTTCAACGGTTCTTTCTTATTCGGAGTGATCCTCTGGCAGGAATTAGGAAAATTTAGGGATGCCGATTTTCCGAGCGCACATCAAAGCAGGCAAAAAACTGGAGAGTGCTTTACAGTTACATGGCCATTTTGATCCTTGAGAAGAATTTCACACGCCATAAGATCGTTTACGGTGAAACGTAAGAAAAAAGGCCGATTCAAAATTTCCTAAAGAAGAATTGAACTATTTACAGCAGTAAACAAGTTATCTGAAAAGCAAGAGGAAGGCTAAGCTAAAAGTTAAAATGAGAGGGTAAAATTTAAGGCAGGTAAAACCATTGATCTTTTTTGGAAGTGTTTCGGGCCAAGATGGGGATCCAAGTAGAGGGGACGGAGGATGAAAAATTACGTTAGATAAATAAGATTTCAAAAGGTAGAGGGCATTGGTGACAGGGACGTTGAGTAAGAATGTTAAGAAAAAATATGTAAAATGTTTAGTGTGGGGCATGTTTTGGTACCATGCGCGAACATAGACGTTGAAACAAGATGGTGCTAATTGGAGTATTTGGAGTTTTGGGGGGTGGAGAAAGGATAGAAAAGCTAAAAATAGACGGTAAAGAAAACAAAAGAAGAAGTACGTATTGATTATTTTGGGGGAGTTTAGAGGGTTGGGATAAACCTTATGGAGGGAGGAAAGATCGATACAGAGAATTTTACGTAAAGGACGATGAAATGTCAAAACCTGTAATATAGGGAAGGACATTAAGCAAACAACGAAGAAGTAGGAATGGGATAGGCATGTCAGACGGAATGTAAGGGCATGGAATATAAGCGGCAATAATATTGATGTGATCACCCATCAGAGGCGATCAGTGGAGTTATAAGTGTAAACAAAATATTTAATCAGATACAAGCATTAAAATCCTGCAGGTTGGAAGTGGCTTATAGTAAAAATTAGGTTTTTATATAGAAATGGATTTTAAGGATAGTGAATGAATGTTTGTATGTTTCATTACTTAGAAAGAGCCAGGTTCCTCAATACGGGTGAACGGGGAGGAGAAAAATGTGCATTGTGTGTTTGAAAAAGGAAGAACAGCATCTCCAACGGAGTGCAGTAAGTATAGTCTCAAAGGGATGGAGTAGGGTA
Organism: Hetaerina americana; assembly: GCF_022747635.1. NCBI lineage: Eukaryota > Metazoa > Arthropoda > Insecta > Odonata > Calopterygidae > Hetaerina > Hetaerina americana. The sequence goes on along the minus strand of NW_027286070.1, from coordinate 20,735,358 downwards.
AATAAGTCAGCGCGAGTCGTGGTGAGGGTCTAAGAGGAAGCCGGACGCTGCTGAAAGCTTTTGAGGGAGCAGATTTGGTACATATGCAGTGATGATGGTCTTCTGCGAAGGGAAACGGGTCTCACGCCTCCCAGCGGTGGAATTTCGAAAAAGGCCTCGGCTAGGTGTGTCTGTAGGTAGAAGAACGGGTTCAGAAACTGGATCACTTTTGCTCCTACCGGAGAATGTAAAAAAATGCATTTTTTTACAAATCTAGAAAATAGTTCTGATACCCTGAGAAATTTAGAAATTAATACTTTATATTGGTAGTATTTTATTATTACTAAGGAATTGGTAAAGGAGGTATTCTAATGGCTGGCGGCAGGTGCGAAATTAGATTGAGAGTTCATAAAATCAGTTTAATTTACGGATGATTAAGCTTTGATTAGCCGGCCAACCATGGGACTACTCGTGCTAGGGACTACATGGGCTAGGGAACTAATGTAAGAAATACAATGATTATGAAGTTTTCGAAGGGAATAAATGCTAAGCAAAACTTAAAAAATGGAGGACAAAACCAGATAGAAGAGCTTATCTCTCTTGGGAGTGTTCTAGACCAAGATGTTCAAAGCTCTACAGGAACTAGAAGGATAATTTCGTTAGGCAAATAAGTAAAATATGGAGTGTGTTTTCTACGCATCGGGAACGTTTTTATTGAAACAAGTTAAGCGTAGAATAGAGGCTTTCACGATGTGAGTTTGGAGTAGGATAGGAGAGGTAAAATGAACGTAAACGAAGACAGACTAAGGCGTAGTAGGCATTGTATGGAAGGAAAGGGGATTGTTGAAAGAAATTCATAAAAAGCAGAAAAGGTGTATATAAAGCATTTGGATTGGCGATGAAATATATAAAACTGTGATAGATGGGACAGCGTTAGATGAGCGCGGTAGGGAGAGGAAAATAATGGGCTAGTCGGACGAAATTATGGGGCATAGAATGCATTTAGAATTATAGAATGTTCTATTACGTTTTGGGGCATCATTTTGTTTCTTATTAGGCAAGGCCAAGAAATTCAGGAGTTTTAAGTGTTGATCAAACCAAAACCCGCCTTGAATGGTAGACTTAAGAAGCAGAAACGGTAGACTGCAACCTACCTTGAAAGGTAGACTACCAAATAACAGTAATATTGTGTTGGCAAAACCATTCCTATGCTTAGAGAAAACTGGCCAATAAAGAGACGATTTGTAAAAAAAACTATACAACTAATATGCTAAAATATAGCACCCGCTAAAGAGGACAAAACTGCGCCCACCCGTTCTCAAGTTATTGCATTACTTTGATAGAGGTCAATCAGGGTGCCATTACCTGTCTAGATGGGTAGATTTTTATACGACTTAATTCATAATAATTGTCGTATTCATTATGTATTCATATTTTTCACGAGTCAGGCGTGATGAAATATTTATACTTCGAACATATCTCAGCGACTATTTGATTTTAATCGTACGCAGCCGCATGGAGATCCCTTACGTCACTTGTTTTATTGCTTAACTTCGGTGTTAATTTTTTTCCTCGATTACAGGCTATGTGCAGAGCGAAAACGATTGTTTTAGAAGTTAGCTCATCGCAGGTCCAGCGGTAAAACGGAAAGAGAAAACATGTCCCTTAGTAGCTGCTTAGGCTCCCGGATCGGTTTGCAGTTGACTCCGAGGTTTTTCCGTGTTGATCGATTGAATCGACCCAAGAGATTCCCAAAAACCTTGAGAGAGTCTTGCATTACATCAGACGTGACTATCGTCAAATAGTGCTCTATCTTAATCCAAAACGTGACGATTAATTAAATGGATATGTACATACATTCTGGGGCAATGCCGCATTTAATATATTGGAACTGAGTTTACCGCAATGAATCCCTCGGATGTCGTTGTGAAATTCAAGCTCTTCTTAAAATTAAAATACTGTATCCATCCTCTCAAGTTACGAGCAACAATGGATGGGAATTCCAGCGTGAAGCGTGGGAAATTTTCTGAAGTTTTCTCTGGCCCTTGAGGGTTTTCACTGCCTGTGTCGCTGACAAGGGCGCTATCTTCCTCGACTAATCCGCGAAATTGAAACGTCCATAGCTGACTCATATTTCTCCTTGCGTGCTGGAGTTGACTTGGCTCAGTTTCATATGACTGAAAGCCTGACAGTATCGCAGCCCACTCAGTTGGCGACTTATTCTATCGCTAAAATGTCCCCCAACGCTCGGTAGTTGAGCATCTGCGGGATTTTACGAACCGGTATCGATAGTTCAAACTTAATTTGTGATAGCGAGAAGCTTTTATATTGATTTTATTCTCTCTCAAGGGGTTGGGTATTACTCCTTCCTCTTTGTGAAGTCAAGGGGGAGATAGTTGGTGACAGGGACTTTTGAGCAGGGTGTTAAGAAAAGACTCGTTAAAATCTTGACATGGAGCGTGGTTTTTGTTGAGTGAGTAGGAAATTCTAAGAAGACCGAAAAGTGGATGCAGGATATCCTGAGCGTTAATCGGATACTGAAAATGGTAATATAGGGGAGAATTCTGGGAAAGGGAAGTAGAGGAAGGAACAGAATAGGAATTTTGTTTGGAATTGTGGGAGGTAGAAAGTATGCAGAGTTTAAGGATGAGTATAAAATGCAGTGTAGAGTGTAAATGTATTTTCTGTAATATTGGTTTCGGCTTAGGAGTAGAGTGGTGTGTAGTTCCAGGGTTCATAAAAAACCTTTTCCAAGCCGGAAATTTCACCATTAAAAAAAAATTTACCTGAAAGGTTTATAGCAGGACCCTGATAATCATGTTTTAATAATAAAATCGAAAATAAATTGCATGTATGTTTCTGGATCCTGGCGTTTTCTTGGGAGTAGCCAACATCTTATCGATGATTCAACTCCCAGTTAAGGATCTATTTTTGCGCTCATGATCTGCTCGATTCCGCCTTCCCCACCTCTACTGTGTTCGTCCTTTATAGATGTTCCAATGCCTTTTCCTTATCTATTTCCATTTGAATGAATAATTGTTCACCATACGGCGGGGTTTCGCGTTTGAACGTGTGTATATATATATATATATATATATATATATATATATATATATATATATATATATATATATATATATATACACACGAGGGTCATCCGTAAAGTAGTACCCGTTCGTGAAATAAAGACACAAAAGTAAATATTAACAAACATAAAAAATTTTATTTGAAAGAGGATACTTTAAACTACTTCTCAACATAATCTCCAAGCAAATTAAGGCATTTGTCATAACGTGTGACAAGTTTCTGTATTCCTGCTGCATAGTCCTTCGCTGCCAGCTCATTGAGATACGCGAGGGACCCATCTTGCACAAATTTTTGCATAATGCAGATGGTGTTTAACAATTTCATGAACAATTGTTCGAGAAACATTGGGAAAATGCTCACAGATGTCATCAATTGTGACGCGCCGATCGTTCCTCACGAATTCGTCAACTGAGCTCACCAGTTGGTCTGTAATGACAGACGGTCTCCCCGAACGCTCATCGTCGTGTGTGTTCCCCCTCCCCATGTTGAAGTTGCGACACCACCGCCGAACAGACGACTCGTCCATTACATTGTCTCCATACACCTCCTTTAATTGGCGATGAATATCACATGGGCGAACGTTTCTTGCATTGAGGAATTTAATCACTGCCCTCACTTCACAACTGGCGGCGTTCTAAATTTTTTTAAACATTGTAAACAATCACAGAAACAACACAGGCAATGCTAGCGTCACGCAACTTGGCTCAGAGAAGGCAGACAAGCCACTGAAGCTATCTGACCTCGTCCAGCGGCTACTCGCGTCGTCAGCACTTCATGCGGCACGAACGGGTACTACTTTCCGGATGACCCTCGTGTATATATATATATATATATATTAGTATATATATATATTAGTATATATATATATATATATTAGTATATATATATATATATATATAGATCCTTATTATTATTAAGTAATCTACCGGTTAAGGTAGATTTTTGGATGGACACAGCTACTAAATAAAACATTTTGTGACTCCTAACAAAACAAAAAATCCAGAATCCTACTCTATATCAGGTCCCTCTTCATCTCTGAGTACTTTCTTATTCCCTTCATCCCGTCCAACATCCGTATCCTGTTCCTTCAGTTTCCTCTTTGCCTAACATTCTCCTATTAGAGTCTTCAACATCCCACTGCCGATCAATACGCCCTTCATCCACTTTTCCTGCCTCCACAGGATTACTCCCAACAAACCCCTCTCTTCGCCCACCATACCAAGTACTTCCTCGTTTGTTTTCTTCTCTGTCCATTTCACCTTCTCCATTCTTCTCCACACCCACATTTCAAAAGCCTCCAGTCTACGTCTATCCTCCTGCTTCAATGACCATATTTCCGCTCCGTACACAGCTACGCTCCATATCAATGTTTTTACGAGTCTTTTCTTAATATCCTTGCTCAGCGTCCCTGTCATCAACTCCCTCCTCCTTGTGAAAGCCTCTTTGCCTAGCGCAATTCTTCTCCTTACGTCCCTACTACTTTGACCGTGTTGGTCCAAAACACTACCGATATACGTAAAACGTTCTACCTGCTCTAGTTTTTGCCCTCCTATTTTAATGTTTAGCTTAGACTTTTTCTTTCTAGAAAATCGCATAACCTTTGTTTTATTAATTGATTCTCATCTCATACCTGTCGCACTGAATTTCCAATGCACTAAGCAATGCTTGCAGCCCCTTGGCTGACTGACAGACTAAAGCTTGATCATCAGCAAACCTAACTGATTTTACGAATTTCCCTCCGACTTTCATTCCTACCTCCAGTTCTTCCCATGCCTCTTTAATCATTTCCTCTGCATACAGGTTGAACAGCAACGGTGATAATGGGCAACCCTGCCTTACAACTCTTCCTAACACTGCCCATCCGGACTCCCCGTTCCCCATTCGTACCTGAGCAGTCTGAGACATGTACAGGTTGCGGATTAGCCTCCTTTCCCTCCAATCTATTCCTATTTTCTTCAATATACTCATTAATGTTTCCCAATTCACTCTATAAAACGCTTTTTCGAAATCTACGAAACAGGCAAATGCCTCCTGGTTGTATTCTATATTCCTCTCGATTAATAATCTCATTACTGCAATGGTATCACGCGTACCTCTCCCCTTCCTAAACCCAAACTGATCATCCCCTTAGTAATCATTCGCCCTACTCTCTATCCTCTTGTTTATGATCCTGAGAACAATTTTAGCTGCGTGGGATATCAAACGTATTGTCCTGTAGTCCTCACATGATGCAGCCTTTACCTTTTTTGGAATAGGAACTAAAACTGATCTCACAAAGTCTTCCGGCCAGATTCCTTCCTCATAGATACTATGAATCAGCCCATGTAGCCTCTTCCTCCCACATTTTCCTAAACATTTCAACAGTTCCGCAGGGATGTTATCCACTCCCACGGCCTTATTTAGTTTCATCTCCCTTAATGCCCTTTCTATCTTATCGTCGAGTATGCCTGGACCTAAGCTATCCTCCTCTAAGTCATGTTCCTTTTCTATGTCTAACTTTGTTGGTCTAAGTTCTTTACTATACAGTTTTTCTATATATTCCTTCCATCTCTCTTGGATCTTTCCTGCGTCAACAATGACCTTACCCGCCTTATCTCTAACTGCTATCATAGATCTTTCTTTCTTACTTTCCGATAAAGATTTTACTTTGCTCTATAGCGCACCAATTTCACCCTTCCTCTGCAAACTTTCCATATCCTCACACTGCGTCTTCCACCATGCTTGTTTTGCTTTATTTCTTGCCCGCCTCAATTTATTGTTTAATTCTTTGCATTTCATTTTACCTAACTCTCTGTTTACATTCTTCCATTTTCTCCGCTCATCCATCTTTGTAATCATCTCATCCGTGATCCATAGTTTCCTAGTCCTTTTAGCGTTAACGGTTCCAATAGTGTCTTTTGCGGCTTTCGATAACCCTTTCTTAATACTTTCTTATTTTTCTTCGATAGTGCTTAGCTCTTTACCATCCTCCATGATTTCTTCTGCCGCTTTTTGGTACTCCTTCCTTTTCAAACCATTTAATGCTTCTACATTCCATTTTCTAACCCGCCGCCCCTGCACACAGGTGGATAGAGAGTCCGAGTGAGCAGGTTTGGGAAACTGAGTAAAATGGAGATGTCCATTATCACCTGTTCTTTTCAACATATAGTGTCTAGAGAGAATGGAGAAAGAAGCATGGGAAGAACTGATGGTTGGATTGTAAATTGATGGGACATTAATAAAATAAAATAGGCATTCGGATGAAGAAGCTGTTTGCCAGTCAGACAAGGGTTTACAAACGTTGCTGAGCACATTAGAAAGCTAGGGCGATAGGCAGGGGTATGTCAACTCTATGAGGAAACATTGCTAAGACGCACTCCATTGCATTTAATTACGTCTTAAAAATCAGACATTTTCTCAGACGTTACTTGGTGGAAGTCTTTCATAACAAATGAAGGAAGACTAACTTAGCAGATTACACTGGACTCTTAACTTTCCGCGACCATGGTTTCGTTGACGATGATGTGCCGTGCGGCGAAAACATCGACGTGGAATATAGTAAGTCCAATGGAATCTGCAAATTTATTCTTCCTTCATTTACTCTTAAAAATCAATTAACCTAATTAATGATACTTTGCATAAAATTAAGCATTTTCCGTTGTCTTTTTGCGGCAAAATGAAGGATTTTTTAAAAAAATGCATGTATATGACTGGAACATGATATTATTTTTACGGCTCAAATAATTACCTCAAAGCCATCTCAATTAATAGTAGTATTAAGAAGATCCCAAGTTATTATTCATTCCTAGAAAGTGCGCCATTGGAAATTTGTGAAATCATTCGTGTAAAATCGAACTGAATGGCTACAAAACAGGAAGCTGTGCTACTAGCAAGATCGTCTGAATCTTTTGCGTGGGAATTTTTTTACGAAAATGCAATGTCGAATTATTAAATCGTGGATGTGGATGTGGATACTCCATGTGAGTAGTCAGTTACTCTTCGATTTAATTCGAAGAGCACTTGAAATATCGAGAGAAAGTTTTCCCAAGTGGAAAGGGTAAGTTGTGGAAAGGAAATCGGATGAGAAGTGAATGGATTAGAGGCGACGGCTACATAAATGGCTTGGGAATAAAAAGGGTGGGAATACACGTAATTTGGCGAGATGTAAGTTTGATGAGGAAGGATGGCTCGACGAGCGAATGAAGGTTTCATGAAATCAAAGATTAAGATGTTAGTCGATTAGTCACGGATGAATTAGATAGAAGCGAACGAATAGTTATTACTCCTCCGCTCAGCGACTTGGAATCACGTCCTCTTGCCTTTACCGTCCTCTTGCCTTTGCGAAAACCATGAAGGCAGCAAAATATTAAAATGATTACATCTTACGTATTTCCCACCCGCGAAGGTAATATTAAGTCCCATACGTTAGGCTGTACATTATATTTCGGTGTAATGTTAATTTCTTCTAAGCTTATATCTAGGGAAGCTATGGTAATTTCCAGATTTTTTCACGCATCTTCGGTCACCGAGGAGTGACAAAGGTTTATGATGCCGACATTTACAGAGTGGAAAACAAAAAAAATATTTCCTGAGAAGGTTTAGAGTAATTGCAAGAACTCGTTTCTAACTCGTATAAATTTTATTCCTTAATCTTGTTATCTTCAAGTTTAGCTTAAATTACAAATGTGCTCACTAAGCCACGGTTGTTGATTTCACCGCGTGTTGAAATTAAATTAAAATGGATATACTCGTACGTATTACTACTATTATTATTACATTACACTATTATATTCACTACATATATTATTACATACGCATACTAGTTCCTTTTTCCCACTGATAAATGGTGAATCTTGTACAAAACGAAAGTGGAATAATAACGTTACTGGATTGATGCTTCGCAGCGTTCCATAAAAGCGAATAATTCGGAGAAAAGTGGTTTGGGATAAATCCGGCGATTAATTTTAACTCTATTTTGAGCGCTTTTATTTATTTCCGCTGGAAAATTGTTGGCTCGGCATTTAACGGTTACTCTAACAAGTCATGTAATTGAAACATTGAAGGAGACTGATTGATATCATCGGCATTTTCATTCGGAAAACCTTGTACTAAAAAAAGACAAATTAATTATTTTGACATCTGAAATAGCCGGATATTGAATTCTATATATTTTCTATAACTACATTTAAAGTTCGCTTAAAACCGAGAAAAGGTACATTTACAAAAATTGAGAGGTAGTCTCAAATTATATTCCTTGAATCCGTAGATAATCCAATGGTGTTATTCTATCTGCACCCAAGCAATGTTTTGCAGCTCTCGCTAAGCAGCAACGCCAAGTATATCGATAACGTGCTGTTGAAAGAAAATACAGCAAATGAAAGTTGAGATAATGGAATCATGATTCCAAGAAATTAGTCTACAATGGTATGAAACAGATGGTATGTCACAACATGTATTAATGATTCGGCACATTCTTTTCAGTGGTGATCTCTCACGTGCATTTAATTTCACACTGTTGAACGTAAACCCAAGAGGCATTGTGAGTGAGGGTGACGTCTAGGTATTTAATTGAGTCTACGCAGCTTTCACTTCCCTAAAAACGGCATGATAAACGGTTTCGCCAGCCATTTTAGGTAAATATTAAAACTAGAGTTAATAATTAATAAATTTACATTATTTAAGGGATCATTTTATGAGTCTGAAGGAGTCGAATGCCAGCAGGACTTCTGGTGATCCAGAGTGTACGTTAGTGCCCGTTAGGACCAAAACTCGCCGAGTGGGAAGATCCATGTAGATGAAATAGGCGGATAGTTTTGGGAAATGAAGAGAGGATCGATTGCCGAATGGCTAAGTAGATAACGGGTCGTCGGACGTCAGGATGGAGGGTGAGATTAAGTGTGGGGTTGCCAAACATGGGAATCAGAGGAGGTAGTGATGGAGTAGAAACGGTTTTTTGTACCTTGGACATTGGAGTCTAATTTCTTGTGGCGTTCCGGTGGTGTACTCCATCCTTTACTTGAGAAATTTAACGGTTCATTAGATTTCTTACGGATCTCCATTTTTAATTTTAGTCAATTCTGTGTTTAAATTAATATTTCCGACAAACTACGCATAAAGCTTTCTTTTAATGCTAGTAAAACACTTAGAGAAAATGGAATATCTGAGTTAAATAAAAATGTAAATTTACGCAGTCCATTTGCGCTTTATTTTTTATCAATATCAATGCGATATTTTACAATAGTGTTTACACTTTTAGCTATTCGCACCGGACTACGAATCCGCTGACCCTCATGACAATTGACATCACACCCAAGGTTTCCACTTACGCTCGGGGCTTAGATGCTGCGTTGTAACTCCTACAGTAATACACGAGTACAAGTATTTTTATTAATCGATTTCTAGGTGGATTATAGTTCTACACGTCAGCGGGTCATCATGAAAGCCAAATTATAGCGTTCCTGATACTTCTTTCATTTTAAGGAGGTTACATCTAGAAGTAAATTATATACCATTTGAGTAAATTTCCCTCTATTTGTAGCCCTAAGTGTGTTCTATTAAATGGCAATTATAAAATAAGATTTTCTTGAGCTAAAGTCCATTGAAGTTGGCATCGAAAATGCCCAATATTCACGTCCTTATGGCAAAGGAGGGCTAACACCAAAAGAGTAATGGATCAATGGTGCATAAATGCAGGTATGTTTTCACGAAATCGCGATGCAATATGCACAATGTTGAATTGTTAACATAACAGTACCTACTCGCTTTCTTTTTGATGATATTTATTATTATTATTATTTACACAATTACGTTGCAATTAGGCAAATTTCCTGGTGGCAACGGTCAGGTTAGGTCAAAGATAACTACTAACAACGAAAATTACATACGAACACATAAAAACAGATAAGAGACAAAATATTTTTACATAATGACACTTCCACATCACATACAAACAAACTTCCACATCACATACAAAATGCCGTCCACATCACATACAAACAATATTTTCAAAACTACAGTGAAGTTTATTACCCAGTGGCTACTTTACATTTCAACTTAAAACTTCTAAAATTGGATGGAAAGGGCTCAAACAAACCTCCAGGCAGCTGGTTCCAATCAATAATGGTTCTATTTAAAAAAGAGTATTTTTTCTTATTGGTTTTTTGAGTCCTTATTTTTATTTTGTATTAGATATAATAGCGCCGGCAAAATCCGCCAAGTGCGTATTCTTCTTAAAATAACTAAATTTTGCGAGATGTTTTCTCTATTCAGTTTATAAATATTAGAAATGAGAAACTGGTTATCATTTTTAGAAATTTTAATATCTTTATTAATGCGAAATGCTTACAGCCAAAGAGTATTTTAAAATTCTGCCATGGCCTATTGCAATGCAATTATTCCTCTCTACCCACCGAATCGGCAACATCACCACGAGGAAATCTTGTATTTCCCAAAGGGAACTTAACCTGTTCGGGTCTCAGTGATCCGTGTCCCATGCCGCAACTCGGGTGTCATAGGATATAGCAACCAACATGTTCCCTAAGGGTATCAGAGCTCCTCACCGCTCATTACGCACAGCTTTAGCAGTCGATTACCCTTAAATTTCTTGAGTGTAGCCGAGCAGCATCATAATCTTAAGGCGTCCTTAATGCGACATATTCTTTCTTTTAAAACCTGCGGAGAAGCAGAGGGGTGGTGGAGAGCGGTAGAACTTACTTGGTTGCGTTTTCCCACACGTGAAATGCACCGATTATGGCATCTCGGTTGCCCCAGCAGCATTTTAAGCTTCCGGAGAAGCGGAACGTTGGGAGGGGCGTACGAAAATAATCGCTTCTCGCCTCGCCGAGGAATGTCCATAAAATTCACGGAAACGGTCCCACGATTATCGGAAAACCGAGAGAAGCAGCCTATTTCATGGGCACGCACCGCTGCAGCGGTCTGTTGTCCCTGCCTCCGGCTTTGGGAATAAATTTCCTTCCCTCGGAAATTTTATGACAAAATAATTCAGTTTTCCCTTTTCCGCGTAAGAATGAGGTGGAGAGGGCCACGTAGCGGTTTCATTTGATTTCCTTGTTCTGCTCCTTATGGATTATTGCGAACCATTGTAGTGGTTAAAATGGAGAAGTAAAAAAAAAGCTTCAGCTCCGTCCCCATCATATCATTCACAATATAGCCAACTGAACACGTCTTGTTTCCACTCTCATTTCACATGTGATTACTGCATTTTCTGAGTATCTCAGCCCAAGTGCCGAAGGAAATCTATAATCTTCCGAATCTTCAGCTGTGAAATCATCAGTTAATTACTTCGGTTCTCGTTAATACAGATAATACGTGCGTGTCTATGGAGCCGTAGCCCAACTAGTAAAGCATTCAGAATTTTCAATGAATTATTTATTTGTTGTAATAAGCAAAGAAACAGTAGTAATGGTGGGAAAAGAGACAAGGTCGTTGGCAAAATCATAAGAAGGCAGGAATGGTTTCCTTGTGAAGGTTTCCGCAGGGTGCAGTTGATGAAGATCCCGGTCTTCCGGGATTTACTCCGCGTCGGTTCATATTGCTGTGACCATAGTTTCGCTGGCTTTGCAGGAGTCGTCACTTCTGACCTGAAGACGCCGACAGCAACATCGGCGAAACTGTTGTATAGCAGAAATATAGACCGACGCGGGGTAATTCCCGAAAGACTTGGATCTTCTAGGCAGGAATGGTGGTTGCAGGACATTTTGATTAGCGATAAATTGTTGAAGACTCTAATAAAGAGGGTTGAACGTAGATGGACAAGGTAGGGGAAGGTAAATTATATGCACTTTGGAAGGCATGAAAGGAGTTACAGTGTACGGGGAGTTGAAGAAGGGCTTATTGTAGTGCAGGGTGGTAGATGTCTCTTGTTTGGTGGGGCCATGAAAGGTAGGCGTTAAATCATCCATAGCCTATCTGAAACCTTAAACTACTAAATAACATAAATATTTGTAATTTAAAAGGTTACACTGTTGAAGTACGTATAATTATTTTTACTGCTCGGTGAATTGAGATGACTTTGAACCACATTTTGGGAACATAAAAGTTATATGTTTTTAAAAGAACCTTTGTTGAGGTATTAAAACTATTTCATTCCGCTGTTAAGTTAAAGATGAGTATCTAGTGAACGAAATGAATACCATTTGATGAGTATTCAACATTTTTAGTGCATTCGCGTTGAGATTAGCCTCAAAATATTGCGAGTATTAGGGCACTTTGAAGAATCCTGCACTCTTTTCACGCTTCCATCTGGAATGGTCGAAAAAGAAATGAAACTGCATCATATCACACACTGTTTTATTCCACTTTAGGTGATGAAATTTCACACTTTCATCTAAACCGCTTTTTACGGGTGGGGAGTATAAAAACCTGGAACCCATTACAGATATAGCCTCAAATCCCTTTAGGAGTGAGAGCGCATAGGTAGTTCTTTTTTCCGCTCTCCACTAAATTGTATAAAGATTTTAATGGGCTTGAGGTTAAAGAGTCAGTCAGAAAAGCACCAAATGCTCAGATTTTATCGTAGCTTAAGAAAATATACAAAATTTATGCGACCACCGCAGAATTTTTAATTCGAATTTTCAAATCCATGATTTCAAATCTATGCGATGCGAATTCAAAAGTGAATAATTAATTGCGCGCGCTTCGACTGCTCGCTCAGTGCGTTTCGTATTTGAATTTTTCCCAAGGCCAATTAGTCTTTCAAAGATTAATTGGCCCGGCGTAATAACGTGCGACTTTTTGAAGGAGAAAATGTTTGGGAGAGGGCATTTTTCACGTTATCCGTTTTGTGTACGAATTGGTTCAGGCCATAATTACGATTTCATTGACAGTATTAAATTGCAATTACCTCAAACATGCCCGGGATGTGAGGCTCGAGCGTATGAGCTTGATGCCTGCTATTCCCTTCTGTTCCCAACCCAATGTCTAGTCAACTGTGAGTTGTGAAGCTAGGGGTGAACACAACAGGAAAATAATAATTCCAAATCCTTAGATGCATTGCATAGATATATAACATTATTATTTTTGGGTCACTTTGAAACCATCGGTAAGAATGGAACGTCGGAGATAAACGAAAGATTCTAAAAAGGTAATACCAAATGAAATTCAATGGCTCTTGATTTTTCCTCACTAAAAGAGTCAGCCAACCGTAAAATGCGATTTCCAAGCATGGAACTTGTTTAAGTAATATGCAGGAACATTTTTGCTTCTTGAAAATCAAGAAAATTCCTCAAAAAGCGATCAACAATATTAAGAGCATATTTCTTTTTAAATCCAAGTTCCCTTCATCAATTCATGTTAGCTCTATCGGTACTACCTAGCAGAAAAACTCAAGTTTTGTTTGTACAGTACGGAAAGTATAAGCGAAGATTATTCTTTAAGAAAAAGAAGTAGTGACCACCTAAAATGAAATCAAACGTCAATAAGAACAGTACGCAGCGATTAACTGTACGTTGTGGAATATCGTCAAAGGTTTCAAATTGTTCCGCATTATTTATTGTTTATTTATATGTCATGGTCACCGTTTATTAACTCCTGCCATGAAATAGAAGAAGGCAACAAAATTGGATTTACCGCAGGAAATCATCATTATTTCAGTTACTTCGGTGCTTCTTATGTCCGTGGGATGTATAGCATTTTGAATTATTCGTCGTAAGAAGATAGCATCCCGTTCGGAGAGTGGTCTCCACCGATAAAAAGGCACAACAGTGGAAGGCCGATCCATTTTGTACTGATGCCGGCGGAACTAGGAAGATTCGTATCTTGCGAGGAGACTCAGGCCACCACGAGGGCACTCAGCCTTCTGTCGGATCGGTCCGTAATATGTGTTCGATAGATTGGGAAAATATTTGAGGACACGAGTCCGAAGCGTATGTAGGGCAGAGAGGGACTCTTCGTGGCGCCATGGCATGACGTTTTCCGATCCCCGTATTTCCCTCCCGGTGAAAATGGGAGACTTTGCGCCCGACCCTTTCTTGCAGCTGCTTCCAGAGGATGAAAGGGGGTGTGGGCTTGCAACTGTGTTATTTCTACGCGGCTGGAGAGGCCTCCTGTTTTCATGCAGGAACGCGGATTCCCAAGTACGTTGTAAGGCTCAAGACCGACTTGGCGGAAACAATTCCCCTGAGTTATTACCTCTTCGTCGGACGCGAAAATTGTGAGCGAAAAGGCATTCTTTTGACTTCGCCACGTATTGGAATCAGATACTCCTTTTTCGGAGCCTCAATGTTGGAACTTTGTCTTCACGGAACCGTGTCGAAGTTAATATTCAATGAAAGTAGGATCAATTTCTAAGTTATAACATCGTTACGGTTGAATAAGTTCATTAATATTAAGTTTTGGTTTAAGTGCCTATCTTCGGGTGTAAGTATTCTGTAGAGGAAGAAATGAATATCAAATTGGTTCTTCGCTTCTTGACTCTGAATTGATGCGAGCGATATTACTCGAAATAGAACATTACATGCGTACCGACCATTAATTTAAGAATACAAATTAATGCATTGCCGTAAAACATCTGGTAAATAATTTTTCCAGCGAAAACTTTTGTAATGAGTGTGGTTATGTAAACTTGGAGGTTACACGTCCTTGCGGCGGCTCCCCGGTTATTATGTAGATGTAGATGAAGTTGAAGCAAGATTAGGCGAGGATTGGAGGCCCTTGAGATATGGGTGTTTATAATGATGAAAAAGGTCAAAATGAACGGATAGAAAATTAAAGAACTAGGCATGGCGGCGGAGGATAGAGCATCGTTGGGATAACATAAAAGGAGGCAAGAAAAATGGACCCAGATTATTTTGAGGAATGCTTAAGACTATGGTAAAAGGAAGAGCTTTAGGCAGGAGAGGTTGATGCCAATGACCTCAGAAGTTGGCCGTGCGAAAAACACTACATACTACTCGGAGAGTTAGAGGGAGGAAAACATTAGAACATTGGACGAGCTGAAGGATAGAAGAAAGTACGTACGTACTCGTATACAGGCTATGTAGTTGGGCATGCGAGGGTAGGGTAGAAATGGGATATGCATGCCTAAAGGGAGGTAAATTTTGGTATCAGGTTGTCTCGTTAGTCAAGATTGAGAAATGTCTGGGTTTAGTTTGTATTTGTAGGTATTTTTCGTAGATTGTCGGACGGTCATTAGCTGGTCTCAATGAAATTGTTTGGGTTCGCTGCGCTTTTAACCTTTAATGTGGATGCGTATCTGTTTCTTTATCTATCTATTTCTACACTTTTTGGCAAAACTAGCTCTCTTTCACGCTTAGACTAATTTTTTTATTCAAGCTATTATTCATTTTAGCATCAAAAAAATGTTGCCGGGGGTACATGCAACTTCATCAACCAGGTGTAATGGAAAAATAGCGGCTATGAGTAAAGTCTTCGAATAAGGTGAATATTTTGTGCAATTCAAATAAAATTCCTGTGCAAATTAATTTAAGCACATTGATGAGATCAATTTAGCCCTTTGAAAACTAAATACTGGGTAAAATATTTTCGAAAACCGATTTTTTTTGTTGAACTCATGCGAGTACTTGATTTTTTAAGTCACTCAAGAAATGTTACCAAAAGGCGTTGGCGACATAAATTCTAACAGTCTTAAAGTCTATTAAATTGAATATGTGTTACCTAGTGTAATTTATAGACCATACTATCACTTTTTTTGAGAAACCCCAAATGTTAAAAAAATCCGTGAACTCTTGATAAAAGACATGCTCAACGTGTTCGATCAAAATGATTTTCAAGCTTGCAAATACCAGTCATAGTTATACGCTTATTATATCGTAGTGTGGCAGTATTCTGAGTTTTTATTTTTATGTGAATCAATGAAAATATACTGACCGGCATTAAAAACCGTGTTTTTCCACAGCCTCTATGATCAGTGAGGTAGGAGCACAAAAAAACAATCAATACATATTTGTTTTTTGTGGAAGTCATTCAAATCCATTGAGGAATTGTTTTGCCAGGCTTGCCCGTCATTTTAAAATTCCCCAGACCAATCCTCTCTCAACGACTGGTTCCTGAAATTCACACTGAACCTACAACAACCGATATTTCTCATTATGCAATCATTTATGGGAATGGCTTCGTACGAAGTCTTTTGCGTTTTTATGCAGAAACGGGAAAAAACAAGGGGATGAGTCGCAGCAGAGCAATTTATGTAACAAGGTTTCACAGGTCATTGTCTTCAAAAGGAGCAGCTACCCTTTGCCTGAAAGCACTTTTTACGCCAACCAAATGGTCACACACAGACACATACATCAAGTCCACAAAGAATTCAGTCCGTCACGTGGGTTTCGCAGGTGGTGGTCAGTTCGATGCCCGGAAAACAAAGGACTAGCAGTAACCGATGTCGGAGAGAAAGAGAGGGAGAGAGGTTGAGAAAAAGGGACAAAGAGAGAGTGTTGAATCACTGTCGGAAGACGGTCGGAGTGAAAATACGCGGTGGAGTGAGAGAGAAGCTCTCGCCGCCCGGAGGGGAAAGAGCTCATGAAACGAAATTAGCGGCAAAAGGGGGAGGAGGAGGAGAAGTGTGTTTGCTAAAGTTCAGACGAGTGGGAAGTTGAAGGGGTACAATGAAATGGTGGAAAGGGTGCGCGGTAGAGATTGGGGAAGGGAGGAGAGACTGGCCTACAGGTTTTGGGAATGGAAAAGCACATAAAGTGAGAGGAACCTTTCCGTTCGTTAGTGCAACATAAAATCACTTTAATCGGATTAATGTTTAAATTAATGATCTGGTCGGCTTAAATCTCATGAGAACCTTTGGGAAATCAAATCATCAATGAAATGTGTTTATTTTATAATATATAGATTATTTTATAATATATGTCATTTTATAATATAATTAATCAACATATTGCTTATTGCGTGATTAAAATTGTGGAAAGATAAATTAAACTCCTCTTAAGGATAGCACTTGACAGTTCTGGTATTTCAATTTTTTTACTACTGATAGTAGATATAGATTACCACGCATTAAATATTAGTCGAAAAGCATATTTCGAATCGAAATTTCAAAATGTTTCCCTTCAGGAACATACGCGAGTATGTCTTCTAACTGATCGTATATCCTATCCACTTCTTCCTCATGATTTTTGGTGGCATGTATACCTGGACAAAGACCCAGTTCATCGTTTCTGTTTTATCTCTACTGGAAATAATTTATCTATTGCTTGTTCTATGTTAACTCCATTTCTTCCTACCTATTTATTCAATATGATGACAACTCCCCGTTGGCTATCATCCCCTCCACTGTATATTACTCTTCCTATCCATCCATCTCACCTTGCATAGACCTAAAATATATTTCCTCTTTCAATCTCTCGCTTAATATGGAGTCTGTACGAAATACTCAAACTGGTACAATCTGGTGGTCATGACGCGGACTATATATATATGATGCCCACTAGTGGCGCTAGTTGCCTGAGACCCAATGAGCCGTCTGTGCTTGGCGGATCGTATAGCTGTGCGCATGTTGCCAGTTATGTTAGTTTCTATTGTCCTTGTTTTTACGACTTATCAATAATCTAAATTGACGAAATCATGGAGCAACGAATCAAATTTAAGTTTTTGGTGTAGTGCGGTAAAACTTGTCAAGAAATTACAGAGCTGTTGACAGCTGTTTACCGTGATAATGCTCTGAAGAAAAAATCCATTTTCAATGGAATCAAATCAAAACAAAAAATCAAGAAAAAGCCGATCGAAAATCATAGTCATGCTCCTGGTTTTCTTTGATGTCGAAGGTGTTGTTCAACATGAATTTCTTCCTCAAGGACAATCAGTAAATACTGAGTTCTACCTTACAGTTTTCCCTCATTTGAGAGATCGCGTTCGTCGTGTGCGACCAAATTTGGCTCAAGGCGATGGATGGATCCTTCACCATGATAATGCACCTGCACATTAAGCATTGATTGCTCGCCAATTTCTGGCAAAAAATTCAATCACCATCCTTGATCATCCTTTTTATTCGCCAGATCTCGCCCCCAGCGACTTTTTCCTATTTCCAAAATGCAAAAATGTGATGAGGGGACATCACTTTCTAGCTCGTATTGTGGACACAATACGAGCTAGAAACGACGAGAAAACTGAAAAGCCTAATTACCAAGGACTTCCTAGGGAGCTTTAAATAGTGGAAAATAAGATGGAATAAGGGCATAGTAACGAATGGAGAGTAGTTTGAAGGCGACAAAATCGATATAGACTAAATGTTGCAAAATAAAGTTTTTATGGCCTCAGTTCGCGTATTTATTAGACATACCTCGTATGCTCCAATTTTCCTGTCCTCAACATTGCCCTAACATTCCAAGGTCCTATGCGTACTAATTTGGTCTTCTTCTCCTGCGTCTTCTGTTCTGCTTCCGTCGGTTTTCCTTTGCAATATTATTACTCATAAAATTCAACTTATTAAAAATGACATGATTTGAACGTCATAGTTGAAATATAGTGCGAGCATAAAAACATAGCTCATAATACACCTCCCTTTAATTTACATTCTCCGCTTTCATATGCTTTTACACTTTCCCCAACATTGCTTCCTCTACCCCATCCCACAGCCATTCGCCGTCAACCCAACTCACTTTCTATACCGTCCCAGTCCCTGAGTTCCCTCACTCAATGCTCTCACATGCCCCTTTCCTCTTGCCTAATACAACGCCTCTTCATTTTTCTTATTTTTATCCAGTCCACTCTCATCATTCATTTTTAATGAAGACGGATACAGCTTCGTGGAGATATAAGCAGGATGAAACTGAAATTTCAAATTGATGTCCTATTATTTCTTGATTTTATAACCTAAATAATGAATTATTTCATCTGTATCATGAGTGTATACTTGATTATGCTTTCCAGTTAAAGGAAAAAGTGACTGAAACTCTTCACGTCATAAATGTTTGCATATTTTTTATTCTTTTAGTTTTTTAGCCTTACAGGACGAAATGAAGGGAACGTACGGAGCTAAAGGAGGGTTAAACAAATTGTATAATTTCAGGCGTGATTTTGTGGAATATGAAGATAATAATCAACAAATAGTAGCAACTTACCACAGATTTTTATTGAAACCATGACCAGTTTCGTTTACCTGCATAATCTTCAAGTAAAACTGTAGCAATGTGCCGAATTGGATCCCCGTTTTAACTGGGCAGGAAATTGGATATGTGGTAGAAAGGAGGAGGAGAATGAGGGATTTGGCTTGAATGTAAGAAGGAAATATTCTGATCTTCCTTCCGCGGTTAAAATAGGTATATAAGTCGGCACATGACTGCATTTTTCACCTAAAAATGATTTACGACATCGAATCCGGTTGTGGCTTAAATAAAAATCTGTGGGAAAGTGCTATTTGTTCCTTATTATGAAGAAGGGTTCATTTTAATATGGGGTGTCAGATCGTGTTTCGTAAGGAGAGGCAAATAAATGCATTTCTGTTCAGTCTGTGTCCTTCCAAGATCTACCTTAAATGGTAGAATGCATATTAATTAATAATTCGGATTCCTTTTTTAGGAAATGGCGCTGGAAGTTGTCCAAAGAGATGAACAGATTGGACTGTATTAATGATTCATATCGGTTCGACAAAATGTTTCCACTGAACTAATCTCCGCTACGTGCTTTATCAGAGCTTGGAACAATTAATCGCTCGAAAAATTGCTGCCCAAGTGTACTTGACAAAGTGGTGTTGATTAGTGGAAACGTTTGTACGCATTTCGAACACTAAAATGAATGCGAGCATTCGATAGTTCCCTGATATTTTGAAATATTTTCTCGGAAACTAAAGTTCTGCCACGCACACGTATGATACTTTAATTAAGCATATGTAAAGCCTTGATTATAAAGTAAAATCTATTTTTTCAACTTTGGTAAATGTTGATTCATACAAAATTTCCCAATATAGCTAAGGAAGTCTATTATTCTGGGAATTATAATTAAATTTTCTACCGTTCAAGGTTGGTTTTGTTGGATAGACACAAACTTAAAACCCCTAAAATTCTGAACCTTTCCCAAGACAAAGCTTGATCTCACACTACAAAAATCATATCTGCCTTATTCTAAGAATATACTTAAAAATAATGTTTTCATTTTTTTCCTCCCAACCTTGGATACGATAATATTCTTTAAAACAATCCACTTTTGTGCAAACTTCTCACGGTGAGTAAAGCATTTATTCCTAGCTCCATTAATATCGTAGTTTTCATCTTATTTTACAAAAAGTCCACTGTTTACCATCGTTTTCACAGTCTTATTTCTAATTCTACCGGTATTGTTGGTTAATTTATGCATTCTATGCGTTTTCACTTGTACTCCACACACACCCGTCATAAGACTCAAGTATGCATGAATTACATTTTTCATGTTAACAATATTCCATCACCAATTAAATCGGGCATTACACTAAAAAGTGCAAAAATAAGCCATGATTAAATACCAAGCAAGAGCACAAACAGAGCACTTCCATGAGTAAATGTTATAATGATGACGAGAAGGAGCACTCGAGAAATAGTGATATGTAAAGTAAGTTGTCCGCAAATGGCTCATAAAATTCGAAATTGGGTTCTGAACATTGAGTGAGTAAATACCGTTAACTTTACGCACAAACGGCTTTTAAAACGGTCATAATTTGCGACATAAATGTCTGAAACAAAAGAAAATTCCAAAACATTTTCTAATCAGTTTATTTCTATCTAGAAACAAAAGGATGAATTGAAAATGCATCACTGAGAAGTTTATGTAGATTAGCCACTTTCTATAATATCTAAATCATTCAATCTTTTTATTTTTAAAACGTATATTCAAGGAAAAGAAACCCTTTATTTTAAAAAGAGTTTCTGAGTTGATTTTTTTAAAGTTATCATAAAGATTATTTTTCCATCTAGTATCTCATAATCCTGCAAGCACCAAAGCAAAAGAATCCCCCTGGTCGCTTGCAGTACGTAAATTCTCCGATCCAACTTTCGAGTTTCCGTTCAGTCAAAACGAAAGAATTATTTCTGCCCAAGAGAAGGATCTCGCTTGCGTCTCCATCTCATTATTCGGAGCAACAAGTTACACCTCGGCGGGGTCGTCACTGCTTCCGCACCCGTGCCAAAGGAAAGCACGCGATGAGACGTCAGAAGCACTTGTTTCCTACGCATTGCATCCCCTTTCACTTGGCAGCAGCGCAAATCCTTTTTAAGTCCCCTCCCCCGCGACCGGAATCGAACCTTGGCCTGAAATAAAGGTTCCTCCTCACAACGAGAAAGTTCACCATGTAACGAGGGAACGGAGATGAGACGGAGATGAAGGTGGTGAGGTCACTCGTCAAAGGAAATGCAGGAGATAAATAGATTCTTCATTCGAAAGAGCGAGACGCCCTAATTCAACGATTATAGCTCCATAAAAATGTGGCGATATGATTCCTCCAGTCTAACTGGTCACATTTCCTGGTCTTTTGCTCTTTCACTCTTAATTCTTGACCCAATGTATATTAAGTAAATATTATATTGTTTTCTGATCGGTTGTGGGTTGTATTCATTGAATGGAAAAGATGATTTTTTTTAAATTATCGCGCTAAATTAAGGAAATCTAAATTAATAAACGATATATTCAGGAGATTCATAATTTGAATAAATATAAGGGCAATTGAGCAAAATTTTACATGCAAATATACTTCAAGGGACGCGGTAGTTCAGTGGGTACAGCGCTAGGTACTGACTGAAGAGCCCGGGTTCGACACCAGGTGATGACTCTGCGCACCCCACCTCTGCTTTCATCCAAGCTTTATAATTTCCCTAGTACAAGATCTTCCTGGGAAACTATGGGAGGTGCAAGCAAAGGCGCTAATCCCCCTACCTTAAACATAAGTTTGAATTCCAAATGCCGTTAGGCTTAGTACTAGGTGAGTTCTACTCTAAATACCTATCAAACAACCTTATTCGGATTACTAATCGAGATAAATATGTTTTTTTGCCAATTTTTACGTACATTACCCAGATTTTGTCACACCATTACACCTACCGGAGAATATAATCTTGGTCATAAATAAATTCGGCTCGATAAGGCATTAATGATTCCGAGCTGTATTCTTTTCTTGATAAAAGGTAAAATAACAACATTGAAAAATTAATAGTGACGAAAGTAAGTTGATAGCACTTAGTAAACATATCATCTGGTAAGCAAAACCCAAGATAGCATCGTTAAATTCTTATTTTGTACATTAGACTGGAAGCAGTTGAATATTACAGCCTATCGCATGGCATTAGATTAATACAATAATTATCGCATAAAACATCGCCTCAATCTACAAAAATCAGATCCCTGAATCTCATATGAAATAGCTTAAAATGTATTATTATATATTATGCATGCTTGAGGTCGTGGTTCATTCTTTATGTTGGTGGCCCAGATTACTTAAAATAATAGACTTGAGGCACAACTTTTAACCAATAAACTTCTCTTAAACCAGAGAAGTTTCATGAGCGAAATTATTTTCTTTGAACGTTCGCAATGATGGCAAGCCTGGTCGCCAATGTGCTTCTGCCTCCCTTGCTACCGTCGTAATTTTTTTTTTAGCCCTCTCGTATTACGAAAAGAATTTGTCTTCATACCTTTTATTTTTAATTGTACTAATTCCGATATGAAGTAGTCTGAGATGGTGACGTCTTATAATAGCTGTATGTGAAGGAATCCCTAGCGTAACGGAGGAATCCCGCAAAAAACTGAAAAAGACTAGAATCCTAGGGAATTCGTCCTTCCCCGCCACTCATACTCCGTGCACGAGATATGCATGCGTTAATTGAGTCACCTCGGCTGAATTATCAATGGGAGGTTCGTTCGAAGGGTTCCCCAGGAGACGAGCCTCGTGTCGGCATAATTGCGCAGCGTAGATTTTAATGATCCTTCTCTTGCGTGGATAATGATCAATTACTCCTCTCTCTCCCGCTCTCTTTCCCTCTCACCCCCTCCGAAATCCCTTCTCCTTTCGTTTCTCCATAGCTCTGGGATCACCCGTTTTCCCACGCGACTTCGGGATTTTCCCTCGGAGCATGGGTAATCAACAGCGGCAGCCTATAGGGCTGCTTCTGACGCATTTCCTCTCGGGCGATTTCGAATTCCCGTACCCAAGGGAAGGGTATGATTAGAACCTCGGTGAAATATAGGTGCGTTCGACGGTATGGAATCCTCGGTGCCTTAATTATACGTAATCCTCTCTTGTTATTGACCCAAAAAACATTTTTATTCATCCGTAAAACTTAAACCTAACTTCAAATTTGTGCCTTTTCATGTTTGAGTACTTGAGCGTGTGGTACTATGACTATATAATCCATATTAGTGGTCGAATTCGGCCCATAAAGGTTGATCTCGCCTCGAAATCGATAGCCGGTTATTTATTCCTGTTAATTCTTTTGCAATCATGTCTTTGATTCGTTAATAGTGAAGTGGTAATGTTGGCAAGAATAATTTATTTATTCTAACTAGTACCTGTATTTTTTCCAAATTGAATTCTTTAGATGATTAGGAGCTTCGAAATCTTTAAGAATACCTTGTACTGACGTCCATATGCTGAGCAAAACTTTCCAGAATGTTCTTGAACATTCGAAACAGTCGCTAAATTAAAAATGGGCAAAGATCAGTTTTAAAAATTGATATTATAATGTATGAATGATAATGAATATTTTCGATCATTTAGGGAATCGTATGAAACCTTTCATACAGGATTCGTAAAAATCACCACAGCGTAATTTATGTTTGATTACTATGTGAGATGCTTTCCAAACTGTGTATCCTTGGGATTTACAATGGCGTCAGATGAAGTAAGACATAATCATAAAAGACGGCTGGTAAATAATACACCATATATTTCGACATAACATTTTATTTTTTATTTAAAAAGCTGCTCATTTTAGTATGCAACGCGGGATTCATTAGTACCGATACAGTTCCTTTAATATCCTCGTTCGTTTTAATTCCGTCTTCGACATGTTATGGGATCTAAATGTCAGTAATATGTTTGATATTCTGCTAATTCATATTTTCCCTTCGTGATATGGTGAATACACAATATTCTTAAGATCTCTCAATTTTCAAAACTCTTCATTTCCTAACCTAACTGTTCTCCTAAAAGGACAGTTTGGCAGATGTTATTAGAAAAAGACAATATTTTTTTCGAATATTTGTGGGCACCCTTTAATAAATGAAGGCCAATTAAGTGCTCTTACCTCGGATTTCGGAACAGTGACTCGTTCCAGTAATGGGACGACGGAGAGTCCCACGCGAAAATCTGGCAGGATGAAAAATGTAAAATTTCCTTAGCCGAAATTACCCAATGGTGTAATTTCGGCTAAGAAAACAGTTCAATAAATCGGGATTATTTAAAGATTGAGTGGTGGTGATTTATTTAGACACGTATTCAATGGACTGTGGATTAATTTTGTGCGGCATCGAGGGGGTAAAATAAATTTACCACTGTTATTCCAAAAGAGACAGCTCCGAGGAAGGAGATGGTAGCATCTTCGTGCAATTAAGGGGTACGTCCATATCATAATGGCAATTGATGGTTAAATTAAGAGGAGCCCATATTGAGAGAGATGGTTAAGACTAATATCGAGCGCAGCGTTGTAAGGTACCGGAAACGTACTCGTCATTCCTTTATACTATAACTAGAAATTTTAATTGTTCGTGCTACTAGTTAACTTATTTTTTCTGTTCAATTTGAACATAAAATTTACTTTGTCATAAAAAACTTATCAGAAAATTTTTAAATATGTTTAGAGTTCTTCAAAGGAGGTCTTCAAAAGGAGGTCTTCATGGGAATAATTTTTGGCTGGTTTCAATGAGATCAAAATGAAAGAGAAGGAGAAGGCGAACTCTAACGAAGCATCTCTAAATTATTCAAAGAAATAAGTGGTCTTCAGCTTCAAAAATTCTTAATTTTTCATGAGTGGAAAATTTTTGCATTAGTTTTCTTCGTAGCGAAAATATTTTTGCAAAATCAACATGGGGTTGACCAAAAAAGTTTATTATAATTGAACTAGTCCGAAATTAATTTTATAAGGCTTTAACTCCAATTTACTTTAGTTAAAAATTTATTTAACTTAACGAATTTAATTTTTAATATAAACTTCCCGTAGTTAGGGTGTGGCATTTATGGGCCTGTAGAAGAATGTAGACAATAAATTGAATGAAGAGGAAGACTAGCGACAAAGATAAAAAATATGATAGGAGAAGTGAGGGAGTGGGAGCGGGAAATCAAAATGCAAAAAAACATGCGAATGTGATATTAGGGGAAAGTGATAGGGGTAACGGGATGAATGCTGAAATAGGGAAAATATCAGGAATGTGGAGGAGGGAGAAGAAGGGAATGGACATTTTGGATACCATGCGGGCAGGTAGAAAATTATGATAACTGATCAAGGATATGATGTAGGGCGCACAAGTTTATTCGGTGGGAAATACATGAGATAAAAAATATGCTCGTAAAATAATTTTTTGAAACTTTCCAAGCACCTCAACCTGAATAGATCACATTTGATGATTCATTAACCCATGAGAAAAAGGTATTTCATCCAATGCCACCAATCGTGTTATTACAGAAGAAAAAGTATCAATAAGAATGTATGCATTGTAAAGAAAACTTAACACACCATTTGCGCTGAGAGCCTGTAAATGATTAAGTAGATTTGCGTTTGTGACCCATATCGTTGTTGACCGGTAAATGAGAAACAGCTCACACGCCAATACATCGTCGTCTGGGAAACAATAATCGGTAACAAAATGACTGTAGGTTGTTCTTTTTACTGTGGAAGACTTTACTGAATTAAATTAATCTTGAAGGCAGTAGCAGCTCAACATCCAACTTTCTCTTATTATCAATGCAACAATTTCAGAGTGTAAAAATCATTCGCCTTGACTGGGATTCGAACCCAGATCCCTCAATATCCAGTCGAGTGCTTTAGCCACTTAGGCCACTTAAACTCTGAAATTTTGGGGCTTTTAAAGGAACAAGATGTTGTGACGAAATACCGTACATACAATGTCACAGGCATTCGTAGTCGTGCGCGACGCACCACAGTCAACGAGGTTAAAGCCAACTTTAAACACTTATGGTGTTTATACTTTGACAAATTCCAAAGAAACTGCGGGAGATGCCGCAACGTAACTTTTAACGGAGTCATCAACGGAAAAGCACTCAACTGGATATTGAGGGATCTGGGTTCGAATCCCAGTCAAGGCGAATGATTTTTACACTCTGAAATTGTTGCATTGAAATGCACATTAGTGGATGACTCCGTTAAAAGTTACTGTTGCGGCATCTCCCGCAGTTTCTTTGGAATTACTCTTATTATGTTAATAAATTACAAGCTTTAGCTCCTTTGGCGATCAGAGTTATGATAGGGTGGCTCATCTCCCAGATTTTCACGCCCCGCGGTCGAAGGATTTTTCCTCCGAATTTCATAATTTTTCTAAAAACATAAGGGCTGATATTGGAAACGGAATTTTGCACGGCCATGCGCCCACTATTCTCGTGTAGGTGTTGACTCCCAGATGGTCGTTCGTAAGACTTCCATCTCTGGCACTGACATCAGCGCTGCGACGGTGTCGCTCGCCACCGGTGCAAACATCAGCAGAGCAGGCGTGCAGGTGCGTCTCGGCGTCTGTTGTCACCTCCTAACGGACAAAGGTATAAGGAGGGGGGGAAATACGGAGACGTACGGGGATGGGCTGCCGGGGGAAAACCAACAGATGGGGAGGGGGTTTCTAAGTGATAAGGCTGGGTCGGGAGTGCTTGATGTCTGATTGCTGGGTTTGCGGTGGGGACGTGTTTATGGAAAACCGAGGCGAGGGAGGGACGGGAGAGAGTGGGAACTATCAGTCGACCGACACCTCGAGATTCGTGTTCGATGCAATAAAGCCTCGAAGGAGCCTGGGAGAGGGAGGGAATCGACGCCGCGATGGGAACGGCGCAAGGCGTCTCGAGTGTGTTTATGTGTTTTAGGGACCGTCGCTTGAGATCTCGCATCGCTTCAGGGAGATAGCCCTATCCTCCCCGCTGATGAAACCGGGAGGAAACCCCGAGTTGGAAGGATAAGGGTGGTGGAGAACGAGTAAGGGGGTGCCCTAGAGCAGACCAGGCATGTACTATCCTTGCGCGATAAGTCATTGCTGATTGGTATTTCGTGGTCGATAAAAAATAATGTTTACATCACGTACCGTACCACAGGAAAGAACCGTGGAGAAATTGACTTTGTACATCAAGTGAAACGTAAATGTACTTGGAAAATTATGCAAATAAATGCCCACTCATTTTTTTTCTTTGTTCATGATTGTATGCGGTGAGAGTAAATACGAGGGCGATTAAAAAGTAAGGTCTCCAATTTTTTCATGAAATATCAAATTTATTTTCAACTTTGGGTTCATTGTTGGAGAGGTTGAGCATTTATTTATCTACATAGTTGCCATGACGATCAATCACTTTTTGCATCCTTGTAAGCAGCTTTTTAATACCGGTGTTGTACCTTTCTCCCGCCGCGTCGCGAAACCAACTCACGACTGTAGTCCACTGGACTACCACGACCCACTAATATAATATATATATATATATATATATATATATATATATATATATATATATATATATAGCCCTCCATTCTACTCTAGTTAATGGCAATGCTCAATGCCCTCAATCCTTATAAAATCCAGGCATACCCTCTCTGTTTCACGTCCTTCTTAATTTGTCTTATGAACATGTCTCTTGGTCTTCCTCGTCGGATCTTCCCTTCAATTTTTCTTTCTATTATATTCCTTATCAATCCATCATTCCTCAATGTGTGTCCAAGCCATCTGTCTTCCAACAGCATGTCGCATATTAAAAACTATTTGGTTTCAATAAACTTCTCCATGCATGTAATATATATATATATATACATATATATATATACATATATATACATATATATATATATATATATACATAGATATACTCGTATATATATAATATAATATGTTATATATATAATCTATACATAATATTCATATAATTATTAAATTTAATTTTTATTTCAATATAATATGTTATTTTTAACATATAAACATATATATATATATATAAACCATAAACATAGTAATCAACCCGAAGGTCGGTTTGGTAGGTGATGGTAGAGATCACCCAGTACTAAGCCCGACGGCGTGTGAAATTCACACATCAGGGTAGGGGGGCCAGTTCCTTTCCCTAGGCCGGTTATGGTTTCCCAGGAAGACCTGGTACCCGAAAAATCACATAGCTTGGGTGGAGCTGCAGGTGCCCAGAGTGCCTTGCCCGGGAATCGAACCCGGGTCCCTCCGGTCAGTAGTCCCCCTGGACTACCTCGACCCACATATATATATATATATATATATATATATATATATATATATATATATATATATATATATATATACATATATATATACACATATATATATATTAATGTGTATATATATATATGTATACATAGATCTATTTCAATATTTATGCATGCACTCACACAAACATTGGTACATAAATCGAGAGGGACCGTTAGGCCGGGATATTTAAAGGTGTGACTCATCTATCCCTCGAATCGCGTTCGCAGACTCTTTCCGAACGCAGGACGACGATGAGAGAAGGGTCAAGATCGACCGGCGCCAAGGTCAAGTTCAAACAATGGCGGTTATTGCGGGTACGGGGAGAAAGCGGAGTGGATTTTTCCCGGAGAACTTGATGGAAAGGCGTAATAACAGGGAAGCGATCATCTGGATGGGCCCTCGTGCAAACATACCGAGTTTCGAAATAAAGCTGTCGACGTTCTGTCGGCCGTTTGCGGATTCCTGGGTTCCGGCGCAAGGCTTTTTGATCCGAGGAGAACCCTCGCAGTAATGCTCATCTGTGGGCTGGCTTGAAAACGGGTTGGAAAATGTTCCATACGGGGGGTTCGCAGATTAAAGCGTGCTCCTCAGGGTCGCTAGTGCCTTTTTATTAGTACCATCTCATTTCCTCGCGAGAGGGAGTTTCTTGCTCATTAAAAGTAAAGGTGAAATCCACGATAAAACGAGATGCCTTAATAATGCTCGTGAAGTTAAAGCACAACATTTCTCAAGCCCTTCGGAAATTGCGTCGTACCAGCTTCTGATTAGTCAACTGAATGAGACTCTCATGAATGGTTAACTTCCGCGAGTGGTATTTGGTATCTAACATTTATATTTTTCATTAGCCTTAAAACCTGGATAGTTTTTCGGGAATTGTGTTATCAAGCGATGTCGAAATTAATGGAAAATGCAAAAGTATAACTTTTTAAGGAAAAAGTATAGGGGTCAGGAGAATGCCAATCGCGTTTAGAAATGGGAAAATTATGTTAATGAACTGTTAAGCGTTTAAAATTCTTTTTTAGACGACCGGGAAAGTCTAGAACACGGACCACCAAAAGCATGTTGCATATTAAAGACTACTCTTTGGTTTCAATAAACTTCTGCATGCATGCAATATTAAAATATTAAAACTAAATCAAAATCCGTCAGTGATTGAGAGGAAACAGTGAATACGTCAATGTTTTCTAAAACCTGTTTTAACATGATGAACAAACTGTACGAGAAACCATAAACATTCACGGTCTAATTCATCTTTTTACTCAATTTACCTTTATAATGAAACTATTTATCCTTTCCATGTATCATACAATCAATTTCATTGAAAAGAAATGAAACTTTAAGTGAATCCCTCTCCTCTTTTCCAATAATGACTCGCTTCCTCGTATCAAGTTCAGTATGCAAATATCTCTGCGTCTCCTATTAATCGCATGTGTTCGCTTCGAAATGTGTTTGAATAATTCCACGTCAAAATCCGTCTTTCCCTCTCATCTCTTTTGAGAATACTGTTAATTCGGCGCATCGAATTCTCGGGAGAAGGCATTCATGGGAAGAAGATTAATGCAGAAGTCGCACAATTAGACGTTCCCTCGCTGTTGTCTCTCGCCGAGAAAACGAATCTTCTAAGAAATGGATCCGAGGATGTGGAGCAAAAGAGAAGATTACTGCTTGCATTCCTGGCGTTCTCTTCCTCTCTCTACTCCGCATGAGATAGTGGAGGAAGGTAAACTATGGTCTTTAAGACCTAGAGCACATCTGCAGGGAGCACATCTGCGACGCAGAGCAAGTTGGCACAATCAGCCGCTCACTGTGAACTTAGACTTAAGTAATGTCTCAAACCATATCAAGGGACTTTCATATTTACAAAACTTGCGTAGAGAATATAAGAGTCGAGGAAGAAGACCTTCCATTCTTTTGAGAATTTCAGGGCATATATTGAGGTTAAACTCGTGCTAGGGAAATTAACTCCGCTCTATTAAAGTGGCGTGCGCATTTATATACTGTACTTGCGGAATTAAATGACAATCGTGCGTATTTTGAGAGAATGTCATGAGGAAATTGCAAGTAATTACCATGGACTATGCTCTACGAATTATTTTAATAGATAATATATCTTAATCACGGTTAACTAACTTTATATTAATCATTATTAATATACAGTAATTAATATACATGAATCACGATTTTATTCTGTTTCAATATTTTTAATTACAAAAACTCGAGTAAAGAAAACGTGCAGACGTTCTTCAGCAATTGGAATAAACGTTTGCAGTTCATTTATGATCAGAATTTTTCAGGAATTTGGTGAATCTCAAAGGCACGATGATGATGTGATGACTTCAGCTCTTCATTAGATGCTTTTCAATAGGTTTAACCTACAATCCGTTGGAATTTTTCGTCTTGTGAAGATATATTCCAAAGATTAAAAAAATCGTTTTATATGGTAAAAAGGAGAGTGAATTTTAGATATACTGTGGAAAGTTGGTCTAGTAATCTACATTTATTTATTATTACACTAGTATTAGTCCGAAAACAGCATATTTTGGCCTTTACATCGAACTATTAAGAACGATAACAATGGTCACATTTACAAAAACCCCAGACCTAGGTGGAGGGAAACTCACCCAGGCGGGAATCGAACCTACGACCCTTGGAATGGTAGACGAGGATGTTACCCCGCCGCCACCGGGGTCGGCAGCATCTACATTTACATCTACTCAATGCGCAGTAAATGATCCCAAAGGTGTGTGTCGGGAGCGCATGTATGGTCCACTAGATATACATGTACAAGTATTAGTTCATTCATATAGTTAAGAATACACATATATATTATGTACAAGCTCATATGCAAAAACATTTGTACACGTGAACGCATGAAAGTCTGCATGCATCATTCAGTAACTGACTAAATTTGTTAATGTTTGTCTTTCTGATGCATTAAATGTATACGGGTGGATGGTTTTGTATCATGGTGCGACAAATGGTACAAGGTTACACCTGAAAACATCGATATAGTCACTATCAACACAATTGTTCTCCTTCACAATATCCACTATCTAGTGGTCTATTTAGCTGCATAGGAAGCTTAATTCCTTTCTTCGAGTTCTTTATTTTCTCTTCTGAATCTCGTTTACCTTCCAACCACCTTGTGATGTCCGGGTATCTTGTCCTTAAGAAAATCTTTTAGATTTATTTTCTTCAAAATAAACTCTTCTAAACTTTAATAATAACTCACCTGACGGAGTATTTTTTTCGATCATGCGGTAAAAGATCATAAAGAAAATTTCATATGAAGAAAAAGAAAGCCATAAAACTATCGATGTAAAATCATTGGAAGTACCTCTATCAGGTCAACTGTGTGAGCTTAGTGCAAATTAAGTTACATACCAAGTGTTTATAGTATAATTGGTCATGAATGAAGTATGGACAAAAGATAATCCACATAATATAATGCCGTCATTCTAAGGAAAAACATTCTGCTTAATACATGGAAATAAATTTCTAACTCTGCAATGACCGTTTTGTTAAATTGTTAACATTTCGTTTTCATTATCCCTCTTCATCCCCTTATTCCATAAATTAATGTATTGACCCTCCGACGCCATTGGAATCACAATTTTGTTAATTAAGACTTAAATAGGTTACATAATGGAAACAAATGTTTCTTTTTAATTAGCATTATTTGTTTCGAAGACCCATTAACAGGACAGGTTAATTTCGTGTCATCCCTCATTAATTGAAATAGCTTGAATTATTGAATGGGAGATAGTTTTAAATCTTCTCAGTTAAATCAGTTAAAATCACACAAAAGAAAGTTCTTTTGTCAATGGTGGGGAAATGTAATGAAAATTAATTGGGTAATGAAAATCAATTGTTGGAGGATGGAGGGTAAACTGTTTTGACCATTTGTTTTTTATTGGTTAACGTATAATAACGTTTTGTAAAGTAGGGAACTTTGCCGGTATGAAATATCCGCTGTAGAAGCAGATCGATGAGTATCAAGAAAAAAGTGTCACGCACTTTTTGCAAAAATTTTGATAAACTATCAAACATATTAAGATATGACTCAACATTCGAGAAAAAGATGTGATACGTAGAAGAAAATTTAATATAACATTAATTTTGAGTGATGAAATGACTTTCAGGCTAATGCTAGGTCTATTGGCATACTATCAAGTGAACGTCTTATTAGCCATCATGGAGTGAGTGACGGTTTTCTGACAATTAGCGCCGCATCAGTTTAATTCATAGAAATTTTGTTTTTGGAATCATGCAGATAAATGTTTCACACGCCCAGTATCCTGTTTACTGTATAGCCGAATAGTTAATTGCGGTTATTCGTGAGTTGGGACCAACAGAGCAACGACAGTACTTTTTCAGCATTAATACTCTATTTTGCACCTTTGGTATTGCTTATAGCTTTCGGTGTCCTCAGTGAGCTAGTAGCTTAGCGCAATCAATAATTATTGAAAACATTTTTTTCACTCCAGATAATATTATTCATAAACGCAATTGTTGCCTAGCGATCTTTAACGCTTTCTCGTATTAGAATAATATTCCGAGTGTAAGAAAGGTAATGGCTTAAAAGGATATACAGGATAGAATGGATGAAAGGGATAAACCTATAATGCTTTAATAGAGATGCGTTCCATATTTTCCGTTCAATCGACATCATTCATGCATCCAGAGTTGTAGGAGTGTTGGAATATCATTTTTTTGGATCTCCTAGCTTTGAGGGCTATGCTTTGTGCAAAAAGCTGTTCCATGTGCTTCTATAAAACCAATCAAATTTTCGTAAAATGGTAGTGGTGTCTTTCTCATCATTTTGTTGGTACTGGTTATAGTTTAACTAAAATAGATTACCTCAAATCATTTTTGAGGCTTCCGTGGTGTAATGTAGATTAATGTATTTTTCTTCGGCGATTTGCGTTTCGTTGAGACTTTGACGTGCAGGAGTTTCGCCGCCTGCTCTCCAGACATCTTCAAGTCAAATTGATTATTCGTAGCAATTTGGGCGTCTCAAAGGGATGCATAGTCGTCCGCTGTCGAACTCTTTGCTTGGATCTTTCCTCTTCTTGGCGAAAAATCCTCTTCCACGTATGCCAGAGAGCATAACCGTCTTCTCTGTTGACTTTTTGGGTTCTACGTAATTTTAATAGCTTTTCAAATAATTCACGGAAAATAGTGATTTTCCATTGTCCATTCATCGTAGCCCTGGTAACGTCGACGTTTATCTTGTGCTCTGGTGTTGACCATGTCCGACTATGGGGAGAGACGAAACTGCTTTCTTTCCAACAAGGTATCTCCTCTGGCCAGCTCCTTCTTGTCAAATTTTAGGAATGTTTTCCATGTCCTTAGAAATAATTTACCCTACTTTAATTGTCATCGAGTACACCGTGATGAAATTTCATTTCGCAGCATTTTACTGATTATCTTTTTGTTGTTTCCGGAATCTTTTTTCTTCTTACTCTTTGGGTCATCTACGCTCCTTTACCGGACTACTGTGGTGTTTGAGAGGTCTTTGTCTTCCTTTACGACTGATTTCCGATTGTAATAAGTGGTAAAGCCTTGGTGGAATAGGCATTTTTGACCTCAAGAGAGAAGAACCGCTTGGAGAAATCAGAATACATACACCCAGCCAACGACGCTCACTTACGGGCAGCCAAACTAAATTGTAATTGTTATTTCTATAAATTCATAAAATAAAAATGCATAAATTCACCTTAAAAAACGGTAATATCACTTCGGACTAGAGTCACCACCAGGACAGGTGACACAGTATTACCCATCAAATTGTTTTAGATTGATTAATCATGATTATATTAAATTTGCCTCGATAAGAAGTATGATTTTACATTAGACATAGTTCAGAGTGGTTACTATGATGAGTCATGCGCCATCTAAATATATATATATATATATATATATATATATATATATATATATATATATATATATATATATATATATATATATATATATAGGGATTTCTCGAGAAAATAGTATTAGTGTGTAAATCTTATGGTCGTGCTTGTATCATGAGCTACAAGATTTCAGGATCTGATTTCAGCTTTTCATATGCTTTATTGAAACCCATGATTATTTTCCTTATTACTGGAAGGAAGAGAAAGTTTAAAAAATATACCTCCTATTCAGACATTAGGAATGAACATATTTTTAGAAACTCGTACAATTTGGTGAACTCTTTCTAGCCAGTTTATTCAATCCCATTATTTTTTCCACGTGCTCTAATGTATGGTGTTAATCAAGAAACTGGTGAAATTAGATGAGATATATATACTATAGGAGATATCTACGGTGATTCTGATGAATATGAAGGTTGAAATGTAAATTCCATTTATAGCCCCAACTTGGTGGCCTATGAATATTTCAAAAGCTTTCATTTTTGACTACTACTCCATCAAGGACGTTCTCTCCTTAGAATATTTTAATACATTAAGCGCTCAAAGATTTTCAATCAAATATAACACATCGTACATCCGTCCCAATTTTCTCTAAATCCGATTAGTTTTTTTTCTAACATTAAAATTTTGAATCCTGTCTTTATATTGTACCCAAATATTCGATATTTAATTTCAATCCAAATTCAATTAAACTGAAGTATTTTTTAAGATTTTAAACTTCTCATTACTTTTATTTTTCCTCTCCGATGTAATTTTACATTTTATGTACCAAATTAAAAATTGAATAGACTAATGGTTATTTTAATTCGAAATCACTTTTATTGAAATTGAATTTCACTAATTATAATCACAATAGTAGGTCTTAAATACGCGAGACTATCGTGACCTCCTTTTTACTTCATTTTGCTGAATTTCCGGCTGAATTGTAGATCTGTGATGTACGATTGTAAATATGCTACAATGTGCTGTGTACATTACCATTGGTCAGCTCATGACGCACCAAATCATATATGTATAGAATTCTTCTCAGACGGTCGTCCGATTAAAGTACGGATTACTTTTTGCGAAAAGTTTTGTAGAGATTACGGTACATATTACGAGTATACATGATAACAAAATTGAAGAGTTAAAAGCATATTGCTGGTCGCATGGTGTCGGTGGGCAATTTCATATATTTTTCAGGAAGATAAAACATTACGCTTTAATGCATATAATTAAGATAATTTATAAAACAAGACGAATAATCGTATGGATTTTAGAATAAGACGTAGTTTTTGTGTCACTCATGAGTTTTACCCATCATATCCTCTCCACGGTCTCCAAACAATTCGTACAAAAAATATATGCAGCGACCTGTGACCCTATCTAGAAAGAATTAATTAAACCGGATTAGAGTTACTGGCTGCTGCATTTTTTTGCACGCATTGATTGCAGAATGTCTATTGTCAAATTCCAAACCGTCGTAGGTATGACTCGATATATTTTCCTCAATCTGCCTTGAATTAGAACGTGTGGCGGGCTGTGTTAGGTCACCAGCCATGAATGTACCATCTCAATTATTACACCCCTACACAAATATCAGTTCAATCACATACATGAACAAATAAAATAACACGAAAGAAGGTACTTACGTGCAGGAATGATCAATAACAGGATACATTCAAGTCATGCGGGAACAATACAACAAACATATAGAGATGGGTATATTTTAAAATCACCACCTGAAGGTAAGAGCCGTCGAGACATGAGGTGTCCATCGGAGTGGACGCGGAGCGGTGCGCACGTTTTCACCTAATTTCCGTGGGCTGAGGCGGCGAAAGTCTTGGGAAAAGTAAATGTTTCATGCGGGGTGAGATAATGAGGAAGACCAAATTGATGCATCGCAGTTGTCGTTGACAAGGTGAAATTGTATCTTTTGAGTGCTATTAACTCATTTAACAGATATGAATAATGCCAGAATGATATTTTTAATGCCAAGTATTTTGCATCAGGAAAGGCCTCGTTTCAAATCCAACTTCAGATATTTTCAAACAGTTCGTTGCAGGTGTTAACCTTTTCTCTCCTTATGGGAAACATCAGTGTAAAATTAAGGGAAGTCAATGACAGTTTATGCTCCTTAATTTCCCCTGAAAGTGATATACTTATGGTGAAGAGTTTCACGTGAGCTGCATCGTCATCCGGTAGAAGATATTGTATTGAATTTCGTTCTAATATTATAAATATATTTAGGAGACGTTTAATTAGGCTTATCAATTCTGCTGCTGTACGTAAAAGTACTTTAGTACGTTTGTTCATTTTTTGGAATAATTTTCTATTGTGTATTTTTTATGTAATTTTTCCATGGCTATCTAGTGAGTGACAGTTATGTGAACATATTTTACAGCACCAGAAAGATGTAGAATAGGCCATCAAGCGAAATATTTGCATGTACGTAGTATTGATTTCGGTTATTATTCAAGGAATGGGAGTGACGTGTAATTTATATTATCTTCTTCAAAAAGTACCTTTATCTCATATTTGCTAGCATTAACATCAGATGACATTGAAAGAAGAACTACCGTAGATTTGACATATGAACTTAGTGTAGTATATTGATCTCCGCTTTTCATATTACATTAATAAAAGTATTCCTTGTTCATATAACCCGAAAAACTCTTGTATGAAGCTTGAGAAGAATATTTGTGGAGACAGGCAAAGGAGCAGGACTTTCTAATTAAGTTCTTAATAAGGGTTTTAAGAGAGGTACTATTTGTTCGCAAATTTTCTTTTACGAGTACATTCAAAACATTGATTAGGATTTCACAAAATAGAATATACTTAGAAGGTCTGTCCCAAAAGTATTGACTTTTTCCCGGATAGACGGACGGACGGCGGTTTCTCTGGCTGGGTTCGAGGGAGGGGAGTCTCAGGAAAGGCTGGAGGCCGGCAGTAGTTGGCTCCCAACCTTTTCGGAGTGTGTACTTTTCTTTTTCGAAACCTCTATAGCGTGACATCGTTACGCTCCGTCATGAGCTGGTCATTTGAACTTCGACATGCCATCAAATTTGGCGAGAAACTGGGAAATCCCGGGAAAGACACTCATGACATGTTCAAGGCAACTTATGGTGATAACGCCAAGGGTTGATCGGGTGTTTTCAAGTGGTGCACGTTGATTTGGGCAAGTAGAGAATATATTGAAGACGCCGAACGTTAAGGACGCCCTCAGACATCAAAAAGTGTCGAAAATCTTGCAAGAGTGAATATTTTGCTGGACAAGGATCGGCAAAAGTGTAGGTTTTGTTGGGCAGGGATCGCAGATTAAGTGTTCGAATGGTTTTTGATGAACTTGGCTTTCCTAAAAGTGATGTACATCAACCTGTGACCGAAAAAATAGGCATGAGAAACGTGCGTGCAAATTTGATGCCGCGAGCACTCTCGGACGAACAAAAGGAAACTCGGTGGTGGATCTTCCAAGAGATTCTGCCTTGCCTCAGTTACCCTACAACCCTGACTTTGACCCAGCAGACTTCTTCCTCTTCTCTGCCTCAAATCTATGCTGAAAAGACGTCAGCACGGTTCGGTGGAATCGTTACAGCAGACCGTGACGAAGGAGCTTAGCAGCATTCCGGGCGCCGCCTTCCAGAAGGCATATGAGGCGTGGAAAACCCGCTGGCAGTGGTGTGTGGACGCACAATGGTTCTACTTTGAAGACCCATGAGTCAATGTATCAATTCTGGCAGTAAATATTTTTTAATCGACTCAGTTCTACCACGTTTGGCACAGTACTTGAACATGTAGGTACAAGTTCGAAATTTTCGTAAAAAATGAAGGGAAAGCCTGTCTTACTCGGCTAATATTTGGTTGTTTTTACGATCATCGCCTGGAGCTTTCACCGGACGAAACTGTTATCACAGCTGAACCTCTAAAATATATAAGTTATGCAAAGAAGCTAAAAATGAGAATTAAGGCGAATAATCGGTTCACTCTTGAATCGCCCTTCCCTCCCGCTCCCCCCCCCCCACCACCTCCCATTTCCACCGTAGAAAGTGCTCTTCCGAGTGAGTCTCCCCCAATCATTTTAAAAGCATGTAATTTCATCCCAAAGGTTTTGGAAGTTTTATTCAATACCCTGAGCGCATATCCTTAACACGGCCTTAAGGGATGTAATTGGAGCACACTTTCGATCAACCTAAGGGTAAGAAATGAGTCTTAAGAGATGGAGAAGAAATGAACGAGGGAAATCAACATTGTAAAGTTGGAATGCATGAGTAGAAAGTAATATCGAAATTTGGTGAGTCATGCCTCCGGACAAGAATTAACGTGGGCACTTTCGATTCTTTTCCTTAATATCCACCATCACAGTAATCAACCTTGAAGATTGGTTCTGATTGACCCGGGCAATTCAAGTCAAGCAGTAGATGTGTAGAATGTAAGCGACTGGATGGCGTGTTATACACATTCCCAAGGAATCCAGCAGTTTTCCACGATGTTCTGGTATCTATAAAATTTAAGTGCTTTAGTTTTTGATGAAGTTGGTTAAAGAATTACTCACAGCCGCTCAAAATAGATACCCACATGGCAACCCCACCACCTTCCTATTGGGGCATAAGATGATAGGGGATTCATTTTTAAGCCCATCAAACGCCACGCATGATGTTCCATCTCTGTATGGTAGAACCCGGACTACTATGTAATTTATCAATGATAATATATGCAGTCTCAATAATCGGATGATAAAACTTTAAACAAAGCTAATGATATACATTCCATATATTATGTCGTTATATTTGCTAATGTGGTGCATAAAATTTCCACTTTACTATGAGACTTAGCTTATGAAAGTCCGCTTTTATTTTGACTCTTATAGTAGAAAAGCATTCACGCTATTAAAATAGATCTGTAATATTGTAAAATAAACCATAAACCATAAGCCAACGCAATGCTTCTCCTTATGTTCCCACAACTATGACCATTTTGACCCAAATACTTCCGAGATACGTAAAATGTTCCACCAGCACTATTTTTTGCCCTCCATAAATAGTATTCGCTAGCAGCGGCAGGACCTTCAGATATTTCAGAGCCCATGGAATCGTCAGTCTGTGAGCGAAGTCATTTACGAATACGATCTGCCAGGACTTACACATTGCGATATGCATGGGATGGAGATCAATGTAAACAAAACAGAGGTTATTTCGTTTTCGGGAAGAAGGGATGCCATGTAAAACGTTGAAATTATAAGGCAGGTATAACCTTTAATCAGGTAGAGCATTTAAACAAAACTTGAAAGTATTTTGAAAAGAGATGGTCAAGGTAATAGGGATATTGGAAGAAGAATTGGGTTAGGCAATGAAACTTTCACAAGGATGAAGAAGTGGACGATAGGGGCGCTGAGTAAGAATGCTGAGACAATATTTGTAAAATTTTTCACATAGAATATCCTTCTGTATGGCGTGAAAAAGTGGTAACTGAAGTAGTACAATGATGGCATAGATTAAAAGCTTTTGAGATGTGGGTGTGCATTAGGACGAAAAAAGTCAAATGAGCGGATAAAAAAGAAAGAAGTACTGGAGATGCTTGAGAGAGGAGAAATTCAAAGGAGGCAAAGCATTTTGATTGGTCATGGAATTTTTGAATGTTTTAACTGAGGAGAGACTTAAGGCAGTAGAGGCAAAGGAACGAAAGTAATAGTTATACTGGACGAGTTGAATGGAAGCATAAAGTGTGCAGGTAGTGAGTGACTTGTTAGGAAAGGCTCAGAACAAGGCAATAATAAATCTGTTATGCGATGGAATATTGAAGATGATGTTAGAGGGGAGAACATTAGGCGTGCAAGAAAGAGAGATGAAAAGGATATTGGACAGAAGAAATTGAGATACAGGAATGGGAATGTATGCGGAGTAGAAGAATAGTTGAATGTACTTCGGGGGTGTAGCAGTAGATTTAGGGGAGGCGACCGACAGCCGAGGTCATTTGCGATGTACTCTGGATGTCAAGGTGCGTCTTAACAGGCGAAGATAAGAAATGTCAATTTGTGGCCAACCACACCTTAAACGGTAGACTACATTATAATAATGAAAACAGGTCACGACCCCAAAGTGGAAAGTGTTTATTATTTATTTTCTCGCACCGAAAAATCATCAAATGACCACGGCAAAAGAATTAATACTCCCGGAGAAAGGCTAGGTGTCGTAAATTTTCATCACCGATATTTCAAATTACTCTTTTTTTTAGTATGACTGAGGCCGTATCTTATATTTTATAAATTTCTACTACTTAAACATTTAATGTAATAAACTTGAAATTTTATTTCTGATTACATTTTGAAAAGAATATAATCAGGAATCTCAGCTTCCTCATGCCATAAAAAATTAAGTATTCTTTCCTTGGAAATAAAAATTCTATTTCAAAGTTAAATTAATAAATTTTTCCACATTTTAAATATATTTGAAAAGTTCAGCTGTCTATTAAGTATCTGAATCCAATTCTATTACGATATGTGTAAAAATTTAATATTTTCAACTCTCTGATCAAACATTTGCGGTCACATTGGCATAAGAGTTCCATTCACTTCAATGTAATACATTTCCGAAATAGCGTATAAAGTCTCCTGTCACTACTTGGCGATGCATCGATTATTCCATAAAGGATGTTCATTTGATTTTAAAACTGCTCCACTCTCTGAACGAAAAGTTATCCGACCATTTACACATCAAATTGAAATCAATCACTGCACTAGAGCACCCAGTGAGGAGATATTTGCTGCTAAAGTATATTCCTCCAAACCCGACCCAATATTATATCGTTGAAATTCCATTCCCGTCCCATAACGATATGACGACAAATGACCCTTACATCTCATTTGATTCCGGCGAACCGGAGAGGGGGAAACGAGAGAAGAAAAAAAATACACCCTTGCAAAACACCCTGTCTCCGCGGTCCCATGTTTTCCCTCCGGCCGCACAATATTTCATTCTCACACGCAGCCGCCGCGTCCGGTTGATATATTTCCTCGGCCAAGTTCTCCGCAGCGAAACCGCCACGAAATTCTATTGTCCCGCTGGTCCACGAAGGGGTGGTTCGACAAAACAACACACGATGCACCCCCCCCCCGTACTCCAACCCGGCCACACTCCCACATCCAACCCTCCCTCGACCTCCTCTCTCTCCCTCGATCATCCGACCGAGCGGTTCGTAACTCAACTCTTATAAATGGTGGACGCACGCGTCGCCCCAACCAATCCTCTCCAAACCCCAATAACTTTACCCACCGCTCTCTTCCACTTTTCCACTCCTCCCTCCCTCCAACCATCGCCATTCCATTTCCCATAACACCCGTTCTTTTCTTCCCAAATTCTCTCGTCTACCCGTTTTGAAGCACTCGGCGGCTTCCCTCTTCTCACGGAGTGGTCGATCCGAGTAAGTCCGAGATGGCGAGTCAATGCGAAATAGAAATAAGTAGGTAGTACGACTAGGGAAAGTACGGCGAATGTCTCTGGAAGAGTACAATAGGGTCTGAATTAGAGCAAGGGAATTTGTTTTTTTTTCTCTTCTGCCAGCCAACGCAGCAAAACAGTAGTTCACGTGCCCAATTTCCCATAGTCTTAACTCGTTTATTTCCCCCATCATCAGAAAATAAGGAAGATTTCTCGAGCCGAGTTTCCTTTTTCCTATATGATCTCTCCCTCCACAGATATTAGGTGGATACAAACAACCTCCCCCCCCCCCCGGCCTCCGTGCCGTCAACACCACCTCCCTTTAAGCTTTCTTTCGGATGATCATATATACAAGTCAAAAGCAAAATGAAAGATCGTGGTCTATCAGACTTCTCGAAAAACTATTAAACGATTCTATTCTCCGAAATGAACCCTTCCAAAGGATGTGAGTTGTAAGGAACATCGATGTCTATTTTTCAGAAATTTAATTATCGCACGCTATAGAATGCTCATGTACCATACTTGCACAGGCAAAAGTCTTACACTACACCGAGCATTATTAGGTACATCGGCCATTAGATTGAAAATATCCTCAGATTTTACCAATTTCTTCTCATGCACATATTGCCAACTATTTTATCAAACTTCTTCATTTTGTAATACTCTTAACGCGTTTGTTTAAAATACGTAGCATTCCAACGGAAAATATATCTAGCGCATTTAATCAGTGTGAACTCAACCCATCACCTACCAAACCGACCACGTGGTCGCAGTGGTTCATCATTGTTTTTTTTTATGTTTCTTTAATCTATGTTATTGTAATTCTTAAAAATATAATAGACGAACATTCCTACTTTAAAGAAATCCAAGTTGTTCAAATGCACCGCTGCAACCCGTATCCTGAAATTGATAATGCCGCATGCGTTAGTGATTAGAAATAGGTTTCTAGTCACTAACGCGATAACTAAAATCTTCATCTTTCCTCACCGATATTTTGGTTGCAGACAAATATTTCCAGCAAATATTCGTACATACCCGCGCCGTTTATATTCTTTGGAGTCAGATTAAACCACTTGGAGTA
Organism: Hetaerina americana; assembly: GCF_022747635.1. NCBI lineage: Eukaryota > Metazoa > Arthropoda > Insecta > Odonata > Calopterygidae > Hetaerina > Hetaerina americana. The sequence goes on along the minus strand of NW_027286070.1, from coordinate 20,692,546 downwards.
GGTTGGACGGACGCTAAGCTTTGCCACGAAATTGGTCTTAGTGCTCTTAAAGCTGTGGGAACGGCGGGAAGTCAGTTATTGTAAACCTCTGCGCGCCGACCGTGTCACGAAAAAAATGGAATCGATGATCGAGCAACGTTACGCGATTACTAAGTTTTGTGCTAAACTGCTTATGTCTCTTGAGAAGACTAACAAAATGCTTCGTGAAGATTAAGAACTCTGCTCTGTCCTACTCTCAAGTTGCGAGTTTGTCAAAGGCCTTTAAGGAGGACCGGGAAGAGGTTCACGACGAACGACGCTCTGGGCGGCCGTTAACCAGCAAAGCCGACAACCATGTGGCTCGTATTCGGCAATTGTTAGACTCCGACCGTCGATTGAGGATCAAGATGGTTGCCAATGAACTGAAATTGTCTACTGTTGTTGCTCGCATCGATACTGAAGATTTAGCGATGAGGAAAGTGTGTTTGCCACAATGTGCTACGAGTCCGCGAGTTCCGGCCCAACATCAGGTGCCAATGCTGCCCCACCCTCCCGATAGTCCTGATGTCACCCCAGCAGACTTCTTTTTGCTCCCTCGGATTAAGGCAGCCCTGAAAGGACCCCGTGTTTCGTCCATAGAAGAGATCCAATCAGCCGTGACGAAGACTTTGTGAGAGGTCCCCAAAGACGCCTTCCAGAGCGCGTATCGGTCACGGCATAGCCGCTGGCAAAAATTTGTAGATACCCAAGGACAGTACTCTGAAGAATTTAAAATACCTGTGCAAATCCGTTTCATAAATAACTTTAAAATATAATTGCATTACTTTTGGAACGCACCGGAAAAGGGAGAATATTTGGCAAACGAGGAAGGGGTAGGAATAGGATAGGAGTGTTGGTTGGAATGACGGGAGGATATACTGGTAGAATATTATGGTAACTGAAGATCAGTTTAACTTAGGGTTGAGTTACCGATTGTATCTCGTCAGGTAAAGCTAAAAGCAAGTGTAGCGATATCAAGTCGGTGACAATTCAAAACCTAACTAAAACGGAAGTCCACCCAATAATATTAATATGCGACTTTACTTTTCGGAGTACACTTTCCTGCATTCATGTTTTTCGTATTCCATCAGGGCATTAAACATATGTTGTAAGAATATCTAAGAACTATTTCTCTTGAACTTCTCGGAAATAAAATTGACTGCCAAGGAATAAAGGAAAACTAGAAGGCCAGAGCTAATTTCCGCTTCCTAACTCTGGGGAGCCCTTAATGATTTCTTCTTCGTCGAAAACTACGTAGGAATATTTGAGGAACTACAGACGCTTAGAAGCTGAGAGACGATATACATGTAAGAATACTTGAGTATCCGTGGGGGGGAAGTGTGTGCCGAGCAAAGATCTAGGGCATGGGCAAAGAGAGCACTGATATGACAAAAAGAACCTGGCAGCGAAATAGAAAGAATAAAGTTTAAAAGATTTTCTAGTAATGATGTAAAAAGGTTTTCTTGATGCCAATATGGAACGCTGTGAAAACTAAGTTGGTCGGTTCAAAGAAACGAAAGAAATGCCAATTTTTATGACCTCGCTTATTGAGTGCTTTAAGGAATGATAAACAGAAGAATTTGAGCCTCGATCCCTCGGCTCAATTAGATTTTTCAGCGGGTAATTAGGAGTGGTATTAGTGCTTTCCTTGTAAAAGGGTACTCAGCAGATACTGAGGCAGCATGGAATTGACGTCTACCAAGGCGATCTGGAGTGAAGGGCAAAAAGGCAAATGATCTCGCTTCTCGTTGCGCGACGCGGTCCGTGCGAAAGGGCGACAGAACATCGTGGGAAGAAGAACAATATATTCTCTTCTTTCCTCCAAGAGAAGTCGAAAAGTGATGATTGTTGGCCTTTCTGAAAGTTTCTCAAGATGAACGCATGGAACCTGATGGTAGACGGAAAAAGAATACTTTTACTTCCCCCAGGGACTCAATCTACAATTCATTTTTCGCTCGAAGTTTGACCTTTCAAGTCTCTATTATTTTTAACATTTTTCCCAAGTTTTTAATAGCTCGGTGCAACAAAAGTCGATCCAGCAGTAATAAACTTGCCCAAGGATTTTTCTGCCTTTAGCCCGAGACTAGGACTAGGTTTTTACGTCAAAAGATATGTTTGTTCTGTTTATATTTAATGCGCCCTGAAACTTTACATCGTTCATAGACTTGACTGACTTTATTCCGGTAAGTTTTATAACGAGTTCAGTCGCTCGTGGGAGATTTTGACGATCTTATTTGCATTTTTGCTAGGAAACGAATGCAATTTGGTGTGTTTCGCATAAAGTTACTCGATATAAAGCACCGCCAGCGGCGATATGAAATGCTGAAAAAGTACCCTCCCCAACGCGAAAGGATTGAAAAATAAAATTCTCATAATTTCGCTCTCTTGTCACCACTTTTTTAAATTCAAGAATGGTAAGAGGCGAGTAGGCGAAGAGACCTGCAAATAACGGTTTACCAGGTTTTCGAAGCTAATTCAAAAGTGGGTGTTTTTTCTTGAAGTCTTCGTAAAAACAAATTCGACTTGGTTTCGGATAGACGAAGAGGCCATGAACCATGCCGGTAAACTCGACATATTCCACTGCTAAGGTGATTCATTTGAAAAAAATGTGATAACGATATTTTGTATCAAATATATCTTATTTGTCGAGGCCGGTGCTTAAGAATTTAGGTCAGACACATATAAAATCGAAATCATAAATGAGCTAAAATCATTTATTTTCAGTTGGTTTTACTCATTATCATTTAACCCCAAGTGGTATTGCTCTTTCGGTATAAATTTCTTATGCGAGAATTGGGTAATAACGAGACAACTATTTATTCATTAATTGCCATTACATAGGCTGGCTGACACCCAGGAGATAATCTTTTCAAAGAAAACTTTCATCTCTGTAATTATCTCGGTATCATAAATTTTCTTCTGAAGTGAAATATAGTAGATATAATTTTCCACTTATTTAATTAGTTTAAAAAATGCTACAGCACGTATGGCTCACCAAATTTAGTGAATGGCACCTAAATTTGTTTTAAACTCAAGCCGCAAACTTCTGAGGCACACAAGAGTGGCCATGAGCAAGCATTTATCACCGTTCATAACTCGGGGCGCTGTTGCATGTCGGGTGCTGTGCTCGTCGTGCCGTAAAAATCAACTGGAGGGCGCCTGTTGGTAGGTGGCGAACGAGACGGGGATCGCTGCCAAGGGACGTTAGTGCGGTCCAATTTCCACGATGCGTACCCAGAGTCTGGGCCGTTCGCTTGGGAGGCATGTCATCGTAGAGAACAATGAGGCTGGCGATGGTTCCTCGACTCGCCCTCCCGTTGCTGACCTGGAAATAGGGCATGCGTCGAAGGAGCGCACCCTGCAGCCTCAAACCCACCCCTCCTGCTCGACCCCTCTCTCGCGGGTACCTGCCTCCGGACTTCAACCTGCCGGCAGCACCGTCACGCATCGCACGCACTCATACATCGCTCCTTGAAAAAATGCTCATCAGATGACACCATAAATTCGAATTATTATTTGCGAAAATTACCTAACGGTCCGCATTGCATAAAGGGTCATTTTGTTACTCCCAGTTGTGTAGGCGTATTTTCAGCCTCAAAGTAGAAGTGATTTCTTATAGGTGGAAAAAGCAAAATGGACGGAAGAGAAAAAAAACGGAGTGCTGGGCATGGAGAGAATGTTTTCAGAAGAACTAAAAAGGATGCAAGAAAGTTGGAGGCACAGCGTTTCTATTGGCGATGGAATGTTGATTACTGTGATAGGAGAGAGGTGCACAGGCAGGAGAGGGAGAGAGGAAAAAAATAGTCATATTGAACGTATTGAAGGGAAGTATGAAGTGTTGCGGGTTGTGTCTCGTTACGAAAGGCTAAGAAATATGGTAGTAATAGGTCTGTGTCCGTCCAAAATCTTCCTTAAACGTGGTCTACCGTTGAAAATGTCATATACAACTAAGTTATAGTTGAAATATTCTCCACAAGAAATTTCATGGCAAAATGTTCTTAAATTAATATCCCCCTATCCTAATTATAAACTGGAGTTTCATCACACCCAATTTCAGTTTACAGTTCACATTATATTAAATTACAGTGCACACGTATTTTCCCCAATCATACTCATCTCTACGTCTCCCGACCCTAATTTCGTACCGATGATTGCGATGTATCTATGCTGAGTTATATCGAGTGACCAGCATAGAATTCAGAAATGTCACAAATCATTATTCATCCCGTACGGACCAGTATTTATTATGACATTTATATTATCCAAATATTATGGCATTTATATTATCGAAATAATCTTCACTCAGGATATTCCTCTTCCCTTCAGTTCCTAGCCGATCTCGAGAAGCGCAACGTTGAAATTAGGAGGGTAGGGTGATCGACCTTAAGCATTCGTTTTCCTTTTTTTCTAATCCCCCGCAATGTGGGAAGGAGACGTCTACTTGGAATTAAAACGGAATGCAGCTCCAAGGTTCGGCAAATCACGCGCTCCGTCGCGTCGTCGCCGTTTTTAAGCCGAAAACGGGTGCGTCTCGTTCCGAGCGATAGTCCCTAGCCCCACGGTGTATTCCCTCCTCAGCATCCTCGAGGAAGCGAAGCAGATTAAGACCCCCCCCTCACAATTGCTCGCTCGCCTTTCATTTTATTCCTCTCTGTCTCTCTCTTACCCTTTTTGCTCCATGTAGAATTCCAGGGTGGAGGGAGATGTATTGGTAAGTTTCGAGTAAGGAGACAACACGGCTGCAAATGCATATCACCCGAACGGGTGAGAGGCATGGTGAGGAAATGTGACTAAAACCGTAGGCTTCCTCTTTATCTACATCTACATAAATGCCCCGCGATTCACCAAAAGTTTTGTGGCAGGGGCTGTAAGCACCAGATGGGATGATTGATGGATAAGGGAAAGGAAAGGTCTTTAAAAGGGTTAGGGAAAGAGAAAAAAAGTTCACTAAAAATTCCCGAAAAAACGTGCATATCCATTTACATCATAGTGGAAAACTTGGTTCCAAACAATTGTTTATATTAACCAGCACTGAAGTTCTCGGGTATACGATAAAGGAGGGAATCAAAATGAACCTCAGCCAGGTATACGTTCGGCCACCACCATACCAAGAGGGGTCACGTAGAAGAGAAAAGCAAAAAGGGGCAAATTCTATTAATCCATGCTCATGTAACTTGTGGTCCCCACACCTAACGTCACAGGCAGAAAATGTGGCACCCTGCTGTTTGCAACGGACCACATGAGGAATCACCACCGCGGAGAGGGACAAAGGGATGGAAAGGGGAGCCTTAAAATACAACAAAAGAGGAAGAGTGTTGTAACGTTCACTAGGTTAATTTATCCCGCTATCACGCCCCTCCCTACTTTGGAGGATGGGAGATGATGGATAATGGTTCGGGGGACATTACGGTCCCACTCTCCCTCTTCCCGGATGGATAGCGCGTATCACGGAAACGCGGTTGGAATGATACTCGCGGAAAAGGTGTCCGCTCGAAGCGATTGGGCGGTGGAGGGTTAGCGGGAGGAGAGGAGTAATTCTTGGAGCATGTTCCGGATCCGGTCCTCCCCCGAGGACGACCCTCCTTACCATGGATCGGGGAGAGGAAAGCAGGAAAAAAGGACTTGAGTTGTTGATTCTCTGTAGGAGACTCGTCTAAAATGCATAATGCATGCGATGTTTATGCATCCTGGGTCCTATCGGGCATAGGTGAATGTTGTCTGCGACCACAGGCGGATGGGTTCTTTTGGAAGAATTAAAGTAAAAGCACTGAGATCCCAGCGTTTATCCTTCCATAGGGAAATCCAGAAATACGAGTATGGAAATCTAGAGCAGAAAAAAGTGAATGCATTTACGTCAGCTGATACTTTACAATGAAACTTCCGTCACACAACTCACTCATTAATAGCTGGCACCGCTTTACATCAACCCCTTTGATTTAAATTATATTAGTCGCATTCATATTTAATAGCAGATTATGTGAATGAGTGCAATAGTTTTTTTGGAGATGATTATATTACATTTAAGCCAAAATATCAATTATTGTTGTTTCCGTACCTCAAATAGGCAGTTGTTGTCGTGAAACTCTTTTTATTTAATTTTATATTTACGCATCAAAATTGGATCGTTTGTAAGCATGCTAAATATTTCGAGTCTTAGATTTCATTACTGGTTCATTTTTAGGGTTCACTGAGCATGACACGGTTTGAAAAAATGCATTCGGTGAACGGAATCTAGTAACAGAGGTAATTATTGCCTTTCAAATACCACGATATCTCCAATTTCATTTGTGATACTCTATTTCGATGAAAATTTTGAAATGAAAAATCTCTCTTCCATGAATGACCCCGATATGCTGGATACATTTCCAATTATTGAACTGCTAGAATCGCACGATCATTTCATGCAATAGGTTTTTTTCAATCTGGTGGCCAAAACCAATGAAGCTAATTTTAGTTGACGGACATAACCTGGAAGTGATTCAAGTAAATGAAGTGAAGCGGTAATTGGAAAGACGAAAAAAACGTTATGTCGACATTTTCGTTAGTCCAACTCAACGAGACCTTTGACCCTCTTGTGCTCAACACTATTCCCTCCGCTTTTCTTCGTTTTCAAGAGTAAAAAGAATGAAATGAATATAAGTTTGGAAGCCAGAATGAAATTTCAGCTTAACGTCTAGTCAAAATGATAAGAAAGGTCACATAAATATATAAATGTTTATTTCTTTAATATATTTTCACAATTTAACGAGTATTTTTGTTGATTATAAAGGAGATTAAAATACGTGAAATATAACGGCTCCTTATGCCTATGATATTTAATGGTCTGGCTTCCTATCTGTAACAAGAGTGGAGGATTTAGACAACTGATATTTAGGTGATATGTTTTCGTTCAGACACAAATACCGAACAAATCCAAGATCATTCGATTTTCGGATAGTTCCATAGCCTCAACGTTACCTGAGACGCAAGCAGCGGTTACGGTTAAACATAAGCAGTAAACACCGAATTTTAACTGCTACAAGCCATTCCGACACAAAGCATGTGTAGGGAAAAGCGTGAGAATTTATTTGTTGCAATATGTACCCTCTTGTGTTGAAATAGTGACTGCCACTGTGAGCATCAAGAACGATGGAGTTGGTTGTCTGTGGAGGTAATGTAATCATTTTTTTAGATTTTCCTCAATGAGTAACCATATACCATGTTGAATGGAGTTACGAAAAGTAGGTATAACTACATAAATATAGGTAATAGCGCTTAATGTAACGTGACCTTCAGAAGCAGAAGTTGAAAAACTCTGCTTTCGAGATTATTTATTAATATGTGAATGTAAGAACTTGTAGAATATGTTTCTTAACAATCTCTAGGCTCTCTTCTCTGAGAAGAATGGTAAATATGAGTATTAGGTATATCATTTAATGCTAAATTGCCCGAAAACATTAGTGTAAAAAAATGAATGGTCATTGCCGTTTCATGACGATGCTACCTCTACCAGAATCCCAGTGTTTCCCTCATTCAACACTTTAATGTGCTGTCGTCTTGATGCGCGGAACATTTTTACATAGTGCCCTGCCAGCCACCGTTAGGGTGTATGGCAGAGGCTGAATACACATCAGACTACTTTTGACCCAAAATACTTTTCCCTCCCATCGTGGTCGGACAACTTTATTCTGATCCATTATCGTTCGTGGAAAAATAACATCTTAAATCTATCTGCTCTAAATTTAATCTCTCTAAATTTATTGGCATGATCTCTCCTACCTTAGCACAATGGAATACATGCAACAATTTCAGAGTGTAAAAATCATTCGCCTTGAACGGGACCCCGGTCTGATATTGTTGCATTTAAATGTATATCAGCGGATGACTCCGTTAAAAGTTACTTCTGCGGCATCTCCCGCAGTTTCTTTGGAATTTATCATTTCTGAAGATAAATCCTTCCAAGTCATGCAAGAAATTTTATCTCTAATTTAATCTTCACGCCGTGAGTGACTCCCAACCTAACTCCTCTAATAATTTTGTTTCGCTACTCAATTTGTCACTACAACGTTTTACATATCTAGCTCCTCTACGCTGCGCACGATACAATGCGGCAATTTATCCAACCCCATGAGGATTCCATATACTAGCAGTATATTCTAAAAAAAGGCGTAAACTGTATCCTACGGTGATTTCTTTGTTTTAAGATTCGTCATCTTGAAGCTGAGACCGTGACAAATACGAGTCCCTTAAAATGAGTCAACTGCGAAAAATTGTTGTTGTATTTATTCAGTTTAAAGTAATGTAAATGAATACTATGAAATTTAATATTCTCATCAAACGTGTTAATTGATGATCACCTGCACAATGGCCATGGGCAAATCGATTTTATTTTCTAAAAGCTTATATCAATGCCTTCTTCTTTGAAACTTTGTTGATCGTTGAAATAAAAGAATGCGAATTACTAACAAAGATCTGGTCGTTAAGTCCAAATTTACTGCATTTGATTATCATTTCATAGTCTCCATGTATTAAATTGCTATGAATTTCTAAGCAAGATATCCTTCTGGAAAATCATCAGTCTGCTAACAAAATCGCCCGTTCACTTAGGTACGCATAGGCTCGGCAGAGCAGTACTTAACTCGAGAAAATTTATAACTGATGTATATCCTTCAGTTTTGAATCGAATTTCATCAGCTATCGTTCGGAAAAACAATTCCCCATAAAGTTACTTTCTCATAAGGAATACGGACTTCATTATATTATGCGTGAACCTTTTGAAATGCGCCCCAAAGAAGCATTCGCTTTAGTACAAAGTTATAAAAGGAAGGTCTATCTTCATCGTCAATTCCTACCTCTGGATATTATTTTCCCATACAAAATTCTAATCATCAAAATGCTAAAAATCTGCTTTTTCCACACTGCCAAGTCCATTAGGGATCTTTTGACCACTACGTTCTTTCCCATCTTCTTGGCATGACTTCAATTCTTTACCGACCAGGGTTTTTTTTGTGTTTCTCAGAAGGAAATAATTCGATTTTCTTTCGGTAATGTCCCTGGATGTACATTTGTTTCATCTAAAAATGTTTTATTTTTCTTGATATCTCATCTTCATGATAACTCTACACAATCCATGTTTGTCATATTTGGTTTTCATTCACTCAACCTTACTCAACGACTTCGTCATCAATTCCCTCTCCTTGGGAAATCTCGTACTTACCTATCGCAATGCTTCTCTTTTTGTCCCTACTGCGTTGGCCATTTTGGACCAGAACACTTTAAAGATAGTTAAACGGTTCCATCTGCTCTAACTTAGCCTTCCTCATTCTTTAAAAACGTACAACCTTTTGTACGAGGGTTGCTATTTATATTTTCAGCCTAATAATGAAAAGACAGTAATTTATTGTTAAAAATAGCTTTATTGTTTTTCGAAGTATTCTCCATTATAATCAATACGCTTTTGCATGCGCTCGAACCAATTTTCGTTGCACTTTTCCCACTCCGATTGAGGTACCTATAAACATTGTTTTTGAATGCATCAACGGCTTCTTCAGCCGTCGAAAAACGTTAGCCACCCAATTTTTTCTTCATAAACAAGAACAAAAAAATTCACTTGGTGCTGAATCAGGGCTGTATATGTAAATATAACTAGTAATCCTCGTATTATATTAATGTTTTAATTAAATTGTATCTTAAATTATTTTAATATCTGCTCGAATAATGAAAAGGTGGTAGTGGTATTTAGGAGAGGCGACCGACAGCTGAGGTCATTTGCGCCATAGGGGATGGATAGGAGAGGTTGAAGGGTGGAGAGAAACCCGGCGTCGGCATTCGCCTACTCTTTAACGAAAGGCGCCTAGGGGTCCGCAGCTTAACGTCCCATCCGACAAATGACGTACTCACTCCAAGTGCCCTCCACAAAGTGCCTCAAGTTGGAGACCACTGAAAAATATTTCTTGTGTCCAGGATTCGAACCCAGGCTCTCTGAGTGGGCTGCCAGTACTATAGCTACCACACCATCCCTATCATTGTGAAAAGGTATTTACATAAAAGACAAATTGGTATTTTTCACATGCAGTGGTAGTTTGATTTGAATGGGAAGTGTAAAAGAATGAGAGAAATTTATGATGCCTAAAAAACTTGCAGTAAGACATTTTTTTAAGGTAATCTACCGGTTAAGGTAGGTTTTTGGATGGACACAACTACCAAACAAATATTTTATTGCTCCTAACAAAACATAAAATCCATCATCCTACTCTATATCAGGTCCCTCTTCATCTCTGAGTACTTTCTTCCTCCCTTCATCCCGTCCAACATCCCTATCCTGTTCCTTCCCTTTCCTCTTTTGCCCAACATTCTACCCTCTATCACAGTCTTTAACATCCCACTGCCGGTCAACACCCCCTTCATCCACTTTTCCTGCCTCCATAGGATTTCTCCCAACAAACCCCTCTCTTCACCCACCATACCAAGTACTTCCTCATTTGTTTTCTTCTCTGTCCATTTCACCTTCTCCATTCTTCTCCACACCCACATTTCAAAAGCCTCCAATCTACGTCTATCCTCCTGCTTCAATGACCACGTTTCCGCGCCGTACATAACTACGCTCCATATCAAAGTTTTTACGAGTCTTTTCTTAACATTCTTACTCAAAGTCCCTGTCATCAACTCCCTCCTCCTTGTGAAAGCCTATTTGCCTAGCGCAATTCTTCTCCTTACGTCCCTACTACTTTGACCATGTTGGTCCAAAACACTACCGAGATACGTAAACTGTTCTACCTGCTCTAGTTTTTGCCCTCCTATTTTAATGTTAACCTTGGCCTTTTTCTTTCTAGAAAATCGCATAACCTTTGTTTTATTAATATTGATTCTCATCCCATACCTGTCGCACTAAATTTCCAATTCACTCAGCAATGCTTGCAGCCCCTTGGCTGACTGACAAACTAAAGCTTGGTCATCAGCAAACCTAACTGATTTTACGAATTCCCCGCCCACTTTCATTCCTACCTCGAGTTCTTCCCATGCCTCTTTGATCATTTCCTCTGCATACAGGTTGAACAGCAACGGTGATAATGGGCAACCCTGCCTTACACCCCTTCCTAACACTGCCCATCCTGACTCCCCGTTTCCCACCCGCACCTGAGCAGTCTGAGACATGTACAGGTTGCGGATTAGCCTCCTTTCCCTCCAATCTACGAGAGTCATCCGGAAAGTATTACCCGTTCGTGAAATAAAGACACAAAAGTAAATATTAACAAACATAAAAAATTTTATTTGAAAGAGGATACTTTAAACTACTTCTCAACATAATCTCCAAGCAAATTAAGGCATTTGTCATAACGTGTGACAAGTTTCTGTATTCCTGCTGCATAGTCCTTCGCCGCCAGCTCATTGAGATACGCGAGGGACCCATCTTGCACAAATTTTTGCATAATGCAGATGGTGTTTAACAATTTCATGAACAATTGTTCGAGAAACATTGGGAAAATGCTCACAGATGTCATCAATTGTGACGCGCCGATCGTTCCTCACGAATTCGTCAACTGAGCTCACCAGTTGGTCTGTAATGACAGACGGTCTCCCCGAACGCTCATCGTCGTGTGTGTTCCCCCTCCCCATGTTGAAGTTGCGACACCACCGCCGAACAGACGACTCGTCCATTACATTGTCTCCATACACCTCCTTTAATTGGCGATGAATATCACATGGGCGAACGTTTCTTGCATTGAGGAATTTAATCACTGCCCTCACTTCACAACTGGCGGCGTTCTCAATTTTTTTAAACATTGTAAACAATCACAGAAACAACACAGGCAATGCTAGCGTCACGCAACTTGGCTCAGAGAAGGCAGACAAGCCACTGAAGCTATCTGACCTCGTCCAGCGGCTACTCGCGTCGTCAGCACTTCATGCGGCACGAACGGGTACTACTTTCCGGATGACCCTCGTATTCCTATTTTCTCCAATATACTCATTAGTTTTTCCCAATTCACCCTATCAACCGCTTTTTCGAAATCTACGAAACAGGCAAATACCTCCTGGTTGTGTTCTATATTCCTCTCGATTAATAATCTCATTACTGCAATGGCATCACGCGTACCTCTCCCCTTCCTAAACCCAAACTGATCATCCCCTTAGTAATCATTCGCCCTATTCTCTATCCTCTTGTTTATGATCCTGAGAACAATTTTAGCTGCGTGGGATATCAAACGTATTGTCCTGTAGTCCTCACATGATGCAGCCTTTACCTTTTTTGGAATAGGAACTAAAACTGATCTCACAAAGTCTTCCGGCCAGATTCCCTCCTCATAAATACTACAGATCAGCCCATATAGCCTCTTCCTCCCACATTTTCCTTAGCATTTTAAAAGTTCCACGGGAATGTTATCTACCCCCACGGCCTTATTTAGTTTCATCTCCCTTAATGCCCTTTCTATCGCGTTGTCTAGTATGCCTGGACCTAAGCTGTCTTCCTCTACGTCATTTTCTTTTTCAATGTCTAACTTTGTTCGTCTAAGCTCTTTACTATACAGTTCTTCTATATACTCCTTCCATCTCTCTTGGATCTTTCCTGCGTCAACTATTACCTTACCCGCCTTATCTCTAACCGTTAGCATAGCTCTTCCTTTCTTACTTCCCGATAACGATTTAACTTTGCTGTTCAGCGCACCGATTTCACCCTTCCTCTGCAGACTTTCCATATCCTCGCACTGCGTCTTCCACCATGCTTCTTTTGCTTTATTTGTTGCCCGCCTCAATTTATTGTTCAATTCTTTGTACTTCATTTTGCCTAATTCTGTATTTATATTCTTCCATTTCAACCCGTTTAATGCTTCTACATTCCATTTTCTAACTCGCCGCCCCTGCCTTATCTTTTTGAAACGTACGCTACAATTCATAACAACTAAATTGTGGTCTGAGTCCGCATCCGTTCCCGGGAAGCTGTGGGAATTTATCACACTGTTCCTAAACCTGTGTCTAACCAGGATATAATCTAGCTGATATCTTCCTGAGTCACCTGGCATTTCCCATGTATACCTGCGTCTTTTGTGGTGTCTAAACCAAGTGTTGGTGATGACTAACCCCTGTTTCCTGCAGAACTCAACTGCTTTCTCCCCGCGGTCATTCCTCGTGCCTAAACCGTAGTCCTCCACCTCATCCCCATCTCTTCCTTCGCCTACCGTCGCATTCCAATCCCCCATCACTGTCAAATGTTTCCCTGCAGGAACACACGCGATCATGTCCTCTAACTGATGGTATATCCTATCGACCTCTTCTTCCTTATGGTTGCTCGGTGGCATGTATACCTGAATAATAAACAAGTCCATCGGTTCTGCTTTTATCTCTACTAGTAGTATTCTGTCCGTTACCTGCTCTATGTTGACTACGCTTCTTCCTACCTTCTCCTTTAATACTATGGCAACCCCTCGTTGGTTCTCGTCCCCGCCGCTGTATATTATTCTATACTTATCACTCCAGTAATCCCCGCTATCTTTCCATCTCACCTCGCATAGACCTAAAATATCTATATTTCCCCTTCCCATCTCTCGCTTAACATTCTCCAATTTCCCTGTCCTCATCATTGTCCCAACATTCCACGTTCCTATTCTAACTAATTTGGTCTTCTTCTCCTGCGTCTTCTGTCCTGCTGCTGCTGGTTTTCCCTTGCAAGGGTTTCGTGGGATGACGACCGCGGAAGCCTTGCCTCCCCCGCTGCCGGACACGACACACGGCCGATTGGGCCGAGCCCCGGGGTTGCCAGGACTCAAAATATCTCTATTGTCCACCATATTTTTCTTGGGAATGAGCAGAATTATTTTTATTCCACCAAGGTCCAGAGTTGCTAGTAAACATTAAATTTTGCTGCATCTGTAATACACATATGTGAAAAATATTACCATTTATCAGTATTTATTGAAAATGGAATACATCTTTGCAATTTACAATTTGTACCCTTTCATATATTAAGGTCATCACAAGGTATGGATGGTGAAGTGGCCTCGACTGGAAAGGAAGGTAAAGTGGCTCACTGCCGTTGCAGAGACAGCTGATATTTCGATCAAACAGCTGTTTCGTCGATGGTCCCAAAACCCGCGCACGCCTGAATGTCTCATCGAAAGAATTTCAATCCTACTATCCATTTGGCTTGATGGAAGGAAGTCACAGTTATGTTGAAAAGGTAGTAAAAATTATATTTGTTTTATTTGGCCTTATTTTAGCAAATTTTCATGCATCAACGACGTGTGTCCAATAAATAACGGGAATTTGAGTTATTTGGAAATAATTTTATCTATTCGTCTATGTCAATGTTGCCCCGTTCGAAGTATTCCCCATTAGATATCATACCACTTATGTCAGCGCTTTTTCCAATCCTCGAAACATTTCCGTAGTTCGATTTTTGGCATAGCTTTTACATCTCTCTGCGATGAGTTGCATATCTCATCTATGCTTGTAAAAGGACGGTCTTTAAGTTTCTCTTTATTTTTGGGAATAGAAAAAAAGTCACTCGGGGTCGTTTCTGGCAGATATGGAGGTTGAAATATTATTACAGTGCTGTTTTTGGCCAAAGATTCACGAAAAAGCAGTGAAGTGTGAGGAGATGCATTATCGTGGTAGTGCGAAAACTATGCATTGTTTCGCCACAAATACGGGCGTTTTTTTCTTATTTATTCACGTAACCGGCGTAATTAGTCATGTTTATTGATTGTTTGAAATTTTGGCAAGAACTCATGCTGCACTATGCGCTATGCAAAATTACAATATTCCCTTTGCTTTTCTAACACACCTCGTATAATGACGGAAGAGCCACAATGATTCCGTTTTCTTTAAAGGGTTTATATGGCCATATGATAGGGCCAATACATTTATTATAACCTTCCTTTAAACACATTATTTGTTGCATTTAATTTTAGTAGGTGAGTCACCTAAGGGGTTGAAATTATAGTCGACAGCATTAGAAAATTAGTATGATTGATATGTGTTGAGACTCAAGGTAAACAAAGGGTATGAGATTTTCGGGAAGGAGGAAGGCTAAGTTTGAATTGGAGGACAAAAGCAGGAACAGGTACAACAGTTAACCTATTTTGGAAGTAATCCAATCAGGGTTATCACAGTGATTGAGAAGAGGAAGTTGAAGGCAGGGACATTGAGTTAGGATGTAAAGAAAAATTTAGTGACATCTTTGGTATGAGGCTAGTTTAGTGCGACTCGGAAATTTGGTCGTCGAAACAAGAGAAAATATATGGACCAATTAATTGGGAGAAATCCAAAGGAAGTTCAAAGGGTGGATGCAGAAAATGTTGAGTGAGAATGGGATATTGAAAACAGGGGTATAGTAATAAGAACATTAGGCAAAGGTTACAGGGGGTAATTGGCAGGGGTATAGGCATGTTGGACGGAATGGAGGGAGGTAGGATTCTTGTATAATTGAAGAACAGCTTATTGGTGTGGGGGTTGCCAGGTTGTGTCTTGCTATGTGATACTAAGAATCATATGGATGTTGAGTTTTTGTTAATCCAAAATCCACCTTAAACGTTAGACTACCTAGTGATGATTTGTATTTAATATACTGTCAATTGTTTTCGCTCAAGAATAGCTCACTTAATATCACGCGTGCAATATCATCATTTGTTATTCAATCAGAAGAATAGGCAACTCAGTCCTTGTAATTTTCCACTATCCACTATTTCATCAAAACTTTCTCCTTCGTTAGTGGAACCATAGTGCTGAAACTAATAGAGTTAATGGCACTTGAAGATAAGCCTATCTATTCGATTCCTCTTGTCGCCCATAAGCGTCGGCACCTTTTTCGTTCCTCTCTCAGTTTTCCCTTCAGTTAGTATTCTTTTCATTATGATTCTTTTGAGTTCGTTGTGTTACATGTACTTTCAATTCATAATATCCTTCTTCCTTATACAATTCTCCTTAACGTGTTTTCTATATACGTCATACTGCTTCCTTATTTTCTAATCTTCCTGTCCATATTTCTCATCAGTGGCATAAAACTTCCCCTTCAGAAAGAAGTTTTATACATTTCAACGAAAGTTGCGCTGATTTTAATCCGTCCTTAACTAAACGGTTAAAAATTATCGACATATTACAGGTATTTGAAATAGATTTTACAGATTTTTCAAAGGCGTTTTTGCAAGACACATGACAGAGAGTTACGATATTCTGCCAAGAGCCGTCGAAAGAGATATTGCATTTTAATGAGAAAGAGATCTAAACAAGGGAATCGCGCCTTTGGAAGTCTAGAGGAAACCCAAATTCATCGATTCCTGGCCCTTAGCGGTTCTGACCGTTCATTCAGCTCTTTGGCCCCGGGGCCGTCCGTCGTCACTCTCGGGATCTCTTTCCACTTAGGCGATCGACCGAGAGAATCGCATCCATCTGATGGACGGAATAAGATCATCTCAGCGTGATTGGCACGTCGTTTTTGCCGTTCCGAGATCG
The DNA here is from genome assembly GCF_022747635.1 of Hetaerina americana. Taxonomy (NCBI): domain Eukaryota; kingdom Metazoa; phylum Arthropoda; class Insecta; order Odonata; family Calopterygidae; genus Hetaerina; species Hetaerina americana. Next base: position 20,676,100 of record NW_027286070.1, on the reverse strand, counting down.
TCATTGTTACGCATTCCAGGGCAGCCCCTTCCCCCAGCTCCCTTCGCCCTGTCCGATCTCCTCCGAAATGCCCCGCGCGCATGCATGCCCCGGCCGATTTCTCTCGCACTGCCGGATTTAGGATGGCTCAACGGCGAACAATGGAATGAAACGGCGCTTCCTGGTACATTCTCCCTCGAAGGTCGCCCTCGTAAATTGTTGTTTCGTAACGTCGGCAATCAATTTCTTTTCCATCACATGGAGGTATCATTTTCTTTTGATTATCCCCAGTTCTCATCGCGTCCGTGTGAAATCCGCATCCGAAGCGCAAACGTGTCTTTTCGGAAATCCTCAAACTACATTTATAAAATTAGCAGTTAAGGTAACGTTGTGCCAAAGTAAGGTCATATGATAGAAGACTATAAAATATATCCGTTGCAAATAGTCATAGCTGAAAATATTATAGGCTATCATCTTCATCCCGTGCAAATTCATGAGTGCTTTGAATGTCAATCGATTGCTAATATGTTAAAAATAATTTTTTCTTATTCACAGTTCTACGTGCACTATTGTGGTCAAAACTTTAATGCCCACCACAACTTTAATAAAATTTGACATTGGGCCGATAAAAGTAGAAAGCAGAATTTTCAAACTGATGCGTTATTCCGCCGATGATGACCAAAAAGGTTTTTGCGAGATGATGAAAGCGATGACGATATGTTAAATTTTTGCCAAAGTACTATGTTCACTGACGCAAATGAAAATAACCAGGATAATATATGTATAGACGTGGCGCCATTGACCGAGGAACACTGCGCGACGAAATATCGCAAAGGCAATGATACGTGGAAGCTTTGTGGAAAGTCACAATTGCCCCAGCAAAGTGGAACATGCTCAATATTCCAACATATCCCATAAGTTTCGGGGCCTAATTCGAGGTATTTTTCTGGGTATTTGTATTTTATTCAATTCAAACATAAAAAGAGCACTGACATCTTTCACAAATTTATCTTCGATAGATGACATTCAAAACTGCGGTAATGCTAGACGACCCGTTTTCTAATTAATACAGGAAAATGTTCAACCTGAAATACCCCTATTTTTTACTCCAAAATGGAGTAAGGAAAACCAAAGAGGCACAGATGGAATGATGAAACGGTGAAGTTTAAAGAGCACTCTTGTTCAATCGCATAGCGATCGGTACTCTCACGTTTCAATTAGTGATGAAACGTAGTCTTTAGGGATCGATAGCTGAGGTCTCTTCAGCAGTAAGCATCATCAATGATGACACAAGATAGGCAGGAAAATAATATTTCTGTGAATATTGGAAAGAATACTAGGGGTCAGCCAGCTAGAAAATTCGCTAATAAATGCCGTCATATCCGACTAAGGTAATTCCCGCCCCCCACACGACAGCCGGGTTGAAATTAGATTATCTATATAAAATCGGCCTGGATATGAACGCGTGGTCACAAAGAGAGTAGTCAGATGTCTAGCCATCATAGCATTCCATTTATAAGTTATGTTTCGTTTACCCTTTAATCCCTGGGGGTAGTCATAGCGATACCTCAACAGCGAATCATGCTATTTTCTTCCTCTCTGTGGTTGTAGTTAACCTGCTATCCAGTCTCCCTAACCATTCCGGACTAGAGTAACTCCCTTAGTATGAGATGAACTGGAGGACCAGAGTACATTATTAAGCTGAAATCCTCGGGCATCATCGATCGGCGAGGCAATGGAGCACTCCGACGCGAACGCGGTGCTTGAATTATCAACTGTGTATGTCACTGATCCTCTAGATCAAGCGTTCATATTTTATTTAACCTTTCTTTAGGCACATATTTGCAGGTTTATGAAAACAACTTTTGTCGCCAAAGCAATAAAGTTTACTATCTTCAATGTCTAGACTAACTTTCGAATCATAGGTAATTTTCAGGCCGGCATTAGCATTAAAATTTTAGTTGAATTGAATACTCGACGTGATTGAGCTGACCATTACATAATGAAAAACATCGGAGACAGGTGATTTTGCCAATGAAAATGTTACGCATGTGTGTTTGCCCCTATTGCTTTCATAGTTCAAAATTCTTGGCAACCGCAGTCATTATATCCAGGCGTAAACCTAAAAGTGCGGAATACATTTTTTTCCGCTCTGTTTTCCCTGGCATCTAGCTTTTACCATCCTTAATAGATATCATTTTTCCCCATTTAACGTCACCATATGTAATTAAATGGTCGAGATTTATGTGGTAGAGAAAACTTTGTCAACTGCTACCAGGTACAAATGATAAGTTTATGTGGTGTTCTACTTTCTGCACCAATTACCTTTTTAATGTGCCCTATTAAGGAACATACGTATTTCATTTACACAACTTTAGCATTATATGAGAATACTACAGCTTCCATATGTGTATTATGAGAGCATAAAACCATCCCTTTGCCTCGTTCGTTGAGAAAATAAAAGGCAATTAAAGACTTCCAAATAATGTAAAAGTTTAGCATGTTAATTTTCAAACATGTTTCCTTGGTTCAGGCCGTTTGATAAGTCGTCGATACTCTTTGAAATAACAATTTCTATCCTTAGGAGACACCTAGAACTAAATCGTTACCAATATCCTTCAGTAATACGCCAATTAGCACGCTGATTAATATGTACGGCTTTATGCTATAGATTGTTGACAATAACATAAATGCTACCAATCAAAATATGGCAAGCTAAACTTTTGGGCTATATTTTATTGATGTTATCATCATATGAATGGCAAATACCTTCACTTTTATCGCTTGGCGGTACGATTTCAGATTGGTTTATAAAGAACTCGCTACTTTATTTGGGAACCTGCAAAATTCAGTTTTCAAGAATTTGTAATACGAATATTCACGGCTCTTACAAATACATTAGTTACCGTGCTGATGTTGAGCATTCTCATTTTCCTGAGAGTGACGATTACGCCAAAATATGTAATATAATTGCGGCGACCTTGTTATTTCTTGGGTAATCATTATATACAGTAAGCAAGTTTCTCTTTTAGAAGTCCGTCTCTCTCAAGTCACAAAGTCCTTGTGAATTGCTCACGCAGCGTTGGCTGATAAATGTGTAGACGCTATTAATACCTGCATTCTACACTACACAGAATGAGTAATCAAAAGTTTGTTATTTTCAGAGGAGATATGTTTCTGTAGCTCTGAGAAACGGGCCCCAGCAGTCACACCTAAATATCTCATTGTATTAATCTTTCCGGTCTATATTACTTTACAGCCATAGCATACTCTGGCCCACCTAACACCACTTCACGGGATATTTTCTCATATTTCTTTATTATAAAATTAAAAAATACGTTTATTCCCAGCTCTCAAAATAGGTATATCTTCAACATACAAGGTCTATTCAAAAACCAATGAGACTGATTGATTAAATACTTGATTTTATTGGTAACCCTTTAATCATGTTTTTCACTTTCAAAATACAGCCCTTGGTTGCCAATACAATGACCCCAATGATTTTTCCAGCTTTCGAATACCTCCTGGAACGATTTTTCAGGATAGACTGAGTCTTCGATAGTTGTTTTTGCTGGATTGCTTCAATATTTTCAAATCGTTGTCCTTTCAAGGTAGATTGCAACTTAGGACATAGGTAAAAGTCCGCTGGAGCAAGATGCGGAGAGTAGAGTGGCAAGGGGATCACCGGTGTGGCCAAAAACTTGGTAAGTGTGCGCCGGTGCGTTGTCGTGATAAAAGCACCAAGAATTAATTTTTCCACACTTGTGGTCTCTTCAGCAACATGGCGCGTCTTAACTTTCTCATATCCTCTAAATAGTGCTACCTATTCACTTTTTGTCCTTTGGGGACATATTCATAATGAATAATCCTTTCCCAATCGAAAAAAAAGATCGACATTACCTTCACATTCGATCGCTACATCGTAGCTATTTTGGGTCCCGGAGAAGATGGTCCCTTACACTGTGAATACTAAGTTTGGCTTCTATAGTATATCACCACCATAAACTCAGGTTTTGTTGCCTATGAAGGTTGTTTTTAAGAAGTTTCGTTCGACGTTTGAAACGACCGAGCATTTCCTGGTTGATATCACGATGCTTTTGCCTCCGTTCATTCTCTAGCACTCGCGTCATAAATTTACGCGTGACGTACTGCATGCCTAAAATTTCTGTTAAAATGGTGAAACACGATCCAACACTAATTTCAATCTCATTCGCAATCTCTCTGATAGTTAAGCAGTGGTTTGCACGCACTGAATCATTCACACTGTTGACGTGGGCGTCGTTTGTTGACGTCAATGATAACCTATCGGCACTTCATCGGTCGAGGTTTGCCCAGACTGGAAGTTTTTGTACCGACGAAAACACTGCGACCGGCTCATATATTCATTACCGAATGCCTCTTGAATCTTCGCATAAGTTTCAGTCGCACTTTTCTCGAGGTTAAGAAAACATTCAATTCAAACGCGCTGCTTCCCTAATACCTTAATTCTCAGCGACGCAAGAATTTGTTCAGCAAGCGTGTGCGAGCTCAAACAAGAATCGCTATTGTGCGGAGAAAAGTCGAGATTTGGCTACGAGCAATGTGGTGTTTTATTTCTCACAGACGCCACACGAAGGCGATACCTCACTGTTTGTGACCCACCGAGCAGTTCGCGGTCAGGCTCATCTTTTTTTTTGCAGACCTTTTACGTAACTCTTTCGAAATACGAAGTTTTACGTCAAACCTCATACATACATACATTCTTGTTTCGATTCAGCGGGAATATTATTAGAGTTGTCAGGGCTCAACGTTGTGAAGATACAAGGTCGATTTTTTGAACTTGCAAAAAAGAATGGGTGTCAAAAGCAACATGTTGCGGTGAATGCGACTTCTGTTTTAGCTTTTTCTACTAGTGATGAGTAAAATAACGATGGATGCGCTTGACTGGAATTATTCAATATCATATACAGAATTTTATAAATCATAAATGTTGTGTCCTTAAACAAATATTATGCCCTTAAACAAGGCGAGAATCGTATCATACGCTTCGTCCTTCACACTAAAACAACAGCCGGGTTCAACGAATGCAGATAAAACTTTAAAGTTAACCAAAATATGCAACATGCTACTCAAAATAGGGTTTAAAATTAAAACCTAGGCAAACAATGTGAGAAAATAATTTCATTGGACAAGTGGCTACAATACTTAGCAAATGATAACTGATTCTTTTCTTACCACTCATAGGGTGTAATAATAGTCCATGAGGAATCAGATGCGATGGCAAATAGGGTTGGGTTAACATGGATTGTAAAGATCTAAGTTTGGGAAGAGGGTAGGGAGGAGTAGATAGTTGGCCATGGGGGACAGGGGAAGAGGGTAATGAGTCCATATGTTTCCCTTCCCGTAGGGAAAGGGTTGGAGAGAGGCAGTTGGATTGGATGGCAGGAGATGGTTTGGATTTTAGTTTTTGGTGGTTGAGGGAGGGAATGGAGTAACGAAAGGGGCGGAGCGAATAAGGAGGAAGGTATTTCTTGAACCTATAATAGAATAAGAAAATTTATTAATGAAGTTTTAGAGATTTCTCCAAAAAATACTTTGATCCAATAAATTTTCAATTATTACGTCTTTCTCTAAAATAAATAACTGAAATTATTTCCTAGAATTCATAGTTCCAGCAATTTAACATTTTAAGTTTTTTTACCTTTCAGTCTTCACTCTCATCCCAGCGGTGCGTATTTTTTTATTTCGATGCGATTATAATGGAACCCATGATAGCATGTATCGAAAAAATATCCTAGAATATTTTCAGACAAAATGTTGAAAATAAGAGCCAGCAGCAATTATTTTTATCTATTTAAGTATGAAATGTGTTCCAAAATATTTACTAACACCGATATTTCCTAGCGTGGAGCTTATTTATATAATATACTGAAATCCTCAGCGAATTAAGAGCGCCTGCTAAAATATTTTCTGATAATGAGAATACAACAGTCATTGTCGAGTTACCGAATATTCGCGATAGTCTAAGTTAGATAACTTTTTCTAAAAGAAGAAAGGTAGCATCTTCCAGAAAACTATAATTCATTGAGATTTTCAAAATACTCACTTTATATTTTACTGTTAAAATTTTACTTTTAAAAACCCACAGACCTCTTTTCGGATCAGGTTTTTCTCTGTATTAAAATAATATCATTTTGTTCATCTTTGGATTCATCAAAACTCTTTACTATATTTAAAAAAACCTGTTGTTGTAATGTTAAACCTTTGATTGTAATGTAATGTAAAATCTGTTATTGGTAATGAAGCAAATATAGTATTGAGTGCCTTCTAGATGTTGTTTCCACAAATTGCAGAGATTTTTTAGGTAAAAATAACTAAATTCTACCTATTAGGTAGCCTCTAATTTTATAAATACATATTTAAGCCTTATTATCTGAATCTGAAAGATGCATATTGTCGATTTTGACAATATGAATAACTCATAATGCCTTGTATAATTGTTTTTGGACGTTTTTATAGTTTTCACTCACCTAAAGCACATGACAGACATTTAAATCAAGTAAGCTCCAATCACGAACTACCGAAAATTCACATCACTAATAATGAAAGAGATCAAAGAACTCTTTACCTTAAATTATTTTGAAACTTCTGATTCAAACCCTTCAGACGAAAACTTCTGTTTCTCTTTGTTTTGACTGACCATTCTCGCAACATTATATTGGGACTGAGGCGACTAAAGAGGCCCTAATGGTAACATTCATTTTATTTTTATATTACTCCTATCACGTTTACTGATTCCAATAAAGTCTCCCATTTTGTACTAAAATTAAGCAATTTAATATTGGTACCAATAATATTCCAAAATCCACGTTTCAAAGAAAGAACCATTATATAGACATTAATAATAGCTTTTCCAACAATATTTCATTCGGCTTGTCATAATATGCCGTCTCTTTTGGTACATGGAACTAAAAACACTAGATTTTGATGATTTATGGATGTAGAAACTGCGACACCCTATTTCAAAATCACTTTACCTTTTCGCACGTGCTACACTGGATATTCGTATCAAAAACTAAATTTATTCCCGTATTTTAAAAATTGCAAGAAGATGTTCAAAAGTATGTTTCTCCGGAAGCTTTTAGTGTTCACTCTGGTATTCCTCGTTCAATACACATGAGTTGATAACTTAAATAAGGTCGAGGAGAGAAGATACCTTGTGAAACAAAACGCAAAGGAAGTGATGTTGAAACTAATGATATAGCATTATGGCAGTCGATAATGATAGCATGCCAGGCCAGGATAGGTAGCCAGGGCGTAGGCTTGAATCTGAATGAGAGAGCTAAAATTCATCCAAATAAATACATGAGAGTTTCTCCTAGATTGCTATGAATTCACATGAAAGCTGGCAATCGGTGGGCTGTGATTGTAGCTTATATATCTATGTCAAGGATGAACGCGAGATATAAAAATTGAGGGATAATTGGAGGAAGTTTTGAGAAAGTGTGAAACAGTTTTTAATATTGTATTGTTTGCATGAATGATTGTTGTAAGAAGAAGAAAAAATACCGATAGGAAAGCGCTAATGTGTCGATTGGTGTCACAGAATAAGAGAAATAATAGACAATAGTGAAATCATTGAGTGCGCGTTTAAATAAAGGATTATTAGTTTCTGATACATGGTCCAAAATTATAAGTTGACAAACGGGGGATTGGGAAGCGTGAGCAATGCTGGGGAAAGTTGAAAAGATTTGATAATGGAATTAGTTAAAAATGTGCGGTAAAGGTGTCCACAGAAAAAGAACTGAACCCTGGTGGAATTAGGAAGTGAAATATTCTGTCATTACAAAGAAAAAGAAAACTAACTGAGATGAATATCCACAAGCTGTAAGAAACTCGGAAAACAGCATATGATGTTAATGATAGGGTGAAATAACTGAAGTACAAATATCGTCTAAGAGTGCAAGATAAGAATATGAATACCCGATGCTAAAATAATGAGAAATAATTAAAAAAAAGGATTAAGGCTAAATCTGCTAAGATTACTGTATCCTCAGGAATACGCCTATATCTGCAAATCACTGCATCGTTGGCAAATATATCTTACAATTGACCATGGAGTTAATGTCGCTCAGGTAAAGAAGGAATAAAAGAGGTCCGATAGCATTAACCTGGGGAACACCTGAAGTAAGTTCTACTGTTTTAGAGCTAACTGTATCTATGACTACCCTTTGTACGCGACCATTCAGAAAGTCTTTGATCCAATCCAGGATATTTTTCTCTATGTCATATGCTTATAGCTTTTTACACATGCTCATAGCTTATACTTTTACGGACGCTTTTTTAATATCTAGAGAAAACTCCGTCCACTGGAATACTGCTCTCTCCCGAGCCAAAGATATCATGCGTTAAAAGGACAAATTGTCTCTCGCAGGATTTACCCTTTTTGGATACTGTCTTGATTTTTCCATCAATAACTCTTGACTATCGAGGTGTCTCATTATTTAACTAGTAGTTAGGTAGTAGTAGTAGTTTTGAGGGGAGGCGACCGACAGCTGAGGTCATTTGCGCCATAGGGGATGGATAGGAAAGGATGAAGGGTGGAGAGAAACCCGGCGTCGACATTAGCCTACTCTTTACGAAAGGCGCCAAGGGGTCCGCGGCTTAACGTCCCATCCGACGGACGGCGTACTCACTCAAAGTGCCCTCCACAAAGCACCTCAAGCAGGGATCGAGATACCTCTGAAAAATATTCAACACCGCCGGGATTTGAACCCGGGCCCTCTGGGTGGGAAGCCAGTACGCTAGCCCCCGCACCATCTCGATCCCCCCTAGTAGTTTGGTATTCCATGACATTGCATGATACGGCTGTGAGAGAAATATGTTTGTCTCCTTGCTCGGTTCCTCCCTGTCTCCATTATAAGTGTTACAATAGCCGTTTTCCAGTCACTGGTAACCTTGTTTTCCACTAGGGACTTCTTAAATATGGTTTTTAAATACAGTGCAATTTCTGATATTAGTTCCTTAAATACATGACTTGGTATTTTATGGGGCCGAGAGAATTCATTACGGTTAATATTTTTCAGCAAATTTTCTATTCCATTATATGATAATTCAATTTTGGTATCGGTTGGTGGAAGCTTTTTGGCAAGCTATCAGGGACATAGGTGAAGACATTTTAAAAGAAGGAATTTAATAAGATGGCATTTTCCACACTGCGGGGTGCGCTTTCTTCTCTATCGGTTGTTAGTAAATTGACTGTAGGCTTATTTCCCTGAACCTCTCTGACATAACACCAAAATAATTTTGAATAACTTAAATTTTCCAGCTTAAATTTTCAGTTGATGTTTTCCTTTTGAATTCGCTTAACATTCCCGTAATTCTACCTCATTCGACCTAGATGCCTTATAATTATAATCTCGTAAAGGCTACCCAATTAAATCTATCTTTCCAATTAAACCTTCTCAAAATCCACGAAACAAACAAATACATCCTGATTGTGTTCTATGTTGCTCTTTATTAATAACCTCATTATTGCTGCCTATCTCCTATAAGAAATTAACTTGTATTTCCGAATTTGACAGATTCAGAGTGTAAAAATGATTCTTGAATTCTAGGAAGTATATTTAAATATATTCAAGAGGGTGAGCCAAATGAAAAACTTTAAACTTAAAAGCTTTTTATTTTGCAATGTCTAGAAATAATTAAGGTTCTCACTTATACAATTTCCATATGCAGTCCTATAGGCGTGCAACAAAAGTATTTTAGCACTTCGAAAGATCGCAAATGCCTAAAGAAAAACCATAGTTATAACTGCTTTAAATAAATGCCGTCACAACCCGGTGTGTCCCTCACCTGGTCGAGGGATGGGTGATACGGAAATATGTAAGACTCTTTTAAAACTGTTGTAGAACAGGTTTCATTGTTAAAATGAAATGGACGAATCACCATTCTGAACTATTATTTGTCCATGAATTCAGTTATGCTTCACCCCCCCCCCCCTGCTATTCCTAAATAAACGCATGAAAGATTGACGTTTCTTTGCATTTCATGTTGAAAATGGAACGACCATGTTTACATTATTTTTGCCTTCTGATATGCTGCCTATAGTAGGTCACTCATAAAAACCATGGCTATCACTGTGAGAAACAAAAATTTGTATTGGCACAATATTCCGAAATTGTAGCGCAGTTTTAAGGCTTCCATTTGGCTCACATATAAATTGTCGATAATACCATAGTATTTCATTGGTATAGGGAGCGTACTATTTGATTTTTTCATTCGAGAAAGACACATGCCATTATCAATAAGGTGGAAAGAAGCGTAAATGCTTGCTATGTCATAGTATGAAGAGAACGAGAATTCACACAGTTCCACGTAAGGTACACATTTTAAAAATATTCAAGGAAATATAGGGCTGACGTAGAATGTCGCCATGGCTGTTCAATGTCATTGCGGATAAATATACATTAATAAAATAGGTGAACGGATATGTATTAATTAAACATGCACATTCGTGCCTATTCTCTAATACGGTGACGGTACGGTACTTCTGGATGATAGACTGAAGCAACATTAAGGGCTCTCCTAATACCTGTGAGATTACAGAGTGAATTTAATCGAGCATAAAAGCGCCCAAACTAAAGCAGTTTCATTTGATGTGAGCGTAAATGGCGAAATATGAGCATGAAAGTTCTGTGTGCTTACGTTATGGCTGTGAAGGTGATATGATAGATGAGATTAAAACAAGTATGAATGTAGTTAGTACGGATGTTGGTAATGTGAGGAGTATATGAAAAAATATTCGTCTAGATCAGAAAAATATGTCAAGAGTATCAAGTGCACTCCTCCCTAGAATTGTGTGTGCGTATTAAAAGAGTACTCCAGAGTAGGGATGTATTACTATATGCGGTGGGTGGGCATGGTACAGCTGAGTATGCATTTACTTAGGAAAGGTAGGAAGAAGTAAAAAATATTGATTGGATACTTCTTCAACTCTCAATTACTACACGATATTGATTAGCTGATATAGTCGAGAGAATTGTTGAGTCCTTTCACCGTACAAGTACTTGGAGGTATACCTGTAATAATAGTTACGCTATACACATAATAAATATTCTATATCTCTCGATTCTTCTATAAGTTGATCGCTTTTCATTTTCCGCGAAACCGCTGAATGCCTCATCATTTCCTGTCGACAGCTCCTCACACCACGGGGAAACTTTATCGATGGATTTCTCCTTGGAAAAGAAAGATGGCACATTTAATAAATACATTTGGTCATAGATACTCCCAAGAAAATTCTGGGGCGTTCGACGGATGTGTCAATAAAAGCAACGCTCACGTCACCGCCCTTTTCTTTTCGACGGGACTCTTCTCGAAGGAAATATATAACCTTCGGTCACAATAGATTCAAGAATTGTTCCATCAAACGAATTGTTTACTTTTGCCCGAACGTAAATCAAACTAAATCTTACAATCGTCAGCGATCTTAGAGCTGCGTGTTTCCGTCATGGGATATTGATGGAATAGTATACCTTTTGAGAGGAAATGTAGGGTTGTGCAAGCAGTGAGTTTATATCGTCATAGGAGCCATCCAGAGAAAAAAAATTTGAGTATTACCTGGGACAAAATATAATAATAAGATTAATAAAAATATCTCATCAAACGATTTTTAATTTTATTAATAAGAGAGAAACACTTTCCTGCTAGACCAAAAATAAGCATTTCTTTGACTGTTGCGCCGCGTAAACGTAGCAGTGTAAAGAGTGGCATATAACAAAATAAAAATTACAACTTCGAAATTCTCCTGTATCTTGTTCGATTCCCATTATATCTATTGTTGAGCATATGGGAAAATAATTAAGTTAGAATTATGTTACAGCCGATGAGAAGCTATCACTCCATAAATGAATTGATTGATTGAGTCTCATTCATTAGACACATTGGGATTCAATGGTTGTGAAATTTGATAAATTTCTGCTGTTGATTCAAACCGAATGAAGATATTTTGTGAAGAAAATATTTATTTTGTAAGCATAGTCTCGATATGGTGGAAATAGAATAACATCTCAATCCCCAAGGCGTAAAATATCCCCATAAATAATAATGCAAGGGTGTTGTTTAAATTAAATGCACTGAAAAGTACTATGTTTTGTGGTTTGAGAAACTTATCGGGGTATTGGAGTTTTGAAGACAAAATTCCAATGCCTCTCGTTCAAAATACGAGTATGTCTTAATTTAGCTCGACACCTTGGTAATTGTGAAAAGAAAAAATGAAACGGCAAACAAGCTTGTTCATTCAGAGGGACCTAATTTTGTACACTTACAAATAACCAAGAAAATGCTTGAAAGGTCTTTCAACATAATTCAATGTTTCAAGAAACTGCGGGAGAGGCCGCGACAGTAACTTTTAACATATTCGTATGCTAAGTGGGCATTATATTGCAACAATTTCAGAGTGTAAAATTCATTCACCTTGACCGGGATTCGAATACTTCGATGTCCGGCCGAGTGCTTCGGCCAGTTAAGCTACAGTGGCGTCCTCTTTAAACAACGCGATTTGGGGGTGTTTTACTTGACATTGTAAAAGACATTTTTAGCGGATGACTCCATAAATCAAAGAAGAGGCCCAGATATAATTATTGGGACAGAGAACTGTTTACCCACTAATATTGCCGACAGTGAAATTTTCCCAAAATCTTTTTCCATTTACAGAAATGACAGAATAAATAGAATCAGGGACGGGGTTTTCATTGCAGTTAAAAATTGCTGAGTCAGCAGGGCAGAGGTAATTCTAAGTAATGGTTTGGAAAGCGTTTGGTGCTCAATTTAAAGGCCACAATCCAAAAGAATTTTTGTGCGCGCATTTTACAGACCACCAGTCGACAGAGACAATTCAATACTAGAATAAGTTCAGCAAATCAAAGGCTTCTAATCGCAACACAATGATTAAGATGTTATAATCGATGGAGATTATCGGAGGAGTTGTGTTATCTTTCTGGTTAGGCCTCATTTAGAATATGCTGCAAGTACAGGTATATGGGATCCTCACAAAGTCGGATTGATTGTCAAATTGGATCGCGTGCAGCGTAGAGGAGCTAGATTTGTGAAACGTTCTTATGATAAACTTAGTAGCGTATCCAAAATATCAGAGCAGCTAGGCTGGCAATCACTCCCGGAGCGAAGGTTAAATTACAGATTTAAGATCTTGCATGCATTGGAAGGGGGTCTCTTCATCAGTGATGTTGAATACCCCGTCGTACTACGGTAGGAGAGATTATGTCAATTAAATTTGAGAGATTAGGTGTAGGCCAAATCTACTATAGATGCTATTTTTTCCACGAACGATAAGGGATCATAATAACATTGTCCGACCGCGGTAGGGTCATGTTGAGGTAAAAATTAGTCTGGTGTGTATTCACCCCCTGCCACACACCCTAGCGGTGGCTCATAAATAAATGAAAAATACAGTTAAAAGTTACTGTCCCGATAGCTCCCGCAGTTACTTGAAATTTGCCAAAGGTAAAGCACCCCTAGTGTTTAAAGTTGGTTTTAACCTCGTGGACTGCTGCGAATCGCGTAGAACTACGAATGCTGTGACATCGTACGTACGGTATTTCGTAACTATATCTTGTTCCATTTTTAGCTCTCTAAAATTGTTGCATAATTCAATGTCTTAAAGCAATCTCCAAGTTGCATATAAATGGCAATTAGATCTGGTCGGGATAAAAAATTCCATGAGTGTGGCTGAGGATCATTTATTGATTTTTTAAATATATTAATTTTAATTTACTTAAAATCTATTAAATATATTTCTAGTACCCGGCTACCTTATGTACAAATACAAAAGTGAACCTTTTCTATTAAATAGGTCATCCTGCAACAAAATTTTTACCAAAATATTGAATTCTAAAAAAGAAAATACTAGATAAGAGAAGAAAAATGTGTACCCACTGCAACAGAGGTAGAGACGGTGGAGGAAGCAAATGTAACAAATGAGAATTTACGGCAGTAAAGCAACTACAGTACACAGAAGGGGGGATATAATGGAATTTTATAGTGGTGCATAGCGGCGGACAAAAATGTGTATGGGATGTAGAAAAAGAAATTTTGGGTCCTAGACATCTTTATACATTATTTCCCGAAGTGTTCACAACACATATGTATTCGTTTGTGGACTATGCAGAAAGGATAGGGCATGTCCGCCAGCAATCGAAATGCAAGGTCAAGTCACGGCATAGAACAGATTGACGGAGCATTTTCATGAATAAAGTTAGTAACCAACCCATTAAAATAGATTATTTGAACAAGGTAATCCAGATCATATTGTATTAGATTTGAATTTTTCGTGAGTATAATACTTTCGGATGTAATATTTTTGTAGTTCGTTTTGATTATATTATGCTGTTAACTAGAAAATGAAGTGTTTTATCATAATATTGTAATGAGTAGTGACTGATATCAGTAGTACCATTATTACTTGGACATATAAACCAATTGTATGGTGTAGAAATACAGAATAAGGTTTGGTTTTTTGTGCTTGCCTACAAGAAATTATGCTTGCTTGCCCTTGGCTTAGCATGGAGTTTATATCAGAATAACGCATCATCAATTCCTTCGCTAACTTTGCAATTTTACGACAAGCGATGATTTTCAGCGTCTTTACTAATATTAAGAATTTTGAAATATATGCCTCAATTACGAGGGTCGTTCAATAGCCATTTAGGGTAGATGGAGACAGCAAAAGTGGGGAACTAATGGAGAGGTCCCCTCCAGGACAAATGCTGGCAACGTCATCTGACACACGTAAGAAGTATGATTATTCATTTTGGTGGTACGTCGGTAATGATTTTGACAGAAGAGGAAATAGTAGTACATGAACAATCAAAGTAAAGAAGGGATTGGAAATTTTATACAGTTAATAATTCCCCAGCACAAGTTCCAAAAAAAATACCAATATGAAAAATTTCAATTAGTCCTTAAAATTGGAAAAGAAAAGGGATTCATGACGGAAACTGGGAGCATGGATGAGGAAAATCGAAGCATCCACGAGAAGTTTACGTAGGAATAAGGAAGGTAAAATACGAGGAGTTCCTCGATAGCAATAATATAGTAAATGTAAACACTATATTGGAATAATATGAGCGCGGATATTACACATAGAAGATACTGGGGCGACGGCGTAGGATAATGAATTGACCACATGCGACTATATATTCATCCTTTACAAAGGATGAATATCTAACGATCTTGAATGGAAGATCAAAGGGCAAAACAAGAATTAAGATCAGAACTGAATACAGTCCGATTACGAGAAGGATAAAGGGACAAGAGCACGACGAATTTCGAAGATTAGCATAGGAGAGGGAGCATTACAAGGAACGAGAAATGTAGAGAATAGAAACCACCCGCAGAAGAGAAACTCCGAATGACCTAAATGTATATACACAAGAAGCAAAAGAAAATAACTTGAGTAGTAATCAATCCAAAGGTTATTTTTGACAATTGAAGGTAGGTTCATCCAAAACTAATCCAAAAAGCATGAGCGACCAAACACTTAAGGTGGATGACTTCCTTTTCTTTCGTTACCATTTGGTTCTCCTTTAAGTCTTAGGAACTAGAAAATTAGCAACAGTAGGAATTATCTTCATATTATCATTTCTTGCCTCTACCTCGCTTTTCCAGCATTCTCCACTCTAAGGCAGTCTTTAGCAACCCATTCCCTCTCCGTATCTTCTCCACTCACTCGTCCACAGATGACACAGCAATTAAGAGACCTAATCGACGAAAAAGGAAAATAAAATAATCTAACAAAAGAATTCATTGAAATCTATTACTAGAAGTGGAGAAAATTAATCAAAAATGAACAAGGTCATACCGACATAACATACCAGCAAATGAGAAGTTGGTAACTTCTGGAAAATAACCAAATACAATAGCATCAGTAAGCGTAAAATGATTATGACCGAAGACGAAGCCATATAAAACACATTGAAAGACATCGTACTGTTCAATCATGGATAGAAATCTCTAGGAGTAAAGCTGAATGTGATATTAAAACGATGTGGAAGGGGAAGATCATGGAAGAGGATGTACTCAAACATGAATTCTACATAACAGCGAAAAAACCTGAAGATGGATCGGAACGCTGATTATCCGTCCAGGACGACTAAAAAAACACGGAGAAGTTATCAACAAGAGCAAAAAATCTCATAATGGAAAAATAAGAAAATCTATACAAGTAATATATTGCATTGATTAAAGTAATACATGGGTGAAGTGATTCGATACGGAAGAAAACGAGAAATGAGAAACGTGAGGAACACCAGAGATAGTTAATGCGTATAACAAAATGCTGTTGTTTGGAACTTGAAATCTGCGTGGTACTCTGTATATCACCGATAGGGTGAGTGGCAGAGGGTTATTTAACAACAAGCATTCAAAACATTCGCAATTTCAGATTTGAAATTGTTGAATACATTTCATCGGAGAGTAATACTGGGACCAGTATTCTGGAAATGGCCAGTTGGAACCCAGATATTGAAAATTGCCTTCAACTCTGCAGTCTCTACACTATAGCAATGCCAATAGGTCTACCAATTAAGTCCACTTAACATTGCAGGATTCAGTAATATGTTAAGCCGAGGATTCCTTGTGACATCTCGTATGCTACTTCATTCGAATGTTTCAGTCAATTTTTGACCTATGCACAAATTGGAAATATTAATATGCTTACCTTGTAATTTGAAATAAGTTGATAAATTGCGAGGTTTTGCACAGGTAATCAACTGACTTTTTTGGATGTCGTAGGATTTATGAGGGAGGAATTTGATCGGAAGATTTCGTTAGATGAGTGTTAGCTGCTATTCCAAAAAAGGGAAATACGACAATATGTGAGGACTACAGACAAACGATAAGTCTGATTTCGCACGCAGCTAAAGTAGTTCTTAGGATCATCAATTGCGTTCAGGAAGAGCAGAGGCACACGTGATACCATTGCAGTAATGAGGTCACTGATAGAGAAAAACATAAATTACAATCATGATGCTTTTTCAAGTTTTGTAGATTTATAAAAGGCGTTTGATAGAGTAAATTGGACAAAACTAGTGATCAAATTGTAGAAAATAGGAATACATTGAAGAGATAGGAGACTTATCCGCAACCTGTACAGCCCAGGCAGGAGTGGCGGATAGCGAGTCTAGATGGGCAGTGTTAGGAAGAGGAGTAAGAAAAGAGGGTCTATTATCATCTGCGCTGTTCAACCTATATGAGGAGAAAATGGTTAAATAGCTATGCGAAGAACTGAAGAGAGGACTGAAAGTCTATGGATATTTCATGAACTCAGGTTTTCATAAGACCACGCTTTGGTTTGTCATCAGCCCAAGGGTTGTAAACTTTGATGAGCACATTGAAAGGTCAGTGAGACAGTTTTAGGATAAAAATAAATGTAAATAAAACAAAGATAATGGGGTTTTCCAGGAAGAGGAAGGCTAAGTTGAATATTAAAATAGGAGGGCAAAAAATAGAAAAAGTGGAAAAGTTTACCTATCTGGAAAGTGTTTTGGACCAAAATGGTCTAAGTAGTAGAGACGGAGGAAAAGAGTTGAGTTAGGCAAAGAAGCTTTCACATGAAAAATAAAATTAATGACAGGGACTTCGAGTAGGGATGTTAAGAAAACGCTCGTCATAACCTTGATGTGGAACGTGATTTTGTGCGGCGCGAAAACATGGTCATTGAAGTAGGATGATAAGCGTAGACTAGAGGCTTTTGAAATGTGGATGTGGAGAAGGATGGAGAAGGTGAAGGGGACAGAAAGGAAAGCAATCGAGGAAGTGCTAGGTGGGGGAGGAGTGGGGACTATTGGGAGAAATCAAATAGAGGCAGGAAAGATGGATGCAGAGCTTGTTCACGGGCAATGGGATGTTGAAGACTGTGGCAGAGCGGGGGAGGATGTTAGGCAAGCGAGGAAGGGGCAGGAATATGATAGGGATGTTGGACGGAACGAGGGGAGGAAGTATATGGAGTTGAAGAGGGTGTAATGGTAGAATAGGATGTTGGGTTGTGTTTTTCAGGAGCCAGAAGGAAAAGGCCGTTGTAACGTTTGGTAGCTTGTGTCCATCGAAAACCTACCTTAACCGATAGACTACCGATAATAATAGTCACATTTTATGAAGATTTAAAACACATGACTAGAACACATGAATTTTAGATTCTTGAAAAACAGATCAACTTTGGAGACCACACACTAAGGGGCCTATTACGAACCGTGCACCACCTGCGGAGATCCTCCGCCGGCGGTGTGATACCGTCCGAAATGAGTCACTGCTCAAAGCCATTACGAATCGCTCGCCGGCACCAGAGAGACCGCTGGGCAATATCAAGTCGCCAGCGATGAGTCTCACCGCCCAAAGCAATTACAAACGATTTTCGGGCGGAGTCACACCACGACCAGCAACCCTGCCTTTGTAAAGCCGCCTGGCTACATTTTATGCTAATATTCAGATGTCTTGTTAAAAAACCTTAAGTTTGAGGATAGAGGGGCGTTCAACGCTATCATTTTAAATTTAATGGAACCAGAACTGTTGAGGAAACACGTAAAGTAAAATTTGAAATTTAGTGTCGTCAGAAATATTTAATAAGGACGTCGAGTAAGGATGCTTTTCATACTCGTAATATACTCGTATATACTCGTAGTATACCCATGAATACTCGTAATTAAATATACCCATTTCTGGAAAATGTCCCACGTATCATTCCATCTGCTATTCGGCTGCTCGCCATTTGCTCACGTTTTAAGGATAACATAAACACAAATTTTTCACGACCACTAAAATGATCAAACCGACCAGTCGGGTGGTGAGACTCCGACCCACCAACCCCGTAAATCTCGGAGCACAGAGTATCCCCGTCGGGCGACATAAAACAGCCTGGCGGAGTGACTACGAACTCAAGTTCGTTATAGATACGTAAGAGTAAAGGTGGAAAAAAGACGTCAAGTCATTGCATCAAATTTATTCTGCACCAATCGAAGCCATTCGCGGGAATAATGTCAACTTTTCAAATTAATGGGCTAACTTGTTAAGGATAACAGCGAAGTTAAAGAAATCCGTCAACTTGAACAACGACCTAGTCGCCACATTGCAAATGAAATTCTGAAAAAAATACGAATGAAATGAAGAAAGGAGTACGAAAAGAGGAGTTAAGATTCCACTAGTACTTTTCAAAACCTATTTATAAGAGGCAATTAAAGAATTGCAAGAAAGGGGAGAAAATGAAATGTAAGTGGATGTATATGAAAATAAGATACGACAAATTGCGAATGATATGGCAGTTAGAGCAGAGAATCAGAAGACATGCAGAAACCATGAACTCAGTAGATCAAGTATTTGAAACATTCATATTAAAACCAACACGGAGGCCTACCTAATGATAACTTGCATGAAGACGGTCGTGTATTTTTAAAATTTGATGGACCAGATAGTCGAAGGAACATTGTGAAATCAAAGTTGAGAAGAGTGGATATCAGACACGTGCTTCTACAAAAAACCGGAGCATATTTTTAGTTAGTGAAGTCATGAAAAATTAACAGTGAACGTCGGCAGCGTTATGTAGTATTTTCTGCCATCGTCCTCAAGCTCCAAATGTTAAACATCAGTAGCTCAACATTTAAGATTGATTTCTAGCAGTTTTGTATTCGTCTCCATTCGGTTATAATTCCCTTACGCCCTGTTACCTTTTGTTTCTCGCATCATCGTCGATTCGTCCTATGTACTTGTCAGCATCTGCATGAAAGAAATAAAGGGAATGGGATTGGTGCGGTGGCCAACGTACTGGCATCCCACCCAGAGGGCCCGGGTTCAAATCCCGGCGGTGTTGAATATTTTTCAGTGGTATCTCGATCCCTACTTGAGGTGGTTTGTGGAGGGCACTTTGAGTGAGTACGCCGTCCGTCGGATGGGCCGTTAAGCTACGGACCCGTTGGTGCCTTTCGTAAAGAGTAGGCTAATGCCGACGCCGGGTTTCTCTCCACCCTTCATCCTCTCCTGTCCATCCCCTATGGACGGGAGATATTATACGAAACAAATAAATGAAATGAAAGGAAATGTTTTATGTGTGTTTCAAATTGAATTTAGGACTTAACGGCTAATTTACTCTTGTCAAGTCATGAAAAAGTGCCAATTAAGAGTATGGCAAAATTGAGGCCCTGATCTAAAACAAAATCTATTATTGAAACAAAAATTAAAATGGGTTAATCAAGAGGTGCAACCAGAAGAGCTTTACCATTTAGGAAGTAGGAGCACTAGCAATTTGAAAAATCAAAAACTAGTAGAATAAATCTACATCTTCCCCATGATGAATATTCACCCTAAGCATAAAACATAAGCAGTAGAGAAAATATAATAGGGGCAAGCTTTTGAAGCACATTACAGAGCGTTGAGTAGAGATGACAACCGTGGAAGAACAGAAAAAATAAGATTGTAAACTATCAAAGAAATGAAAGGTACCGCTGGAGGTGAACACAGATGCATCTTGAAGATATCTGGTAAAGATGCATCTACATCTACATAATACCCTGCAAGCTGCCGCAAGGGCGTATGGCGGGGGTGTTAGTTTACCATCACCTTTTTCCATCTGTAAAAAGGAACAATACCACATGCAAAAACAACATGAAAAACTACACACACTGCAGCGCACACACTTATGCAAAAAACCCATCATCCAACACTCATTCAAACAAATATACCTTAAACCAACAAACAACTGCACCCCAGGATGCTGCACTAAAGCCATCCGACAACACACAAGCCAGGACAAAACAGGCAAGAATGCAAAACTCCACCACCACATGAACATGCAACATAAAACACTCTCCCCTGAGGAGACAGTGAAAGGCAGGGAATGCGACCCAATGTTGCAGGTAATGGGCAGATCCCTCTGGGGAGAGGGATGAGGGAAAACATGCCAATCCAAGGAGAGGTGAGAGAAGGAATTATAAAAAGGCATATGAATAAAATAAAAACTCATTGAATGAAAGTCATTGAACTGGCTGAAAACCAAGAAAAGATGTTTTCAGATCTAATTGAGCAAAGATTTGCACCAAATCAAATAGAAGATGAATGATTATTGATTAAAACATTGTTAAAGTCTTATACTGCCCAATGGAAGATTAAGTACACTTATCAAGAATGAGTATTATTTATTAAGTGGAAGTACCAGGTGTTTTCATTAATCATAAACAGACTATAAGTTATACTATATAAATTCTTTCAATTATTTGGGCAGAAATTCATCTTAATACCAACTTGGGATCAGAGAAAATGCCTCATTTTTACATTTGATTTTGCTTGCATTGCACCAATCCTAAAAATTTGTCGTGTCCTTGACTGGAATAATGCAATTTATTATGCCCAAGTACAAAAGAACAGAGTATAGAAAGTGAATAAAGTATAGAGAGTGAACAAAAGAATTAGCTAGTATTTGGTTTTTTTCAGTTTAAGTCTTCAAAAGAGGGTATTTTCAAGGGAAAGGCATGTAATATTTGTGAAGTTCATTTTGGTCTAGGGATGTTATAGATCAGTTGTTTGTACCTCAGTAAATGCATGATAAATGCAGAATGTATTATTTGGAGAAAGTATATAATGACATCATTGAAAAATAGTTGTGGAAGATTTGGACGGAATATGGATTGAATAAGATGTTAGTGAATTTCATCCTTGCAATTTATGAAAATGGAGAAGAAAGTGGCTATAACATTTTTATTGACCACCTTGAAACTATGCTGAGTGTAAAACAAGGATGCATAACAATGCCAAATGTATTCAATGCTATTATGAACCATGTGATAGATGGATTCATAGATAAGATAGGTCATAAATACACATTCATATCCTTTTATATCACAATGGTGGAGTATTGGTAGTTGGGAGATTACAATAAGCTATGTATAACTCATATGAAGTGATTGGTGATCAAAATGCATTAAAAATGACAGTTTATGTGCTTGATTAGGCCAGGTTTTGTTGTCTCATTAAACTGTTACCCACAGTTATGGTCGAAATTCAGTTTATCACTTATTGAGACATGATAAAATTGGTCATTAGAGAATTTAAAGAATGACAGGATCATAAGGGTAAATGGTGAAATATCTTAGCAAGGGAATATTTTGTGTACCATGCCAGAATATCTGCAACAGATGGTAAGATGTCCAATGAGACTGAACAAGTAGAAGTATGGCATTTGCTGGTAGTACATGCCTGATATAATAAATTGTCTAAGGCAGCAAAAATTACAATGTATAAAAGTATGTATTCCTCATCATATTATCATACCAGGACACCTGCTAGGTTTCATCAACTTGTAGGAAGTAAATGTGTACAGGGTATATATAGCATATGTATACAAGAAAAAATAACAACAGGGGGAAGGCCACAGTGAAGGATGTGTGAGTCATGAAATAATGAGGATTTCATGCCCTGGCAATAGGTTAACATTAAAGAAGTGCACTGTATAATGTATTAGTTGAGAGTATACATTGTCCATTCAATTTTTATGTAATATAAAGAATTAAATGTATTCAAAAGAAGCTTTTAAGAAAGGGAATAATAGAAGAGCATGTATAAATGAGATACAACTGAACTATGCACAGTAAGATGGAATAATATGGAATAAATTAGTAACAACCTTTAACCTAAAATCATATTTCTTTCAACCAAGTCTGTGCTGGATGGAAAATGAATGAGGGATTGGCATGCATTAATTGTACAGAAAAGAATAACACTACTGTTGAATCCACATGATTATAAAAAATATGAATCTGACATTAATTTTAATGGAAACATACAATTGATAAAATGAAAAATTGCATAAGAAATGAAACAAAAATTTGGATTTGAGATTCAGGTTTTGATGGTCTAGGGATTTGGATTCAATAAATTTCTGTATTTCACCTATGCTTAATACTTATATGGTATCACTACATTTCATGGTTTGGAAAAGAAGTCCTGGCCAAGTTTAGTGGAAGCTAGATATTCACTACAAGCTCCTAACCTCAACTGATCATCAAGTAGTAAGAGAGGTCTTCAAATATAACTCTAGTCCATGATGATAAATAATAGGTTTCCAATTGAAATAAATCAATCTAATTGAAATAACGATATAAATGCCAATGAAAACTAAAAAAAAAAGAAAAATTGGGAGTTAAACTATTACGTTCCCTTGTAGCCACTAAATGTTTTCTCTAGTCTAAAATAAAATTACCATTTAACACAAATTGTAAACTGATTTGAAATCACATGCAAAAAATTTCCTGATGAACTAACTTTTACAAATTCAGCAAATACCCACACTATGAACTAAAATCCAATGGAGAAAAAAAAATTTCAAACAATGACTCCAATATAGCCACTCTTGAAGCAAAGTCTGGGAGTCTCAATTTCAAGCATAGTTAAGTTCTCCAGGAGAGAGAAAAAATGCATTTTTTCCACCTATTCATGGAAAATGTGGATGCAAGACTTGAATAATGGAAGGCTAAAATTTTTTAATGAGCATAAGAATTCCATTATGCTTTCAAAATGGAGACCCAATTGAAGACACACAATACTTGGATAAACAAATAAGTAATAAACATAATACCTTAGAAATTATAATTCTAAGAAGTTAATAGGGCTAGATAATACAAATATTTTTTATGGATTAAGTGAGGAAAATTAAATCCAAATAGTATTAATCATTATCCATTAAAGACATCCAAACCCATCCGCAAATATGGAATGCCAAGTATAGAAACCTTAACCACCCACTGCTCATTGGACAATAACAAATTTACCTGCAGATCCACATAATAATAGCAACAAGGTGCTGTGAATATTCCAATATGTAATAAAGCCATAACGACATATCAGGATCATATCAATCAAACAGTAGATGAGAGCGGAAAACATCAGACCAATTAACCGACCTTCAGATCATTTATATAACTTAAAAGAATATAATGTTAACAATATGAGTAGTTTCCTCTTATTATAAATATGTAGGCCCAAAAGTATATTTTGTAGGGATTCATTTCTGAAGTACAAAATGGCAGAGATCAATGACAATAATGCTATAAATCTGAAAAATATCGTTTCCTTAATATCAAAGCTTAGGAAAACATAACTCAAGAAGGCACACTAAGGGTTGTGTAGGCACACAGTTTTGTGGTGTTTCAAAACCACGTTTTACTAAAAACTATATTTGTAGTGAAAAAATTTCTCTAGCTGGCAGTGCAAAATTTCTGCATTCAAAATCATTCAGTTGATTTCAGGAAGAGAATGTGGCTAGTGAGTGAGTGAATATTGACTGAAATATTTCACGACCCCAAGTTTTTCGAACTGAATAAATTACACCAATAGCTATATTCTCGAATAAAATGAACTCAATGGTTTCGCATTAATCAAACTGTGTTTAACAAAATTATGCTACAAACAAGAACTAGTTCAATGGCGCCTTATGCTATACTTAATGCTCACATTAACATATTTAGTCAGTCAGTCTCCACTGCTAAGAAAAGTGTGAGCGATAAAGTTATTTTACTCAAATATTGGTGCACCCATTACTGTGAATTACTATCAGAATAAAAATACACCTTGTAGTTTACCACAAGCTTACCACAATTTAGTAATTTCGGTGGTGTTATGCAAATATTCGCGAAAATATTAAAAAGCATAAACTTTCATAAGGTTTTCCTTCAATGTACATGGTATCACATTTCTGTAACCTAGTGCAGAATTACGTTACCATGAACATAGTATATCAAGAGAAAAATGAATTTATAGACTATAAAACTTTAAGACATTGTTTCAGAGCTTAATATTTTCAGTTTTTTCAAGGAAGCAAATGACCAAAGGAATTTTTTTAATACATGAACTACTAGTATACTACCTATTACTACTACATATTAATACTACTAGCATACTATACTACTAGTATTTACTTTTCGAAGCATTTATGTTGCAAATGTAAACAATCTCCATAAATTATATATAGGACGTATAGTATATCAAATTATATTCTTAAAAGTTTTTATTTCACCGTCTGGTAGTATGAATTTATACGCAAAAACACTAATCCTTCATCACCAACATCCTTAAAATAAAAGTAAACCAGAATGAAATTAAATCATTACGATCCTGGAATTGGTCAGTATCCATGCAGAATTAGGTATGAGGTAATGGGAGTTGATTTTGCCACTCACCGAGCTGGTAAAATATTTTCAATAATTATAAACCTGCACTGACAACATAAAAATCAATCTTCCAGAATTACGTGTTGTGGAACAGTACTACACACCACGATATTCTTATTTGTACGGCGAAGTATAAGCAAAATCGACTAAAATTTAACTTCAAATCTCATCACAAAAGTCTGAACTCCGACATTATAATACGAGAACACGAGCACGGTTCTACATAAATTTAAATTTTCGAAAGTTAATAGTTTAACACAGTTTTAGATAGTTCAAAATAAACCTATTAACACACGAATGGGATGAGGTACCTCTTAAAAAACAATGCTACACTAAGGACCCTATATGTTCACTCCTAGACGAAGAACTCATGGAAAACATGTAACAAACTATCGAAGGCATGCGCGTAATTACGAACTTTCCTAGCACTCATTATAAAAACAAGCTAACATAGATAGTGACTCACGTCCATGTAGAATTGTAAGTTTACTTTCATAATCTAAAACTATCAGAACAATGACATGTGACAATGACCACTAAGAATATTTCTAATTTATAGTCACAATTATAACCTTTTTAGAGTGGAAATTAACTATTAGATTCGTTTTCAGAATGCATTTTATTAGGAATCATCTCTCGCGTCGACCATTAGTTTGCCCTTTATTAATTTCAATAGTCTTATTCATAGCGTATTCACCTTTTGATGGTTAAATTGAAAATGTAGCACCAACATTGAATTAGATTCTTAAAAGAGATTTTTTAGGGTACAATTGAAAAACAATAAACAAATAAAAAATGTCGTTGATTAAATGCTTAAATATCATTGAAAATGAAGAATTGGGAAAACTTATAAAGAGGATCAATTCAAAGTTAAAATTGACAACATGAACAAGATATCACAATTACATCTTTTAAAAGATATTGTATTAATTCATTTACCTTTTGGCATACTGAATACTTAGGAGCTTTTTTGCGTCATGTTTCCCTGAAATGGATGCAGTAGAATGTGTGAGACTGCAAGAATCATTTATTCGAAAATTTTCGAAATTGAATTTTAATGTTATTCTAGAATAAAATACTGTTGAAATTATCTTACCGGAGCGATTCGTGATCTGGATAACCCCAGACCATGAAATACCTGTACGTTTCATTGTCAGTCACAATTTCCGGGCGAGCGTGCAAAAAAAATGGTTGCGATGATTTATCTGAACAAAAGACTTAGAGCTAACTAATATTCTTTCTATTTAATGCGTAAGTGGTTAAGATAACTCAGAGCCGGTCCCTGGCACGGAAAAATCTTCGCCGTAAACTGCTTCAGGCTAATCAGTGTGACTGTGTGTATTTTTCATTTCCCGAATACGGTTCCTGGTAATAGGATATATTTCCTTGTAAACCTATTCGGGAAATAACCCCACTTGTGGAAATGTGAACGTCCTCCTATTTTGAATGTGTATCTGATCACTGTCGAAGGATTAACTTTCCCCTTATATCACCGCACTACTCTCAATTTTACCCTCTTTATTACTTTTAAAGTGGTGTACAAAACCCTATGGCTTACGGAAATATTATTTAAAAGACTAGCAAAATGCTGATATAATACTAGGTCGAAATGGGTGATTCAATTATGCTCGTAAAATTCGATTAGCACTATATTTGCCAACAAATGCCCTCATTTACTTAAACAGTTCATTATTTTCGCGATAAAAATAAAAATACTTTTCTACACTTAAATACTTAATTATTTATAAAAATGCTTTCTTTGAAAAAATAACTAGCACTAAAGGAAATGGAAAATTAAATTTTATTGCTTTCATTTATTTAGTGACGTGAGAGCAAATAAAAACATTAATACTTATAGGCCATGCTGAGAATTCTTGAGCAGCATCAATACTTTCAAGCAGGTTAAACTCATTACGGACAACTTTCCAAGTCTAATAGGCAATTAAATATTAAATATATTGATAATTATGATTTGATTAGAAATTTAAAGCAATAATATTGGACTCAAATCTTAATATTTCTATAGGAAAAACAGAAATTCTTCCTTTCTCCACCCACAATTCTTCACATTTTACCTTTAGTTGCCTAGTTACCTAGTTGCCTAGCTTCTGGTACTGCTGAATGAGTTTTTTTTAGAAGAAAATTATCAATTATTAATCTACAATATCTTCAGCGCCTCTGAATGGATGTAAAAACTCTGTTGTGAGAATACAGCCTTTTCTTCATGCACAATTTTATAAGCATATTTTATTTCCCAGCTTATCTATATTTGACATTATACTACATATAAATTAACTTTGACGCTACGCCTTAGATTAAAAGACTTTGAATATCGGTCGCCTCTTCTAATGACTACTACCACTACTTGACTTTGATAAAGTAATTATTCAGATATCATTTATGGTGTAATTCGCTTTTTGAGTCTTTATAAGACAAATCAGCTTAAAATCTTTCGATTTACTGCTTCAAAGAGCTGCGAACGGAATAAAAGGAAAGGCTTTTAAAAAAACAATATCACCTTTATATTGCTTAGTATAAAAATATTTATTCTTTCTAAAAATATAGCAATATCGCGAATAAAAAATTATTGCATATTAGAGAAATTCTTTTTGTTTTGAGTTAATAGAGTAGTTTCTAACCAAAAAGGAGATGGCTAAATTTTTGTGCAACTTTTCACAACTCTGATAATAGCTCAAACATTTTAATGTCTTTATTCTGACTATAGTTTTCAGCAATTCAATTCATGACTCGAATCACATTCGCGTGATTTCTGACGCCTCGTAGTTCAGCGGGACACCATTTCAAGGACAAAGGCCGCCAGGACTCGAAGCACTTGAGAGATGAAACGAGAAGCTTTGAATTCATGGAACTGGAGCAGTCGTAGGAGGGAGGAGGTTGGATTTTTTGTGGTGCATGGATGTGCTGTCCAAAGGATTGGTGCATGGAAAGTAGATAGGATGCTAGAGAGAACTCAATTGGCCGCTGCAAACGGAGTATATTGGAGACGGACTTCTGGGCAATGATATACGAGAGGAAAATGGGAAGGTAGATATGAGAATACCGGATGGTGGGAGGCACGAGGTTTCAATGGCTTTCAAATGAGGTGATATATGAGCAGAGAAGTACGGGGATGGTGCTACGCCTCTCCGCCATAATGCGATCGATTTGCATAGAATTTGGGGAGAAATGAAGACGAACAAAGAATATCCCTGCAATATTTTTCAGGCAATACGGAGTTTTGAGTTCCCTTTCCTGCCTCTTGCGGCCGATTTTTTTTCTATGAATGAGAAAAAAAATGATTCATAAAATTAACTCGCATTACAGCTGATAGCGTATGGTTTCTTCACACTCTGGAATAACAAAGATTTTAATTGCAAGACTCCACGGACTCACCGTTAAATAGAGAATAAATCCAGAATCTTTAATCCATATGAATGTGAGGTCGTGGTAATTCGCAGGGAGGCAACCAATAGCTGAAGTCTTTTGCGTCATTAGGACTTGGGGAGTAATTATGTGAGAGGTAAGATTTTCGGGAACGACTAGAGAGAAGCCCAACTAGAGGACTTGTAAATGGCCACAGAAGAAGGATGGAGAGATAAATGGTGTCATCAATAGCTTACTCTCGACGAGAGAAATTCAGAAGTCCAGTGTTTAACGTCCCCTCATAAAGACGGAGCTTTTCACTTGATATTCTCCAAACAAGGCACTACAGCGAAAATAGAAAGCAATGTAAAATCCTCCTCGGTAAATGTTTGAACGAAGGTCGAGATTTACAAGCATGAAAACTCAACAGGCATAATGCTAATCTCAAAAAGTAAGAAAATTGGAATACTCATTCGAGGTTACTCGCGATTCTACACACTTCAGATAGCATATTCAATCAAATAAAAATACTATGATTGAATGGACATTTTTTAAACTTTTTTTACCAGCAGCTTGCATTGCTATTCTTTGAACCAGACAAATAACTGAAAAAAAATGATTTGACTTGTTCGTCGATGCCTTGATAAACTAACTACATGAAAGTTTTGGCTAACGATAGGTTATGCATAACTTGGAAATATAGCGTAAAAACTTCATTTTTTGTGAATAATAGCATTAGTAATAATAATGTGTGAAGATAGTCGTATTAAAATGGGAGGCGACCAACGGCCTAGGTTATTTGCACCATTAGGGATAGGTTGGTGATTTGGTAGGAGTAGGTGGCACTGGGTAGGAGGAGGGGCGGATAAAAACCCGGCTTCACCATTAGCCTACCCTTGACAACAAGCGCCATGGGATTCACAATTTAGCGTCCCATCCGACAGACGGCGTATTTCAGTTGAAGTGCGATCCGCATACAAAGTGGTGCAGGTAGCACTCTAAATGGGCATCAAGATACCACTTCAAAACTCAGCCACCTCCGGTATAGGTTGTCATATATTACACAATCAAAGAAAATTAGTCTCGGTTCATTTATATCTAGGATAAAGGTTTAAACGCATGTTGAGACTTTTATTTTATATGAATTGAAACAAATATTATTTTCCTCGTTTAAATGATATTAACTTAGGGTTAGACTGGGGTAAAGCATACTACTCCAGAAAGAAGAAAAATCTTGACACGCATAAAAACGACTGTCGTCCGAATTCAAGCTCCTTGCGGTCTCAAACGCAGTGCGGCGAAAAATAAGTCAAACGTCTGCAGGAACAGCGAAAGAATCTAAGAATGACAGTTATTAGTGACCCAGGTGACTTAAATGGTCGAAAAGACGTATAAGAGGCTTAAGAGGTAAGGAATTAGTTCCAATGGTACGGTTAAAACGAGCATAGAATGCTTTTGTCGGGTGAGGAAAAATGGCACGCGATAGATTATTTTCTGCAGAGGAAAAATAATTCAGGGTTTTCCGAGTCACGCCGGCTGCGGCGTTCTTGGGGGACCTTAAATGCGATCAATCACCAGCCGAGAGAACCTCCCAGCTCTCCCATGCACTCTGGCGACGAAAAACCTGAAAGACGCCGAATCCTAAATCTTTAATCTTCGCCGACAGAATTTTTCTCTCGATGCAGTCCATCTTTCCGCGAGCCCCAAACCTGTTCGTCTTCCATTATTTAACTTCTCAATCTCTGAATTATGATCTAATTTACCTCTTTAAAACGTGGCCATGGCTTTTTAGCATCTTCACTTTTGATTGAAAAATGCATCTTGAATGCGTGCACAATTTTTGAGTCAAATGACTAAATTCATGCAATGTTCGTTATTGTTAAATCACTCACGGTACGTGCACAAAAAACGTAGGCACGCTCGAAACAGCTCACCACTGCGTTATTAATCACGCTTTGGGCTACCCTTGATTGGGAGAACAAGTGGCAGGATTGTAATTAACTATGTTAACGTGAAAAGTCAAATGGTTAGGTGGACGAAGTAAGAAACATTAAACTATCAAAATATGCTCTAAATGTTATTATTTTCATACTTTGTGTACCCATTATTATGTTTTAAATCGCACATAATAGTATCAAGTGAAAAAAACAATGAAATGGTAGACCAGATACGTATTACACGTCCATGTGTGTATTTCTAAATGCGGGAAAGTAGAGCTATGAATTTCTTCTTAAATTAGGATACCCACGCATTGTTATGTTATTTCCACAATAAATATCAATCTGATAATTCCCGAGAATAAACAATTTATTATTTGATAAAGGCATTTAATGTTCTCCGTTTATTTTTATACATATAAATACAGAACATTGCGAATTCATTCACGCAATGCTTTCTAAGCCTATTTATTTATTATTTTTATGAAAATATTTGTTCACATTTTTATAACATTAGTGTTAAATGACATATTCACAATTAACATATGTTAGATTATAACATAGTGCATCATTATTTTTATTTCATGAGTGTTTTATAATGATCTTTTTCCCATTAAATATAAAAAATTGTGTGCATAATATTTTTAACAAGAACTGCGCCGGTAAGAAATATTGTAAAGCACCAAGTCGGACTAAAAGCAAGCCCCATAATAACAACCTGCAAACATTCTCGTTTCAAAAGACACCAGATCAGATGTAAATATCTTTTGTATTGTCTTTTCCCCTTTGAAAATGTTCTTCTACTTGTACACTAATCGTGAGTCTTAATTACTTTTTACATCCACATACATACACAGTTATTCCTTCATATACATTTAGCACTCCACTTCTACAAGGGAATTTTTGTTACCTCTCATCTCATGAATGCACAATAACATCGAACCAGTGAACTTATAATAGTTTATATAACTTAAATACAATTTTGGACGGAATATTTAGAAAAAAAGGCACAAAATTTCGTAAAGTCTACCTTGAATTCTTCAAAATTTTCTCATCGAAAACAATATGTTTGATTCCTAACGACACATCCAAAAACGAAAGCTCTTACCTCCACGAAAACTATTATTTTCTCATAACTGAATTACATATATGCTGACAAATTAATATGGAGTATGGACATGTTCATGTGATCCATTCCCGGGAATGCAAATTCTTTTAAGAGTATTCTTTCACATTTTAAAAAATTCTTGTCTCAAAAAATTTATTAAATACACATAAAATCATCATGGTAAAAAACTGCCTCATTTATGCATCCCAGCTTGGATCGGCTCCAGCACTTGCAAGACTCTGGAAAGAAGAGAGAGACCTTCATTAGCTTTAATAGCGTCATTATTTCTCATTAGCCTCGTTATTATTTTAGTAAGAGAATATTTTTCCTGTCCATTGAACCTTACTAGATTATTGAAACGACATTTTCACTTGTTCAAATTTGAGAAATTATTACGCGAATAAAAATAATTTAAATGACGACTCTGCTTGAACAATTATAACCATCTCCAATGGCAAATATTTAATAAATAAAATCTTTACTCTGACTGGTTACAGTATTTAATCAAAGATTAAATCCAGTATTTTTTACCACATCCGAAATGTATTGGGCGTATGTCATACCTTCCTCCAAAATGGAGACTAAAATATATTTCTAAACATTATAGTATCTTGAAGAAAACTGGTTTTCATTTGTGTTTTTGTATCAAAATATCTCTCTTTGATTTTTATATTTTATTCTTTTTTTATCAAATTCATATCTAAAATTATCAGTTTATCACATTATTATTGCCTGTTTGTTTTGACACTTAACCGCACATGATGAGCTGCTTTTCCTCTCCTCTTATGATATTCTCTGTCAGGGCTTTCCTTTTTGTTCTCAAAAGCTTCAATTTTGACCATTAATCTAATCTTTTTGTATTTAAATTGTGCAATTAGTGCATTACGTCATTCATACAGTGGCGGACCCAGAGGTTGTGGGCAAGCAAAGGGGTTCAGGCATCCAAAAAAAAACTCCTAAAATGATATGATATTCCTGAAATTAGGTTTTAGTATACCCTTTAAAATTACCAAGAACCCAAATAATGAATAAAGTTGATTCTACCAAAACTGTTTGGTGCGTTTCAATTATAACTGACTTCAATCTCATCATCATCCACCGTTCAACACTGGGGGTAAGGATTACTCCCTATAGAAATTCATCCCTGGATCCGCTACTCATTAATAAGCAGTCTTTAGTTTTCAATTTTTCAATAAATTTTAAGTAATATGGGAAACGTACCAAAAACTTATATAAATAATTTTATTTTTGAAATTCTAGGTTAGCAAATAATCAATTCCTTCCATGATATCAAAATTGAATGAGGTTTATTATTAAGGGATAGCAGCATCAGCATCACTCACCTCCTTCTTGATCGCCAACAGAGTTTTGTGAATATTTCTTAGAACCGTTGGAGGTACAGACTGCGTAAGAGCACGATCAAAGGTCTCGTGTGCCGCTAAGCACCGGAAAACCTGCTTGGCATACGTCCTAAACAAGAAACAAGAGGCATTAGTACCATTAAAACTATGCGTTGTTTATCAATAAGGTCAAAATAAAACGATCTTAAATCGCCCTAGCACATATAAGCGTGTTGTGTACACTTT
Organism: Hetaerina americana; assembly: GCF_022747635.1. NCBI lineage: Eukaryota > Metazoa > Arthropoda > Insecta > Odonata > Calopterygidae > Hetaerina > Hetaerina americana. The sequence continues at coordinate 20,642,922 of NW_027286070.1, read as the reverse complement.
TATGCCCATCAATGATCCAGTTAATCTTTATATATGAAAGCAATATTTTTTAACGATTCGTCACAGTGTTTGGAATGTAAATAGGCATAGAACATTGAAAATAATAAGCCTTTTCCGAATTAATTCTATTGCAGAAACATAAAACATAGGTCTTCAAATTTTGATATCAAATTGAAGTGATTTCAAACGTGATGAACAAAAAGATATAGTTGTTGCAGGTCACTTTCTCAGGCTTAACGATGTGGAATTTCTCCACGTTATAAGGAATAGTAAAAAAAAACACTGCAATGCCATAATCCACAATTTATATATACCATAATCCACAATTTATATATACCATAATCCACGACCATGGTTTCGCCAACGTGCAGCATCATCAAGCAGGCTAATCTGATGATGTTGTCAGGCAGTGAAATCATGATTGTGTGTTGATACACTGTGATTTTTGAAATTGCTGGGTTTTTGACCATTCCTTACGATATATTAGTTACTAAAAATGTTATGAAGTTACCACTAGCAACATTCCATTTCCACGAAATAGTTTTTCGATTACGATGAGGATATCATGAAAACGTCACCCCAGTAAAATATTTCATACTTGGCCTTTAAAATACCGTCCAAATAATATTTATATAAAATTAAGTGAAATGGAATTATATGGTGAAGTATCTAGAGCAACTGAAGAAAGACACAAAAATAGACGAATACGTTTCCCTCACTAGACACAAACACAATATGTATATGTTACTCATTTTCTCTTTTGATATGGCATTTGACAAAATAAATACAAGGAACGGGTTGAATAAATGTAGTTAATCGCAGTTTTAATATGCCATCATTATCGTATTCTGTAATTGTATTTCCGTTGTTCTTATAGATTGTCGTATTATAAAGAGCGACATTGGTGCGTTGAAGAAAATCACGGGCCAATCGAATGACAAACAAGAGAAGAACAGGAGAAGAACAAAAACCGCATACGGCCAGGAATTATGAGAGGTTAACGAATCACGAAAATATGAAGGGGTAAGAATGGAAGGTAATGCAAAGTTGCCCAAAACTGTTCTCTTCATTTTCGACTGCAGATGATAAAAAAAATGTGAATTTACCTAGTTTGAAGACTCCCTTCCATTAAAAGATTGGCCCCAGACCGCAGCACTTTGGCCCGTACGTCCTTGTTCAGTTGAGTCATTACTCGCTCTGCACCCAACTTGGCAACAATGGTTGCCAGGAGGCGAGCGGTGACTGTCCTCACCAAGGCGTTCTGGTGCCTGCATGGGAAATAAGTAAGTCATTATAAGGCATAAAATATAAAATATTCACGAGCTTAATCCTAAGTCGCTTACGAAGAAATGGAAGGAATATATTTCGTTGCATTTATTTCCCATTATCGAGCAACCTGCATTTGACAAACCTACTTTCTACAGTACAAGTAATTATATTTTTCCCTACTTTTACTTTGATTATCTAACTTGAATTTCGTCAGGCGTTAGTCATTCAGAGGAATTAGTATCATGGGAAATTCTTCATATTCTAATTAGGTGAAAGACTTAAAGAAAAAAAGATGAAAGAATGGGAAAGACCAGTAGCATGGAAAAAGTTGGACGTTAAAATGCTTTTTTTATTTATAACTCTCAAGATAAATTTCCTCGATAAAGTCCTACTTTTCCTTTGACATTCACTAACAATGTCGGGACGTTAATTATTTACACCTAATGAACTCCAACGTGAAGTCTAATTACTTAAAGAGGTATTCTAACAACGTTGGCGAATTTCTGGAGTTCAATGAATATCTTAGAGAGGACTAAGATAATGGCAAACTTTGTATTTGGATTAGAATTTTCGTGACCTTTAAAAAAATCACTTCCTCGTCGCAGTAATCATTGAACTATATGTTCTTGAACTCAACGTTTTATTTCTGCTATGTCACTTTTCAAATACTACAGAATTTCACTACAGGTCTCATAATTAAGTTTGATGTAGTCATTGAAAAACACTCGACTACCTACATCCATATATTCCATGAGATATCTTAAATTAGGCTCTTTTCAAGGTTTTTTTATAAATGAACTGCTATTTTAGCTTCGATTCAGCTAGTTTTTATAGAGACGTCGATCAGAAAATGTTTTTGCATGTTTTTACGAAGGAAATCACAAGGAAATTGAAATTGTATTGAAAGGATTTTAGTTTAAAGATTCTGAATCGTTCGCTTCTACAAGAAATGCAACACTCTAGGATTATGGTAGACGGTGAAAATTCGGAAAAAATTAAGTGATGCATTAAAATACTGTTTACCCTGCAACATGCTGCACCGAAACATGGTATATTTTACAAAATTTAATAAATTGAAATTAATTTCCGACAAGAATATAATGCTTATTTCAAAACGCAGCAATATGTAAATGCGACCAAAATCTTTTGCCTAAATTCTTTTATTAATATGTCTGGTGCCTTCAGTTTCAATAGGCCTTTTTACTGCATCACCTTACATGTACAATCGAAGAAAATTACTCATCGCCCTGTTATTTTGGGACGATTCAAATAAATATTGTAAAATGTTTCCTAAATATTAATCAGTTCTCCCTTTTTTATCCTTATCAACTCCTACATTAGCATTTATTTCCTCGAATATTGCTAGTACATATCCTACTTTGAAAATTTAATTTTTAAACAAATCTCCATTCTACTAGTAGTATTGACGACATCAACATTGATTGACAATGGAACATACACACATTTATGGATGATCGCCTGAGCATTTAAATATGTCAGTGCACGTTTGTAAGATTTTACTGAAACAGTAACCTGATTTGCACGTGAATTATAAAATAATTAATATGCCAAAAGAAGAATGACAAGCTTTACATTCGATATAATTGCAATCAAATAATCTCTGTAATTTGAATTACTCCATTTGACATTCTGAGGCATATTGCTAAGTGCGAACTGGTTGAGACATCAATGAACGGGCCTCAGCTCCATTTCCTTTTGTATCCTCGAATAAACCCGAATGGGGAATCAGGGGACGAAATATAGTGAACTGGCAAACCGGGACACTCACGTGACTCCCTTGGAGAGTATTGGCCCGACCACCCGGCTAGGACCCACCCCTGCCACGAATCGGTCCAGGGCCGCCACACAGTCGTCCCGGAGGAATCGGTTGGTGTCGGCAGACCGGTGGAGTAAGGGCGCTGCCACCTCCTCCAGATCTGCCTCCAGGGCCCTCCGCAGTAGGGAGGTGCTGGAGACGGAGGAGTCGGAAGCGACGGAGGTGGGCGAGGCGGGGGCGACGCGGGGCAGGGCTAGCTCGCCGCTTGCCTGGCACGCCGCCCGCGCCACCTGTGAGCGCAGGTTGCGGATCTGGCGCGCCAGCGTTGCGATCACGCGCGTCAACTCCGCTTGCACGTAGGACGGGTGGTGGCGGATGAGGCGGACGAGAGTCTCCAGGCCCTTCATCGCCACTTCCCTGCGGCGGCGAAAGATGAGTGAAAGGAGAAGAAATTTTAGAGGACGGAAGAAAAAAGCGAGTACACTTGTATTTTGAACTCGGATAAGGATTTCACCCGTCCTCAATATCGCGAAAGTATCCATACTGCTAGAAAATAACATCAAATCAGTCGAGTAGAAAATACGAGGTTTAGCTTTTATCTGATTAATAATAGGTATTAGTTCCATAATGTTAATTGTCCTGCTTTATTCGCGTACTTGCCCCAACCCTTTAGTACGAATTATATTCGACAAGTAAGTGCCATTTTCTTATATTTAAATACTGGCGGGTAACAATGAACCCATACGCATCTATCTATTGTTTTCGAAGCTACTGTAGTTATTATTTCCATTTCATAGTCATTTGTCCGCTGGTTAATGCTGGAACAGTGTTCACGAAAATCGTATCTCCCGTCATATGCGCACTGTGTGCTGTGATTGAATTTTGGTGTGCAAAAGGATCATTAGCTGCCCAGTTTAATCGTGAGTTGCACCTAGATTATGGACCTACAGTGATCAGTTTAGGAAAGGTTAGAAAATAGTGTAGAGACCTAAAAAAATGACCGCACAAATGTGCATGATGAAGAGGCATAAGAAGTGGCAGGGAGGGCATTTCACACCGATGAAATCGTTCAAGGAGGGGACCAAGAACTGTGATCTGATCAGCGATTGACGATTAGTGCTCTGGTCTAATTTCCTCTGGTTGAGCGCACCAGTATTTAAACGAGTATTACGGAAAAACTCAGATATCACCAATTGTGTGCACAGTGGGTACCGGAAATGTTTACCGACCAACACAAAGAGCAAATAATGTTGAGTGAACGAGCGTTTTTGAACATCTATTGAAAAGACTGATTTCACTTATTTTCTCACATTGTTTCTCGCCCTTGACAGTAGTAGTAGTAGTGGTGGCTTGGTGTCCAACGGTTTGAAGACGACATGGAACTCAAGTCCACCGTTGTCAACTAGTTCCATTTCCAGGTGGTTAACTTGTATGCTGAGGGATTAAAAAGCTGGTTCGTTATGAAAAGTGCTCAGAAGTGAGCATCGATTATTTAGAGATATACAGGGCACGGCGCTTAAATCCGGACAAATGAAACTTATGTTTAAAAGCAAATTTATTAAAAAATACAGATGTGAATGAGAATCCTTGAACATACAAGTAGTGGTATCCCTCAAGAGTAACATTACTCAATTTAACCCCCTTCAGCTGCAATGACCGCCTACAATCTTGTCCTGAATCGATCATACGCACTCTTTAAAACAGCGCTGTCCATATTCGCGAATTCTCCTATGATAGTAATGCGAAGAGATGCAACATAAGGGTGTTTCGTCTTATTGGTAACTCTTTCGTCTACACTGCAAACATAAGAGTCGAGGGGGTTCAAGTTTGGCCTATTCGGGGGCCAGAACATGTCAAGTGACCAAGTGCCCTCCAAGTATGTTTGTAGGGAACTAAAACCGTAAATTAAAATTTTTCTAACGAATATTTTTTTAAATTACCAAGCGACCCTTACTTCACGAGTATGTCTCGTATTACCTCTCAAGCATTCAGAACGCAGTGTGGCCAGGGGGGAGTCTTGGATCGCCAAGTAAAAGAAATATGAATTAGGAAAGACGCCATTGGCATAAACACTTTGATCAGATTTTGATATCACAGAACACTTTTTTTTCCTTAGTCCTGCATTAATTCTTATTCCCCTTTCATCTGGCCATCATTCCTTAGGTGTACTCCCATTTCCCCTGACGAGCACTACCAAACGCCTTTGAGTAGTGTCAATAGCACTCATTTTTCGGTGTATTAGTTATGTCATAATGGTCTAAAAATCTTGTTGAAGACCTGTGTAACATCCCCTATGCATGATTTTCGCTATCTTCATTGATATCTCCTCCAGAAATAAATCTAGGAACGTGTCTTTGTGACTCAGAATGTTATTACGCTCCCAGTTACACCATTAAGTGAATTTTCCGAGGAGATTGACTTAAAGTAGACGTTCCACCCGTGAGAAATTTGCTTTGGATCAAGATGATTAGGTGACACACGTGGTACTATATTTGATTGGCAATTTTGTTTCAAATTTCAGTTAAGTCAAACGATGTTTTTTCGAAGAGAGACCCTACCCATTCCAACATTTCTACATTTAATTGATCCGATAAGTAACTATATATATATATATATATATATATATATATATATATATATATATATATACACAAACTGCTCTGGAATTTCATTTATTATTTCTTCAAAGTCAGACAAAGCGGGAGCTGTGAGTTTAACTTGTACCCCTGCTCTTTCACGGTAATCAAACGCATAAGTGCGGCGAGAGGAAGGTGAAATCGATCCAATGAGATTGAAGGACAAACAATTAGTGAAATATTAGGCGATGCTGGAAATTAAAATAATACATGTACTTAATCCTAACTATCTCAAAATAATAGCAACACAAATGCAAGACAAGTAAGGTAATCAGGAAAGTAATCTTGTACACGATTTGTGGACTGTATTTTTATTTTTTTTTTCATACGCCGTAAGTTACATTTCAGTTACATCTCAAATTCATAATTCATTTTGAATATGAATTTATAACCGGTTAAATTTGATGCAAAAATGGAATATGTTCCTAAATTAAACACTGCATCGATAATTATCACAACACTTGATGACATTTTTTTAGAAATATAATCTATTTGAGTTCATTTATAATTTCTTTAAAAATATTGCTGTTTTATTCCCATACCTATTAGCTACGTACCCATTGACTATGTAATAAAATTAATTTAAAAAAAATGATAAGGTTGAAAAATTATTTTATGTCTATTCTAAAACAGTTTTAAAAGATACGTAGGGATGACATTATCCAAAGTTAGCACACAAGAAATTCGTGTGTAACAGTTTAGCAAATATTTCACTAGATTTGATGCATTTTTACGTAAACCTAATCATGATGACACGATTTATGCTAATACGTACGTATATCCTCGAGACATATATTCAACCTCTCATGAATGATAGCTGGAAATTCATTGCGGATAACATTGGCTTCAGCCATCACCAAATTCATCATCACTAGAGGTAAATATACTAGCGTTAAGATTAAGAAGGTTCCTGTAAAAACGAAGAGAGAGAGGAGTGAATTACTCACCAGTCGGGGTCATCCATATTCTGAAAGGATTGCCTCAGTGCCTCCTTGGGGTTCTTCACGGGGGGCAGCGACTCTGGGAAGAGGGCCGTGGAGGTGGAGGATGACCTGTTGGGGTGGACGGAAGGCGCCGACGCCGTGGAGTTGATGGACTGCTTGGATACTCCGTTCCTGTTGGGAAGGGATCGACGGCTCTCCCTCTGCTGCTGGCTGTGAGTAATGGGAGTTGGCTTGGTTATAATACCCTCGCGTGAACCACGGGAGAGAGAGAGAGGAGGGGGGCAGCGTTGAAAACCTCAAACACGAGGTTTTCAACGCAGAGTAGGCGACCATAGCCATTTGGAACACAAGCGCTGGAGGACGTGCGTCGACCGCCAAATTGCATGTTTCTCCAGAGCACTGAGCATCGGTTACATTTAATTATACTAAATGGTTTTCGAATTGGAAAAAAAAACTACTGGATAAATCCAGTAACTGAGAAACCATTTTCCTGTATATTCTCATTTCCATTTACGTCTTCATTGAATACTAATTAAGAAGTTATTTTTAACTGGAAACTATTTTAATACTGAGAGCAAAAATGGCAGTGCATGGGTGTATATATTACTCAGTTAGTTAATCAAAATTCTCTAAATGGTAACTCATATCAAAATCGATTACGTGGACCATGATATGGGGGGTGAGATTTGCATATTGAGGCGCTACATTTAATCAAAAGTAAGAGGTAAAAATATAACATAGCAGGAGGTGCCTTTTGATAGTTTTTGTAATATACTGAAAAGGTAAGTTGTGATTTTGAGACTAATTTCTGAAAAATGTCTAAACGTTTAGTATTTATTCAACAATGTCAAGCTAGATTGATATAAAAGTAGTAGACTTCATATATATTTTCCGAAAAAGTGATATATGTTTTGTACGATAGCAAACATTCTCAAGATTCTTATGAATGCTCCATTTATTAAGTAACCTGTATATACCATGGGGAATTACCAAAGTTGTACGAAAGACAACACTAATTCAATTATTGACAACATTAAAGATACATATTCAGTAATTATTAGTTCCTAATTAATTTCAACATATTTTACGCCAAAAATAATGCCTCTTTATATGCCTTACCTTAGCATTTACATCCTAATAGTGTCATATCTAAGTTATTCTCTACTTCTATATTAATGTGTTTTTCAAAGCTATGGAATCTTGCTTGTGGCGCCATTAACTAGTTTGCCATATTAAAGTTAAGTGGAGAATAAATTCTAAGAAATAATCGATCAGATATTGGCCATATTATTCAATACAATATTCCCACGAGTAGCATTATAGCATTGGGATACACACCAGTTTTATTTGAGTTCCTTACTGCTAACGTTCACATATGATATTGAATATTTCATACGTTCCAAACTAAAATTCACTCTTCCTCTCACTTACATTTTCCCATTCCTTGTTTGACCATGATGTTTTGATCCGTAGTGTGCATTCGAGTTAGATGAGTTCGGAGGCATAGCAGTACCATCTCCTCCTTTGATGTTGCTGAGGGGAGGAATGCCAAACGACATGGGATCCTAAAAGATAAATATTTAAGTAAAAATTTGTTTTACCGTAACGTACGATTCGAATAATTGATGCTATGAAAAGTTATGGCTCCCTCAGTATCGTCACAGGCTATAAGATATAGAGACACGCTGACTTTCATATTAATGTTTTCGTTTAGTAGGTTAAATAAGAAGATTTGAAAATTTAGGATGTCACTTGGAGTAATGAGAGCAAATAAAGCCATCTACTACCCTACCATTATTACAAATTTTTATCAACAAAAATATGGAAATAAACGTGCTCAATATTTAAGTGAATGTATGCCATTATCCTTGAACCGTAATACCTACGCACCTAAACAGAGCTGCATTTATTGTGGTTTGTAATCATCACCTTAATACCTTAAGCAATGAACAATATTGGAAATTTACCAAATTTACATTCCATATAGCTAACAACTTAAGCCATTTCAATGATTTCAAACAATTTCATATGACTTAATTATTTCACATTAAATTTCTTAAATATTGAGATAGAGATATATAAAATTAGAATACTATATATCTTTAAAACAACCTTTTATCATTTCTTTAATTAACTGTAAGTATTAAAGCGTGAATTTTTGGTTGATAGTCATTTACCCTCAGTTATTTTCTCAAAGGATATTTCTAGTTTAAAAGTTTATCAGTAAGAAGGAAAAAGTTTGTGAAAAAATCTGCATTCTCTTATCAACTTCAATGTGGTATCTGAAATTAAACTGTTGGCATGATGTTCAGCGGTCAAAATGCACATTTATCTTTGTTTATATTATCTGACTTAACATTGCGGAATTCGATAGTCAGGAATGAAAGATTCACAGAATTCCAAGGAAAATCATCAAGTATTATTTATTAATATTAACCGTTGAATGTTAATGGGTGCTGTGATGGCTCATGCGATTTTGAATTAATATTGTGGTTGTTGTTAGTTATAAGGGAAAGAGAATGGCATAGGAGATTTTCCTAACAGAAGTCCATTGGGAAATTTGGCGGTAGTTAGGGTTCAAAGGAGTGGGATCATCCTCATGGGAAACCTGGGGTTGATATTAGCTTCCTTTTGGATGAAAGGTGAAAATCAGTCCAAAGTTGGTCCTCCGCCCAACATATGAAACAGTGTACACATAAATATCACAACACTCATCCAAGTAGGTATGGGAAATACAGTGACAAAGCCAAAATGAGATGGCCAATGACTTATTCCCTAACGGGTAAAGCCATCGGTCACGGTACTAGTTGGATTCCCAAAAGGAGATTACAGTAAAAAAACAAAATAGAAATTCAGACGATCTTTTTACCTCTTGGAGATCCTCCGGTGAGAGATGGAGGGCACCGCTGGGATAAGAGCAGGACATGTGCTTAGATCTCGGCGGTGGGCTGTTCGGGATCTCTAGTGGCAGGGTGGTGAAGGAACGACCTTTCTCTTGAGCTTCTCTCAGCTGTTCATCAATATCGGCGTCCAGGAGACCAACGGACAGGTCAATGGGGACTGCAATTGATGGCATTTGCATCGGAATCAGCGATTTCCCTCTCATTTACCCTCACACCCCCCACTCCACTTTCCCACCACACAACGCCCATATCCTCACCGACGCATTTGCGGAGCCGCACGACTGAAGCATCGCGCGGCTCCGTGGCGCAAGACCACTGGGCGTTAATTATCAAGGCACACATGGGTTCCGAGCGAGAGGAAGCGTCACGGGCGCCACAGCAGACGCAGATGGTAATTGGGCGCGCAAATCGTGTAGTACCTATAGCTAGCGATATTATGCGAGTTATACAAGGGGAAATAGATTTGGTTCAATAAAACGTTCCAATTCGAACAAGCAGAGCAATGGTTCAGGCGTAATCCACTGACGAAAATTATGGCCCAAAATGTCCACTTGATGAGAATGCGTTCGTGTTTACGTCATATATGACTAACATTGATCTGTCAGTGACTTTTTAATGAAGATTAATTTAATGTCTCTCAGGAATGTCTTTATGATTGAATGTCCATCAGAATTTTTCGACGAAATTTATTCATTGAGATCGTTTCATGTACGTTTCTCCCGACCTTTGGATTTTGGATCATATGATTTCCAAAAGTAATGCTTGTGAATTTAATCAAAGGAATGGCATTTGTATTTTTCTGTGCACAGCAACGACGGGCATTACTACTTAGCATTTATATTTATTAATAATCTAATTTAGGAATGAGATAACTTCGATGACACTTGAACGTGAATACATACGTTGACAAAATAATTAAAATAAAATATTTTTAATTAAATTATTAATTATGAGAGACAATAATCAAATAACAATATTATTACTGACAAGTATAACTTTCATCTATGTAAACGCTAGCCTGTGTCCGTTTTTTAAGCATGGTCTTGCCATTTCACGTGAAAAAAATATTGAACGAACGTAGAGATATTAATTAGTAGGAAGCTACAGCTTTTATGTTTCAGAAAGGTTTTCATTGTACAGAACTAGCCAACTACGTTTAAAGGTTTCTCATAACTTTCTCAGTGGAAATTTAACTTTAGTATTAAGAGCTTATCAGCTGATTCTGTGTATTGAACTCCTTTTGCATGATTTTGTAAACTTAAATTCATACAGAAATCAGCACTCGGAATGGACACAAACTTTGACTTCGCCTAGTAAATCGACTTAGTGCAAATATTTCATTTGCTGCTATAACTTCAATTTACATATATTTTTATTTGTTATTATTAAGTAAAACCCAACACCATGACACTCTTGGACAACTCCTTAACCCTTAATTATATGTATATGCATTAATAAAAACACTAATACATCATGTCTTAGAAAAACGCAAGTGCCCAAAATAACTGTATTCGCACTTAAACATGCAATATTTATTTACAAAAATATCAAGCAAGAAATGAAATATTAAAACATCTGAAATCTTAATTAAAAATAAAAATCATTATTTCTTTCCAACTGTCAATAAATAGCATTTGGGGTGGAAATAGTATTCCACAGTTCTGTCAGGAACTGACACCTCACTCCCGCGTTTGAGGGAGCACTGGTGCAGGGTTTGACAGCGGCGGAGGCACTATTTTTCAACCAAGTGCTTTTATTTATGAAGAAGCATCTCCGTCGAACTTCATGAAACTCAGGAACACTGTGGAAACAAATCCCTAACTGCAGAAATTCAACTTCTTCTCCTCCGTTCCACCAAAAACTCCTACAGAAAATACTCAACTTGGTGCAATCTGAACTCACTGTATTTTTAGTTTCAGTGAAGATATCTCTTCCATGGACCATTAGATTTTAACGCATTCCATTTGTGATTTTAGAATTTTTGACCGAAAACATACATATCAACCTATTTGAAAGAATACGATCTATGGAAAATATAGTGTTTGTTTCGAAATAAAAGAGATCTTCAATAAAAATCAAATGGTTTAATACTTTCAAACCCCTTGATAACAGAACCGATGAAATATCAAAGGTATATTTTCAAAAAATAGCCATGTTCCTTTCACATTTCTCTTGTGTACGCATGTCCCTGTCATTAAAACATATTAAAAGAATAAGAACAACAGTTTAAAATCCTGCTTTAACGTTTAACTAGTTTAGAACGCATTTTTATAATATTGTAATCGTATATTTGTTTATTATTCTGCAATAATCAAATAAGTAGGCGAAGGAAGATATTCCTTAAAAAAATGGCTTTTAGATGAATTTTACGTTTACGACCTACATTTTCCTCAAGGCTCCTGCCCAGAAGGAATTACATAGGTTACATATTCATTTATTTGTAATTTCCTCTTAAAATTTCGCAGAAAATATAACTTTCTCGATTTTCATTAATCGAATTCAGCAGCCTTAATCAAGAAAGTCCCTTTGTCATTTTAATAAAATATTTCCAAGATCAAGGAATGATAAGAAGATTCTAATATACATGAACAAATTCTGGAGAAATCGTTCCCAAATTTTATTACCCATTCTTTTTTGCCACGCGTATGTATGCAAAATCAGTAAAATAAATACCTCTACAAACTCGTACGAATAAATTTGAGTCACTAGTAAAAGAAAACACGAGCCCTCTGATGTTCAACTCTAACAGGGAAAAAACCGTATGGAAGTATCCCGTATTAAGGAAATGAAATAATGTCACCACTGAACCCTCCCCACGTATTCCGGCCGGAGTCTCGAATGGAGTCGAGTAAATTACGTTTCCGACAGCTTCGTTCCGGAAGAAGCGAATAAATTGAGAGCAAAAGTAACGCACTGCGCAATAACCGATTAAAAAAAGAACTCTGGAAACAGGAAATAATGGAAAAGGGGGGGACGTCGTAACACTTTCCTTCAATGTTTAAAGTTCCTATTTTGGGCAACTCCCATTTTATAATGTGCGTTTAAAAAGGGAATGTGCGTGGAACTCACGTGCAGAGCCTCCACAGTTGCTCTCCCTGTTGGACGGCCGAAGGGCGTCGCTTTGGTCTGTCTGCACGCTCGGCGCCTCCTGCACCACGGCGCCCTTGGAGCCTTCGCCGCTCCCAGCGCCCTCCACCGTCCCCTCCACCTCCACCACCTCACCCCCCTCCGCCGTCACGCTTCCCTTCTCGCCACTCTCCTCTCCTCCCTTCTCCACCACCTCCTCCTCCACCATCTCCTTCTCCTGCCCCTCGTCCTTCTTCTCCTCGCCCTCCTTCTCCTCCCCCGCCGCCTCTCCTCCCCCTTCCACCGCCTCCTTCTCCTCTTTATCCACGTCCCCCTTCCCCACCTCCTTCAGCATCTCGTTGTTCGCCTCCTTCTCCCCCTTCTTCCCCTTGCCCCCTTCATTCGCCCCCTCCTCCGTCTTCTCCTCCGCTCCCTCCGGGACGCAAGGGTGTGTCGGTAGGGATTCTTCCTTCTCCTCTGTAGCGGGTGCCGAATCACCCTCAGGGATAATATCCTTCTCCGCCGTTCCTTCACCTCCTCCTGCGTCTCCTGATCCTCCGACGTCCACCGGAGCACCGATTCCCCCGTCGGCGGCCACGACCGCAAGGGCGGCGCCCAGCGCACTGCCCGCCGCGCCGTCCACATCCTCGAGTGGGTCACCACTATCAATGCAAGGAAAACAAATTAGGGAACATTTCTCAGCTTTTAAGAACGAAACCAGAAAGTTCATGAATTGGTGGGGACAAAGTGTTTAAAAATTAAATTAAACATTACGAGCACACGTTATTGAAATAACTAATTCAACAAAATGAACAAATTACCATTAATGACATGCTGTTTTTATTTTCGTGATTATACGATAAAGTTTTCATCAGTTCAGCAAATGGTGAGAACAGGCTCGTTGGTGCAAAACAAAGAAACAAGTACACTGCACTGAGCAAATCTGAAATATCGAACAAAAAGGGCATGCTAGGTAAGAGCGGGGAAAAAATGAAAAATAGGCATCATTGCCGGTGCGAATTTAACCAGGATATATCTACATGAAATTCAATAAACCGATAAAAATAATTGTCGCAATGTTTTTTTTCTAAATTGATAAAAAATACCGTTTGAGGGATAGATTAATGCAAACTTCTTAACTAATATACCGCATTTTTACATTGCTCTTTCTCTAATTAAATAAATACTAGTATATGTGTAGAATAAAAGAAGAATGCTCGCATTTTCCACGAACTTTTTATTTGGTACACCTATTTTTAATGGATAGGCGTCACTCTCAGGTACTGAGTTACCTGTTGTAATTCAGGTGTCTGAGGATGACGCATATGCGTTGAAACTAGTTGTATCACATAAAAAGTTTGTGGAAAATACCTAGTATTCTTCATTCAAAATGAATTTCCACGTGGTCAAGCCTAACACCATCGAGTGACTTAAATAGATAAATAATATATGCATAAAAGATGTGGTGAAAGAAATATACACATTAATTGGCATTTACTCGACTCTAAGTTTGCGTGTGTGTGTGTATATATAGTATACGCGCTCATATTTAGAGTCGACTAAATACTCTAAATACTAATTCATACATTTCTTTCACCAGGGTCTTTATTAGATACACAATCTATATTTGACTGTACTCACTATTCCTCATCTATAACATAGTTTTGGAAAACAGTGAAGACATCAAAAGTTACATTAAATTAGCAATAAAATTTCTCTCCAGGAAAACAGTCGTAAAAGAATGGAGAGGAGGTAAAACCTGAGAAAAATGGTATGGGTTTGAGAGGGAAGGAGGGAACAGATGAAGGAAGAAGTCGTACCAATACAAATGACGGCATTAAATGCGGGAGGGGTGGCCTAACCAACGCAGTTTTCCGAAGAGCCAATCGTGTCATAAAAATATCCGTCTCTTCAGCGGAAGAAAACCACTAAATCTTAGTCTGTGAGGGAAAGACATGGTGATCGTTCAACGTGACAAGAAAGAGTTACAGCAGAAACGACTTCAACGAGACCGGACTTGTAACGTAGCACACAGTTGACGAAGACAGTTTTGAGGATTTGGTCCTTGGAAAAAGACTTGAGAGAGTAAGCGATGGAATAAGTCTTTTGCTACTCACATATGAAGGGAAGATACCCATATTGGTATCTATGGCTATATACAGTAGCTACAGAACTAGAGAGGATATATAGTATGACGTATGGATACGCAGGGACGTTTTTGCACTTTTATTTAAAGGAAGTGAATGGAACAGATTGGAGGATATGGGATGAGTCCATAAAATATTTATAATCGTTATGATACATAATTGTATTCCTTTGTCTGTTATATTATTCTGAATTCTGAACGGTACGCTAATTTTCTCAATGTTATCAGGTGGGTCGGCCAGCTGGATTGGTTCAGCGAAATTTACCTACAACAGTGTGTATAATAAAATGACATAAAAATATGATGCTTACTTCAATTATTTTTTGAGTAGGAAAAATTAATTAATATTTTTAGGCGAAAATTTTTAAATATCCACCTAAATATATCAAAAAAGGAGCAGTAAAAACAATTTTCTGACCAACATTTCTTGGCTAAAGCGTAGTGCTGAGTTATATAAACCTGGCCAATACCGATTGCAATTATAGCAACAAGGATCAAAATTTTTTTTCGTGTTTTATGCACTTTTAGGACCCAATTAATAGATAGTCGGACTTTGGAAGTTTTGCATAACATTCGAGTAGAGGTTAAACAGGGCAACACGGAATGGATGGCTAATGCCCTGTATGCTGTGTATTCCTCGGCATGTCTCCACGGCGCAACGTGCAGACCAAATCGTTGCAATCCCCCCGTGGAAATACTTGTCACCACCGAGATCTTCACAAAGTTTCGATGGAGGAGTCATGGCGGAGGATTTGCGCCGCTAAAAAATCACTGGAATGATTCCGTTGAGCTGCACGAGTATGGTTTTTTGTTACAAGTCGAGGAATATATTTACGGCGATAAATTGCTCCACCTCATTTAACTCATATCTGCAATTTTATGCAAAGAGCGACACCTCCGCAATACCCTAGGTTGCACTCAAAGATGAATAGTAGTTTGCAATGGTTTATGTAATTTTATGCAGTTACCAAAAACATCGAATGCATGCCAACAGCAACTGAAATACGACTGTAATCTGTAGCATTAAGAATACATATTGATCAACAGTATATTCAAATAGTTTGCGATAACCTAATAAAACTATAGATATATCAATCAAACGCAAAACGCTTCAAAAATCGGAAGTTATGTTGCAACAACCTATATTAGCTATGGCGATGCCATTTGGTTAAATATAATGACCATAAATTTTAAGGTCTGATTACATAAATGTAACAGTTTCAGGCGTGACTTGGTGGAAATGCTTCATGATGAAAGAAGACACTTTGCTTTTCGACATAGAATTTATTTCATTACGAACTTGGGTTCGTTAGAGCGCAATATTTTCAGGCCTGAAGATGTTACGCTGTAACAAAACCTATGTCGTAATAAAAAATTTCTATGTGAAAACGCATAGTGTCTTCTTTCGTCTGATTATATGAAAAATTATTTTTTTATTTAAGCATTTCTGCAATATCTCAAACCAGTTTCACATTTTTCTTCATGGGAATTTTGGTGGAAAGAGTGGAAATAAATCTTCATATGTCCTTGTCTGATGCCCTGGCGAGGTAAGCCGTATCGCACTTCCGGTGAACTATATTTCTAGAGAGATCTGAGAACTTATACGTCTCGTATATTCTGTGAAAAAATCAGCGAAATTCCTGGAAAAATTAACGCCAACCCCGATGGCTCAACCATTTTTCACCCGACAGCCAAGGGGAAAGAGGGTAAGTCACTTCGATATTCCGAATGGATCAATATATATACACTGTGTGCAGCCTTAATGAAACGACGGAAAAGTAGTGAATTCCCACTATAAAGGGAGTCAGTCTTCGTTTCATATTAGGATAAAAGCTCATATTCCGGCCTATACGTCTGCATGTATCACCTGGAAGTAAGGAGATCGATGGTAACATATTAACAAGTTGAATAGTGGAGTTATATCCTACACTTTTGATAAAAAGAGGCTGTGGGCCTTCGGCCTTTCAAAAGTATTTTTTATGGATGCAATAAAAACCTTTATTGACAACGGATTAAATTATTTAAAATAAGAGTTTATAAATCATACTTTCGGCATAGTACTAGTTCATATTATGTGAAATAGTTAGTTACTATTTATTAAAAATGAATTACAGGCATGCATGATTAACAAATTACTTTCTAGAGCATTCTTGTTTTAATTCTTATTTTTCTTCTTTCGCTAAGCATTGCAACCCCTATTCCTATCATGAGGGATTCTCGAAGTTGAATATAGATTTTGAAGAGACAAAGGTGGAAGACCGATGGATTTCTTACATTAAAGAAATAAAATGGAATTGTTTGGAGATACAAATGACTATGCTTCGTCCATATTTAAAAAAATAATTACTAATTACTTTCATTAATAAAGACCCAAAGTCAGCAATTTTTCAAATTACCATTAAATTTTCAAAACATGCTTACCAAAATTTCTTTCCAAGAAAACAGTTGGTCTTTAACTTGATTTCATTCGTATTACGTTGGGGTTTTGCAAAGTATTCTACATTATCTCGATCAAGGTTCAAATTTATTTTAAATTAGCTAAAATACCGTGTTAGCACAATCGCTAACGACAGGATTTGAGACCGTAATTCATGAAAAAATCCGACGATCTTTCATCCTTAAAGATTTATGACAAAAGCATGGTTGGCAGAATTAGCAGCGAGCGAGGAATGAATCACATCCTTGGCAGGCACGTTCGAGATAAAATTCTCCGAAAGAAACTTTCGCATGAGATTCCCCTTCGAGGTTTTCCACTATTAATGAAATTTCTCCCGAATCCTTACTAGTATTAAACACACACACACACGCGCGGACACACATACAAGAAGGGTGGAGAATCCAGCATTAATATGACGAACCCCCATCACCCCCCCCCCGGCTCCTCCCTCCCCCTAACCCCACCTGATTTCCTGGCGGATATCCAAAATATATCAGCTTCGCTAATGGATGAAAGTGGGCCGTATTGGAAATCCACCCCAGATGCACTTAAATTTCCTACACGCATCAATCGCCCGAAATCGGGCTACGCCCATTAATGACCCGGATTCCGCCCTTCCTAACTCTTTTCCCACGTGATATGTGGCCATAGGGACCCACGAGTTAACCTACTCTGATTCATTCTTACGAAGTCCTCCGTGTTTCGCCGCTTCAGATTCTAAGCGCGTCGTTTTCATTCCGGTGCTTCGAGGGACTGAAAAATCTAGCGCAAGACATTTCTATCTGTCAGATCGCCGATTTTCATTCCCTTTTTGTGGTCATTTCATGCGTCCACCACGAGAACTTCATGTGACTCTTGGCGGTAGAGGCTATTTCGAAGAGCTTGGTAGCACAAACGCTACATTTTTTTCACTTGAAATGACCGGGCGCTTTACCTTTGATTTCGATAACGACTAATTGGATGAAAGCAAATGACGCACTCTCCACTAAACAGAATCCTTCCAGTTCAACAAATTCAAAAATAAATCTTTATTTCTTGTTTCGCTGAGTGCAAGCATTAATGTTGGAATGGTGGGGGTGGAGTTCAAATAATGACCTTAGATCTTGGGTTTGATTCCCGATTACGTTAAACAGCAGCAGCTCAAGCTGTATGAAGTTACAAGGACTATATCGCCCAGGGAAAACCGTAAAAAATAAAGGGGAAGGAGGAAGTATTACCTCCCCCATGCCTTTCCTGTGGTGTCAATTTTACTTGCCGTTTATAGTATGGTATTGGTGAGCTATACCCTCACCTATGAAGAAGGCCTTCGGGGTGATTATTGTGGTTTTGTTTCAGCATACACGAGATATGCATGCACCCGAGATACCGTTTATCTTCCCAGAGTAATTTCTGCAATCTATAGTTTCTTTCATAACACTTTGGAGAGACATTTAATATGAAATGCTACCCAAAAAGAGCACACTTAAGGATATGATCTCAGGATGTACGAAATTGCAAACTATTTCTCATAGCGTGGTGGCAATAAAAAATGAGTTCATTGAAATTCCTCTCCTTCAGCATGTATATCAATTGGTATTCATCTTAATACGTAAGGTGTTAATCCTATAGCCAATATTGAATATTTAAGAAATACTCTATACCGATACTTCGGTCAACCAGGTGACCAACAACTGAAGCGGAAATTATTACAACGGAGAAGACAACAGTAGCGAAGTACTGCCCATGGTCAAGTGATTTGTCAATGGACGACTTGAGCTCGGGCAGTACTTCGCTACTGTCTTCCCCGTTGTCCAAAGTTCCCGCTCCAGTTGTTGGTCACCTGGTTGACTGCAGTAGCTGTACAGAGTATTTCTCTTTAATAAACTTACAATAAATAGTATAGTTAATATCTAAATCAGGAAGCTATTGGATCTACAGCCAACACTCAGCGAATGGCATCTGTCCTAAGTAGGTAGAATGTAGAATATAGACTGTCTGCCTCTCCTTCCCACCCAACAATATCTCCTACGAGGAATAATCAATTAATATTAATTCATTGGTTATTGATTGATTAAGTGATTAATAGCCATTAATTATTCCCACGCCTAGCTGAACAAAAATGATATTTTCCTATTGTATTTTTTAATTGACTTCTCTAACGATTTCATACCAGCCTAATGGGACATCTAGTTGTAATTCGATTTTATTATTTCTGCATCTTTTTTACGTCCTCAGTAATATATCCATATTTCCTCTTACACTTAGTTAATGTGGGGGGTCGAGATGGGGTACCGGCTTCCAACCCAGAGGGCCCAGTTTCAAATTCGGCGGTGTTGAATATTTTTCAGAGGTATCTCGAACCCTACTTGAGGTGCTTTGTGTAGGGCAATTTGAGTGAGTACGCCGTCCGTCGGATGGGACGTAAAGCTGCGGACCCCTTGGCGCCTTTGTAATAGGCTACTGACGACGCCGCGTTTCTCTCCACCCTTCATAATTTCCTGCCCATCCCTAGTGGCGCAAATGACCTCAGCTGTCGGTCGCCTCCCCTAAATGCTACTACTTTTTAGTACTAATACTTACCCCTAATTATTAAGTAAATTTTCAATCATGGAGCCTACGTGAATGGTCCTGTATCTGTCGTTCACTTGCGCCTAAGATGTCTAAATCCATTCTACACATATGTGCCTTAATATTCCCTAAACCCCCATGCCCCCAGTGACATAGCATTCCTAGTCCTGATCCTTAGTTGTTTGGCGGATTTGTCTGACGTATTCTATTGGGTACTTCGCCGATCAAAGTAGTGGGATTGAGCGGTAGATAGAGTTTCACCTCTTGCTTCTGTCAACAACAACGGTTTGTTGTGGGAGTAAATCGCCGAGGTTATTTTTGTGTCGAATTTTAGCAGTAACTGATTTCTTTTTTTGCCATTACATCATATGGATTAATATTTTTTAACTCACTCAAGTAGGGTACTCAATCCAATTACAGAGACTCTCATTATTTCATATTTAATATTAATCCCGTATCAATTCAATCGGTTGATAAGGATAATCCTACTTCCAAATTGGTACTAGTTGTACAATGCTTCATGTAAAGCAATCGTGAATCATTAAAATATTTGTTTAAAAATTTCCAAGGACTCATTTTTCACTGCTTTTGGAGATATATAATCGTAATTAGTTTTAAATTAATATCAGCATAGCTATTAATGTAATATGATTATGGTTTACGAGAATGATTCGATTGCCGTGAAGAATTACTACCCTCTATTAGGATATTATCCTTAGTAAAATCATTCAAACAATACTATTTTGCAATTTGAGTTTAAGTGGATTATGTCCAATATCAAGATACCGGAGAGGATAATTTATTGAGCATTTAATTTATATTATTTGATGGTTTCTAGAATAAGGGATCACTGTATTTACTAAGCATGATAAGAGTTTTTTTAGAGATTTAACAGTTTCTCTTGTACCTAATCAATTCAAAAATCCTTTCTATTGATTACTTAAAATAATTTTAATGCTCAATGATCAATTAACTTGGAATATTTTGATTATTTTCGAAGTGCAAATAGCACCGTAATTTTTTTCCGATTGCAGTGACCCTTTAACTGGCCCATTCAGGTTTCAGGTCAAATTTCTACGAAAAAGCGTGAGTATATTTTTGAACCTTAATCGAAAATTAAAATTAGAATTCGGAAAGAATTAATTCGAGGTGCTGAATGAGGGAAATTTGAAATGCACAAACCTGTTTATATGAAAACGTGATTTGCAGTAGATTTAAAGTAGAAAGCCTGAACAAGTTCAACAGAAATGTTATACAAAACAAAACGAAACCACTTCGATCAATCGGATTGAAAGGGGAGTAGGGAAGGGAAATGGGAGTGAAATTGGAGCAGGCGCCTACGCGGAAGAGCTCGGGTAGCAACCTTACCCCTCCTACAGTAACGAATCCACCAAACAAGTGAATAGAGGAGCGCGTGACAAATGATGGACGATATGGGATGAACTCCACTCCAAACCTTCCTTAATACTGCAGCCTTGAATATAGTCGAAAGCACCTCCTGCCAATAAATCGACTAAAAGTATTTTTTTTCTTTTTTTTTCTTTTTTCCCGGACGCTGGTAACGAAATTCGGAGCAATTAACATGCGCAAGCCTCGCTTTCATTGATTGGAACGATCACTGAAGAACGTGAAAATTAACGTCGTCCCTTGGAAAACAATTTATGCAAGTGATATTGACGTTTGGGAGGGAAGGGGAGGATCAGGAAGGGGAGGAATGGTGGACGTGATTCGAAGCACCGTTTGATCTGGAAAACACATGGGAGCAATAAAATCAGGGTTTAACAACTTGAAATACTGCAATATTATTTCTACCCACCCACTCAATCCCTCCTCATAGCCCCACGTGCGTATTTCTCCCTCCACTCTCCCTCACCCCGAGCGATTCGGTTTGACCGTCCGTCGGGTGGGAAATGTGAAATCGATGAGAGAGGAAAGCGGCGATGCAAATATAAACACTCTTACGCACACACACAAACTCGAGAAAGTCTTGCTCCCGGAACAACCGCGTCGCTCCAAAATAAACCACCACCGCGGATTTACCGCTAAGCACTCTTTCGGAAAATAATCGCGACCCGCACGGTCGTGCGTACATAATGGATGGGACGCCCGGCGAAAGTCAAATGACGTCACGCTGCGACAAAATAACTTGGCCGGGAGCATTTGACACCCGCGGGCGAAATGCATGGCCGCTGTCGCATGGTATCCGGGAAATGGAGTCATTCATTCTGGTCCGTTACGGCGGCGTACCACTGGCATTCGGGATATGCCAGAACGTGCAATCAAGGCGAGGTTTTTTTGCAAGATCCTTTCGCGGGCAGGCTATACCAAGAGAAATCCCTTCTCTTCTCCATTCCTTCCCAATTCTCTCATTCTCGGCCCCCCACCCCCTCCCCAAAGGAGAAAAACCACCCCAGTCCGCCTGCCTCCCACTCACACGCCATTCAAGAGACTTTCTCTCGACCCTCAACGTTTGCTCAAGGTCAAGCCCTTATGGGAAAAAGGCTCAAATCGACTGCGCACTTAAAACACCCTTAGCCGTGTCCTGTCATGGGAAGGTTTGATGAAGGGAGAATTGATTATCGGGTAATTTTGGTGACAAGGAAAACTTTACCCTAATACAAGAATACTCCCCTTCCTTCTTTGGCTAAACTGAGGTTTCTAGATCGCTAGTTAGTTTAAATGAAACTAGGAAAAATAAACATTATTTTTGAGTAGTTCATGTATATGGGTGTGTTGCACGAAATTATCAATATTGCTGAGAACATGAGGACGATTGCTTTGACAGTAGAATTATTTATATTAGGTACGCGAGGGTAATTGATTGCAGTGACTGTAAGTGAAAACTAATAAAAACTATTTCCTCAATCTCGGTGTCCTGTTTTCGGAATAAGGGCTATGAGAAGTTTAGATAAGCGTAGATTGGAACCTTTTCAGATGCAGATTCGGAGAAAACAATTCGGAAAAGGAGAGAGACAAAGTAGGAATTGGTAGATTTGGTTGGGGAAGGCCAGGAGATATTTTAGAAGGCATTTTAAAGGACATTGAGACAACAGACGGGAGAATTTGAGATTGAAACAAAGTTGAAATTTGAACGCACTAAAGGAAGAAAGGAGAATTTCTTTCTAGGCAGTGAGGAGGAAGATAAAGAAATGGATCGCGAGTGGTACATAACGATGGGCTACATATGGCAGAAATAGAAGAAAGAATGGAAGAAGAAATGGAAGAATTAATGGAAGAAATAATTAATAGAGACTAAAGACGTTTATTTCGTGAACTCCAAACGATACTTCTGTATTGACTTTTAAGCATTATACTAAAGCTAGTTTAACCGGAAGACTTACAGTCAACTTAAAAATATCCGGAACGACTTTGGTTCTTATTGCAGCATTTAGATACTCAAGAAATTTCACAGATATTTTTACAGAATCTCATAAACTCGAGGAGGATATGGGGATCAGCTATTAGGCATAGCAGACCTACCAGCCTATGGGCATGCTCCTGAAGGCCCCGCTGCCAACAGATAATCCCAGTAATACAGGTATCTAATCAGTAATAATATGGTTATTCGGAACTTAATTTAAGTTGGCACAGGAAAAGGAACACGTCCCATATAATTACAAGTATTTCATAATTATAGACGCGTTGTGGCTTTGTACCCAGTAAGCTCTACCCTCGCCTGTCGAACTGATGACCTTCGAATTGATGATTTTTATTTTTTTTATTGAAATGGCGTGTCTTTTATAAAAGCGAAAAGAAAAAAGATTATCACCGATTTCGATGAATCTCGGTCAAATTTCATGAGATATATATCACAAATTGTCTCTTGAATAGGTCGAGGGCATGGTCTTAAGGACCCCGCTGATATTTTGGAAATAATATAATCATAAAATTAATTTCCTTTTAGTGATTAAAATAAACGAAAAACGTAATATATGAAATATTACCATAAATTGGGTTTCATAAAGATAATAACCTTTTACTACAACATCAAAAAAAGATTTGCTGAAGTTTCTGTAATATATGTCTTGTAAATCGAAGTTCATACCAATGTTCGCAATTTTTTGTTTATGACGGTCAACAAAATAAATATACATAAAGCGATTGAGAAAAATAGGTTGCTGTTTGGAGAAGGTATGTTTACGAGATCAGTTGTTACTGTCGCTGAGTTTCAAGAAAAATCATTCATCTATTGGACAACGTTATTCTTTAAAATGATACTTGAGCCGACAATACTTGTTTTGGCGAGCAAAAACCTCACATTAAACGGATTAACAGAGAAGAAGTCAAGTTTAGGCTACTGGTATTTTTATTTAATGAGTGAAATTTATTTTATATATCCACTGAACAGACTTATTAAATAAGATAAAATTTCAGCAAACTATCTCTCACGTCTCATTACAAAACCAGGAGCCATCACAAATTCGAAAACTCAATGTTTTTACTTAGCAGCAAACTATATTGTTTCCACGAAAAAATACATAATCACAGCACTTTGGTTCGCTATAAACCTATAAACTTAAACGTCTATGCTAATCGTTTGAAATCGTTGAATTCGTCTCCTCCATATAATGGCTTGTAATAAAATATGAGAATGACGTAAAAGAGCATCTCATAACGTGTGTCATAAGTTTCGGCTATAAACTCGTCTTGAAATGAGTGCTCACATCTACGGATCGGCGGAGCCTTGGATGATAATGCGCCAAATGATTATGCCTTTCCTGTCACCAAGTCAAGCGGCGAAATTTGACACTTTCACGCGGGTAATGAGATTAATGACCCTACGAATAAGTGCATACCGCAAGATCACACAGGAGGAAAAAGTTTTGTTTTGCTAATCAAGACAACACTTGTTTTCATACCTTCGTCGTACTTTTCTTTAGCCAAGCGTAATTAGCAAAACTAAAGGTAAAGTACTTTCGCCTGAAACACTTGTTTCTCTTTCGGTGTCGTGCCGAGTTAGATATTTCCTCCTTCCCCACCTCCCCTAATGTGAACGGGAAAGAGTGGAAGGACATCTGGTTGCATACTTCCAAGGCGAACGATCAGGAGTAAAGTCCGAGACATGAAGGCAAATACAAAAGTGTTTGAAACAGTCGAGCACATTCCCCGCGCACCAATCAGATCTTCTCCGCGATAGAAAGTGAAGCGATGAGTACAACGCGCGTCGTAATAACATTTCGGAGAAGAGGACAGCAGTAAATAATTTCTCGTGCGAGAGAAAATACGTCCGATTAAAAACTCCCCGAGACGGTACAGTGGAAGGTGGTGAGGTGGAAATGAGACAAGGGGAAAAAAGGAGAGTATTTGGCGTCTTCGCGGAAGTGGGGAGAGGGTGGGGGTTCTTCAGGGAAGGAAGAATGGGCGAAAGAAATTAGAGACGGACGGATTGTCGGGATGGGGTAGTGGAGAGGGATGAGATTGGAGTGAGGCGGGAGGATCTTCTGGATCGTAATGGGGACGAAGGAATCAAAATGAGATGGGGAAAAGAAATTGGTATTCGGGTGAGAAGAAGTGAGTCAGGAATGCATAATGCGGCGACATAAGGGAAGAACGGATGCCGGATGAGGGAGTGGAGAGGACCGGTATGGGTTGGTGAGTTGGAATTGCGCGAGATGGAGAGCAGCTGATGTGCAACTATACCCCTAGGCCAAGGTTGAAATTACTAGGATTCCGGTCAAGATACCGTGAATTTAGAAAGATAGTTTTCCAGTTATTTATAAAGCAAATTTCTTTCATCAAATTTCCTGAAAACTAAAGGAAATTTCCCAGATGACGGGTGAACTTAATGAAAAAGTTAAGGAGTAATATTTCATATTACTTTGTCCACATTAAGAATGCTTGTCAGGTTCTTGGGAAACATTTAAGAAATCTTTATGTAAATTCGTGATACACTGCAAAAAATTCAAACAAACTGTTTCTACCTTGATAAACCCGGAAATTAAACGAAAATTTGGCACGGAGGTGGATTATGATATTAGTTTATTGAAACTGTTAGCTTGAGAAAATAATTCATATTAATTATAGGAAATTCATACTATAATACGAGTATAATATAAATTGTGTATTATTTCTTTCAAATCGTCAGGATACTAGCCATCATGGGGATAGAAAAGAAAAATTCAAGTTTATATAAATACCAGATTTAAACCAAATTAAGGACTGCAGTCAAAGTAGGAAATATCATTTTCAAGATACGCTCATAAAGGGCACGTTGGAAGTGGATGAATTTCGTTATTTAGACGCCAAGATCTGCAGCGCAGGACGCACCTTCCTGCGCTGAGGGATAGGGTAGGAAGAATAAGAATGAAGAAGGAGGCTTACTTTAAAGAAGCAACTACTGACTCAAGCCAAATATTAATACAAGTAGCATTGGCGTGATGAAGCAATTCATTAAAGCCTATACATGACGTCTATTACTCTACGGTCGTAAGATGTGGACGATAAGCAATAAATATGTATTTTAGGGAGTTGGTTAGAGATAATCCTATGGAGGATACTTACAAAAAAAGAAGGAAGCTAAATTAAAATATCCTGAGACAGGAGAGTTGACTAAAGACCATAATTGAAGGAAACATGAAGGAAAAAAATAAAAGTGGAAGATTAAGGATGAACGAGGAAGAGCAGGTGATCTACGTAAAGTACCGGTGCAAGGAGCCGTAAAAGAATGAAGAGATTTTCAGGGAATATGATGATAAAAGAACTGATACAAACCAATAGTAAGATTGATAACTTGAGACGATGATGATTTCAAATGACGTGGAAGTAATAAGTTACGGTAGATCAAGTATCACTTTTGTGGAATTTTTCAATATAAAGTAGGGCATACAAGTCTTGTATTTAAAATGAAACTTTTAAAAGCAAGAATTTAGTAGGTTGGGCTACAATCCCTCTTGGCCCATTAATTCGCTGTAGTAGAAACCTCTCTGGTCTAAATGTGAAAAAGTTATGTATGGGCTTTCAGAGAGGATCACGGAATTTGTGTTTACACGAGTATATTTGGGAAATATTAGGACACGACGCAATCTCGGTACATTGAACCGCGGTCATAAACTATAGGAAATGGCTCGTGTTAGATTTAAATAAAGAGTGCATGCTTCTCTCGCTCGAATTGAAAAAAAATAATGTAAAAATCCGTACATTTTTTTAGGCATAGATTTGTAGTTATCTGCTTTTTTCTTCCATGAATACGCCATAAAACAATGTCATAGTATCTTGCAATCACCTCATTCAATTATGGTTTGGTAATAAGCATACCATTGTATGCTATATTTATTATGAAAATGTAGATAAAATGCACACAAAAACGTGTTTGGGATGAAAAATAAGTAGGAAATAGTTATAACCTATATGGTTCCGTGAATACGATACATTGCAGACATACGATGGTTTGGATTGAAAAATAGGCCGAAATTATATACAACCTAAATGGTAGCTTATAATTTATAAACAACAACCCTAAGGATACTTGTAATGCAACAATTTCCGAGTGTAAAAATCATTCGTCTTGACCGTGAACCCGGATCTCTCGGTGCCCGGTCGAGTGCTTTCCCTCCGAAAATTTTGGGGCTTAAAAAGAACAAGATGTGACGAAATATGTAGTCGGAGTGTATGAGGACGCCTTGGTAGCTTAAACCAGCTAATTCACTCAGCCAGATATGGAGGGATCCAGGTTCGAATCCCGGTCAATGCGAATGATTTTTTACACTCTGACGTTGTTGCATTGTTATCCACGTTTAGCAGATGACTCCGATAAAAGTTACTGTCACGGCATCTCCTGCAATTTCTAGGCATTAATAACACTTAGCCATTAAAGTCCCTTAAACCAGAGTTATTATGTTAACCAAATATTATGTCACTTTTAAATAAATACCGATGAAAACAAACCAGAATTTTGCAAACACGAGCTGAAATAAACAGAATTATATTTTTGTGAATAGAAGAGGTGCTTTAATTTAACCTAATATTATATTTAAATGTATATATTATTAATTCAATTACGATAATACCACCTATGTATGTTACTACCGTGTTTTGTGATGTTAAAGGGTTTACTTATTACATATTTTATTACTCATTGTTATAATAACTTGGAGAACAGTTATTGACACAAAAAATTTACGAATGAAATCGGCAAGTGAATTTGAGGCTTGTTAATAGATCTAGAATAAAGTGTAGGGGATATGTAGGAGTGACCGCGGAAAGCAGAAAGATTTTAACTATCTTTAGTATTTCATTCAATCAGTGGGATCATATTTCATTGAATGAGTAATCAACCTCTTCTTAGACACCAATACTGACGAAAACCTGTTTAGATTTCAGAAAAACAATGCAGAATATAAGCAATTCTGGCATTGAGTTGCTTGTCGGAAAGAAAATGGAAAAGAAGCAAAGGCATTCATTTTAACTTTGGATCTGGAAAGTTTATTCAATGATGTCACGAGGGATTAAATTCTTGTTATTCTGAAAAGTATAAGAGTATCTCTTTATTATGGAAAAGTGACCAACCATTTTGATTTTTTTCTAGTGGTTTTAATAAAATCCAGGCCCAGAACCGAATAAATTCTAATAAAAAAAGGGACACTCTCACACACGTACACTTTATATGTCCAGAAAAATATAAATACTATCCAAAAACAAGTTTAAGGAGTGAATCGATTATATGTTGAGTTTTTTACGCCGACTTATTAGTTTGGCAGAGAGAGTAGTAGACTTTAAGAAGGTTTTCAACCTACAATAGTCGGTGGCAATAGGCATTAACTGAAGCTAAACGGAAACAAAATTAAGTTCAGGCCTACCGTAGAATAGCAGTTGGTAATGACAGATTCCCCAGTTATTAAAGTAGGAAATCAAAATATAGAATAAATCCAAGATTTCCTTTGCTTGGAAAGAAGAATGGTGACCAAAGAACCTAGAAGGAATTGATTATTAGATTTACTCATGCAAAGACGGCTTTCTCGCGGAATCAAAGTCTACTAGCAGCTGAGTAAACAAGCCTGGAAGTTAGGGAGTGCTACATTAAATGTGCATCTAAAGTATTCTTCGCTGCGGTAGTAATGAAGGGGCAATTACAACATCAGAAAAGAGAAGATTATAAATTGTGTGCAGCAGGTTAATAACGAAGAAAAAAAGGACAGATCAAGTTACTGAAAACCCTGCAGCTTATATGGATAGTTCAATACACGACGTGCTGATGAAGACGGATAGACTTAGGATAAACAACCCGAATGAGACACATGGGGCACATGACGAAGTACTTCAACAAGGAGAAATATGCCGATATGAACAGGTGGGCTCATTGCATTAGGTTTTCGATCGACACAGACTAGCTAAAGCTACCTAATGATGTTTAATTTGAAAAGAGAGTTTTCTTACGTTCTAAAATATTTCACTTTATCAGTGGGATCAGATTTCATTTAGTGAGCAATGAATTTATCAATCTCTTGTTAGGTATTATTAATCAAAATCATTTCTATTCTAAATCATCCCTTGTCGTCGCATAGAAGTAAATTATTTTTGCTGAAAAATAATACTACTAATAAAATGAAACACCTTTCCTTATTTTGCTCGATAGCAAGCTAGTAGAGGTGGATTCCATAATTAATTGCTTTAGAGATCAATGTGAAGTGTATTTATTAATTTTTTTCACTATTAATTATTCCAGTCAACGAAAAACCGGACTTTAGAGCAGGACACAAAATATATATTAAGGATTTACATCAATTTCGTAAAAAAATAGAATAAAATGTACTTTTTCGACTTTCCTGGTTTAAGTAGTGAACTCTTCTCTGCGCCACAAGAATTATTATTTTGAATTTTTTATATAATCTATATTAAATCATAATCCGCTGAAAAGCACCTGCTCAAAACCTCGAATTAAGTTTTTATTATTGTCCAAGTATTTTTACCAACGGGTGCATCTACACCTATTACAGGGTGAGAGTTCAATTTCTCTGGTATAGAGTTCCGGAGTCGAGATTTTAGTCGAAAAGGTAAATGAAGTTATTTATGGCTGGTATCTTGATCACAGTGCGATTAATCAATACACGGTATTTTTCACATTTTTTTCTGTGCAGCTGGGTTTATATAAACTGAATTTTCTACGTGCAAATCGGAAGAACTTTTTAGCCCAATATTTCTTGCTAACTCATCACAAATACTTATATTTAAAATGAAAAATTCATAATACTGCATTTATATATACAGTTCCCCCTAACTAATATTACTGAAAGCCCAACACTCTATATATGGAAAAATAGGTGTAAAAACAGCTACCACGTTAAGATGCGCACATTTCTCAACATAAAATGTATCCGCCTTGAATAGGGGTCGAACCCAGATTCCTTAGATTTCCCAATTAAGCTGTCGAGGCGTCCTCTTACACTGTGAATTTCTATGTCCATCAGCGGATGACTCAGTTCAAGTGACTGTTACAGGATCCTCCCCAGTTCTTTGAACTACCATGTTAGCTAACAAAAAGCATTAATCATAATAATTAAGCTTAATTATCCAGAAATATTCAAAATTATAATTCCAGGAATGGAATAAATAGCTGAATCGGCCATCTGAATTATTTTTACCTGTGCAGAGATGAAACAAAAGCATTAATTTCGTTGTATATCTTTCAAATAACTGATCACTGGATAATATAAAATTTTAAATAATGACTGCGCATAACATATAAATATAAAATTAAAACCACCCGAAGATGGAGTGTTAAGGTCAAATTTTAAATAGATATTTGAAATAGCATGTGCCAATTATCGTTAGCCATATCTACATTTCTGCTAATTTTCTTTTCATCAATGCATTAGCAGTGATAAATACGTATAGTGACTAATCAAAAAAATATGTACCATATAATTTGTTATAGCATTCTCACGTATGATTCCAATGATGATAAGTGTATTTAACTAAAGGCATAACCACTCTCGCGAGTTACTAATTATATTTAAGATTACAACATTGAAAAATCTTATTTGTTCAGCCCCTTACTTTTTCCGTGTTTCTGGTTCTAATGTATAAAAAATTGAATTTTATAACATTAATAATAAATTGAAAACTGGCATAACATATTACTTAACTCCAATGATACAATCGTTTTTAATAAAGATTGTTTCCCCAATACATCGCGTACACGCTAATGCCACGAAGAAGGATCAATTAGTTTATTATATAATCCCTCCTCACTGACTAATTATAATCTAAAATTTCAATTAACATTATAATCACAGAAAATACATCCTTTTGCTTACTAGTGTTCATCAATCCTGTAAGTGTTGATACACGCAACTGATAATTTGACTCAATTACGTGTTGCCTACCGATGCTAACTCTTGTAAGCAAAAATTCACTAGTTACGCAAATGACATAAATAAGCGATTTCTGTCGGATTATAGGAGTGAAATTTGTAAAAACATTTATTCATTATTTTAAATATTATTTGAGAATTCATTTGCTTCAAGTATTTTCTTATTTAGTTAGGTTTGAATTTCAATTGTGCACCTCCATGAAGATCAGTTTCTTTATAAGTTCGCCATATTTGACGAAGTTTTATGCCTGTGTGCAACAATTAAATTAAAACACCTTTGAAACTTGGGATTTTTTTATAACAAACCTACTAGGGATACAAAGACCAATAGTACGATATAGGAGACATTTCGCAAAAAGGCGGCTGCTACTAACTGTTTCCCGACCGATCAGTTACAGCAAAATAAAAGATCAGCTGTGCAACATAAAAGGCTTTGGAAAACATTAAATCTTCAATTTTTAAATTTACTGATGACTACTACAAGGTCCTATCATTTCATCTGGATCGATTTTAGTAAAAGTTTAATCAAAAGGAATAATTCAAACAAAAAGGGTCGCAGAACTATAAATCAATTTCCTTTGCTTGTGTGAATATTATTTGAGAAATAACGCCCATAAAATATCAAATTGACAAAACAATGCAAAAAGACACTTTTGGTTTAACAGTCAGCAAGGTACCTAAAGAAAATAATTAAAAATTAGGTGCAAATGTAGTATATTATTTCGTCGAAAGATTAAATTTGCAAATAAATGCATATTAAAAGATTCATTTACCAATGCCTATTCTAGTACGAAGAATAACTAATGAGCTCGTTTTCCTTGAAAGGTGCCCATATGACATTTAGGTCAGAATGATTTAGGTTTCTGCCCTTTAATATTTCTCTCTCTAGTAAAATATCACCTATCGATAAATTCAATAAAACTGCCGGTGATACTGCGACAGTTACTTTTAAGGGAGTCAACCGCTTTTGCGCATCACAATGCAAAAACTTCAAAGTGAAAAAAAAAATTATTCCCCTGTCATCAAACCCGGTCAAAGGAGAATGATTTTTTAAACTTTGAAATTTTCGCATTTTTAGTTATCTATAAGAAAATCAACAAATCACACACCCTATCAATCAATCTCACCCTTTTATCCCACTAT
The DNA here is from genome assembly GCF_022747635.1 of Hetaerina americana. NCBI lineage: Eukaryota > Metazoa > Arthropoda > Insecta > Odonata > Calopterygidae > Hetaerina > Hetaerina americana. Next base: position 20,610,746 of record NW_027286070.1, on the reverse strand, counting down.
TTTGTACTCTAACAAAGCTCCATAAGAACGCTATCCGCTCCCCCACATCACTCATTCGAGTAGGTGAATCATGCGGACGAGTCAATTTTTAGGGGTTCCTGTGACCTGACCCGCCCCGTCACGATGACACCAGAGCATTAAACGAATGACCGAATGAATCTTTCAACAAATGGCTTAATTGTCCCTCCCGGCCCACTCCGTTCCAACAGGGGCGTTGCACCATGATTCATTCGGCTCTCAGGTGGTCGGGAAGGGACACAGGGGAGCCAGTTCGCAGGCCCGGAAGGCCGACTCAATGTCCTGTGGCGGGGAAAGAGGGTGGGGTGTCTGCGAGACACCCGGGGGTACGGGGACACCAAGAGGCTCGTGACCTCGATCGGACCAGGAAGAAGAGAGAGGGAGAGAGAGAGTTTTCACGCCAAGTGCCCTCTTATCACATAACATCGTCGGCTCACAAATAAATCGTGCCTATTTGAATAAAACATCTAGTCCAATGACCGCGTTCATAAACATCCTGTTTCGGCGTCACGTTACTATATCGATTGATTTTTCCTGGAGTGGGAGTGTCTCGTTCGGACACTTCCTCCTCCTCCAACGGGCATTACCATTGATTTCCGGGCTACTTCTTGAATAAGAAATTGAATTTCATAAGAATATTACGCAACAATGACCCCTTGCTGCCAAAAATTCACTACTCTCGCTTGTGGAGAAAAACGACCGATATTCCTATCCTTTTTCTCTTCAAAAATTAATAAAAATGAACACATTGTCTTGAATGTTTTTATAAAACTTTATAAAACATATTTCATAGGATATTGAAAATTGTGCCTAATTTCGTCGAGTCAATAGCATTGATCTACCTGTACAGCGCCTATGATTTCATAAGCATACAATGTGGAAAGATGTGCGTGGTATTCCAGTGGATAGAACGATGGGCTACTGACTGGAAGACCCAAGTTTAATTCCCAGTGACGCATCTAGTTATACTCAGCCTCTGCCATACTGAGAGAGTTTTCGGGAACCAGATCTACCTGGGAAACAGTTGGCGGCAAAGTAAAAGGAACTCATCCCCCTACCTTCATGTGTGAATTACGCTTGCCATTGGAATTAGGACTGAGAGAGAGAGCTCTAACCTCACCTATAAAACTAACATTAGGGTCAACTATTGCAGCTTAAATAAATACCATTGTGTTCTTAGGTAACGTACTCTCTCGCGCAGGAAGAGAAATGCAATAAATTTATTGTATAATTTTGAAAAACTACTGACAGCTGTCACGGTATAGCAAATCTATTTTCGAGTAATGTCTCCAAAAGCCCATTTGTTGTGTCCATGTGCAATGTCCGCTTCCTCCAAATCCCATGATAAATATTCTTACAAAATGCTACATAAATTTTAATTATTGACAATCTCGTTCAAACCCTGTTTTCTATTTGTTCAATACCCTAGATCTCCCGTATTTGCCGCGTCAAGTGAGGAATAAGGGCTGCGGGTAAAAAAATGTCAACCATTATTATGCACGTAATGATTAAAACCCTATTCCAAATAAAATATCAACTGATAATGTTTTAAACATTTCCTCTTTTGAACTGTCAGTCTGTGCAGAAAGAACCTTTGTGTCAGACATTGTGAACCGCTTCAATTCATATTCCATTACACCACAGTGCCAAAAAAAGAGCTTTTTCGTACTCGTACTCAAGCTACTTTGTCGTTAAAGCTGAACTGATATCTGAAACTGGTTACCCATTGGGGAAAAGAGAATATTAAAGTTCATCGCCATAAAAATCCATGCAAAAAAATTAATAACGTTTGCCATCAATTAATCGATAGCACCGTTGAAGTGTCATTTCCAACTGCCAAAGTAGAAAAATGAGAAGGTCGGAAACTCAGCCCACCATAGGGAAAAAATGTTTTCAACCTTCTTTCACAAATATTCCGTTAAAATGAATGAATAGCATCTATGACGAGATTTTGTGTATCGGAGCACTTCAATTCAAAACAATTATGTTATCCTAAAATTATTAATTGCATCTATATAACTGAAAGTCATTACTGTACGATTATCCATCATTGATCAACCAATAAAAAAGTATGCGACGCTTTGACAAGCGTTCGCCTTAATAGCTTCAGATGTTCTAATTACCCTGAAACTTTTAGGTGGTTGGTTAAAAAAATACATCAATAGGTAAAAGTTTAAAGCGACATGCATCACGTTGCTTATATATTTAATAGGCAACATTCGATGCAAAATTTTCTCTCGCTGATGTGTGCTGCAGATTAAACCCGTTCAAACCAGTTTTTTTATGGGATAACTCCTATTTTTTCAATATGTATTCGAAAATAACAAACGTGTCTGTTAGTTATTTCTGAAATCGGAACGAGTGTAACAATAAAAGGATTAATAGGTCACATACATGCATTGCATATTTTGTCACCGCCATTGTATATCATTCAGCATTGTAACGAAGCTTCATTTAGACGGCCCATCGACAAATACGGTCCCATTTCACACTAATTTTCTCTATTTATATTGGCACGTAATTTTGTCAATTCAAAATCCCATTGTAAATATTAATTTTTTCATAAATTAATCAATTTTGTTTGCTCTGCAAGGCAGTTTTAATGAAGAAATAACAATAAATATGATTCTAGGATAACGCACAAATGGTAAACTTCATCAAAGGCTTATGAAATAGAAAAAAGCTGTTGAATTGAAAGAACTGAAATGTCTCTTAAAATACCAACGTAATTATTGGTTACCAACGTTCAGTTACTGAGAGTTTGAAACCATAATCAATAGCAAAATTGCCATCTCATGTGAATTATATTCAATATAAAAAAATGGGTCCCAAAGGAGAAGAAAAATATTATGACGAATAATTAACTGAGGCTCAAATGTGTTCACTGCAAATTATTTATATATATATATATATATATACATATATATTTATTTATTTATATATATATATATACATATATATTTATTTATTTATTTATATATATATATATATATATATATATATATATATATATATATATATATATATATATATATGCAATTTTAAGGAAATCATATGGAGAGGAAATATTTTAAAAACTCATTTCGATATTATGTAATTAGTTATTCGGAATATCAATAATTAACGTAAATATAGAAGCATTATTTAAGAATACATATATGGTCTGTTACTTAAAATTTGTTAATGAAAAGTCCTTATGTTTTATCATATAATCATTTAGTGTAGTTCTGACATATATTTTCATTTTAAACCCGGAAGAAGATAAAATCGATATCTAGCTTGAGTATTGAAAGCAAGCGATTCTTCCCATTTAAAACTGGATTAATAATAAGCTTTAAAGAACTAATTTTTCGGCTACATTAAAGTTAGTAATGAAATCAGATGATAAAATGTTACTTTTTAAGTTGAATATATAACATTCAGCTATTATTGTGTTACAGTAGCCATTTCATTTTTATATGATGATTCTACGATTAGGGTTTCGATGCGAAATTGCCAAAATCGAATTAGCTGAACGGTGTTAAACAAACACCAGCAATGCGCATGAATATCCGAATCAATACATAGATGCACTTATGAAATAAGTGCATCTATGTTCAAAACAAGTTCACGGTGCAAAGCAGCTTTCGCCGATTCTCTTGCGCAAATTACTGCACTCAGAGCGTAATACCGCCAATTCATTGGAATCCGTCCTATTTATGGATTCAAATTCCTACAAGATCATTTGGAACATTCCATTCCTTTGCTATAACCCTCGGCATATGCCCCGACACCATTCCTCCAAATTCTCCATACATCCATGTTCTCTAAAGCACAATTTCTTCAAGGGCTGTTCATTTCCCAGCCCTCTCCTCCTTTTATAAGGGAAGGAAGGAAGAGAGAGAGATCCCGCCTCATCCGACCCGTCGCGGATGGATACGTACTCGTCCAACTTGAAGCGGACGACTGGGGTGCTGGAGTAATGGATCCCCATGGCTTCCCTCCTCTTCCTCTCCCTCCACTTCCTCTTCTCCTCCTCCGTCTCCCCCTCCGACCCTCCTGCCCTCTTCTTTATCGCGCTCTTGGCCACCACCACCTCCTTCTTCCCCCCTTTGCCGTTCGCAATCACCACGGGCGCCACCGAATTGAGCCCCTTCTGCTTGCGCTCCTCGGGATGACCGAAGGGTGTGCAGCAGCGGCAGCGGAGGCAGCAGGCGTAGCAGCACGCTGCCCTGGTCGCCGCCGCCACGACCGCCGCCGCTCTGCACTGGAAGGGCCAGCGCCCGCACATGCGCACTTGTGTCCGCAGGGCGAACGGAGATTAGAAGAAGACCATACACGCGGCCCTTCCTACCACCTCTCCCCCACGCGCCGAAAACACAACGAAAAATAAACGACAACCCTATCACCAATCACAAACACAAAACATAGCGAGCGGCGAAGCACTGTCTGTGCATGCCCCCCAGGCGTATCCTGCGGATTTTATGGTATCCATTGGGAAGACAGGGTTTCCGTCCATCCGGGAAGTTCCTATTCAGGTCACTCACTCCGGTCGAACTCGAATTCGTGGGGCCGCATGGCGACCGCGGCGACAACCGTTGTAAGCGCTTTTAGTCGCGTTGAGAAATCGTTCCGCTGGATGAAACTACGGGAGGTGGGGCTTTCCAGGTGTTATCTGTGATAGTTCAGGTGTTTCACTGAATGTCCAGCGTGGCTGTACCTTGGTGCGCTCCAGTGGTTGTGCAAGACGACGACGCGGTTTGCTTGCTGGCGAGGAAGGGAAGGAGGCATCTGGAAAGAGAGACTTAGCGACCGTTTGCCCGCCGTCAGTCCAATGTCACTTCCGACGCGCACCCTTATCCCCGTTGGCCCAAGGCACCTTTACGGTCCCGGGAGGCGCGGAGGAATGGCAAGGGCTCCTGGGAAAAGTATAAACAGGCGCCGAGATGGGCGGGCAGCTCGAGAGGCGTCGATGGCCGGTGGAAGGAGGGGGAGCCAGGCGGGGGGGGGGGCTTTTCGGGGAACCTAGAAGGGGAAAGGACGAAGGAGGAGTAGGCGGAGTAACGAAGGGGGTGAGGCGAGGTTTCTAAGGAAGGGGTTGGGGAACGGTGGTAGGGGTCTCGTTACGTCACGCCACTGTCGGACACGCAGGCAGGAGTATTTTAAAAGGTAGGTGAGGAAGTCCAATTGATTGCCCTACCCCTTCTACCACTCTTACAATTCACCCGCCTGCTCCACTAAGGCCCGAGGAAGTTGGTGGGGGTTTAGGAGGAAGAATTGCGTGCCCTCTAGCGAGGAGTCAATGCGTACAGTGGTGTCATGGAGAAGGAAAAGAAAAAGCGTTAGGGAATAGAACGGGGGAATAAAGGAGTTTTTTCTGCACGCACAGATGGGAGAGACCTTTGTGTAAGTTTTGACCCGCAAGGAAAATGAGGTCAGGACTATTATTTTTTAGCTGCCAGTGTGCAGCAATTTTCTTCCCTCGGCTTGAGAATCCCCTCCATTCTTTACGGTTAGTCGTTAAGCTTCGCCATCAGGGTGTTAAGTTAGTTACACGAATGAATCATGGGAAATTTTCACGGTTATACTTATAAGGTACATAAGTATGCATACTGCTGAGGTATCCTAAGAGCATTGTGGCGGCAACATCGCGAACCTAGTCGGGAGAAAATTGATTAAATCGAAATAAACAAAAGTAAGGACACAACAATGTTATTTCGCTTTATTTGAGTCAACTAAACCTGGGTAATTGCATAATTTAAAAAAAAATTAACTACCACAACTTCTTTGTCAAAATTCTATTATCCGGATTAGTAACAGTGGCAGTTTTTTTTATTTCTGACAAGCATTCATCCTATCGTTTTTATAAACCAACATAATAATAATAATGATTTTAATATTATTAACAAATCCTTTGAAACCAATGTGTACAATATACGTAGGTTTATCTATTTAGCTGTGCTTCATCGAAATTTCCATATAACTGTACTCTGTTACATCCTACTTCATTGTTTTATAAAAGGAGAAGGTATGTCAATCGTGCTTTAAAAAAATGAAAAATCGAATATATTGGAGAAGGTTCAATTTCATTTTCATTCAATTTAATGGTTCCTTTACGTGCCTTTTTAGCATACATATTTTCTACGAAACTTCTTGCATCTAATATTATTAATAAGTATGATACATATGATAGGGCCTCAAAAGATAAAAATCTCATAACTATTCATCATATTTTGGTAATTTTAAATGCCTCAAGTCCGAATAATTTAAGAACTAACAGTCACTGGAAACGAGAAGTGAAATTACTAAATATGTTGAGAAAAGGAAATTTGTTGATCAATGAATAAAATAAATATATTTAAACTCTTTCAGACACATAAGAAAAAACTGAACGTGATTTTAGGCGTTTTATTACATTTGAATATGAGTGCACTGTACATACGATTCCGCTTGGGGTTAACGTAGATCAGAGAATGATACGTAATAGAAAGTCGTTCGGAGAATGGTAAAATTGGAGGGCATATGAAATCCCTTCACGAAATGTTAGAAGTACGAGGAAAAATATTCAAATAGTTGAGTTTATACGGGAGTTTCGATCGACTGAGGTGAATTTTAGTCCAAGTTGCACTAGGTAAACAAGATCCTTGCCCTTTAGAATCTTGATAAATGACATTTTCAATTCCAAGACGCATTTTTCCTGTGACATTTATTATAAGCAGATAACTAGAAAGGAACTGGAATAGATCGATAAATTCCATTTGCTTCAACAAAGGCGTCGACATTTTTTTCGTGCAGACATAACCATGGAATAAAAAGAATATTTGCACAATTCCATCCACACGCAGGCTCAGGGAAATCCTTTTCCGCTCGAAACTTTTTCCCTCTCGCACGATCCAACCTTTTCTTTATTTTGAGGGAGTCGCGACCCAGGATCGGGGGACGAAAAAGGATACATACCTACCTTCGGAAGGGGAAGAAGAAGCTTTCGTTTTCACTTTCCGAATTCCAACGCGACGCCACCGGAAAGGTGAACAGAGGGGCGAGTCTGCACGACAAGGGAAACGAATCGGCGAACGATGAGAAAAAAATAAGAACGGGTAGAAGTGGAAGAGAAAAATAGATCTACTTTTGAATGGGGCCTTGGACCTAAGGTGGGGGAAAAATATTTTGACAGTAAATAGAAATAAAGAGTGAAATCGGGTAGTGTGGATATTGTGCTTAAAATTCGGAAGAAAAATGGATGACAGGATAATCGTGGGAGACGTTCTTCCTACATGAAGGTCTGCTGCCTAATTCCTAACTCAAAGCTCAACGTCAATTCTAAGAAACGGAAAATGATCTACAGTGAATCCGCCTCGATGTTCACGTTTCCCTCCTCTTCATATTTCCGCAATTTTTACGATAGCATTGCTATTTGGCGCTGAAAATGATAATACTGTTGTGTATTTCAAGATTTCCTCCTTCGCATTAATCCCTAGTATTCTCCATTTCATCGCTTTTATGATGGTATGCCATTAACATAAATCACATTCTCTAGTGTCGTGAAATTATACTCGTATCAAGCTGAACCTAAATACTAACCATTACATCTCCATGTTAAGAAATAATAATTTAAGTGCGAAATATCACCTTTTTCCATTAAACAAATGTTCGCTCAGGCTCTGAGTTTGTGGAATAAGGTATCGACAAATACAATGTTTGAGGATATATAATATGTATTGGGATTCATCTCTTGATTTACCCTGAGTGATTTTCTATTCCAGCTATCACGTTTATAGAGAACAATATCTTAATTGAAGCATACGAATAAAATTTGTATTCGCCCAAGTTACGCCGGATATAATTACTTATAAAAATGTTGGTCAATTATATCAACTGCAAATTGTACCCATTATCTCACTGGGTACAATAGCTTGAATTTGAATTCCCTAGTGAGACTTTAAAGCTCTTATACTGGATCGATCAAAAATTCATAAACAGTTATCCAGACCCTTAAACATAAACACTATTATATTTGCTCTTTGTCTGACGAACCTGTAAAATAAAAGTACGGAAGGATATTTTTCTTGTTAATACTCCCTTATTAACCATCATATGCATTACCATTTCTTATACACCATATTTTAATTATCATTGAAAGGTACATTATGTCAATTTATATAAGTCAATTTCTTTGAAAAAGCCCCCAAGCCAATTTGAGTCTCCCAAATCAAGTGTCAAGAGTGAATACGTGCGTAGAAAATTGTTTGGAGGGAACCATTGTTTGCATGACTGTGGCCATTCATCGAACCAACGCATAAATTTGTCAGGTGTTCCCATATTAAGCGTAAGATTTCACAGTCCCTTGATTTTGATGAGTAATGCGAGTCAATAAATCTTGATGAGAAATTGGGAGTCTTTCACAAAAGCTCTCACTTTTGAAAAGCGTATTAACTCTTTTATGTATGATAGAGAGCGGAGATAGGGAGCGATTGATCCATTGCACAGAATACAATGCTTAATTTCATAGATATGGTACTTAGTTATTACTGAACTCCTATAATATTTATTACAATATTACGCAACAGCAAAATAGATTAAATACTTATGCCTACTTCATTCATGCCCGCCGCAAAATTTTATTCACCTCAATTGTTAGCGAATTGTGTTAAAATATATTTTTCATCCTAATGAAGCGATTGAACGTGTAATTAAATCTGTAATGTTAATGTTCAAACTGGCGACAATTAAACTCATCATAAATTCTAGAGAGTCATGGGGGGGGGAATTTTTGAGCAATTAGTAATATATTTATCGACATAATGTTACTTTATAATAAAAATTTGTTTTAAACTTTTAAGAGTAAAGAAATTAACTTCCTTTCCTAATTTAATCAACAAATAAGCAAGGCATATCAAGAATATTATTCCGATATTGTATTTAACGGTGGCAGAGTCTCTAAGACGGAAGAATAATTTACGTTTGATAAAAAAATGCTTATGCACATTGATCAGATTAATTACTTGTAATTCAGTCAATGTTATCAATATTGAAAATTTAGCCGAAACAATATCTTATAGTGTAACTCAAAAGACATCCTTTTGGAAAAAGATTTGATTAGACATTTTTAAATTTAGGCTCAATTTTTCGTGAAATACGCGCACCTCATTTACGTTCGTCACGCGCAGGCATTAACGACTGTATTTAAATATATGTAGCTATTAATGAAGTCGGATTTTAGGAATTATTTTTTCTTTGCCTCCAATGCGATACTAACATTACTGTCCAAGTCGAATTACACGTTTCATGTTGTCCCGAACTTAATAATTAAATTAAATCATGTCTAAAGTTTCGGGATTAGCACAAGAATGATTGTGTCTTTAATGTCCCTTATACAAATATTGAAGAATGTTGGAAAAACTTGCATCTAATATTAATGCTAAAACCATTAAGTGGTTTTGAATCAACCCATAAAATAATAAATAATAACACACATAATATATAATAAGTAGCCTATCAATGAGGAGTGAATGAGAAAGGTTGATGCTGGACGGTTATTTTAAATAAATTATAATGGTAGGAGATATTCCTCCTCAGTTCCAAAAGAAGAGAACTTCCACTATTTCAAGAAAGAATTAGTGCATTTAGTAGCGCTGGTGTCGAGAAAACACATACATAAACAGAGAACATTTCGCTAAAAATAAATTTTTCTTGAATTAATAAATGAACAAAGAGCTTTATTGTTTGAAGTGATAACCGTCATGCTCAAAGGAGATACGACGAAAAACAATAAAGCCTTGCGTGAAAAGCGTTTTGTGATTCTAGAATGGCATTCCGGATAGGAAGTGTGGTTAAAGGATTAGAAAGAGGAAAAAACAACTTTTTAAAAAAACCCAAAAAAAGCCTTGCTAATCCATGTGCATGCTAGTGGAAAACCTATTTCCGAAAAAGTGTATATTTTACCCACTGCAAAAGTTCTTTTTCATGCAAAAAGTAGGAAATAAAGTATTATATTTTATTTGGATGACTCGGTTTAAGTAATGACGCGGTATTTCCGGTGATTTTTTGAAAGTACACTGAAAACAAAATTTAACATGAGTACATATGATGCGAAATTTTAAAAAGATGTACTTTCACTCAGATAATAACATTTCAAAATAATATTTCAGCGATGATCTTCATAGTGCTATGGAAAAACAGCTATTAACTAATTAACAGCTATTAACCAAAATATCTTTCAGATTTAAGCAACCAGCACATTAACTACGTGTATTACGATATGAATATTAGCTAGCCACTTCCTCCGAAGACTCTAATAGGGACTATTAGATACTAAAGATGAGATTGCTTGCCTTCCTCGCAGTATGTATTATAACTCAAGAGGTATTCGGGATAAAAGTTAAACGAATACATCTCAAGTGAGAGAAAAATAAGATACGCATTTTGACTGTGCGTGAACTGCAATCGTGAAATCACTTCACGGACGGATAGTTATCCGCGTTCAAATGCACGCATTGCCGAGTTGGTAAACACTAAGATCGTATACCGCCCAGGTGAACACGCTACGAGATTTTTCAAGTGCTTAGTACGCGCACTAACAAACTGCCATGTAGAACAGAACGTAGTCTTGCTTTCTTTTTCTTACAAATGATTCACAAGTTTTTCTTAAAAACAAGTGGTTAAGAGTTGCAGCCACCATCTCAAGAGTATCGAATATAAAATGATCAGGATAACATTCATTTCCATCCACAAATATTTTCAACATTTCAAAAATTGAGTTGTGTCTCCATTTTTCAATGATATCGATGGGCTACTAACCCACAGGAAAGTAAAAAAAAATAAAAACCTCTTGAGATGGCGACTGCGGATTGGATCGTGAGAGAGCAACAGGCGCGCCGCGTTCTTTCGTTCAAGATATGCAAACCCAGCCGTCGGACATTGGCCCTTGTATGAGTGGAGAACACCACCGACACGCCATTCGATCCGGAAAACATGGCCTTCGATGAAAGGGTCAATCTGCCGACGGCGTTCCCTTACCCGCAAAGAGGTCCTCCAACCGCACGTACACGGGTGAATAATTGATGTGGCCACTCGTGACTCCTTCGCGACCCTTGGCATTTCGAGAGTCAGTGACTCCGAGCCTATCCATTACAGGGATAAAATGAGTGTCTTCATCGCGAAGAAAGCGAGGGAGAGTTTCAAAATGCTCGCCAGGAACATCCACTCAGGCAAACTGACTGGGGCCCGCTCCTCAAGTGCTGCAATTTAATTTGCAAGTCCTAACATCTTGAGCATGCTGAATCTTCTGATGAAAATCAACAACGCGGAACGTTTGCTTTTGGTAGCGCATGTGATTGAGAGGTTTTAAAATTAGAATTGCGAATTTTTTATATCCGTTTTTTACCAGGATAAAACGTAATATTTTCTGTTTTTTTTATATTCAGTCGAAGCTTATTTTCCGATTAAAAATTCTGAGTTAGAGGATTAAGGCTAATTGATCAATAAATGCGCAAATGTTTGGCATTGAACTAAATGAAAAATAAATGGAAAGCCTGGTCAAAGAAAAATATACGTAAAAGAAAAACAAATTTCCCAAGGCTACTAAAAATAAAAAAAACATAATGCGATGAAGGTTCAAAGACAAAATAAAATATATAAAAGACAGTTAAATCAGAGAGAATCTTGTGACATTCCCTGAGCACAGTGAATAAAATACTGTCAAAACAAGCGGAATAAATTATTTGTTTTCCTGCCCCATACACATATTTGTCGACCAGAAAACATGTGAGTAAACATTAACATATCAAATAATGCCTCTCTTTTACGGGATTTTACCCATTAAATTCCATTAAAAATTCCATCACATCCCTTGAGGAATGGTGTCGTAACGATTGTCGAGTTGCCGAGCAGTTATGTAAATATGAGATCTGCCTAGAATATGTGTGATAATAATATATTTGTATATTTCATAATTTTCCGACGCTCGGTGTAACTTTGAATCCGAAAATTTAAATTTTTAAAGGATCAAGTCAATTTTGAGACAATAACAGTTAAAAAGTATACAAGTAAAATCTATTTTCCATTTGGACAGAATTCTATTGAATTTATTCCAGATTTCTTACATTGAACTTGTTTCTACTCGAGTCAAGAAGGATTTTAAAAAGTAAACCGTTTCATTACATATATTAAAATATGTTTTCAATGAGTCATGGTAGTCTAGGAGTAGAGCTTTGGACTTCTGGCAGGATAGCTCGGGGTCGATTTCCGGGTAAGCCTCTCTAAGCCTCTCTCAGCTTCACCCAAAGCTTTGTGATTTTTCGGATACCAGATCTTCCCGGGAAACCATAACCGGCTCAGGGAAAGTAACTGCCCCCCTACCCTGATGTTTGAATTTCGCACGCTGTCTTAACTTAGTACTGAGTGAACTCTACTATCACTTACCGAACTGACCTTCGGGTGTTTATGTTTTATATCCTCTATCTCAACACTTGAGATTGTGTTCATATTCCGGGAAGAAATGTGACATGTGACTGTGAATTTTAACATGCGCTCAAGAGCATTTCGTTTCAGAGATTAATTCAAATCTCTTATTTCCATTACCCGATAGTTAATAAAATGCAGGAATTAAAAAAATAATTTGAATTATGAGCAAGATAGGTTAGAAATTGCGTCGAATTATTTAACCCAATATTTCCATTATGGGGTTCAGAAGATATTACATAAATCTTCTAGACACTTGCACCTTTCTCTAATTTGAATGAAATATAATTTCCACTGAAATTTGACTTCGTGGCCATAAAATATCTCCAGCACCGCAAATTATCTAGACTTCTTTCTCTTCATGCACGCACTTTATCTTCTGAGGCTTGCATACTTCCTGCCTCTCGCCTCTACAATCCAAGTAGTATATCCGGGTAGTACAGGCAGTAAAATTCTTATAAATATTTTTTTAATTCGAACAAAGAGCACGTAAAATGTCTTGGAAATAATTCTACCACCAAATTTATAAAAAATTTTACCGAAAGTTCAAAAAAATCAAGAGTTTCCTGCGTTAAATAAGCTAGCTCCATGTCTTCGCAGTTAATCCCGACATTAATGGTAGTCTTGAATTATGAATAACATGAATAATACCTCCTATTAGATTTTTCCGTTTCAAATCAAGATTTTTACATTGTTCAGTTAATAAAATCAAGCATTCAGATAATTTATCCTTGAACAAATAAAACGATTTCATTCCAATGGCTGTGTAATCCATGAAATCTGGTTTAAATTTCCCTACTTTCATAGCTATTCGATGATTCAGATTAGTGTAAAAAATAATAAAATGTAAATAGCACTTTTTTCCCTTATTGTCCTTAATTCATCGCTTTATTCTGTTGGAGGGCAATAGCTTGTAAGTTTTAGTCATGCATTGAGTATAGCACATGACCCCAATTCATTTTCATCCCAAGTTATATCTCCTCAAGGGTATTCCATTGTAAATCATAAAGAAAATTCTCTTTCTTGAGTTGCAAAGAGTGAATTAAGTGGAATTTTTGTTGTTCATTGTATGTTTTTCACTCGAAGAATTCATGCATTGGCACTGTAGATTTTGCCTTTGCTGAATTTTTAGCAATCATTTCAAACTTTTCCTCGGGTTCCTTGACTTAGGTTTTTAGGCACGGGGTCTGTGCAATTATGTAATCAAGACAGCATTCCCTTAACGGAGGTCTCCCAAGGCTTTGATATCCCTCTTAAGGTAGAAAATAATGGTTGGACTATCGATCATAAGAGTGTGATAAGATTTTTGTGCCTGGCTAATGGCCTTCTTGCCCTAAATTTTCTCTCCATAAGATGGCTTCACCTACATATTCTCGAAGATGTGAACTTTTTGAAATGCATGCAAAATTATTAAATTTATAAACGTTTTCGGATTTAACAATTTTTTTTAATCTTTCCCTGACAAAAAGGGAAACTTTGGTCTTCAAACTTTTCTAAATTTTCAGAAACAAAACAACTTTGCTTTCGGTTTTATAACTTCTACAGGATCTCTAAAGGGGATTGTAATTGCGGCGCCTAATTAGAGCCTAACTTTAAATTTGCATATGCATGTTCTCAAAGTATATTCAGGTAAAAAAGTTTGTTAAGTTTCCTTCTAGGATGCCCCACTTATTCTGGAGGAAAAACAACTACAGTACCAGGAAAAACTTCGCAGCATAATTCTATACGGATAGACGATAATTTGAGGCTCTTTAGATCACCGAGTGTTTAATCGAAAAAAATTTGCCTGACCAAAACCAAGCCTTGGTGACACGATGAATGGCCGAAACTGACCAGTTAAGATAATGGATGGTAAAAATGTGCATCCTTGTACGCCTCCTTTTATTTTAAAATAATGCGATCGCAATCGATATCCCGCCCAGCATTTAACTTCAATTAATTTGAGCGAGTAACGTTATGCAAATTACATCTATCGTCACTATTTCTTAATTTCGCAAAGAATTCCGGATAAAATATTTGGATTATATTCTTAAGACATAATAATCGCCTCAGGAATTAAGACGAGGGAATGACCTTGCAAATGAGACATGAGCTTTTAGAGGGTTTACTTTTATTTATCTGTCATGCATGGGCTGTAGATCTGGACTCCAGATATTTTTCCGGTGTCCACATTTGACCTCGCTGCGTTAGGAATTCTTGATTGCCAAAATAAAAAGGTAACATACGAAAAGGGGACAAGAGCTGACACACAACGCGGAGGAGAAGGGAGAGAAAGCAATTCTGGGGCGAGCACGTAAGGTTACTTAATTAGGACCCTTTACACAAATAAAAAATACGATTAAAAATAAATTTGCACTTCCGAGTGGTCTTACCCGTGAGGTCGGCGTTGGCTGAGGTGGTGCCGTGCACTCGTAGCGGGAATATGTGAGAGGAAATTTGGATGCGCCGTAACGCAGAATGAAATAGGAGCGAAACCGGGGGAACATGGAGTTAGAGCGCCTATCTCCATCGCTTTAATCCCGCTGCCGCCGCCGCGAAATGCACTGCCATAAAGGCGGGGGTTCTGAGTGAGCGGCCGTGAGCCAGGGGTGCACTTGGTACGGAGAACTCTACAGAATTATGGGTGGGATAAAATCTCTCCCGCTCCCTCTCTCTCTCTCCCTCTCTTTACTAGGTTCAGCGTTAAGTGTAATCCTCAACAATTTTATTTTGATTACCTCTTCAAAAGAAAGTCAACTATATTTTTGAAAATTATGACGAGCAATTTCGTGTCCAAAATAAAGTTAATTCAAGATAAGATAATACCTCGAAGACTACCACCTTTATCGCTTTTTCTCACCTTTTAATACGTTGCTCTTTTAAAAATATATATGCACAAGCAGCAATCAAGGTGATACTACGTCTAGGTTGATGAGTCGGCTTAGGTACGAAAACTAGTAGTTTGCTGGTTATTTCGTTTGCGTTAAATACGATCGAGCAAACTCACACACACACACACATCTAATTAATTCATAAATTTAATAATTATTTTGTTTATTTGTTCGTTTATTTGAGAACACGTCACACCAAGACAGTACTTAGTGAAGGCTGTTAATTTTTTACATAATATTGTAAAAATACACAAAGTAAAATAGGCTAGGTCCGATTTGGATACACTCGTCTGGAAATTTTTGAGATCGGAAAAAATCTGCTATATGAGTATTTTTCACACAGATGGCAGCACATGCTTCACTCTGAACTTTGATTTCAATTCATTCACTTAAATAAGGAACGACAATTAAGTTGATGAATTCTTTCTCCAGCTATTATATCATTTATAAACGTGCATTATGATTTATGCCGACGCCTTAGCAGACCCTTCGTACATTTCAAATATCTGTATAATAGAGGAGGGTTTGACTATGTTTATTAGGACTTCTTCAGAAACCAAATGGCGGACTCAGACAAAGAAAATTATTCCTTACCTTGAATGTGTGAATTTCACGCGTCTTAACGCTAAATCAGGAGTGACCTCTAGCCTAACAAATATTCGCATTAATTACTGTGACGTTGTAGCACCAATTTATCTTGTAAAGGATGTGGAATTAGAACGGCAAAGAGGAGAAGGGTGACTTAGGAGGAGAATGTGGCAGGTGAAGATACAGGAGACACCTGTAAGTAATAGTGTTGGTAATGGAAAAAGCTAACCCCCAGATAATAACGTACTAATTTTGGTCAAATTCTTTAGAGCAAAGTCACATGATATGAAGAATTTCTCTGCGGAATGAGACTTGTCGTCACCCTGTTCCACAGTCACCCTATCCGAGAAGATCCTAAGATAAGAATGAAGCAAATTATGTTATCGTTAAGAAAGCCAAGGAATCTAGATCTAACTTGACTCCATCTGATGTATCAATAGAAAGACAATATCTTTTATGACTGCTTCCAACATTTTATGTTAGTAACTTCCACCAAAGGAATATTTATTATGTGATTAATGCACTCTATAATGTACGCTGGGATGAACATGGAAGACGGTATAAAAAATGAAATGTAGTTGCATTAACCAAAACGACAAGAGAGGAGTATCAGAAGCCTTTAGAGTAAAATCATGAGTGAGAAAAATGACCTGGGTACAATAGGCGAAAGATGGGAACAAATCAAATAAAAGGATATCAAAAGCCGCAAGCAAAACAATACCAACTGTCAATAACAAAAGGAAATCATGGATTCCGGACGAGATGCTTGGAGAGATAGACGAGAGAAGGCAATGGAAAAATACAAACACGGAGTATGTTGGGAGGAAGTACAAAGAGTTAAATAATATTCTGAGGCGGGTGACATATAGAGCAAAGTAGCGTGGTGGAAAACTTAGTTTAAAACTTAGAATGTTCAAACGTTGTCAGTGAGCAAGAAGGAAATATCATTGAAGCCAATAAAAGATAAGTCTGGAGAAGTATTAATTGAACCAGAGAAGATCCAAGAGAGGTTGAAGTAATATATTGCGGAACTGTATGGCAAAGAAATTAGGCTAACGAGAATAGACATGGAGGGAGAATATTACGTTGATGAAGATAGCTTGGATCTAGACCTACTCGATGGCGAGATAGAAAAGATACTAAGGTAATTGAAATGAAATAAGACCTTGGGAGTAGAGGACATTCCCACTAAACTACCCTAAGGTTTAGGAAAAGGTGGGAGGAAGATTATTATTGACTAATTCGTAGCAATTATGAGGGAGGAATTTGGCCGGAAGGCTATGTCAGTTCAGTGTTAGTCCCTATTCCAAAAAAGGTAAAGGTTACATTTTGTGAGGACAACAGGATAATTAATTTGATTTCGCACGGAACTAAAGTGGTTCTCAAGAGCATCAACGAGAGGATAGAGAGCAGAGAAAATGAGTACGAAGGGGATGATCAGTCCAGCCCTTATGTCTGCCGTGCAAAACTGTATTTGTTCGCATTGGATGATTTTCTGAAGTTGAATGTCATTTCTTATATATCATTTCACTTGAACGGGAAATATATTTAAATCACCTCAGTGTACTGTACGTGATTCTCAACACTTAACGAAAGATACTGCATCGAGGCACCAAAGGTTAGCCGCACCCTCGAGACAGTCGTAGAATAATGCAAAAATGTATTTCCTTAGCTAAAGATATACTGGCTCTTTTCTCGACGAAAATTAGCAGCTCTCAGTTGTGATTGAGACGGGAACTAATAGACGTAGCTCGCACGCTATCGACCATCATGCTTCTTCGAAACTCTACCAGATTCAGCAATCTTGGATTAACTAAAGGTCAAAAAAATTTCTCTAAAGATAAAGCATGTGACAAAAAGGAGGCTGAAAGAGTTGAACTTTAACTCTTTATAACGCGTGTGGGCGGGGAACTCAAAAATAAAAGGAAACTACTTCTCGCCGGGAGGGCAAGAGGGAAGGGGGAGGGAAAATATCCCACAGTTCCCCACTGACCAATCTCCACCAACCTCCTTTTCCTCCTGTTCGCAACGCCCCCTTTCCTCCCCACCACCGACACCCTCCCCTGGATAGGCGCCACCCGCTCTCCCAAGGAGGGACCCCCCAAGAGGGGGTAGGAACGGTCCCGGTGAAGAGGGAGTGAGGGAGAAAAGGCCTTGACGCATGAGGCCGCCCGCGATAACAGGTCCCTTGCCCCCTTTGCGTGGGCGGAGGGAACGACTGTGCAGGGATTAGGGAAGGCATCGAACCTTACCCCACCACTTTCCCCACCCTGTCCAGGGGAAGAGGGGGGCCTGGGTCGAACTGCGGTGGCCGGGGGAGACAGAAGAGAGAGGGGAGGATATCCTGCACGCGAGCTCTCACACCTAAGACCAAACCGCGCCTCCCCACCCCCCTCTCTTCCTCACTCCCTTCCACAGGGCGACCCCCAACCCCTTAGCCGAGGCTCATGAATCTCCGAAGGCTCATTTGCATTTGGCGCCCATTAATCCCAAAAACCCATCCCACATCGCGTCCGCCTCACTCGGGGTTTTATTTTTCATTTCTCGATTTATTTTTATTTCTCTACCCTTTCCTCTAAGGGGGCGGTCCTCTGCCCTCTCCAAGAGCCCACTCATACCACCTATCCTTCTCACCCTCCTCCTCTCCCAACCTCTTACCAACTCAACCTTCAGACACAACCACTTCTCGCTATATTTCCCTCCACCTCTCTCTTCACCCCACCAAATGATTCGGCGCGTATATTGCTTTCAGTGTTTTTTTTATATATGTGACTCCCCGGCTACGAAATTGTCCTCGTGCCTCGCCCCGCTCTAATTGTAACTAAGAATGCATTTTTAGGGCTTAAATATCCGGTCGATTCCCGAGCCTAAGACTAATTTTTCCGGGATTCTGTTTTCGTACAACCTATCCCAAGCCCACTTTAATGGCACCATTTGCTCAACTCTTCCACTGATCCGATAGTCCATATTAGAATAGCCCTAATTTCTAAATGTGGCTCTCATTTGAGCACTTCCCAGGTATTTTTGGCAGGCATAGATTGGTATTATGGTCCCAGTAAGGTAGATAGAATATATGCAATACTTACGAACAGGTCATTGTACTACGCAGAATGGGGTTACAGATATTTTGTGTTGAATTAATCAGAGCTTATAATTACAGTGATTTATAGTCCCTGGGGTTTATCAAAAACTTATCCTAATTTGATAGAATTCTTCTAATAATAATAATTACCGTTTTACATTGTTTCTGACCTCTGGAAGGGTAACACGAAAAAAAGTTCCGAGGCTATCGAATATTTTTTTATTTAAAAGACCTTAGTCCTTCACCTAAATTTGATAATATGTATGTTAGCCTCGTCCTAGATTCACCTCAGAGTCATTTTCCTAAAAGGGCTTCTCATCCAAGTCCAGATATTGTCTTGCCAATCAATTTCAAAAAAATGAATTGTTATATTTTTTTTCTAGCTTTTTTATACTTTCCTATGTCTGATGAGGAAATCGTTGATATGCGAGTTATCGGACTGAATAAATATCACCATGAAGTATATGTATAGTGTTTGGATAAATGGCTCTATTGGGAAATTTTCCCAAAAAGAAACGCAAATAACATTTTGTACCAACTTACTTTAAAAAACAGTGTTAAAATGTCTTTTATTTTTAATAGGAGTGGTTCTAATAATTTTTTGTCATAATTAAATCCACTCATTCACAATGAAACATGATGAGCCATCAAAACAACTGACGATAGCGAAGATACGATGCATAAACGATGGTTCTGACTTTCTCTGAACTCGCAATTTGATCTGAAAAGTACCGTACCGTATTATATTTTGGCAAGCAGCTTGCCTAGATGCACTGATGTGATGTAAAAAAGTGGATGGTATATTGGAAACATTATATATATATATATATATATATATATATATATATATATATATATATATATATATATATATATATATATATATATATATATACATACATATATATATATATACACATACATATATATATACATTATACATACACATATTTCATATAGTATACATACATACCTCAATGAAATTTATGCTGATTCTGAGATTTGTTATTAATCAAGTAAATCAATTGATTTTATTGGGATTTACTGCGGGGCATCATCCCCCTTCATAGGGGACTTTCAGATTTATGCCCGATCTTAATTCACGCCAAGTTAGAGGAATTTTTCATGTTGCATGGGTACTCTTTAATGTACATCTGCGACACCGTAAACTGCTTTGATATTTTCAGGACTCTTCTGGTTTGGTTTTCCGCAGAGCCAAGAATATAAGTATCCCGTGAACTTAAAAGGATTGGGAAGCCTTTATATTAAGAGCTGACGAAACTTTTTTTAAATAATGAGCACCATTCCATTGGGGTACTTGGTATAAAAACCGTGACGCTAACGACCTCCTAGCTTTTCCGCAACTAAGTCCCATGATCTCAATTGCCCATAAGTCGTGTTTATGAGGTTTTAATTTCAGTGGCTTCTCCCAGAGGGCCGTTTCATCCCGCAAATGATTGAGGCCGGAGAGATCAGGCTTGACCACGTTGCCCTACTCCACGGGTCATTCTTTGAGAGAAATGGTTTTTTTACTTAATCTAAGTTTTATAGGCCCGCTTTATTATTTTAATTCTATGATACATGAAATCTATCGTTTAGTTCCTGATGTAAAGCATCTTGAGCTCACAGTGTTGAGAAACTTGTGACTCTTTACATCTACTCTAATACGCAAAAACCATATGATTCTTTTAAATTAATACAATGATAAAAATAGTTTGAAGCACCTCATCAGTATTAATACTCTAAATTTGAACGAATTGTTGCATTTTTATAGAAATTTGTAGAAGGCTACAAGGCATCCGAGACTTTACGTTCAAAGACAGTTCTAACCTCAAATACAGTTTTAATGGATTCAGAATTAAATTCTCATCTCTCATTCTCATCATTTTGTCTCGATTATTCACTTTTTAGTCATTTGTAAGTGCTTTCCAAATAATTTAGCAATATTAGTTTCTTTATCGGGGTTATGAAAAACATTAGTTTATTGAAAAAAATTAATTCATGATTGTTTAGAAGTCTTGGAGCCTTCAATTCTTCAGTCACTTTCATCTGCCAAAAAAATATTCGATTGAGCTTTAATTTGTATATTAGGCAATTTTATTAACATAAATTCACACCAGGAAAATAAAGAGTCAATATTGAATTATGATGAATCCGGCAAGTATTCATTTCTTCCTCCGCCTCGTTCCCTCATTTTACGTCGCGCTTCCTAAATGGTGATTTTGGTGCTAGGAATATCCTTCTTTTCCAAATGATATGCCCCGAATCTTAATTAAGGAGAGTTGGTGCTTCATTTGCACGCTCATATATTACCCCATTGGATAATTTGGTAAGTTATAGGTTGAACCGGCTCTAATAAAGTTATTTACAAAGTATGACTTCAAAGAAGTGAAAAAATATTTAGCAATACTTCCCGGTGAAAATAAAAAATTAAGCAAGGATACCACCTAAATTAGTACCATTTTCCAATGAAAACGATGAAAAATATATGATGTTTAGGGGGAAAATGTGTCTTACTTAATACTATATTAGCCCAAATAACACTTTATTTATGCATAATATGATCGTAATAGTCACATTTTGGATTGGGCTTGGAAATCTCTGCATCATACTTCATTTATCGTAACAATGTCTTCAGTTTCTGGTAACACTTTCTCGCCTTTCTTCTCTTTAAAATGCTTTAATATTTATAAAGATGGTTATGATAATTTATTATATTTTTATAACGTATTAATTATGTTTTAGCCCGACTGCGGATGAAGTGGCATGTTTTCTTCTAATGAACAATTTCTATTATACCTTTCCTCTCCTTCCATACCTGGTTTGATTCAAAAAGTAGATACATGCCTTACATACTCCTACTTTGTCATCTAACTGTACTCCGAGCTCATGGGTGCATAATTATATGACAGATTTCAGAAACAAAGAACAATAAATTTCTCTACACTCTTTACATCCCTCTCCATACCCATGAGAAATAAATTGAAATTGTGTTTATGAGAACATGTTAAAAGTCAGTGGCATAACCAAGGAATAAATTCTTTTGGAAGAATCGGTTTGTATATTTTCGCCGCCATGTTTTGCGCATGTATCTATTTTCAATTTTCAAGAATGTCATGTCACTCTGAATTAAAGTATCAGTGCCTGCATATTTTTATCGGTGAGACCTAAGGGATTTATTCTGCCAAAATAACCGAAATAGCGAAAGTTTGTTCCCACATGTAATTATCATATATTAGAAAACAATAAATATCCCTAGAGTCATCACTACAACTCCTATTCAATATTTTAACCTTAATAGATGCAGCTAATAATATTTAAATGGCTTTACGTGTACTTTTCTTTTGCGTTTCTCATTATATTTTAATTTATAATTATTATTATTAATATTCTACGTAGTTACTAAGGTATGTTCGATAAACTCGAGTTCTAAGAATAGTTGCACTTCTGAGTCCTTCTTAGCATGGTACCAAATTTCCTTAAATACCTAATATTATACAGGTATATTACAATAACTGTATATATAGAATTTATTGCATACGCCACGGATCTCAAGTGGTTAAAGCACCGGCCCGGCCAGGTTAAGGCCCGGCAAAGTCGAAAGATCTGTGGCTCAATTCCCGGTCAAGGAAATATTTTTGCACTTGTGATCTGCTTGATTCCGCCTTCCCCACCTCTCTTGTGTTCGTATTTTCTATGCATCCCCATCCCTTTCCTTATATCTATTTCCATATACATGCATACATATGTACACATATATATATGGGATGCTGGTGAGGGGGCGAGAAATGATTACGCAAATGCTGGGGATGGGTAGGTTGAAAAGAAATAGAGACTCTTCGCTAACTTGGCCAATTAGAAGAGCACAGTGTATATGTATATGTATGTATATATATATATATACAAACATTATATATTATTATGAGGGCAAAATAGAACACAAATAACATAGTTAACACTTAAAAGGACTATTTCCTATTTTACACGACAACGATGCAGCCTCATCCTTACTACCCCAATGCCCATCTCTCGCATACAGACGACCCGCCCTTGTTGTTGGATCTCAGAACAAATTCCCTCACATTTCCCTTACTTGCAACCGCCCCTGATGCAAAACATTTCTACTTATCAGATCCACTCCCCTCTCCCCGCATCCCCTCGTTACCCCTCACCTCGTTCCCACGCTAATTGCCTCTCAAAAAACATTATTTATCTTTTGTCATGCAAACAATGCACTTCATATTACACGCGAATGCATTATCCCCCTATCTAATTGAGTGAACAATCACCGCAACTCCTGCAATTCTGCCTCACTCTCTTCTCTTCCTATCCCTTCACACGCAAATTCCCACAACCTTTCATTCGACCAGGGTTTTGCCCTTTCGATCCTAGTATCCCTATCCAAGTCAGCCATCAATATAGAGGTGAGAACTCGAGAATCCGCATATATACTGGCTTTCAGATCTTTTAAAATTCCCATCGCCATCTTTAATTCTCCTCCCAGCATTCCCTGCACCTTCCCCTTTCCCCCCACCCCGACCCCTAACTTCTCTCCGAAAATTTTCAGTCTACTTGAAGAAGGCCTCGGAGAAGGCCGAAAGCTCAAACAATCTACAATGTGAATGTCCTTTTAAGAGTTATCCATGTTATTTGTTTTCTATTGTGCCGTGCAAATATTATACTGCTCTTGTGAGTGTTTCTATATCATCGATATATATATATATATATATATATATATATATATATATATATATATATATATATATATATATATATATATCGATGATATAGAAACACTCACACGCATACAGAAAACACAGAACTCTATAACTTAGTCAACAAATCTTTCATCTAAAGAATAATATATTTGTGCGGTTTTCTACACACCCTGGCACATCCATTCTTAAATCCTCTTCATTCAATTCCTATTCATCGACATTCTTGAAACGCCCCTACCTTGCTTCTCTAGGCCGACCTGGCTGCTCGCTCACTTCATACACACACATCTTGTAGATTATTGCCCCCTTAATGTTGTTTCCATGTTTTCCGTTTCCTCCTCCTCCTCTTTCACCATATTTGCCTTTATTCTATCCACTTTTTCCCTCTTCTGTTCTGTTTTCTCCCATAACCTGACACCAATATCTCCTTATCATCTTCCATTTGTTTCCCACCAGCCCAATTCAACTCGGTAATATAGAAAAATTTCCCTTCCCTTTCAATGTATTCCCCTTATAGTGGGAACGTTTCTCTCAATGTGTACCTTTATATTGCTTTTTAATAATAAAATATCATATAGACCTTTCAGGAGTTGAATGCATACTTTTAATATTCCTCGGCTATGTACACTACAATGATGCGATGCGTATAATAAAATACACCACAATTCAGTTCCACTACATTTCATTCTAAATCTTGTTCGTGTATTTTAAACAAAAAATTAACACATTCCTTTCTCAGCTTTATTGGGCTAATTTAATTCATTTAGACTTTTTTAACTACTTCTTAAATCATGATCCATTCCGTTTTAACTCTCCAGTCATGGAAGAGAAGGATTACAGGGATTACTTTGTAATAATTTTGAGAATATATAATGGAAGACGAGAATGTGAAAAATATTAGCGAATGAAAAGACGGACAACAGGAGAACGCGGAGGAAAGCTGGAACTCTTTCAAATCAATTATTT
This sequence comes from Hetaerina americana, assembly GCF_022747635.1. Lineage (NCBI taxonomy): Eukaryota > Metazoa > Arthropoda > Insecta > Odonata > Calopterygidae > Hetaerina > Hetaerina americana. The sequence goes on along the minus strand of NW_027286070.1, from coordinate 20,586,066 downwards.
GTCTTCGTTATTTTAGACATTAACTGTTATTTAAATATTATTGATTCCATATGAGTTTGGTAAACTGATAGAATCAAAAAATGTCATGTACAGTATGAAGGATTTTAAACATGTAAGTACACAGAGAAGACATAAAGCATACTTTTTCTTGTAATAATCTGGGTTCCTATCTTAATCTTTCACAAATTTCTCACTGGAACACAAAGTTATATGTTGCTGAAACTGGGACCTTAATCATAAAAGTTGAACGCTTTTTTAGCGCAATAACAAATTTAAATAAATTAATTCAAGCCATCTCGTTATGTAAGGACGTACATTTCTACAATACAGAATATTTAATTTACCCTCTGAAATGTATGATCAAAACAAACTATAAGGTATATTGGGCTGGATAACTTAGTATTGTTTTGACATTCTTGCTAATGAGAAGAACTTTTTCCTATGAAACATCTATGAAATTAATTCACTCGGTGTAAATAAAACGCCATTTTCGATTCAGTGCACGTACTTTAATCATGATTGCGATATAAACACAGTCTCTTATGAATTATTATCAGTAAAGAATATGGTCTGCTCGATTTCGTTATTGTTCCTGTCTGAATAAAAACATTTTCTCATAATTTCATCAAAAAGTAAGTTGCATTTCGGCCAATGGGTTTATCAAAGAGCATCTAAATAAAAGGGTTTGGTTTGTGAGAATCCCACAAGCAAAGTTCCAAATGGCACGTCCAACCATTACGACGGTTCTCACGCTAAAATATTGTCGTAGGAAATAACACTTCCAAAGGAAAGCACTGCTGATCAACATAATGCAATATTTAACAATACTACCCCACAGACATTTCTTTTGGGAGTTTAAATTATAGCATTTGCCGTCAAAACTCTCAAGATGAGGCCCAATTAGAAGTCTACCTTATGGAACGGACATGGAGCGAAAACTGGCGACTTAGGAGATCATTACCCATGATTTTGCTCAAGAATGAGCGAAAGCTGAATACGCAACTTCTAGTCGAAGTTGATGTATTGTTATACCAGTCTTTCCTCCTTGGGCATCGTCTCTCCATAGCCACCAAGTTTTACTTCCAGATGTAAATTTGCAGGGTGGACTTTATTGTTCCCCCGTGGGGTATTTTTTCCCTGCTCTTGAATCGTCATCAGTTCACCCCACTCAGGTCCTTCACCCCACTCCCCTCGAAACAACTTGCACACTCTCCTTTGGTACCAACCCTCGATGGTTAATGACCCGTGCATGTCCTTTAACCACTCAACCAACCTCTTTAAAACCTATGGCAGTGGCGGGATTGTGTCCCTCACCGCGCCCTTCTGATTGGCCGAGTTAGCGGGAGTTGGTCGGACGAGAGGAGGAAACGGAAAGACATAGGGGGGGGGAGAGAGAGAGAGAGAGAGAGAGAGAAAGAGAGAGAGAGAGGAGCCTCACCATATCTCTCCCAACTTATCCCTCCCTTTCGCGTGCGTGAATCACTTCCCCACCCTAACTCCCGCCATCACCCCGACGTCCATGCCGAAATGTCACATGCACACTCGAACCCCAGGCGTCGTGCTAACGTGCCCACAGCACACCGCGTCGTATTTCTTCCTCCTTTCTTTCCTCCAGCGGAACGCCTGTCCGTGGCAATGGAAATAAAATCCTAATCCCTTTCGAAACACGGAGAAGGCCTCTTTTTCTCCCACTCCAATCTTCGCGATCCGACTCTCCTACCCTACCTCAAATTACTTTCTCACCCAGCCCCCCCCCCCCCCGCTCTCTCTCTCTCTCTCTCCACCTCCTCCTTCTTCGAGGTGGACCCTATCTGCCGAAATCTCTGCACACTCCAGCACACCCAATCATAGCCTACCAACCCCACTCAACTCTCATTTCCTCCCCCCACAGCAACACTATACTCCCTCCCGGACCTACCCCCGAATCATATTCCTCCCATCTACGTACCTGCTGGAACCTTTTGCCATTTTACGAATCCACACGGGCGCGAAACGCCCCGCGCAATTTTCTACGGGATTACACGAGAACCTCTATTAAATCCTTCTCCCTCCCATCTTCTTCGGCAATTAAGTAACTTCCTCCCTTACCTTTCTTTCGCTACACCCTTGCTGGATTTACTTCCCTCACGGTCCTCTCCCGTTCTTTCCCCACGCATTCCGTCTTTTAGCTTCGGGATAGTAATGCAGAGCATGGATTTTTATGGTAGAATACAAGGATGGGATAAACAACCCTCCATATATCACGTAACTCCGTATCGATGCTGGTATAAAACTTGAGAGAACGTTTATCGTCGCGTGAAGTAGCCGATCTCACTCTTATGTGCTGTGAAAGAGCAACAGCTTCGCTTCAAAGAGGCGTTTGATATTACTTGTCACGTCCCCAAGTGCGACCCAGGTGTCTATAAAGACCTGCAGACCTCCAAGAGGAAAGATTTATAGATACCATAGCCATGCAAGCAAATGTGCGTTGTCATCTATAGGATATTGCAAAATGTCCCTTCTGTAAAATTTTCTCCTACTGCCGCCCTACAGTTGCTAGAAAACTGACAAATGAACATTTCGTATCCAATTATGGGAAACATCACTGTCAGTAAAGTAAAAATAAAATTGAAAAAAGAATTAAATCCCGTATTCAAGTATATTTCATTCTAATATTAACAATATTTAGCGTGATTCTTTTATAAATGAACATTACAACTTTGTACATAATCTTTGTGAGTGGCATATAATGCAATTTTATTCTGTTTAAACTGGCAAATGTGCCCCAATGGCAACGATTGTTCCCCCAATATAAGCCTGAAATTTTCCATGGTCACAAAGTAAAATTTAAATGATGCTAACTATTACTTGCTTCGTAAGCGTCTATGGAGATATTATTTTTATCACAAAAAAGTTACAAGGGGTTTTCAATTAGCATTTTGAGCTCTTGTGTAAACTTTTTGGCCATTTACTCGTTTTTTCGCGTTTCTCACGATATATAAATATAAATAAATAAATATAAATTTATACATATATATATTCATATATATATATATATATATATATATATATATATATATATATATATATATATATACATATTATATATATATATATGTGTACATATATGTACATATATATACATATATATGATTTCGTCGAAGTAACACGGAATTGTTGAACAAAAAAATTGGACAGCAATAAACAACACAAGAACACATAAAAATAACGCTCACACGTTATTTCTTAATAATTTCGACGGAATTTAGCTCCGTCTTCCTCAGAAGAAACAGTAGTGTGCGTGTGTGTGTATATATATATATATATATATATATATATATATATATATACATATACATACATATATATATATATATATACTCATTTATATAGAAACAGATATATAGGGATAGGAACACACATAAAGGACGAACACAATATATATATATATATTCATTCACTCGGAAATATATAAGGAAAAGGAAGCCGGAACACATATAGTATAAAGGACGAACACAGGAGAGGTGGGGAAGGCGGAATCGAGTAGATCACAAGCGCAAAAATATTTCCTTGACCGGTCCTTGAACACTGGATCATTCGACTTGCCGGGTCGCTTAACCAGTGACGCAGAGAAATAGACGAATAACAAGAATTGTTTTTGTGCTTGTGATACGCTCGATCTACGCTCCGTATCCAAGTTTTTACGAGTATTTTCTTAATATGCTTACTCAACGTCCCTCTCATCAACTCCCTCCTCCTTGTGAAAGCCTCTTTGCCTAGCGCAATTTTTCTCCCTACGTCCCCACTATATATAATTATATATATATATATATATATATATATATATATATATATATATATATATATATATACACACACACACATTCAAACACGAAATCCCGCCTAACGGCGAACAAATACTCATTTATATTGAAACAGATATAAGGAAAAGGGATAGGAACACACACAAGGGACGAACACAGGAGAGGTGGGGAAGGTGGAACCCAGCAGATCACGAATGTAAAAATATTTCCTAGACCGGGATTCCTTTGTGTGTGTTCCTATCCCTTTTCCTTATATATATATATATATATATATATATATATATATATATATATATATATATATATATATATATATATATATCCGAAAAGGACCGTTCCTCAACGATGACACAATAATATAGAAACTTTGATTAAACCATTTATACACAGGAACACAGAGAAAGGACACTCACATATCTAGTTGACCTTTCGACTGTACCACCGTTAGCACCAGAATCTGATGATAACGGCGGTGCCGTCGAAAGATCATCTAGATATATGAGGGTCCTTTTTCCTACATTCCTGTTCTAAAATATATGTGTTTGTATGTACAAGGTCTGTCCCTAAATGAGTAGGACTAAATCGACTTTCAAAAAATGTTTTGGCCAAATTGAGACATTCGCTCAAAAATCTTCGAATTAGCATCCTTGTGCGTCCACACACCGCTAGCAGCGGGTATTCCCCGCCTCGTACGACTTCTGGAAGGCGACCACCGGAATACTGCTAAGCTGCCTACTCACGGGCTGTGTTAACGCTTCCATCGAACCGTGGTGACATCCTTTCAGCACAGAATTGAGACTGGGGAAGAGGAAGATCTGATGGGGCATGGGACATCGTCAGGGTTGTAGGGTTACTGAGGTATGGTCAAGAAGCTCTTGGCAGATCCGCGTGTGAGGTCCCTTCTGTGCGTCCAAGAGCACTTGCGACACCAACTTCGCAGCATAAGATGCTTTGAGTGTTACACGAGTCTCAATGTAAATAATATATAGATAGAGACTGTTTATATAATATATAGAAGATAGTTGACTTATAATCATAATAATGTTTGGTGATGCTTTTTGCGTATACATTACATTTTCAAGCAGGGATACCTGCAGTGATATGTAAAAGTAATGGCACTAAGACTGTTTTATATTTCACGTCATAACTCAATTACATCCAAACCAATCACCGTATCTCATTTTTCCCGGTCCAATCTACTAGCAGTCTAAAACTGTCCCGAGTATGATTTTGCTGGCGTGAATTTTCGTGAAATATTATTTTTCTTATCCATTTTATTGTTTCACTTCCAACATGGAAGTTTCTTCCCCTCATTCGCTTCTTGGAAGTTTCCTCTCCCATTCTCGTGGGAATTTCCCTGCGTGGGTTTTAACTGTGACAGCGAATGCTAGTACGCCGTTGGTTTCCCTACTAACTCCTCCGCCAGGCTTTTAGCTTTTAAAACCCCTTTCCTTTGAATTTACTGCTGAAGTTTTCATTTGACCGTACACATGTCAAGTCTGTGTTTATTCACACCACGAAATGACGGAGAGGAGTGAAGATAATTTCTATTGATTATTCTTTTGGATTCGTTTCTGTTTTTCGAAAATTTTTCAAGCACATTTCTATTTATCCTATATTTTTTAAATTTTAATTGATGATGAATTCAATTATTTTTCTCTTATGATTTTTTTTTACAATTGTAAGATAAAAATACTTTGAGTTTCAATCTCATTTTATCACTGCCTTATTAAGACCATGAGCCTCCATGTTTATAGCTCCCGAAATCTCTATACTCAGCCCTAATGATAAAAATAAATTGAGCGAGGAAGTTAAACTTGGGATTTGCATCTTCCCATTCCCCAGTAATGATGAAGTATTTCCGATAAGAACAAAAATTCCATTTAATATAAATTTCCATGCATAAATATGTAAATTTTCAAGTACTCGTTGAAAAAATTTCTTGTGTCCGGATTCTATAATTAAGACGGTGTATATTGATGAGTTTATCCTCTTGAACAAAAGCAAATATTCAATTATGCACCATGAAAAAAAGGCAGGAAAATAATATTCCGTTCTACTTCACGCGGTTGCAGCCGTTCACCAGTTTGACCTTGACCTTTTTCTTTCGCATTTGCCGCCCTTCTCCTTCCAGATTCCTGTTTCTCTCCTGAAAACATTTTATCCTGCCAACTGTATTATTTTCTTCTCCTTTCTCTTACCTCACGCCACTCCTTCCCTCGGAAAGAATCTCATTTCTCTCCGATTCTTTACAGCGATCACTTGCCCATGTCATTCGATCACCACGCTACTTCTATCCTTTAATCTCGTTTCGCCCTGGATCTCTCTCTCTGTCCGTCAATCTAGCATGCACCTGACTTTTATTGCTCTTTTAATTATTTATCCCAATGATTCCGAATTCACCCTCTGTCTCTTGAAAAGGTTCCTGTCAGTAGAAACTAGGAGTATGAAATTAAGTTCTGTATAGAGGAAATTTAATGACACATAGTTTCTATCTTCTCAACGTTTCTTTTAATTGCTTCTTATAGTCATCTTTTACATGTGAGTAGATCGAAATCGATGAAAATCCTTTTGTATAAAAACTAATACAGTAACTTTTGCATAAAATTCTTTTTACGTATTCATTTAAGATGCGAACTGCAGGATTACGATCTTATATCTTGTGCATTTTGTTGTCATGCTCATATAAATAAGCATCTAATGGCTTTTTAAATTAATTTTCTGGGTCAACGACAGTGAGACTCTGCACATTGGCTTTTTTACACCCTAATACATGAATCATCCTTTTATGCAATCCAATTCCTAATTCCCGAAAAAATTGTAATAAATCTACTTTAAATAATATTCCCTTTGTATTGTTTTAATTTTTGGAGGACAATATTTTATACATTTAATCATGGGACAATTTTTTCCTGAGAGCAGGCAAAACAATTTTGATTAATGGGCAGAAACGAATGAACGAAACAAGCATTTCATACCCTCTTTATGAGTGATGCATTATGGGATTTTACATGGTATATGCAAAAAAATTATCGCATAGTTCCATTGACTTGTGAAAATAAAATCAAAAGTGGTGACCCTATAGATACGATGTATCCCGCTCTTTGTAGCTTTCCTTTGTCAAGTTGCAAAATAGTCTCATTTAATTGTTTTAAATTAAGTTTTCAAGCAAAAATATTTCCGCGGACCTAGTGGAGACTGTAAGATGGCTGACTCTTGACCTTCTTGTTTCCTCTCGCCAACAGCTCCTTATTTTTGTGACGATTTCTCCTCTCTGTGCCTCCCAACAATTCCCTCTGGTTTCCTCTTACCCTTTTTGCGTCCGTAAAATGTTCTCCTTTCTCCCTTTCTTTAGTCTCATCATCCCGCGTTGCCCTTCCTTAAGTCATCTCTTCTTTTTATGGCACCCCCTCCAATTATCTGCCCCGCGGACGGTTCACACAAAATTAAGGTTGGCGATGTTCAAAGAAGTCATTGTAGGGAACTTTAATCCTCCCCTGTCTCTCCATTGTGTGAATACGCCTGTTTTCTCTTTGAAAGACGAAGGAAAAATATATAGGATTAGCCTCTCCTCCGCCGTGCGATTATAGAGGCACTATCACTCTTAACTGCTTTTACGATGCAGTTCCGCCCTGACGATACGGAGCTAAAAACGTTTACGGTAGGTTACACAATATGAATCAACATATACTATTTCGCTGCCTTCACCCTTAATTTTAAGGTTTTAAGCCACCATTAATAGGTAAATAACATAGGGTATTCATTAAATTTATTTCCTCCGCATAGAATAAGTGTGATAGAGGTGGGTTGAGAATCAATCATAAGAAAACGAAGGTTCTCGATAAGGAGGAATGCTACGATAAACATTAATTTTGGGGCATTAACTGGAACAGGGAAAACAGTTTAGCTTTCATAAAATCTTTTGAAGGAGGACGGGTGGAGTACTAGGGATATATTAGAAATAATTTCACTAGGTAAAGGAGCTTGTACAAAGAAGCGGTAGTTTTTCGCAGGCATCTTACAGAAAGTTAAAAAGATGAATATCGAAAACTTCAATATGAAGCCTAGTTTTGTGTGGCACGGAAACCTAGCCAATGAAGCAAAGGTATAAACGTAGATTGGAGGCTTTAGAAATGTGGTTATGGACCTTAATTATGTAGTAACTAAAATAGATGGAAAGGACAAATAACCAAATTCTGAGCCTGATAGGATGTGCATGGGAGTAAAGGCGGCTGTTGGTAAAAATTTAAAGCAGGCAGGGCAAAATGGATGCAGAAAAAACGGATTGGAATGCTGATGGGATAACACTATGAGTTGGGAATACCGGGAATACTGGGAAAGTGAGGGGATCGAGATGGTGTGGGGGCTAAACCAGCGGCTGGCTACCCTAAAAACTACTTCTACTGGGAAATTGAGGTCGATGGAGGAAGAGTAAAGTTTATTTTGGATGCAACTAAAGGTAAAAAGAAGGTATGTAGAGTTAAATAATGAGTTATTTCAATGCATGGTAAGAGGTCTAAGAACTTTTCATTTCATGATAGTAAGGATTACGAGCTCAATAGTGTGCAGTCGAAGGATTAATCCAAAACTTATTCCAGGCCGACACTTTTCCCTAATTAAAAATAATACATGTAATCCGCATTAAAATAAAGTCTCCAATGAAAAATATTACAGCTTTCGGTTACAGATATAATACATAATATACAATCGCTCCATATTTCTCAAATAAGTGAACTTATCAGATCAAAAAGTTATTTCCAGCAAAAAATATTCTTCGTAAATTCTATGAATTTGTTTTGCTTGAGTTTACTCATTACATTTTTAGTTTTGTAAGGACTAATCAATACAATTTGAAGTATTTTAAAACACCAAATCTCTCCGTTCTTTTTAGGTCTATCATTTTTTTGACCATTAAAGGGTTTTAAATTTAAAAATGTGGCCTATTTCGAATAGAAAACTCAGTCCATAACGCATATTAATTACTTGGATTTATTTCTTTCATTCCTAACTCTATAGGAGAACGCATTTCTAAAATTAAAACTCTACATCTCCAAATACAGAGTGGCCCAAAATTAAGACAAGGCAAGAGTTACCTGCACGGGTTGTCAATTTTATTTTCACATTCATATTCGCATTTAACAGCGCTGAATTTATTACAAAGGAAAGAAGGTGCCCACACCAGTATTCAGGTTTAATTCTGGTAATTAGAGCTGGATCAAATCAAGACAGACTTCGGGAAGAAAACTGGACAGGATTGAAAATAAGGCATTGGAATGAGCACCAATGCGAAAATGTATTTCCTCCACCTCTACTCGTGGGCAACACTAAAATACTGGAGCACACGGTACCAAGTAACTGCTGCCTCTTTAAGGTTCAACCGCTATCGACTCGCTCATATCGCCCGACATCCGCTGTAATGAACCCTGAACCGTGTCGCGTCCAGCACGTGACGTATCTCACCATCCAATGCCTCCGACCAGAGGTACCTTTACGACCTTCAACTCTCCTCGAGGGAAAAAATAATTCCATCCCTCCGAGGCCGCCACTTCGCTTCTTTCCCCACCTCCCCCCTCCCACCCACCCCTCAAAATCGTACCGATGACGGCCCATCATACTCTCCCGTCCGTAACGGCGCCCCACACCCCTCCCTGCTCCTCCCTTTGGTCATACCCTCCCCCGAGCACTAGAGCTCTCCCCCACCAACCCTATAGCCCTCCATACCCTCACTAACACCGCGACTGGTACACAAACGGCGTGACTTGTGGATGCCACGAAGCGGCATCACGCTTTGGGCGCACCATGGCTTCGGGGGAAAAAGAGAATTCGCAGAAATTGTTACCCTACAACAGCATCGGCAGGGGCAATTTTTTTCTAAATATGGCCCAATGGGACCGGCATGCAAAACATGAAAGAACATTCGTTCCCTGAGCGCATTTTGCCGCGAAATTCCTTCAAAATAAATACCAATGGGTTTTCGAATCTCTTTATTTTGGTTTGGTCAGCCATGCTCCCATAATTTCACTTGCTATTCAAACACCCCGCTTTGAATAATTCACCAACTCTTTGTTACCTTCATCAACATTAGTATTGAGTTCAAATATACGTGACTACAACCCTCCACTCTCCTACAGTTCATCCTAATTCCTTCGACCCTTCCCAGGTCTACTTATAAATCAAAATTTTATTTATTCCCGCCTCTTTTGTTCACTATTACTCAGCTAAATTGATGCGCTCACGTTATCGGAACGAAAATCTTATCTCTTCATCAGAATATTACGAGTCAATCGATCGACTGACTATTTCGAAAAGTCGATTTTTATCTATGTATATTCCTGCATTATAAGGGACCACTTTCAATTATGACGAGTGTTTTTTTTATATTCGTCAATGTACAAGATATAATTCACAATGTAATTTTCGTTATCAACAAGCGTGTGCATAAAAATGGCATAATAAATAAGGCAATAGAACATACCTAGGTAAAAATAGAATACAGCATATTATATCCTAAAATTTCGATCAAATTTGCCATTAAAACATGTTTTCTTAGTATCTCTTTCAATCGTGACGCTGTCATACGTTATCTGTTGTACATGATTATGCACTTAAAAAACTGCTGCTTATTTCAAAACATTTCCAAATTCCAAGCAATTCAACGCAAGTATTCCAATAAAACTCGCAATATCCAAAAGCGCGAGACTTATTTCACCGATTAGACAAAAATTGTTATCGTAAATCAGACAGTAAATATTTCTTAAATTATTACTAACCGTGTGCAAATGAAAAATTAATTCTTTTCAAACAGAATGTTGAATCCGATCTCATTTCTGATTTCAATGTAAACGATAAGATTCCCAGCAAAAATATTTTGCTAGCAACAAGCTTGTTTATAAAAATGAACCAATCAACAAAAATCGAAGAAACAAAGCGATCAACAACTAATGCAGCATATCTAAGAATCAAGTAGATCACAGCCTAGTATAGGATATCTTATAACACTGACTGGAGGACTCTTACAGAAGTATTAACTGAATGAAGTGTCCGAATGAATTCTTTCGCTCTCCATACGAATCTGCAAATTCATTCGTACAGCATTTATTTCTTAATCCCACGTTATGCAGATTCAGATATTGGATTTTTATTTCAAGTGATAAATATCTAAAATACTAATCCCGATACAGGTTGAGCAAAAATGTTTCAGTGTAGAGCTATACGTTACCATCCGATTGGTTAATATGTTGGCAGAAGATATAATCAAACAAAACTCAAAACTTGGCTTCGTTTCTACAATAAGCAAGCACGGTAAACTGAGCACGGGCGAAAGAACGAGGAAAACTCCTTTGACTGGGTTCCCGACTGCCTCAAGAAGTAAAAGGTTAAAGGTTGTCCACAGGAGAAGTTTTTTTTTATGATCCGATTGATCATTCCTCCCTTTCACGAAACGGTTCCCGGTAGTCGACGCGTTATCAAAAATTCGTTTTAAAAGGTGCTAGTCAGGAGTGTACCGCCTCTAGGGCGCTGGGGAGCGGAAAGCACACAAAGAAGTAATGTCACGCGCACCGTCCCGCCTCTGTCCTGAGCCCACATCATCCCATCCCCTTCTCCAACCCCCTTTACTCAGAAGGACCCCCGGATCGGATCACACATCTTCCCCTGGCGATGACGTGTTAACTTTTGTTCCCAAACTTCCCACGCAGGGTTCTAGGAATCTCACAGGCGAGAGACAAAGAGAGACACTTAAAACTTGGCAAAATTTAGCATTGCCATAAGATCGCTTCCAAAACGTTAGTGCCTGGAAGAGGAGAGCGGGGAAAGATTTTGAGGTGCCCACATATATTCCCTGAGCTCAGCTGAATATTCCGCTATCCTGGAATTAATAGAAAATGTATTTGTGGCCACGTGGACAGAGTAAGGGGGAGTATGTAGCATTAGAGGGCGTAGATATAAAGTGGGATTGATGGACAAGTACTCATAAAGAACTACAAGGTTGGTCCCAAAATTATTAGGACTGAATCGATTTAAAAAAAATATTGCCAGAATTGATACATTCCCTCAAAAGTCTTCAGGGTAGCATCCTTGTGAATCCAAACACCGTTGCCAGCGGGTTTTCCTAACCTCGTAAACCTTCTGGAAGTAAACGCCCGGAATGCTGCTAATATCCCTCGTCACGGCCTGCTCTTACGCTTCCGCCGAGCCGTGGTGATGTTCCTTTTGCACGGATTTGAAGCGGGGGAAGAAAAAGAAGTCTGGTGGAGAATTTTCTAAAAAATTCGGATCCTCACTCACATTATACAGAAGTTCTTGGCACATCCGAGTGAGAATTTCCTTTTGCTCGCCCGAGAGCACCAACCTCGCAGACACCTTTTTCATGGCCATATTTTCGATCACAAGTCGATGCACTTTTACGGAGGCCAATCTCATCAGAAACCTTGAAAATACTCAATCTACAATACCTGTTCAACAGTCTTCACTCTGGCAAGGTTTTCGTCACTTTTTGAGGTCGAAGAGCGTCCTGAAATTTCGACGTCTTTAACATCTTCTCCACCCTTCCGAAACATTTTTTGCCACTCAAAAACACCCAATCTACCATAAAGTTATCACCATAAGCTGTCTTGAACATGTCATGAGTCTTTTTCACAGTTTTACCCAGTTTCACGCACAATTTGATGGCGTAGTGCTGTTTCCATAACTGGTTCATGATGGAGCGTAACGATGTCACGTTAGAGAGGTTTCACAAACGAACGCTATTCGGTAAAAAAATAAGCCAAAATACTTTTGTGACAGACCTTGCATGTGTCGTACATGGAGGAATATAGGGTGTAAGTAGTAGGGTGAGCGGCGTTTTCTTTTTATTTGGCAAACTTCAATAAAGGGAAAGCTCGTCCTTTTTTCAGTTTTAATCAAAGTCCCAGGGCTTCCAGAGATAAGGGTCCATCACTCTCCTCCGTCGCAATAAGTCGCCCTTGGAATGGGCGCCGAGCAAATCGTTGGAAGCCTGTGTGCTTTCCACGGGAGCGTAAGTGGTTAGGGTTTTCCTCAATCGGGGGTCGGTATTCGCAAAATCGCGCGCGCGTTTGGCGAGGGGTGTGAAGGAAGAGAGTGAGGGGTTTAAAGTGATCGTAGGTCGAAATAAAGAACTACGACAGCTAAAGAATTCCAAGAATCACTTTTTCATCAATGGAATTCAATGAAATTTCCCGGTGGAAATAAAGAAGAATCGAAGGGGCATGTTCCAACCTGGATACTCTGTGAGACCTGCTTGACTTGATAGTCCATGCGTTTCGTAACTTCAAAAATTGGGCCAATTATGGAGAGCAATTGACTTTTTGTGCACTTTGTCTGTATTTTGATTAATTAAGATACATTTTCCTGGAAAGCTAGGGACGTTCAGTTGGATTTTTTAGTGTTTTCTGAAACGTAGGAGATAGGTGATGCATACACTTGCAAATTAAATAATGTAGACACACGCATTTAGATTCCTAGTCTCTTTTCATGTGTTTTCACCTTTTAAGTCTAAAATTACTGTCACCATTTTTAGCAGCTTTTAAAATTCATATTTTAAAATAATTTTTTACAATGAACATTATTAAATATTCTATAAAATACGCACTTGGTAATATTTCAACGGCTTGAAACATGAAAAGGTTGTCATGAAAACAAAATTACCAGATCACTATCGGGAAAAAATTGGGAAACGTTTGCCTAGAGATTATTAAAATAAATTTTCTCCGCTCGTATTAAAATATACTTTCCGAATTATATTTTTGAAAAAAAGGTTATTAAATAAACAATTTCTCTTCGTGTATACCTGGAACTGGGATAAATCTTGTGTAACGATAGATTCAAATTAAATTGAAGAAAATTTTATTTTTTGCTACGGTCAACACGTAAAGGATTCATAAATTCAAAAGCATATGACGCAATTTCAAACAGTGATAGATTTATTTGTTCATATGAATGCATGAAAACAGATATTGTTCATATTTGGCTGAAAATTTTGTCGGAATCAATTTCAGAAAAAAAATGCAATCCGTTTCCTCGTCTGATTTCGATGACATAAAATCAAATGCGCCTGTAAATTTTAAAAATTCACCCTTCCACTCATCAGGGTACGTGGGGAGAGAAAAAGAGATTTGGGATACGATTCTGAGCGCGGAAGAGGGAAGTGCATCGGTCAACGTCGCCATCCGGTTGGGTTATAAAATGAGTCAACTTACGAGATATTTCAAAGATAGCAATGTGGTTTTTTTAAAGCAGAAGTGCAATATAAATAGGAGGTCGAATTCGAGGTATACGTAAGGGCGGTGATAAAAACGCTCATTCTTAATCTGGGGTGTGTTGAAACCTCCCATCCCTTATTTTTATGTCTTTTTTTATTAAAATATTTGTACACGCCAATTTTAGTTGGTAAAAAAATCCTCTTTCATAGATTACTAGCCAAAAGGTTTTCGATGGATCAAATATTTAAGCATTGCTATATTTCAAAGTCCCAACTGACACGGCAAGAAAAGAGTACTCTAAAACCTACATTAGGATCAACTAAGCCATTTCTAAAGTTATAAGTCACGTGCAAAATGTGAATTCCGGAATTTATGAAAGAGAGCTGGGTGTGCTGAATATCGTCTACAATTGCAATATCCCGCAAAATGCCTCGAGGGCGTCGTCGTTCTTGTTTGGGACCCAGCCATACACTAAGGAATATTAATTTATTCATGCCTTTGAAGATAATACAATGGCTAATATTTAAAATCTCGCGCGTATACATAAATCCATGCCTATAAGCACTGTGCAATAATTGGTTTGTTTGAAAAAATAATCAAATCATAGTTTTAAAAGACAATATATTCAGGCGTTTGGATTAGTTTTTGTCATGATTGATTATCGTGTGAGGGTAGAACAAATGCTTGAATGTGTCATATATGTTGTCTGTTTCTCTTATTTTACTCCAGTGATCAAATCTCCTCGAACCAAGATAATTTCCAGTGAACCATAGAGTAGTAGTAACCCGTTGATTACCTCAGTGTTGAAAGAACCGTCTTAAATTCGAAGTCTTTCCTGTTCTCTTCATGAATCAATAGACTCTCCACCAAATTCTTGCAGCACACATATACGTCACGCTAAATATCTTCCCGTAGGAATATTTTTTACAAACCTTCCGGATTTTCTTTAAAACTTTTCCAAGTCCATAATTAACATTTTCTCCTATGGATCCCAAATGGTTTCTGCAGATACCAAAAGTAGCCTAACTGAAGAGTAGTTACTCCTCACTCTTAGCAACCAACGCGTAAATATTTAATTCGAATCTATGTTTTGTCACTATTTTTTCCACTATTGCTACAACCCCTCTTTCTTCATTTTTGATCATATTTTCCTCAAAAAAACCGAACAATGAAACCGAGCTTCTTTAACGTTGACCCGTACATTCTTTTGATGAGTGTACTCAATGAAAGGATTGATTAATCATATGGTCGCTCGTAAAGAGTTGATTAATGGGCGAGACAGGAATTTAGAATTTTTCTTTCCATTTTGGTTGGGCAAGGATAGTTTCAGGTAACCTATCAAGCAGTGTAAATAGCATAAATCTTTGCTTATCAATTTTGAAAGCGATGTTGCCGTGGATATATTAAAAATACTTAAGATTTTCCCCACATGATTTCCAATGTATATATACTTTTTCTAGTTTTTGTTAAAACAAAATTGTGAAAAATTAGTCTTTTTTACGAACTATTACTATGCTATCCCATACAAATATATAAATATTACTAGAAAAATAACAATATATTCAGTGTGTACTGTAAATATTTTCCCCTTTCTTTGAACGACCAATGCGTAAATAATTACCTCGAATATAGATGTTGCCAATATTTTCCCTTATTGCTTTCATCGAAAAACCGTCACTGTTCACGTGTTTTTTCCTGGAGCTCCGCAATATCACCTGTCCTCCAGCAGATGCAGAAAGAGTTTCAACGAAACAACAGGATAATTTCATAAGTTCATCCAAAGGGAAGGGAAGGAAGTCTTGAGAAAAAAACAGCATCCTCCATGGACCTCTGCTCGTATACGGGATCAAAGGTGCGACCGAGTCACGTGGGAGAGCATCCTTCGCACAAAGTCACACATAATATACACAGGCACCCAAACTCAGCCTTTCCCATCCTCCTCCACCTACCTGAATCCACTCGCCGATCCCATCGACGAGATCTGGAGGAAACGTACTAAAAAAATTACAATCGAAGCAGAAAAGCAGGAAGGGATCCGGAAGGAGCACCCTGTTGTGCTCTCAACCCCGTGCTCCTTCTTCCCGTTCCTTCTCTCACATTTACATATTTCTTTTTCTCCTCCCCCGCCCCCCTTTGTTTGGTGAACTAGAGAGAGGGGCATGCGTCTCAAAATGGGTTTCTCGTGGGAGTGAGAAAGAGAGAAAGAGCGTTCGCGTCGCTCGCTCAGTTTGCGAAACGCTTTGTTTATCCACATGCTCGAAGCCCCTCTCTCCAAACTCTAAAAGGAAAAGCAATAGAACGAGTAGACAGACATAAGGGGGAATTGGGAAAACAAAAATATGAGGAAAAGAAAACGATGGGGAAGATTGAAGGGATGGTGACGTATGGCGCTCGCGATCATATTCTCCTCCCACGATGAAATATGAAGAAAAGAGAGTCAAGGGGACGTGAAGGGGAAAAGACTGCCAAAAATTTCTCCTGGTCAATGATTTTCATAGCCAAACCCACTCACGTATTCACGAGTTCGACAATATTAGACGTAACCTACAGTAGACGATGCTGGGTAAATCCCCCTGATTTTCTTAAATGAATTTTTTGCTCACTCTATTGTTCTGTTACTTTGAGTGTTCTTAGAGGAAATTCTGCTCCCACGTTTCAATGATAGATATTGTGAGGGGACGAATTTTATATAATTTAATTATAAAATGTCGAAAACAATATCATATCGTCATTATAACCAATGAGAATGTATCATGTCTTAGTGTTACATAAAATATAACATAAAATAAATCAGGAAAGATAAACCATATATTTGAAAGTTATTTTATATCTTTACTTTAAATTACATACCTCCCCCTTGAAAACGATAGAATTTAAGTTTCTATCTGTATGATTCATTGTATGCTAAAGGAATCCTTCACGGATTAAGAAAGTAGTGGACTTGACTGTTTTTCAATGCTTTATATTTTCATTAAGCATAGAAATAACACTTTATCTTCACATTATTCCTAACTAGAATGAATGTAATTTCACACAAGAAACCGAAGTATGCACACCGAATAATTTTCGACACTAAGTCATTACAAGGGACGGCAATGACCCCTGAATAAATCGAGGCAGTTATGAAATTTCAAATTTTAAAGATCTCAAAACTAGGATATAAAGGGGAACACTTGAATATGCATTATCGAAAGTAAAATAGAATGCACTTACTTCCATAAAAGATTATTTCACGTGACACTCAATAAGAAGATGAAGTACAACACAAAAATTGCCTCACAGGAAATCGAGCCCGCGAACAGCGTGGGAAGTCATCATGCTCCCTGCGTACCTAAGCAATCCAATGCTTTACCTATTGGGGTTAAAATTTAATAAGAGGACGACAATTACCAAACATACTACCTTGATCAAAAAGTTCCCGGAATAACCACCGTGTGGCGCTCCCATCGTTCCGATTTGAGTTCTGTTATTTTGTTAAATTGGTACATCTGTTGTTGATATTCCCTTTAAATCTTAGTGTCATAACTTGACATTTGCAAAAGTTACGGTCGGTTTTCGGTATGTCCATCAGTGCTTCCTGCGATTTTTCCATTACTTCCTCTCGGCTGCTAAAACGCGTTCCCCGTAATGGTTTTTTAACTCGATTGAACAGAAAGAAGTCACAGGGAGCCAAATCAGGTGAATTCGGTGGCTGTTGGATGGTATTTGTTGCATTTTTCGTCAAAAAATTACGAATAATGATAGCACTGTGCGACGGTGCGTTATCATGGTGCAAAATGCACGAGTTTTCTGCCCACATTTCTGGTCTCTTTCGGCGAATTGCTTCACGCAAACGTCTCATAACGCCCAAATAATACTCTTTGTTTACTGTCTGGCCTTCTGGCAAAAATTCATGATGCACTACACCGTTGTAATCCATGAAAACCGTCAGCATTGCCTTCTTTTTTGACTGAAAACGACGTGGTTTTTTTGGTCTCGGCGCATTTGGTGAACGCCATTCACTTGCCTGATGTCTGGATTGCGTGTCGTACTCATAAACCCACGTCTCGTCTCCAGTAATGATCCTTTTGATGAATGTGGGATCGGATTCAGCCTCGCAAATCATGTCTTTTGCGACGTCAACACGGTCTCTTTTTTGCATGAAATTGAGGTCTTTTGGCACCAACTTTGCTGCTACACGACGGAAACCCAAATCATTAACCACAATGTCTTGGGCGGATCGATAGGCAATGTTCAAGTCCTCCGCTATTTCTCTGATGGTTAATTTGCGGTTATTGACCAACATTTCTTTTACTTTATCAATTTTTTCACCGACTTTCGATGTCGATGGTCTGCCACTGCGTTCATCATCTTCGATTGACTCACGACCACTTCTGAACCGCTCGTGCCACTGGTAAACGACCGTTTTTTTAGAGAATCGTTGCCGAAACACTTTTCCAACATTTCCAACGTCCGTGCGCCACTAAATCCGTTTTTTACGCAAAATTTAATACAAGTTCGTTGTTGCAAATTTAAATCCATTTCTGAAATTGTAAAAAATCGCCAACACACACAGAGATAGATGTACTCTTGGCTACGTAACTTTTGCAAATGTCAAGTTATGACACTAAGATTTAAAGGGAATATCAACAACAGATGTACCAATTTAACAAAAAAAACAGAACTCAAATCGGAACGATGGGAGCGCCACACGGTGGTTATTCCGGGAACTTTTTGATCAAGGTAGTAGAATAAACTTATTTTACTATTTAAAACGAAATTGGTAAGATCCATCCAATATCCAAAGCAATTTAATCAAAATTGACCGAATCTCTTCAGTTAAAATTTAATTACCTCATACGGCCAAATCCAACTGTCGTCTACACTACCCTCTCCCCAATAAAATACAAAGTACAAGAAGACTCAATACGGTTAGTCCTTAGTACATGGGTTCAAAAATATTCCTACAGATTTCAGAAATAACTCCAGACTAATTTTATGCCAAAAAGCGAGAGGCATGCTCGTAAATATCATCGCATCAATTTTAATTTGGCCAAGATTCATTCGCTTAGGGAAAAATATTCCTACAATCTTTGAAATTATAAATATTTGTTCTATCTAGTCCATTTTGTGGTCTAGAGGATTATTTCATAAAAGAGCAAATAGGATAATTAATGTGCGCTTCACCAAAAGAAATGACGGTCCAATAAACTTTCTGATCAACATGATGCTGGAGATGATAGCTTAAATTAAAATAATGGTTTACCTTGTTTAAAGAAGATCACTTTTTCTTGAAAGAAAACAGCCCTCTTTTGTTATTGAAATTACCTGCGGGATGTTTCTGAAACATTGACCTTTTTGAATAAAAAAATATATACTTTAAGAAAAAACTAAGTGATTTTAGAACTTCTAAAAATTAGTTTTTTATATGAGAAAAATAAAAATAAATGGTTTATAAAACTTAAATCAATTTTGAATGCCCATCTCTGTTTTATCAAACATTTTTAGCCGAAGAAAACGATAAAAGGACGAAATACCTGTAAAATTGGCACGAGGTAATTCTAAGAAAAACATGCATATTCATTAAATTACAAAAAGACAAAAAAATAAATTATATCAGCGTCTAATATGTTGCGTGAAAGTTTCATCAAAAACTGGTGATTTGAAGATGGACAAGCTTTTCTGGGATTAATTTTCTTTTTCACCCTTCTTCTTCGATAATTTACTTAGGTTTCAACAAATATAATTCCAAATTTTTGAATGCATTATAAATATATTTTAATAAAATAAAGGTACAATCTCTCACTTGTAGTAAAATACCATTTTCGTAACTATCAACTTTTCCTGATCTCATACACACACACACATATATATATGTATATATACACATATATATATATATATATATATACACACACATACGTATATATATATATATATACATATATATATATATATATATATATATATATATATATATATATATATATACACATTCAAACATGTAAACCCGCCATGTGGCGAGCATACTTGTATGCTCATTCACATGGAAATAGATGTAGGGAAAAGGGATAGGAACACATAAAAGACGAATACAAGAGAGGTAGAGAAAGCTGAATCGAGCAGATCACAGGTGCAAAAATATTTCCTTGACCGGGACTTGAACCACGGATCTCAAGTGATTAGATCATCAGCCCGGCAAGTCGAAGTATTTTTGGACGAAGAAAGTTGGACAAAACGAAGGGAGAAAGAAAGTACAGTCAGTCCTCAAGGTTTTTTGTTTCCCGCGCAATCAGGCTGAACACTATACCCGAGTTTCACGTTCAAGCCATGTCAAAAGACAACCCACAAAGTAAGTACATTAATTATTCTGGTTTGTGATTGAAAAAAATTATTTTAAACTGATAATCAATTAACTATTTCAGGTATTTTTGGGAGTAAAAATTATTTAAAAAATACAAAAAGTCGTAGATTGGATTTTTGCATGATAATATTGTGTTAAGTTGTACCAAATGTGATTTTCACTCTAGAAAGTTAATATTTGAAGTAGCCGAAAATATATGGAAACAAAGATAACGAAGTTTTTTAGAAAGAATTATATTCTACGCAATTAAAATTGAAATGAAATGTATGTATAACTATTAATGGCAATTGTTAAAGGAGTCAACAGCGATAAGGAATTGATAATTAATTAATTCAAATCTAATGTTATTTTATGAGGAACCTTTATGGTTCAAAAGATATTGAAATTTCTGAAACTACCGCGTGTTAACCAGGACGATTAATCACTGTTTTCAAAAATATTAAAATTAATCATTGGATAAACAGCAATTGTAATAATTCCGAAAACCGTTTAAAGGCTAAATTTTATTCATGGCATTTATTCATACGTTGACTTTTTTAGATTTTTTAAATGAACTTTTGGGTGCGGTGTTGAGGAAAGGATTCGAGGGACGACCAAAGCGAGCCACCGCTTGACACCACGCCAATGCTTTAGCACCATACAGGCAATTATGGCAAATGCATGCTTTCTAAAACATTCCAGACAGGAAGCGGCAGATTTGACGGAAAATTGATTGATAGCCGGCGCTGCAGCGATTACTTCCTCCGTTAACGAACGACATGTTACAGACCGCAAGAAGAAGGTAGCGAGAGAGAGAGAGAAGGCGATATAACGAGGGGTAGCAGCGAAGATTAATGACATATTGTAGCAAGGTGATGCATTATCGTGAGATATTATTCTCTAGGCGTAACCATGTCCCATAGCTCAGCGAAACTATTCTCTATCCTACTTCTCCTCTCACAACGATATATAGAAGCGTCGCAGATTACTATATCTCCCGAATATACGGGAATCAGTTTAAAGTAAAATTTGTGACGCGCTCAATCGCATCCATTGAAGTGACTTAATGTTCATGCCTACTATCTCGATCGCCGATATTTTAATGAATGATGAAGTAGGTTTAATCGACTTGGTTTTCCAAGTTTTATCATCGATACACAAAAAATATAATGCACCAGCATACCCGCATAGATTAAAACTCATTTTACGTTCTCCTCACGATAAAGATTCTCTTGCTAATTTTCTTCAATTTGAGTCGGTTTGATTAAAATATTTCAAACAATAGATTATTTTTTTATAATATAAAAATATTGATCAGCTGAATTTGTTTTTTTAAACTATTAGGTTTAAAACTGAGAGAATAATAGACTTGTGTGAGAGACAATTTTCATGTAGTTTTCATTTACTTCGTTTATAAACTCAGACGCATGTTTCTCTGCTCATCTTTTTTTGGTATGGGTACATCACTCATCATCGTTCAGTAAAATAAATTGGAAATCACATCAATCGATTGAACTAACTGCCAAAATTAAATGTTTTTCTTTTTCTTCATGGACTCTTTGATTCAGTATCTTCTCCTGAACTACTCTTTCTTTCATCGCTCTGTATCCTAATGATTATGCAGCCCACCGAACACCGTTATCTTTCGTTATAATTTGTTTGGAGAACCAAAGGGATGAGGACCATCATTTTCTAGAAACTTGACAGTTCATTAACGCTCGTGGCTCGATACCCCTGAGTTCCGAGAATATCAATTGGGAGGATATACGTACATAATACCGGAGGACGTAAGAAAATATTAAAAGGCAGCAGATAATTCGTGGATTGATCTCCTTTCGGTATTTTGTCCAACAACCAAACAATCACAATGGTGGCATTAACACCTGACAATTATTAAAAAGTAAAAACTGAATGATTTCATTGTTAAAATTTTCCGATGAGTTTATCAATAATTTATGAATAAGCGGACATTTCAATGAAAATTGTCCGTCAAACAATCTGAAAAACAAATTTTCAACCAAAAGAAATTCAGTAGAAACTGATTCGTATTATTATAGATAATAATGTCTTCTCGTTTATAAAAAAACATTAACCACTATAACTGAGATCTACAATACTCATTAAAACTTGATTTAAAACGATTCTCGGTACTCTTTACCTAAAATAATACCGCAAATCTGATACGCCATCTTGGTAAGAGTCCAAATCTCCAGTCACGTGACGCTATTCTAAACAAGTTCTGGAACGAAGGCAAATGTTTACCATGAAAACTCATCACAAAGCAGTTAAAAAGGAAATAATGGGATAATAAGAGGATTATACCCAATTTAATTTCATTATATTTCCGTCCACGTTTAAATCATTATCATTGAGCGAGGAGTCAGCAGCGGAATTCGTGCTAAGTAAAAGGAACAAGTCTAGAACCCTTAATTGGACCCCCAAATTAGGCATGAATGAATCAACAATATTGAGAGGAACCACACGAGAATGAAAAGAAGGGTAAGATAAAAAAGACCGCCACGCGGTAGGGAAAGAGGAAAAGGGCGAAGAGCGAGGTCATTATCTCGAATCGAGCGAAAAGAGGATGTTTCGGTAAGGATACACGAAGGTGGGGGAAGGATGCTGTCCCCCACGGGGAAAAAGGAGAAGTAAGAGAGTGTTGTCACAGGTAAAGAATAAAAGGACGCGCTTTCCTAATGGCAAGAGTGAAGAGTTTGCATGCTTTGCCTACCTGATTGCGGGAGACTTCACGTGACCTCTATGAAAACAAAGAACGAGTAAATGGTCAATAGCGCTGTTTTTTCGTTAAAATCGCGTGCACTAAATGAGGTAAAAAACAAAACTTAACTAACGGAATCATGTTACGAAAAATCTTTGCAAGGGTTGGCCAATTTAACTGACTCGTTCTTCCCCTCGGAGAGAGATTTTCTCTTCAAAGTCACTTCAAATGAGCATTATGTGTTGATGGCTTCCCACGGATACGCAAAGTGATGAAAAAAGGTAAATGAAATAAATATCTATTATTATGTTATATAGACCGGAATTTGAACGAAAACACTATATCAAATTAATTATAATCAATAAAAATATTCCATCATAGTTGGAAAATTTTTATAAGAATAAGGCGTTTGTGACATCAGTCGACGATGACTGTTGAATTTTCATACTCTCAGGGACCCTTATTGTGACCATTTTCTATGGTAATTATTAACCTTTAACTACGTGATAAGCATTAAATGTGCATTATGGCTCTCTCTTAGGTCATCAAATGTATACTGTTAAACACCCAATTAATTTAATTTTGGATGAGGCCTCTAATCTAGTATGTGTTAAGCCTGTCGAGCAATTTGGTTCTACTTCAGGAAGTGCAATACGGTATGATAAAAATTCAGTCAATCAATCGAATTCCTTTACACATTTTAAATTCAATCATTATAATATTTCATTTTTATCAGTACAATAGTATATTTTGAAGGACACTAGTGATAATGCTTGTTGATCAGCTGGATGATTTAACGAGTCGAATTACTACCAATCTTCTCACATTCACGAAAGCTAGCTGAATATTATTTCAATCTCTCTGCTATTACTCTGTTGAGTTGAATTGCATATTCGGAAGATTTAAAAATATGTGAGCGAGAAGTGAGTGAGAGTGATTTAATCAAGTGAGAGAGTCTTATCATAAGCTAGCTTAACACAAACTCGTTCCTGCAGTACTCTCTCGGTTTCTGGTATAACCGCTGTCTTTCATCGAGGACTATGTTCATTACCTTCTTCATTCATTAGGTATCATCATAATTCTATATTTTTAACTTTATTTATTAGAGAACGATAATGGATTTTGGAAGGAATGTTTTGACGTATTTTTCAAAGGATTTAACGGATATTGCTTATTTTACCAATGATCCAATTCCCGTCTTTTTCTGATTCATCCTCATTTTTTTCTACAACCCACCACCACGTTGAGACCCCATCACTAATACGAGGGTGATTCCAGAAGTATCCGGCCCAACAAAGAAAACGATGCTCACTAAGTTCGATACCATTTTTATGATAAGAACTGTCTTCTCCTCAAAATAGCCATTAACTGCCGACACTACGTTTTCACGTTTGGAATATCTTTGACCACCGAGCCATTTTTTTCAAATTTGCGGACAAACTTGTGGGTTGATGCATTGTCTTCTTCTTTGCCAAATTTGGCCACTTTTGCTTGATTTCTTCGCGCAAACGTTTCAATAAGTTTGCGTAATGCTCGCCGTTAATAGTTTTCCTTTTTTAAGATAGTCAATGAAAATTATCCCAAAAAACCGACGCCATAACCTTACCTGCAGATGAACGGTCTTCGCCTTCTTTGGAGGCGGTTCTCCCCTTTAAATCCATTGTTTTGATTCTTCTTTTGTCTTGGGTGTAAAGCAATGGACCCATGTTTCATCTATGGTCGTGAAATGGCGCAATAAATCTGATTTGTTGCTGTGAGACTATGCTAAACACTTAATTGGAACATACAGGGTTCGTCCGGAAAATAAGTGTACTGAGCTCAGGAAAAAAAATTTATTACACTTTTACATATCTTAAGCTAATATTCCTCAAAATAGGACCCTTGTGAGTCGATACACTTGTTCCAGCGGCGTTCCCATTCCTGGAACGCTCCCACGAAGGCATCATCGGGAACCTCTCAAAGACTCGTCGTCGACCTCTTCTCTGCCTTCCACGAACATCTTGTGCCACCGAAAGATCATGTTTCTGGACATGGCTGACTCCCCGTAAGCCTGGTTAATCACACCGACAGTTTCAGTGGACAATTTCCCAAGCTTTACCGCAAATTTGATGGAATAACGCTGCTTCGGCATCGCGTTCCGTGACGTGGGTCGAGCGTGGAGGTTCGCGTTAACAGAGCTCCTCACTACACCACAGCTCAGAGCCGACTGCCTTTTTCAGCGTCGCTTGCCAAAATACCCCCCTCCAATCGCAGCCCGTCAGAGCGGTGCTGGGCGCGCCTGGAGCGGCGCGCCCAGCCCAGGAGTCAGTACACTTATTTTCCGGACGAACCCTGTATTCACGACACCGTTTATGCTCGACTGTAAGCAAACGCGGCACCCATCTTGCACACAACTTTGTCATGTCCAAATTTTCAGTTAATATGCGATGTACCGCACTTTTTGAAATGCCTACTATGTCTGCTAGCTCGTGCAATTTCAGCCGACGATCATCCAGTATCACTAGGTGGATTTTCTTCGCGGTTTCTGGAGTCGTCACTTCATTTGGTCGACCAATGCGATGCTTGTCTTGACAGCTCATACGGCCTTGTTTAAACTATGCTACCCAATATTTTACTATGCTAAACGAAGGAGCAGACTCACCCAGAGTAGAATCCAGTTTATCTTCCATATTGTGTGGGCTGAGGCCTTTCAAATAAAACTATTGTATCACATAATGATGGCCAATTTTCTCCATTTTCACAAATTCACTGAAAACGTGCACTATCGATGGTTGCCAAACAAATACTACATGACGTAGCTCCTGCCAACTTGAAAAATATGCTTAATAGATTGCTTACTTTCTGTTATAGTGATGTTTTTCTAACGACTACCACCATCTCTACGTCAGGCCGGGTACTAATGGGACCACACTCGTATGTGTTTCTTTCCAAATAATCCCTCAACTATTTCCTATGGCTGAGATATGCAGTCGCCAGAGATTTTGGCCTCAAGGACAACAAAGATGACAATTTTGAATAGAACGAGCGAAAATCACGAAACACGTCTTACTCGAATGGCTGCCAAATCCAAACTAACCTTTAAATCAGCCTTAAATTTGTTTCACTGTCGTTTGATAGATGGCAGCACACGATGATAACATAAACTTTCCTCAAGAACGCCCTTTGTCGTCAAACACGGGTACTTATTGAACCGCCCTCGTAAAGCACGATGAACGAGTCAAAGAATTTGCGTTTCCATAAAAACAAATTTGAATAGCACGACTCAGTAAAAAGAATTGATCAAAGCACAAACATCAACGATTAAATTTTTGTCAAGGTCTATTGTGTCCATATGAAATTATAATTACACTTTTTTAATATTTATAATTTTTTTATTTGAATTTGTTTTTCTTGCTTTTTTTTGGAAGTACACCGAGGGCCTTCTCATACACTACAAGTGGTCAAAGAAGGCCCTCTGGCTGGCGAGCACTGGTAAATACTGGTTTTTCTTTCTTTTCCAAACAAATTCTCATTGGTTTTACCGATTGGCTTGGTTTTTTTTTAATCCACTGGAGAACCACTGCTTGCATAGATACTTGCGTTCTGCAACTAACTACAGGGTCCTTGATTCAACTGCCCGAGCTATTCCCACCGCACGTGTTTGTTGAAGCATGCTACAACATTCAACATATACGCCGCCGGGCTCTTGAAATCACTTGCCAGACTCCCAGAGCCTGTCATAGGGTCCGGTTACTCGTGATCGGCTACGCAATCCACAAGTACGGGAAACCGGAGCACGTCGTGAGGGAACTTCAAAAGCTCGGGATAGCGTATGAGCACGACACCTACCACGGCCTACTTTTAAATCCCCTCCCACCTTAGGAGCCGGATAAGTCATTCGTCGCTTAGCACCTAGTTCGTGGCTAGGATCCACACCAGACCATTAACGGACCTCGGAGAGCGTTGACTGTGGCGGGTTTCCGTCGTCATCGCCATCAGAAGAACCTCGACTCACAACTTCAGTAATACTACTTATAAGTCATATTTGCAAATCTATCGTGAGCTTATTTTACGTAACTTTTCCATTAGTCCTCGTGGTTGTAATAATTAATGAGTGAATCATCAGAATTTGCACTTTTAATCAATTTTTTTTATCAGGACTAGTGAAATTGAAATAAATTAGTATGAGATACAGGGAAAGTGCAAAACATTTTCAACGTACATATAAACAAATATTTTCACATACACAATACCAGGGTTTTGGACAGAATCCAATTTTCAAATCTCCTCTGCACAGTCACCTAACTTCCGGCTTATTGACTACGGTTACACAAAAATGGAAATCGGTTCTGCCCCAGAAGTTGATGCTGGAAATATTAGTTAAAGTCATTTCTAAAGGTCAATTTTTCGCCAGTTTCAAAGCAGTTAGAAATACGTGGTTGATCCTAAAATACGAAGGCACTTTTTTTTTCAATATAACAAAAAGGTGGTAACACTGTAGACTTCACAGGGATTGTATTGCTGCTCCTTAAGTGATAAACTTTTATCCGCAAGACTTAAAATGGTGTAATGCAGTGAACAATAATTACCTGAAATCATCCATTTTCCCTACTCACATGTTTTAACATCTTTCGGATTTTAACATAACTTGAGTGTGAGGCATGTAGCAACGGTCTCATATATATATATATATATATATATATATATATATATATATATATATATATATATATATATATATATATATATATATATATATATATGTATATATATATAAATAAATAAATATATATATATTTATATATATTTATATATATATAGTAGTAGTAGTAGTAGTTTTGAGGGGAGGCGACCGACAGCTAAGGTCATTTGCGCCATAGGGGATGGACAGGAAAGGATGAAGGGTGGAGAGAAACCCGGCGTCGGCATTAGCCCACTCTTTACGAAAGGCGCCAAGGGGTCCGCAGTTTAACGTCCCATCCGACGGACGGCGTACTTACTCAAAGTGCCCTCCACAAAGCACCTCAAGTAGGGATCGAGATACCTCTGAAAAATATTCAACATCGCCGGGATTTGAACCCGCGCCCTCTGGGTGGGAAGCCAGTACGTTAGCCCCCGAACCATCTCGATCCCCTTATTTATATATATATATACATACATATATATATATATGTATATATATGTATATATATATACGAGTATATATAAAACCATGAACACAGTAATCAACCCGAAGGTCGGTTTAGTAGGTGATGGTAGAGTTCACCCAGTACTATGCCCTATACGGCGTGTAAAAATTCACACACCAGGGTAGGGGGGCCAGTTCCTTTCTCTGTGCAGGTTATGGTTTCCCAGGAAGACCTAGTACCCGAAAAATCACTTTAGCTTGGGTGGAGCTGCAGGTGCCCAGAGTGCCTTGCCCGGGAATCGAACCCGGGACCCTCAGGTCAGCAGTCCAACGCTCTACCCACTGGATTACCGCGACCCACACACACATATATATATGTATTTATTTATTTATATATATATATATATATATATGTATATGTATGTACATATTTATATATATTTATGTATATGTATCATATATACACACATATAAGATATATATACATATATATATGAAAGATGTGCATTCGTTGGTGCGATACTTCAAAGAAGGTCGGACATTGAGAGATAACAAACTCAAGAAGCCTCGGCCACGCAACAGCCGGTTTGTGCAGTGCGCAAAAAGGACCAACTACAGGGATATTATGTTAAGAAGTGGTGGAATTTTTCAGCTATTTGGTGCAAATGCTTTGATCACACAAAATAGATCTTAACACCCGAATGAACCTCGAATATGTGTCCCAAAGCTCAACCATTCTATTTCCACTTGAAAATGCAGCATCGCGTAATTACGCATCGTACCAATGAAATTTCTGCGGAAAAGGTTATTTTTCTTTCCTTTTCGTGTTATAGAAATATTTTCAGTTCTCTAGGAGCTCCTTCGATGGAGTATAGCTTTTTCTTTGAACTCTAAATAATGGAATTGGAGCGTGTACCCTTTTGATTAGAAATGGAAGTTGAGTTGACCGAGGGCCTTCTTCACTAGCGACTTCGATGAAGATGGTAAGTGGAAAAACGTTCAAAGAAACTAGAAGGCAAAGCCTGAATATGAGAAAGAAAGAGAGAAAATGGAAGGAAATAGGAGAGGGAAATTAAAACGTGAACCGAGTTGTTAAAGAGTGGGAGAGAGACAGAATTGGAAGATGAGGAACGGAGGAAGTAGGAGAAAAATAGGGTAAATGGTTTGGAATCATGGGAGGGGGAAGAATGAAGTAAGATTGAGTGGCAATGGGAATTGGGGAATGATCTAGAAGAGAAAATGAAGGAGGAGTCGAAACTGGACGACGCTAACTGGACCGGTGAGGAAAATGGAACGTTTTCCTCAAGGATCT
This sequence comes from Hetaerina americana, assembly GCF_022747635.1. Taxonomy (NCBI): domain Eukaryota; kingdom Metazoa; phylum Arthropoda; class Insecta; order Odonata; family Calopterygidae; genus Hetaerina; species Hetaerina americana. Next base: position 20,556,583 of record NW_027286070.1, on the reverse strand, counting down.
CCTTCTGCAACAGTGAGCGGACACGGTGCGTGGAAACATAACAAGAGGGTGTGAAGTACCTTTGCCGAACATTCTAGAGTGGAACACATCACTCGAGTCCAATAAACATGGAAGAAAGGCGGGGGCGGTAATAATTGCGCGAAGGATTGTTTGCAATGGTCCGGTGCTTGTTGTAGAAGAAGAGCAAAACTTAATTCTCACCCCCTGACCAGGGATGGATTTCCTTCCCCGAGTGATTTTTCTACGACTGAGTGAGGTTTTTACGATTGGATGTTCAGCTGTTGGCAACCTCGGAAAACTTTCCGGGGCCGCTTCTTCTTAACTTCCCCTCAACTGAAGTTCCATTGGCGTGCTCATCCGGAGTACTCATGGGAGTGAAACGAATGAGAAACTTTATGATCTGTAGCTGATGAAGAAAACCCAACCATTGTCCGAAGGGTGGATATTAATGCCGCCATCAAAACAGGAGAGAGCTAGAGAGCAAATGAAAAAATGAGTTACGTTTCACAGAAGATTTTCATTGTTTTAACCCACGAAATTACGAAATATGTCAATTATATCTAATGACATTAATTAGCTTCACCGTCGTAGAGACGCAGTAGCGGTTCCGTCTTTGAAGTACATTATAAACGCGTTAGATTTCTTATACTTTACGATAAATATTTTCTAACCTGAACTATATAACTTGTTTTTTTATAGCTGTTAAATATAAACGTGGACAACTTAAAGGAGATTGGAAAACAATTTGTTGAGCTCAAGAAAATATTCATTCATTTATCTATGATATTCACCGATCCCTTCCCGTTACAGTAGATTATTAGTTTCGGGGAGTACATATATATTATATATAACGCAAAATAAGTTGTGCATATTATATTTATAAACTTAACTCTTTAAAACACAGATTTTTAATTATTTACTCCAATCTCAGTCTTCTTCATGACCCACCTAGGTATTGACGGTCACTAATAAATGTTTTCCTTTTATGTAATTTTAATTATAAATATTAATATTATTATTACTAACTACTATACATAATCACACTAAATTGATTTAATTATTAATATGTGCGAATTTAATTACTACGCATTAATTCATGCATACTTGTATCTAAATGATTGGAAATATATCCTGCAAGGTACATTTTAAAGACTAAAAATAATTCCCTTCGGGTGTATAAGTTCTTTGCCAAGGTTTTTATCTCTACAAACACCTACTAGCTATTCATACCAAGTAGGTAAATTTTAAATTGGAGCATATGCGAGTAAATTAAATGATTACACCGATGTACTTTCATTCCAATTTTTGAAATTTTCTTAAATGTTACATCCACTCTACTCTCTTGCTTCTGAACAAATCGTGAAGAGTGAAACCAAACAGAGGAAGCGAGAAAGAAAGAAGATTAAAATCCCTGGGGGTACAAAGAGGGAAAAAGAAACGAGAATTACGCATTAGTTTTATCAGACATTCTTCAATCAATTCGTGAAATACTTAAGCTTTTAACGGCGCTGTGCTATTTGCTTGGATCAACTTAACCCTTAGCTGGAATCAAGTAATTTGAATCATGTTCCGTTTCGATCAATCAAAATGCTCAGCTACATGATGCAAATTTGAAGTCTAATTGGCACTTTTCCTATCGTAGATGAATTGGCAGGTAAAGCTATCGTATACTGCCACCAATTTTCTAGAACCCAAGAGCCACAATGAAAACTTAAAGAGAACCGTACGATGATGATACCATAATCTGTAAAATCCTTCAAATGTGAAGTCAAAATACGAACCTTTTAGTACTTTTTTGTGGAACTGATATAGTCATCTTTATTCACGGAACCTTCGAATTAACATAAAATTTATATCCTAAGAAAATAATGAAACCCGCGAAAACTGCCCCAATTTGCTCCTATCCGTTTCTGGAAAATCAAGCGTAGAGAAAACATTACATCATGTTTGGAAATTCTAAGTGGGTTACCAATAATGTTTTCAACAGAGAAATAGCTCAGACAACTCTATAGCTTTTACCATCGAGATAAAGAGGACAGCCTGCAAGCCGTGCGTGAAATCACTCCTAACGACCTCGCCTCACTTCCTCCCTCCACACTCGCCGCGTGTCCTCACACTCAGCCCTTTTGCCCTATCGTCCATCTCTCCTCGCCATTTTGTCTCGCCGCGTTTGTGTGAGTATTCGATAGGCGAGCGCAATCGATGAGAGGCGGTAGATTGCAGAGGAGCGGGAGAGAAGTAGTCAGGAGAGGCCAGGAAGGAACGATAGAGAGGATAAGGGAGATCCCAAACGCATAAATCGTACGTGTTCGACCTCGCCCTCCCCAAATTTCCACAGTTACATTGAAACTTCTCTTTGCCTCCGCCGTTCCCGTAACTCTATGCGAATATGCACATGGATACGGAAGAATATGACCAAGGGAGGAAAATAGAGTAATCACCAATAATAGGAGGAGGATAAATTAAAATTAAAGAATAAAATAGGTAGGTTAATACTATTATTATACTAATACTATTATTCCGAATAAAAGTGGTAGGTTAACTCTATTAAACAAAAATGGTACTGGGGTAGAATCAAATAGTTTTCATCTGCATATACTGCTGCATTATAAAATTTATACATACATTCACTTCTAAGGGTGTAAGTTTCCATCGGTCAATACTGACTACAAAGAATATTACGTAAAGGTCAACTAGAAAGTACCAATTGTTGGCGAAAATTTTCCTCCGATGGAACTGGATTAAATAAGAGTGAATGCACATTTTTGCTGAGAAGATACGAGCCAAAGATGAAGAGTGATGATGCAATCATTTTTGAATAATAATAATATTTGAAGAATAATTTAAAAAAATATTGAGATGAAAGGAGCAGCATTACAAGTTTAATGTGCTAGCGAGGCTGCATTCATGCACGAATAACCTATAAATTATAGTTCCTAGTTTGATCGATGAGCATTAAAGGATCTCACTGTAAGTACCGAGAAAATTCTCAGGATTACGAGCCAGACAAGCACGCGAGGAAAATATCCAAGTGGCCGGAAAATAGATTCGAATGCAGCTAATCAAAAAAAATCGTTTAGTATTCACATCATTATTCCGAAGAACATTTCTCTTATTTCCTCACCGTTCTCCAAGTCCAGGGAACCTGCGATGATTCCGCTGTTCCCGGTGAATACATATCGGCACGGTAAACCTTAGTACGTGGTTTATGAAGCTCGATGCATTAGCGAGGCTAATTAATCCGCATTTGTCGTCATGAAATTACCCTCCTTCGAGTAGCCCCTCAAATGTTGTCGGAGTGGATCCTACCTTAAAAATGAGCACTGGAGTTCCAGCTCAGTGATTCAATTTCAATGTCAAAATAGGGTTAACAGTATGATCTATTCTACACGCGTTGATCATATTGCGAATGCATTTTAGAAATCTAAGGCAATAGGTTAATAATGTACATAGATTCGATGAGTTTTTGTCTGAATTCATTATTTATTAAGCATTATTTTTATGGAGAAGGAAATTGGATTACTTACGGAACATTTTGTCTCATATTTATTTTTCAAGAGTTTATTTTATTAAAAAACGTAGGAAAATTAAAATTAATCATTTTTAATACACATTTATGGAAATCAAGTTTCTTTTCATATCGGGTTAACATAGCAAGATAACAAAACATTAATTTCTTTCTGACATATGATGCAATACGCTTTGTCTATTTATACGAGGCCTTGGTAAATCAGCATAATTTTTTTCAAAGCTGGGGACCACCTTTCAATCAATTACACGCGTGATTGTAGATATCCTGCATTGCACGCAACCCGCATCTCAAGGACCACCTCTGAGATCCTTTAAAACTGTTGGTAGTTTCACATTAGGCACGCTGATCCCTTATCTCTCTTCTAAAGCATCTTTAAAAGGTCAAGAATGGATGTAAATATGACCATAATCTATGAATTCATTCCATCGTCTATCTATTGAATAGGTTAGCTTATTATTGCGAATTGAAAATTTATCATTCTATTGTTCTTCAAGATATATTAAATATTTAATATCCTTATACGCATTATATAGATACACATATATAAATATATATATATTTATATATGTGTATCTATATATATATATATATATATATATATATATATATATATATATATATATATATATATATTCCTTTCCCTGCGCCGGTTATGGTTTCCCAGAAAGATCTGGTACCCGAAAAATCACATAGCTTGGGTGGAGCTGCAGGTGCCCAGAGTGCTTTTCCCGGGAATCGAACCTGGGACCCTCCGGTCAGTAGTCCAACCCTCTACCCCATGGACTTCCACGACACACACGTGGAAGTCCAGCGGGTAGAGGGTTGGACTACCCCCCCCCCACACACACACACACATATATATATATATATATAATTATTTATTTATTGAAACGATAAATACAACATCTACGTTACACCCACAAAATAAAAAAAGGAGACTCGCTTATGTAGTAATTCTGTAACAAACACCTTTGAGCGAGTGTGAGCAATTTTTTTGAGGGTAGAAATGGAGAATTAATAAGGGGAAGTTTTGGAGTGGGTAAGGATTAAACTAAAAGAAAAAAATATTAAATAATAATATTTGAAATTACTAAAATAATAATAAACTCAGTGTACTGAAGCTTATCAAAGAATAAATATATTTCTGGCATCTTTTCAGTTGATTTTTTTCTTTTATTTGGGTGTTGCCAACTGCTACATAGAAAATTTTTTTACCATCACTATCCAGTCCAAAGTACCAACACACATGCCCACCAATTCCAACTCCGGACTGTGGTCCAATCCATAAATTTAACGTGGATTTGAATTTATCTCCTCTTTTTATTTCTCTACTAGCTTAATTTTGAAACATATCTGTGACACGGTATCAATTTCCGTGTGCCATACCTCTCTTTACTTCGCAGAGGGGTAGAAATAAATCGGTCCGGATAGGTTTCCATGACACTGCATTTATATTGATATGTTTTGATCTTCAAATAATATAATTTTATAATTTCAATTGGATTCAAATGCAATAAGAAAATTAATACTTTAAAACAAGTAAGATCCCTCTTATGGCCAGTTCTTCAGCACTAATAACAGATCTGATCGGGTCTTCCAAAATGGAAAATATTGGTGCTGCGTGTAAACAGGCGATGTACTGCTGGTGCTGTCGTGGACAGGTTTCCAAAGCAAATTCACTTGCCGGCAACGCGGTGCACGTTAGCAACCAAGTGTCCGCGTTGATTAGCTGCCTCATTGTCGGATCCAGTGTCACCCCATTTTGGGTATGAATTCACAAATGTCAGATGCAAGCAGTGTATGAGTGATGACCCAGAACCGGGATACAGGTAATAGAATTAGAACAGTGGAGAAATTGGTACCTAAAAGCTTCGTGCACAGGTTATCAATAATTTCCAATTAACCTTTCACAACCATTACTGTACCTAATTCGAAAATCAAGCCACGCGTGATAATTTTAAGAATTATATCTTATGTGGTTAAAAAAAATTTAATGATAGGTGATAAAAGTGTCCCTATATGTATAATTATGCGGGAAATTCGAAATTTCCTGTGAAATCCGATGGAAAAATGTCTTTGTCCAGGTAATTAAACTGATTTGCAAAATTTACACCATACAAGTATTTTTTCACAAAGCGTGTTTTTTATGAGGGCGGCTCCACGTTTTTCACTCACATGGGCTAGACTTTCAATGACAAAGAGCACAATAATTTAGAATTTTCTATTTGATCAGAGAAATTCATTTACTGAATTGATTTACTGATGGCAAAATACTTATCGCAGCAGAAATCCTCCTGTTGACTTAAAATTTTCAGGGTCACTTCAAGCTGAGTTGGGCCTGGGGAATGGATGCTCTGTAAACACCGGTTGATAAGTCCCAGTGATACCTAATGAGGAGCCAAGAGCGGTTTATCTGGAACCTATTCGTTCATCAAACCGGTGAATATTTCCATTGAGTATAGAACTATGCCTATACCACTAGATTCAGCATAACAATTTATACTTATTAATATCCTTAAAAGGGTATTTTAATATAATAAACAGTCGTGGTATCTTTGCGGGCATATCATTTACCTTCTAACAGAAAGCTGAAATAAAAGCAACAATCCTGGAAACGGATTCATCCAAGCTGTGTAACTTTGGAGATATCAAATCTTACCATTTCTGTGAAGTGTTGAACTTCACACGCTTTCGTAGTACTTGGTAATAAATGAGGTCTACCATTACCTTTCCAAGCAAATATTCGGGTAAAGTACTGTTTTTGAAATATAATAAACACGTTTTTCTTAAAATTATAATTGATGTACCAATTGGAAAGTGTGAAAAGCATTCGCTTTGACCGGGATCTCGGTAAAGGTCAATTACTTTTACACTTTGAAATTGGTACATCTGAATGCATATCAGCGGACGACTTCGTCAAAGTTACTTTCGCGTGATCTCCTGCAGTTCTTTGGATAATAATTAATAATCAAAATTCGTTTATTGACATAATTTAGATCATTGAAGTTCAGTATTAAGGATTAATATTTTTCTCCCAGCAAAAGATTCAAATTTCACTTTCTCTCTTTTCTTTGCAGTACTTACTTAAGTATAATTAATGCCAAATACTGGTAACTAAAATATCACATGTTCAGAAAATATTGCTAAACGAGAAAAAAAATAAGAAAAATATGTATCAAGAAAAAAAATTGAATAGGTAATCATATTTCTGTATGAGAAGCAAACCTAATAGTTTGAGTAGTCTAAATGTGCATAAAAATTTTAATTGGTGTTTTATTATAGAAATTTTAATTCAGTGCCAGAAATATGTATATTTTTCAGTGATTATGTATTTCCACGAACCGGAGCAAGAGATTGCTGGAGTCAATGTATTTGTAATTGTACAAGAATTAAGTCCCTGAAGTAAAGTGGCGTCACACAAATGAATGATTTGTATCGGAGAAATGTTTCGCTTGCCCAAAGCCCCAGTCAAATCCAATCGAGAAAATCCTCACGCAGAGTGCTCGCAACCGATTGGATTAACCCCTTTAACCCTCTTAACCGTCCAACGACCATTATGTCATGTGGATATATATCCTTATGTTAGGAAAAGGTTTTGGAGGTGGTGGTTTGGGGGGTTTGAATTCGCGCACATTGATTCAACTCGCCCCCTCGCGATCCATCCGATCACGATTCATGGAGTCGACGTTGAATGAATTGCAAAATTGTGAACATTAAGACAAGAGTGCGAATTCGGTGATTTTCGACCCTTGAAACGACTGGGAACGGCGCACAAAGCTCCAATTCAGTCGTCTGGTTGAATTTCAATTCACGGGAGCCCCTCGTCCGGATCCGTGAAGTCTTTGAACACCCGGGGAAATCAAATTTTTCCGACTACGCTCGAAATATCATCACTCTAAAAATATGTCCTCTGGCAATCGAATTTAATAACAGCATTTCATCAAGTGCACAGAGAGATAGGGAGATAATAAAGATTGTCGCTTTTATCTCCATTTTTAAAAACTCTCCTAGGTCATCCCAGTCGTTGAATTCAGGAAAAAAATAGAATGCTCTTACGTATTTCCTCTGATCACAAATTCTTCTAGCGCACTGTTCCTAAATTAGATCTTAACTTTCGCGAAAATATTTGTTAGGCCATGGAGCTGGGCATGGAATGAACTCGGAGTTCCACATAATCTCACACTAAGGTAAACTCCACACTACTTCGTATATGTGTGCCCTAAAAACGCTTCGCTGAGTATGACAAAAATAATATCTTTTTATTTTTCAAGAGGGCGTCTCTTTTGAGACAAAATTTAAAACTGGCACACGATCTAAAATGGAAACTAAGTCCCAGACCAACAGAACGCATTCCGAATACTGCATGATTATTCCCAAACGCACGACTAGAAAGTCACTTCACAAGCTTCTTTTCTGACGACTGAGTTCCGAACAAACCCGTCTAATCTGCATTCTATGGGTGCTTCCACAATTCACGGGACAAAAGAGATGGGACGTGATTCATTCGACACAAAAAGATTCACTAGCATGCACTCCAAAACAAGTGCAAGTAATATCATTACCAAATAAATTCGTAATACCTTGTTTTCGTAAAGAACTCAATAAAAAACTTTAAACACAAAATTAATCAAGGGATAACACTAAGTTTCCTATAGGATTCCTCTTAAATTATTATTCTCATAATAATAGTAGTTCATAACATGAACACCTTTTTTTCTGCATTTTAAATTAAAATTTCAAAATATCAATGAAAAAGAAATACTATAGATGCGGCTATCCGATCTAAATCCAGAAAAAAATCAATAAAGTTAGACACAACGAAGTATTTCTATAGGCATTTTGTTATATGGCACGTATTCTTTGATATTCCGCTTAACGTTTGCTTATTTTATATTATCCATTAGAGCTCAAAATTTTGAAATAGGTCCATGATTAATTGGACCCTCTTACTTCATTTCTTCAAAGGTTTCATATATATTTATATCATCAAATCGTTTATAGAATGAAAGTAATGAAATAGAATGAAAGGAATGCAGCCGTGTGACAGCCCCAGCGATGATTATGTCAATAAACGAAAAAAGACAAAACTAGTGGTTTCTAATAACAAATTTAAATGTTTAAGTAAAGAAATTAATAAGGTGGAGAAGTTACGTCCAATCTTGATAGTGAACCAGACTAAATTCCTTTATCATATAGGTCTGCAATTACAGTTATATAGATAGGGTGAGCCTTCTCTTTTGGCCCTATCGAGTTCGTTTTTAATGGCAGTGTTATGATCTTCGGAATTGTAAAGACAATACTGAAGAAGAAGCACGATTTCCCTTATGCCTACAAATTTATTTGCTCCAGTCGTTTCTTCTCTGTATTACTAACACAACGTTTTTAATAATAAGGCAAGGATTTATATCAACGGTGAGGAATTTTTCCTGGGTCGTACTTGGGCGGGCAAATAAATTTCCAAACATCTGAGTACAAGGAGCTACTATACGAAGACATAAATTTTAAACGATAATTATAATTCAACTTCAATCATACCATCCACATTACGTGCCCGAAGTGTGGCAACTACTAATGTCTGGAGTGGCATGGATTATCGCCGAAATGTGCGCAAATATTTGTCGAAAGGGCATCGTTTGATATAAATGTTCATAGTCAAGTTTATTATGAACTATAGTTAAATATCTCCTTGATATCAGTTATTGTGATAGGCATCAATGATTTTAAAGATATTTTATGTTTTGTTAGTCAGGGCTAATGAGCACAGCAACGCGTAATGCCAGGGTCCATCTTAAACGAACACCAACCCTGGTAAGACTTTAACATATTTTTTCATAAATTATGGTATCTAATTTAAATTCCCTGGAAATGTTTGAAAAGGGTGCAGCATATTCTTCGTAGTGGCTCTGGTGTTAAATGGTCCAATCCAAAAAATTCCTAAAATATATCACTCAATACTGGGTAAATATAAGATTGAAATTTGATGTTATTCCCCACAGCAAATTCTGCATTATAGTGCAATGACTCACGAATAGCATGTCCGATTACTACCTTTTTGTACAAATATTTCGTGATTAACTATCATTACGCGAAGATTTAGCGAAGTCTTCGACGTGGTAAGAAAAGTAAAATTAAAACAAAAGGCGAGAGTCCATCGGCAGGATACGTTCCGAAGAAGAAAATGGAAGAAAAAGGTTTTTGTTTGTGCCACTCACCCCTTCGCGGCCTCCTCCATCGCCTCAGAAGCCCCAGGGTCAGCGCCGGGCGGCTCCTCGGCTTCCTCCATTGCCTCCTTCTCCACCGTTGCCGGATGCACTTCTTGTTCCCCGTCTGCCTTCTCGCCGTCCTCCGTGATCTCCACAAACCTCGGGGAGCCCTCGTCCTCCTCTTCCACAGCCATCACGAGGGCCACTGCCATCGTCTCCCCTTTCATCGGCCTCCGACCCCTCGGGATCTCCTGGATTTCCATCACCGAATGCCTCCTCCCAGACGACGAGTCACTCCTGTACGGGGTGCTCGACTCATCCGACGTAAATATCCTCTCCTAGAATGCACCGAAAAAATATGGTTTCATTTCATTATCAGAGTATCTTTTGGTTATCATACGAGCGATTTGGTTACATAAAAGACTAAAAATCCATCAACTGCGAACTCTCCACTGATCAACAGTCGTCGAGGAAGTTTGATCTCACGTTTCGATCAACCCTACCTCAACCTCCATTCTTTTTGGATACAGGAGAAAAAATAAATGGTTTTTGCGTTGAGTAATTGAATTACCATAAATGTTTTTGGTAATTCAGTCCTATTATAAAGATATTTTTTCCTTTGAATGCCATCAGGCGTACCAATTTACTAGAAACAGGATAACGATAAAAATAAATGAAACATTTCGTCCGCTACCATTGGGGACATTTTCTAATTTCAAATGGTTTTTTATTGCAAACCTTTAAACAAAACCACAAAGAAATAAGAATTCACAAATAAAACTCTAAAGCCAGGTCGTGATTAATTTGTTAGGGTCGTTTTTAAAATTCACATTGAAAACAATTTAAAAAAGGAAAAAATAAGAAATACCGTTTTTCATCAATTTAAAATTTGAACGATGAGTAGATTGTGGATGCGTTTTTAAGTTTACGTAGTTTTCAATCTGAATCTTTCGAAAAAGATTTGGAATTACCTGGCTTATACTCTTGCATCAAAATATTTCCCCCGGTGTGAAGAGCTAACAAAATATTATCTCCTCTGAATGCCGGATAGCTAATATTTCTTCTTCATCTACGGCACATAAGTCAATTAATAAGTCAAAAAAGAATAACCTGAGTATTTATCTTACAAATGTTTACATGCATATTGAATGTAAACACATATGTAAAAGCTTATCTTCCAGTTTTTTCCAAAGTGACTCACATTAATTGTGTAACTCAAAACGTTAATGATTGTAAATAGTCTAAATGCACATTCTGCAAATATCTTACGGCCTTGTAGATAGAGGTGAGAAAAACAATATATTTTTGGTATTAGATATACTTATCGATGTTTCTCTTTTGTTGCCCATAGGCTAATAGAATTTCAACAATTAAAAGGGATGTAATTACAAATCATAGGACAGAATTATCACAGGCAAACTAGTTTTCTGATAGGAACGGAAAAGGTAACAAATAACTTAAATGATCTATTATCATTGATTCCCAAAAAAAATTGTTTATGAAAATTATTTTGATTCAGAAGAAAAATATTTCTACGGAAAAACCACTCCTGGTAACATTATTAGCACATAATTGGTATTTCGTTTCCAATCAGTTAAATAATCACAAGAGATATGATGAATTCTTAGAGCCTTAGAGATACACATATGGTCTTAATGGCAGAAAATATTTTTTTTATGATTAACTTTCAAAATAACAATACTTTTTGAATAGAAAGAATCGCATTCCTAAATGTTACACGACAAATTATGATCTATTTGTTTGGTTGAATAGCAAGATAAGTCGTATGGAATTTGACTGGTTCGTAAAATAAATCGAAAGATTTAATATCGAAATAGAATATCCGGTTATACAGAAATCCTAACGAGAATAATGTATTCAAAGTAAGGTAGTGTAAATAAAATTTTTGTGCGCTTATTAATGGAGTTAAAATGGAAACGTATGAATTCACGAATGAAATATACGAATATTGATTTTTATTAAGTTTTGGGAGAAAATATTTTCCTGCTACTCCGTTCGCGCCACTTCGAGATGCTGCGAACCGTTAAGATATACAAAAAGGGATCTTTCGTGGATCACATTACTTAGTAAATTGGGGTTGGGCTTAGAAACTGTAATAGAAAAAACGTAATACAAGAATTGACTCATACGGCGCCCAAGGCGTTAACCTACTTACTGTCACATCGATTTTATATTCCCTCAGGGATTTCGCCACCCAATGCAAGCAAATGCGAACAAATGGTACCATCGCTGCGAAACAAGAGGGAAAAGGAAAAAGAATAAAAGAGAGAGAACCCTTCTCAAAAAGACCGGGCCGTCTAAAACAGAAAACGCTGAACGGTAACGCAAAAAGTTCCTAGAATGAGGAAAAAACATTTCTTAGTCCAATTTCATCGCTTTGAAAAACTTTGGAATTAAAAAAAAACACACAATGCAGTTCTGTTTTATACCGCCGCAACCCAAACGGGAAAAATTCAAAAATAATAATCTAAACGCATGCATGCAATCAAGTGGTGATGGAAACAAAGAATTTAATTAAAATAGAGCCTTCATTAATCATTCGGATAATTATACTGACGATAACCTGACGCAACAGATACTGGCAGGTCTAACAGCGCGATAATGCTATCAAACTTTGAATAGGCAAGGAAAAAATTAAGAGAGTTAGATCAAACATACAGTATTTTTAATGGTAGATACCGTGATGACAGTATCATTATAAGCTTTGATCATTAAATTTTACGATTAAAAGGCTCCCACCTTATTCTCAATAAATTATTGTGACAGATGCAAATCTGTTTTCATAAGGTATGTGTTTTCTTTCTTAAGTAGTTATACCCTTGGAGATCAAACCTCCTCCTGACATGCTTAATTGAAATATTAAATGACTACGATCTTTGGCGTATAAACTGTTTATGTAAAATTATATCCTTTCTTTAGCTTATTGCAAATTATAATATACCTTTAGATTTCCTGTTAATGTGATTAAATATGCATTTTTAGAGAGGTATAATTTCTCTAACAAGATATTTTGTTCGAAAGTTAGAACTGCAATCATGCTGAAGATGTAATTATATACTCGGTTTAAAATTGCCTTGTAAGAAAGAAAGCCTTGTTACTTAATAACAAAAATAATTCTGACGAGCTATTTGTGTTATCAAGTAAAAACCATATAATTCTATTTGTTTCCATTATTTTGACTAGGGTATTACCATATTTACAATATGTGCATTATAAGTAAACTTACTATATAGGTCTTTTTGAATAGAATATGCCAACAAAAATTGCAAAAATGTGAAATATTGACTGAAAGCTACAATTTTTTTACCGCGCTCTGTTAAATGATTTGCTTAGGTATTAGAATTTTTAAAAGGCCGTCAAAAAACGCCGTGATCCCAGGAGCGTAGACAGAGGGATTCAGGAGAGGTAGGTCATAAAAAATAATAAGCAGGGGATAGTAAAATAATATTTTAAAGTTAAAAAAAAATAATTCTTTGCTTTATAAAAATAGAATTAACGTTCGGAACCAATAAAAAAAACTCGAACCCTATGACAGTAAGTACTACTTAAAATACAAAAATAAAATATTTGATTTTCTCCTAAACTTGAGGTGAAATTTTATTTTGTTTCGGTCATAATATACTATATATTCCTAAAATTGGTTAAAATTGTTGAAAACAATCTCATCAAAACGGAATTACGTCGCCTGGAAAGAGAGAAAAATGCGTGAAAATAAAATGTGTAATCTCAACTTAACCTTCTTATTTAATAATATAACCAACGTAAATATAGTAACCTTGTATTTTTTTTAAATCAAATCCGAACTATTCCCGTCGAGAAACTTCATTTCTGATCTCGGCATTACGCTGCCCAGGGGTAGAAACTGGAACCTAAATAAATCACCACTCAGCAGCCTCCTGTGTAGTTTCACGAACGAATACGTACACATCGCCGGCCTGCACGACCCTTTCATGTCTTCAGTAACCAATCCCCGAACTCCCACGCTTCCACCCCACTCGCTACCCTGCCGTTCCCACACCATCCCTGACCCACCCTTCCCCCCCGAACGTTCCATTCCATCCTACCGGCACCGTTTGGATACACACCCTTCGCCTGGGGCGAGTCGCGGTGTGTCTCACCCTCACAACCACGGCCACCCCGCTCTCTTGTCACAAACCATCCCTTAAAGAGAGAGTCACACTTCCTCTGCCAGTTCTTCCCTCACCTACTACCCCTGCCGTGAGACGGACCGGGTGGGATGGGTGGGGAAGAGAGAGAGAGAGAGATGGAGGGAGTAAGAAGGGTGGTCGATATTTTTACCAGCGTGGCATTTGCCCCAGTTTTCAAAGACGACGTCGAGCTATAACGGAGGAGGAGAATAAGGAAACGGTGAGCGCTCGTTACTGCCCTACTCTCCTCCCTCCACTTTCTGGGCCAACAATGCTCCCCACCCCCACCCCTCAACCCCTTCCCCCGAAGATCCCGCTCCCCACGAGGGGTTGAAGGCGTGAGTCGCTCCCGGCACGCAACCGGGGGACGCCGCTTGTGTTTCGTTCGAGTGAGAGGCGTGGCACGAGCCCGCACCCTCCCGTATGCCCTCAGCGAAGAGAAGAGAGGTGAGGAACGGGTACGTAAGACGCGCAGGCCGTGGGGGGGATCGGGAGAGAGGTCGGCTAAGACGAATGGCATGCACCCCTTGAACGAACGACGGAAGGGAAGAAATAAAAATGACACGAACTCGATGTGAGGTGAGAGAGGCGACCAGACGAAAGGATTTGGAACGGATACAAGGGGCGAGGGAGAGGGGTTCGGTATAATGTTTTGGCGCCGTTGTTTTCTCCCAGCAACGCTCCAATTTTCAAGGAGCCAACTTTAGGGACGCACGCAACCTTTGACGTTAAAATTCATACTTAATCCAGAGCTGCAGTAGGTAGGGAGAGCTTTTTGAGAGTGACAAGGAAAAGTATTAAGTCAGCAGAGAGTTATATCAGCACATTACATCTTGAATAATGAATATCTTAAGAAAATGAGGCGAAATGATTTCCATTGGTTCGGAATACATAGACTCGAAGTAATAAAAGCAAACTATACTTATGAATAGTATAGATATGAGACATGCATCTCCTTAATCTTAGGTATGTGTTGTTAATTCCATTTCAATTGAGTGAATATGTTCAATAAGGATTTTTCATTCAAGGTTCTCTACCTATTGAAGGTGGGGCGGTCGCCGGTAACTACCATTAACATCTAAAAACCACCATGAAGAACTTCTTAGAACCACATTCAAATTAAATGTTCAATAAAATCAGGAAATATCCTTAATAACTATGATTCACCTTATTAAAATAACGCGTAGGTTTTCCTGGCGTAACATTGTGCTCAACGATTAAATTTGATGCTCAATTCCGGCATTGAAAACGAAATAGCAAGGTTTGGCTAGGCTGGTAATGTAGTCACTCGCATGGTGACCCAAATGTCGCGGAATACATTCCAGCCGAAGCAAGGGAATCGGGAATTTCAATTTATTATTGAAAATGAATGTAAAATATCACGTGGTATGTTCACAGCTATCAAAGCGCATTAAGCACTAATTACAAAATAAAATATAACTTTTAAGTGGCGGGGCGAGATAATTATGGAAATATGCCGTTGTAGTCGGCAGCAAAAAACCTCAAAATATCCGGATAAAGTGTCACCGTAATTTTTATTCCAAATATTCTCCCAAGCAACGTCCCTAAATTCAATTTGCAAATAATTTAATGATGATGGGGTACATATTGACAAACAAAAAGCAATTATAGCACATCACACGTTTAAAAAACACCACACCCTTTTTAATATACCGGCATCGATTTTTGAATCAGAAACGAAAAGGGAATAATTATATAAAACTGTGAAATGTAAAATAAAAAAATATGAATGGTCTTATCAAAAGTATAGGTAACCGGTGAACAATTTGATTGTTTGTATTTTTTATTTTTTACATCCTGAGAACTAAAAATGTAAAAACATTGAGATCTCCACATTTTCACATTTCCAGAACGTATTGAAGTACATTAGTTTTAACGTTCGTACCAACTATCGCGAAGTCATTATGGTCATAATTATATTTAAAAATTCGAGTGCGAAAGAGGAATACCAAATACACAAAAAATAAAGATCTTGAAACTATAAGACAATTTCATTAGTACAAGGCAAGCTCAGGATCCCTGTTATTTGTTTATTAGGGGTCTATCTTGCTCACCGGATCCAAAATAGTTTCCTCGTTGAGACGCGATGGCATTAATTACTATGAGAATTAAAAAAACACCGATTTTCGAGGAATATTTGTTAAAATTAGAGCATATTTACCACACATATTAAAAAAACAATAATTATTAGCGATTTTGTATACTTGAACATAAGCAGTAACATTATTTACTCCCATCGAAATTCGCAATCCCTACAAACTCACACTGTTGACGATGAAGAAATAAATGACGAAGATTTGTATGAATGTGGTAGATTTCGCCCTAAAAAATTCGCCAATGTATTCATCCCTATGATAATGGCTTAATTAGCGAATCAATTGCATTTCATTGCATTCAGATCCATCTGTGATGCTGTATGTATAACGGATATACTAATTCACACTATTTCTTGATAAATGCCATGCCTCCAGCGAATTATCCGTCACTAGTTAATAAGAGGCAAATTGTCTTGAAAAAAATTCAATCAATACCGATTAATTACCCACAAAATAAAAAATAAATAAAATTTCGGTAAGAATAACTTCGTAAAATCCTAGTTGAATCCTAGAATATCTGATAAACACCCGTGGACGACGTAGATCATCTGTTACACTGCACGCCGTATGTAACGGGGAGATATGATAGTACGTACAATCCACGGAATTTCTCGAGAATATGCGCATCACGAATGATGGCGGAGTTCCCGCATATGTAAAAAGGAAGTAGGAGGAAGAAATGAAGAAAATAATAAGATGCTCATACTTGTGCCTATCGGGAAGGGGCGGGGGGGAGATGTTTGATCAAACAAGACCCTCCTCCCGCGGTTGATTACATTATCAAAAGTGGATCTGCGACGCCCTTCCGACAATAACAGGCGGACAGCCCAGCACGGCCGGCGATGGGAACTGCTGGTCGTTTTGTTTCCCCGTCTCATTCAGCCAGTTCATTCCACCAACAGTCGAAAGTGAGTGGGGAAGTGGGAGTGAGGAAGGAGGGTTTCCATGGATTTTCAGCCAACACAAGGGAGAGGGGGAGAGAAAGAGCGTGGAGGAAATGGCTTTCAAGAGGGTGGTAGAGATACACAAGGAAAAAATAGGTGGATAGGAGAATGAGGAGGAGGTTGTTGGGGAAAGGGGTATGTATGTATACGGTTTTCAGGCGAGAGAGGGTGTGACGGCAACGCATAAATGGCGGAAGAGAAATGGTCAGATGGTGCCACGCACCCATTCAGACGCGGTATATATGTGCCCATCAAGGGATTGAAGCAGCCAGTAACCCGTAGTTACTAGAGGGAGGTCAAAAAAAAATGAATCGACGGAATCGTCCCTTTTGAATGTCCGTGTGATAGGATCGTGGATGGTGGAGCTCGTTCTGCTTCAGGGTTTCAGAGGGGAAAGAGAAGGGGGTCGTCTAAAATTAAGGGTGGGGGGGAAAGCTTGGGTTTGAGAGGAGGGCATTCCGGACACTAGGGCCTTCAGGGTATTCCCAAAACGACCCTCCGCGTGGGTCTTATGTTTTTTTTTTCGCGCCCTTTCCATAAGGTGTTTTCGCTCCATTCATATGGGTTATCGATTTCCATGGTTCGGAAAAGCTCGTCGCGATTAAAGTGGAAATGCAGCTCTTACGCATGGTGCTGGGAAGTTATCGAACGCCTACCAGAGGTGCAGGTACTTTGAATTTCGGAGGAAAAAGGTTGTGGCACATCCTCCTATTTCGTTTAAATAATATTTTCTTCGAAATCATTTATTTCACGACTGAATTAATAATTTATTTTCAATATAAAATGCCCTCCTAGTCAATCGCAAGGTCGAACACCAAACCAAAGAGAAAAAAGTTAAATTTCGTGCATAGAATTCATTAATTGAGTGGTGTTAGAGAAACGAACATTTCTACAAAATCAACTAACCTAAAATAAAAGTTAATTTTTATTAAGTATATCACCTGAAATTCAACTGTCATTTTTTTCAATTAGCAGAAACTCTTACTATTACTTCAGTGCACTATAATTTCCCCGCGTCAAATTTAATGGTAAATGAATCAGCGGAGGCTGGATATTGTACGCACAGGTAAGGACAAAATATAATGAAAAACTAAATTGGTTAAAATTGGGTACGATTTTATAATTTCAAGAAGAAATATGGATTATTTATCTCTGTCATAGTTTTGTTTACCCTTTACTAATGTAGCTCGAAAAAACTAATATATATGATAATATACTTAAGCATAAAGCAGCTGAAATATTAAACTTAAAATCGTGAGATCCCAATATGGTTTTGAGTTCCTCATTCCAGCTTATTCGCCGATACTGTTCTTGGTATTTGAGTACTCGCAATATGTTGAATGATTTTTTTGTAAATTTGTTTACGGATAAATGTTTTAGCAGGTGGAAATAAAAGGAAGATTGTAAAAATAATTCATTACTTTCGAGCATAATCCACTCGAAATGCCAACGAAAAACCCGCAAAAAGCACTAACTTTAAAGCTCTCACGTCTTGGGTTATCGCTACGCCTGCAATATAGAGGGTGAGTTCCAAGGGTCCTCTGTAACTGGTCCAAGCTCATGGATTTGTAAGTATAAAGGGTACGCAGCATAGGAGTTCAAAGTATACAGCCTAGAACCCCAGAGCTAACAGGCACAGTAAAAATAATAGCCTTAGATTTACGTCTATCGCTACACAATGAGCTATATGTTGATGAGTAGTTTCCATGGAACCGCTACCAGTGGGCAAAGAGGCAAGGATTTGGGCTGAAGGAAATCGCTACCAACATAGCAATAGAATGTAATAAAACTCTTCTCTAAGTATTTGGGCAATTATAATTGAAAATATCTTCTTTAATAACCTCGTCAATTTAATGGGAATAATGGAAATTTAAGTAATATTCTCATTTAATTAATTCACACCTCGGTTTAGCCATTCGTGCCTGGAAAGTGTTGTTGAGAGAGCTGAAAAGCTTTAAGAAATAATCTCATATAAGCATTTGTACTAGATGATATTCGCTCATCTATGAATTACCAAACTGTTCTCCGATGTCGAGTTTAGCTATGCGTACCGAAAAATATCCCATTGAAACATTCGATAAAGAAGCCAAGCTTTCGAACTCTCTCTCAAAACTGAATGAAAATCGCACCGAAGAGTTTGTTGGCTACACAAATTTATAAAAACAAACTTTAACTGTTATTTTAACATGACTATCATTTTAGATTTTATTGTATTATTCACAAACTTACTGGACTTAAAAATGATACAATGGACCGATTCAAGACTCCATGATCTACTATCCATGGATAATTGCAAACATGATTTTTATCATGAGGGAATAATTATACCGCATTCAACATGGCAATACAGGTATGTGATACATGGCAATACAGGTCCTGTATGTCATATGTTTTGGATTAATAAAAACATCTTACGACTCGTTTGAAATAATTACAGGAAAAACAAGCGGGTGCTGCTTCGATTAGTCCTGTCAACTCCGCGATCCAGGCAGCCGTTCAAAAATTTAAGCGAGTTCTCTTAATGAAATCTGAATGGATAGTTTAATTTTCACGTATTTCAACACATTACACGCTTCGTATGCGGAAAAATTGATTTAGTACTTCAGAAAAATTTCAAAATGAAAAGCCTGAGTCCATGCTTCGTAAAATAAATAACTCACCCGATTATCTACTGTGCCACAAAACAATTAATACAACGTGGTTTGATACCTGCATCACCATTAGGTTTCATTTACTCCGTTTTATAAGGTCCCATATTTAAAATGGTCATAATTTCGACAACCATTCGGCAAACTACTTCAAAAATAAACATCCCGCATTTGTTGGGTAAAATTTAATCATAAAACCTAATGTCTCGAGAGATACCGTCGCATGGCTTCGATACTGATTTTTCATCGTGCTGGTGTTCAACTTTAATCATTTATTATATTTTCAATGTTTTATTATTGCCGATTCTACGAGTTTTTCAAACGCCCTTTTAAACCTTCGTGTATTTCAACCACCTTTGAATAATTAAATATGTCCTGGAAATTATTTTCCTTAAACAATTCAAAAGGTCAAGTGACCTTTGTAAAAATGGAAATAATTATACACCCACGCATTTTAATATTAAATAATCGTAATAGTTACCGAAAAAACAGGCAGATTTTAACGAAATGCCATTAAATATTTACTTTCCACCTATATTACGAAATTTTTAAGAATAAAGAGTTCAAATTCCAAAGAAACTGCGGGAGATGCCACTACAGTAACTTTTAACGGAGTGGGTTTGAATCCGAAAGATTTTTACACTCTGAAATTGTTGCATTGAAATAAAGAGTTCGTAAAATGTTGAATACCGGTAAAGAACTTCATCCAGCGTACGTCAACTGAGACCTCAACTTTGTAACTTAAATTGTAATACTGTTTTATCCTATTTTATAAATGTTCTTTTTTGAGAATAAATAACAAAACAGGTTGTACTTTTCCACCGTACTTTCATTACAATCTGCAATACATTTTGGCGTCGATTCGTGTTGCCCCTATTAAAGTGATAGGGTCATCATGGAAAAGTACAAACCTAATTTATTTACTCATCAAGAATTTCCACGAATAAGCCCTTTCTAATTTATCCGAAATCCAATGAATTTCAAACGAGGTCTTTAGTATTTGCCTAAATTTTGCTAAATTATATTTGAAAATATGATATTTCCAACAAAGGTTTTTAGTAATTGGGTACACTATGTTTGCCTACTAGAAGTTTTTATTACTAAAATATGCAGAAATAGCAAAATTTTCCCATCACATTAACTCGGTAGCTAATAACCATATATATATATATATATATATATATATATATATATATATATATATATATATATATATATATATATATATATATATATATATATATATATATATATACATATACATATATATATAACTATTTTTAAACCATGTTCTTTCAGTTTTGAAGACTAAAAGTAGCAGCACTCTAAACCGATGTAGTCAAAAATAAAATATTTTTTTTCATTTTGTAATATATGAAGTAGAACGTAGGAATACTCGAAACCAAAAAAAGCTGGAGTCAACTTCTTTTTGGGACGGGAGCGTCCTCTCTAGCAACCGCTTATAACGCACGTAAGTTTCTTATAAGGTTTACATGATAATAACCAAAGAAACATTTATATTTTAAGTCGATAAAACTTACCAATGTCAGTAGAATATTCACCATGTATGCGTATTTTTCAAGTCTGAATACTTTATGGCCGTTTGGCGTACGTTGCCCAGATTAATAATGGGAAAATAAATGTTTTGATTTCCTATAAGTAAATTGGAAGCTATGGAAAAATTTATATACAACGTGCATTGTTCACATTTATAAAAATAAGGCAGTTTTCATTTTAAGAGGTTTAAAACATAAACCTGCTTGGTGGTTCTGTTTGGTCAGCTTCTCTACCCATAGTATTAAGAAAGTCGAAAGGCGCATATACTTGGCATAAGATTTTTCTCATGGCTGACTTTTCTAGGGCACTTGTTTTGATAATTTTTGCTTGCTATTTTTTCCTCTAATCCATTATACAACAAGTTAGCCGAAACATTTCAAAAATCGAGACTTATTTCCAACAACAGTGAAAATGTATATACAATAACATGATTAAGTGTTGAAAAGAGATTGAAGCTGTGCCTCGTATTAGCTATTGAGGCGACCAAGTTATGCCTTAAGAATGAGAAATGCATCAAGCGTACCCTTTCAGATGGCAGTTTTGAATTCATATTAAGCATAAAGAATGTTCCAGAGGATGCTTTTTCTTCATATCTATGACATTGAAAACATTTGCAGCTATTAAGAAAAACTCTTTAATCCTATCAGAACAGTGTATGGAAGATAAAATATGTATTATATATAAACTAACGGAATGATAATAATTATTTACAGTATTTCCATTACAAGGACATATGATCAATGCATCTTGAATCAACTCCCAAATTAGAATTACGCTTTTTTGAAAATGATAAACTTGCCACGATCGTTGTGAGAGGCCGTGTCTATAGAAAGCCCTACCCCTCCCTAGTCATTAGAAAAATTGAATTTAATTCGATGGATAATGGTGAATGCCTAATTCTTAAAATGTATATCAGAATGCCATCAAATCTGAACAAATAAAATGTGTAAAAATATGAAAATATACGTAAATCATGCATAAAAGGTAACGTAATGATAATAATTTTTACAGTATTTCTAAAACTAGAATATGTAATCAATTTAAATTCAATTTATTTCACTTTATTTTCTGTTTATAAACATATTATCGAAACAATTAAAAATTGATCGACTTGTAGTAAGATGTAATATATTATATTATTTTTAAAAAAGTATTCTCTAAGATTTTTTAATGAATTGTCCACCAACTTGCATCCCTATCGCCTGTTCTACCCATGCCTCTTTCACCGTTCCCTCCACAGATGCGTTGAAAATCACGGGTGACAATGGACAACCTTGCCCTAACTAACCCTGCACATCCGGACTCTCTAGCAACCACTCACACCAGAGCGGTTTGAAACATGTACAGACTCTGGAAAAGTCTCCTATCCCTCCATGCTACTTCTATTTTCTGCAACACATTCAATAATTCTAACTAATTCACCCTGTCAAACGCCATTTAGAAATACGAGGGTCATCCGGAAAGTAGTACCCGTTCGTGAAATAAAGACACAAAAGTAAATATTAACAAACATAAAAAATTTTATTTGAAAGAGGATACTTTAAACTACTTCTCAACATAATCTCCAAGCAAATTAAGGCATTTGTCATAACGTGTGACAAGTTTGTGTATTCCTGCTGCATAGTCCTTCGCCGCCAGCTCATTGAGATACGCGAGGGACCCATCTTGCACAAATTTTTGCATAATGCAGATGGTGTTTAACAATTTCATGAACAATTGTTCGAGAAACATTGGGAAAATGCTCACAGATGTCATCAATTGTGACGCGCCGATCGTTCCTCACGAATTCGTCAACTGAGCTCACCAGTTGGTCTGTAATGACAGACGGTCTCCCCGAACGCTCATCGTCGTGTGTGTTCCCCCTCCCCATGTTGAAGTTGCGACACCACCGCCGAACAGACGACTCGTCCATTACATTGTCTCCATACACCTCCTTTAATTGGCGATGAATATCACATGGGCGAACGTTTCTTGCATTGAGGAATTTAATCACTGCCTTCACTTCACAACTGGCGGCGTTCTCAATTTTTTTAAACATTGTAAACAATCACAGAAACAACACAGGCAATGCTAGCGTCACGCAACTTGGCTCAGAGAAGGCAGACAAGCCACTGAAGCTATCTGACCTCGTCCAGCGGCTACTCGCGTCGTCAGCACTTCATGCGGCACGAACGGGTACTACTTTCCGGATGACCCTCGTACTATATATCAAGCAGACAAAATTATCCTGATTGTATTCAATATTCCTCTTTATTAGTGACCTTATTATAGTTCAATATTACGATTCGTATATGCATAGATTGGAGAATTTCGAAATGTGGTTGAAGGATGGAAAAAGTGAAGTGGACTGAAATGCAAAAAATTAGGGAGTGCTGGGTATGAAGGGGAAGGAGAGGGGATGGTTGTGATAAATCCAAAGGAGGCAGGAAAGTTGGATGTTCCGCATTTTTATTTGCGATGGGATGTTTTAGACTGTGATAGAGGGGAGAACGTTAGGTAAACGAGGAAGGGGTACATATAGGATGGGGATTTTGGACGGAATGAGGGGAGGAAGGAAGCCACTATGAATTAAAGAGGGTCTTATTGTAATGTTGGATATCATGCTATGCTGCTAAGAGAGACTAGGGAATTGTCGCTGTGCCGTTTGGTTCCATGAGTCCATTCAAAGCCTACCTTAACCGGTAGATTACCAATTATTAATAATATCAATCATTCATCATGGTTATTAATCATTTATCATCATTAATATAAATTATTAATAACATCTTTTACGTCTTCCATATTTTTTGTGGGTCACCAAGAATTTTTTATTAATTTTATTTTTTTATTATTCTTTAATCATCAGGACTTTAATTAAGCATTGCCCAAATCACTCCGCAATCCCGATAATGAAGTACCCATGGACGTCAGGCGGTAAAATCGACTCGATCTAAAATACCGCTTGAAGCTCCCTGAAGATTCGCGTTAGTTCCTTACCTGGCCGCTAAGGGTCCCACTCGTGCAGTCGTGATTCGTGGTGCTAGTGTCGCCCACGTACTGCTCGGACCAGCGACCGCCACTTGCGCTCCATCTGCCGGGAGCGAGAGTAGCTGTTTGGGTGTGTATCGGCAGAGGCGCGGCTGAAGACGAACGATGCGGAGGAATGCTGGAATCGTTTGATGTGGGGGAAGATGGCCTGGAATCTGAAACAATTTTCGAAGAAAAACGCAATCGATAAGATAAAATACTAAAGCTCGGAATATGAAGTACATAATTTTATCAACGCATCGACCCGTTAAGTTCTCCCACACAGACAGTAACATGGTTGCCTGCACCCAATATTGCAAGGTAAGTAGGCAGTTTCTCCTTCTCGGAAAATCCCTGGGTCGTCTGTTCTTGCAAGTCGAGATAAGTGTAGGCAATCGAGATATTCCAGGAAACCCCTGAAATGGTTTTCGCGGGACTTAATCAATACTATGAAACGACGTGAAATTTAAGTTCTGCGAACGTCACATTCAATCTGAAACCTCTAATAAATCACTATCTAACCCTTTTTGTAATCGAAACCGCTTCTTTTGTGGGTAGCTGGTCACAATCTTAGGCCAAGGGTTAACGTTATAAAAGTCCAATTAATTTCATTTATATCTTTTGACTCATTGAAAGTTCTTATTTTGGCGCTAGTACCCAGGAATATTTTATTGAAAGATTTTGACCAACATTGGAATAATTTTGAACTGTACATAGATATTTTAAATGCTTATTATGCTTCGAGAAGTGAAAAGTGCTTTGTTTCAGAAGACAGCCTCCGCAAAAGTATATTGAATCGAAAGCGGATAAATCCAAGGATTAGGGATTATTTGACTATTCCAAGGTACATCATCTAAGTATTTGGCATCAGAACATTCGGGTATTTTTAGGCAGTTAGGCATATGCGTAAAGAAATTGAAGTGATTATAGAATCATATGTTTTTAACTCCTAGAGTAACTTTAACTCCGAATGCTACATGCTTATTTGAGGAAAAATTATTCGTTTTTCGCTTCAGCTACAATCATATTGTATCGAACCAGATCTGATCGCACGTTGACGCACCCCAAAGTGATTAGGGACACGCAATAGTTATTTCTTTCCAAGGATCTCTTCCTTTCCTTCGATTCTAGTGCTTACTAGTTGTAGCCATTTGAAATTAGGCACCAATACTGGCCCATTAAACAGATATGATCATTCATCTTTTGATAGATGAAATTACTTTTTAGGTTCTATCCGCGTAACCCATTTAATTCAAGCGAAAATATTCTTTACGACTAGAGAATTTCAAGCTCCATACCAATCTCATAGCAAAGGTTTAGCTTTAAGGTTATTTGAAAAGATCGCACGTTTATTTTCAATTTAGTGAATTCCATGGGTATAAAACACCCGGTCGAATGAATCATCAGTCCCAATACTTTAAAGCATCAAATCTAATGCGTAATTTGATCTCAAAATGAATTAATATAATAAATAACCCTTTAGGCTTGATTTAAAACTTGTATATTGAAAAAAGTGATAAATTCAGCATGTTCTAGCGTTTTTTAGAATATATAATATACTTGTCCAATTGTGACAACTTTTCGGTTTGATTTCGTATACATTAGTTTGGAAACTTCGAGGATTATAAATAGAAGTTATGTAGAGTTTTTGATATTTTTAATTTATACTTACTTCTCAAGCTTTTTTGAGGAAACTACAAAAAATTAAAGATATTCGTACTTTCTACTCTAATTAATGTTAGCTAGATTTTGGAAGTAAAAAATAACAAATAACACGTTGCACATGAGTAGTTTTTATGTCATGGGTACTGATTAATATACTTATTTACATTATATTAATGCATTCTCTGTAACGCAATGAGAATAAGTTTGAGAAGGGATGAACGACTTACTTAATGAATAAATACTATCATTATTATACTACGAGGGTCATCCGGAAAGTAGTACCCGTTCGTGCCGCATGAAGTGCTGACGACGCGAGTAGCCGCTGGACGAGGTCAGATAGCTTCAGTGGCTTGTCTGCCTTCTCTGAGCCAAGTTGCGTGACGCTAGCATTGCCTGTGTTGTTTCTGTGATTGTTTACAATGTTTAAAAAAATTGAGAACGCCGCCAGTTGTGAAGTGAGGGCAGTGATTAAATTCCTCAATGCAAGAAACGTTCGCCCATGTGATATTCATCGCCAATTAAAGGAGGTGTATGGAGACAATGTAATGGACGAGTCGTCTGTTCGGCGGTGGTGTCGCAACTTCAACATGGGGAGGGGGAACACACACGACGATGAGCGTTCGGGGAGACCGTCTGTCATTACAGACCAACTGGTGAGCTCAGTTGACGAATTCGTGAGGAACGATCGGCGCGTCACAATTGATGACATCTGTGAGCATTTTCCCAATGTTTCTCGAACAATTGTTCATGAAATTGTTAAACACCATCTGCATTATGCAAAAATTTGTGCAAGATGGGTCCCTCGCGTATCTCAATGAGCTGGCGGCGAAGGACTATGCAGCAGGAATACAGAAACTTGTCACACGTTATGACAAATGCCTTAATTTGCTTGGAGATTATGTTGAGAAGTAGTTTAAAGTATCCTCTTTCAAGTAAAATTTTTTATGTTTGTTAATATTTACTTTTGTGTCTTTATTTCACGAACGGGTACTACTTTCCGGATGACCCTCGTATGTAACATAGACGTGGTTTTTGTTAATAGTCATTGAAATGCGTATCCACAGAAATTTGTATAAGCAAAACAATAAAATACTAGCCAAGTAGATCGTTTGGATGTAGGCTGTGACGACACAAGAGAGTAATTTGAAAAGTTCTTGGAATAAAATAGAAATAAACGACTTTTCTCAGTATTTTTTTTTTATTTTTCAATGTAGCTTCCCTGTACACCAATGCATTCGGTCCAGTGATGTTCTAATGTGTTGATCCCATCTCGAAAATTAGATTACTTCAAGCCTGTCCACTTCGGCTGTTAGTTCTTTGTTTGAAGAGCATCTACGTCCACCGAGGAAAATTTTAAATTGGGGAAGAGATGGAAATCTGATAGAGCCACATCAGACGAACAAAGCGGGTTTGGCAAAAATTTGTAACTTAGTTCACGGATGTTTGCCATGGCAACGACACTTGGGTGTAGCCGTGCATTCTCTTTGTGAAAGATGATTTTCGTCCTTATCAAACCGGGCCTTTTTTTGTGTATCTTTTGCTTTAGTTAGCCGAGGAAGTTAGTGTAATATATTCCAGTAATTATTTGACTTGTGGGAAGATAATCTATCAGCAGAATCCCTTTCGCATCCCAGAAAACTGAAGCCGTTACCTTTCCAGCCGACCGTATTGCCTTTGTTTTCTATGGTGGTGGTGAATCAACGTTTCCACTGCTTTGAATGCTGTTTTGTCTCTGGGGTATACTATACCCCAGATCCAAGTTAACTCTGTGGTCACAAAATTGTGCAGAACATCTTGTTAGTTGCTCTTAAAATGGGTCAAATATTATTCGGAAATTTCCATTCTGATGAGTTTGTGATCCTGCGTCAAGAGTCGCGGCACCCATCTAGTAGATAATTTTCACATATCCAATTCCACCATTGAAATGTGATATGCCAGACCATATGACATCCATGCAGCTTCAGCGATTTTTCACAATTTCAGTCGGCGATCCTCCATGACCATTTTATGCATTGTTGCCATAATATCTGGAGTGGTGGCATATTTTGGCCGACCACTACGTGGATCATCATCTAAGCTGTGTCGACCAAGCTGAAACTCGTTTTTCTACTTTATAGCAGTTAAATCTGAAGGAGAAGAGTCTCCTAGAGTGTTCTGAAAGTCGGAATGAATTTCATTGGCTTTTCTATCTTTCTTTTCGAAGTATTTAACCACTGCTAGAATCTCAATTTTTCCCATCTTCACAAATCACTACACGGGAATAACAACAGAGAGCCATCCGCAACACAGACCTCTTCCCTGAGCACTGACGTGTTACGTGTATACCCATAAGGAATTGCCTATTACTACGCGGGAAACTCGTTGCGCCAGCACTGATATTTGGTGGTGATTTAGGAACCTTTTAAACGACCCTCGCACTCCCGAGAAGTGAGTATGTGTAACCAGGCGATAAATATTTAGGGGTATGGTAAGTCTAAGAAGATTTAGCAAGTGTGGAGAAGGGTATTTGAAGTTACAATCATTTGTAATAGTAATAGGGAATGCTAAAACGTTTCATGTGGTACCACTCCTTATGTTCTAATAATTTCAGTAATCCAGAACGCCTAAAACTACGAAATATATTGTGCAGAGGTAAAAAAATAAACAGATCCAAACGGTGAAAAACAATTATCCTGCTTAAGCATGCTATGGCTATGCATATCTTAGGATATAACATAAGTTAAAAAAGATTCCCAAGGTGATTGATTGAATCCTGATACCAGCGAATGATCCTACGCATGATAAAGGGTCGTAATAATTTTATTCCGCCTAACCCACAAAATGTCCTGTAGATTTCATGTTATGAAAACTTTCGAATCCGGCCCTCTAGATTACTTGAGCGGAATGCACTGCAGATTGGCCACATACCAGAGACCTTCTCTTGCATGTAACTGCGGTTGGGTAAACTGTTAAATCATATATGCAAATAGAGTAACTAAAAGGGTTGGGAGGATTTAAAGAAGAATCAACATTGATGGAAATTAGGCCACTGTGTAAGGGTTACTTTTAAGAAGGCAAGTAGCGGGAGAAGAGTTTTGAATTTATTGAGAGAGGATATAATGGAAGATGAATATAAGTTAATTCAGAATGAAGGGCTAAAAGAATATTATTACGACACCAAATGATATTGTAAGCAGCTACTCATTGAGGTATGATGTAATTGGGGATGGTTGAAAGCCTATCTAATTAAGGAAGACTAATGAATTACAAAAATTGTTTCCCTATCCTAACATACCCATTTAAGAGCCTTCGTAATTTTTGTTTAATTTCACACTATGCAACTATTTTACTTTAATGCGGAGTCAACTGGAATAATTTTGAGACACACTGGGAAACGATGAATGCGGTCGAAGGACTTGCATTATGGTTAGGAGAAGGAGAGGATATTTCGAATGGGGTATTTTGGTGTGGGGTATTGCGAATGCAAGAGCATTAGAATTAAGTGTTGCTTTTAAAGAATGGTGTATTTTTTTTGCAGACATCGACTGCGGAACGTACAAACAGTTAACTTGCAAATTTAACTGACTGCATTGACTTGCCCAGGAGAAGAGAAAAAGGAATCACATGTGGTAGGAAAACAAAAAAAAATACCCGGTCTTGCATAAAAATACCCGGCATCAAAATCAGATCAAACACTGATTGAAGTGCCTATAATTTGCGGAAAATAATGATTTTAATCCTATGAAACCCACCTTTTCCACATGATTACGCCTTAACCTGCTGGTTACAATATCTTCAAAAGTAATCAAGTAATCGAGTTAAAAAATACTTCAAAGTATAAGAACTGTAATATTTAAATGCAACAATGATTCCGAAAACTTTCCTCACTTAGCCCATCATTCTTTACTCGTGAAGATCATGGAACACATTGATAAACACTCAAATTATGCTTAAAATTTATAAATTAAAACAACTCAAATACCACTCATTGCCAACTATTCCACAATATTGTATCTAATCAATTTAATATCAAACATTTTCATGATACGTAAGCTGAGCTGAACTATGTAAAAGAAGAAGGAAATGTCGAATACCGAAGAGGATACATGACTAGATCGAGCGCCAACTTGTTGCAAGTACGATGCGAGAGCGATCAACTCTAAATATTTAAAGTACTTGCGCCGCCAATAAATTCTTATTCTACCATTCTTCCTCACATAATGCAAGAAGTTTCAGGTCCAATCTACAATATTTTACTTACAGCGAATTAGAAGCAATAAGGGTAATAATTTCGAAGATTTGCCTTTGATTCTGCCGAGAGTGAAATTTTGAAATGTTTCATTCGAAATTGTACTAAAATGAAATGGGAGATCGTCAGACCCCGAGCTCTTTTACGATATTGATTAAATTTGAGATGTCATGTTATTTTTCCAAGACTTTTTTTGTAGTTTGAGTTTGAGCAAGACTTTTTTTGAGTTTGAATGTAATACTTGGGATTCGTGTGCCATCTGACATTGTCTATCTGCTCATGTGAGTTTTAATAATACGAGGGTCATCCGGAAAGTAGTACCCGTTCGTGAAATAAAAAGACAAAAGTAAATATTAACAAACATATAAAATTTTATTTGAAAGAGGATACTTTAAACTACTTCTCAACATAATCTCCAAGCAAATTAAGGCATTTGTCATAACGTGTGACAAGTTTGTGTATTCCTGCTGCATAGTCCTTCGCCGCCAGCTCATTGAGATACGCGAGGGACCCATCTTGCACAAATTTTTGCATAATGCAGATGGTGTTTAACAATTTCATGAACAATTGTTCGAGAAACATTGGGAAAATGCTCACAGATGTCATCAATTGTGACGCGCCGATTGTTCCTCACGAATTCGTCAACTGAGCTCACCAGTTGGTCTGTAATGACAGACGGTCTCCCCGAACGCTCATCGTCGTGTGTGTTCCCCCTCCCCATGTTGAAGTTGCGACACCACCGCCGAACAGACGACTCGTCCATTACATTGTCTCCATACACCTCCTTTAATTGGCAATGAATATCACATGGGCGAACGTTTCTTGCATTGAGGAATTTAATCACTGCCCTCACTTCACAACTGGCGGCGTTCTCAATTTTTTTAAACATTGTAAACAATCACAGAAACAACACAGGCATTGCTAGCGTCACGCAACTTGGCTCAGAGAAGGCAGACAAGCCACTGAAGCTATCTGACCTCGTCCAGCGGCTACTCGCGTCGTCAGCACTTCATGCGGCACGAACGGGTACTACTTTCCGGATGACCCTCGTAATAATGCCACTGTAGTCGAGGCTTTCGAGTTGAGAATTTAAAGGAACGTTGAAATGGATCCTATTTTTCCGCCACCGATGGAAGCGATCACTCTGCACCCATAATTGAAAGTATGCCAGTGAATAAAGCTGCCATAGCCTAGGTTGGAAGAGAATTAACAATTCATGGTTTATCTGACAGGTATCCACTCCGACTAAATGTAATAATGATACGATCGTAGAGTTGGCAGTGGTTACTTGAGCAAAGGGATGAACCAATCAAGCACACATTTTGTTTGGGTATGTGACGATTGATGGTCCAAATATTGAATGCCACAATGCTTGGGTTTAGAATGTAATGAGAGATAATACTGTAGCGTTTGCAATAACTGAATCAATTCTCACCATAAGTAAAGGGCAGAAAAATTCGTATTTACTAGGTATCGTATCTACTCGCAAATCACCGCAATGTTGTGTTGCAGAAGGATTAGGTGTAGTGAAAATGTGTTTCGAGAATTTTTTAGGGAGATATGTAATCATTCCCAAGTGTATTAGTTTTCTAAATATATGTATATTATATGAGAATGGAATGGATATCCCTGTTCGACGGAGTACCTCTTTCATTTTCCCTAAATTTTTAAAAAGACTGAGAGAGTAACCACACCTCGGCGTCGACATACTCTTAAAAAAAATTCGACAATGGTTCTAACAGTTTAACATCTCATTCGACGGATACTGTGCTTAAAGAACTCTCGATGCGGCATACAAAAAGGTATTGAGGTGCTATCGAAAGATTCGGCACCAGCGAAATTCATGTTAAGTGTAGTGGAAACGCGTGTTTGAAGAGGAGACTTCTAAAAATAAAGTGAGCACATTTTTGAGACCTTTTAAAGGATCGTAAATCGCATGTTAAAGTTGGTGGAGATAAAGAAGATCAAATTTTGTTTCTATATTATTTTAAAAATTTGTATTGAAATGGTACTGGCAAATTAAAATATTACTTTTGGGACAACAAGAAACATCCTTCCTTATCGTTCTCTCTATATAAAGGAATTCTCAGGTAGAAGACAAGATTTTTATTATATATGGATAGTGTATGCACACCATATATATGTATGTATGTGTGTGTGGTGGATGCATAAAAACACTCCTCTAATCTCCATCTAATTGACGTTTCGACGACACGGTCGTCACCTGCAGAAAGGCGAATAAACTATAAGCACAGTAATCAACCCGAAGGTCGATTTGGTCGATATTAGAGTTCACCCAGTACTGATTAGTGAATTTCACACATTATGGTAAGGGGACCAGTTCCTTTTGCCGGTTATGGTTTCCCAGGAAGAATTGGTACCCAAAAAAACACATAGCCTCGGTGGAGCTGCAGTGCCCAGAGAGGCTTGCTCAGGAGTCGAGCCCGGGCCCTCCGGTCGGCAGCCCAACGCTGTACCCCTCGACCATCGCGACCCACAGAATTATTATTATGAGATATATGGCAAATTATATACACTACATATACACACGCATATGTATTCATATGTATGCTCATATGCATACGATACATATCGTGTATTACCACAGATATATTGATGCTCGTTACGGGAAACATTTACAAAAATGTTTCCTATGCTACTTTGCCTACTATACTATATTGCCAAAAATTATTATTATTCTCATTTCATTTGAAATTGCTCTTGGATTAGCAAAATCATGGAAGTTTAAAGTTTGAAGGACCCTTCCCAGGCAACGTGACGTTTGCTCGAACGACCACGAGCACAGGGTAAGGGAGACGCTCCCGAAATGGAAGCGATGAATTTGAATGCGATGATCGATTCTACCTGTGGACGACTGGCGCTGGACGGGAGCGAGGCCCCTCCTACTCCTGCGACCCGAGGACGGGGAAGGAGACCGTATCCGCCGTGAAGCTTGGATGTTGCCCGTCGACCCCAGGATAGGAGGCACCGCCTGCCCGGGGGACGTAGCGATCGCGTTCACGGGTATCATCTTATCCGGCAATATAGAAAACCCTGGGGAACAGAAGAACAACAGACATTCGTGAAAGCAGTGAATCATCTTTACTGCACTCATGACACCGCATGTCTTCGTCATCATTGTCTGAAAGTTTATTCATGAATAAAAACTCTCGCCAAAAACTTCTCTGGTCTTAACAATATCTCCAACTGGGGAACTAATTGGAGGAAAAATAGTTTTTGAGAGCTATACATTATCATAATTGGTGGTGAATTCCTAATTACTCCAATTTCAGCCATTTTAATTTTTTTACTCTCCATTTTATATGATCCTTGAGCTATGTGGAAAAATATTGACCGGATTTTTGACCTGATTTCAACGTTAAAATCTGTTTTTTATAATAATTTGGCTAATTATCACTTTCTATAAGTTTTCTGGTAATAGAGAATCGAGAGTTTTAATACTTTTCTATGACTAAAGTTAGTTACGGAAAGTATTGTATTTCCTTTATTAGGATGAGTACATATCTGAGCAAAGTTACATAGGTGAAATTAAATGGATTTTCCTTTCTGCTATCATGAATAGCTGACGATCAATCAGAGATATTTGAAAAGTACACCGAAAAGTACTCACCTCTTTCAGTCACTACGTCCTCTATGACTCCCAGATGGCGTGGTCCATTGTAAACTGGTCGGAAGTAACCTGCATTGGAAGTTGAAAGCGTCAATATTATGCGTGCATTGCCTTAATAAATCATAAATTTTTTGATGAAATTTCGTTAATTAATGCATTATAAGCAGATTTCAACTTATTAATTCAATAGAATTTATTATTAAACGTTAATTCAAAGACAGATAAAATATGTGAGGGTGAATCCAATAACAATTACGTTCATATAATCTTAATAAAATTAATTAAAAAACTTTTCCTAGTATATTTTTGATTGTATTGTGATGTTCTACTCAGTATTAAAAATTATTATGCATGCAAGGCCATATTTTAAAATATTCTGCCCCAGTTTTAGCCATTTAAGGCTTTAAACCTTTTATAATTAACCTTGCTCTCCTAGAGGAAAGACAAGAAGATACCGTATAAAATACTTTATTTTTTAAATGTATGTATTTTTTACTTTTAATTACACTGAACAATAAGCTAAGGAAAAATTCTAGAAAATTAAATTTGGAACTTAAAAAATATTTTTAAATAAAAAATTGAACATTTTTTCGACGAAAAAACTCATCAATAAAGTTTAGAACCATAATCTGAATTTGAATTCCAGACAATGATCTATTTTTATTTATAATACATCAGTAAAAATAAGACAAATTTTAGCCCCCTTAAGATGAATTGACGTAAGAAAGACATTGATAAAAATTTACAACAATTTTTTCAAAACTCCAGGCTCATTTTATTGGTCTTTTGATAATAGTACTCAGCTTCAAAAAAAAACCCTCGCGTTACAATTAATGCTTTTGCTATCGATTTGCCTTATTTTTGTTTGAAAGTTAGAACCTTCTTCAAATAACTAATTTACTGCTGGAGACTTATCCTAACTGACAATTTCTGTGAGCCTTGTTTATAATTTTATTTTCCTTTACTATTTCCAATATTTTTATCCAAAATTGAAGATTTTACGCCAAATTTCGTGTTCTGAGAACCATTTCCTGACTGTCTCTCTATTTGACGTGGCATATTTATAATAGAATCTCACAATTTAATCAACAGACCGCAAATAAAAACGTCCCTTGAATAATCTTCAACATAACGGACAGTTTAAAATATCTCCACTAAATGCTACCGACTTCAACTTTCTCTCAAAATATTTACTTTTTACTTATTTCTAATTTTATTGGCCACTTTCTATAGGTACCAATGCCCTCAACACCTATTTTCTAGTTCAGTAAATAAAATTGGTGCGCACTTTTTCCTCATTTGCCATATTACTTCATATTAATACACAAATGATTAATTGATGACTAATCTCTTCCAGCGCAATATCTAAGCATAGTAGGTTGATGGAGGGTTTTTTTCCATTTTTGGGAACCTGCAGCGTATAGTACAACTCCGACGGCTGTGAGGATTGACGTGACACCTGCGAAAATGAATTTTTCAAGTCAATCAACTGATTTTGGGCCTCAACGGAGAAAATATCCGAGAACGCCAAAAATCAATTTTCTCTACCTACCTGAATATGTCGAAGTTCGAAGTAATGAAATGGAAATTCGCAAAATTTAGATGAACGACATGTCAATTGCTCTTATGGATACGCCGAGCACACGAGGTTACACAGAAGCATAACGAAACGCTGCCGGACGTCAAATATTAAGGTTTGATGTGTAAACTTCCACTAAATTTCTTAATAAGGATTTAAAAGTACTTCAATTGAATGGAATACCAACTAATCTAGATTTTTCGTAAAGAAAAAGCCTAATATCCATTTTCCCGTCAATATTAACGTGATAATATGATATTTTTAAATTTACTTTGCGCTAAGAGATTTTCCAGATTATTATTTACGTTTATTCGATAAAAGAGAGTTTTTAAATGATTTTTTGTCTCCAGACACTCTTGATGGTCCGTGTTAACCTTGGATCCCGATATATTAATACCTATATGAGTTGCCCGTAAAGAAAAAATGGATAGAAAGAAGGCCAAGGCTAAAGGATAGGCGCTATCATTTGATAAGAATCGATATAAGGGTGTCTGGGAGAAAAAGTAGGAACTATGCGCTGGTGAATTATTTATGACAATCAATATTTATGATCTCCTTACTTCAACGAATTCTGAATGTCTTTGCTTTCTCTTAGCTCTTGATTTTCCTCCACACAAAAGATGCAAAAAAAATTCGCACTAGTGCAGTCATTCAACGACTCTTATCATGAGGAAAAATATGTAAGAATTCTTTTTTTCAGCATTACTAGTGACCATACTCCCATATCAGTCGAATTTCAACTGAGAAGTATCTTACTACCAGTAAATAGTATACAATTTAATTTCTTTATTTCAAAGTTACCATTTAGTAAACCGGCTCCCCTTATTAACCGAGCTATCGCACTTGTTACTGGGCTTTTCACAGTCATTGGTATTTTGTTTAATAAATTAGGTAAAGTTTTAATGAAAAACAAGGCTTTATGTTAATTATCTAAGATTTGCCCGGGTATATTTAGGTCAGCGTTCAACTACATTCCCCAAGTGCAAAACAAGAAATGAATCAGCAAGAATTCGATGTAAAAATTCAACACATATGTATAATTTCATATTATTCTTCCACAAATGAACGGTATTTTGCATCAAAAGGATAAAAAAAAGCATATCGGGAGAAACGCAGCATTGACGTTAAAAATACTTTTTGTTCACTTCCCTTTCTCGACGCCGTCGAATGATTCACTCTGACGGCATTTACATCTCATGTCACTCGGAGAGGATTTTCTAGATTTTGAAGGAGAGATAAAAGTACAGTCCTCCACTGCGTAATATTCGTGCTTGCCTTTATAATCCTACAACCGGGGAGTGTGAAACTGTAAAGAGGAGTTATTTCGCGTTTTTTCGACATTGTTTGGCAGAGTCTGTTTTAAATCCTGAATGCTGATTACTGATCATTTGGGAACCCGAAAGGCATGAACTGATTTATGAAAGATCAAAATTTCGAAAAAGGCTGTACGTTTCGTAATCTCCGGATGTTGAAACTATTGAAATGCCTGGGAACCTCCATAGAACGAACCAATTAATCCACCGGACAAGGCACAGTTAAATAGAGTCCTTAATACCTCGCACAGCTGATGATTACGACAACACATAAAACCACATCAATATAAAATGTCACCTAAAACTCCTCCTTATTCAAATCATACGTAATAGCTCAATGGCCGGTAGCAAAGCACTCCCGGCCACCCCTCTATTTGTTGACTTGCGGTGTGATGTGTGCATTCATAACTGGATTCCAGGAAATTATCACCAACATCTTTGACTAAATTTGTATGTCTTACCATATTTTCCGAAAATATAGGGACTTGTTAAGGGAAGAATTTGCTGAAAAAATGTTCCTTAAAAAAATGCTGAAACAAACCCTTCGCTCACTCTCACAAACCTGAATAATCACTTCACAAGGGGGAGAGCAGTGCCCCTACTAGTACTGAGCGTTGTCAGGGGCTCTACATACACCTAGTAGAACGAATTGCCATCTTGGAGGAAGTAGAGTCTCAATATTCCTTTAATGACCTTTTTAAAAAGCACATCCTTTGTATTATCAGCCAATAGATCAGGCCCCACCAAGATTTATCAATCAGAGTCCCGGGCCAATATCAACCCACACACGAGTTTTGAGTAACGCGATAGCTAGAAATCACACGAATAATCAACTCCCTTCGACCAGTGTTCTTACCTATCGTGGGTGGATTACTAGTGGAGGTGTTGGAGGCGCCGCTGGAGGCTGACGAGTTGGACGACGTGGAGGATGAAAAGGAGGAGGACATGGAGGCCACCTGGAGTGCGGGCGCCAGTCTCCGACCCTCGCCGCCCTCCCCCCGGTTGGCCGCTGCCCACGGTGACGTTGAGGCGGGGCCTACTACTGCCGCGCCGCCGGTGCCCATCGAGGGGGAAGAGGCCGGCTTGTTGGCATCCTGAGGGGTCGGGGAAGGAGAGAGGGAGAAAGGGGAGAGGGGCGGAGAAAAGAGAAAAGAAAGATCAGCATCGAATTTACGACGGAAAACACTGACATCCATCCGAGAAATCATTGATTAATCTGTCTCTGATTGTAGTAATAAAATGACTTCTGGACATGCTCTTGCGTTGATAAATCTCTTTGACCAGTTCGAAGCGAAAAATTAACTTAAAAAAGACGACCGTTTTCATTTCTAAAGTAGCCGAGCAAACCTTTCATAAATAATTAAATTGGTTTTTAGCAATAGGAAATCTGTGTTCTGAACTCAGGTGTACTATTTTATCTTTTTTAAATAAGCGATTCAAGTAACCTGACGGTCGAGAATAAAAAAATGAAATCACAAAAAATTAACAATTATCACCGTTATCTAATTGAGGGAGCGTTTTTGCCGTATCAAATAAACCATACTGAATACGTTAAAAGTAACGTGATGAGTTTTCACTCACATCTTTTCTGTATTTTTTTACAATTCCATTTGAATGCCAAGTACTGATGGAATGATTACTTAATGATTAGATTAAGTAAAATGATGGAATTTTAGCAAGGAACACCAGAATTAAGTTATATTTTTTGCCTTTTTTAAGTGTTTTAAAATATATACCTCCTTAATATTTTACACGATTCGCCTAAAAAGGACTAAAATTTGATGATATTTTAGCAATGTTTTTTCGTCCAAGCTGCTCTATCCCGTCCCATATCGCTTTCAATAAATCTCTGTATTTAAAGTAAGCTGCGAGGAATATGAGCAGCCTGACAAAATATTACTGTAGGAAAAATTGCGTCATCACTTTTAATGAAAATCGTCTTGAAAGAAGAGCGATGGAGATTACATTCTAGGTTACCAATGATTTTAAGTCCCATACGTAGGCACTATTTCATGGATTAAATTTCTTGAATAAAGCAAGAGGCAGAATGAATTTTTACCTGAATATCCTGGAAATATCGAGCGTGTTTTTCCTCCTACCGTTTTCGATTGTAAACGGCCAAAAAATGAGGAAGTTTATCTTTAACATTTAAATCTAACTTTGGAATTAAGTAACACAGTTTACTTGGGGAATTGTTAAAATGACTTCATTCATGAGTGATTTCAAATTTAATTAATGGAAAACGGGGAAATTTTCATACAAGCATGCTCTAAATCAGATGAGTATTGAGGTAACACTTATTTTAAATATGCCAGACTTCGAATATTAAATAAATAGGCCATCAAAACCTAAGAAACACTTTCATAATCCAGAATCTAAAATTAAAGAAAAGTTTTATACGGGAAATGAAGTTCACTTCGGCGAGTGAACAAAATAATTCAATGAAAAACTTTTAAAATTCAACCACATAAACTTCAAAGTTGGTGAAATAGAATATAATATAAAAACTTGGTAAGAAAAACCAATAAGTGTTAAAATTGAAAAATAATTTCCTTTTCTTCATATTGATTATTTCAGTTATCTATAATATTCGATCAAAACATTAGTCTTATAATAAATTGCCAAAATTTTAATGGATGAAAATATATTACCCGATAAATCATAAAATATTTTAATTGCTTTAAACATGGCGCATTGAGAATACTCTCAGTGACTTGGAAATCAAATTACACAATTGTTATCTGCCAAGGGATTTACTCACGCCCTTTTCGTCGATTTCTCTTACTTATCGTGTTCAAGAGTCGTTACCACTTGGGGCTCCCACATTTCCATAATACGATATGAAATATTTCGATTTTCGAAAAGCTAGCTCCTTGGTTAACTTTGGGAGTTTTTTCTTGACAAAGGAATAGAATATATTGTAACGTTATTATGGTTATTCAATTATAACAACTATCCT
This sequence comes from Hetaerina americana, assembly GCF_022747635.1. NCBI lineage: Eukaryota > Metazoa > Arthropoda > Insecta > Odonata > Calopterygidae > Hetaerina > Hetaerina americana. The sequence continues at coordinate 20,517,032 of NW_027286070.1, read as the reverse complement.
GAAAAGCACTTTTTAATTTTAATTAAAAATACGTAATGTGGCAAACAATGAAATAAATATGAATGGCAAACAGTCAACGATTCAAATTTGCTTTCTTTCAATGCCATTATTGTTTTACAGCTGATTCATAAACTACATTTTGATTCATTTTCTTTGGTGGATAACATTATTAATCAGACTGCGTCCTGTTAAATAGGTTTCTTCCAAAGAAATATTGCTAATTTTCAAATAAAGTTACAATGACCAGATGCCCGTTTCTCAAAGTCGCAATTCAGTTGAAATTTCCCTGTAATTTTACGTACATACACTAAGTCTACTCACGGCAATAATAATAAAAAGACTTATTAATTGCCCAAATTAAACTGTGCAAATTTACAAACTTTAATATTGTATTTAAGACTGTTGACGGAGAAATTGTAAACAAATTGAATTATAGCTTTGATGAAAGGGCTCCAGGACAGTTTGAAACCTGTACTTAAATATGCTTATAAAATGAATTGCCACTACTGGGTGAGCATTATACTCACTCCGTTAATGATAGATACACCCAGTGAATTTTGGACGAAGAACGATAGAGGCGATGATAATCTTGTACAACGCGTTATCACATTTGACCTTGAACCCGTTCGTGACCGGTCTAAGAAATTATTCGTCTGGGCCCACACACTGACCGCAGACTGACGTCCTTCTCCGCATTGAAAAACCTTTTGCGAGGCTTACCACGCAAAGTTTGATAATCCGCAAGAAATAATAAAGAACTCCAGTCTATTTTTAATCCCATATACTTACAAAAAATCTACATCATAATTTAACCATATCAGAGCATTTTATCCAAATAAAAATGACCGGTCCCTGCCATTTCCCGAATTTCGCAGAAGGAAGGTCGTTAAGGACGGAGGTGCATTGTTCTGGGGACGAGGTTATTGTCTCGAGGTTTTGAGACTCACTGGCGGTCTGAGTTTAATGAAACGCCTCTTGAAAAGGAACAAATAAAAAAGAACTCCTTTCATGGGTGAAATATGAGGGAAAGGATTAATGGGGTTTATTCGCAAGAGACCCAATACTCCAGACGACCTCTCGGAAACGTTTCAAGGTCATCGGATCCCTAGGTCGATGGCATCCATCACAAAAACCCCTTCGCGTGTTAGGGAGGAGAGTGAAGTGTCGGCCCTTCGGCTCTTCTTCTGCATCGGAGTACCCCGGCGCCCTCAACCCCCAGCCCCCCCCCCCCACACCAAGCCCCCATCCCACCGCTCGCTCGCAAACAGCGAATGCATTCACATCCGCAGAGACAAATTACGCACATCCCACCCCGCCCGTGCGTCACGATCAAGATTTCACTCCCTTGATGATCGTTTGAGATCGGTGACCTCAACTGAAACATACACCCTGCACGGCAATATACGAAAATTAATAATGATCTAAGGGAGAAATTAAAAGCGTTAAGGGTTCGGGCATTGGAGATGACCGCCCTATTGCCACCACAGTCATCAATCTGAAGGTTGGTTTGATCGTTGGTGGAAGAGCTTACCTAGTGCTAAGCCAACGACGCGCGAGATTTAAGAATCAGGGCTGGAAAGAGGGGGGCAGTTCCTTTTCTTTTGCCGCCTATGGTTTATGGCTATCTATATAGTATCCGAAACTTCACAGTTTGGTGAAGCTGAGGGTGCCCACAGTCGTCACAGTGAGTCGAAAAAGGGCCCACCGATCAGTAATATAACGCACTACCCCTGTACTACCACGCCCTCAGACCGATAGCGTTTTATTAAAATTTATTCTCCCCATTGAGCTGGAGAATTCTCCCTTTCGAAGCTTTCAAGTAACGCGGTCCGTTGAGATATAATTTGAAGAAGGTATTAGTGTATGAAAAATATTTTGTGGCTTTCCACCAGAAGGGGGATCGGGTTGGTGCGGTGGCTTATGTACCCTCACCTCAAGGGTAAGTGTTTGAGCCCAGGAGATGGCAGAATTTTCAGTAGTATCCTATTTAGGGTGCTGTTTGGAAGCCACTTCATATGGAGTATACAGTCCGCGCGATCAGACAATTAATTTTGAACCCCATGACGCCTTTTGCAAAGATTAGGCCCTTACCGACGCCAAGGGTTTTATCCGTACTTTACTCCATTTCCTGAGCATCATGCCTCTAATATAATTCATGTAACCGAACTTTAATTTGTGGAAACGTTCAATATCATAGAATCAAAGAGTTTTTAACAATTTCAAACAATTATTTTACTAGGCTATCAATGTTGGCAGTAGCTGACTTTGTAGTTGACTGTCCTTATCGAGGTATAACAATATAGTTCTGCTCTCATATATATGCCATGCATTCCGGAGGGAAGGAGTGCAAGGGAAGGGCAAGAGAGAAGGGAAAAAAGTAGGAAAGTAGAAAGAAAAAAGGAAGAAAGTAGGAAATAGTAGGGGTAAGAGTTGGGGTTATTAATGACTAACTTCCTACGAATAAAGAAGAAATGATTAGGCGGCGTTGGAAGGAAAAGGTCAGGAATGGAGAGGGGGAAGGTATTGTGAGTCCAGACGTATGAATCATTCTGCTGCATTTTGTGCAGGAAGGAAAGTAGACAGCCAAGGGTTACAAAAATTTATAAGAATGGTAATTAAACAAACACTCATGTCTAGGACTTACAATTTGAATCATTTCCAAGGAAACGGTTCATATTTAATTAATATGATTGTAATTTGATCATGAAAGTCAATAAACGAAATCGGTATCACCGTAATAATACAAGTATGGCAAATCACAAAGAATCATTGTTTCCATAATCCTACCCCTACAAAATTTACCACCTAATCTGCGATGGAGTAAATGACCTAAGCCGTTGATCGCCTCCCCTAGTAGTTGCAGTAGCCAACACTACCACTACGAGTCATATCAGGATTCCCTCTTCTTTATTTTTAAAGTAATTATGATATCCAAACCGTTAAGATAAATAATACAATACCTTGAAATAGTACGAATGATTTCTTTAATTTTTTTGTTTACTAGTTGGTATTTTAATTAATATAATTTATTGTAATAAATCAGATGCCTGGTTACCTGATGTTTACATAAACATCAACGTAAAGGGTAAAACAGAAAATTAGTTTTAAACTAGTTATATAGTTAGTATATAGTATAGGATATTAAATATCGTATAATCAGGAAATTACACATTAATAATGGAGAAAATGCTTGTAATCACCTAAATCTTAATTATTGATTAAGTAATCGAGTCATGATTTAGGGTTTAATGTCATGAGTAATGCAGCTAACATATTAATTGCACGTCGGGGTTTTGTCTGGGTCTGGGTGCTTATGGCTCGGCTTTGGGAAAACCACTGACTTGCCACGCGTGTCTCATCGGGTTCTTAGAATATACACGAGCAAACAGAAGAGTTCCAAAAATATTAACGCCCAGAGGTTTTCAAGAGTGCCCACAATCGTTCCACTATTCATTTTACAAAGCTCTTCTTGAAAAACCGAATGCATGACTCTTACAAATTCCCATGTTTCTAAATAATATTTCAGTAAAGACACTAACATAGAGCGCAGCACTTCGGGGATGAGAAACCTAGTCTTTGAGGTAAGACGATGAGCGTAGATGGAAAGCTATTGAGATGATTGCGAACAAGAATGGATAAAATAATATTATCAAGACAAACGCTGAGGTTTCAAGTAAAGTGGGTGATGAGAGAGTGTTATTTTTAACGTGAGATGATTAAGTTAGTTGAGTCTTCATATTATGAAGCAATAAATGGGGAACAATACAGCCGAGGAATTGCAGGTGTCACTGAGTTCTTTACAGGGGCAATTCTAGAGATGTAAGGGATGAGACTTAGGTACAAGAAAAATAAATCCTATAATAAAACCCTGGATAATATTAAGGCAAAGTTCAAAATTAAGTAGTAGGGAATAAACAAGAGATAATTGGAGCAGTTAATGTATTTGGGCGGTATTTTTGAGAAAAAGATGTGTAGAAAGTGGGGACATTAAGAAGGGGAATTGCGTTTGCGTAAGAAGCATTCGCAAGAAGGGATTGAATGACAGGTTCGCTGATTAAAGACGTGAAGAAAAGACTTCTAAGGACTTGAATATGAAGCGTAGTGTAGTCTGGTTGTGAAACCTGATCTTTGAGGAAATAGGATTAGTGCCGATAGGAGACTTTTTCGTAGCGGTTGTGGCGAAGAATGGAGAAAATATGTTGGACGGATACTAAAATATCGCCGATATTTTAAAGAGATTGGCTGACAAGAGTAACTGGGGTATATCCGAAGAAGGCAGAGAAATTAGACGGAGGTTATACGTGACTGAAAGACAGTGGCTCGTTGAAGGCCGTCATAGAAGGGAGAAAATATTGAATAAGCGGGGATAGAATAGAGGAAGGAATAGAATAGAATACGCTTTATAGACAGCATGAAGACGGACAGAAACTGCAAAGTAATGAATATTGAATGGCAAAGATTGAGAAAGTTCACGTAATTCCTAGGAGAAAATAGTCGTTAGTTACTTTTGAAAAACCTACCTTTTCTAGGTGGAAACCATGGAATTAATGAAAAATATGCATTTTATGGGAACTCAAATTTTCCGGTGATATTAAAGTTATTACGTTTCTTTCAGTGAACTTCAACATTACCGGAGAATTATGGATGCATTACTAAGTTGTTAAACAATTTAAAATAGACTCCTATGAGTTACACCACGGTTGTGTTTTACTATTGTCAATAATGCTATTTGTGCATTAATTAATTACTAATTTCAACGAAAAAATTTGCTTTAAATATGACAAAATGAATGCGTGTCACCATTTTCCACGTTATATTAAATGTGCAACCATAATGGTAGTTCACATTCCTTAACTTTTTTAGTAAGTAGTAAGTATTTTGAAATGCACGGCACAAAGCGAGTCCCAAAGGCACGTTTTAAGAATTTTTTTACCGCTTAGAAGCATTTTTACAGCCAAGAAGCACGCGGAGGCGGATTGCCGAGCCGATCATGCGTTCGAGATGTGGGGAAATGGGCCGCCGTGTTCGCTTAAACTGCCTGACGGAAAACTCACTCTTTTCCTCATAACATACCAACCTCATTTGAGGAAAGATAATTTTAATCAAAATGGCTACACTTATTACACCAAAAACAATTGGCATGAACATATTTCGAGGTTATTTCTTATTTTCCGAGGTTTCTTTTCAGTTTGATAAATCATTATAAATTAATAAAAATAATTTTTCATTAGCGTGTCGGATTTATCCTAAAATTAAACCTTGATTAAACGAAAAGTTAATGCATTATTGCTGGGATCACTGTCACTTAGCACTATTTTAATACTAGTTGGCTTCCTTTGAAAAAAACACAAAACTACGAAAAGGTAAGAATTAAATCGAATATTTAAGTTCTTAGGATATAAGGGGCCGCTGGATTCTAGGCAATGTAAGTGATGATCCTGAGAAATAAACTTTTTTTCCATTTCTTGAAGAAGTATTTGCCAAATATAAATAACAAATCTATTAAGAATGCAGGTATACACATGTACTTATCGAAATAAATAAGAGAAATTTTGACTCATAAATCATTAACATGTATGAACAATCTTATTTGTCTCTGTTGGAAGGCACCATACAGTGAATGGAATGAAATCGTAATACAAAACAATGAAGAAAACACTTTTATGGCACAGTATCCGCAGTAATATCCTCAAATATTCTGCCAAGTATCCAAACTCAATTTGAAACTCCACAGGTTATATTATGAAAACATAGTCAAATATGTGCTAATAAAAGCACTCAACTTCCATTTAAATATATGGAATAACCTTCTGTATAAAAAAACATTTTCCTGAGAAGACAGAAAAAAATGTATATATATATATATATATATATATATATATATATATATATATGTATATATATACAAATATACATATATATATATTTATACACATGTACATATAAATACACATATACATATATATATATTTTTATATAAATTGATGAATACATTTCAATGGATAAAAAAAAGGTTGAGAGGAATTAGTGAAAGATAATGATAAAGAAGACAGAAAATGTTCATATGGTGAGTTTATAAAGATCGAATTCACCAAGAAAAACAAATTTTCTACCCTGCCAAAATTCAGTTGAAGTCGGAACAATGCGTAATTATATGGCTCAAGGCATTTATTTCTAGTATTGCTAAAAATTATCCAAGCTAATTTTTCCAAAACATAACACGGTGGGATGGTTCTTCTCATTTTCAGACTTGTTACATTTTAATATATTTTTATAATCCTCTGCTTAGTTAATTTAAGTTATTTATTTTATTTATTCAATAATCCAGTATTGTCATTCCAGAAATATTTGGTAATGGGAAAGAAATCTATTACCTCAAGTCTGCTACATCTGGAATAAACCATTTTTTTACCGATCACTTTATGAAAAATTCGTTATTAAAAAATTCGTAAGAATTCATTTCCAAAACAAGTGCAAATTCATTATTATAAAAAAAACATATATGAAATTATGCTATTTAGAATTTTGCGTAGAGATAACCTACATTTTGATATTCGCATGATGGAAGCCGTATTATCTACACCGCCGCTTTAATTCATTTTTTCGAGAACTTCTTCCCTGAGAAGGAATCGGAAATCGAAAAATATTCCTCGCGGTGGGTTTTCATATGAATTTCGACTCAACCTTGGTTCTTTTATTTATAGATGGCTTTCTCGCATTCCATCGGTCAATAATCCTTGGTTTCTCGCGTTTCTAACGCCAAAGACAGACAGCCCAATAGGCTGAAAAAAGTTGCAAATGCATTAAAACATAATCGTTATATTTTTAAAAATTAATGAAAGCCAGAAAATATGTAAACATATATCATTGGCATTACGATAAAACACAAACAGAGTTCGAATAACATGATATTTTATATGAGAGCAAAAAAATCACTCAGTGTTTATTTAATGGGCTTCCTAATAAATTTAACTCTATCAGTCTTCTGTCTGGAATTTTATTAATATTTATAATGGACACATGTGAAATTGTCTTCTAATTTTCTTCTAAAATCTATTTTTTAATCTTAATTTTCGTATTAATCGTATTATGTCCTGCCGACCCATGATGGTGATAAAACTTGGTTTATATTAAAAGAGAGTTATACCTTTATTTTTGCATATAACTGAATATTCAGTACTCTTTTTGAAGGTTCCATAATACGGTTTTATAAATAAAATAATTACAAGAAAATGTAACAACCCTTCGATAAAGTGCTCATGATCGATTCCAGATTTCATTTGATAAAAATATTCAACAATATGAAAAACTTGATGAAAGAAGGCAAAAAAGTTCTTTGAGAAAACGTTTTTACTCCTTAAAAGCGTGTTACCCATTATTTGACCAAAATAAGGTCCAATCATTCAAAATTATTCCAGAACAAACATTTGATCGAATTTCTGTATTAACTTCTAATCATATGCAGTGCATTCTCTCTCATCGTCTCCATTACTTTCATTGTTCTCTCACTGATGCCGAATCAGTCAACTGAAAACTTGAGGAGAGTCATATTTTCAAAACTTAAGAACCATATCTCCCTAATTTTAAAATTAGATCAGATAGAAAAATAGGAGAGATGTTGTCAATTAACAGCAAAAACTAGCATGTAAATATTATTATCTTAAACTGATTGCGTTAAAATTTTCACTCATAAACGATGATTGATGCTAATTTTACAACCTATGCAGAAACATAGACATGTTATCATTAGTAAATACGAGTAGTTAACCTTCATGAGGGAGTGATTAACTTCAATTACTGATAGGAAAGTTCTGAGAATTTTTCCTACAAGTTCGAGTTGTACTTTGTTTATCAATGATAAATTGACCAGAAAAAATTACTCAACTAAGAATTGTACAAACTTAAGAACCATATCTCCCTAATTTTAAAATTAGATCAGATAGAAAAATAGGAGAGATGTTGTCAATTAACAGCAAAAACTAGCATGTAAATGTTATTATCTTAAACTGATTGCGTTAAAATTTTCACTCATAAACGATGATTGATGCTAATTTTACAACCTATGCAGAAACATAGACATGTTATCATTAGTAAATACGAGTAGTTAACCTTCATGAGGGAGTGATTAACTTCAATTACTGATAGGAAAGTTCTGAGAATTTTTCCTACAAGTTCGAGTTGTACTTTGTTTATCAATGATAAATTGACCGGAAAAAATTACTCAACTAAGAATTGTACGTGGAAATATTCATTGGTTGTTTAATATAATTTATGTGCCAATAGTGACATATTTTTTATGTTCCCTTGCAGAATGAATATTTTCGGTTTAAATTAGTCATTTGGTAGAGTTTCATGGTGATCATATTTATTTAAATTTTCGTGTCCGGCGCAAAAACTTTTTACCAAAAATTTTGTGGCGGAGATTTCCTCGACTATTGATAAAATAATGTATGAGACTTGCATATACTAAAAAATTACTTAAATTTATATCAGACCTGACAGCTACCCAAGAAAATCTCCAGTATTGGTGAGGATAGTTGTCTCCCCACTACAAATTATGTTTTCTGGGCAAAAAAATTACCGGCTATTGCAAAAAATATGAATGAAATAATCTCTCATTGAGAAAATAACAAACTTTGGTTTACTTTTTTACCACAGAACTTATTTAATGACAAGAAATTCAGTCTTTACCCAAACCTCACTTGAATAGGGTAAGGCAATTATGAAGCATTCATCGGGAAATGCGGCACATTCACCCCAATATTTTTCTCACGCATAGTAATGAAACCAAGTAAAAACAAATATTATGATCAATATCACTTCACCAAATGATACATGGAAAATTAGGGACATTTCTACAACATTGACCCATTTTTTTCGGGCTTTTGCACTCCCATATCAAGGGGTTTGCACTCCCTCTTGCATCTTGTACCTGCAAGCGGCCGCACCAGAACGCCCTCAGAAGGAACGGGTGGTGTAGCAGGATATTATCGTCCTTTTCAGAGTCCCTGTTCAACGGCAAAGGCGAAATCTCCAGGAATGGAAGGTTAAGGCGAGGTCCGCGGTCGAGGCACAAGACGGCGCTCCCGCTCCCAAGCACCTGCCACATGTTCCCCTCAAAGCAACCACCTACATCGCGTGCACCAAGAGATGAGCGCCAGGGTTGAAAGCAAGGCGAGAGAATACCGATCCACACATAACTCAACCCTACTCAAAACCGATCGCAATAGAGCATTTCCTTATTGCAAGCAATAAAAAAATATTTTCGGAGGCATTAAATTGAATACAAATCTAAAGAGGAAGACAAGCATAGCCAAAGCGAAGCGTGGAAAACTTCTACGTGCATGTGAATACACAAAGAGTGATCACCCAAGTTATAAATTCCAGTTGCCAATGTAACGTAGTGGTTAACTACTAGGGTCTAAACAGAGAGATGAAAGCGATGCCATGATCCAACTTGAAGGGGTATTTTGACCTTTAATGTATAACAGTGTTGGCAAATGGTGAAGTGTTTATTGTGCTGCAGAATACTGGGTAATATCGATGGAAATAGAATGACTTCTGAGAGAATGATTCAAATATTTGTGGAACTAAATCATCGTGCGTATTTATTCTATACTTTTTTACCTTTCCATTTTAGCGGCAGCTAAAAAATCTTTCATGAAAAAATTGTTGGAGCCCATTCCATCGGATTAATTCATTGTCATTTCGAATCATTCGAGAAGAAAATCGTTCGGGTTGGTGATCAATTTCTTAGAAACATTAATAAAATGGTAGTCTGAGAAGTAGGTAACTGTGTTTTTACCACCTAGAATTAGGTTGTCGAATAAAGAAAATTGCGAGTTATTTTATGTATTATCTAAATATGTCGTTCCCGAACAATGGAATGAAATAAGTGATTTAAAAAAAACACGTTTCTTCTAACTAATTTCGCAGTTAGGTAGAAAATACACTTTTAGTTGCACAAACAAGAGAACATTCTGCTTATAAACATTCACCTTTCGCTGCAAATACTCGAACTGATGACTTTACCATTGAAACTTTCGGTAGGCTAAAACTATATCAATTTTTTTCTATCAATGAGCCTCAATATTTTTTTCTCCTGCCAACCCACAACTTTGTCTGAAATCAAACATACTTTATATCTAGCTGATCTACCTAGCTGTACGCTGCACCCCATATCATGCGCCATATGAATACAATTTTGGAACATGAAAATTCACGAATGTTAGCAAATTTATGTGTGGTGCAAATGTTAGTGAATTTATCAAAGAATCAACTCACATTTCATGCAGCATAGGACTACTGTGATTTTTGCGATAATATTATTGTGTTAACTCACCAAAGGGTATTTGAAGATTAATGTGGCGATTCAATTCAACTTAAAGCGCAAAAAAACCTTAATGTAATAACAAAACATCTAATGAGCCCAGGCTCTTCTTTCTCCGAAGAACTTGAAATTAACCTTAGAAAACCGCAATGCATAAATTTATCTGAATCGAAAGCGTGAGTTACGTGATATTAGACTGTAAAATTGAAAGCAATGGTGAGAATAAACAAGGTGCTGAGCTTTTCAGCAAGTGACCATACGAACTTAGTATGGTAAAAGCATTGGATAGCAAAGCCATTTACTCTTTCTAAAAACCAAGCCTTACAGCTATAGCAAATAAGCAAAGAAATGAATATGCGTTGTTAGATGAGATTTTTCTCACCGAGCAGTTCGCGAATCTCATAATTCGCCGAGGATATTAGCAATGCGCTCATGTAAGAAATGCGCACAATGCGAGAGAGCGAAGCAGACTTCCTTCACTTCCCCGTGCGATTCAAGCGTGAGATATTTGTGCTTTGGAAACCATTTGAGCTTACTTCCTCGTTGCAATCACCTTCCCCGGGCCCGTGTGTGTGGCGGATCGAAAGAAATCGCCAGCTTGCTCGCACGTGGAGAAACGATAACAACGCCGGGCGACTGCGCTCTACTGGGTCACGTCGAACGCGAGACACGGGGCGGGAAAAAAATGGATTGAGAGAGAGAGAGACCAAGACTCTTCGAGAAATATCTGGAAGAACGTGGAAGACCTTCCCAACACTGGAGGGACGAGAAGGGAATCCCAAATCACACGAGTGTACTTGCGCAAAGCATCGAATGAAAGGGGGAGAACACCCTGCAGGAGGAGAAACGAAAAACACAGCAACCCAACAAGACGCTGATGAGAAAATGGAGAGCCTTTCCCTTTTCGAGAACAACAATTGAACGAGGCAATAGGTACACTATTTTCTTCCACTTCCAACTCTTCGTTTTGCTCGGTATAAGCTCGGCTAAATCGAATGCGTAGTCCGAGAGAGCGACGATCAAGACAACCTCTTGGTTTCAGCCTACGCGGTCGTCTCTCTCCTCACCGAAACATTCGACCGGCAGCTTGGGAGCTTCCCTCTCTCCCTGCATTTCGCGTGCTTTATTGCCGCCGTTATAAATTCTCCTGTCTCACGCTGCCCTCTGCCGTGAGAGTCAGAAATACTTCGGTGCCAAGCACATTGTTGCGCGACTGAATTATGTACAGTGAGTGACGGTCCGTTGAGTCGACCGACAGTGCAGACATCTAGGAGTGAGCCGGGGAGTGAAGGGAAAAAAAGAGGGAGAAAAGGAGAGTTTAATAAGGAGAACGATCGAATCAATCGGGGAGAGGGGAGAATGGAGTAGGGGATCTAGGGGTTTATAAAGGTACGACAAGGTGTAGAGGAGATGGAGTGGACGCGGTAAAGGAGGAAAAAGCCAATGAAATGTGGGGCAGTGTGGTAAGCCTTTGCAGGGGTCACGGTGGAGAAGGCACGATAAGCCAACCCGCCCATCGCCCCTCCCTTCTGGCTCCTCTTTCCATCGCATGGCATCCTAGATTCACCGTCGCCCGTCATTCATTTATTTTTTCGATTACAGAAACGTCGGGGACGAAATGGATGGGAAGGAAAACAAAGGAAGCAACTTTCGCGCACGGTCTGACATGAGCCTCCCTCTTCTCCCTCCCCTCCGCAGTTGATCGGTTTTCGACTGCAATTTACTAGACAGCCAAAACAAAGTTTCCGAACTGAGTCGAAAATAATTCGCCCTTGAAAAAAGTCCTTGCCGAGCGGAAACATTTTGAGCAACAGTTCAGTTGATGGTGTCTCAACAACGCTCCAAGCGATGTAACGCGGGTGGGTATTCGTTCACATTAAACATAGTGTTTTGTCAGCGCTATGTTCGGGAATATTTTTTTAACCTAATCCTTTAAGAGACATTTTCCAAAGCCAACCAATGTCCCTCCATTTTTTACAAGATAAAGGAAATAAGATAATTATAGTAGAAAAGAAGGAAATATAGAATGCAATATATATCCAATTTTAAGAATTACAAAACTACATTCAGAGTAAAAACTTAGCAACCTCTCCGGAAGGACATGCTGGGAACGCTGTTGTCCCTAAAATGTCCTACATGTGTCCCTAAAGTGAATTACTCTGAAAGGAGCTTTTATATATTCTGGAGAAGTTTTTCATGAAATAGTAACATCGTTATCCAGAAGAGAAGACTGGATAAAGTACGTTATTTTCAAATTTTTGAACAATTCGTCCTTGACACTTGTTATTTGTCTTGAAGAATATGGCATTTATGTTAAATAATCAGCATAAACGTCGAAAAGTAATATTTACACTTTGGCAATTCAACGGAATACAAACTACGAAAGTTGAATTCCCTAGAGGAAAACCGAAAAGAACCCCGATTATCATACTGGTTTGATTAAAAATGGCTCCTATTTAAGGATTTGGGGCTACCCTTACATTAATTCGGCAGGTGTGTGTGCTCCTAAGTTTCCATTGTAATTTTTGCGTGCGCAGATGGCATGCTCAGAAACTGGGCATCAGGGCAAAAAAACGTAGTTTTTCAAATGACCGTCGTGTTGAAAATAGTGAAATTATCCACTGAAAGTCAAATTTCCTTTCATACCAAATTTATCGGTTCGCCGTTGATAAACAATCAAACATTTGCTCAACTTTATATTAAATACAGTGATGTTTCTACGTTTAATATATAATCAGAATACAACTATTAACACGTAGAAAAATTGTAAAAAGAACACACACGGTCACAGCTTAGTATTCTTTATTCGTTGTTTCTATGAATGAGTAGTTGTACCTGGCATTTAATATCTTGTACCACACCCCATTACCATTTTTTTCAATTGTTCATAAATATATAATACATCCATGTTTCTATGATGAACCACAGTTTTCAACAAAAAGGCAAGTTTGATTAATGTGGAAAGAGCCCACCCAGTACTCAGCCCAATGGCGTGTGAAGTTCTCATTACGGGGTATGAGGGCCAGAACCTTTCCTTGTGCCTCCCATGGTTCCCAGGAAGATATACCATCCAAAAAGTCACACAGCTTGAGTGTGTAGCTGATAGTTCTATGATGTGTCACCCGGGATCGAACACGGGTCAGTAATCCAATGCTTCATGATAGCGCATTCAATTACTGGCCTACAGGACTGACCTGTATGATGAGGCCCCCTAAAAATTACTACTGAAAACTGGCCTTAGATCCTATTTTTACCCATTTCTTTATAAAAGCTTCAACTTCCCTGCAGAAGTTTACCTTTTCCAGAACTTATCGGCTGACCGTTTCTTTCAAAGGAATTTCAGAGCCTTGTATCAAGATCAGTACTTTCTACTTGTGAAGTAAGAAGTATTTAACCTAGTTAAATATAAATGTAATAGCCTCAAGCCTCTATTAGCTATGTCTAAATTCTAAAAGACTGTATATTCATGCGATCTTGAGCTCGGAATATCTTTGCAAGACTTGGCGTATGAAAAAATATCTAATTTATTAAAATGTTGTTAAAATTGGGCAATTGTCAGAGATAAATTAGTAGTTGGAATAAATTTTGAATCCAATTCAAATATCCCCCGATGTTTCAAACTGACGGCGATTAACGAATTTCATTGATTGCCACATGGTCAGCAAGCCTACGTCACAGCCGAGGGGGGGATCGATATGAATTGCAATGCAAATTTCCAGACTCGAGAGAAGGTCTGAGAAATACCACGTGACCATGGAAACCATACCAAACAGAAACTGAGTGACGGTTTGCTAATCTTTTTAATGCAAAAAGAGGTCACTTTTATGTGCAACCACTTGAGACACTAATGCTTCGTGAAGATTTTTGATTTCATATTTCCCGGAATTGTTAACCGTAGAGTCTTAACTAGATAATAGACGGATCTCATATAATCTTATACTTTCATGTTGCAAAATAGTATTCGGCAGAGGTTATCACATATTATTTAGTCCATTTTCTTGGAAATGAAAACTAAGTCCACGAAAGTAATCAACGACGGAAAGGATACCTAACCAATAAGAGAACTTTAATCGACAATGAGAGAAATAAAAAATACTAGTTACAATTATTTAGGTTGAAAACCCATACCTCTTCCATATGAAGTGCTCTTAAATTTTCCTTGAATATTTTTAAATGTGGCGGAGTAGGGAAATGAATTCCATTTAAATGCAAAAGTGGTAACAAGGAAATAAAATGACACCGGGGGAATATCGCCAATGAGTTCAGTAGGTAATGATGATGTCACTTAAATTTTAAAAATAGTTTGGAGGATAATGACAAAAATAATGACGTCCGTAGTTGAGAAACTCTTAAAATTCTGGGCAGAAATAAAAACAATTACGTGCAAATTCAGACATACATTCGACAGTAAAATACAGCGCCAGTCTTTAAAAAAACCATACATCATTTTGGTTTCACGTCAAAGGTAAATACAAGGTTCCCACTGATATTTATTCAAAACTAGTAAATACATTTTGTTCGTTTTGGTTGTTACACACGGAGTATTTCAAAAAAGCAGTCAGTAAAGGCAGTATTTCAAACAACTTCAACCATAACGCCTACACCAAAAATATTATTACAAAAAACAGAGTCTCTCGTATAAATAAAGAGCATGTGAGAAGAATATTATTTTTCCAGGGAGAAATAGAATAAAAATCCGAAATATAAGAGCAAATAAAGCCCAGGAAGATCCAGGAAAAATACCCTAAAACATAACGAAGTCAATTTCTGAAGTTTTTGCTGCTTACAGACTTTTGCAAAAGTATAGAAGAAAGTTCAGTGCCTCGCGACTCGGCAGACACGATAAATCCCCCTTTACAAATAAAGAGGATTGTATTTATTACAATAAATCGATTGTAATAAATGCAATCGATTTATAGTAATAAATGGATCGATTTCTTCACCATTTAGTATAGTGTATACGGCATCGTTAATAGCATAATTTGCTTTTTTAGCAGCAGAAACATACTCCGGAGTAACCAGTGTGGTTTTAGGAAAAGAAGACCATGTGAGACAGAACAGGATGTTTTTCCTTATGGTAACCTGAAATTGGGGATGCTGCATTTTTAGATTTATGAAATCCTTCGAATAGGTCCCCAACAACAAACTGATAGAAAAACTAAAATATTATAGTGCTAATGAGAGTGTAAAAAACAAGATTAGGGAATTAATTTGCGGTACGGTGCGTATCTACTAACCCGTGAAAATAGTTTAATTTTATTTCCTCTTCGAATCGTGTTTTAAGAACCGTCCGGTACAGTACAACAGTGTTGCTAAACAAACGCTTTTAGCTGGATAAGCTCCAGGACTAATTCAACTTCTAGTCTAAAAGGTTCCCATGCCGGCAAATAAAAAATTTAAGTCTACTACAGAAATTTTTGCTGCTCTTATTTCCAATATTCAATGATGGTGCGGGGGATAAATGTGACTGTTTCTGAGTGATCTCATGTAATCCTCCGGGTTCATGAATTCTTTTGGCATTATTCTCTCAAATTAAGATCTATTTATCTAACAAGTTCGTTGTTTCCATATCAACAGAAATTAAAGGTGACTTCAGTCTCTTTTTGAACGTACTAGAATTGCTACCTTTAGTCCCTGACGAAACGGAAAATCCATCGTCTAATTTATGGCGCTGATATTGATTTTTCATAATTTCATCTTCTTAAACCAAAATCACTTCAAATACCAAGGTTTTCAGAAGATTAATAACGAATAAAATGTTTATTCTACTACTTAAAGTTTCAAAAATTTTCAGCTTGATTTTTCAATGGCTGTTAAACTTACGAAATGGATTTCGGGGGAGGATACCTTGAAATTTCTGATAGTAAAATTATACTTGAACACGCCATTCTGTCTGTAGCGGCCATTATAGTTAAAAAACTGACTAAAAATATATAAAAAATGGTATCCATGATAATTAAATGGAAAGAAATCTCTTGCCGGTGATGATAATGTATACAATATCCTAATAGACATCGCCTACCATTTTCCTTTCCAGTTAAAAAATAAAATAAATTATGGTATCTGTATCGGAGATATCGATACGACTACCCTGTATCGACATATCCGTATCTACTCAAGGAATTCAACTCCGATAGGTAAGGATGAATATTCTAGAGTTTAATATTACTTCATCCTTATGGAACCATAGCGTTAAATGGTTTTCAACTACATGAATAAGAAGCCATGTCTTATTCGTGTAGAATTTCCACCTTCTTTGACCGAGAAACACATTCTTTAGAATACTACAGGTAAGTAATCATTTCAACTCTAAGAAAATTTCTTTCATGTAACCAAAGAGTTTTTTAAATAAAATTGCTAGTCAATTTATCTGCATTTTTTATATTTTTCTCACCTCATTAGGTGAACTGGAAATCAAAAGTATAACACAAAAGAGGAAAGGCTAGCGGATTGTCGTAAAATTTGGTAACTTAATGACTAAAATCACCCTGCCAATTTATATTTCAGAAAATTACACAGAAGTCAATAGCTGAGCGCATTATTAGGTTAAATTACACGCAAGTTTTACCTTTATTATCAGATTCCATTAAACCCTGAATTTAGTTTGACTTTGTTTATGCCAGGTACCGAAATCTTTAAAATTTAAACCTTAAAATTTGCACAAGACAACTATCTACCAGACGGATTTCTCTAAGCGGATTTCCCCTACAGAATCATTGAAATGGTATGTGATATACGGTGGGCCTGTGGTAGTTTGCTTTTTTATTTCATTTGAAATACAATATATTCAATGAAGTTAAGTTGAAATACATTTAATTCATATGAGCCTCAGGTAAAAAATAGTTAGATCTCTCAGACTAGAGCTCACCCGAAAATATTACCGAAAGATGAATATTATTTATTCGACTGAGGAAATTGATTACAAAAATATAGACCTTTGGTAATAAGATTCTTTTCAGAAATATTAATATTTTTCTGTTGAATAATATATTTTTGGTAATTATAGTTATTAAATCCCAGCACATTTAGTTACATACCGCTCCGCGATTGGGACGCAAAAATCTTTCCCTTTCTGTCAAGAAAACGTAATTTTCGCGCAAGCAAAGGAATCAGCCAAATTCTCACCGCTTCACCGCGCACTGTGGTTTTCTTTACAGGAAGATGTTGCGGGAGTTGGCGGAAAGTTCTTTCAAAGTATACGCACGTAAATTTCTTGTAAGACTTTCAATCCTGCCTCCCAAATAGGTTATCCATCCGTAAATTTCCGCGTGGAGGAACTCCTTTGAAATTTTCCCGCAGTAAGCACTTTCGCTCATTCCTTCCAAAAGTGATAGTGTCCTTAACCTTGACATCCTCCAACTTTCCTTCTATCCTCGGCAAATTCTAACCAACTTATAAGCTACCAAAGCTTCAAAAATTAAAGGTTGCTTCCTGTTAGCCAACAGTAGGATTTTCAACATTTTCCCGCTAATTTCCATTTCCAAGCTTAAGAAAAAGCACGATTGACTCAACTTTTTGTAGTTACTGGTGGCAATTAAAATAATTAAAAATTGCCTCAGAAGGAAAATAAAATAGTATCGTATGTTGAGGAAAACGAATGAACGATTGGTACGGACAGTTCATGACAAAGGAGTAATGGGCCCCCATTATTATCACACCAAATATCCTAAGATTCAATAATAAATGTTAAAATAATTTGTAAATTAGCTCTGTGTACTTTCCACCACCTATTATTCAATCCAAAATGCCTTTTCCTTTCTACCCTCTACCTCGCCCTCCCAGCATTCTCCCCATCTATCACCACTTTCAGCATTTCATAACAGGAATTACTTTTCTTCAATTTAGATATTGGCTTAGATTTTTACTTCTTAGAACGTCATCATTGGTTTTTATTTTTCGCCCATTTTAAAGTCTGAATTCTTTTCCACACCTACATCTCGCTAGCCTTTATACAAACCCTTAACATCTTGTCTCAACGACCAAGTCTCCGAACTATACAAAGCTGAGCTCCAAAATGACAATTTTAATGAGAAATAATTTCAGACAAAGTAGAGGCTCCCATTAAAACGGCCACTGTTACAGCAAAAAGGAAACGGCTTCGATATTGTACTCTGTGGAAATCAACCACAAAAATACAATGGAAAATAGCAAGGAACACAGAAGGTAATTTTAGGCCTAATAATAAAGGCACAAAAGCTATCTCATATGCTACCTCTTACGTGGTGATATTCAATGAAAGGCCTGTGGGGAGATAACTTGGTGATGCCGAAGAGAAGCTCCTTGGTGTTTTTTAAGTTTCTTTGTCGCCGCAAACCTTTTATTTTATGAAAAATTGATCTTTTAACATCATAATGATACCCTACTTCAGCAAATTTTCTTTGAGAGTCATGTAAAAAAAATATAGAATGAATCACTTTATAATGAAACAATTTTCAATTTTGCATAAACTTTTTTTTCTTAAGATCTACCACTTACACCGGGGTTTTCAACAAGAGGGAAATCAACCCCCTCAGGTGAATTTTATGATTTATAAGAGAATAATTGGGACCTCTATTCTGCAAAGTGTAGATCATGAACAATCTTTAAAAAATTTAGTTTGAATAAAACTGTTTGAGGCGTCACTTTGTGGAAGCGATTCATATAAGAAAAGAAAATAGTTTGTTCTTCCGCATATATTTTATAATGCACGTCCTGTGTTTCGACTTACATCGTCATCGTCAGGTGAAGTACTGAGGACACACGGTTGTATATACTAGATGGTGAAGAGGAGGAGGAAGGTGCTGGTAAAGTAGGAGGATGGGAAAGAGAAAGGAAACTGGTGTGTATGTAAGGGTCGAGAGGGGGAGAGGGTGGTTAGGTATGGCGTAAGTGGGAGATGAGCTGAGGAGCAGAGGATTGTCCAGGAGGGGGGAGCGGGAGGAATACATCAGGTCATTAACCAATATAACAAAATAATGACTGTTCTTGGACATTTCTAAGCGTTTCAAGGCATCTTATCCTAAACCTTTCTTCTCCAAGTGTAAAATCTCAGGAACAAAGTTTCTTATGTGGTTATTTGTCCATTAGGTACTTGGAAAAATGGGAAGAAGGTTTTCTGTTTTTGAAACAGGCGTAATGCTCTTTCACACGTTCACAGAACTTCCTCTCGGTTTGTCCAATGTAAATAGAAGAGCACCCACAACGCAATTTATACACTCCACTCTTTTCCGTGATGGAAATTTTGTACTTGCTGTTTGATAAAAGGTTCCCCGCTAAAAGGTTCCCCGATAAAAGTTGCCTTTATTATAGAAGGCTGGTTTTATTCTGTTCTCTGGAAAGCTTCTGGTCACTTTACGAGATAAATTCCCCAGAAAGAGAATTCTTTTCCATTTCGATGTGTCTTTCTTCGGGATTGATTTGAAAATGGATGTGACTGCTATTTTTTTTCTGATACAATGTTTCAACCAATTGGGGGCAGAAACCGTTATTTCCAGCCTCCTAGTGCTCTCCCATTTTTTTTATTTTTCACTGGTTTGACAATAAAAAGGCAAAAATATCAATTTCGAGACATTTGGGAACGTTTGAAACAGCAGGGAAACATAACTGCTCCCACGCTGAATGTATTCTTCACAGTAAGCGTGGCAAGAAAAGAGGATCAGTCACTGCTTGCAATTGTACAGGAAAGACAGCTGCACGGTATGAGTTTGTGATATTGCAGGAGTGAAAGTGAAAGATTTCCATGAGACGGTATTAATTACCAGCCGTGATGGTCTTCGCGTGACCCAAGTGAGAGGGAGATGCACAGCAAATCCGAAAAATGAGATTTTGCCCCTATGGGAACCGTGGGAAGAGGAGGGAGAGAGTTCCTTAAGGGCGTAGAGGTGTGTGGATGTGAGCAGGCACTGCGCTTGGTCGATCAGAAGGTTGAAATGAAATCGACCGAGAGTCTGTGTAAAGAGCAACTTGCCCATGTCACGCACACATTACTCCGCAATTTCATGAACCACCATATAGTATCCCACTGCGGCACTCTTGCTATTTTAAGCCCTCATTAGATGTAAATCCATGAGAAATTGAATAAGAAATTCGGTTTAAGTTTGATCCGGATTAAACTCAAATGCTGTAGATCGTCTATTGAACTCCAATTTTTAGGGATAAAATATCAAAATAAGAGACCAAAAAAATCTATGTGGTCGTGAAATTCTCAGAAATATTCCTTATTTGAAAATGTGATGGAAGGAGTCCTTTATTTGGTGAAGTATGATCGTCTAATGTCACTTTTAGTCTTAGACCTTCCGACGTACTAGGAGGAATTCGGGAAAATATCGCACAACTCTTGAGTTAAAAAGTTTACGAAGAAAGTGAGATGACCACTGAGCAACAATATTTCGTAAATTACTCAGGTATCTAAGGTGTTTCGAATTTCTCCTGTAAATTTATATTGAAAATTAACTTGATTAGTTCATGGACTACTTTAAAATCGATATAAAACTACTTAACGAAAATTCATCGATAAATTTTCTCACTTAAATCTTCACATACGACGCACATTTTGAGAGGAAAAAGTGCTACACTACTTGTCCCAATCAGATCACCAAAGAATAATTACTTAAAAATCCAAGAATGAACTCCATTTGGACGGGCGATGGAATGCTTTAGACTACGGTAAGTGCGAGGACTTTAGGTAAGGAAGGAAATGGTGGGAAAAGAATAGGTATTATGGATGGAAAACCTACTTTAAACTATAGACTACCAAGCAATCTGCAAGGAATCTGCTGACATCGAAAACAAAATTAGCTATTTCTACCATAATTGGTGATTTTGGTGAAATAATTGTTTGATAAAATTTGGTGATTTTGGCTATTTTAATAACAAACTTAACATAATTGAAGGTGTTTATTTTACCAAGGGATTTTTCAGTAAAAACACATTTTTCACTTAAGAGCACTGTCATATAACCATAATTTAAATTTAAAGGCTGTCAACGTTTATCAAGCGACCTCAGCTCGGTGCAGTCAGGTCAGATCGATTTGTTAAACCAAGGGAAGATACCCAGATCGGTCGGGAAACCATTCGAGTCAGCACGTTTAGAGTAGCCAATCTGAGATTTTAGAACGACCCGGAATGTTGGGATTGTGAATTTAAAACGAAGCGATCTGATGAGCGAGGATGCGGACTGCGGGTCTTATTTGCCAGCGAACTAGAGCAGAAATTATCGTAAGAACGCACGAAACGTGTGCGTAATCACTTGGAGTGAAGATATTTTTGAAAAGAGCACTAGATAGTACATCAATGATGACATCATTACAAATAAAAACTTTACGCGAACGAAATTAAATCACATTTAATATAGCGGCGAGTGCACCGAAATTTCGACAGGTAAAGACGTATAAAATCCGTGCTAATAAAACCACAGGGCTCGTTAACTCACCACCCCATTCTCAGATCGGGTGGTCTTCAGACAGAACTTAAAACCCGCTAGGTAAATTCAATGATCAATGGCTTATTTAAAAACCTAGATTGAGCTCAATTATTCACAGGTTTATCCAAAATTTTTAGCGGAAAGATACGCTGATCATTTCAATTTTCACGTCAAGATATACATTCGTTCTTCTTTCTCTGTGCAAAGAACTTTCATTTCGCCGTAATAATATCTCAGTCATATTGAAATGAACGGTGGCATTAGTAGTTTCACGAGTCATTTTGAGAGTTTAAAAAATCGCTTCTGTTCCAATAGTTTTCGGTTGTTGGTTCAAATATGGGCGCTACAAGATATCGATTTGATTCTTCGGAATCGTTATCATTCTCTCCGTCTACCCCATGGTCTCTCCCTTCGTATCCAAAGGAGCTAGTTCCACAAAACTGCCATAGGTAGCAGCAGCGTTTGGAGTGGACAGACCTAGTTTTCGCACGGCCTTTTTTTCAGAAGCACGAATTTCGCACGGCACATTTTTGTTTGACGCGTTCTTCTAGTGCAAATCGTGAATATAATTTTCAATTAGAATAAGAAAAGAGAAATATAATAAAAATAATAACAAGGGGAAATGACGCTTTGTACAGGGTAGGGACTGTGTATTTCGCAGAACCCGGTAATTCATCCACAGTCAAGTAAAAATCCAACCTAAACCTATTATTTTGAATACATATATATATATATATATATATATATATATATATATATATATATATATATATATATATATATATATATATGTATTCAAAATAATAGGTTTAGGTTGGATTTTTACTTGACCTATTATTTTGAATACATATATAATTATACACATATATATATATATATATATATATATATATATATATAATTACATATGTATTCAAAATAATAGGTTTAGGTTGGATTTTTACTTGACTATATATATATATATATATATATATATATATATATATATATATATATATATATATATATATATATATATATATATATATATATATATATAATATATATGTATGTATATTCAGTAGTGCCCAAAAATATATACTATTTAATAAAATATATACATATATAATTTATATATAATATATATTATATATATATATGCATAGAGATAGGAGAGAAATTTCGACGATAAATGGTTCCACACAGAAAATTATGAACACATATATAAAGTAATCTACCGGTTAATTTAGGTTTTTCGATGGAGACAACTACCAAATAAATACATATTATACGTAGACTTGTCCCACAGAAGAGGATAGCGAAAAATCAACGGGCATTTATTTCATTGGTGAAGAATGTTTTTGACATGGACTGGAACATACTATGTCTCCTAAAATAAGCTTAAATACACTACAATTAGAGGGTAATTGTATGGAAATTGTAAATATTAGTGCTCAGATGAGGCTAAAATAAATAAGCTGAAATGTAAAAAAGTAAGACAAGACAATTGCAACAATTGACGCCACCACCCTTCATTAATCAAAAATCGATTTTTGTCGGACTCTTCACTCTACAAATGACATTTTTGATGATGAAATAAACAGATAATCGAATTGAATGAAACAACCTGTTATGGAATGCTTATTTTCCACTTCCTAACATTATTTCGTAATTAACTGTCCAAGTTCTAACAAGTGATTTCGGCAAATGTATTCATAAATATAAAAACCATTCGAATTTCAAAGGTGACCGACAGGTTTTTGCATTGCCTAGCGCTATTGCTCTTCATATATCCTGACTATTTTGAACATCTTGGTCCTAACACTTCCCAGGCAGGTAAACAGTCCCAAATGCTCTAGTTTTTGTACATCTATTTGAATGTTCTATTTCACTTAGCCTCCTTTCTGGAAAACTTCATTGCCTTTGTGTGGTTTATAATAATTCTCACCCCATACACATCTCACTGGTTTTCTAATGCGCTAAGTAAAGATTGTATTCCCATGGTTAACTGGATAAAATAAGCTTTATCACCCGCAGACAAAGAGTTTTAAATTTTTATTCCCCGCCAAATTTCATTTACAGCTCCAGTTTTTCCCATACCTATTTTATTCTTTCCTCCTTGCATTATTTAATAACCACGGTTGCAATTGGAAAGTCCTGACTTACTCCACAGCATAATATTAGGAGAGACCTGGGCGAGTTGCAACAGTTTCTGCTTTATGAAGTTTGTATTTTTTTCCATCCAGCCAATATTTTAAATGGCGCAGTGTCCGCATTACCGCAGACGGTCACTGGAAACTATATTATATTTAATAAATTTCATTTCTTTTTTTTCGTGGTAATGTCAATGTTTCAACTCGCGAGTTCAAACAGGAAACGGTATATTTTACAATATCGCGATAAAAGAATTGTGAGGGAAGTACTTTCGCAAAATATAAAAAGCTTATCGTTGACCTACAATGGCAAGTGATGAAGCATAAAGTTTTTAATTCATTTTTTTGTTTAAATTTTTATCATTTTACAGTTAAAAGGGGCACCATATATTAACACCCATGATCGGGAGAGTGACTCTCATCCAATATGTCACAATTTAGTTTTGCGAGGCGAATTTTAAATGGTTAATAGCATTGAGAAAATTCGACCATCAGTTATAGACTAAAACAGTATCCGAGTGTCATCTGATGAAAGATCAAATCTTTCGGTATATTACCGTTAATGATAAAATAAACAAGCATCTAAAGACATGAAAAATTATCAGAATTTATGGTTCACGGGGTGACTGTAGGCACAGATCCCTCGCAACATTGTTCCACGTTCATTCACGCATGCCCGTGACATGTTACAAATTTTTCCTTTGTCGACACGTTCGAATAGGATACAGGTATGGGAAACTCTTACTCACTTCATTCCGCCCAACATGCCTATCCTTTTCCTACCGCTTCCTCACTTAACTATCGTTCTCCCCTTCATAAGAATTTTCACCATACCATTGTCTATCAAAATACTCTTTCCACCTTCCCTGCTTCTTCTTGTGGAGTTTAATTCTCTTTAATCTCTCCTCTCCCACTTTATCTCCTCCACCGTGACAAAAAAATATAATTAACAAAACACGTTTTTATGGATAAGTTTGATTATCCTGTAGCTATAAAGGATATACTGTTTTTCGATTGGCTTGAGCGTTGCGGAAAGAGCCTCGATGTCAAAACACACACAAATCTAAATTGCTTCCTAAGATGACACCATAAACTATTGATATTTCCATGGTACCTGCCCTATTAAAAATCTCATAACTTCAAGCATTGTAAGTATACATAGAATTAGAAGATTCACCGTTCACAGTAACATTAACCCCTGTTGCAAATCTTTCTTCCCATTCCAGTGGATTGTTCTGTCGCGGTAAATATGTATATTTTAGACTTCTCTCCGCTTTCATCATGGTCTTTCATGGAGAATGTGCATACAACCAACGAGTAACCTTAATTCTTCGATTGATATCCTCATTATTTGGAAATGTATGCTTTTCTAGCCCCAGGGCATATGATTTTATTCTAATGTGTCCATTGAATCATCGAAGCAATTTTCAAATTGATCCGGTAAAATTCATTTAAATTGTATATGCTGTATAGGCAGTATGTTTAAATTTTTTAAATTTAAATGAAATGAATGAAATTAATTTTTTTATTATTTTAATTAAACTTAAATTTTTAAACGCTGTGACAAAATCAATATTTTTCACGGCATTGATCTTTTTATCAATTTCCTTCTTCCGGGACATCGAACAAGAGCTTTTCAATTAACACGGAATGCATAATAATTTATGATTTAGAAACGGTAATTGACACATTCGCTTAACAGAGTTATAGGTATAATTTAAGCATGTAAAAAAACGTTCATTGTGTTTTTGGCCGGATGAAATGCAGTCAAAAAAGAGCCCGTTTCACTTTCAGCCCTACAGCACTCAACTGCCACATATATTGTGTGAGGTCAAAGAATATGAGATTGGAAAGTTACCGACAATCCGTTAGATCATGCAGATATACACATTCGAAGCCCTAGTTGACAGAAAACATTATTCGTATAAAATGCAAATCCCGAAACCAGAACACAATTTTGACCACATATTTTTATCAATAACTATCAATATACACATAAAAACTTACATATCCCTAGGATGCCTTAATGGTGAAATACACTGGATTCTAGAAGTTGATTTCAGCTATTTTTAAATTGTTAAGATATATATATTTCACCAGTAGCATTGATGGACAATGTTATTTAATTTTGAAATGATTACCGAGCAAATTTCAACGAAATGGAGATATTTTATGATCAGTAGAATATACAAATAGGCATAAGGTCGTGTTTTTAATTTGATCTTTTTCTTTTCACATCAAAACGTAGACGCTCGGAGTTCAAATAAAAAATTGTTATAAAGAATCACAATTATAAATACACTACTTATACTTGCCTAAAGTTCATAGATCACCATATATATTCGTGTGGATTCCATTAAACTACAGTCAAATTTCATTTTAAGGATATATTTAAAAATATAAACAGCATGGATAAGCTTTGCTGTTATGTATTATAACTAACTCATGAAATGGAGTAATACTTTTACCAAATCGCTTACTTATACAACCAGTCTGCAGGGGTCACTGTGTTAAAATGAATTGGGCATAGTGACCATAAAGAAATAAATTTTCCATATTGAACACAAAGCAAGTAAATCAACAAAAAACGAATTCTAACCGAGATTCATAGACAAGGAACAATATTCTGAGAAGAAATGATGACCCCACCCCAAAGGTACAACCCCTGCATGTGAATCAAATTTCACCAATTTCGCAAAAATATTAAAATCTCAGTACTTCGAAAATGTCGCCTGCACCTGAAGACAGAGTTAGGAAATGATATTGTTAACAGTTCCCCGACCAGTCACCATTATTATGAGACTATGAAAACTACATAACATGCGAAAAACGAACAAAGCTTAACATTCATAAATTAATTCAGTCGTCAATTACACATCTTCATCTCTTCCGGGGTCTGAGGGTTATATCACACAAAGAGATAGACGGACTGACAAAGCGAAATATAATTGCATTAGTATGACGTACAAATACACCACAGAACAGTTAGAAATGTGTCGGTTACAAAGCAGACATAATCGCTGTCAATACAGAAATTGATTCACACAATGGATACCCTCAGATTGTCGCCTCAGTCGAAGGTGGTCATCGACTGACCTCCCCAGCATATTTCCCACGCCGCCTGATAAGAGATCATCACGCTACGGTCGCGTGAACGGCAGGTCCTTTTTGGTCGAGTTTCGGAGCTCATTTGTTTGCAATGGGAGCGTCAGACTGCCACGTTTATTTCAGGCCAGAGCCGTAGCTGTCTGTCCCACGGTTACGGGTGATATGGGAGAGCACAGGGCCAGAAAAGTTGAGGGCAGTCGCGGTCGAAACGGTTCAGTAAAACTCCCACCGAGAAGTGATGTTTGTGCGTTTCGACAAGAATGGATTATATCAACCAACTCACATACTAATCTAGGAAAGGAAGAATAAATGAATTACTTCACAGAGGCATTAATCAATTTCCAAATTATGTTATAAAAACGCTCAAAAATTGCAGTTCCGAAGAGAAAAATAGTTTCATACATGGTCAATCATTAGCATCACAACCAGATGACCTGAATTTTTAATTGGATACGTGTTATTGCGGAGATTTGCACCTGCTTTCATAATTCACTCGTCGACATTGAAATATACATGTGTCATAAAAGTCACAGAGAGATGGGAATATCAGAGGAAAGGAGTTAGTTGTCGTGTAACCAAGCTACACCCAGGAATACGGCACTGGATACCAACAGCGTGACCATACGAGGAATGAAATATGAAGTCTGACTGTGAGCACATGATATACCTAAATATTATTAAAAACAAGCACGACTCCTCCCCCTTTAGTCAGATGATTAATTACGCTGATAAGGACTTATCAGCATTTGTAAAATATTTCCGAACATCAGTTGTGAAATTTATTGCTGAATTGTTTAAAAGTTAATTTTATTCAGCTTAGGAATTTATGCACGACTAGTAATAATACATTAAAGATTTTCACTACCTCAAAGACCAAAAATAAAATACCAAAAAGTAAACATATTTAGCTGTTGAAATAAAATTGTTCCTTTCACCATTTTAAGTATAATTTTCGCAATACCATGGGAATGGAAACGCAAATGACAACTTACATCTATAACTGCACGTTTTGCATCCTTAAAGAAGAAAATAACAGTTGGATTCATTTGTTTTTTATTTTGAATATAATAACATGTGTTGGATTTGTATTTGAACAAAGAGATGGATAGTAGTTTAGATCGAGAAATCTTCGAAAGCATGATTCAACGTTAAGAACGAGGTGCCGTCAAGTTCTTCAGTATCCCAATTTTTCAATCGAGACTGAGGGTAACCAGAAAGTTGTGGGTAAGCGTAAAATATGCGCTGGTTATTAATATAAGACGCAGATGGTTGCACTGCCTAGTGAAGAGAGGTTATATTTTAGCTATTTCTAGTATGAAATGAAAGGCGTTTTTAAATACTTAAAATGGAGTAGTTTAGTATGCACGAACACCGTGTAATCATCCGTTTTCCCCACAAGCATGTAATCTTAACGCCCATCGAATTTCATCGGTATTTGAGTGCGTGATGCGGCGATGGGTGAGAAAAATACGTGTTCGTGGGTGCGTGACAGTCCACAGGAGACCACCGAACGTCGTGTTACAATCACTAACTATACCATGCCATAAGAAGCCATTCCTATCATCATGAACCACTTCGGTGGATTCCAAGAAGGCAGAAGATGAAATCATAAGGTAATTCTTAATTTAGCTTGAATATGTACTTCACTCGTGATTTAATGGAGCAAATTCCTATTGGATAACAGTCATTAAATGCCGAGTCGAAGCGACGACATCTTTCCGAGCACTATAACCGCTGTATAATTTAATTATTTCGCTTACCCCGTGTATCAGGGGCTGTATATGGTTAATTTATTTACCGGCTGACCTGAAATAAGAAATAATCCTTTCTAGTTCCATATCTTTGAGTGGGTTGGAATGAAATAAATCCTTTAAACTAGGCCCTTTTTCACTGGATCGTTATGAGCAGTCAGCATACCTCTACATTAAAAGTTTCGGGAACTCTACGTGACATTTGGTGACTGATCCTCGAGGTTAACGGTTTTTAGCAACCATTTTCTGCCTCTGGCTAGCAAGTTTTACATTTTCCAGATAGGCAGTAACTTAATCACCCGCTGACCACAAGTTTTCTAAAGACACCCATAAGCGCGTCATTATGGGAACCGGAAGTAGAGTGATAGAAATTTGCACACATTCGCAGGGGTCGCTGACCCAAATTTCAATTCACAAGAGAAGAAAAAAAAAGCTAAGCGGAATGATTCATTTAGTTGGCGTGACATTAACTGCTCCAATTCCCGCTGACTCGGTGATTCTTAAAAATATCATGGAAATACATGTGTGTCTGTGTGCGTGTATATGTACGAACTCATGTTTATATATACACATATATATATATATATATATATATATATATATATATATATATATATATATGTCATAGGGTCTAAGGAATAAAAACTGTATCCTAAAATATATGCCGTCTAGATTTTATTCGTTTGTAACGTCAATTTCAACACTGATATCGTTGATCTGGCGGCAAGGGAATCGATAAATAGCCCTCATTTACAGGCTATTTCTCGCCCAGATGTGTTTTCACGGAGCAGCGTTTAGTTTAATGTTTCTTTATCACATATTTTTGCCCCATTTTTTTCTACTTTTACCATGCCAAGATATTAATAGGAGATAGAAAACAGCCGGTAGTAATTCGCATTTTTAATCTGATACTTTCAAATCGCCGCAAAACCATTTGCTAGCCTAAAAACATTACTGCAAATAGGTCAGATGTGAGCTCCCTTTCTGATTCATTATGTGTGTGTGCAGGTGTCTACGTGTGCGTTTATATATATATATATATATATATATATATATATATATATATATATATATATATATATATATATATATATATATATATATATATATATATATATAATTTATTTATATGTAAATATATATATTTCTAAGCACATATTCCTTGACGCCTTCTTGCCCTTTGACACCTTCCCTCGATAGGTGAAACCATGTAGAATTACTCCGCATTGAAGTAGATTTCTCGAAAGTAGATAAAACTAAGAAAGAACTGAATATCCAAAAATTAAGGGAGAATAATGCGATGGACTGGACAATAATTGAATAGTATATCTGAATAGTTAATGGTAGAGAAAAACAGGAAAGAATCTGCAGCGCTTTTACTATTAAGATTTCAATAATTAAACACAGTATCTCTTAAAACAGATAAAATAATACGCAAAAGATCAACCATGTATAAGGCATATTATATATATATACATAAATAATAGCGAAAACTCTGATTATAAATGATACGACAATAAGATAGCGGTGTGGAGGAATTAAGACTTCAAGCATTAGGATAAATGGCACGAAAGCGGACCTAGGGTCTAAATCCCGGTCTGGGAAAACGTTCACATTGATAGCGAGTTATAAAAACTCCAGGTGTCTCATATCTCGTTCTGAGGATAGCTATCAAAACTGCAATACAATTTACAAATCCTCATGAAACAATTACAGCTGTAATATAAATCTTTCAAGAACATTTCATCTTTGAAAATTAAACCTGATAATTGTTTTAACATATTTATTTCCACCTGAAGCTCTTACTAGAGTAAACTAAGTGGACTTGAAAATTCACTTGTCCATTTAAAAAATGTGGTATTGTCTATGTATATGTGTGTATCCGTATTAATCTAAGAAAACAGAGAGATTTAAAAGGATAATCTTGTCGAAATAAAATTAAATAGCAACCCTTCACGAGGAAACGACAGTTTAGATCACTTTTTATGGACTCCAAACGCTCTTTTCCCGAAAAAAAAGAGCAGATACCCATCTTTTTTCTAAGAAAAATAATTAGACATTAAAGAGCTTGCATCCGACAAAAGGAGACAATAACATCAACCTAAAGAAACTATTTGAAAGGAAACCGTTGGATAAAAATTTTTTGATTGAAATTAAGTGACATTGACGATTTTTTAATAAATACATTATGATATATAAGTAATAGTATTCATTTATTTTTGCTCTAAATGAATCATTGATACCAACCACTACCATCCACACACTTCTCTATCTTAAGATTAAGAATCTATTTTAAACCTAAATATATTTTTATTTTCGATGACAAAAACTCAAAATTAACATATCGGTGTTTACTCTATTGATTTTTCTGATACCATTTTTTTAAATTTTGCATTGAATAAATGTGGTGCTTTGAGAAAAAACGATCCTTTGCGCCATAAGGGGAGGAGATAACTTAGGTACCTCCATAAATATTTTACTTTTATCACGAGACTTAAGTATGCCAATGCTTACCTTAGAAAAGAGAGAGAGATAATTAGCTAAAACTTTAATTACTCCTGTCAAGTTAATACCGAGAGATGCCGAGATTCATTGGTCGTGCTTTTCATTATTCTTCTGATATATTGTACAGCAACGGCGAGCCTCCAAACTATGCAACCCATCAACCTTGTAGGTAACTTTAATATTTGCGATAATTTGTTACGAAATTTAAAACGTTGGTATTGCGAAAATATTTAAGAAGAAAACTAGAGCAATATTCGAGTAATATCACGTATCCATACGAAGTTAACATGAAGTCGAAAGAAGTTGCAAATTTGTATATGGCAATAACTGCAAAAAACACGTCACGGAAAATGTGACCGGTATGTGCAATTTTACGATACGATGCAATTGCGACGCACGATATGAAAGAAGATGATCAATTTGTGTTCGCTCAAAATTTGTGCAGTTTTCCCATACATCTGAAGGATTGAGGTCCATCAATTTGCTTCGTCCTATGATGTCTTTTTCGAACGCCTTAAAGCACTATATCAAACAGGATTGGCAGCAACATTTGACCAATGACTATTAATGATCATCCCGAATTATTTTTCAGAGACTGCCTATAGTTTCAGGCTAGCTTTTGACATTTTTTTCCATGTCCACAGGACCCTCGAATCCAATCTCCCCGAGAAGGAAATGCGTGAGGCGGACGAAGACAAGTGAACAGCACGCGACCGACGAGTCGATAATCGAGGCGAGGAAGCGTCACGATCAAGCCTGCGTGTCTGTGTGTATTCCTCCCCCTCCAACTCCCTTTCTCCAACCCCCAACCTTCTCCTAAAGTCCTCTTCCCGCCTCGGGAATCCCAGAGGGGCATTATGTCCGGAGTGCGTTGACACGGTCTAGAGGCTATATGGGTCATCGACTGCTATACCCGTGGAACGCCATGCTTCCCGAAGAGGGGTTGTAAAAAAGCTATCAATGGCGTAGGGGAAACCTGTTGTGTGGGCAGAGGGTGTAGCAGCATATGGGGAAGGGCACATTTGCCGAAGCGTAAGGTCCAAAAAAAAAATTCAATTCGTTATAGTGGGACTAGAAACGCTTTCGATGAGCGTGTTATTGGCCTAGTTGGCTTCAGCGAACAATTTGCCGTGGAGTGCGATCCCAAAAAAAATGAAATTTCCTATGTCCATTGTTATTTATCTATATTTTTATGTAATTGGATATTCCCTACATTATTGCGAACTAATTTTCACTGGTATGAAAGATCAAAAAGAATGATAGGGTGGGAATAATACATAAATAAAGGTAAAAAGACGCCTAAGAGATATCGATTCAATTTTAGAGATGTGACAAAAGTGTGGGGCGAATTGCCATGGAAAAAAAATTTGACGCTAGGTATAAAGGTCAAGTAGTATTAGTAGGAGTTTTAAAGGAGGTGACTGACAGCTAAGGTCATTTGCACCATTAGGGACGGATGGGAAATATTTTTTTTTTAAATAGCAGCTGTAACAGAATCGAAAGTGAAAGGATTGAAAGAGTAATACAAAATGACAGATCAATGAGAATTAGTGGTGACGACAGATATATCCTCAATACAATACTTAGTTTATTATAACATGGTACAATTCTCAAAAAAATACCGACTAGAAATGGCACGATTTTTTAAAACAAATAATAAGAAATTACTCTCAGTTTGAGCGTAAATCGCTGATAAAAACTACAAATGTCGAATAGTATTGCAAAAGATAGTACGAAATAAATTTTAATTTTTAATATTAATACGTTATACTCACAGATGTTAACATATGGGTTAAAATTTGAATGTAAGAGTCAGAGAATCTGACCAGAATACATAATGGGGATTAGGACTTATGACATAAGGATTAGGTTTAGAATGGAACAAATAGAGAATTACCTGTATTGCCACACATACTCGTATTAACAAAATCTCTGCAGCCCTAACTGATTGTTAATATTTTAAAAATTGATCGAAATTATGAAACACATCCGAGAAATTAAGGGAGTGACCGCTCTGAAATATTGGTGTGCAAATGAAAAATGAAAGATCCAATTTCAAAACAAGAAAGCACTGACTATAAACCGGAACAGCTAGGCGGATGGAAGATAATGGAGGATACCATTCGTAATGACGTGACGTGGTCACATGAAAGTTGAGTAATATATCATCGTGTCGGTTTTTTGAGGGAAAATGGGTATCAAAAATCGTACTACTCGTACTTCATTCTGAAAGCTTCATTAAAACATAGAGAATGGAGGAATTGCAGATTTTCAGCGTCGATTAGAAAAGAGAAAACATACTCAGGGAAGTCCTCCCAGTTCTTAAATTAGCATCCAATAACATTCCAGTTATAGGTCGAGAACTAGATGCCTCTAACCAGTTAGATAGTTACATCTCTTCCATTCCATTCCCCAACTATCTCATGCAATCCATTGAAATATTCTTTATCAATATTATAAGCATGCATACATACTTTATATTATGTATTCATAGTCTCCATCCTTGAATTTTTGGAAGGCCTTGTGTATCTTTATTTTCCCTCAAATTTGATGAGGGAACCAAATAAATTTTACTCATGATAAATTCAAGTTAGTGACTGGAGGTCAGCATTTAAACGAAAGCAGGGAGAGTGCATAGGCGAGGCGATGGCCTAACTTCGACCCTTGGCCATTTCAGGAGGTATCCATCTCTTTGGAAGATAGCGGAAATCCACCTAAACTAGTGTCCCGTGACAACGCGATGGACACAAACAATGGCATAATGAGCTCTGGCGGGTTTCAGCCCGATTTCAACGACCGTTGTACTCAGTTTGGAGTGGGGAGTGGAGTTCCACTGCTCGTTCTCCATCACGTGAAATCACAGCTTATTCACGGGAGCATTAAAGCTCAGTACAAAGAACATTGTGACTCCTGACATATAGGTCGAAAATTTGAGGATGAAACTGAGATTAGGGAATTTTAAAAACATCGAAATATAATGAAAGCCTAGGTGCGTACATTATATTTCGATAATGGAATGAAAGCATAGGTTGAAGGGAAACTACAGGTATAACTATAGAAGCAAAGTTTGCGAATAAATTTAAGGGATATGAGAACAGTAGATAAAAAAATTGAGGTAATCAAAGTTTTGAAACAAATGGGAGGAATGTCCTCAAATACGGAGCAGCTGAGTAATAAAATATTAACATTGGAGATAAATCTTATCAAAATATTTGCCTGCAAGTCAGGTGCTAACGTCAACAGATTCATGATGCTTGTAGTCAGAGGGTAGAAGTAAAAATTTTACAGGATCAATCAGAGGAAGTAATTTAGATTTTTGCAGGAATAAAACCTTCCATGATGTTCCAGGAAGTAAACACTCAATCGGAAATTTATGGTAAGCAAATGGAGTGAACAATTTAAGTGTTAAATCAAATGTTTTCAAGGAAAGTGATGCATTCTAAGAAATACCCGGCTCAAACTCTTTTATAATTACATGGAAAATGCGTGGAAATACAGGAAATACTTATTCAAATATATGATCAAATGGTTAGAGAAGGTATATGAACACCATCATCAAATCATAAAGCTACGCGGAGGAATGAAGGATGCAATTCAGCTCATAATCTAACGTTTTTGTAGCGTCAATTTTAATTTTGAGATATTGCTGAAGTAGAAAAAGTCAATGACTATGAACTGTCGAGAATTTGTCAACTGTCAAAAATCTACTTGAAATTGAATATCAGTGGAGTCCAACACCCAACTGATAACATGTTAAGTGGAACTTAATGGAAGATAGCAAAGCGGGAACGGTTGTAAAACATTTTCAAAAAGATGAATTTAGAGTTGAAGAAGAAACAACAGAAACGGAAATGATTAGGAATCCATGAATATCGAGCATCTGATTGTAAATATAAGAGATATGAAACTGACACAATGTAAAATACATGGTTTTGGAGGGATATGGTGACTCGCTTGGAGGAAACTAACAAAAAAATAAACATTGATGAGAGACAAATATGGCAAATATCACTTGTGAAAAGAGGAGTGAAATGGAATGGCGGAATTTTAGAGTAACGTGTATGTTAACAGAGACGATGTTAAGTTAACTGATAACATGTTAAGTGGAACTTAATGGAAGATAGCAAAGCGGGAACGGTTGTAAAACATTTTCAAAAAGATGAATTTAGAGTTGAAGAAGAAACAACAGAAACGGAAATGATTAGGAATCCATGAATATCGAGCATCTGATTGTAAATATAAGAGATATGAAACTGACACAATGTAAAATACATGGTTTTGGAGGGATATGGTGACTCGCTTGGAGGAAACTAACAAAAAAATAAACATTGATGAGAGACAAATATGGCAAATATCACTTGTGAAAAGAGGAGTGAAATGGAATGGCGGAATTTTAGAGTAACGTGTATGTTAACAGAGACGAAAACTCTTGCAATTTTCCACTCGATAAAGATTTATTTGTGACTAGTTTTGATGCATCACATCATTTTCAAATGCTAGAGAATGACACTTGAAAATGATGCAGTTGATTGAGACTAAAGGCAAATAAATCCTTATTAAGTGGAACATTGCAATAATCTTCGTCCCTGTTATTATGAAAGAGTTCCACCACATCACACCTGAATCTGTAATTTATATTTTAAGTGTTAGATAAGACGGACAAATAAGGGTAAAAAGAAAAATCCTTATTAAATGCAGACAACATATGAATTTTATGAAGCTCTTAGTAGGGCTATAAAAAACTATTTAAGCAGAACGAAAACAGAGGATATCATCTTGAACATATAATTTAAATTATTTCGTCGTAAAATTCACCCTGTGGCATGATCTGGACTTTTAATCATTGCGGTACTGATAGTAATCTGTTTTCTTTCCTTCCTTGATTTCCTTTGGGTTGAACCCTTCCCTGTTATATCTTCATAAAAGTCTCAATTCCATATTTTCGTTCCTATATCCTATCTGGATAGCATATGTACTACCTAGTGAGCAGCGTAAGAGTGATGGAGGGATCAACCAAATCTTTCCTAAATATCCCAGGACTATTATTGAGGGCTCTTATCACGCAGGTAAAGTTTGTAAATAGGGCTGGGAAGAAATGCAAAATCAACGGATCAGGGCAACATATGTGTACACTGGGGAAATATTTCCAGGCGAGATACTTTTGTGCTAGAAGGAGTATATTTTATGTGTAAATCCTCAGAATTATCCTGGTAAAGTTATTTTTTCAACTCCTTCGCTCAACCCTGATGTTATTAGTCCTGATTTGATTTTAATAATGAATCTAAGAATTCGCTTTCGAGGAATTACATTAGTACTCATACTTTTGCTATATACTATGATACATTATTGACTTCACTCTTACGAAAAGGGATTAATTTTTCCTTAAGTTCTTCATCAAATATATTTTTTCGCATTTATAGAGGAAAAATAATTCAAGTTTTAAATGATTTCAATAAATGACATTTCAAATTATTTCAATATATCGGTGAATTTCAAGTAACATTCGGTAACATGTGAGTACTAAACGAGAAAAGGCAAATTCACACATTTTCTGAACGAAAAAATAAATTTTACTCCTTGTCTAAGAATATGCCTAAGAAAATTTTTTTTCATAATAAATGCAAACAAGGCTCGTTAGAGTGTTTAGTTGACATATTTCTCTAAGTTAGAGGTTGAAGACATATGTTCATAGACAAAAAATGCTTAAATCAATATTCCCTAACAACCCCAGAAGTTTGACACAGCGCTCTTTAAACTCCCTGTCAAAATTCTGAGTTTGGATGCAATGTGAAATCCTCCCATGCACACAATCTCGAAGTGACTGACATGGTACCGTGTAAAATTTTGAATCTCTGTTAAATAATATTATTCTGGATTGTACCGGAGGAAATTTTGCACGTCGTAATTTTTTTTCGATTCAATTTCAATCCTAAATTCGAACAAGATAGTCATTATAACTTAAGTTCTATTGAACCATAAGTTTGATTCCATTTGCAGCAAAGTTATTGCAAGGAATTGCTTTAGAAAGTTGTATAACAATGTAAACAGTTAACTGATACCATTTTTACAATGAAAACATAAATAGAAAGAAAGAAGAATACTCTAGTACGGATGTATTTTCATTTATCCTTTATTATACGAGGGTCATCCGGAAAGTAGTACCCGTTCGTGAAATAAAGACACAAAAGTAAATATTAACAAACATAAAAAATTTTATTTGAAAGAGGATACTTTAAACTACTTCTCAACATAATCTCCAAGCAAATTAAGGCATTTGTCATAACGTGTGACAAGTTTGTGTATTCCTGCTGCATAGTCCTTCGCCGCCAGCTCATTGAGATACAGGGTCACTCCTTCTTTAAGTTCTTCATCGCTGTCAAATCTTTTTCCTGCCAAAAAGTCTTTAAGCTTTGTAAAGAGATGAAAATCTGAAGGGGCCAAGTCCGGGCTATACGGTGGATGGTCGAAAGTTTCCCATTTGAATTGCTGCAAAAGTTTTTGTGTTATCCCAGCTGCATGAGGCCTGGCATTGTCATGAACGAGAATGACACCAGTAGACAATAGACCTCGCCGCCGATTTTGTATTGCCCGCCGTAATTTCTTTAATGTTTCACAATACGCATTGGCATTAATAGTGTCTCCACGGGCCATAAAATCTATAAGCAATACACCTCGTCGATCCCAGAAAATGGTTGCCATGAGTTTCCTGGTGGACAGAACTGTCTTGAATTTTTTTGGTTTGTTTGGTGAATGAGCATGATGCCACTCCATTGACTGTCGTTTACTCTCAGGTGATGCATAACAAACCCATGTTTCGTCACCAGTAATTATGCGAGTCAAGAAAGAGTCTCCTTCATCAGAATAACGTCCCAAAAACGTCAGTGCTGCAGCCATACGCTTGGTTTTGTGCTCATCTGTAAGCTTGCGAGGGACCCATCTTGCACAAATTTTTGCATAATGCAGATGGTGTTTAACAATTTCATGAACAATTGTTCGAGAAACATTGGGAAAATGCTCACAGATGTCATCAATTGTGACGCGCCGATCGTTCCTCACGAATTCGTCAACTGAGCTCACCAGTTGGTCTGTAATGACAGACGGTCTCCCCGAACGCTCATCGTCGTGTGTGTTCCCCCTCCCCATGTTGAAGTTGCGACACCACCGCCGAACAGACGACTCGTCCATTACATTGTCTCCATACACCTCCTTTAATTGGCGATGAATATCACATGGGCGAACGTTTCTTGCATTGAGGAATTTAATCACTGCCCTCACTTCACAACTGGCGGCGTTCTCAATTTTTTTAAACATTGTAAACAATCACAGAAACAACACAGGCAATGCTAGCGTCACGCAACTTGGCTCAGAGAAGGCAGACAAGCCACTGAAGCTATCTGACCTCGTCCAGCGGCTACTCGCGTCGTCAGCACTTCATGCGGCACGAACGGGTACTACTTTCCGGATGACCCTCGTATTTTGATAGCATACCAAAATGTTGAATACCTGACCATAATGAGGACAGGATTGATTAAGTGGTTGGAATTAGTGGAGTGGAAAATTCTGAGAAAGATGCTGGGACCTCGAAGATCGGATGTTGGTTCTTAAGAAAATGAGGAGACCAAGGCATAATTAAATGGAAACTATTTCAGATAGCATTAGGAAATGAATAGTTGTACTATGTCAACACACCTACCAAATGGACCAGGGTATACTTACAAATAGATATTGAAATGCTTTTAATCAGAGAACCAAGAGTTTCAATAGGTTGAAATAGACATGCAGGAAAAGGTGTGTAGGAAACAGACCTGTGCAACGGAAAACCTCCAAATCCAGAATTGAGAGCACCAAGGGTTTCCGGACCCCGGGTCGTTCAACAAGTTGCCCAGTGTTCTACACACTGAAC
The DNA here is from genome assembly GCF_022747635.1 of Hetaerina americana. Lineage (NCBI taxonomy): Eukaryota > Metazoa > Arthropoda > Insecta > Odonata > Calopterygidae > Hetaerina > Hetaerina americana. The sequence goes on along the minus strand of NW_027286070.1, from coordinate 20,477,902 downwards.
TACCACGTCGTTCTGTTTAAGGCGATAATTATCGTATATTCTATCCGAGGTTCTACCATGGTCAAAAGAAGTTAAGGCATCATCTTGGAGCAGGATGGTAAGTTATCAGTCTAAATCCTCTCATTCTATAGATTGGATAGGGATCGATTCCAGTTTCAAGGTTGAGAATTGGATGGTGTTGATAGGTGTTCATATTCAAATGCAGCCGTTACATGGACGACATGGTTTGCTTAATATTGAAATTAGTAGTCATTCAAATTGGGTAGATAATACAAGGTTTGCACGCATAAAATTATCGGGAACAATATTTTCCTGATCTGTGCGTGAAGTGCTGAATTCAGACCGTCGGTTAAGTGTGCAAATAATCGCAGATCATATTGACATTGATGAGATGACAGTGCACACCATTATCACTGAAAATTTGGCGATGCGATGTATCTGGGCTAAACTCCTCCCAAAGGGCTAGAGAGTTTGAGCCTTCAAGGTAACCGACTTCCTGACGAAAACATACATCGCAACGATTCCCCAACCCCCTTACAGTCCCTACTTAGCACCAGCAGGCTATTCCCTATAAAAGTGAAATACTCCTTGAAAGGACACCACCATGGGACCTTGAGTGCCGTTAAAGAAGCTTACACGTGAACCCTTAAGGACCTTCTGGAATCCACCTGCCAGGGAGCCTTGCAGTCGTGGAAAATCCGCCGGTAAAAGTATTTCGACGCTCAAGGAATGTACTTTGAAGAATTTTGAGACATTGTAGCGACATCTGAAATAAATTTAAGTTTTCAAAACTTTTCCCGATAATTTTTATACGAACCATGTGATTCTATTTTCCTAAAGAGGAACGTCATAAACGGGACCCAATGACAGAGTTTGTAAATAATATTTTTTGGAAAAAATATTTTTTCTCAAAATAAAACTCACTATTTCCCCATATTGTTTGAAAAAACGCCTCATGAAATCCTTTGCCTTGTTTTTCATAGGATCTCTTTAAAAGTTGGACTTAATTTAATCATCTCTTTTTTCCAACATTATTTTCTATAACTTTCTCCTTTCAAAGCCATTAAGTTTCCCTATGGTATGAATGTTTTCCACGATGAACAAGATGGTGTCACAAATGATTGGTATCCTTTCCTTATTTGAGAGAAAATATTACCATAATTTTCTTCTAGCGCTCAAATTTTCATTTTGTTTGATACTGAAAAAGAGTTAAATGTGCAATGCACTAGTATTTTTATAATAACAATTATACACCTAAAAATATATTATTTTTATAATAACAATAAACAAACAATTATACTCCTAAAAGTAAACTAATTTTATGCATTCGATTGTCCGGCAATTTTGGCATTTCCCAAAATATTTTTCATCATTGTTACAATTGCTAAGAATTCCATTGCAGACCGTTGTGTTGGACAGAAGTGGAATCGTCCCCATATAGTTCCTATTAATGAGCCAAAATTCATTGGTAAATATATTTAACATTTCCCGATAGGAATCCCTTGTATCCACTCACCCGCACGCCACGCAGCGGCACGTAAGTGAAGTTATTGGTCTCGGCGGAATGCGATCGCTGGTCTGCGGCGCCGATGGGGCCGACCACGGGCGCGAGGTTCGATTGGTTCCTCCTTGGGTCCATCCAAGGAGAGTTATGGTTCCACGCAACCGGGCTGTCCGGCCTGAAATGTAAGGAGATGCACTGTCAAAGAGGGACATTGAAGAAGAATGAAGTTTGAGCAATGCATGCCTGTATATTTCATGTTCCCGTTTCATTGAAATTTTATGATTTAATAGGTGATATAACTTTCAAAAATTTACTTCAACACATTATTATAATTGTGTAAAAGTTTCATTCAAGGAACACTCTACATGGAATAACAAGAGAGTAATTTTTGCTTCAATAGTATCATAAATGCCGTCATAACATCAAAGTGTAAACATGACTTTTGAGTAGAACAAAACATGAATTATTGGAATGATTTTGATGCAGTAAATAATAACAAAATATCACTGCTGCAAATAAATTGAAATTATTTCACTTCTTTACTGTATTGCATAAATTTTAAATTACAATGCGATGTATGTATATGGCTTGTTTGAAGTTTTCTCATTTATTAAACTATGATTTATTAAACCAAAAATTTAATTCATTTCATGATATAATATGTCTTCTTCATGTGATTGGCCACTTCGGTCAACACTCTCCTAAGGTGTATTAACACCTTAGGAGGATTGTATTATATAAGTAAATTCTATGTCTGGCACCATAATATGCTTTGAAAAAGCATTAGTACCAGTTCACTTTGCATGCAAAAGCTACTTTTAATGATATAAATTCAAACCGTTGAAAGAATCACTGAAACGTTTTTTTGAGTGAACTTCGGGAATAACTATTTTCAAAATTACCTTCAGACAGATTCTCAATCTTGGTTAAACGTTTTAAACAAGCCAAAATTCGGGATACAAAAACGGACATTTCTAACAATGCATCCTCCCTCCCACCTCCCCCTCCCCCCTCTCCCTTCCCCCTGCCCCAATTTCTACACCACTCCTCTCCCTCCAATTTCATTACTCGTTTGACATCGAAGAGTGCTACCGTACTGGCGTCTTCTCGCTTTCAAGCCCTTACTCGCCCCGCTGATGGTCACCGGCTGACCGAAATAACGTCATTGGAGCCATCTAAGTTTCTATTATTGGCTATATGAATTAACCTAATTTCATATCAACAATCGTTTAAACTTGACAAATTTGGCATTGATTTAGTTATGATATTGAATACAAAACCTCAAAAATTTTCCAGTGCTATGGAAAAACTTTTTTTAAGAGATTTACTATCACGCATTTTTTTATCAGACTCATGAGTTCAAAACATTAAAGTTTAAATGTAATAGTTTATTTAGTGCATCAGTTTTAATAAAGTACGCTCAATTGCAAAATTCGTATGAGTAATCATTCGTTAAGTCATTAGCCAAGTTAAATCAAGGAAAAATTCATACTTCAGACTTCCATCCAGGAATTTTCGATTGTGTGTGGGTATGTATCAGGATGATATCTGACGATGACGGCCGTGCCGTCGACACTTCAGAACAATATATATGAGAATCCTCTCTTTGTGTTTCTGTTTTAAAAATCTATATCAGTTTCTCAATATATTTGTGCATCGCCGAAGATCGTTGTATTTCGAAGAGATATAGTAAAGGTATATATAATGACATATATATATATATATACACATAAAACCTTTCACCGCTCCTTTATGCTCGCCGATGTTTTTACCTTCATTCAGAAATAAGCATAAAGAAATATGGCCAAGGAGAAACATAGAAATAAATATAAACAAGCGCTAAACAAATTAGAGGATAGCGTATGGTAAACCTTTTTTATGATTGCTCCTGTCTCAGCAAATTTCATATGAATTATCCACTTAATACAAAACCGAGTTAATACCAGAAGTAACTCCATTTTTAGTATAAATTTTATTACGAAGTAGAAATAAATTAATACGATACTTCATTATTTTGGCATTCGTTACAGTTTAAAGAGCTACTGGAACTTTTGTTTAAAATATGTATGAGAAGAAGGCCAAAGTATATTGATACAACAAATGACAACAGTTGAAAATTATCGAAAAATGTAAAGGTAGTAAGGAAATTTCTAACATTTTATGAGAATTTAATTTACGCTCTGACCAAAATTTAGGCTTCTGAGCAGGTGAACTTAGTTTAAAAGTATGATTAATGTTTTAAGTAAAATGCAGATACTGAATAGCCAAAAATTGGCTAGAGTCATCGGACATGCTTACAAAGATTCATTCTTGCATAATAATTATTACATTCATTATATGTATCATTTTTCTTAATATGAAGTTTGTTACATTTATTTCTCACAAATAGCAGCTGAGACACTCTGAAGAAAGGTTTGACTCAAGTTAAATAAGAGGGTTATTTTTCAAGTTAGTTCCGTTTGGCCACAATATAATACATTTGTTAGAAAAAGTTTTTATTGACGGTATTTCCTAGCTATGTAAATTCTTTTACAATTGTATTAATATCGCCTCGGAATTCATGTATATTTTTTGCTAGGAGGCAAACAAAAACCTTTCTGGTCTAGACAGATTACCCGGGTGTATATTTTTGGTGTTTAAGAATATTAGCTTATAATTATTATAAAAAATCTGCTCTATAGAAATAGAGATTAGTTGATGCTATATTTTAGGACATGAATGCCCACTTTTACATTTTCCCCTCTTCCCATTACAAAACATATGCACTTTTTAATTAAAAATCTAATTATAATGAAATACTTCTTGTCTGAACAAACAAATTTTCTCCTTTTTCGATTTTTCCACGAATTTGGAGACTGAAGGGAAAACTGATCAGGGAAATTAATAAAATTTAAAAGAAAATGGTTAAATGCTTGGTGTTTTACAATCCGTAACCTGTATCATGAAAGTATAGCACCCAGTGGACAAAGCAAGCGATGCATTATATCTTTTTTTTGCAACGTATTTGACTGGCATCAGATTACTTTTAAATGGAATAAAAATAAGAACTGGTGTTTGAAATGATATTTCCAAATGTTAGAAAAGTATAACTGAATGAATAAACAAATTATAAATACGAACTCGAGAAGAATAATGTATATTGCTCAGCATACTACCGCAGTGAGAAGCGTTCATTATTTATGGCATGTTAGGGCAACGGGTACATTGAACCTCATCCCTACCCCCCCCCTCTAGATTTTCGACATTCCCATAAATTCAACCTTATTGATTTATTTTCACAGTTTGGCCATTTAAATCTACCAAGAATAATTTCTCGCTGGCGTCCCAAAAAAGAGGCATGGAGCAGAGGTAATGTACGCGTAATAAATAATGAGAAAACTTTCGTCTAGTCTATCCTTTCTGCCATCCCCCACTCCTAGATTATGTATAGGCGGCCGTATTTTGCCGTTTTTCCTCTGAATTCGCGGCATGCAGCACTTTTCAATTCATCCATTAGACCATTCATACGAAACTCCCGAGCCTGAAGTATTCCGTTTAGAATAGCCGCATGCAAGGGGAAGAGTTTTGAATAATTGACAAGTGACAGGCGAATTCAGAAAGGTTTGATGGGTGGGGTAGAAGTGCGACAGGAGGTTCTTCACCCTTCACTCGCAGAGCGCAGTCACGGGAAGAGAATTTACGGCATCGATTTCTTAAGTATACTTAAAGGGAGTGCAATAGTCCCCATAAGAACGGACAAAAGGTACAGCCGACGGTCGGTGGTGTTGAGACATCACCCGTATGTGGATGTGGCGTGCGTACGAGGATATTTAATGGCTGCCAAACCCCAATAGGTTAGTGTTGCGAGAATGGTGCCTCAAGTAATTTTCAACCATTACAGAGAGAACTCCATTACCCTCATCGCCGTCGTCGAGAGAAGTGTATACTGGATAGCAACACATCATAACATCCAAGACAGCCATCGATCCAATTTACAAGGAAAACGAGTGCAACAAGTCTCTTTCATGTCGCTGCAAAGTGAATTCTCGAAGAGTGCTCAAGGAAAAAAAACGATAGGCAATGACTATGAATACTAGGATAGACTTAGCTGCCCTCAAGCTATTAGGTAGTTTCGAAAAGCTCCTGTTCCCGCCGCAATAGTTTGTAATTTAAAAAATATTTTGCATGCAATTTATTTCTTCTCATCTCGTTTCTTTATATCTTGCTTGAGGTGTTGGATAATCAAAATTATTTGAAGATATTATCATTCTAATATCGGCACGGTCCTTCTATTAGCATGTACAGGAGCAGAGTAGCAGAGGGTGACGTTTGCTGATTCCCTTGGCAAAAGAATTTCAATGCATCTGAATTTTCCGCAAGGACCCTTCTAATAATTAGAAAGAATTTGTATTTAAATTTATGAGACCCAAACCAAAGATGAGATGTGTTTGATTTTATAGAAAAATATGCCGCTGTGCATCTATTAAATCTGGTTTGTCAAATCCTTTTGCTCCATAAAAGTAAAATAAAAAAAATAATATTTCCATTGACTCTCAAATAAATTATATATATATATATATATATATATATATATATATATATATATATATATATACGTATAAATATACATATATTTATTTATTTATATCTACCTCTGACCTCCGTATATATGTATATGAAAGATTAGGGTTAGTCATCACCAACACTTGTTTTCAAAAAGGCCAGGTTAGTCAGAGAGGTATCACATTATATTCTGGTTATGTATAGGTTCAGAAACAGTGTGATAAAGTCGCACAGCTTCCCGGGAGCGGACGCGGACTCAGACCACAATATAGTTGCAATGAAATGTTGAGTCCGTTTCAAAACGATAAGACAGGAGCGGCGGTATAGGAAATGGAATGAAGAAGCATTAAAAGGATTGACAAGAAATGAGTATCAGCAGGCTGTAGAGAAAACCATGGATGACGGTAAAGAGCCGAGTACTATCGAAGAAAAATGGGAATGTATCAAGAATAGAATATAGGAAGCCACAAAAGAAACTATAGGAACCGTTAATGAGAAAAAGACAAGGAAACTATGGATCACGGATGAGAAGATTAGGAAGATGGATGAGAGAAGAAAATGGAAGACTGAAAACACTGAGTTAAGGAAAGGGAAGTACAAAGAATTGAACAATAAATTGAAGCGGGCAATAAATAAAGCAAAAGGAGCATGGTGGATGACGCAGTGCGAGGATATGGAAAGTTTGTACAGGATGAGTGAAATTGGTGCGTTATACAGCAAGGCAAGAGAGATGGAAGGAATATATAGAAGAACTGTATCGTAAAGAACTTAGGCCAAGAAAGTTAGACATAAAAAAGGCACATGACGTAGAGGAAGATAGCTTAGGTCCAGACTCACTCGACAATGAGATAAAAAGGGCATTAAGGTAGATGATATTAAATGAAGCTGTGACGGTAGATGACAATCCTGCGGAACTATTAAAAGGTTTAGGAAAATGTGGGAGGAAGAGGCTATATGGAGTGATTTGTAGTATCTATGAGGAATAAATCTGGCCGGAAGATTTTTTGAGATCATTTTTAGTGCCTATTCCGAAAAAGGTAAAGGCTACATCATGTGAGGACTTAAGGTCAATACGTTTGATATCCCACGCAGCTAAAGCTGTTCTCAGGATCATCAACAAAAGGATAGAGAGTAAGGTAAATGATTACTTAGGGGATGTTCAGTTTGGGTTTAGGAAAGGGAGAGGCACGCGTGATGCCATTCCAGTAAATCGAGAGGAATATAGAATATAATCAGAACGTATTTGCTTGTTTCGTAGATTTTGAAAAAGGGTTTGATAGAGTGAATTGGGAAAAACTAATGTGTATATTGAAGAAAATGGGAATAAATTAAGGGACAGGAGGCTAATGTATATGGCTCAGACTGCGCAGGTGCGAGTTGGGAACGGAGAGTCCGGATGGGCAGTGTTAGAAAGAGGTGTAAGGTAGGGTTGTCCGTTATCACTAGTGCTGTTCAACCTATATGTGGAGGAAATGATTGAAGAGGCATAGGAAGAATTGGGAGAAGGAATGAAAGTCGGTGGGGAATTAGTAAAATCAGTTATGTTTGCTGATGTCCTAGCTCTAGTTTGTCAGTCAGCCAAGGGGTTGCAAGCATTGCTGAATTAATTGGAAACTCAGTGCGATAGATATGGGATGAGAATCAATATTAATAAAATAAAGGTTATGTAATTTTCCAGGAGAAAAGGCGAAGCTAACATTGAAATACGAAGGTAAAAACTAGAGCAGGTAGAACAGTTTACGTATCTCGGTAGTGTTTTGTATTTGCATGGTCAAAGTAGTAAGGACGTAAGGAGAAGAATTGCGCTAGGCAAGGAGGCTTTTACAAGGAGGAGGGAGTTGATGACAGGGACGTTGAGTAAAGATATTAAGAGAAGACCCGTAAAAACTTTGATATGGAGCGTAGCTATGTACGGCGCGGAAACGTGGTAATTGAAGCAGATGGATGGACGTAGACTGGAGGCTTTTGAAATGTGGGTTGTGGAGAAGGTTGGAGAAGGTGAAGTGGGCAGAAAGGAAAACGAATGAGGAAGTGTTAAGTATGTTGAGAGAGGAGAGAGGGTTATTTGGAGAAATAATGAAGCAGAAAAAATGGATGAAAATCATATTGATCGGTAGTATAATGCTGAAGACTGTAATAGAGGGCAGAATGTTAGGCAAACGGAGAAAGGGCAGGTACAGGATTGGTATGTTGGACGGGATGTAGGGAGGAAGGAAGTACTCAGAGATGGAGAGGGACTTCATGAAGAGTGGGTTGCTGGATTGTGTTTGTTAGGAGTCACAAAATATTTATTTGGTAGTTATGTCCATCCAAAACCTACCTTAACCGATATATATATATATATATATATATATATATATATATATATATATATATATATATATACACAAACACACACATCACACATTCAGACACGAAAAACCGCGAAATGGCAAACAAATATTCATTCACATGAGCATTCACAAGGAAAAGAGATGGAAACACACTCAGGAGCGGTGGGGAAAAATATTTATTATTTATAGTGAAGAAATTAAGTATGTGCTAGCTTGCACATGACCAAATAGAAAAATGCAATACATGGCGACACCTTAGTTCCAATCACATTTGATTGATAGACAAGAAGTGCATTAAGGGAAAAGAAATTCAATAAGGCCGTTGGGTTAGATAACACTCCCGTGGAACTGCTTAATCGTTTCGGAAAACATGGGAGAGTTTTTATGGGTAAATCGTAGGAGCATTCATGAAGGCAGGAAGATTTCATCAGCGTTAGTTCTACCTTGAAAAAGGGAAAGGCAGTCTTATTTGGGAGTTATAGAACAATTAATTTGAATCCGCACGCAGCTAAAGTGATTCACAGGATTATACACAAGAGAATTGAGAGTCGGAAAAATAATTACTTAGGCAATGATCGGTTTGAATTGAGGAAGGGGAGAAGTACGCGTGTTTACGTGGCAGTAATCATATCACTAATAAAGAAAAATATAGAATAAAATTATGGTGTTTGTCTGTCTATTAGATTTTTAGAAAGGATTCGAGGGAGGATTAGAGAAAGGCAAGCGAGGAAGGGATAGGAAAAACAATTGCATATTCTACGGAAAGAAGGGAGAAAGAAAGGATACGGAATTTATGAAGAGTTAATTGTAATGCCGGATGTCAGGTTGTGTTTTGTCAGAAGATACAGAGAAATGTTTCGTTGATCAGTATTTACCCGTTCAAATCTAACAATAATGGAGACTAACAAATAATAATAATAAAAACAACATAAAAATGTCATTCTAAGATGATATCGTACCCCTAATTATAATGACACAACCATGTTATATATATTAATGAACAAAACTCGACCGACAGCTTGCATTGTTCAGAATATTTAAGTGCTTTGAATGAAATGAAACTTTCATGTTTTCAAGAAATAACGCAAATGTTTACTTTATAATAATTTTCCATTTTTTCTCAAATATATATGAGGACCGCAGTTTACGGTATGCTTATAATTAACAAATACTTTACAAATGTTTTGTGATAAACGCGTCATTTGACACATAAATGTCATATCAATATACTTTTTTCTATCATTATGTATTACAATGAAATAATATCAGAGTATAAAAATCTTTCGCCATGACCAGGACTTTTCGGATAACTCCATTAAACGTTACTGCTGCGGCATCTCTCGCAGTTTTTTGGAATTAATAATTATGCATTGAAATGAAATGAAATTACTGACCTCGTAATTCCACACTATTTACTTAAAAACAAGACTCAGGTTTTGACGTTGAAAGTAATCATTAGGGCTGATGATGACGCTCAACGTCGAAACCTGGATCGTGTTTTTAAATAAAGTGTGTGAAATTTCAAAGCCAATTTTTTCATTTCATTTCGATATGTTAGGCAAATTCCATGAAGTTGCGCCGGAGACGACAAAAAATAATAATGTAGTTTTGTTGAAATGTTTTTGCACCTTACTTTTACTAATGCAATTCTTATTATTTCCTTGAAGACAGAAATATTTCTACGATTGACTTTGGTCGGAAAATTTACAATCAAACAAATTATTCACGGATTATGACATCATTTATGAAAACAGACACCTTTCCCGAAGTTAAATCATAATACAAAATATATTGACAGAATTGCAAACAAACATCTAATGACGAAGAGCAACGGGAAATCATGTAGCAGTAAATGACATCAGTCGGGGGTGAAAACTAAATAATATTACATTCTGGTTAAAGATTAGAATACAGGTAGGCTTTCATGACAGCTTAAAATCTGGTAGAAGGTGTCAAGTCCGTAGAGGAAAATTATGGAACACAAGCAGAAGTTTAGTGAGGTCAAAATGGCAGATTTATAATAATTGTTAGAGACCATTCATATATAATTTTAGTGAGGAGACTATCTATGATGATTAAGGGACTACAATAGATATCCTGAAGTGCTCAGAGCATAGAAGGACAAACTGTGTACCTCGGAGATAGGAAAAGGGTAAATGGACAAACACATAGGACCTGGAAAACAAAATTGCAATGACATAAATTTTATTTTTTTAATTAAAAAACGATTTTACTGCCCACAAGTTAATTTTATTCAAACCACATAACGGATTTTTACGTTAAACGTCCTTTTCAAAAGAGATGAACTCAAAAATGGCGTTTTGTGGTTTATATAAAATGAAGCTGTGGATAGTACGAATAAAAATGTTTCCAACTTCTTAAAAATGTCGAAATTTTCCCACAAAATTATGCTGACACCAATGAAATAAATATAAATGGATAGCTTCACCGATAATTATATAAATACCATGTTCTTTACATTTAGCGCAGTTCCATGTGGCTTTTAAATTTTCTAAATGTTAGGATTCAATTATTTGATAACATTGTGAACATACTCAAAGACCAAATAAAGTTTTCACAAAATTTTTCACTTTCTCATCTTACTCAATCATTTCCTTATGTTTCAGTACCCTCTTTTCAACGCTGCTTCGAATTTTAGTAATTAATAAACAGAGGCTTTTAAAAACTTACAATTAAGGTGTTTCATCGTACGATCACTAAAATGAGTGTCACCACTGAACAGAGATCAGTTTCCAAAGTATGAAATGGCATTCAATAAGAACTTCCAGTTTATAAAGATAAACTTATGACTCTGAGTTTTAAAACTGGGGCATTGACATTATATTTTGTCGCCACTCTTTTCGTTGTCACCCCCCCCGTTCATAAACTCGCTGTCCCACATTATCATTCAACAATCGATCACCACCCCCATCCCAAATAAGTTCCCAATAATTCAGAGAGAGAGAGCGCCGATAAGTCCACTACCAAGTTATTACAGCGAGTCCTATCGTTTCATTGGGTATTTTATTTGAGGAAATGTCCGCAACACGGAAGTAGGCTTTTGGGCTTTCGCTATTGATTTTTCCACGTTTCCCGTTCCACATAAAATTCATCCCTTATACCAAAACCTAAATATAGAATACTATCAGCGAACATAACAAAAATACTCCCAATGAGAGGAAAAGGGTAGTTCTCCTACGCTTTACGTCAGTTGCTAAATTTTCAAAAATGGCTGCTTCGACACCAACGGCAGTGAAATTCAAGCGATATACTGCTTATATCATTACGGTTTTAAAGAGAATTTCAGCCAGAGTATTTCTTGATAGCTCAAACTTAGTTCTTCCCACCGGGCAAGTTTACAGTATTGAATGCATAAATCCTTTCTTCCGCTCAAAATATGCCAAAGAGATCATTTTGATAATACTTCTTTCACATTTGCACAATACCAGAGCTTCGTTGGTGGTCCGAAGGAGTTTCAAATTACAATTAGCTCCTCTTACAAATTAATTCAATATCACTTACAATATCAATATTAATTTTCCTACCCCCTATAAATATTAATAATGCTACTAAGAACCCCCTGTCGGATCCACTCGTCCAAATGAATATGATCCTATGGTGTTTATTCACATATTCAAAGAAATTCAATATCATCAATCACCCCATTAGTATTAGTATTATTATTATTACTAGAAGTAAGCTAATTTCATTTATTTATTATTGGTAGTTAGCCCCGATTAAGGCAGATTTTGGATGACCGAACAACGACAAATACCTCAGCCTCTCCTAACAAAACACAACATGTCATCCAAAACTACAATAAACCCCTCTTCATCTCCGTACACTTCCTTCATCCCTTCCAGCATGTCTGCCCTTTTCCTCTCCCTACCTCGTTAGCTCAAGGTTTTCCTCTCTATTACAGTCTACCACATCCCACCGCTAAAATGCTCTGCATTCACCTTTCATGTCTCCTTTGGATCTCTGCCAACAATTCTCCCTCTTTTCTCACCAAGCCTAGCTCTTCGTTTGCTTTCTTTTTTTTCATTTCATCTCACCCATGCTTCTCCACAGAGACATATTTCAAAAGCGTATAATCTTAGCCTCTCGTCCTGTTTCAACGACCATACCATAGTAACTATAGTTATGTTTAAGATATAATTTTCACACGGCCTGATGTCATCATTTCAGAACCTTGTCGACTCAGACATTTAAGTTATCCTTTACTAATTACCTTTCAGACTTCGTACTGAGCGGTCTTCCAAAACACCATGTTAATTCTCGTGATCTGATACTACCGATGAAGCAAAACATGTTCAAGTGCGAAAAATTCGTCAATTGGCAGCCGCATCTAGAGTAGCGAGAAACTCACCTGTTCCTGAGCGTTGGAGGACCTTCCGGGGCTTCTTTGTAAACTGAAATATGCGCTCCCGCGGTGGGCATCAGAGGAGACTCGCTCCGGTTGATGGAGTAGTTACCGCGGGACATCGCTGACCCTGAGCTAATGGACCCTGTTCCAGCCAGGATCCAATCCACATCGGCACCTGTTTGAGAAGCATTTTTGACGTCAAACGAATCATCGAACCTTTTTCTTAACTGATAATTCCCTTAGTTTCAACTAGGGCATACGGCACCACTTCCATAGTTTTGTCGATGCAGACCAAAGCCAGTTATTAATATTATTTTTTTAACAGACAAGAAAATGGCAGAAAATAGACTCGGTTACAAGTATAACGAAATTAATAAATTATGCACAATTATTGCTGTGATTATATTACTTTAATAAAACTTTTGACTAGTTTTGCAACATTTAATTAACCAAACTTTGCACAATGTATCAGTTTAAAAACATGAAAGGGTTGCATAAAGGCCGAAGGACATTACGTGATTCACAAAGGTACAGTAGTACCTTTATTCCATCTATTTAAGCAAGAACATTCGAAATCGATTAGAAAACTAGTTGAATTATTTACAAATATGAAGACAGCATAGAACATAGAAGATAAGAAACACATGGTTGAATTTTAAATATCTTGGTCTGCATGCTGATGAATAACTGGGAGCTTTATCAACCATTGCAAGCAAATTTAATTCACCAGTTAATAAAAATTTGAGGTTAGATAAAAATTGAATCGAACAATTGCCGAAAATAGCATTTAAAATGATATTGTTAAGAAATATTTCCTACACATGCATGCTTTTATCTCCTACGGTCATCAGTGATACTATCAGACCCCTTTCAAGAATTAATAGATACAAAATGAATACAGTGAAAGGTCACAAATCACGAATCTATCTTTCGAATACTTTTCTTGGCTCAAACCTTCCCATTCAGCCACATTACTCCTTTACAATTTCAACGTTACAACACACATCATCAAGATAATGGGCAGCGATAACATTTAATAGCAGTACATAATACGTCAGCACCTGCAAATTGTGAGTCATATTCCTTAAATATTATTTTTCTCTCACATGCTTAAAAATTGTCAGATATATTTGAAATTCTTTTGTGGCCATTGTGATTAAAATGTGATTAATCCGAAAGATATAATAAGACCAATGAATTTTATCGCGTAAATAATTATAAATAGTAAGCAATTTAAATTCTCATGAAATGAGTTATACTTTATGAGTGATAGTGAGCATAATATTAATATTTAATCCATTCATTTTAGGTATGTAGGAGTCTCTACACTATTTAAGATGATGAGGGCAAAAAATAGGAACTTTACATTTCCACAGTAACTTTATTGTGAAAATGTAAAGTTTCTTTTTTACCTTCATCGTATAGGAATTCCACAAAGTTAAACCTGAAACTATTTAAGATGTTAATATAAATTACTGACACCGTTGAGCATACTATCATATGGAGACAATGTGATAGTGAGAACACAGAGTGATTAACTTTCAACGCTTGAATAATAGACTGGCTGTCAACTGACCTCAAGTCAATTTCTTCATTTATAACTTGGGCGTGTGACAGCTACCATTTGGACACCACAGGCATTTACTATGTCAACGATTCATTGGCTGACAGTTATATCAATAAAAAGTATTCATGTGCCAAGATATGCGTAAAGAGGATAATCAAATGCTAGCATTTTGATCACTTAGTGGGCTTCTTAACAAGATAAATTTTTGTTTGCAGGAAATATGTATTTTCTCCGAAAAGAGTCCAGTGACTAATCACGAATCAAAGTTAGTCAAATTTTCAGAGATTAAATTCGAGGTGCGCATCAGTATAGACTTCTTTACAGAAACGATACGCCTTTCAGGCACAAAGTGTCTCTGTGCCTGAAGGTATTAATGCCTGAAAGTAGTTCAGTGCATTGAAAGTTTTCCTTGACTGAAAATATCAGCACAGATTTGGAAATGTGTTTTTATCCCAATGGAGTGATACCAACAAATGGAAACCCAATGAAAACACAATAATTGACCCGGAGATCAGTTTGATAGGCGATGGTATAGAGGGTAAAATTACTAATCTCGTGCTAGTCATTACAAGGCGTGAGAATTTACACATCATTGTGGGGGAGTAATTCATTATCCTGTTCCGCCTGCGACTTCCCAGCGAGATCAATCCTGTGAGAAGTCCCACATGGATGTGTCAAGGGTGGATGTGAGGGTGCTCAGTGGTACACTACGGAATTGAACCCGGGTCATCAGCTCAGTAACCGAACCCTCAACCCACTGAACTATCACGCTATCGAAAACAGCATATCTAATATTAGGTATTGATTATTCTCTTTGCAAATGCATTGGCTTAAGATATCTTCTATTAATATCGCTGGAGTTATCAATCCCTAATGTAAGTTCGCAACACCAAAGAGCCCACCTGTCGGAGTACCCGGCATCCCCCTCGAAGCAGTCGGGGGTATCTGGAGGGCGTAGAGGATCAGTCCGTCCGTGGTGACCACTGGCAGTCTCCGCCTTGATAGCCTGGCGGCCACTCCCAGCTCCATTGCCCTCCGTGCCTTCCGCGACCTCAGCCTCTCGGTCGCCAGCGACAGAGGCAGTGCCTCCTGAGCCACGAACTGTGCCAGGACGGCCATACATTCCAGGGCGGCCTGCCGCACCCTCCTCTTCGGGTCAGCCAGAGCGGGTGCGGTGCGGCGGGCCACGTCCAGCGCGTCGAAGTCTCCGCTCGGGAAGGCAAGTAGGGCGTGTAGCGTCAGCACCAGGGCGCTCTCCCGGACGCGATGTCCCGGAGCCCTCGGCGCGACGGCGAGGGTGAGCAGGGGTGGGAGGACCGTCCTGGGGCCCGCGGCTCTCATGAGGGCCTTGGCGGCGGACGCGGCGGCGGCCCTTATTGCCACGTGTGTATGCGCCGCTCGCCGGCAGAGAGAGGCCGTCAGCCTCCGTAGGATGGCAGGGGACGATAGTTTGGGCCGCAGGGCCGGGGCGGAGGAGACGTTACGAACGGCTCCGAGGGCAGCCGTCACGACCGGAATGCTCCTGTCCTCCAGCAGTGGCTCGATGAAGAGAAGGAACTCCGGGAGGTGGTGGTACAGCATGCCGGACACGGCAGGGTCGCGGAGGGCGGTCTTCAGGATGTTGGTACCGCGGCCTCTGGCCTGCCAATCCTCCTAGACGCAACGGATGCGCAATACATATAGTACGGGCCACAACGGTGATAAGTTTTTAAATATATCTGAGCTCGAGAAGAAATACAAATGAGATACTTCGAAGCTTGCAGAATGGTTCGACATTATAGATCACCCGGCATTATGGTGACTGTAAAAATTGCTATTCTGATAAATTGAAAAATGATGGTTTACAATGGCAAATTGGATGTGATATCCATACTGAAATCAAATAAAACGCTAATCAGAAGAGCATCTTTTGATTTTTTGTACAGTAGTTTATATCTTTTGATGACATTTAATGTAATTCTATAGTATACTCTTAAACATAAAATCCCATGTCTGTTTTTCACTGATAAAATTGAAATAAATTAACTTATGTAGCACTAAAATTGTTGACAGTTTTCGTAATTTTTAAATTGATAGAGGCAGTTAAAATGTTTCAAATAATAATATAAGTCAGGTGCAGTAAAAAATATTTCATAAAACTTTTGGATTCACTCTGTGAGCTAAGCATTTCCTCTTCATGTAAACATGTATACACGCAAATTCACTATGCCAATGAACATGAAAAGTGAAGCGCCCAAAGTATTCATTGAATGTATTTCATTTGCCCTTTATTTTGTCCCAAATATGTTGTACCAAGGTATAGATACACCGAGGAGTGATTTAATTACTTGATGGTCTCATTCAAACTACATCGCCCAATTAAAAAGGAAAATCCAATCAGAACAATGGAGGAATTGAAATTTTCAGTCAGAGGTATAATTTATGAGCCAGAGGTATAATATATTTTACTTCCTACAATATTATTTAATGAAAACAAAAGAGTAATATTCTACACCCAATAGCCTCATCTAATGTTTTAAACTATTACCATTGGTAGATAAATTTTAAAAACACCCTTACGACATTAGAAGTAGTAAAGTATTACCCTCTTGATAAACTTGATAAAGATCTTACTTATCTTGAAGAAAGACTCGACATAAAAAGCCATTCAATTGAATTGCAGTGAATAAAATTAAATTTATTGTTTCAATTATGAAATTCTGCAATACGAAGGATGAATTAAGTACCCACTCATTTCTCTCAAACCGTAAATATCACTCTCAGTCATAAACAATCATTTACTTAGAATGTTAAAATTGTATTAACTCTTGCATGTCAAATGTTCGCTTTAGGATTTCTTAGGTTGATAGACTTAATATAACATGACGCACTGACCTTTTCTCTTTGCGTGAATTCAGACTGGTGGGAAACTATTGTTTTGATATCACGCAATATTTTAAGGAGTTGGTTTAATAAATGCAGCTTTCAGTAGAAGCGCCCAATAAAAAGGTAACTTAAAATTTCTTTGGTCATGGTCAACTTTCTGAATTCAACATTTTCAGGTAAGAATACAACGGAACTTTACATGAGTAAAATATTCGAATTCACTCATACACAACTTTATATTTTTTGCAAAACCGTCTTATAAATAGACCAAAATTTTAAATCCTTGGATAATTAAATGCATGTCATATTTTCTTGGCCATATTGTACCCCAATTTGTGTGTGTATGAATAAAATTAATGTTTCCGAACTGCTCGCATGTTTGGGTTTACAGGAGACTCCTATAAGAATACTTTATATTGCGTAATCTTTCGGAGGACGACAAATATATCGTCCTGTGAATAAAGATTCCAAATTAAATAAGCAACGTATTTTTCTAAAATATTCTAATTTTAACTTCTGAATAATTTCTATAGATGATGTGAATAATTGCTCTTGGAGAAAAGTAATGATACCATTTCACGTTATAGCGTGTATTTTTTTTAAATATTAAAGTGATCCAATAGCATGTCCTTGAATCTACAGAATAAACTCTCATAGGGATTCGTTGATATAAAAACTGCCATCAGAGGATGTTGGAACAGGAGGCTAGATAATGGCTTCAGTAGACAGAAACCATATGTTTTGGAATCAACGAATGCATTTCGTTACTTTCATAGCCAACCTCTTCATCTCTGACTAAATTAACTTAGCTGGCTGATAAACATGAAATATTTCCAAAGCTAGATTTGCTTTCCGGGTTACGGTATAATTATAATTTATTTATAATTTTAACCCATAATCGCAATGAAAATGCGTGGCGGAAAATATGACCTATACGATTTTACAGATAGCAGATTTGATAATTCGATGAGGCAGAATAGCAACGTTGAATGGCAATATTTATAGCATAAATAAATGAAAAACAATTATCAAGAAATGTATAGCAAAATTTATAAAAGAAAACTTAACCTTGGCAAAATATGTTCACAATCAACCCAAAGGATTAAAAAAATCATAGGTGAAATTAATAAAAATGTTCAGGCCAAGCAAATAATCAGTTTTGGTGGCACATATGGTATTTTAGAATGACAAGGAAGCAGACATTTTCCGTAAGTTAAATGTCTTTGAATTCGAACCACTGCATGAGAAACCAAAAACCTTCGTCTGATAAAAAGAAGACGTGACGTAGCCAACCCGGAAGAAAGTTTGGAGCTGTATCACGAATAAACAGGAAGTTGCGGAGATCGTAAAATTGGTCGCGGAGCGTGAAAAATAAAACCAACCCCTCGACGGGGGAAATTTCTGTCTCCGAATACATTCGATTGCAAGGAATTCCTCCGACAATTGAGAGGGTGACGAAATTGAAACGCTATGAACAATCCCCATTCACGCGTGTAAAAAGTGCCAGTGGGGATCTCTCTGCACGCCTTGCTGAGATCTCAGAAGCCACTTATCTGGGAGGTGGGGAGGGCCCGCTATGGCACGCTACGGGCTAAACAGAAATTCCCAAAAATTCCCACCCATCTCATCTTTCCAGGCCATCAATTGATTTTATGGAAATGCGGAACCGCGACGCGGGTGTGGCTACGAACCCTACTCCCCCCCCCCTCTATCCCCCTCCCCCCTTTCCCCCAAGCCGAACGGAAAAGACATTGCCGCTTGCAAGGGAAGGCTGTGGGAACAGGCGAACGGCGACGCGAGGTTAGGATCAAGAGTGGAATTTTTTTTTAAATCGCCATCACTTATGAGCGAAGCAAAATTCTGCGGATGGAACTGTCAGCGACCTTCTATTGAAAATAAAATCCTGTGCCCATTTATATTGATATGATATATGATGAAAGTGATACCTAACTCAGAATAATAGTCCTGTGTTATAAAGTAGATAAAGTAGTATGTGTGTGTGTGTGAAACACCGGTGGGTCCCGTTCCTCCAATAAATTACAAACGTGGGACGGATGAAATGGCTCGACTGCGCAATCAATTTTGATAAAATAAACATTTATCATTTCTCCATTTAATGACACTATGCAAATTTCAAAACAATATGAAAACTGTATTGATATTAATTGAAAATAGTCAAAATAAAACGACTTAATTTAATTTAAAAATTAATCGGTTGATGTGAAGGAAACACTCGAGAAATTATAACACGAAATCAATTAGCACCGAATATTTGATAAAGCATACAAATAAACAGTCATCTAAGGAAAAAATAGCAAAAAACAAAGACACTTCCATTTATTTGTACAAAAATAATTCCCAGAAGTTAGATGAGAAAGGGTAACTAGATCCGTGTATGATATTTTGGTTAGAGCTGAGGGATCCAATTGAGAAGCAAATGCTATCATTTAAGGCGAACGTTTGATCCTGGGAAGAGAACCATTATCACATGTGACATCCAAATGACATTTTAAAGTAAGATAAATCATTTGACCAATTAAATAACTTATGAATTCTGCTTAAATTGAACATCAGATTGTAATAAATTTTGTATCCTGAAATTAAATGTCTTTTCTTTGTAATATCGGTAGCTAAAATGTCAATTCAAAAGATTAATGATTAGGTTCGTTATCGCGTTAATTAATTTCACGGTCGTCACGGCTGATTCGCGCAATAATGATCGATTGCAAATTGACACCGGCTAGATGGAACGAAGTTATAGTTGATATTTGAGATTTATAGTAATATCGTTTACAAATTCCACTCAATTGCTGTTTTTCAGATTCCAGGCGAAAGCGAGGCGATTCCGGGAGAGCTCTCGGGAAAACACCACGAGTAAGCGTATGAGCTGGAGAGAAGGTGAAAGGGGTAGGGGATTGGAGATAGAGAGACAGAAGGGGTGTACATGTATCTAAGGAAGTTATGCAGGAGTTCAAAGCACAGAAGGTTTTGAGAAAGGACAGTTAATTTTCGTTCCCAATTTCAGGGAAAAGGGTACTATGGGAGCACAAGCGGCCGTAACATTCCTGAGCTAAATTATGTTAGAAACCTTCCTCCATAAACTGTAAATTATAATCTTCAATGCTACCCTACGCCTCCTAATAAAAATTATCCGTCCTTAACTCATATCTTTTTAACGTTTTACTAATCAAGATAATAAATAAAATTAATTATATCGGTTAATGGCCTCGCTAAAAAAATATATGCTAATTTCCTTTCAATCCAAGTTCATTAAACAGATTAACAGCATCTGGCGTCCCTTGGTGAGGATTTCTTCATGTTAAATAAGAATACAACACTCACTTTGTTTCCCACAATACTTAAAATTTTGCTCGACGCAAAATCTTCAGGCTACCTGATGACGTTGTGTCGCTATGAAACCTACAGGTTTGTAGATTGAACAAAACTGTAGATTGAACAAAATTCAAATAACTCTGGAAAATCGACTGAGTTTCTTGCTTATTTAATTAAACAGGGTTGAGTATAAATGAATAAATAAACTTAGCAACCATGAAAAACTATTATTTTCGCATATGAATTCTTCCAAAAAATGACAAATCTTATAATATAAGATTTCTTATTCTTCTATATATATATACTATAAAACTTCTCTTCTTAAGATAAGAAGAGAAGTTTTGGTATAAAACATAACCCTCCACAATGGAAAACAGAATTAAAGAAAGCTCAATTTTAACACAATTAAAATGTAAAATTTGCATTAACCAAAAACGAATACTACGAGAAGTTCTTCAGCAAAATAGATTCCAGGATTAACTCAATGAACAATACATATTAACAATTTCAAATGTACTACTTGGGACACCCAACCATCATTTACTCGGCTGTCCATTCCTCATATTATTTATAAACAGTATGCCTTAACATTCAAGGCAGGCCATTTTGCGTAACTGAGTAGAAAATAAATGGCCGTGAAAACTAAAGTTGATGGGGGTGCAAATTAAGAATACCGTAGGCATTTTAAGCGAACTGACAGAAATATTTGAATTTGGTCTTGGTGGGCTAAGAATCACAACATTGCTGTTTCTTGCTCTAATGATAAACCTTGGAAAGTATCGGCGCACCTTTGATACTAATTGATATCTAATTAATTAATTATAAAGTATGATAATCAATGATGATCAACCCTTCTAGGAGAGGAAAACTAGAACAGGTGAGGCATTTCAATCAACTTCTAATAGTTTAGGACCAACATAAACCCAAAGTATTGAGGACTTAAGAAGAAGAACTGCGGTACACAAAGATGTTTTCAGAAGGAGGATGGAACTGATGGCAGGGACGTTCATAGGAGATGTTAAGAGATCTTCATTGAAAATTTAAATACAGAGTGTGGTTTTTATGGCGCGGAAACATGATCATTGAAGCAAGATGATGGCCCTCAGGTTGGAGGATTTTTTTGGATGTGGGTATGGAGACGGATGGAGAAGATAAGATGGAAGACAAACCATCTTACCACATCGTTTTGTGGCACACAAAAATAAAGGTACAGGCAACGGTGGAGAAAGAGATAGTACTACTGAAATAAGCCCAAAGAGGCAGGAAAGGTGAATGCACAGCATATTGATAGGTGACAGTTAGTGTCTTCATTTCAAAGATTTCGAAGTTCCTCTCATCTCCAGTTACATCAGAATTACACGTATTTCATTCGTGGATAACTGTCAGAAATATTAATGTTCTTTATATCTTCTACTGTTAGCTATGTTTGAATAATGAGTTCATAATACCTTCCAATTCAATCGAAAAAAATGATGTGCTTAATTTTAAGTTTACGACTCCCTGTCAAATATATGTTTCCATAGTTACATTTCAATGGAACAACATACGGCAATATATGTACAATGGATTCAACTCTTTAATTTTAAAACTGAAATCATTATGAATTAATCCAGATCATTCAAACGAAAAAGCAAGCGGTGAACAACTGGTTCAAAAAGAATTCAAATCACCTTGATGCCTAATAAACCAATGCTCAATCGAGAAGAGAGTTCCAGTGAAGTGCTTAAAAGGATAGCGGCGGATTTGTTGGGACATGGGAGCCGTATATCTTCAAGGTAAACTCCTGCATGGCGAGGTCGCGAGGATCGGGGGGATGGGGGAAGTGCGGTCATCTCGGAGGGGTGGAAGGAGGGGACGGGCGGAAGTAGCCATACGATCGCGAGGGTTAGTTGTATTCACCGCCGAGGTTCATTAGCACCCGGGAGACACGGAAGAAAGGGGAGGGGGAGAAGAAGGGGCGTGGGAGGGAGAGGGAGGATATGGAGGAAGGAATCAGCCGTCAGTGCACGGTCGCGGAAGCACGCCGAAAACTCCAAGCTTCTGGACTCCGGCTGACCCGCTCGCCACTGTTCTCCTCCTCTCGTTTACGGACATACGTAGGTCTAGGAAACCAAAGCAATGCTTCCATCTGCATTATATGTTGTTTTCACTTTGGAATATTCTCGAATTACATTTTTTTAACTAAGTAATGAGCACTTTTCTCTATTTTGGGCAACGCAGTCTCCAGACACTTCAGTGTGTCCCAGCCAGTTACTAGGATTCCGTGGTTTCTTTAGGCGATACAGCAGCGGTTTTTGAAGCATTTCAAAGAAACATTATTAATGATTGAATTATAATCTACCACTAACTAGTGAGAATACCGTTGGAATTGGGTGATCCACCGGAGCCAGGTCCAAAACTATTGTATTTCACTGTATTAATGAACAAAAAGACGCGTAACTGCTTCTACAACTAGGGAAAGAACTTAATGTACCAATGTACTAC
Source organism: Hetaerina americana (assembly GCF_022747635.1). NCBI lineage: Eukaryota > Metazoa > Arthropoda > Insecta > Odonata > Calopterygidae > Hetaerina > Hetaerina americana. Next base: position 20,454,908 of record NW_027286070.1, on the reverse strand, counting down.
CCCGGTGGTGTATTGGGGGTTTTAACCTTTGACTTCGGTAGGGAGCTGGCTCTGTCCGCTTTTCATATCCTATATGTGTGATTCGCTCTTTATTATAGGATACGACTGAAAAACTTGTTTAGCTTAGAATACTTCCTCTTCTGGGTTTATGAAAACTTGAAGAAGTAAATTGTTGTCTTATTTTTAATTTAAATACACATAGCATTTTCCGTGCCATGCTACGTTCAATAAGAGCGGTCACTTAAAAAGGATTGGGAGGATTGAAGTAGGAGGGCTTGCACGTAATTGCACGATCCGACAATAGTAAACTATATATCATCTCCAGGAACTAAAGTATGACTCAACCCAGTACCTGTATGACTCAATTTTTTTCAATTTATCCATTTTATTGCAATTTTAAAAGCGTTTTATATTTAAAAGGCCAGCTGTATTTTATTGCAACTTTCAAATATCCTTCAATTGCAAGCAAAAAATAGTATTTATTGAATGAACTCTCTTATTTTTAAGGAGTAATTGCAAAATAATTGATTTAAAAAATCCAATTTCGTTACTACAATTCGTTTATAATAAGAGTTTATTGATCAAATCCTTTTGAATTTTCAGAAGTTAATTCATAACTTTTAATAAAATTACTTATATAGCAGTATTCAAAATATTCTCAATTTGAAAGTTTGACAATCTTAGCACCTCTATGTACAGAAAAATAAACGGAAAGTAAAATATGAACGGAAAGATACGCAGAAAAACGCGTTGGTAGGTATCTTTACAATAATAACGTATAACGCATTAACTTGCAACGTTTTTTTTTAATTTCCAGTACTCGTTTAACAATACCAAGAGAGAACGCAATATTTAGAACAATAAATGTCGCATTTCCAAAGAAAAATGGTTTTAAAATTTCCACATTTTCCTAATCAACGGATCAGCCGCCATTCATTGTCAACATCTTCTATAAATGAATTTAATAAAGGTACCTTTCATATATGACTCACCATACTAGTTGTTAAAATTGATAGTTTAAAAAAACTCGTTTGTTGTCGAAATATTGGAGTCAATATTTCCAACTTTGAGTTGCAATGCTGTTGGTATGCAATTTAACTTTTCATGAACCTGATATGAACACGAGAGGCTAAGGCTTCTATTAAGAATCTTTTGGTTTGCAAGTTTAGAATGAAATGGTGTCATTGTCCAATGCTGCACTTATGACACATATCTTAATAATATCAGCGCTTATGAAGAAATTCAAACACAGTCGACTCCATTTCACTCGACGCCAGCCGAAAGAAAAGTTATGCAATGGACACCCAGGATTACGAGCCACTTCATGCAATTCCAGGGAGGAAATTCGTCTTTTTTTCTGCTCCACGTTTGCCTTGTCATTTGGGCTTCCTGGGCATAAAAAATTTGCATACTCCCCATTACAAGTTAACCGCAAAGAAAAAGTCCCAGAACGATTCTTTATCTTCTCTTTCGTCGTCCATCTCCCTTTCTCCCGCACTTTCCCCTTTCCCTACCGCTGCCTTCTTCTCCAATCTTCCGTCTACATTCTTAGTTCCCGCACCTTTTGCAACTTTTTTCGCTCCATCTGGATGTTTCTCTCTCCTTCAATTTGCTCGTCCAAACTTTTCACGGTGTCGCCCCCCCTTAAACCGATTCCACCCACCCCATCACGCCTCGCGACCTCTCTTAACCTCTCGCCGTCCACTCCTCAACAGCGGCAGCGAACACAATCGAAGAGGGAAGTGGTGGGGAGGGAGTGGCTGAGGTCTAAGGAGGATAATGGGTAAGAAGGTGGGAACTCTCCCCCTTCTCCTGCCCTCCCCTCCGCAGTAGTACGATAAAGGGAGGTAAACGCAAAGAGAAGGGGGAGAGCGAGAAAGAGAGGGACACACTTCCGCGTTGGCCGAGTGGCCGACCGCCGGTCGATTCTCGAATGTGGGCCAGGGAGGCGCCAGTCCAGAGAGCCAAACCCCCCCCCATACACACAAACACACACCACCGCGCCTATGTTAAGCCCCCCCGCGGGACCGATTCAACCAGCCGCTGAGGGCCGAAACCCCACTTCCCCCCCATGTAACCCACCCCCTTTATCAAGCCGCCCACTTTGCGCGTCACGCAATCCGCACGGCTCGTGGACAGAAACCTTCCCCCAAACGAAGGGAGCACCGTCACCCCCTTCTTCTACTAATACCACCCCTTTCTCTCTCTCTCTCTCCCTGGACAGCTGAGCAACCGAAATCGCCGCCGGCTCCGTATGCTAACGCTTCCTCCTCCCCTCCCACGTGGAGTCCCAGCGGGTGATTGTTTGAGCGAGGGTCGGGGAGTATCGATGGGGGCGTTGGGAGGTGGAAGTGGTATAGGAATTGATGGCACGACAATGGTTATGGAGTTTTTCAGATTCCGATCCTCACTCTTTCGTAGACAGAATATTAATCACGCGAGCAATAACAGCTCCTCCTATTCCACCCCTCAACCCTCTCCCCCGTGTTACCGCCCACTCACCCGATCCCCGCCTCGAAATCCCGAAATCCAGCCGATTTCTTTCCCTCGACTTTTTTTGAGACCAGCTGACGCACCATGCCAACTCCACACTTCACTTCCTCCACAATGCTCTCCACCCACCCCTTGTCATTTTCCCTCGAGTCGATGGCGTTATGAGAAAGGAATTTGATATTAGCATTTCATCCCCCTCCAGTGCTTCTACGTATAGTGTCCTAGTGGGTTAGAACGAGAGTTATGATGTGTTTACAGTGTTCGTCCTCCGCACCTTACCCCCCTCCGTTCTACCCCTCCCCTCTCTCTTTCTCCACTCCCGTTCAATCCTCCCCAAGGAACTCGACTCGCATGACTGGACGATATTCCTCACTTTCCCGTCTCTGTTTGCCGAGCCATGATTTTTTTACTGATTTTGTGTGTGTGTGTGTACATAAGAATGTTTATTTTCCTTTCGTTTTTCATGAAGGATGCTTTTGTCCCCGAATCTTTACCCTTTCTTGAATCAGTGTCACATAACTCATTCAAGCGTTAAAAAAACTCAGGGCTAATCTACTCCGTTGACGGAACAATATGAATAGTGGCTTGCGTAACTACATCGTTCGATAATCAAACCTAAATACCGGCTACTGAAGTGTCAGTAAACTTTATCGGGTAATGGGAGACCTAAATGGAATTCGGAAGTAGTAGTAGTTTTGAGGGGGGGCGACCGACAGCTAAGGTCATTTGCGCCATAGGGGATGGATAGGAAAGGATGAAGGGTGGAGAGAAACCCGGCGTCGGCATTAGCCTACTCTTTACGAAAGGCGCCAAGGGGTCCACAGTTTAACGTCCCATCCGACGGACGGCGTACTCACTCAAAGTGCCCTCCACAAAGCACCTCAAGTAGGGATCGAGATACCTCTGAAAAATATTCAACACCACCGGGATTTGAACCCGCGCCCTCAGGGTGGGAAGCCAGTACGTTAGCCCCCGCACCATCTCGATCCCCTGGAATTCGGAGCTGGAAAAAAATTTCAATTCAGGGACTCTATCAATAGATGGGTAAATATTCCTAAGTTGACAATATCACCAGAACAATAATTGACGTTCTATACATTGCATGCAGTGTTGATAGATTAACTATGTGAAACCAACACTTCAAAATACACTCGTACTTACATTCAATTCCTATGTTAAAAGTAGGATGTGTTATCATAGCACCATGCATATACTATATGAATGCATTAATAGATAGCTACAGAAAATTATTTCAATAACAACTAGATATGGAATCTGCTCTAAATCATATAATTATACGTCTAGATCCACTTATATCTAAACAGTCTGTAATCACTTTGAGTTTAGTGAGGTAAGAAATAATGGAAACAATTATCTCAAAATGGTTCCAATATTTCCGCAATTGTCTTCCAAAATTCAGAAAAGTGATGACTAAGCCATATGGAAGTCTATGTCAATTACAATTTCGCTATAATATTCCATGATTGAAAAACATATATTTGTATTTTGTGATTTTTCCTACCTTTATGATTAAGTATTCAAAAATTATAACCTTTCTATGAATATGAACTCTTTCGCGGTAACTCGACAGCGTTTCTAGCTACCATAAAGGCAATGAGCATTATTTTATTGTTATCGATAGTTATCGAAGGACTAGGGCCAGTACTCGAATTCACGAGATCCCTTTTTAAATCTACTCCAGCAAAATGCATTAAGCATGAAACCCATACTTGTTGTTTGGGAAATAACAAATTTGTTGTTTCCAAGATCTCATTTCATGAGATAAGGTCAAAATTTACTTAAAGGCATAAAATAATATAAGAAGTAAAATTGCAATTCATTTATATCTACATGTGACCTTTTTTGCGCCATGCAGAGAATTTTTCTCAAGAAATACATTTGGTCAAAAATAAAATGCGAATTTACCACTTATTTCTCTAAAGCTGCTTCTGTTGTGGTACATGTATCTATTGTTAGACCATGAAAATTATCTGCTGCAATACACTTACCCATTGCTAGACCAATAAAATGATCGTTTCTCATTTAAAGTGTATTTTATATTGAGTATTTAACATGCACTAATTTGAGTGAGACCCATACATTCAAGATACGAGGGTCGTATATTCAGGAGTGCTCCTCCCTGCCTCATTTTAAACCGCATTATTTTCACTCAAGGAAGATAAAAGGCTTGTATATGCTACTAACATGGTCGAAATTGTCTTTTTTGTGACTTAACCCTTCTTTAACTTTGTTGCGCTCTTTTTTTTAATATGCACAACACGGAATTGGTTCCTGCGGGAGCTGGAGAGAGATATTTTGAATAACCCATTGACCCGGTGATTGGTCGTGCACAACGTCAAGAGGGTTTATATCTAATCTTTAAATCGCATCTTACCAACATGACGTCACACTTTAACATCCCATGAAAAACCTCGAAAGAAGTAATACTCTCGAGAAAGGCAAAATTTTGACATTTTGATAAAAATTAACGGTGCACGAGTGCAGATATTTGAATGTATTTTCAAAATGTGCATGTAATTCAAAATTGTAAAAAGGCAGCAACAAAAATTTGCAGATTAATATTTTTTCGAATAGATTTCTTTTTCTGCTGATTTTTAGCACATGCTTCAAATTAACAGTAATTAGTTCCTTTCGAAAATAATGTATAGAAATATTAACTTCATCCTGGTATATAAATGTGCCACGTGGACCTAACCAAACAAATGCACATCGTAGAGCGAGAGATTTGAGAGGAATGGACTGACCGACTCACGAAATTCTCATCACAAGAGAAAAATACATAGTTCCGTATCTGACGGAATAAGATAAAGAAAACAAAGCCTGAATGTGGAGGAGGCAAAATTAATGTAAAGAGATAGAATATTCGGGCGTATATTAGTGAAAGGGAGTATTTTACCTCAGTAAGATCAAATTTTAAGCTTTCTCATTTCGTTATCTCCGGCGTAACCTTATGAAATTTGCATAACAAATTGAAATGAAATGAAAGAATTGACTTTGTGATTCCACACACTTTGTTAAAAAAACCAGGTTCAAACATTGAACCTGATGATGACGTTTAACGTCGTAACCTGGCTCGCGTTTTTAAATAAAGTGTGTGGAATTACGAAGTCAATAATTTCATTTCATTTCAATATCTTTCTCGTTTTGCCTGACCCGAAAGGATACGGCGTGATGCATATGTATACACGAAAACTACAGTTGAAATATATACACTCCTACATCTACCTGCGGTAACTCTTAAGATTAAGAGCACATAGGAGCCATTAAAATATTAATTCTAATCACGGTGCCTACAGTTCAGTAAAATGAGTTATAGGAAACTTTGATAAGCTTTCAGAGCGTTTTTTGATACTATTTGGAGGAAAGAGCTTGCATTTAATCTACTGAGTTTTTATAACTATTCAAGCTAAAGACTTGGATTTTATTTTATTGTATTAGAGTTAAATCAAATTTTTACGAGTAAAAATGAAATAGCTAAAATATACAGCAAATAAAATCAATTCTAAATTTGGATTGCCGAAGTTCCCATTCCCGGAACCACATAAGGCCGAAAAACACAAAGAGAAATTTACATCTATGAAATACCTTTTAAAATATTTGTTAAATTATATTTTGGTCTTTGTAGGAGAGAGATATATAGTGAATTAGACGATAATAGTAGTGGAACGGTAAGTGAAAATTTTAAATAACCGGCCATATTTTATGTTCGCCTCTTTCAATCCAAATGGACTATACCTTTTTGCAGTTTTCCATGTAACAAAAACCAAATTTTGCAAATACCCTTTATTTTTTTACTCTTTAAAGTAGGTTGTTCAACATTACCTCTAAGTAGGACTGATTTTATTTTAGAATCCTTAAGAAGGTACATGTAATTAAAATCTTTACATTTATCCTAATTTGATTTTTATCGCACCACATTTCAGATGATAACATTAATCCAATGTTTGGAGGTATATAAGTTCCCAAAGAGTAAATATATCAGCAAATAATAATATAAGCAAGGTCTGTAAATTATATGCACTATGAATCTTGTGGTTCCTATCTTATAAATCACTGCTGTGCCCGAGTGCACAAAATTAAAAGAAATGTGCATGGGTTATGACAATCAAATCACTGTTATTTTACTTCCATTTTTAATATGAGGTGATTTTCCATTAACCTATGAATGTCTAATTAGGTTAAAAGGCTAAACTAAGATAATTATTCTTCTAAACCTCGTATGCATACTAGATACCTCAAGCAACCATGTAAAAATTGACATCTTCAATGCAAAAAGAGCAAATATTCTTGTAAATTCAAATTATTATGATTTCCTTATCATTTTTTGAGTAATGGTAGGATGAATAGGCAAATATTATTTAAATTGCAATTTTATTTCGATACATCGATCTGTAGAAGTACATCGACAATACTCTCAACGGCAATGAGTCATTGAATCACCGCGAAAGAAAGACATCACTGAAAGACTAATTCATATTTTGAACTTTTTATTTGCCGATTTGACTGAAACGGGGTGCGCAAAATTTTCCCAAGGTTGAACATCGACTAAATTCATGACGCATGCTGTGACGAACAAAAAACCTTGGTCAAATTTTTAATCCGTATCTCGCGAAGTGAATCGGGTATCAATTACGTGTTCCTACGGTATGTCATAAAGATATCTTCTAGAGACGTTTAATAAAATATCTATCAATGATTTTTTTTTAAATTTATGTATCTCCTGCCGTTTCGATAATAGTCGGAACCAATCTCACAAAAAAGGGCTTATCTCAGTTCATGTCGTTCTTTATTCCACCATCTTAAAGGCCGTATTTTTTCCTCTCTACACTCTTCCAAGGTAAGAGACGAGGCATACAGATTGCGGGTGGCTTTTTGATGGGCCTGTCGGCTCACTCGGCTATTAGTCAAAATAAAAGCTAATTGGCTAATTGACTCCCGCGTCTCACTATAACTGCCAAATGCTTTAATAGGAGATACTCTCAGGTCAATTAACAATAATTGTGAAGAATAAGTACAAATTATCTTTTATTAAATTTCAATAAAAATCCTTTTCTTTATTAAACATTCCTTTGTAAAAAATCGCGATTTCGCAATTGAACGCGAAAAATTCACATTCAAAACAACACAAAAGAAAAAATTATGCTCAATCCAGAGTTATTTTCCCTATTATTACATTTTCAATCATGATGCATTATTTTATATGCCTTTAGCATGTCTTGAATACTCGTGTTGGTCCTTGAAAAATATCACGACACATTTCATTTTGGCCCAGGGTATAAAAATTTACATCTATGGTTAGAAAGACCCTGATCATTAAAGAAAATATCACTACTGTGCATTTGAATAACAGCGGACCGCCTTTTACAAACATTTATGATTCACTTGATAAAGATACTTTGTGATCTTAGAGTAAATGCTCTGTTCCTCAAAATATTGTGGATAAAATTCTTTGATTCAATCGCTCGGAACACAGCTGTATGGCATTACCATAATTAAATATTCTTCCCACAATATGGAAAAAGCGTTCGTATAATGCAAAGTCTCCAACATTTAATTCGCTTCAAGTAAAATTATGAAGAGTCACTCTAACTAGTCTTCGCAGTAATTGACATCTCCGGAATCTCAGAACAGAATCACTATTTCCTAAAACCTATGAGTTGCCTGGCGTAATTATTTTGTGCTATCATAAAATTAATGAACAATAAGGAAATCACAGTTAAATTTTAAGATTTGATACGCCATTTAAAACGTGAGTGTCCAGATATAATTCCATAAGGCGGTGAGTACTCCGATATTACCCCAATGCGTTGGTGTGTTAAGCTCATATCAATTTCAGTACCCCAATCTTCGACTGGCTGGTTTTACGATAAGCTCCTTTGTGTTTTACATTAAGATCATAAAACTTAGGGCTTGTTACACTGCATTTTTTCCAACCCATATTTCCAGTCTCAATTACCCTTCATACAGTATGACTCTGACTGTGAAAATAAATGCTGCTTATTATTTTCAATGCATGGTGGATACACTCAACTCCCTCGTCAGTTAAATGAAATCGATTATCCTTGATTAAACTGACATTCCCCCAAAAACCCGTGTTCCAAACAAAGGTTTTAAAAGCTCCTCTTTATTTAAAAAACATAAAAAAATTCAAAGAACTTCAGTTCAATATTGAGTTTAAACATCCTGCAATTGGATACAAAATTATGATTTAGGGGAATCTTGACGATATTTTCTCGTAACTAATGGCAGAATTTCTACAAAAAAGCTATTATATTGAGCATAGTCGAGCAATGTAATGAGAAATCTATATTTAAAATTTCTGGTACAATTCAGTTAAAAATATTTCTTGGTCATTGAAATTCGTTTAAAAAAAACTCAATGGTGGAATTCCTGATGAGGGTATATTATTTAGGTTTCATTTTTAATGTATCAGTGCTTCTGAAAAAATTCAGCTGAATTCACCGAACACAGGAAGGGGTAAGACTAAATGCTACAAAAAAGTCCAAAACTCTGGTGCAGTCACTGAACAAATTTCGAGGAATCGAGCGTAGGTCACGCTAATGAACTTCAGATGATAATATCTTCCTCTCCTTGGTGAAATCGATTTTTCACTCGAGAATTTAGCAAAATAAGGACGTCTGTTGTACAGATTTTACTTATAATTTTATTCCATAAATTTTTAGGCATATTGGAAAAGACCCTAATGCCATTGTATAATTAATATTCAATAAAAGCCTTAATACATTACTAAACTCTCAGTCCAATTACTCTCTACTTTTCAAAATAATTTTACTTTAAACTCAATTGATGATTTAATTAATCAAAGTGATAGGAGTAGGTCGGAATAGATACTTATCATCGTATACCACTAATAAATGGCGATTGCCACCGTTACTACCTTTTAAATTAGGGACGCTCCTAACAAAACCACCTGATATTTTCGTATCGTATCTTTAATTAACTTTTATAAACCACAATTGTCAACCAGAAAGTTCATTTGATAAGTGAGGGCAGAGTTCCCCAAGTACTTAGTCCGACGGCGTTTGAAATTCACACATCACGGTTGGAGAGGGACAACTCCTTTCCATGTGTCGTCTATGGTTTCCCAGCAAGATTTGGTACACGGAAAACTAAATTTTGGGAGAAGCTTAGGGTACCCAAAGGCGTTCCTGGGAACGAACCTGGGCCCTTCGATCTGTAATCATATGCTCTACTCAGTGCACTAATACACATTAAGTTTCCCCATTAACTTTTATAACCTTGTAAAATTTCAATTAATTATTATTTTGCACTAATAATTTTTTATTGGGCCAGAAGACAAAATTCCTACAAAATTTTACCTTATGTCACTTATAATTTACGGTATGTTTACATTACAACTGTAAAACTTTTACTTGAGTAACCTTTATTATATTCAAACTAGGGTTTGTATACGTCATAGGAAATTAGTGACGATGAAGGACCAAAGATTATATGCGTTTAAAACATGTATTTAAAAAATATTCTTAGGGTTCAAAAATACATAGCTCAACTTCTGAAAACTAATAGTAATATCAGTCACATTCATAGCAAACTTCGTCGATCTTAATGGAGATCAATAACTCTATTTTTATAATAGAGTAAACAATTTGTAGCAACACTCACACCTTAAATGACTGTCTAAAATATACACTCTGCTCTGATAAAATGTGAATACCAAAAACCCCTTGGAAAAACAGAACTCTCCCTCCTTCCACCGAGTATACTCCATGCCCCAGTGCCCGTGCTCGATAAACTCCGCAGTGTAATCTACTCTCCTGGTCAAATTGAGTAGTTTCAGGGGTAATGGGGTGGAAATCGAACACAATGAATAGTGGCACTTTTCTACTGAATAGCCAGTGGAAAAGTGCCATTATAAGTTATTCATACTCCTCTAATATACGAAAAATCTTTTCTCAAGGAATTGAGCCTAATGTAAAAAAGAACATCTTCCTCTCAACCCTTCAATATGCTTTAAAAGTTCCTCAATCCAAATAGGTATTCTAAATTCTAACAGCGGTTTGACCTTCCCTCTCGTGATCATAACTATACAACATACGTCACCAGACTACTCCGCTCGTATTTGAGAAATTTAATTTACGTAAATTTTCAATTACATCCTATGCCTCTTCATCTTGATGGGGACTACATGATTTTTCACTTACTCTGCATGCTGCATAATAATCACTTTTCTACCCCATGTGTTTCCCTGCCCACTCACACTTCCCATATCTACATATATCATATCGTTTCCCATAACTTCGTCGGTCACTAAAAACTCTTTTTAAATCATAAAAACTGCACCAGAGTTGTAATAAAGACTCATGAGCCAGGATATATGCGGCGTTCAAACCTACAGAGATGAACAAATAGAGTAATTTTAGGCATGATGTGGTGGAATTCGGCCATAATAAAGAACAGATAGTAGACATTTTCCATTAGATAAGATATTTTGTACGACCGGATGTCGATTGTTTTCGATACATTATCGAAAACTATCGAAATAACATATCAATTGGAAAATTCCGTCCTTACTACAGAGATTAATACTATTCATTATATTTCGCATCTTATTAACACTCTTTTCCTTACCCTCCTGCCTTCTGAATCCTTTTTCTAACTTCTCGCATCCCGTTCCAATTTCTTTCTGTCAGCTAAGGCTGACGGTAGCTACCGAAACAATAATGTTTTATATTTTTCAGAACCAGTCGAGTAAAAACTGACAAAATGCTCAAAAAACATAATTTTCTATTAGAAATTCAGGCAATACTTAAAAATATTTGTTCATCATAAACCATTAACATGGGTATCAACCAGAAGGTCGGTTTTAAAAGTGTTGCTAGAGTTCAGCCAATACAACGATGAGCTCAACGGCGTGTGAAATTTACACATCATGGTAGGACGGCCGGATCCTTTTCCTATGCACCTATGGTGTCCCAAGAAGTTCTGGTACCCAAACAAATAACCAGCTTCAGTGAAGCTAAGGGTATCGAGAGAGGTGTGCCCGGGAATCGTATTCGGACCCTCAGGTCATGGCTCCAATCCTCTACCCCTAGAATACCACGTCCTTTTATTCATTTTAAAACGCCAAAATTATTCAAATTCGTTGACTTTGAAGCCTCCGTTTGGCCTTGTCTCTCTTACGAGTAGCTTATGAAATATATAAGTTCTTAATCTTGCAAAAGTTTCCCGTGATATTCAATAATCCTATCTGTAACCCAACTGCTGGCCTTCAGCAGGGCATACCGGTATAGGGACCGGTCCGCGGATCCGCCAAACGTGAGCTGTGGAGAGGGTGAAGGGCAGATCGCAAAGAATAAAAAGAGGGTGGGGGGTAAGTGGTGCTGCTTGCGTGAGTTGAGAGCTCGAAGCGCGTGTGAGCGTGGTATGTTCTTGGAAAGAAGGGGAGAAACGAGGTCAAAACTACTAACTTTAAAACCAAGGCGTTTGTGGGGAGAAATCAGAAGGTACGGATATGTCACCGTAGAGAGGATTTAAAGTTTGAGTAATCCATAAAAGCTTGAGCACATTTTCACCGTTTGTGCTCTCCACGCCGACCAATTCAAACTTCATAAGTTTCTATTTACTATCATCTGCGAGTGAAATGTGGGTTGCCTCCCTTCCAGGATGTGGCAATTTTCAAGAAATTTTCGAGAAATTTTCAAGAAATTTTCGAGAACTTTTCTAGAAATTTTCGACAAATTTACAAGAAAGAGTTATTTCTCCACAGTGGATCAAGGAAAACAATCATCTCGAATGATAATTTCCACCAACTTTGATTTTTATAATGAATCAATAATACTATATCATGTTTTGGATGCTGTGAAGACAAAATATAATTGTTAAAATACGTCAGCCCTTCTTTTTAAATACTCGGTTATTCTTACTGCAAAATGAAATTACTAAAAATCGTCATATTTTCCTTTAAATTTCTCAATAATTATTATGAATTAACATCATTGACGCTCTACTACATTCTACGTATGTTAAATTGCCACGGAGTACTAATTTAGTCCTAAAAATGTCGGAAAATAACGACGCGTACCCAACTTGCTTCTGCAGATCCTCAATATTTTCTTCTACCCTTCACCTATTTTAAATTTACTTTCTTTTACTCCCCTTTTTCCCGTAAATATATCTTTTAAAAATTATATATATTTTATACAAAAATGTTTTGTTTCCTACAGTGAATTAACTGCTTACGTTAATCTTATTTTCCGTTTAGTTGAGATAATTTACTATAATTCGTACTCAGCGCTTACAGCGGATCAAATGCCGTAAGGGGGGGGAGGTTCGTAAATCAGGAAAGCTTTTGTTGACAGAAGAGATATTTTCCAAATTTAAATCATAAGTTAGTTTAGGATTTCTTGTAAAATGTTTTACAGAGAAATATCTATTTTTCACTTTGAAAATTGGTAGTGAAAGAAGTAATTTCTCTGTCCTTTAAAACCAATAAAATGTTAAACTCATCTTTAACTTCTATGATATCTGTTTTTAGAGTTGTTCCTATTCGCTTTACTACAGTTAACCTGTAACCATGTAATGATTTAAATGTTATAATACTTCATCTTTACACTTATTGTAATTTTAATTCTAAACGTTTAGATTTTATCTTTTTATATCATTGAATTTACATGATATTCTGTCGGTCTGCAAAACGTGGTAAAGCGTTACTTTTTATTTACTCCATACTGTGGCAGAACTAAAATATTTATAGCATTAAATCATGGTACAGACTTTGTACGATAATGAGTTAAATTATCGTTATTTATTCACCGGAGATTTAATTAATTATACTTATTAATGAAAATAATAGGATATCAATCTCTTTAGTACCTCAGCGATATAATAAGAAAAAACTAGAAGTTAAAGGGAAAATACTATTAATATATTTTTGAAGCAATTATTGTACATGTCTATTGCCTTTTACCACAACAATTCCTTTAAAGCTTTATTAAAAACAGTATTGAAGTAGACAATGTCAAAAAACCCAAAGCTTGAATGTCTTGAATGAATAAAAGATTCAAAATTTGAAGAAATGCGAAATCAAACTGGGTATTTCAACTATATTTCCATTAAAACTTAATGCACATCTCTGGCATTAATAAAACCAACGTGATGGTATTTGCAGGAACAAAAGCGGGCATATAAAATTATGCAAAAAATCGAAATAAGATGGAAGCTAGGCACTGATAATTTAAAAGAACTGAGATTTATCACCTACACGGAAATTATCTAACATTATTTTCACGCGATTTAGGAAGAAAGCACTTTGATGAATTAGCCCAAGTGAACATTATCTGAACTAGATTAGGAAAATAAATTTTTCTCAACTTCTGAAATTTGTACCGGCTCAGGTAATAACTAAATGATTATTAATTAAGAAATATCTAGATTAACGCACCTTAACGCTAAACAAACAAGTCCACCATCACCACCTTCTCTTCTGCTAAAAGTATCCATATCCTATCGCTACCCAGAAAAACAGATATCATCCCCATTTATCCTCTTCCTTCCCCCATCCTCTCCCGTCTTAAAAACTTCTTTCTTTCACCCATATTTGATGCAGAACATTTCCTAAAGTAGGAAATGTTCTGCATCAAACGGTGTTATAACGTGATTCATTGTAGAGAATTTATAATTTAAATGATTCTACATTACATTTGTCTGTTTTTAATTAACGTCCTTCAACAAAGACGTTAATAATATAATTCTATCAAGTGCTGTGATCAAAATTGCCTATTCCAATAAGATTGCCAAGTATTTTACAGTCCAGGAAAAGTTTTCGAAAGCTCAACAACAAAATCTTCGATTAGAGGGCATGACATAATTTATCTACTGAAACCTGATTGCTTATCAAAGTTAATCACCAAATACGAGTAAGAATATGTATCTGTTGCATAGATGCGCTAATCTCAGGCACCGTCAGGGACTATCTTCCAACGGGCAATCGAGCCCTGACGAGGTTAATTACTTTCTCATTCCATCGATACTGAGTGGAACCTGTAAAACGTTCTGAAATTAAATCTATGAATAGTGAATTTTGTCTATTCTATTTTTATAAGCATTCCGGGCAATTTACTTCCAATAAATAGTCTTATTTGTTTTTGATTTATTTTCTTCACCGTTTTTTAATGTTTTTGAAATATCATTCATCTCCATTAATTATTCGTATGCTTTGGACATGGCCACGCGCCGACTAACGAACAGGAACTCAAAAGGGGCAAGAAAGCATTGCACAGTGCGGAGCATTTTGGTTGGGGATGGAAAGTTGTAGACTATGACAGAGGTGAGAGCATTATTAAAACGAGGTAGGAGAGGAAAAGAATAGGCACGTTAGAAGGAATGAATAGATGTAGAAAATATGCGCAATTGAAGAACAGTTTAGTCTAGTGTGGTGGTTGATGGGATGTCTAGTTTGATGAAGTCAAGAAATGTAGTGGTTTTTGACCTATGTTCAACCCAAAACCTACCATAAACGGTAGTGAGCAAAATAATAGCATGCAAATAAAACTTATGAAATAACAATAATAAAAACTTCGTTGCAATTTTTCACAATTAAAACTTTATTTCGACCATGGTTTCGACACACTGTTCATCATCACCTGATGATATGTTTATACAGTGTATCGAAACCATGGTCGAAATAAAGTTTTAATTGTGGAAAATTGCAACGAAGTTTTATTTATGTCTCGATTCCACAACATCATGTCAGACTCTTCACTTTTCGTTATGAAATATCATTGACACTTCATAAGGAGTAACGAAAAATTCATTAATATATTCATTAAATTTCATCGTGCTTCGTGTCTTCTCTGACAAATTAACTACATGCATTCTTATATATCCAGAAAGATTTATGCAAGAAAATTAATGAAAATAATATTGTTTTGCATCATGAAAGAATATTTCCTATTTTAAAGTAATTTTTCATGCTATGACTTGTATTGATTAAAAATTTTTTCACAGTTTTTCGTTTGAAAATATACGTTCCTCCACTTCCGGAATGAGATCAATGTTCCAAATCGATAATTGAATTCCACTTATCGTTTTCATAAAGTTTGTAAGTCACCAGACGCTTTCAACCGGAGAAATATTATGTTTTGTTTGCCAAGAAACGCAAGCAAGGAATGGGAGGAGGAAGCGATAATGAATCAAGAGGAATTTTGACTTTGCTAAATCTCCTTCTAGAGGCAGCGCGACCATTGGGATTAATGGCTCTTAAATATTCCCTCTCCTCCGACTGCCCGTTCCCTTCCGCCTGCGTCTTTGGTCACCCAAACTTTTCCGGTTTCCTGAATCATTTTCGAAGATAAGAAAACTCAATTCAAATCAATATTTTACCTACATAGACGGAAAGAAAATGTTATCAAATACAAACTTTTGACCCAGTCTACGGGCGATAGCAGAAATAACGTATTTTGTCTCAAAAACAAGTATCTTTACCAACTCTTTAAGAAAACCACTTCATGCTCACATATTACAGTAAAAAAAGGGTCACCCAAAAATTTGCCTCGCGTTCTGTTTCGGGAGAATACAATTTAACACAATTTATCGTGAACATAGTTTACACACATGCACTGAAAACTCTGCGTCTGAAAACAGGTTTCATGGCGTATTACTCTGAATGTGAATAGTTTACACACATGCACTGAAAACAGGTTTCATGGCTTATTACTCCGAATGTGAATTGCTTTACACATTCAAGGGTGGCATCATAACATAGGATGTAACATGATAATTTTAACGCCAAATGTGATTCGAAGATACGAGACATGGTTTCACATATAGTCATTTTCTACTCCATACGTTCAAACAGGATCATAGATTTAAACACCATCAAGATGCATGTAATTTTATAGTTTTTTTGAGATATTATATTCATTATATCCTTATAATACCAGAAATAAATATTTGCTGCTCAATTATTCGAAGTAAAAAGGTCAGCCTAATAAGGTACAATATTTAAATATCTTATATTCTTTGAATTCACTACAAATAATTCACGACTCCTAAGGTATCACGTAGAGATTTTTCAATTTTTTCTGGTCTATTCCATTTGAGTATTGGAGAAATAATATTGTAGCTAAATACAAGAGGGCAAGGTAATAGATAGCACAGTTTTATTTTACTGATGAATAAATGATGAAGTGTTTGCATTAAATCTTAGCTCTTTTCCCCGAAAACAACCTCGAAAGCTTAAACGGCAATCATTGGGAGCTATTCTAAATAATATTTTTTTAAAACACTGTAAACTAATGGAAATTTAAATTCTGACATTAATTTTACTGCCTTTGCGTAAATCTTTACTATATTACCGAAGAGATAGCAGCACTGAAGAGTCATCATCAAATTTGATATTACAAAATTGGATTTCCATTGTCAATTGTATCGTTTTATGGAGAATGACAGCAAAATATTCGTACCTTTTCTAAGTTAATGTAGTTGAATTTCCGAGATCACTTGAATTTGCAGTGTAGCTGGTAGTTAGTGTAGTTTTTCTGTTAGCAATAATAGCACCGATGTGGTTTTACATTGATGAGAGAGGCAATAAAGAGCGACCGAAAAAATGAAGTGAAAATTTGGATAAATAGCTCTTCGTAAAGTTATCTTTCAATACTAGTTTATTTTCCTGTTCTGTGACATCGGCGAAGATCAATTTATGTGAATTAAGTTAACTTTTTTTTTTGGAAAAAATTAACAAATTAATTTGATGACCATGCATTCTCAATCTTGCTCTTGGGAAAAATTGTCATCTTTCCCTCTCCAGCTGGTTATGCCGCTAAGCGTACAGCGCCACGGTAGCGTTGTATTCTTTGAGGCTTCTTCATTAATCGCTCCGGGCAACTCATTCATTTACTTTCCCCCTTCGCTCCACGCGGAACTGGTTAATCACCACTCCCATCCTTCCGCCCGCATCTTAATGAATCCACCGCGCATCTCTTCCCCTTCTCCTTTTTCCTCCTCCACCCCCCCCCCACCCCCAACCTCCACTATCTCTCTCCTTCCATCTATGGAATCCCAAGGTCAATGGATACTTAACGAAATGCAGGAAAAAATCCCAGCGCGGATGCCGAACCCGGAAGCCCCCCCGATTCCCTAGGTAACCCCTCCCTTAAACAGTCCCCTTTGGCCAACCATAAAACCACGTACGAAATGTATTGATTCTCTTTCTTTCCCCACAAAATAATTCAGTTTCCCCGTAGTTGAACAAGCAGTTATCGTTGCTCTAACTCAATTCCAATAGTTTTGTAAAGGTATTTTCCGGTTGATTACTTCCACGGTTCGATTTGTACTGTCTCAAGGTATCGTTCCACCATCAAGAATAATATCGAACTCGTTTGGGAATTTTTTTTCTCCCCTTCGCAGACCTAAGCAGAAAAAAATATCAAAAATCCCCAATATTCCCAAGCATTTTAGACAAATTTAAAATCATTATAATGTAAATTACGTCAACTACGATTTCCGATTTCGATGCAATTTAACTGGAATCCATTTATTTATAAAAGAAATGCTAAATTTATAAATGCGTTAAAAAGCTGTAATTTAGCACGTAGAACCTTAACACGTTAATACTGAACTCAGAAAGACCTTATATGCTTGATATTTTGCTGAAATCTAATTTATTTAAAAAAATTTAATATTCAATTAATTTCTATTAACGATAAAGAAAACTATTTTTCTCTTTCCTAAAAGCGCAAAGCAAGCTAGTTTACGTTTCTCGAAAAATTAGAGCTGTGAGTCAAATTGTCGTACTAAAGTGAAATACATTTCCTCCACCTGAATACCAATTGGACATTTATACAAGTTTTAAGAGTTAGATGAACATAATTAGTGGCATAAATATTAACATCAGTATAAAAATTACATCAACGGCCACTAGTTCCGTGCTGAAATGGACATAATTCTACTTGAAATGCATGAATACAATGTAGTTTCATTTGCCCTTGATCCAGTTGGAATGAAAAGTAAACATGGATACGGTCGTACACGTTCATGTACATAAGCACACTGGAAATAGTGCAGAAGAAGAAATAATAAGAAAATAAAATAGGCACAGTAAAAAATTCCTCCAAACAGTAAAGAAACTCATAGCTTCAGCGTTTATAGAATTACTTGCATGGGAAATAGGCCACGAGAAGCCTAGGATTCAGGAAAAATACAACCAGCCCATTAAAATAAAATACGATCACACTGTTGCTGCCCATTGGTTGCCACTGACATCCAAAATGCATGCAAACGTGAAGACCTTGGAAGTTTATTGCTTTGACGGACCCATACTAGCCCATTTCCAGCGGTGCAATTACGAAATAAAGATAGCCAAAACTCATGACCATAAGAACGTTATGAATTTCCTTCCCATGCGTGTATATCTCAGATTCAAAGTTTGGGAAGCGGTCTCTCAATCAATAGATATGTGTTTTCAAAGAAGGTGTTTACTTTTTTCATTTGGAAATAAGTATTTCAAGTAGACATGTAAGGCTCAAAAGGCATCATGGTCGCCAACCCAAAAATAATTGTGTCTAAATTATTTCGGCCATGGACGTAGTTCTACGGCTGAAATAGCAAGTAATTTTGAATAGCAAGTTGGAATATTACCACCTTAACTGTCAAAATAGAGGAAATTCAAGCGATACAGAGAATGCCAAAGTTGGACCCATAGCAATCGTTTCATACACGTGAAACGTTTTTAGTTAAGTTTTTAGAGCTTTTAACCAATCTTTACTAACAGCTGCCATTTATATATTTGTATTTGAGTTCAGGTTTCTTCAAATTTCAAATCAAAGATTATTGCCGACACATTATCAATGTTTTTAACAACTAAATACATGACCATGACCATGATGGATTTAACAGATGGGCTGAGGATGCGATAAACATGTAAAGTATCAAATGCTCTTTAGTATACTAAGCCTGAGTAGCAACCGCAGATATAACAATTAAAGAAAACAAAAAGTTATGACCGATTGGTAAATTTCAATTGATCTTTTATTTTTCTAGGCCTTGTTATTATTTAATTTCTACTTATTGCTGCAAGTTCGATGACTAATACATTACTCTTAAGTTAAAGCGACATATATGATAAATCATTTTTTTATTTATTTTATAAACTAATTAAATTGAAACCCAAAAGACACAAACAAAACTTGGTTCGATTTTTTAAATTTCATCTGATGAATCCAATAAATTTTCATGCATGAATTCAATAATTTAAGAAGACATGGTACAAGCTCAAATTTTCTAAGAATACCATATATAAAACGTTTTTTATCCAAATAGGTACACTATACTTACTTATACTTATTGTCTTAATTTTACCTAATACAAGTTATGGTGATTTTTATATTTATGTTATTTAGTGTTTTAAAAACCCAAAACAAACTGAAATCAGTACACGAAAAATCATCATCACTAGTAGAATATAAACCTAACTACTACTGAAGTGATTTCTTAAATCGAAAGACACATGACCTTTCTCAGTGGTTCCTTCAGCTATTCCCAGAGGTTTATAATACGTTGGACAGCTTTATGTCACTAATTTTATTTATAAATACTCGAGTTTAATCTTTCAACTCTCCCATGAGACCAATAATTTCCACAAGAGAAACATTCAGTATAAAATCGAAAATATTGCCTTCATAGCACAAAATTCCCTCAGCAGTCCGCAATCGACCCATGCGAATATCAGTGCTACGTTGTAAAAATGTCACCTCGTTGAAGCAAAAGTCTACGGGCGTAATATCCTGAGCGTCTTGTATATCAGTCCAATCTCCCCTACTCTCTCCCTACTCTCCTCCACCAGCACCCTTTAACACCCCGCGCGGGGCAGTCCCCCGCCCACCCACTCAAACTCTCAGCCTCTCACTCAACTCCCATTAAACCCTAAGCCTCTTGGATCGAAGCCTTCTGTCCGCCCTGCTCTCCCCCGCCCACCCCAGACGGCACACGCGATTCCTTCTCGCCCGGCCTCGCCAGTAATTCCCTTCGGTACTGTGCCCCAGCCGCCCGGTGTCCGCCCGCGAGAGTCCCTAAAAGGTGGGGGGGGGGGGGTTGAGGGAAAGAGAGAGGGGGCTGGAGGGAGATAGGAAGTCACGCCAGAGTCGCCCTACCCCTCCAATTTCCCACTCCGCCTTTTCTTCACCTTTTTGCGTCACCACCGCTTTCCAGCAAGAGGTCAGCGTGACAACAATCTAACTCGGGCAATACACCTCGTATCTCTCTCCCTA
This sequence comes from Hetaerina americana, assembly GCF_022747635.1. Lineage (NCBI taxonomy): Eukaryota > Metazoa > Arthropoda > Insecta > Odonata > Calopterygidae > Hetaerina > Hetaerina americana. The sequence continues at coordinate 20,434,149 of NW_027286070.1, read as the reverse complement.
TCTCTCTCTTTCTCTATCCTCACGCCATAATTGCAAGGTGTAAACCCTGTGTTCTTGCCACATCTCCCCTTCTCATTCCTAGGCAACGACGTGTGCTCCGCTAAGAGGCGTCAAATGGGAGCGCCACTTCCTTGGACCGAAAAGGGGAAGACGCAAACTTTTCGTTTCGTTTGGAGTGAAGTCATGGCGGAGGAGTTACTAAATCGAGTGTCTCAAGAGATAAAGACAGGAACAAATGACGAGAGAGCGACTGCAGTCGTCATTCTTGGTAAACAACGGAGCTTTGAAGGAAAATTATCCTATCTGGGAACATACCTCCATGAGAAACTGTTTGGCTCTTTAAGGGAACTGTCTTGATCTGACAAGAATATGTGGATGGTGTGGATTTACTTTCGTGGTTTTTCAAAGGCGATCTGAGTGCTTCTTCCTCAAATTCAACCAATAAAATGATTTGGTGCAAAACCGAAGGAGATATTCGATAGGAAATATTCGATAGTAGAACTTTATCAAGCGTTTCTGGAGCTCATTGTTCCGTCACACATGTGACATACTCATATTTTAGATCTCTTACATCTGATGAAAATGTTTTAACACATTAAGGTTTAGTGAACTCTACAAGGTATATTTTCTTATTCTTTGGAATTTAACTTATTTATTTATCAGAGTTTTTTAAAGACTAATGCTCGAGAAATTATTTTTATTAGCACCAAGTAATGAAGGAATTCATGTTTGGGGTCTGTTTCAATTATACCAATGGAATGGTTTTACTAATATTTCGCAAGAATGATTACAGATTACGGTCAAAGAACAAGAAAAATGTCTATCATACCACGATTACTCTAGTATTAAAGTACATACCAGAAGATACTAGTTATTTTAGCATTAACACTCGGGAAAATATTTTTAAACGTTTTAAAATATTTAAAATAATATCCCGAGAAAATTTAAATAAAGTATTTCAATTGATTTATTTTCATTTCTAGTGTTGAGAAAACAAAAATGCTTTGAAAAATAATATGGAAATATCATAGTAATTTAAAAACTGATTTATATTTTTCTTAAGCTTTAAAATTATCATGGAAAAGAAATTACGAAATTTAATGTGAAAATAGTGTCCTTCCTTGCGAAATATTACCAATATCCCAATAATAAAAAGGTTATTTGAGAAAATAAGGCCTAAGAGTTGTGTTAGAAAGTCGTTCCTCGAGAATACAAAATTTAGCAACGCATTAAAATAAGGTAAATGACAAACTGGAAAAACTTAGGAAGCCGAGAATATATTTCCCAACAAATTTGGTTGAAATTAGAAGCATTTGATGCAATTGAAGACCTTGTGTAATTGAATTTGTAGTTTTCTTCGAAGTATGGCTGATACTGTTATATATATTCGGGTCTGCGAAATATAGAACTTCAAACTATTCAGTTTATGAAAAATTATGGTAATCCTAAGATGCATTCCTTCTAATTATAAACATTGAGAGGAGGATTTTCGCAATTTTCACATTAATCTTTTTCATCATAAAATGTACAGTATCCTCATGTATCTAAGATTTTTCATATAACAAATATAATATTCCTTCTAAGTACTCTAAATCTTATTTAATGCTTAAACAAGTGCAGGGAAATAAATGTGAACGAAAAATATTTTATTTTAATTGTATACTAATTACTGCATGATCATTCTCCCATACTAGGCAAACGAACTTACGTTGAAACTGACGTAATGGTAACACTGAATGAATATGATTTTATCACGAGAGACCTACGTCATCATTTCCTTGACAGCAAGGAGATGATGACGTAGGTGTGTAAATATCTGCATTCGATCGATAAAACCAATTAAGGATCGGATGGGATTCTCCAGGGAGACACCAAAGGGTCTAGGTATTTACATAATTACACTGCTTTAAAATTACTTATTATTTTATTTACTCATCTCATAAATTAACGCTCAGATATGTATAAACAATCGTACAGTATACCTATCAAATTCCATTTCTAGTACGATGCCACATAACGTAATTTCTCTGGTAACGTTAAAGAGCAATCTCTGTTGTTTTGAATTCCACTTTCATAATGTCCTCAGATACTGTAAAACGGGTTATGAACTGTTTAATTACTCAATTATGACAGATTGCAAGAAAATGAATGCCTTTTTATTCGATTTACAGCCTGCTGTCTAAAAGTATTTATTGCTGGGCAGACTTCTCACGCCACTCTCTCATTTTTTCCACAGATTCTATGCCAGAACAGCGGTCGGCAAAAAGCAGCATGCACCCGGGCACGTCCTTGGGAAATACCGTGAAAAGGAGTTCGTCATATATCCTTTTCGTCAATAAAAAAATAATGTTTTTTGCGGGTGGAAAACGTATCTTGAATGCCTCAAAAGGTCAAACACGCAAAACGACTGCTGTAATACAAGACAATTAAATATCTATAGCTACGTCAGCACTCGATCTTGAGTCTCGAAAAATTTAACTCTCTTATCGCGGATAAATGCGTAATTTTTACTCTTATTAAATGGAGCGCATGCAATATTTCTTTTCGCAAAATCGAAAAAAATTGTTATCAAACGTGATGCACAAATCGACCGATTAGTGACAAATCTGCGGCCTTGATTTATTTCGACCATAATAATATATCTATGATTCATAATGTAAATTAAATGCTAACTGAACACCAACGTGATTAATTACACATTAAAAATGAATCCTCTGTAATAAATAGCATATATTTTTGCCGTAAGAGTAATGAATTGGTGACTCTCAATTGCGCGTATATTGTAAATGCTATTCACGCTATTAATTAAATTTTTAAGCTTTTCAGGATGCTATTCGGGTATTCAGGATAGACTTGCCATAAAATTGGTAGTGTCAATCCAATAGCTCAAAAAAATTCCATCTTTAATACGGAATTTTTGAGACTTCACAATGGTTGGTAGGCATATTTGACTGGTAATACCGGCTTATTATTGCATCGGTATAGCAAAATGACCAAGCCATGATAATTTTTTTTATATTTTCAAATATTTTCAGATATTTCAAATAACAGTGAATGACAAAAAATCAAATTAAGAATCATACCACTTATCCCAATTATGTTAATGAAAAATATAAATATTCTGATTATAAACGAGCATTACCAATTGGAAGGACATAAATAATTAATATATTTGTTCCAATGATATTTAAAATATACCATGTATCACATACAAAAGAATACATTGCACCGGAGTTCAATTGAGCAACGTATATGGAATATTTGGATTAAGTTCAAGGCAAGACATTAGATTGTTCAATGACTGCCTTATTTTATTCCAGCATAAAATTTGTCTCAAAGTGTCAGCTTTTAAGAATAATTAATTTTCTATTCCGAATTCCCTCTCATAGATAATCATTTGCATCACTTCGTCCGAACAAGTGTCGTTAAAAAAATAAATTTTTATTAAAAAAATACAGTTAACTGATTATATCGATTTAACACAAATAATCGGAATGAGAATTATAGTATAGCGGGATTCCCCGGTGACTCAATTATATCAAGACATCAATGAATCAGTAGGAAGTAACTGGGATAAGAGCTTAGATCTAAAGATCCTCCCTTAAGGCATCAAAATTAAACTATATTTTATTCTTGTTTCCCATAATACTATAATCACCCTAAACATTTGGATCTCTGAATATTGTTTGGTGTTATTATATTTTTTATAGAAATAAAAACATTTTTGAAGCTCAATGCTCCTTTTCAGAGAAACGACGATGATTTGTGCTCTCCTCATCTAACGCAAAGCTACTCTTGGCGTCCATTTCAGTTTCGGTCGTAGATGTTGCGCTTTCATGTAATGAATGATATTTCTTGGATTGTGCCAATAACAACTCGATTGATCTTTTTTAGTAATACAAAATAAATGTCTTCACGCTTAAAGACTATTTTGACATGCACAACTATGAATACAAATAATCACATTTGTAAGCTATGCTGAATAAAAATACAAATTCGCTTCCGCGTCTTAGGTGTAACAATAAATTTTACTTTGAATTTTAATTAAAATTAAAATTAAAGCATGATAATTTTAATTTCCAAAACGCACTTCCAGATAATGTCAAAATTTACCGCCCGGAAAAATATTAGAAAACTTTGCGTTGAACGAACACACTTTCGATAGGTTAAAAATCTCATTTAATTAAAGATATTTTTTTCTCACAGTTCTTTGAATTTCTATCATTTTCAATTTACTTCGATGCATAGTTTTATTTTTCTATGCATCTGATTGGAGGATACTTTTCTAAAATTATGTTCTCTTTGCATAAATTCAATAATGGATCTCAAACTTTATCATGAGCATTGTAAATTTTCAATTGACAATATTATTTTTCAATTTTAATTTTAATTTTAATTCAATGACAAATTTATTACTTTTGTCAAACATATTAATTTTTAAGGTTTGTAATACCACCACCAGACCTCTTTTTCTGTTGATTACAATAATAGACATGCATCATACGATGTCTAGAGATGTATTCGTCCCTTCAAGATATTTATGAATAACTGTTTACCTCTTCAATGACGCATTGTTACTTTTGAATATGTGGGGTGTAAAATAAACTTGTGAAATAGTAATTCAAAGATTATAGACGTGAATGCCAATTCTTAGCAAAATATTACGAAATTTAATTCTTTCCTGAGACTCCATTACTAAGTATTTTTACATTGAACTTAAAATTAAACCTCTTGGCTCGTCCACATAGAACTATGTGGGAATGCCAAGTGGTTTAATTTTAAGTTAAATATGAAGAATTTCCACCAAGTGACGCCAGAAACTGTTTTATTTTTTTTATTTTGGTAGGAATAATAATTTTTCATACAGTTCTAGGCCTCAGAATACAGCCACTTCCGTGTCTTTGTTCTGTCAACTCAAGAGACTCGTGAAAGAGAATCACCAATGCTCTTAGACTATTGAGGATTGTTTAAAATGCTTTTTTAGCGATGACCGAGCGATTCAATGGGAGAAGTTGCCGCTGTAACGGTGAAAGTCAAGTCCTACTGACTCAACGAAGCATCAATGTCTTCCTTCACGTGCTTTAATGTAAGCTTTCCCTTTCCTAAGATTTTTTTCTCTTCTTCACTCCGCTGATGGCATATTATATGTGCACCTGTGCACGTCAATTCCACTTCACTTTGTCACCCCGAAGGTCGCAGCAAGTTCTCTTCAAAAACGCACCGTGTAAGAACCATTTATCGATTTGCTCTAATTCGAATTTTCAACGAACCCTCTTCTATGCATATAAGCACTACATCACTGTCACGATCTCCCAAGAGACCACTACAATGATCCTCTTGAAACCAATTAATCAGCAAGGTTGAAAGTTTCAAAGAATCTCAAGGATGTAAAGCAAAAATAAGCCATCACTTTTGCGATTCAGAATGAAAACTGAAAAATGATTCGACACTTTTTGAGCTGTGATGGATATCGTGAACGAGTTTGCACGCATTGAAGTACGCATTAAGTATTTCCTCGATTTTGTGACTGAGTAACATATTTCCTTCTGAGCGGCACTTGATGAAGTTGATGGAAAATGGCGTTTCTTTTCGAAACTCAATCGCTTTAGCAACATAATACACACTTGGTAGGTACCATACTTTTTAGTTTCAAAACGTCGCTGCACCTGAACATTCCAAATATGGTTAAATCGGTAGCATTTTTGGGAGTTGCGAATTTAGTTTTCATTTTGTCATGTGTCCTTTTACAACTTAAATGATCAGAGAATAGGAGAGAATTGCATTTTAAAAAGAGAGGTTATGGGAAGTTAGAGCAATAAATCACTAGGATATTTTTAAAGCACAACCTACGCAGAAAAAAGTTCATATATTGGACTTGTTGCCGGTTGTGGTTGCACCTCACTGATTTCTACAGTCTGGTAAATTTTAATATTTAGGGTAAATATAATAATGGTAACTCTTTTGCTTATATGGCCTGTGTTTTTTTAAGTATTCCAAAGTAGCTGGATAGATTCTGGGGGTGTCTGGCATCACCTTGGTTTGAATCCGGCACACCTAATGTATACACCTTATGAAAAAATATCAATGAACTCAATTAATGTTCCTAATGATGAACGATGTCTACATGTATGATAAAAAAAGGCTCTATAGGAAGACTTTTGCATGACCTAACCTCAGGCCTGAATTCACGTTTCTGGACAGTTCAAAATGAATTTATGGAAATTACTTCTCCCGCAAGAATTTTTATGCCCTCGCCATAATGGGCCAAAGGACCAAACGCCAAAGGGATGGCCGAAACCCTATAAGCACGGACGAGAGGGAAGTCGTCCTTGCCCTACATTGCATTTATAAACGCAGAAATAGATGTCGAAGATGAAGAGAGGGCAAGGTGATACATTTGTCCTTGTGTGCAAACACGGCATATCCAAGGGGGAGAGGGTCGGTGGCAAAAAAAATGCGGGCATAAGGGGTGAGAGAAGACGCAAGAAAACAGATTTTGATGAGGTGGAGAGGGAGAACCAGATCAATTTGAGCATTCCGCAGCGCCTACAAATGTGTAAAACTCGATGTCATCCACCATCAACTATATAGCGTGTTTTCATAAAACCGACAGGGCATCATTAAATCCAATATAATGATAAATAAGAAAATCCCTACTAAGCATCGATGGGCTAAATTGGATCGATGCAATCTGAGATTTTACCGCGAACGCTTGTTTCACCGATGTACCATTTGCTGCAAGAGCATGGCACTTATTATTACAAGCCTTATGATAGTAACGGTGAAATTTCGCCCTTGGGTCCGGGTAGGCTTAGCTGGCACCTTAGAAATTTCCAGATATTGGCGCCGGAGTTTCCCTATACAAGATGGGACGAGCTTCTTTCCCTCCTTGACCTGAGGACGCCATCAGGATGGCTGGCGAAACTGTTGTGAATTTAAACGACATTCGCGGACGCAGCCCGAAAAAATTTGGAAATCATATGTATATAATATACATAAAGTTAATATGTTTAGTAATATATTTGTAAGTAGCAATGTAAACATAATTTGTTTATTGATATAAATGAACGTTTTATGTTAATTTAGACAATTTATTATTTTATATTTGAAATTAAACTGTGCGTGCTAGTACGCTATACAGAAACTAGCTATAAGGCTATATAATATTTAAAAATCTTTATGCATTAAAATCTGTAGCAATACAGTGACTGTTCATATAGTTTCTTAATACTCATTGTTTGATTAAATGTACCACATTTTTTTTATTTTCATTTCCCGTTTTCATCCTTTCCTATCACCGTTTAATATAATCTCATTAACAAACCAAACTAATAGTATTAAATCATTTTCAACTTGAAAATGGTGTAGTACACCGATACTAGTCGTTGCTAAAAAATCTAAAAAGTGGAAAATTGAAAGTTTTTTCTCCGTGTCTGTCATTAACTACGCTTACATTTATTCAGATTTAAAATTGGGATATATCATTTATACGTGTACATACATACATATTATATATATATATATATATATATATATATATATATATAAGTACACGTATAAATGTTATATCCACGTGTACATATATATATAAATAAATATATAATATTATAAATATAATATCATGCATATAATGAATTAAAAATTATCTCTGGGATTTAAAATTAAGGTAGGTGGACATAGATTACTTTTGAGTCTGACTCATCATGATTTCTACAAAAACATGTATAACAGTAGTACAAGCCATACCAATAGACAATGCTATAGACCGATAGACAATGGTGTGTCGTTTTTTTCATGAAAACACTACCCTTTCAGAAACGTGTCATGATTTTTGTGCCTTAGCTTTTATATTTATGAGTTCTTTAGCTACTGTTTGCTATTTTTCCAGATATTTTCTCTTAAATATTTATCAAAGATGAAACTAAACGTATCGATTAACCTTGACGTAGGTTGTTACTTTTTTATTTCATTAATTCACCCTTATCTTTGAAAACAAATATGATATATATCAAAAACACTGAAAGTAAACTAATTTTGAACTCAAATGTCGTTGTATTATTTTTCAATCCTTATTTTTCTTCTACGGACATATTTATTCACCCATTTATCTTAAGGGTCCTTTTCCTCCAACTTACTTAACATAAACTGATACTAAAAACCAATTCATAAAATTTTAATTAATCAAAAAGCCATTTGGATAAGAATGAATCACTACACATGGTGATTCAGGGACAACACTTCACTGGTAATAACTTTTTCATTGGAAATTGTAGAATTTTCGAGTGCTCCCAAATTCTTAAAAGATTTCTTTGACTACATCAAGCTTTTAAAAATTTATAACTCAGTGGGAATTTATATTTACTTTAAAATATATATAAATAATGAGATTTCACTGCTCTATAAATTATAAAATAAGTGCAAACACTATGCCCAAAGTCTGAAATATTTCAAACCACTGATGTTCCTCCATAAAGATTCAATTGTAAAAATATTTTTTGAGAATTGAAAATTAGTATTTCGTTCAAATATAATAAATAATAATAACAAGCAACCAATTATAGCATTTTATTATTAATATAAATGGTTAAAACAAACATTTTAAATTTAATTAATGCAGAAAGCAGAAATAAGTTTTAAAATTCTGTCATCAATGATGTTACACAAATAATGAAATATTAATGCTAAAAACTGGGAGGCAAACAACGAAATTAAAAAGCAGGCTTAATGGCTTATGGAAAATAATAATTAAAACTAATGATTTCAGGCACGTATGATCAATGCAGAAGCAGAAAGTGTGAATAATGTAGATTTAGCTGCTAAGGGAACTGAAAAAAGTGTTTCTATTGAGTAGAAAACATCCTTATTGCATTTATGAAATCATGAATCTGTCAGAAATGCAGTAGTATATAATGTGTGGTAATTAATACCGCATTAGTATGCCACGTTATTACAAATAAAATGGGGAATATTTTAAGGGTGATCTTCAATGAATAGTAGATGGTACCTTTGAACGAAGGCATTTGATTAATGCGTCACTTTCCTAAACACCAAAATCCAATTCATGATTTCAATTTCAAGCAAAAATTACTACATTTATTCGTCCAACCAATTCAGGGGATTTCAATGCCAAATTTTTGCCGTTTGACTTCTACTTTCCCGGTGATAAAACGCTTTTCATTGTTGACTTCAAAATCTTCTGATCCCAATTGCCATTTGAAAAAAAAGAGAAAAAATCATCAATTTGATCGATGGAACGTACCTCTATCGTCGTCATCGGTTCCATGGGCACTAATTCTGTTCGATAGTAGTGATTGATGAGGACTACAACCTTCACTGGGGTGTCGTGCGAATTAGATTATCGGGATGACAAGTTGGTGCCTAACAAGTTGGCTGGTTCTGACATAATAAACCTACTTGGAAGGTTTTCACCAACGACTGTTAGACGTCACAGATTGAGCTTTTTCTTTCCTCTTGCCGGTTTGCGGTCGCTAAGCAATATTATGCCAATTCCGAGGCAAAAGGATGTTAAAATTATCTTAGAAATGGGGAAAAATAGACGAAGTTACTAAGTTTCTGCAAAAGAAACACCTTTAAAAATACTTAACAATCTTCCAATACAAAATCAATCCGTGTTTATTAAAATAGTCTCTTTATATAACGTCATGAACTTTATTGGAGGAAACGTGTCTAAAGATAGGCTCACCTTAATATAATTTTGAATTAAGACTCTATAATTGTAATTATAATCCCCTGTAAACCTATTCTCATGTTCGTTCATCCGATTTCCATCCCCTGAATAATCTTAATGAGAAGTTTAAAATCAACACGGAATACGTCATGAACAGCGATCTTATTCGTGGATTCAAATGCTATAACTTGAAAACTCACCAATTACGGAACGGTTCTGTAAAATATTCATTCAGACAAGGGCAATATTCTAACACCAAGCAAATTCACAAGACCGTGATTCATTTGAAAAATTGTCAAAATAAAAATTTGTAAATCCACTTGAAAAATAAACTTTATTTCGATCCATATTTCACTGCGGTGCAGCATCATGAAGGCAAGCCAAATGCCTATATCGGTCTGACGATACCGCACTGCAATGAAGTTTATTTTTCATGTGGATTAACAAACCTTTATTTTGTCACCTTTCCTCATTGAACAATTCCACAAAGTTTCGCTTGAAATGATTAATTATATAATGTTCCGTTTGCACAAATATTTCTCTCAAATGTTTATATTTCTTACTTTTGCAAGCTACCTTAGGACAATTAGTAACCGTACGTGATATTGGGATACATTTAATGATTCGTAATTCAATAATTAATGCTTCTTTATGAGGAAAACCATTTTTCTCGTTTCAAAAATTTCACGCAATGAGATCTTTTATTGAAAATAAAATAATGCTCTTAAATTCTGTCTATTAAAAATCCGCAATATCCTCTCTTTTACCTCCATCAATTTTGCGGGAGCATTCACCTCAACCGACGAGTCTGATTCAAATACAAATTTCCTTTCTTCATTACTTCTAGCACTAGATTGCATTGCTTTTATGATCTATTTCCGGCCACAAAGTAGAATAGCAGCGCGAGTCTTTGGATGAAATAGAGCAATTTAAGTTTGAATGAGTTTCTGCTAGATTGATATGAATAATTTCAATTTTCTTTCCCCTCCATTTGATACCTCTCATTCACGGATTTTCAAGATTTCAAGCTTATAATCGAAAATCTTATCCAATTGTCCCGAAGAATTTTCCAGCAACTTTTTCCCTCGACGGTTGGAATGTATTTATCCTGACTGACCCGCTCTCCTACTCCCTCTCCCTTCTCTCAAGAGGTCAAACAGGGACTGCCCAAGATTTTCACAGTCATGGGATTTCCTTATTTATCTTCACATTCGCTAGAATAAATCTGAGAGAGTGTACGAATGAAGTAATACTCGTAATATCAAGTTAGCATTGTAATAATAGCCTTGCTTATTCACAGTCGTGTATGTTCTATATATTTTCAAAATTCCTCCAAAAAATTAGTAGATCAGCATCAGCTAATCCTTTTAAACAGATAACCATTTCCAGAAACTATCAATTAATTTTACCCCAGTATCAACTTTCAAAAATAATTTTATTTCTGAAATCATCAAATATATAGGCAATAGTTTCATCTATTTTTTCTAACACAGTAGTCTTTGTCATCCAAAAATTTATCATATCAAATATAAATTAATAAATGTATTATTATACAATAATACATTTATAATATACTTAACTCTCTACCAAAAAATATGATAAAATAATTTATTTCAAAAAGATTACTTTATAACAACTTCATTATGAACCTTTATGTTTTTCAGGTCGGTCTATTTTTATGATATTCTCATACTTTTTAGCTTAGGAAGTCTTTTCCTGAAAAAAACTAAATTTTATCAACTAAATATAATCAAACACATGCGAAATATTCAGCATATATGATAGATTCAAATTTCTTGCAGTCTCTCTTATATCACAAGCTTAATTAAGTAGATAATACCCAGTCTTTTATGGACTTGAACCATGGTTTCCGTTAATATTGAAGTATTTACAAATAATGCATCAGCATGTATTATTTAATTAAGAACGTGGTGTTTCAGTGCATAGCGCGTGGGACTAATGGGGTCCGGGTTCAATCTCCGGGAATGCCTCTGAGCACACTCAGCTTCATCCAAGATGTGTGATTTTTCGAGTACCAGATCTTCCTGGGAAACCATAGATTGTTCACGGAAAGGGCTTACCACCTCCGATAATATGTGACTTTTACACATTATAGTAAGGTTTTTAACATCTTGGATTCAGTATTAGTAGATTACTACCATAACCTATCAGAACAGCCTTTGGGTTGATAACTGTGGTGATATTCAATTAAAAGGTATTCTCATGTAGAATAAAACTTATACTAATTTAAAAGTTAATCAAAGACGCTCATGCCGAAACTTTCAAATCGAAATATTTATGTCGTTAGTAACCCAAAAATTTGCCTCCCTTCAATGTGATGCGTGATTTTCAGGATATCTTTTACACCCCCATCACAGATGAGCGCAAAAAAAATCTGCCATAGGAAAAAATCAACCCCCTCTAGCCATTAATTCAGAGTTTTCCCACCCATAGCAAGGGTCTCGACCTCGGCTTCCTTCCTTCCTCTCGCCTCCACCATTTAAACCGTACCACAGCCACGTCCAACCTCTCTACCCTCTCGAGCACCGTTGCTACCCGGCCATTCATATTCCTCCCTGCTCCCACTCCCGCCCCCTATCACGGCTGCTCTCACAACCCCCCCCCAACTAACCCCTCCGTCTCCTCGTCTTTGAAACATCCGTTCCCCCGCAATTCACCGAAATTCTTAACCTCGCCTTTCCCTCTCTCTCCCCACCTTCCCGTTTTCTCCCCGCGCCTCACCCCATAGACCTGGCCTCAAGCAATTCGCTTTCTCCCCATCCCTCCGACACCCTCAGTTCCTGCGGCGTCAGACACGACCAAGGCCCATCGGGGTGACCTTGAAATTCCCCACGAAACACAAACACACGCATACACACACACACACACACTGGCGAGCAAATGCTTGCATTTACACACACAAAACTTCCCCCTTAGAAAAAAATCCTCACCCCTAACCCCGACCCCACATTTCACCTCCCCTCCGAGAGAAAAATATCGATTGGTCTCACTACGCCGCGGCAACACAATGCATCTCCCCTTCCCCCCCGCACAATTCCAATTATGAATTTCCCCTCCTCCACGCTCACTCTCGTCAATTCCTCACACATACTCATTTATCTACACTTTCTTTCTCCTTTTTCACTTCCCCTAGTCCAAAAAATCACCTCCGATCATCCCAAGCAACCCAATTCCCCTCCCCTTCCCCCCCACGAGGAACTTCCCCCCAAACATCCTCCTCGACCTTTGTTCTCCACTACTTAACGCCCTCCACCATCCAACATCGTCAATCTCGCCCCCTCACGTCCATTATCCTCATCTACTCCCAACATGCCCGGACGGTGATTAAACAAATCGCTTTGCCCTTTCATCTCAACCCTCGGTGGCATTCACTTTCGCTTCCCCTCGGGAAATAAATGCAAGAATTGCTGTGCAAAGTGGTAGGAATATTGTGAACTTCCTATCCCCCTCCTATCGTAAACGTTTCGGTAAAATGGATATTTCAATATACCTGTATTTGCTCTCCTCTGTATTTTATTGATTCAAATAATTCATCATTACAAACACATACTTAAAAAGCCTGTAAATAAGCCATAAAATCAAGTAATTTCACCAGATGTTTGTTATGTTGTGCGCGCCTAAGTCCATTTTTGATTAATTATGTATGTTAAAAGTAAATAAACAAAAAAATGTTCGTATTTTTCTGCTTTTTTGCAATTTTATGAAACAATTAGCACAAATTTTCTTTATTTTCTCTATGAACTTTTTCTCTCTTCGCTGCAGTTTCCTTATGGCATCTTTTTCTGAAAAATTGCACGGTTGTATACGCAGCATATTTATAAATTGCATTTATCGCTCGTTTTTAATAAAATGATAGGAAGAAAAACTTAAGTTTCCTTTTCACGATCTATTAAATACCGTAATTAACATCCTTCAAGCTCGGGTGGGATAGATTTTTTCATCCCTAAAAAATGAACTCTATAAAAAAAAATATAAGTAACATCATATCGAATTCTCCACTATTAAGAACCTATTCCCTTCTTTCGGTTTTCAAGGAGGCGATCTGGTGGTTTTTCGTCTCCCAAGCTAACACGTCAAGTTTATTAGGACAGACAATGATTATTAACCTCGAGGAGAACCCGTTACCTCTATCGCACTGCAGTCATGAAATTCCAAACGTTTTAAGCATACTAGTGCACGAAAATGAGTATAATATGCATGAAATTTTTTCATGACCTTATAAACCCGTAATGACATTTTTCGTAAAAAAAAGACTATCAAATGAAAAAAGCCAAAGGTTTGACGTAAAACGCTGTTTTAAAGGAGAGTGAAATAGGCTTATTATCAAGTGAATATCCAGCCCTCTCTCGATCTAATAAAATATTCTCGTAAAGGGTTTAATTCTACCCCTAATCAATAGGAAAGAATTTGATGGATATTTTTTTAAGTATCCGAATATTAACATCTTGTCGTTAAAAAGGTGCCGCCGAAAACTTTTTTCTTAATGAGCAAAAAGTGCAATTCAACGTATTTTCAAAAGTGAAATAATGATTTTTTATTGTAAAATAAATTTAGTTTACTTTCATTTGATTATTTTACAAAAAATATTTTATTCGATGGTGAAAGTAAGAGTGTAACGCTCTATTCATAGAATTAATAAAAACCAATTGTTTTTGCCCACCTACGATGCGCACATTATAATTAACTAAACGTTTTGATATTTTTACAGATTATAGGGTTTCCATTTCAAAGATAATCATTATCAAACTAAATTTCCAGGCATAAATCCTCAGTATCTCGCATCTCAGGATTATTTGTAAGAAACTTTCACTTATGAATTTAAGAAAAATTTATTTTCATTGTTCATTCATCCCAAGTAATTAAATAAAATGAGAATATTTTCACTTCACGGAAATAAAAGTCCATAGTCAGTATTATGCATTGTGTAAAGTTTTGGGTGAAGTATGTGTCCTTACTGATTCAACCTGAATACTCTGCTTACAAAATACAGGCATATTAAGGATGCTTACTGTTAATTTAACTTTTGAAAAGATTTTCAGGCATGGATGATAATTTTTCAATGACATGGGATAATAGAAACGATTGTAATAACAAAAAAGTGTTTTACTAATTATAATTTTACCCAGTGTGCGTTTTAAATCCTTGCAGATATATTTTCGTAATTGTCAATACTCTAAATACATAGAACCGCACTATTAAAGTTAGCTAATATAAGTAAGAATATCATTTCATCATTAATCATTATCCGAGTAAAAAGTTGCGCAAAATTGGAAAAACGATATTTATTTTCTTCTTCTATGAAGTACCATTTACTCTTCCAGAATTATTTTCTTCATTGTGTTATCGAATATTTCTAATGAAGTGCTATTTACTAATTTGAAAATAAGTTATGTAAAAACCTAAACTGATAAGTCTATTAAGTACGTGTGGTGTGTAATTACAATGGTCTATCAAAAATAGCATACTCCTACGCATTTATGATTTTCAATTGAAAATTTTGTTATTCGATGTTGAAGGAACGAGAACCACATAAACTTGCAACAAATGATAAAAAATAATTATCAAAATTTATCAGTTGGAAATAATTATTTTATTTTATGCACGTCAAATTCACCCAGTGGTGAGTCATTGTCCCTTCAAAGCCCACCCCCTTCCTTCCTCCGTCCCATGCCCCTGACCGCCTCGCAACACCCCTCACACCGAGGCAGTGCTCCGCTAGGAACAGGAAAGGCGAAATGCAAACGAAACCTATCTCGATTGAGAGTTGAGATATGAGTTGATCACGTGACGGTCCCTTGAATCCCCTGAACCTTTGATTGTTAGAAACGAAGCGAAAGGAAGAAAAAAATCAGAGCATGCTCAAGGACATCGGGAGACCTCGAACAATTTATCAGTGCGAAATTTTAATAATCATTTCTTCACATTTCCAAACTAGATACAACAATCGATCTCCCATAAATTTCGCAGCCACCTTTTTTTAATTTATATACGATTGAACATTTGGGTTTTATAATGACACAGTCTGAAATCTACATTGAAATAGCAAACAACCTCATTATCAAAGGTCATCTTTGGCAGTGTTGTATTTTGCGTTTGATTAAGAGACAAAGTGTGATGGAAAGATGATAAAAAATGAACCAGCATTATTTTTTATAAATAATACCCTTGGTTTGATCACTGCGTGTGATTAATCACACCCAGAGTTCACTCGTTAATAGCGCCATCTTTAAGCTCACATAAATTACTCCTTTGTCGATGAAAGGATAACGGTATAATTTGAAAAAATATGGTGCTTCAAAATTGCCAAATAACTATTGAACTTTTAATTCTCGTAAAAATAATCATTTCTCCCTCCATAGGCAATTAATTTTATTACAATCAAAAACTGCACTGGAAATATGGGAAAACCTGGGAATAAACCGACCTCGTGGTTTTCAAATTAAAATTACTAATTTTATTTGAGGATAAAAACTCAGTAATACGTCCATCCGCACTTTCAATTGTTAACTCGTAATACTGTCAATATATCTTTAAAGGTTTAGAATCTCCGTGTATCGCGGGATACCCGGTGATTGCGAGTTCGATTCCCACCTAGGTGGGTTTATTTCAACTTAGAACTTTGGTGTTTATTATTATTTTCAACTTTAAATATCTTATTTAAATGCCAAAATTTACGGATTAATGAAAAATTAATATTAATTTATGATCTATTATATCTGTTTGTTTATAATTCAACTAATTATAGCATTTTCATTTTTTATGACTCGAATTAGTTCAAATAACGTCTTTAAATTACTCAAATTTAGAAATCAAGACATATTTTGTAATTGCATAATCAGCATCTAACCAAAATATTCTACCCTTTCGTATATATACGCTCTCAATATCTGTCAAACATAGAATAATATTATTTAAAAACAATGTAAACCAAATATATTTCATTAATAGTAAATTGGGCAAGATAAAATATTTTTAATTCTTCAAATCAAGGTGAAACTGTTAGACTAGAGACATGAACTTATTAAAATGTAAAATTTTAGAAGTTATTTTTCCTATTTTTATTTTACATGTATTTTAATACAGATTCCTAATACTCCTTGGAGGTTAATCCAGACCATTGATTTTTTTTTGTTTTTACTGTAAGCCCCACCTTAATTCATAAGGTCTAAAGGAATGACATAGTCGAAAGATCCGTGATTCAAACTCGCGTCAAGGAAACTTTTTTACGCTTGTGATCTCCTCGATTCCCCCTTCCCCCAATTCCTGTGTTTGTCTTTTATATGTATTCCTAACCCGTTTCCTTATATCTTCAAGTATATGTGAATGAATATATAAATATATATATATAATTATTGTTAAATACTTGATAAACTATACGAGCATAACTCGTATATGTATAGTTTATCAATGTATTTGCCCATCAAACTGTGTGTGTCAATATACATATATATATACATATATACTCGTATATGTGTAGTTTATCAATGTATTTGCCCATCAAACTGTGTGTGTCAATATATTAATATATATATACATATATATACATACATATGTACGCATACATATATATATATACATATACAAACACAGGTACACCTATACACTAGCTGACTGTAGATGTTTGCATCAAAGGCATTAATTATTCCGCGGCAATCAAATGTCTGCGAAAATCGAGACAGGAGTGAAGCTTGATCACGCAATGCACTCTGAGGATCACTAGAACAGGCTGAAGTGTAAATCCATATTATCGCGAAACATTAAAGCACTGCTTTCGAGAGTGCATTACTCACTATATTGAAGGGTGGGAAAATTATAATCACCGCCATTAGCTGCCAAAACAATAGTAATATCCCAAGGAACAAAAACATAATTAAATCCTATTTTAGTATTACGAATATGTAACTGTTTATAAATATTATCGGTTAAATAAAATATAGGTTAAACACAAATAGGTTCGAATAGTTTTTGGGTAAAATATTCGAACTTAACGCAATTTACACGTATTATCACTATCTACAGTGATCTAAGTAGCTATCTGCCCGATATTCCCTATCAAAATATAATTAAAATTATTATAGTTAGAAAAAGTGTGTTTTTTCAATATCTAAAACTATATCAAAAATTTTTAAGACCAAAACACTTAATGAGACGGCTCGGGTAGCGAACTGTTTCTTGGAAAGATTGGGGGAAAGAATAAATGTATATTCAATGTATTTACGTAGGGTGCGTGTCTATGTTCTAATATAATACTTTCTACAGCTACAGAATTATAAAGTGTCATTAATTCGTAAAGCACTTAACACTATATCAAGACCCACCATGGCAATGTTTAATAATTTCCACTATCATGCTAAGTCAGCCTAAGAATGATTCATCTCATATCCAGACACAGCACTTCATTCTCAAGACACTTCCATTGGAATCAAACGATTTCTCTTATTTTTTCTTCGGGTCATTATCGATTTTCAGGGTGAATGACGTGAAAGCGCGCCATTACTATTCTTAGTTTGCGATTTCAAATCCTTTTCGCCTGAACGCTTCACCAAACTTAAGAAAACATAGGAATGACGCAAATAAATTGCGTATTTATGACGCTTAAACCATCCATGTCCATCGCAATATGACTGAAAATTGGGAACCTAATTTCACCATACACATCCTCAGCATCAAATATGTGGAAGCAGTTGATAAAACTGATCTCTCTCACAGTACACATTTTACGAAAAAGAAAATGTCCTTGACATCTAAAATGGAGCGTTAACACCAAAACTTCTCCAATATGCTGCCCCCCTCAGAACAACTCAATAACCTCTCAGTACTTTCAACCAAAAAAACCCTGATTTTTATTGATCTCCCTATTCTCCTGAAGAGGCATGCAATTCCCCTACTTAATCTCGTAATTGTACGCATCAAAGTGTTTTATCACACTTATGTCATTATATATAGATATAAATATATATATATATATATATATATATATATATATATGTTGGAAAGATACAAAGTTTGTATAAAAAGTATCGGGAAATATTTTGGGAAAAATGGATTTATTTCATATATTGCTTCAGTGCCTCAAAATTCTTTAAAGCACATCGCTTGACGTCAACTCACTCTTTCCAGCAGATTTACCACGACTTGATGGATCCCCGGGAGGCTGATTCCGGAAGAAACTTCCGAAATCCGCCTACCAGGAAGCCTTCTAGTACGTGTGGGAACTTAAGGGTACGCGTGCAAGTTTCTTTGACGGTACTTAGGGTCCCATGGTGGTGCCTTTTGAGGGAGGATTTCTATTTCGGGAATAGGAAATTGTCTTCTAGTGCCAATTCAGAACTGTAAGGGTGTAGGGGAATCGTCGCGATGTCGTCGCAGAAGGATTTCGCAAGCAGACACTCGACTCTGCTCTTGGTTGTCCGTCGAGACCTTCGGGACGAGTTTAGTGCAGACGTTTCGTATCGCCAAATTTACAGTGATAATGGTGTGCACAGTCATTTTATGAATGCCAATACGATCCGCGATCATGCGTACACTTAATCGACGGTCTGAATTCAGCTCTTTACGTACACGTCAGGAAAAAATGCCACCGATACTGTTTATACAAACCTAGTATGTACTGAGAGTACTTAATAATCACAGTAATATGCCATAATTTTTATGATTTTAGTAATACTTGCCGCAGCAAACAATATTAGAATGAAGAACTCTTCATTTCCTGGATATAACTTCCTCCGTTTCCGAGTTTTTAAGCGACCGACGATCGTGTGAAACAAGTTTTCGCCATTACTCTTCGTCCCCCGACCATTCCAAGGAAATAAAAACCATTCCCTTCCCCCTCCTTCCCATCCCTCCAGTCCTCTTCACCCTCTCCCCCTGAATATCCAGTCAGGCTTCCCCGTCGTAGGAAGCCGCTTCGGGCGGCAGAGGATGCGCCAACCGAGTCCAGTGCGAAAATTGTTCGATTGGAAGAGGAGGTTAACGACCCTTGGGAGCGAGGGGGTGAGTCCCCCCTTTCTCTCTCTCTCTCTCTATCTCTGAGCTCCCTCCATCCCATTCCCTCCGTCCTCACCAACACACACCTACCCTCACCCCTCCTCCCTATGTCTTTGCATCAGAGTCCCTCTCGTGCACTGTCCGCCTAACATCATCCTCCTCCTCCTCTTTATGTGCTTGTGCATAACCGGGGTTAATCAGATGCGTATCGACCAACGAAATGCACCACGTGTAGCGTGGCTGCAGAAAGTTGTCCCGTTCGAATAAAGAGCATCGAAAGTTTGATCACGTTCGCTGTTATTACTTAAAACACATGACGTTTATTTATAAATTTAAATATAAAATCTACACAATGAATTTGACTAAAGGGTTAGTCGATGGAATACGTTGGTCTCGGCTTCAATTTTGGTGTGTACCGCGCGACGCTATTGCATTCATGAAATAATTATCTTCCGTGTTTTATTTATAAAAGCTCTTTATTTCAATCCCCTGTTTTAATTTGAATAATAGTGGGGGGGAGTGGATGAGGGAGAGAGAGAAATAATTAGGTATGTTAGCTGGCAGCCGTTTTAAATGAAAGCCAATCGATCGTATTCCAAAAGTAATTGGCCATCCCTGATTTTAACAACATAGTAAAATTAATCTTCGGCCGAATAATTGGCCTGTGTTTTGTCATGTTTGGAATTTAAAATAATTATATGCTTTCTTTAGTAAAAAATATTGTAAAATTTTGTTAAGAGCCGACAGTTTCGATGCGAGCAGCTAAAAACATGCAAAAGCGTTTTGGACAAACATTCTCCAACAAATTAATCTTTATTGCTGGAGGCTAAAAACTTATTTCATAACATTTTCTATTGAAATGTAGAAATATTGTTCTACTATGTATCGTCTGGAAAGAATATTAGATAAAATGAAATCCATTTCTTTTTTTACACTATTCGTACCGATGGAAAGGTTAAAAAGTCAAAATCTATTAAACTATGTCGCTAAATAAGTAACTGCAACCATTTTGTTTACTCTATTTATATTTTTTCCTTCAAGTAAAAAGAAATTTCTCTAATATCCCCTCAATCGCTCATTTTTATTTTGTAAACATTCAAATCTAAGCAGTTTCTAAACTTAACAAGTAACATTAAATCTGGAGGTGTGAGAACCTAAGCTATGAAAGGTAGAGGAGAAAATATTTTAACAATTTAAGAAAGGTTATTAATTTTTTTAACTGGAATATGTTAGTTTGGTCTCAAACTGCATGAAATACAGACACATACTCAAAGATTGGGTCGAGACTTCTAATATTTTGAGATGAAGGCATGCCAAACTTGCTGGAGGTTTTATACAAAAAACAGCAAAGTTTACGCAATTTCACCCACAACTTAACATAAAGCCGAGGTATAGTAAGCAGGAAAAATATATTCCTAGCTCTGCAACGCTACTTATTACATTAAAAAACACCGTAAAGAGTTTCATTAAATTTATAATTATGACATATGAGTATTAGTGTAAAACTGGATTTAATTTGCAGACACATCCGGCAAAGTTTGGTCGCTGAATCATAATTATCGAGGAGGCTGTGAAGATAAATCCTAAATTTTTGTCTATTTGTTATGAATTTTCCAAATAGTTTGGAATTCAAAATTTCCATTTTGTTTGAAATGTTAGATGGCTACTCTGTACAACAAACATTTCCTCCCGATCCTCCTCTCTATACTACCCCGTCTGTCTATCATCTCCGTATTGCCGCGGCCCTGCCGTACGCCTTATTGGTACGGCTAAGCCTAATTTAGTACCAAAACGATTTGCTGTACATTACTTATTCCGCTAAAAATATTACCATTGCAATGACTCGATTTCAGACGGTCTACCTCTGAAGTGGCGTTCATGCTATGTTTCATTCATCTCCTTTCTACTTGCCACGCAGTGCAATAGAGGAAAAATGATAGCTCTGTTTAACTATTCGACCCACTTTCCACAACTTCGAATACATTCTTGTTCATCGTTCATTACTGGATTTTTTCATTTATTCCCACCGGAAAAATTAGATGGACTTAAGTTAACGTCTACAATATCTATTATATGTATAATCTAGCACCCATTAATAGCCTATAAGTGATGTGGCCAAGTACAGAAGCATTTTAATTTCAAAATATTTGAAAGGGCATTTAATGTGATTTTATTTGAGGTCGCAGGTCTACATTGGAGACGTGGTGGCCTAGAGGGCACTGACTTAGTCCCGCTTCAATTCCCGGGCAAAACCTTCGAATCCGCCCCCATGCAAAATACCAAAGAGAAGCAATTTCCTTTTTTGACTAGCGAATCGTGGGAATCCTGGGTGTTGCGGAGGTCATTAAACTGGCCTCGCTACCAATAATGGGTATATTTTACAAGTCGTATGACTTCATTATGTGGTAAGATTAATTTTGCCTTACCATCCTCACCCATTATCAAAACCAATCCTATGGGTTGATTGCTATGGATAGATGGAGTAGAGGCCTCCATTATTGATTCATATGCGTCTTTCGATTAACGATTTTTTATCATATTCATACTACTTCATTTTTCTCCCTTGCTCTATGGGTGTTTGAAATTAGCGTTAAGGAACATCATAGGTTTAATTAATGCTACCCTTCAGTATCGTCCCACGAACCAGAAGGTAGAGTCCATTTAACGGTAGGGGATAAAGCACTAGGTGCACAATAAATGTATTCGTTCAGTAAACTTGGGGCGTGCTTTAACAGATTAAATATCGGACGGAACACCAAGGGTCGATATTTAAACATCTAACGATCATGTGAGGTAATTGGTCGAGTTGAAGAAATACTTTGCTTCAATATGTAAATGATTGAATCTCGTAGCGAATGATTATCAATGCTCCATCAATTATCAAATTCTGTGGCAATCGAACTGGATCTTGATCTGATCGAATTTTATGCAGACAACGATCATAATACATTTTTATATAAATCGGCGAGGGAGATTATGTTCAAATGATTCTATCAGTCCGATAAGTTAAATTTTGATCCTGGAAGAAATGAAGAAAGGGAGAAATGAAGAGAACTTTGTGCCTAGTATTTGTGCTAAATTTAGGGCAACTTTGCGAAAGGAGCCAATAGACCGAAAATTAAATTGCCCAACATCATTCTGTACTCGTTGGACTTCCCCAACATCCCACTTGTTATCTCAACGAAATCAATGCCATTGTTCCACTCCATGAAAATATTGTCTCAACTGAAATCCATTTGTTTTTTTACCATAATCAATTTGACCATTGCAATTATCTTAATGCGAAACATTAAATTGGACCATAATTTAATAATTTCGCTAGGTTGCCATTTATTAAAGCAAGAAATGTTTCGATTTAACCATACTTCATGGACGTGAAATGCAGAAAAAGACGCAATTAATAAAATAATAAAAATGTTAAATGCAATGTTAATCACGTAAAAAAGACATTTTTTGTGGTCTTTTGACAGTAATTAGGTATTTTAAAATCCAAATTGGTTGTAAGGGCTGCATGACATTGGAGGGCTCGCCGTTTCATTTCCTACGCATTCTCATGAGGATTCTGTTTTCTTTTCTCTTGGGAGCAAAGGGGATACATTATGGCGCTTCGAAAAGATTTTTTGGACTTTTTTACGTGTAGAGATATGTACGTGTGTTTCAATGCTTAAGACTGCACCTCACCTTAAAAAAACATAGTGGGTACATCTCTGATTGGATGTCGGAAAAATGGTAACGTTGGTTTACAATAAATATTGAATTGATTTGAAGGAATTTCACGAGTTGAATTCATTAAGTTTTTTTCAAAGGTGTCCGATATTTATTAGGATATGAAAAGTTTCTTCGCGGTTGCCTTCCCAAATTTTGATATAAAATTATACTCCTTTTCTTCACTCTTCTTTCAATTGTATTCTCACCTCAAACACAGCCGATTCAATCCCTCTTCCACTTTCTCTATCCCCTCCCTTGGGTCTGCCTTTGATTTCCGTATTCACTCATCCCTCGAGGAGAGTTGAGATGGTGGGATATCCTCAAGCCATGGTTTTAAGTAAGACTATAGCGATGACGCCCGTAAACGTTTGGAATCACGCACTCATCTGTTATCCGCCACCCGGTTTGGAAAAAGCGGCGGAATGGCGACCTCAGTCGAACATGATTTTCGTTACTCTGACTGTTTACAAATACGATTGAGTCTTTAAATTAACAAATTTTGAGAAATTCCAAATTCTTTTGAGTTAGGAAGGCAAAGCAAAAATGAAAAATGTTGCATTTAAAAATTTCTGTAAAAATTACTATTTGGTCTTTCAGCCATAATTTATTCGACATCTAGTTTCAATAGGTCACGTTATCCCGTTTTAAAGACGTAAAGTGTCCTACCTCGAATCGATCCCCACAGTTTGGGACATAATTAAGTTTTATAGGTGTAAAATCAAGCATCAAAACATTTTTTCCAATGCTAAAATTTTATTCAGGTGGCTATGTGACATTTCCCGCCTATCTTCCTAATTTTTAACTTTGATGCCACCTGAAATTGTCTGTCAGTTGAATTAGGGACTCACAGTTTCCTAAAAGACAAGATAAAGAAATGGGAACGAGCGGGAAATATTTGTTATTTATTAACCATTTTGGGTATCTTAATTAAATTTTTTGTTTTTCTATTTCGTTTAAAATATTTTACATATTCCTTGATCGATTTTCTCCACGTGTGAGCTTAAGTATTTTGAACAAAATTTTAATTATTTACCTAAATTATATCCTGTCATTAAATCTTAATTCCTTTTCTTTTGACCTCCCTTGACATCGACACATGTGATACTATTACTTGTATACAACTACTGTGTATAATTTTATGGTTCCATGGGCTCCAATGCTTTCCTACACAATTTTTCGTTCATAATGTTTCCGCTGATAACCAGCATAGGGTTATCAACTCAAATAGGAACTAAATTTTCGCTTAGGTGGGTTTGCTAAAATTAAAATTGTCATAGTAATGAAGCGATATTAACTAAGACATCAACTATTTTTCATTAGGTAATAAAATTATGAATACGCATTTATATTGGAAAAAATGTTTTATTACCAGAGACTTTCCTGAGGAAACAATTGTTAATGAAATTAATATGCAATTTAACGTCATTACCGGTAGTAAAATATTCTAGTAAAAATATGTTGGCTATATACCCGCGGGTTAAATACCATATCATCGATAATGGGTACAAGATGGCTGCTTTTTAAGTTTTAGGCTGCATTGGAATTTACTAATTAATAATTATTGGCTATTCATTTATTTTTAAAGCAATGAAACACATGGTCATTTTTTCCCGATCATCAATATTAAAGTTTGACCGTTAATTTTTTTTTGTTTTCTGTTACATGTTCTGATATAAATAATAAATGAAACATCTCAATTCCAGCACATTTACAAAATTTTCGACCATTATATAAATAGAGACGGAGGCAGCTACCCTTAGCTTCTGCGGATTCGATTTCAACGTAATATCCTCTTTGCTAACGCTAACGCTCATCGTGCACTCGTAATGTCAATTACCTCCAATCTGTGTTGCTGTTGATGATAAAACCAATATAAGGCCAGGAGAAAAGAATTGTACAAAAACAAATATAAAATATTTAATGGTTTGGAATCAGAGGCTGATCCTGGTAGAAAAGAGGATTTTGTATTAGGAAAGAGAATGACGTGCTTCACTGCGACGGAGGGAGTTATTTTGAATCTAATTATATCCTGATCCCGTCAGCTCAAGTCAAGGCTCAGCTCGAGGGCGTATCTATTTGCATAATGCTCGATCCCCGATTCTAATAATATGCATAAAAGATAAAATATTAATCAACAAATCAATTTTGAGAATTATTACAGCTATTTTTTCAATACAAAAAAATTAAGTAAATTGGCACTTTCGTGTTTTAAACTTATGGATGGCTACTGCAAGGAGGATTACTCGCACTAAACAATATTTGTTGCGATTTCATCAAAATTTAAAATATCCACAAAAAGAAAGGTGACAAGCATAATTGGAGTATTAATGAGTATATTGTGGTTAAGAGATACTGAAACTGTCATCAAAAAATATAGTTTGATATTTCGTATGCATCAAAAGTACTACAAAGCTTTACGATATTTTACCAGATGTCAGCAGTCTCTTAGCATTGAAGCTGAGGGTTAGTGCACGAAAATATTGACAAGTATTTGCTTACATTATTAATACGACAAGGATCCCAACATTCAGTTTTCGCAAACACAAGACCAATGAATATTAATTGACATAATATATCTTCTACTGCCAATTAGCCTGTAGTAAATAGTCTAGCCAGTTTTTTAGCATTAGCCAAAACGTATGTTAACTGGAGCGATGTCCTTGCTTTGTTTGTATTTAGCATAGTTAGGAATTAAATGGAAAACGCTAAAATTATGAATAAGGAAATTGCTGAAAAAATATGAAATTATTATAATTTCACCTGTGCATTATTAAGGCGAAATATTCTGTGGTTGTTGATTTAAACATATATCGCTTAAGATGTCAATGTAAAACAGTCAAACCGTATATTCTGTCGAGGTTTTATTGCTTTCGTGAATCTCGGACACATGGATAGATACTTTTTAGCATTCAAATATTCGCACGCATACTGCTAGCCTGAGCAATTTTATAATAACCCCGGAAGTAAAATATACTTGATAAGAACTTATCGTAGGTCCCAGCGTGATAAAACATACTTCACCTCACGCCGTATCTTCCAGCAATAAATAGCAGATATCCATTTCCAGATATCCAATTTCATACTATATTCTCGCCTATGCACCACACGGAGGGGCGTGGTAGTCCAGTTGTTAGACACTGTTACAATGACCGTAGGAACTGGGTTCGATCCCGTATGTAGCCATCTGGGTAATCTCAGTTTCAAACGAGTGGTGTGATTTTTTCGGGTGCCAGATCTTCCTCGAAAAAAGCAGACGATACAGGGGAAAGGTCTGGCCACCCCCTCTCCCAAATCACTGATGCACAGTTGGCCTTAGTAATGTGTGAGCTCTATCGTTTTCTATCAAACCAACCTTCGAGTTGATGCCTGTGGTTTGGTTTACGTACCACAACGCACTATCGTCCGCACGATTTTGGATGGCATTACATTCCCCATATGGAGCAGTATAGTTTTTCTCAAATCAGAGAGAAAAATATTGGCTTTCGATTGAGAATCCTGAGAGAGTTTCTATTGGACACAACCTTCGATTCATGTATAAAACTCTTAATTATCGAATAAATCACGCGAAACATTCACCTCATCACAGTATTCATGCAAAACTTTACATTAATGCACTTGCGCATTTGCCCACGCAACTAATATTTACTCTTTATTTTTCCTTCGGTAACTCCACTCATTTTCATTTAAGATAAAATCAATTTTCCTTATACTTCCAATAATAGGGATCAAATTTTTTTTAAGGCACGAAAAATGACCGGGAGCGCCGAGCATCGAGAACATGTCCTTAGCATGAGATAAAGTGACTGTTAGGAATGAGGTCAGTCGCGGGATTTCCATGAATAATCCGAATCGATACTAGCGGCTAGCGGCTTAACTTTTTAAATTGTTCCTCCGTATCGATATCAACGGATTCACGATAATAAACATAATGCCTCTCAGGAAGAACAGAAAATAACTTTCCATGGCGTTTACGGCACGCTTTATCCTTCCTTCCCCTATATAACGTTTGTGATGCAGATAACTTGTAGAGCATTCGTTAAATACGATCTTATTTTTCTATAACATCCACATTATAGTTTCTCAGTTTTTATATTTATTTATTTCCTAAGACCTATGATTGGTCATTGATATTACCTATGATTGGTCAGCTACAAGTGATTTATCTATGGTCTAATAAGCTACAATACTAGGATGTATGTAACCAAACGATTTTGAGCATTAAAATATAATTTTGTTTCTCTCTACTAATGCGCTCTAATTTTCTACACACAATAAATAAATGCAAATTTTCTGATGGATTTTTACATAAAAATAATATCCTCGGTTGCAATTTAATTTAAAATACAATTATTTGACGAGTTTGTACATATTACATATATAACATGATTTACCAATTATTTTTATTTGAAAAATAAATAGAAATTTGGTTCAAAGGATCCAAGTTCAATAGAATCACTAACAATCTCTGAGATTAATAATGGATCACAAACCTGATAAAAACTTACGAGTTATAAAATTTTATGCACCACTTAGGAAAGAAAAATTAGTTTTGGAATTTATCATCTCAGCATAAATTTCGTCAGAATGCCAAGTCACCTCATTTGCCAAACTTATACATTCACGTACACTTAAGTTTTCGACAGTTACTATAAAAATAAATACTGATCAGATATTTTTAAAAATAAATATTTTAGTCACAGCGTCTTGTGTTTTCAAATCTTGTTGTAGTGTGAATCTAAAATTTATATTCAGTATTGATCTAACATATCTATAATGCGGATAATAGGGTTTCTAGGGATTTCCAATGATGTTTCACCAATTTCCAATGATGTCTAATCATGGCAAATCAGATAAAATGGCACATATTAAACCATGCAGAATATACCCCTACTTTGTCTCTCTCAGAAAACTAGTAAGCGGCCCAGGAAAATTCAGTATAGTTGCTACTAACCTCTCTA
The DNA here is from genome assembly GCF_022747635.1 of Hetaerina americana. Classification (NCBI taxonomy): domain Eukaryota; kingdom Metazoa; phylum Arthropoda; class Insecta; order Odonata; family Calopterygidae; genus Hetaerina; species Hetaerina americana. The sequence continues at coordinate 20,405,787 of NW_027286070.1, read as the reverse complement.
TATCCAATGTACATTATGCACATAAATAAAAAAATGAAAGTAAATACATGTACACATAATTAAATGGGTTCCCAGATAATGGTATACTAGCGTTGCTAAATTAAGGAAATGCGAAGCCATTCCTTAAAAACTGGATTGTATTGAAGAGAAGCTGGAGTAATACTTCTACCACTACATTTAAAACTAATGAAATCGCCGCAAAAATTACTCGTGGAAAAAATCAATCCCTCTAAATGTTTATCTCCGCCATATTTTGAAATAAAAAATAATAATAAACTTTATCAAGGTCCGAGTATGATATGAAAAAACCTTAAGAACGAGAAAGAAACTCAGCGTCAACTTTCGCTCGCTGACTTCTCGAATTTCCGCTTTTCTTTTTATAATCGCCAAAAAAAACTCCATGAACGTGAAACAAATAGCCCTCAGGCAACTTTAGGGCGAAATGATATGACGTAAGATAAACATCTCCCACACAACAAGAGAACGGGGTATCAATTTAGTCAATATTTACGTTAAGGACGTCAGATGGAAATGGTTGCTAGCGAAAAGTTGAAACGGTGGCTTTCTGAAAACATATACCTTCAGTCGCTTTATAATACATTTAAAATCACTGTATCTAATCTATGCGATAGTGCTTGATTCATTATGGTCTTCGTGTCTTTCAGTTTCAGCGTAGTTCAGACTAACTGGTTGTACAACGGACTGGTTACCGTAGGCGTAAATTGTTCAAAGCTACAAAATAAAGGACGTCGATGGTGCACAAAAAATAAGAACATAACCGATAGAAAAATGGATGCTTAAAAAATACATTATTAAAACAAAATGAATCAGTTGGAATGACTAATATGCGTGTGGTCATCTGCTACTCGTATTATCGATTTACAACACTGACAGTCCCGAGGGAATATTAAGCACACGTTCATTCACACACAAGCTAGCTAGTCGAGTGGCGCTTTCCCAAGCGGCTGCGCATTGCCATCCACAGCAGCAAACTAGCAAATTTAAAAATGCCTACTGCGCAAGAGCCGCGAGGCATCATATCGCAAAGCCAAATTCCAAAAGTTCTGTGCATATTTGAAGAGCATATAATTATGATCAAACCAACCGCCAAAAACTGTTAGAATTTTAATTTTTAAGCATAATCTAATTGCTGAACGTAGAATAAAATATTGGACCAGAAATATTTTATTAAAAATTCAAATTATTTCAACCAAGGAAGAAAGGTACAAAATTTTTGTTGAAATTCCTACATTTGTTATCTAAAACTTTGTCTTACGACAAAATGGGTATGCCAAGTGGGAATTCAGACACAAATTAATTATCCTCTAAATGGTCACTGGCTTTTAAGAAAATTGTTCGATAGTTAGTTCCGAACTTATTTCGCATTCAAATTGCAGAAAAATGAGAAGTAGAGAAAATAGCCACATTACAAAATATATCCCCTCCTTCTTTTGCCAAAAAAAATATTACTCTTTTCTCTGTTTAACATATGAGCAATTAATATCTCGAAATAGTGTAGAACGAGTGCTATTTTATACATATAAGATTCACGAATATGAAATAAATTATTTTAAAAAATTAACCGACATGTTTATTTTTTGCGCGCCAACAACTCAACAACAAATTCCCTAAGAAATAACTCCATCAGTATGTCTTAGCAAGCATTAAAAACGCGGAGAGTATAAACCAAGGGTACGCGGAACATTCACCAACTATTACTTCTCCCACCTTATTCCGTATGTCCACAAGTATCTGTTTGTCGACGATGCCGAGGTCCTCCCAGCTGTGCACCCGACTCGACGACATGGGCAATACAATGGGCAACTCCTGCTTCATTTCCGGCACCGCCGCATTCTGCGCCCCCTCGCCTCCGCCGACCACCTTCACCACAAGCTCCACCTCTGTCCCTTCCGCCTCCAACTTCACCTGCGCCGAGTCCTCGGTGGTCACCTCGACCCTCGTCCCCTCCCTCTCCACTTCCACCACTGAGCCTACTGTGGCAACCTCCTCGGCCACCTCCGCCTCATCCTCTGCCGCTGGAGGTTCTGGAGCAGATGGAGGCGGGGGAGCAGGGTTCCCATGCTTCGACTTCCCCTGTTCCCCCCCACCGTCGCCTCCGGTCTTTTGCTGGCGCTTCGAGGGATCCACCCTAACAGGTATATGGCTGACGAATGGCCCGCTTCCCGTTTGCTTCATCGATTGGTTCTCGGTGGCCTTGGACTGTTTCTGGTTAGGAGATGCCTCCTGATCCTCGGAGGAATTAGTCATGGACTCGTCCTCCTTCTTCTTGGGCACGTCCGGAGTCTCCGCGGAACTGTCCGGCGTCTGCAGAACCATCTCCCCGCCAAATCTCACCCTTCTACCGGCACTGGCCCTCCCAACTTCCCTTATTTTCCCCATTCCTTCCTCCTCGGAGGAATCTAGCACCCTTATGGCGACGTCTGGGTCAAATTCTTCATCCACCAGCGCTCGCCTGCCTCCCCCTCCCCTGCAGCGTCCGTGGATCCTTCCAGGATCCCCATCTTTGGAGGCTACGTCGGCTTCCTCGAGGATGGTCATCGTGATGGCGGTGGCCTCGCTGAACTGTATCTCCGTCTCCAGGAGGACCCTCCCGGCGACCGCAGGGGCGTGCTGCGGGGGAGGCGAGGTGGTTCCCGCCTCGTTCCCTTCCTCACCCCTACCCCCGCTGCCCTCCACGCCCGAGTCCTCGTCGTCCTCCAGCTCACCACCCTCTTCGTCGGTCACGTTCCCTGCTTCACCCTTACCGACGTTCTCCACAGAAGCCTTATCGTTCTCGCTGGTAGAGGGATCGTCTTCCTCCCTCTCCGGGACCTTTAGAAGGGCCTCCGCCTTGCTGGCATCGGCCCCCTTCTCAGACACGCTATGCTCCTCAGTCCTCGTCTCTGCACTTGCCGGGCGGGAACCATTGGCCGAGTCTATCTCCTCCTCCTCGGCCACCGCCTCCACTTTTACGGCACTGGCGGAACCCTTGTTGGACTGCTTCCCGGATTTGACGACGGCGGGGCCCGAGGCCGCAGTCGGCTGAGTCTTTCCTTCCTTCGACGGCTTTCCCTGACCGCTAGCGTTGTTGGTAACACCGGGCTCGATTTTCACCCTCTTGGTGTCCTGTCCCTCAACCTCCTTCAGTATCCCATTGGCCAGCATCTCCTTCACCCTTGCCCTCGTCTCGGCACTCGAGTCTTCATTGTCAGTCCTCATGTCGTGGGCTCTGAACAGGGCCCTGAAGTCCCTCCTGTACTTCGGGGGGAACCCAACGAGGAAACGGTCAAATTGTCCCTCTCCGACCAGCGAACGGATCTTTGACAGCGTGTCCAAGGCCTCCTCGTGGAACGCCGAATGGATGACCTTCCTCGCCAGGGCCGATACCAGTCGACTCATCCCTTGGTGGGGAAGACGGGGCGACAACAGCGCCGGGATTCCCAATATGACCCCCATTGCCACATCGGAATCCGTCCCATCCAATCCGTGGAGCACCAGTGCGTCGACGACGAGATCCGGGTCCTCGGAGGCCACCAGGAGGGCCCTGAGTGCATCCAGCGCGGCCCGCCTCACGGCAGCCGAGGGGTGACCCAAACAGTTGACAGTCGCGGGGAGCAAGAGCGGGGAGCCCAATGCGGCGGATACGTCCGCGGCAGGCAAGATGGGCGCTATGTCCGCCAGGACCCTCAGGGCGTGCTGCCTCACCTCCCATTCTGGGTATCCCATCCTCGAGGACAGCTCCCTGAAGAGGGCATTCCTGTCCAGGCCACCGGGTAACCTCCTCATCTTCAACACCTGCTCCCATAGTGAAGTAAGTTCTATCGGTCTCCCGTCGCCGAAGTTGTCGAATCGGTAGGGTTCGTTGGCGAAGCACGTCCTCACCTCGAAAGCGGGGGACTTCTTCACGTCAGAGGAACGCGAGTAAGCCCTCGGTCCCTCAGCCATGTCCCTCGGTAGGGAGCCGCTCCGGCTCCCCTTTTTACTGGTTCAACCTCGCGGCGAGTTGAGCGTGGCCTCACACGCGACGGTCGCCTGTTTCTCCGAACGGCGTGCCTCTCTATCTCTCCCTCTCTGTTCCCCGTCCCTCCACAACACAACAAAGCGGGCGTCTGAGCTATGGAGCGCCAGAATGAACCGACTTCCAAGGGTTATGGGGTGGAGGGTCGGAGGAGGTGTTTTAGGGGGTAGGGAGAGAGAGAGACAGAGGGAGAAAGAAAAGGAGGAAGGGGTAGTGTTGTGGAGTGCACGTGGGTAGGTCTCCTTCGACCAATCCGAGTGCCGCATCGACCGTCGGGACTCGGACCGGCACGTAGGTAGGTAGCATTGGGTCATTGAGGGTGGTTGGGGTGGGGAGCGTGCGAAGGTAAGATTCCCATTCTACATTTCTCTTTCTTTCCCTCTTACTCTCCCCCTCCTTCAACTTTCCTCAGGTATAAATGTGGGCGACATCGATACAATGGACTTTGCGATTTATCCTCTCATTGTTATTTATCCCTTTTATTCATTTTTAAATTATATAGCGACATACCACGCTTTGTATTTTTTCGCGTAATGCAAGATTGTATGGACACATTTTTGATTTTTAACCTCAATGTGTTTTTACTAATCTCTCGTTACATGTATTCATGTAAAACAAGAATATCGACGAAGTGTTTCTCCTCAGAATGCAAAATTAACTTAAAAATACCTTCCGCGGCCATAATATTGACATATCTCTTATTACTTTAATAAATAAATATATAACAAATTTAATAGTGATAAGTTAAGCGACAAATGTTATTACGAAGCAAAAATATGACACCAAACACCTGCTATATTCCTAGGAAGTGATAATTGTACACCAAATCAGAAGGCCATTCAGCAGGTAAACAGGTAAATTTTGAAATTTTCCTATTCATAATTTCCCTACCTCCGAAGAGTCGTTAGCTAAGAATACACATTATTAATTCATGATTAATTAATGTATCATTATATTTGCCGGAAGCCTGCGAAATTCATACTAATGCATTAAGTTATGATTAAAGCCAAATTTGCGAATTCCGGCTTTAATATTATAAAATAATCAACGCCTTGAGATTTGACGGTGGTTTAGAAATTCCAAAACTACTTAAATTTTAACCGGAAATTCACTTTGTAACTATTGTTTTAGCTAAATGTTACTGATCTAGTTATGAATATTTCACTCTCCTCGGCATACGCAAGAAAAAAGAGAGGCACTCATTTAATCCCTCTTAATTTGATGTATCGATGTTTTTACCAACACCACCAACTATGACCAAGGCGCGAATCGGGAGGTGAAGGTGGTGGACAGTCAGCCTTGCTTGTGCGTGTTCAACGGAATGTTCGGCAAACGGCGCAGCCGGCGGAGATCAATGGTGTTCTTCCGGCGCCTTCTTTCGAGGCAGCAGCAAATCGCCGAGGGCAATCTTCTCATGCATCAGCGCCACTGGAATGTTTTCATGTAGCGAGGGAATGGGAGATAGAGTTACTATCAGGAAAGTTTTCGAACCTTTTCCTCAACAGCCTTTGACTATCGATAACGTCAACTTTAGGACCCAAAAAGATATTCTAGCTTTTAAAGCAACTATCCATCAATGATTGGTCAATCGAACGGTATGATAATGATAGCATTCCAACCCTTTTTTTTAAATCTCCCCATTTCTTTGGTAATTTTTTTAATGCAGACATAAATTCAAAAGGTATTTCAGGCCATTGTTCCTATCCTGGCAAATCGAATGTCCCTGGAATCGTAGACGCTACTTAAACCCTTTTGGTGGCATGGAGAAAAGTACACAAACTGATTTTCACGCAAGTCTGCGCGATATTTCATCACGAGGGAAGCGATTGGTGAGAAAATTAAAATTTGGCTATTTGGCCATAATTCACTCCAAGTCTCAAAGCTATAGGTCGATTTTATTGCAATTTAAAAGAGTAAAGTAAAATTCCCTACCAGGAATTTCTTATTGATCCACGAGATATTCATATTGAGACGAATTTATTTCCATTTTTTTCTCTGAATTCGATGACGGGCGATTTATTTATTTTATTCCGGTGGGTATAGGATACTGTCCACCCACCCTCCGGATTTCTAACTTTTGTACCGCCTGGGATTGGGTCGAATGAGAAAATATCAGTTTCAATTACTAGGGAAAGACGAATGGAAACTAGTCACAAATGTTTGTTATTTAAGCAAAAAGATTGTTTGTTTTTTTCCAAGTAGAATACATTAAACGGAATAGTTACTGCGAAAAATACTTTCTGCGTGTATTAACAATATTAGCATCTAATAGATAAAGTTCAGACACAAGAAGGTAATTCGCTAAAAAATCATATATGGATTCTACTACCCGAAGCCTGTGAGACAGGGATGATGGCATGAGAGTACTCGTAGAAGATAACTGCAAGGGATAGAAATGTGCTGCTAGTGCATAATTATTGATTGGATGAATAGAATAACAAATAAAGAAGTATTTCGCAGAGAGCCTAAAGATAATCCTACAAAGGGAACTTAGAAAAAGAAGAGAAAACCTAATTGAACAAATGCTGACGGCAGATATTTTCCTGAACAATTAAAAAATCATACCCAAAGGTCGCTTTGATCGGTAGTGGTAGACTTCACCTAGTACTAATCTCAGCTATAACATATTCACACATCATAGTTGGATGTGGCAGTTTCAACCCATGTGCCGCCTTTGGTTTCCCAGGAAGTTCTGGTATCCGAAAAATCACACATATACCTGAAGGTATCCAGATGTGTGCTAGAGGATCAAACCCAGACTCTCCGGTAAAAGTTCAAAACTAATACTGGGGACGCCCACATCCAGAGGATATAATCGTGTGTGTTTCTGAAAGGAAACCTTTGATAGTTATGGGGGATTGGAATTTGATGGGTGTGTGTGTGTATATATATATATATATATATATATATATATATATATATATATATATATATATATATATATATAGGGACCTGATATAGAGTAGGATGCTGGATTTTGTGTTTTGTTAGGAGTCACAAAATGTTTTATTTAGTAGCTGTGTCCATCCAAAAACCTACCTTAACCGGTAGATTACCTTATAATAATAATAATATATATATGTATATAATTATATATGTGGGTGTGTATGTATGTGTAGATATATATGTATATACAGACATACACATTTATATAACTGCAGAATATCTATGTATATATATACATAGCTATATGGAGAGAGCAAGAGCCATTTCGACGATAACGTGTTAAGTTCCACACAAAAAATTGTGAATAATGCATTGACTGGGGTGGTTATGTCGTGAGCTTTCGTCCAAATTTTCCTTCTTTTGTCGTTCTTTCAAGAGAGAAAGCAACTCAAAAGGAGCATTCGACACTCACTAAATTTTGTTGCAGTCACCATCATACTTAATGGTATTGGCAAAGAGAAGTGCCACAACGAGCGAATGTTTTCCATTCTCACTCAAGAGGAAAGATGAAGTTAAACTCAAAATGTGCGACGCGTCCCACCTGTACCCTAGCAGCTACGTCTCACGTAGTCACCGGAAACGTTCAAGAGCAACAGGTATCGAAAGTTAACACCACTGATTCTATCTTTTAATGATTACCTCTTTGAATTGAACATTGGAGGGCTATAGAACAATTATTTTATTTCGTACAGCTCGCTAATGAGGCAATTAGGATTATTAACAAGATCATCGACAGGATAGCTAATAAATTTTCGAGTGATGATCGGTTTAGATTTAAAAAAAAGGGAGCTAAGAGTGTAGCCATAGTATTAATGAGTTCACTAATGGAAAGAATCATCGAGTAAAATCATGATATATTTCTTTGTTTCGTAGATTGATGGGAGTAACTGTATGGTAAAGACCTTAGGCCATCAATCTTAGACAGAAATAGAATATGGCGTAGATGATGTAGGCTTATGTGCAGGTATATTTGATAGTGAGATAGAAAGGGCATTAAGGGAATTAATGGTAGAAAAAAGTCCCGCGGAACAACTAAAGAGTATAGGAAGTCGTAGGGGGAAGAGTTATTATGGACTAATTCGTATTATTTACAGAATATCTGAGCATAAACGAACAGGATTTCAGCTGAGGGTACTTTTAAATGGGAAAGTCTATTAAATGAATGAAAAACTCCAATAGCCGTAAACAGTTTACCTTTCTAAACAAAGTACAAATGAGATTAGTTGGCAAACGCCACAAGTCAGGAAGGGGTAAAAAGGAAAGGGATAAGAAAGGTGAATACGAATACGCGTATTTCGGCCACAAAGTAGCCCTCTTCAACGTACTGAAGGGTAATCGTCACGACAACACAAGTCGAAGTGAGTCTATGTTGTGGTCACAGCACTTTTCCCTTTGCCGAATATTTAGGATACACAAATCTTTAAATTCGAAGGCCCGCACAGATTCGACTACTCGGATACAGAGATCTGGATCAACCAGGTAAACCACGTGTTCAGATTGATTTTTGGACATTAGTTCGTTTTTCTTATCCGGATAGAATAAATCTGATATTTTAGGCCCTATAACTCAGAGTGCCTATATTTGAAGCTATGAATATAATATCATCAACACAAATCGAATTTAATATAATAGGTTTACAACGCATATTTGAAAAGTGACGACGTCTCATAAAAAACACTTTAGAGATACCATTAGTGAAGACTCAAATAAAAATGACTGACGGAATCTTTAACGTGAAGCGTAACAGTACAGCTGGGAAACTTGATTATTGAAGCAGGAAGATAATCTTAAATTGGAGAATTTTGAGATGGTTAGAAGAGGTTAAGAAAAGGTGAAATGAATGTAAAAAAAAACAAACCAAATTTTAGGCGAGGTAGGAGGAGAGAGAAGGTAGTTGGGAGATATTATAAAAAAAGGCAAAATAGGTTATATTTAGTGGTCTTGGAATGTCGGAGACTGGAATATGAGGCGACGGGAAACTGCCGCGTACAGAAGATAGTATGAGATTAGACATAAGGAATCCATTGAAAAGCATGCATAATATACACTTTTCTACGGATACGAGACGTGGGTGATAGGAGTAGGCGGGAAAAGAAGTTTGAAGGTGAAGAAAATGTGGCTCAACAGACGATTGATGAAAATAAAATGGTTAGTCAGAGTAACAAATGAAGACATATAGAATTTTTGGTGAAGAGCGGTCTATGGTGGGTACTTAGAAGAAGAAGTGAGTAACTGATTGGAAATATCCTGAGGAATGAGAGTTAACTGAAGATCATGACTGAAGGAAACATAAGATGGGATCAATTGCAGAAGAAGGCTGAGGATTAACTTATAAAAGGCGATAGAAAATGTTTGCGCTAAGAGCTATGAGGCGATGAAATGATCGACAGATAATAGGAGAGTCTGCAAAGCTGCAACTACCCAATCCCCGGATCGACAACCCATAATGATGATGATGAGAAGGAGACTGTCGCTAGGATGCTCAATGGTACGCCTGTACACTCCAGTCATATGGGTATGCCGTTGTGAACAGGCCGTTGCACAACAGTGCAGCTGTACCGTTACTTGATGATAGGTAGGTTTATAAGTAGATTATAGAGAAATGATGGATTAAAACGAGCAACGGTAGGGGGCGGAGACCATTGTATGTCGCATGCGGTAGTGGAATTTCACCTTCTTACTTTTCAAATTGTAGTTTCCACGTTATTGGATAAATATTTAATACATTCTAAGGTGGATGTGTTTATCAGTGGATATTATATTTATTTGTATGCGTGTAAGCTAAAAAAGATTTTTGCATGAATGTATACACCAATATGGGTGTAGGTTTGCATAAATATGTTGATATTTGCATGTGATTTTGTTCTCTTTTGCAGGTGGCGACCTAACACCCCCCGCCACAAGCCCTATGTAGGGGTATTATGTAGATGCCATTAACGGAAGTCGTCTAAGGGTCAAACAATTTAACAGACAGACGGAGTATTGCCCAAGAGGTTATCTCCAAACTGAATACAATAAGAGATCCGAAATACCTAACTGGGCTACCATTGAAGAGCACTGCAGGTTTATATTCGACCGATGTTTTGTACTAAAAGTAAAAATTATTTTTTTGAAAATCCGGTAATCAAAGGTCAGAGCGAAAAAATCTACGCGGTAAGCATTTCAACCCGTTCTGTTTAGGAGTCCTGTGAAATGAGCCATACTGAACAAGTATTGTCGAATGACAACTCACGCGGTATCATTTGTGCACGTGAAACTACAATTTCACGAAGGCCAAGTGCGGATTAATTCTACAATTGCCCTTTTCTTCCAACCTCCGTCGGCATTTGTTCATTACGCTCGCGTGACGAGATGGCGAAGAGTTCGGAGAGTCGGAGGCGTTGAGGGCTTGAAAATGCACCCGTGTTGTGGGTGGGAAGGATATGTATTTCAAAGGAGGTGCCGCATCGTGGGGAGGGATTGCGGGCGTACAGGTAGAATGCGTCTCGCCCCGACGAAATTCCACGGTGTTAAGGACACGAGCCGCCGGCAAATCGTAGGACTACTTGTATCGCATCTCTTTGATTTGACTTAATCACCATGGCGAACGCATATTTTTTTCCCTCTAGCATTGCACGTCAAAATTATAAGGGTGGAACGTGTGCGACCCGAACAACGGGCGGCGACACCCTTCCTTGTAAGTTCCTCGTGTTTCAGAATGTTCACTTCCCGATTTCAGGCATTGCTAAGCGCCTCCTCAAATTTTATAAGTGACCTCAGTGCGTTTCGAATCTTTTTCTCAGATTTTCTACCATAATATTAAAATTTTCATCCGTATGGACGCATTTTTTGGCATATATCTATGAAGAATATGTTTAGTATTTGAAATATCTTAACTCCACTTTTGCGGAAAATAAGTGGAATCAACGACTAAGCAGGATTTATGCATTCAGGAGGAAATTTTTGCGTTTTGATAACATTTGGGAGACCGGGTTTACGATAATGCTGTCCCAAAATTTCCAATTCATTGTAATCAATTTGAAATACTCCAATGTTTCTAAATGCATGTTTTGAGACTAGAACTAATAAATAAATATGAATATTGTTTCTCTTAGTAGCAGCGTTGTTTGCTGAATGAGTTTCTGTTAGATGATACAGCCGTACAGAAAAATCCACAGTTTCCCATACGATTTGCTTAGTGCACTGCACTTTGTATGAAAATGCTAATCGTGTACTGTTCTCCCTTTATTGTGATCTAACTTTTTGCTTAATAATTTCGTAAAGACTTTCATTATCATTTAACCGCTCGTTTATCAAATGAAAAACATTTCAAAACTTAAAATAATCGAGTTTTATAAGCTGAAAATCAGGAATGCATTCAAACGCTTATGATCCTAAATATTTGTTTGATATGAATTTATCATTTCAAAAGCTGAGAAAACGTTTTTAGAGTCCAACTTTTTGCAATAATAACTGCATAAACCATTGTCGAGGTAGCGTGTATGCATTTTAATTAGTAAGCTTTGAACAAACATCATGACGTATTAAACGTATTTCTAGATGTATTGCGGAAATTATGCTCACGATATTGGATCATAAAAGTGAGTGGAACCACTATCACGAACTTTTAATCTCTGCAGAGATACTTCCATAACTCGTAAGTAATGCACTCACATATTGCACTACGTATGTCAAATTTACAGAAGCAATAATGATTAAAGTTTAATTTACATAAATGATTGCACATACCCCAATTAAAATTTTAGTATTTCTAATTGAAATTTTCCGGAATTTATAATTTTTACATCAAGATGGAACTTGATTATCATCATTATTCAAATTTTTAAATAGGTTACGAGTCTTGATTGGTGATAAAGAAGCAATTTATGTATTGTGTCCAATGTACTCATCTCAATCCAAAATACTCACCCCAAAGATAACGTTTTGATCCCTCATCATCGGCAAAACAAATATTGACTGCTAGCTGAGAGAACTAACTTGTCTTCCTAAGTTTCCTCGAGCCATTCTCAAGCTTCGCGAGAGGCACGTCAAGTTGTCCGATTTCGAGGAGAGCGTCTGAAATTTTCTGCCCTTCTTCGGTGATAAGAGATGGCATTCGTTCGTAGGTAAATCCTTACCCTTTTTTAGTTCTTTAGTCATTAATTATTCATTATTATCCGATATCAATGTTCGAATAGTGTTGCATATCGAGACGTCCGCAAGTAAAAAAAAATGTAAATATCCAAGGCCTGCCTGAATTCCAACTAACACTGCTGTATTCAAATCATCATTTCTCGAAACCCTCTGTCATAATATACATATAGCTCACACAAGTTGCTTCTAAAAAACTAGCATTTCAGATAAAATTGGCTGAGAATAAGGGACTGAGTGAATGAAAAATTTCGTATCGGCATACATTTTCACATCTATGTTGACATGCAAGTTTTTCCTCTAATATGGCTATATTTTTATCAGAATAAGGTCAAAAATACCGAAATATATTGTAGTGTTCAAATATATAGCATGCCCAAAATGGTTCCAGTCGACTTTAGTTTCAATTTTAATACCATAATACCGTTCCACTGCCCAAAGATCATGGACATCTGATGTGCATTGCCTCCTAATTACGCGCACCATGCGGCGTGAAAAATTAGTTGAAGTTAGCCAAGAAAATTTCAAAGCTTAATTAAAAAACAGCGCTATTTTTTGTCAATTATGATCAATCAAGGTTCTTTAAAGAAATTAGTAGGCGTAGATTTCTTGAACAAGAACCGTGGTACAATTTTCTATAGATATTAAATTAATACTGTGTTGACTACAGCGAGATTGCAATTATGATTAATAATATGATTTTTAATTATGTATGGGTGAAACTTCTAATTTACCCTGGAAGCCGGCAAGATGGAGTGCGACGGAAAGAAGGGGTTGTGATAGAGTTTGATAGGGGTAATTTGCAAAACGAAAATTGAAAATAATCGTGAGAGTTTTCATTATAACACCCTATAAATTGAATTATTAATCGAAATTTTCAATGAAGGTGCAAGAAATTCCAAATCCCAAGAAGACCATCATGACGAGATGCAAAACGATTTCACGTTATCAAGATAATTAATCAGTGGGAGCATTAATAGATAAACGTTTTTGAAACTTTATCAGTAAAATAACTAAAGAGCACTGAAATGATTCCCCCTCGGTGAATCAAAATCGAGGGCACTTAATTTGTGAAAATTCACATGGAGAAATGTATCATACTCATCATTTTTTAATTGATATATTTTCACCAAATTATCGAATTTGGAAAAAATCAAAATACCGTAAAATCTTCATGAAGTTTTGTGCTCAATCTCTCCGAAGAGATTGACAACAACGCGTAATAAAAAACAGACGAACAGTCTCTCTGAAAACACCGCAACGCCCCAGGCAATCATTCACTGCCACGTGAAAAAAAAACGAAATACATGCCAAAACCTTTCCAAAACTCTCTCGTTAAAAAAAAAAGAAACATTCAGTCTTATCGCTGAAGAGCTCGTTTGTTTCGTTCCATAGTAAATTGTGTTTATTCGTCGATCCGAAGAGTGATTTGTATCAATGGACGCAGACGGGAGACTAATCTGCACACGGTCCAAAAATGTAGCAAGGCCACGCGGTAAGAGTCTAAAAAACAACACACTCCGCCATCAAATGTCAATGAATTCATTGATATAAAAACCTTAAAATACTTAATGTCGCAGGGGAATAAGTCGCAAATTATAACTGTATCCATAACTTTAACTGCCATAAATGCATGAATGGAGGAAATACGAGTGAAGTTTCACGCTAAGAATCACCAATGCATAGTGGCAGTTACAATGAGGAGTATATGGCGTTCAGATTTCAATAAAGCAGCTCACCTATATCATATCCTGCAGTTCATCGTAATACTCGTGCGAGTACAATAATCATGAGTGAAACCTACAGGGGTCATCATGAATATAGTAAGATATTCCTAGTACCTGCAGTAGTTATTAGAGGAGATGACCGACAGCTGTAGCTGTTTTCCATTAAGGAGAGGTGGGTCATTTGATCCGGGTGGGATATCAGGGAATAAGGAATGGGTGGATGAGAAAAGTGCGTCGGGATCAGCCCACTCGTAACGGAAGACGTCAAGGAGGCACAATATTTAACGTCCCTTTTCCGGCGGAGAGGGTACTCTACTTGAAGTGATTATACCAAGTAAAATTAAAGACCAACATCCTGGTTTTTACAAGGATTATATTGATATGGTCGCTATGCATCAATAGCATGTCTAACCTTACCACTTCAGCCGCATATGTCACAAATATGATTTGCAAGATGGTCTTCTAATTTTAATGTTATCACTTTGAGTTTGAGTTTTACCCACATGATCTCCCTTGGTCCATGTGGGAAATCACCGTGAATTCATCTCATCAAGACCCTACATGCTAGGCAACTGGTCAAGGAAGAATGGAATGACACGTTAATCCTTGACGTTCCTTTCTCCTTAATTATTCCATGACGCTCTTAATTTTGTACCGTTCGAATGCGAAAAAGGCCGTCTAAAATTCCGCTTTTATATATAGCGATTTCCCCAGTGGTGACATTTCTGTCAGATAAACGTAAACACTTCTGATGCACCGATTGATTATAGAACAATAGACGTCACTCGAGAGGGGAGTCACGGTTCACGCTCACATACCCGCGTCACAATCAGAGCGCGCCGGTTTCATCCACGTTACCTTGGATTTCGATTCCGAACCTCAGCTAACAATAACGGCCGATGGGCCGGAGTCAGACAAGTGGAGGTGACCAGGGTACGCTCGATTTTCTCTAGTCTCCAATACTAAATCAATACTAAGGGCATAAGGACTATTTCAAATAAGGATGCCTCTTCAATCACCCAAATTTTTGTTTACCAGATCGACAGTACCTAAGTCTCGACCATGGCTATGCTATATGAAGAATACTCACTTTAGTATTTCTCAAGTCTCCTTGTGGTCGCAGTCTCTCTTAATTTTCGTTGCCAGCTATCAGAATTTAAATCCTATATTTTTGGAGAAGAGGATCCGTAAACAAATTCCAAAGGGGTTATCTAAATAAACAAGAAAGATGCCACAGTGTCAACAGCTTTTATTGTATCAAGCCAATTCTTATATAACTGCTGGAATTTAATTATTTTAATCTTAAATATAAGGGTATTAACGCTCGGGTAACTCCGTGTTTATGTACCCGCAAGACTGACCGTGACTTGGGGACAATTATGCCTTTGAAAAGCGTTGAGTTTCAAATGTATTATTCGTTGTATCAATCGTTAATTTTGATTTTTTCATTTCCTGAGGCTACAGTCGGGATAGTACAATCGAGTAACACTCGAGAAATGAGAGGATAGGAAAATGTTTAAAGACATCGGAGTGATATTTTCTTGTCTGTAGTTCTGACACAACGTCTTGTTTGTGACATGTGTTTGCAGAGAAAATTACGTGGAAAAGCCATTTAGAGTGAGAAATTCTTTTCTTTTTTCCTAAAATTTGTCTAATGACTACTCTACACAATTTACACACAATTGGAATTTTTTCAAGCTTAAAACCAATAAGCTGAGGATCAAACAGTAAATTCAATAGGTTACCCATATAAGTATGGGCATCTCCGGGTAATGCCACAACCATATGCCATGTCAAATCATGAAAGCCCTTGAAAAACACCCAGCTTAAAAATTTACATTTTGAGTATGAGCTACCAAAACTCAGTCATTCATTGAAGGTCGCCGAGGCTAGTTATAATAATTGCCAGTCAAGAAAGCCGGTCACGTTACTTCGAAAATGTCTCGATAGCTTTCATTTAAGCATCAAAATATATTCTCACACATCTTGAAGGAAGTGTAAATTTGAGAATCATTTGCACAACTTCATTTCATGAACCTGTCTGTCAAGTCTCTTTTGACGCTTATGTTCTTACCCATATAATTGGCTTTCTTTTGGAATTTTCCCCCTCCTGCAAAAGTCAATGGGACACGTAAATTTATACTCTAATTAAAATTTAATTTCTCACAGGACCAATGAACTTCGGATCAATACACATGGATAATAAGTGCCTTGTGAGCAATTTCCTATTAAGTCGCCTGTGTGCTATTGCTTTCAATATAATATCGTTATAAAGCATGATTATCAAAATACCTTGTGATTCAAATGTTGATAATCCGAATGAAGGAAATATTAATGCAATTCGTCATCAACTTAAACTTGAACTTTTCTCCAAACTTATAACCATGGCAATTGAGAGAAAAAAGGACTTGTATTTAGGAATGATAAGAGCGAAGAGGTATTTTCTGGGAGATATTTTCAACATTTTCAAGTAAGGAAGAAGGTGAGAGGTACGAGACAACAAACCATTGCTGATAAGCTATTCCGCGTTATCTTATCGGTGAAACAACGGAACGATTCATTGCGTATAGAACTACAGTAAAGGACAGTCATCCATTCACATGGGAGCCCGTTGAGAATAAAAGTGATTTCATTGAGTTAAGTGCATTTACGATTTCGATATGATCCCTGAAAGTAAAAATCCTTGATCGGCACGACCCTACACTCGAAGCTCCGAGAGGTACGTGGACAATTTCACCAATGCTCTCATTTTGAAAACTTAATGCTTGCCTGGAAATGTTTCGATACCTATACATATATTCACAGCAAAGATAATTGCTTGTTTTTCTTGTTGCGAATGTTTTTTTTAATCGCACATTTAAAATTAATGAAAATAGAAAAAAATAAACCTTTTGGGAGTAAATCTTTATCAAAAGTATTTAGTGCATTGTTAAATATTCAATTTAACTTGGTATTTTCATTTTCAAACTGTCAATTATATATTTTTATATTTCATCGAATCGCAATACAAATTTTCTCATGACGGGTAATTAAGTTAAGTATGCATTTCGTAATTCAATCAAGACATCTAAAAGAAATTGGCCCCTGGGTGACATCATGAGTAAAATCAAATATCTGTAATTGAGTATCTAAATGTTACAGGAAATAAATCATGAAATTAAAATCAGCCTTTGCAAATAAAACAATAAGCAAACTGGATCTCTTTGACTAATTTGATTTTGAAAAGAGCCAGTTTCACAGGCAATTGTTATCCGTATTTTTTTAAATCTTATAACTGGAAAAAAATGAGCTTGATATTTTAAAAAATTACATGATGTCATTTAAATAATAGTAAAAGCTATCTCCCTTCCCTCTATATCAGACCACTTTCTACTTCGTCACGTTTCTCAAAGTTAAGAGTCAATTTACAATCTTTCTGAAAACAGTCGTAAATGTAATATAAAACTTTCTAAATTTAATTTCAATGGCTATAGACAAGTCATAAGCGTTCCATTTGATTGAATGGCATTGTAAAGTTTTATATCGTTAATCTGCAGAGATATAAAATGAGCTCTAGAATAGAGAAGCAGGAATCTGATAATGAATTTGCACATATAGTAGTTTGCATTTTTCAAATTATGTCACTATTTTATTGCCTGGCGTCATTTCAATCCGCTTCACCGAATTTTAGAATTAAAAATCGATATAACCTTAGTAAATCACAGGGTTTCACATAAGTGTTGTTCAACCAATGTATTGGCTAGTAGAGTCTGGTAGCAAGCGCTGTCGCTAGCCATCTCTGCTGATTTCAATCATAGTCAACAAAAGGTTCATATTTTGTCTAAAATAGGTGGATTACTTTCGATGGTAAATTTTTATTTACTTCTGGAGAGAGGAATTGCGAAACAAATACTTATAATTTACGTGCCATGGAGAATACGTATTGCATGAGATAACAATCTACTCTTTTTTCCTTTCTTGTTATGACTAAATGAGACGAAACGAGAAGACTAGACCTTTCAATATTCTATCAATTTACATTTAATAAAAGAGTTATAATCTAAGATTTACATGATAAACACGGTTATTAGTGAATCAGATAAAGTCTCATTTTTTTTAAAGCTGAGGAAAGTAATTTTAGTTACATTTTCAATCAACCCAATAATTAAGATGAGAACGATTTTTAAGTGGTAATCATATGTTATGATATGTTGCTCACCATATGTAATATGTTTTCAAATTTTAAATTTTAAAAACGAGGACACATAAAGCAAAAGCCCAGCATAAATAACATTTAACAACGTTCCAAAATTAAACAGGAAATGAATCAATTTGATTAACTACAAAGATGTTACGCCGAAAGTATAAAATATTATGAAGACTTTTTCATCTGTCGCATGGCAGAAAGCCTCTCGTCACGTTAAGCTTGTGAGAATAGTCCTCATATTTCCTTTTTTTAAGGTAATCTATTGTTTGAAGTAGGTTTCGTATGGACACAGACTAACGGTCACTAAGTTTCTAAGCCTCGCCTAAAGAGATAAAACTAAGTAGTAATCTACGCTACATCAAACCATTTATCATTTCTGCATATTTTCTATCTGCTTTCATTCCGTCCAAAATTCATATCCTTTTCCTCCCCATATCTCTCCTACTACACGTTCTCCCTTCTACCGCGGTCTTCAATACTCCACTTACTGTCAATCAAAAAGCTGTTTATCTACTTTCCTTGCTCCTTTGGATTTCTCCCAATTATCTTCCTTCCACCATACCTAGCAATTTGTTTGTTTTCCTTTCCTTCGAGTTTACATTTTCCATCTTCCTCCACAGTAACATCTCAGAAGTATCCACTATACAACTATCATCTTGCCTCCGTGACCAATACTCCTTGCCGTAGAAAACTACACTCCACATCAACGTTTTGGCTAACCCTTTCCTAACATCCTTACAAAACTTCCCTCTCATCAAATCCCGCCCCCTTTTAAACCTTTCCGTGCCTAACGTAACCCTGCGAATCGCAATACAGATTTTCTAGTTTGTGGCACACGATCCAAAACTCTTCGAAGATAGGTAAACCATTCATTCTATATGCTCTAGTTTAACTTTCAGGTTTACTTGTATTCTCCCTCTTTCTCGAAAATCTCATAACCTTTGTTTTTTCTTATTCCGTACCCATTCGAATAAGGACAGAATACCCGTTTACTCATTTCATTCCATAGGGCATTAATTCCCGAAACAAGTGATTGGGAAGAGGGCGTCTCTCTTTTTCATGACAATTTGGTTTTCGTCAAGCATTGCTTTCAAATTCCCACATTAGTCCGAATGGTAATCAAGCGGTCGTGATTTCACTCGCTCCGCTTCCTCTTATTGTCCCACGCGCTCTTTTGTTTTTTTAACCCATTTCTCTCTCTCTCTCTTTCTCTCTCCCTCTTCTGCTCGCTAGCGTGGTCTCCCGAGCGTAGAACTCGCTCGAGCGGTAAGTCGGGTTCCCAGCCTCCCCCACCCGCAAACTCGTTAGCATGTGTGTGTGTACGTAAAACGCTCTGCCTTCTTCGCCGGCTCTTGAGGCCGCTGCCCTTGGAGGTTTCGGAAGCCCAGCGGTTGGCGGGGGTGAAGTTTGGAGAATGTAGTAAATCAAGTAGGTACAGAAAAGTCGGGATAATTTCGTCCTAATGTGCAAATCTAAGAGGTGAAATCTTGGTAAAGGGTGAGAAGGTGATAAATATTCAGAGTGCCAGTCTGGATATTCAGTTACCACCCTATTACAGAAAAATCGAGTGATCGCGAGGAGTACAAATTTTGGATGCGATGTATCGCTATCGATCAAAAAGGATACGATTCCAAACCCGGCTGAAAATGCGAGGCTGTGTGCTTATTAGTGCGAGCGCTCATAAGATAAAATTTATTCTATCTAAGCAATTTTGCCATTAGTTCCTATTCAAATGACTGCTCATAATCTCCCTAGTGAATCTTGTATAATTCTAATCCTCATAGTACAATAAAACTTTTAAATTTTGGCATCTTCATCCTTAGACTCAATTTAAACGTTTTGATTCAAGTAAATTTGAAATAATTTTTAGACTTTGGATTAGTACCTACAATGCCTAATGGGTGATATAATAGATATATAAAGTAGCAAACGTAAAGCTTAAAGAGCAATATTCTAAAGCATATTTTCTGATTATCCATGACCTTTAATGATTACGTGTGTGATGAATATATCTCCATCAGAAATTCATGGCTCATTTTATTCTTTCGATTTCTCCAGTAAACCTGAAAGACATGCTTGTTAGAATTAAATCCTTTCGTGTGATTTATTTGAACGCTATTAATGTCATTCAAAATGGAAACTTTTTGTTCAATACCAGTGATCGCCGTGGTTATCATTCTGGCGATCGGTAAAGGTATTCTAACCGTAAATGTTTTCTTTTTTCAACAAATATATCGTTTGGAAACAACTAATGTTGATAGCCGCCGTAAAAATTATTAACAAATTAATTTGTAATTATCAATATTGATGAATATTTTCTTTTGAAGCTAAAAATAATTTGCATTCTCCAGCAGGGCGATACATATATTGCATGAATGACACGCTACATTAACTTCCTTGGACCTGCTTATCTTGATGTATTTTGAATAACTGACATATTCATACCAGATCATGAAGCCTAGTGACATCCTTCAACGAAAAAGATGGTTCTTCCCAAATTCCAACCCTGTTCCAGTGGATCTCTTTTCAAGGAAATTTGAACGACACTATAAATTGTGGAAACGTAGTGAAAAAAGTCGATTAATAAAATATTCAACACATATCAGCGGTCATATGGAGACAGAAATGGGTGGAGACTTGTCATTTAAAATCAAAAGTGTACATATGTTTGTTGAGCCGACCATGATCGACTTGCGTATGTTTAGGCTTGAAATGATGGAATTGGAACATTAATTAATGGCCTAATAGCAACATGTTTCCAATACTTGGTATCTAAAGATGATGCAGTATATCAAAACTTGGTCGGTGATAGTAAAAATATTAAATAATGGAAAATTCGTCACTCACTCAATGTTCCATCACTAGAGTGAACAGAATGAATAGAGCTCCCGCTACGTTATCAGAACCTTGGATGGCCTGCCCAGTCAATGTTGCGGTTGAATGGAGAGGCAGTGGAGGCTTATTCATCAATATTATTCTGAATAATGACAGAGACGAAAACTCTTGCAATTTTCCATTTAATAAAGGTTAATTTTTGACCAGCTTCGATTTCCTTCATCATTTTCAAGTCTTCAAGGACTTGAAGATGACGTGGTGCATCGAAACTAGTCGAAAATAAATCTTTATTAATTGGAAAATTGCAAGAGGTTTCGTCTCTGCTGTTATGGAATAGTTCCACCAAATCAAACCTGAATCTGTAAAGTATATTATTCTGCCTAGGAAAAGTACTCCAGTAAGTAAAACCAGCCGCTCCATATTCCGCATCCCTTTCACGTGGATATGTACTCCTACCATCGGTGGAAGAGGGAAGGAATGGACTTGGAAGAAAATGGACTATCAAAAAGATTAGTGGGCATGGTAGGCTAGTAAGGTAGAGTATTCGGCTCCTCATCTCAGGACCATGCTTCGAGACCCAGTGACCGTGGATACCCATATTGTGATTTTTATGGTGCCAGATCTGGGAAACCGCTGGCGGTAAGGGACGAAGAACCACCCTTCCCTCATGCGTGGAACGAAATTTCCGTAAGGTTAAGTACTACGCGGAACCCTACCCTCAGCTATCAGACCATCGTTTCAACACTATTGTTTTCTGAGAAAAAAATAGTTAAAATATTTACTCATGCCAATCCGACCTTGAGATTGTACGTTCGATAACCATGCAATGTTTTCCTAGCTCACGATGTTAATTGGCCTCATAAATTAGAACCCTAAAGTCATTTTTACATTTGATATTACTACCCTACGAGTTAGATGAGTATAACCAGGATACCATTGGGCCCATAATCCATAAATATAACCAACTGATTTCAATGCAACAGTTTCAGAGTGTAAAAATCATTCGCCTTGACTGGGATCCCAGTCAAGGCGAATGATTTTTACACTCTGAAAGTGTTACATTGAAATGCACATTAGCGGATGACTCCGTTAAAAGTTACTGTTGCGGCATCTTCCGCAGTTTCTTTGGAATTTGTCAAAGTGAAAACACCATAAGTGTTTAAAGTTGGCTTTAACCTCGTGGACTGTGGCGCCTTGCGCACGACTACGAATGCCTGTGACATTGTATGTACGGTATTTCGTCACAACATCTAGTTCCTTTAAAAGCCCCAAAATTTCAGAGTTTAAGAGGACGCCTCGGTAGCTTAAGTGGCTAAAGCACTCGACCGGATATTGAAGGATCTGGGTTCGTATCCCAGTCAAGGCGAATGATTTTTACACTCTGAAACTGTTTCATTGAAATGCACATTAGCGGATGACTCCGTTAAAAGTTACTGCTGCGACATCTCCCGCAGTTTCTTTGGAATAACCAACTGAATTCTTACGAGAGGAATTATAATGCTAAATTATCCTCCGGCCAGCAGCACAATCAGAAATACATTCCAAAGAAACTGCGGGAGATGCCGCAACAGTAACTTTTAACGGAGTCATCCGCTAATGTGCATTTTAATGCAACAATTTCAGAGCGTAAAAATCATTCGCCTTGACTGGGACTCGAACCCAGATCCCTCAATATCCGGTCGAGTGCTTTAGCCACTTAAGCTACCGAGGCGTCCTCTTAAACTCTGAAATTTTGGGGCTTTTAAAGGAACTAGATGTTATGACGAAATACCGTACATACAATGTCACATGCATTCATTAATGTAGAAATACATTAATTCGTATCCAAACAGATTTGCATCGGCATATCCAATATCCAATTACTCGTATGTTGGGAAAATCCATATTTGAACTTCGAATTTGATCCTCTTTGTAGTTGGTATACTCAACAAAGGACTACATTCGAGTGAACCAGGCAGAGAAATGAGAGGAAAGCATCCTTGGATCTCCTCTCTTCAAAGCAAAGGAAAATTCATTCACTCCAAGGGTGGAAAATTAAATTAAGCGATTTCCCGAACCATCGAAAAGGAGACGGCACGTATCGAATTCACCCGAGTGGATCAATGAATGGACTGTTGAGAGAGTTCGACGCTTGTTTTGCTGGCGTTATACGTAGAACTCGCCCACCATTGAGAATCGCGAGTTCATCTCGGCCCTGCTACCCCCTTCTGCACACCAAACTTCCCCCAATTCCGACTCCTAAATCCTAGAATGACAAAGAGAGGAATCAAAACAGAGGTGTGGCAGCGCTCGAACTGATCCCGTGGCGGTGGAGGAAGGAGAGAGAGGGAGAGCGTGCGGAGGGAGAGGGTCAGTGGCCCGCGCCGTCCTCAGCTCGGGAGTTAGGAACCCATCCCAACCCCACCCTCCCCTTCCATCTTGCCTCTTAGGTCTTCCCACCCCGCCCTCCCATGCACCCCCCCCCCCGCCCACCTCCTCCCTCCGGAGACCTCCACGCCTCCACCTTCCACCCCTCCATCGCCCCTCTCGGCCCGCAAGTCCCGACTCCCTCACGTTGAAGTCTCTCCCGCCAGTCGCACGGTACGCACAGTTGAGTCAAACCTTTACTCCCGTTTCGTCCTCCGGATTTGACCGGGAAGAGATCTCTCGCCCATTATTGACTATGCTCTGAAGAATGGGAAGAAAACCGTCAGGGACCCGAGATACAGTGCAAAGGGAAAGTCAGGAGGTGAGTTTCCTTTTTACGTCTTTGATTCGATCCAGGAATGATTCGAGTGGGGGTAAATCCAAGAGCAGTCGATGAAAATCGCAATATCACGGCGTAGAAATCACAGTACCGATATTCGTAACCTCAATGAACTTTGGACTTAAATTTCTTCAATCATTAGAATGAATCTTTAGCAATATCCTTTTAAATTACATCCAAATAAGCCCTGTGATTAATATTTACGAGCGAGAACCACAATACCACCTTAGTTCTGAGGAGAAAAAACGCTCCTTGGGTGAAATTTTAGCTCACAGGTAATTTTTTTCAGAATTCGAATTAAAATATCTAAGAATTCTCTTCAGTATTTTGTTTGTTTTTTTTCTGAGTGTTGATAATTCAATTAATGGTGAACACGGTTATATGATACGTAAACTGCTTGTTGATTGTATTGACCGGGAATATTTTTTTGGATTGTCGAAAATCTACAAATTTCCATTTCATTTTATTCGCACTAGCCGGTACAGTGGTCTGCTTGTCCACCGAACTGGTTTTTTGCACTATTGGGCCTTGTCAACCGGCTTCGCCTCCTCGACTGGCTTCCCTCCCGATTTAAATCCCCACTTCTTGAGGAGGCGTGCGTTGCTCGTCCAAGGTCTCCAAAGGGTGACTTCGCCGGAAAGAAAACGCAACAGTCGGGAAACTCTCTCGAGTCAGTTATGAGATTCGACAGGTAATAGGGGGGAGAAGATACCGCTTTACACGATTTTCCTTAGAGTGGGCGTAACAGGAGACTCGTTGCGTTAGATCAGCTGGCGGTTGATTGGTATGCGCGTACTTGCATGGTGTCCTGAGAGAGTAAGATTCATAGGAGAAAATGTCGGCGATTGCTTGGTCAGCCAAACTAAGCCAAGAGAAACGCTAAAGCGAGATTCCGTAACATTCATTCCTAACCAGTGAAAAAACGTGATTGAGTCACTAATGAACTCTGTGAAAATGCTTGGTGCCGTTGTGAAAGGCCTTATCTAATATGTGACAATCTCAGCATTACATGGTTAGCGCTTTATCGAAATACTTTTCAATTTTTTTGATCAATTACATACTCCTAAACCAGCAAGGGGCGGCATGGTAACCTAATAAATGCGTTCAACTGCTGTCGAAATATCCCATTTTAAAATTAGGGTGATGACTCTGCCTCAAAGTTAGTGAAGTTTTGTGCATAAAAAGTTTTTTGAAACTGAAGGCGTGTGTGAAGGAGAATCCGCTACCATGCAAATTCGTGAATTTGAGACATTACATGTCTTAGTGACACAAATGCAACTATCATTTAATAAACATCTCCCTTTTAAAAACTGGTTTTGAAACCAATCAAATATATTTTGTAAATGTAAAACTACATAAAATCCTCTAATATCACTGACCAAGAAAAACGATGTAAAAATATATTTGTAACGCATTACATTTCCGTACTACAATTAACACAATAATTAGATTCCTGCAGTCAGATAGGTTAAATATTTTCAGTCAAATCTGTGTATCGATTTAAACAATCATATCGTATGTTTTAGCATAAAATGCAATTCCGTTACCTTTTTCCTAAGAGCTCTGAGCCCTTCACGTTGATTTTCAGAAAGTCATTCATTCATGCACGTTCACAATGTTTAAGTTTTATAACATCTATTGCTCTCCAGACATCTACGGTACCTGACCTTACCCTGTAAATCTCGAAAGGCACTCTTGGCTGCCTTGTGATTAGATTTCCCTGGGGTTTGGCCAACTGAGTTTCGCACTGCACTGGAATATGGAAACTATCTATAAGTGAAATGTTTACTATTTTGGTTTGCAACAAGATTTGGCGCTGTCCTTACAAATAAAGGAGTAAACACGAAAACTGAGACACGGTGGGAAATTTTTACCTGTGTTTTCGTGGTGTGCAAGTTGGGTCTACGTAGATTTACTCTCTCTACTACGTAGATTACTTTCTAGCATTATACTCTGCCCAAAGGAAAAATCACGAATCACTTACGGTACCTCAATAGTATCAGGTAGGAAAGCTATGAATGATGATGCCGAAAGTGTTACGTGTTACCCTTCTTCTAATTTAAAGTAAGGGTTAACATCGACGTTAAAGGATGCATTTATTTGACCATTATTCTAAACTTTTAAACTTCTATTAACTCTTAAATCAAGATCGGCGTGGACTGATGAGAGGCCTGTACAGATCTACGACTAGATGTTTTTTCGCAAGGTGATGATGGGAGCGAGCAGAGACTTAGGGGACCTCTTATGCTGGGGGCGTAGGAGGAACCGGGGTCTCTGCACCCTGCTGGCCGCTGCCTCCGCCACGGCTTGCTGCCTGCTCTTCCTGACGGCAGTCTCCGTGCCTACTACCTGGGACACACCGGGGGAGCAGATTGTGGATCCCGTTAAAGTCAACGCGTGGAACGATGTGGAAACGCGGCACAGAATGGTGGGCCTAATTAGCGCCATCTCCCTACTTATTTCATGCATGTCTTCTTACGAAACATACCATATTACCTATTCTACTCTTCTCAGGCGCGAAGAAAAATCTTTCCGACTGCCCTTAGCCTAACGAAGCGGAAGCCATTTAGTTTTGGCTTATTGACCCAAGTAAAGAGTATTTTTAATGAAACCAAGTCCACTTTGTGTTACTGTTTTGGATATTATATTTCGTCATGGTACAATAAAGGTGTAAGGACCGTTTGGAGTCCCTTATACTTAGCTAGTTTTTAGGATTGCTTGAGGAAGGCAATTTCCGGATAATGGAAAACGAGCCTTAGGTCTACGTATTACATTATATTAGAATCATTACAATCCACTCAAACAAATGGATCTCATTTATATCACAACATACAAGGTTTAATGACACATTTAAAAATGCATAGTTAGTTACTTATTTACCATT
The DNA here is from genome assembly GCF_022747635.1 of Hetaerina americana. Taxonomy (NCBI): domain Eukaryota; kingdom Metazoa; phylum Arthropoda; class Insecta; order Odonata; family Calopterygidae; genus Hetaerina; species Hetaerina americana. Next base: position 20,379,315 of record NW_027286070.1, on the reverse strand, counting down.
TTTACACCATCTAAATATATTGACTAGTATAGGTAGTTCAACAAAATATTATAAACAATCAGAAGTCATGGATTGCATAGCGTATTCTATAGGTAATTGGCGACATGAACATTTTGTTTCAGTAGTATTTCCTTCGGACATATCATTACTTACTTAGACATACTATGTGTGTACCTATCAATTAGGTTTCTCAAAGAAAACGTAAGGATTCCAAACTCACGTATCTGAAATATATCTATAAACTTCCCTCTCATGATTACTGGTACTTCTCGATGTGTATTACAAATAAAAAAGTAAAAAGAAATTATACAGTTTGTTACATTTCCTTGGATTCTATTGCATTAACATTAAATTTCGATAACCAATCTGTGGTAATCCAAACAAATGAAATTTAACGCCAATAATAGCTGTTACTGAGCTGATAATCAAATTATAACGAGTTTAGCGACTTCATTTTGTTAAATTGAATGTCGGGCGATTAAGCTGAAAAGAGACAAGAAACATTAATTTCACTAAACGTTGAGCGTATGCAAAAATAAAACTGTCTACCAGGTAACTTTGGACTGACGATGTCTGAATGTTTGCAAAGTAAAGAAGAAGAACTTTAGCGTTTTGGCATCATAGACTAAAATAGAGATATCTGGGAGATGAAGAGAATGAATCACATTCACTTTCAATGGATGTACGGATGTAGCTAGTTTGTTAAATACGGAAGAAAGTTGATCGGCGATGTGGAAGGCGAGGCATGAGAATCAGCATTTGCGATAACTAGCCTCATGAATAGAGATGTCACGGGAGGATGGCAGGAAAAGAGAAAGGTGGAAAAAATAGAATAGATGACAAAATATGCGTGAATACAGGGTGAGAGTTGGCGCACTGAATTGTGAACTATGGCTTTTATTTGCTTGGCACATTCCAAATATTTCGCAATATTGATGCAAATAAAAAATAATAAAAAAGCGACAAATATCCATTGAAAATATCGCTTAATTGTTTATTATTCTGGGTGAAGATGGAGTCATTTTTTTCAATTTTACTCGCTTATAATTTTTATTTTGAACTATTTCTACTTGTAATGAGGAGTGATTTCATGACCAATTCTTGATTTCTCCAATAATGAAACATAGTACCTTACAATAAGTATAAGAAAGTGTATTTCCGTATCTGTTCTACTTACTGCGCTCGGAGAAAATTAATGCATTGAGTTGCACCAAATTTCTGCAGTCATCATTATTCAAATTAGGAGAAATGGCAAGGCTTAAATATAAAATCTATATAATTTCCATTAGCAAACGCCATCTTCTCAAATCAAAAAACAGGAGCTATTATGGGTCACTATTACGATATACCATATGCACTTCACAATAAATGAGTGTTATCATAATGCAGGTGGAAAAACTTTTAATCTGTAATGGACGTAACTGAATTGAAATCAATGAAACGAACAATGTCGGGCGTTAATTAGTGGTATTTTTTTATTAATAAAAAAGAAAATAAAAACACTTTGCTAAGCCCTAATAATTGCTAATAATGATTTATAATGGCTAGATCTGAATATGAAAAAAGCGAGCTTCGATAAAACATAACCATATCCTAAAGGTATATAATATTTCTTCATAAACCCTATACTATCACAATTACGTAAAAATGGGCACGTATTTTTTTAACACGGTATAGAATATTTCGGTGGACGACAAAATTCAATAAAAATGCGCTAATACAGTAATTAGAAATACACTCATTCGTACCTACGTGCTGATTGCAAAGGGAGTATTTTTCTACAGGCCACAAATACCGTGAATTATGTTTAAAAAATTATTATCAACCCTCTAAACAAAAAATCTTGGTCACTTTCTCTAGTACTACCAATTCCTATCAGAACGGAAGGTGGTCTGAAGATTTTTTTATGGACTGCGGGTTTCGACCTCGAACTGGGTCACTTTTGTTTCCGGGTTGGGGACACACGGAACAATGAAATCTTGATAAGAATAAACGTTTCTTTTTAATGCGGTGTATCTAAAACGTGAAAAATATGACGCAATCCAAAATTGCTGCTTTTACCTATTGATTTTTCTTCAATAAATTAAATAAAAACTTATCGTGGCGCAAAATCCTTTCAATTTTAAATCGAAATTTGTGTGCCCATAGAGGTTAAAGAATTACGTTCATGTCAGAATGCGGATTTTCCTCTCTTAAACTTCCGGAAAAAGTGGGTCGCCGTTGTATTTGCAACATGTGAATTTTATGTTTGGCTATCTCTCCAGCCAATGACCGCCAGCTTGAAGAACGATATGATTAGAATTTTTCTAATTTTCTCAAAACGGTACAGGAGGACCTCCAGTGCTAAAAAAAATGAATCGAAAATTTTCTACATAACTCTAGGAAACAACCGCTCCGGATATATTTTTTAGTCACTCACATTGTCGAAAGAGCGAAATTCCCATTATGGATATTTTTCAAATGCCGCCCCAGAAATCAGGCATCATTTTAAATTCCATGTTAACGTATTGAACCGTGTCCGGATAGAGGTACATATTTATCTCCATCGTTTGAAAAAGTGAGCTCATCAACCCATTACATACGTTGCTCGTAGCAAAACGATTACCTACTTAATTCTCCACACCAAAATAAATCATTTCTACACGTAAATGATTATCAGAGGAAACCATCAAAGATTCACTAAATTTCACTATCAAATCCGGGATCTCTCGACCAACGGTGAAGTAGACAACCTATTCAGACATCAGACCGTCATTGATTTTTCTCAACTCGCGTGATTAGTTTCATGTAAAGTCTCATGCATGGTAGAGGTAATATGTAAGTCCAATATGCCAAATTCTAAAAGACGGAGATCCACTTACCAACTAACGCTGCGGCAGTGTTTCGTTTTGATATCGTTCACTAATAGAATGAACCTTGAAGCAATGCCTTCCACTTACGAGTGCATACATATTTGGAAAGAGCTTGAGCTGAACAAAACCAAAAGTTGTAGCGAACACGAGCATTCATAACTTTCACGGTCAGTATGAGACCGTGGGAAACGCAAAGCTTCAATTTACGACGGGAAGTGAGGTTAGGGAAGAAGGTATTTGTTATATGAAACCAAGGCCTTGAATGAGTCCATACTAAAACAATTTGCAGTATTAACGGTAATATCCTAGTTTTAATATGTATGTAGATACTAGAAATGAATAACTATCAGGTAATGAAAACAGAGGCGGAAAATGAGTGAATGTTTCGAACCACAAATCGTCAATAAAGTATTTAATGTTGCCAGTGAAAATGTGCCCAGATAACAGAATAAACTCCTTAATTTGACGGGTAAATTTAAAAAAAATCAATCAAGATAATTAGAAAAGGTTTTAATTTCTGAAAACTAAATTCAATGTCATTTTTTTAATTATGTTTAAAAAATTGTTTCATCCTAATGAAGATTTTGGTGAGCGATGCACGTATTGAGTCGTTCGAAAAGGTTTTCCAAAAGTCTTTTCAGCATATCTGGCGTTATTCCAGCAATGACGTCTGTAATATTCTCCTTAAGAGCTTATAAGGTCTTAGGTCGATTTTTGTAAACCTCAGCTTTGAGATATTCCCAAAGAAAAAAATCACATGGGCTCAAACCAGGGAGCGAGGGGAGCATGGAACATCCCCTCATAAGGAGATCAAACGCCCGGGAAATTGTTTTTGCCGGATTTCGCGTGAACGACGGGCGGTATGAGCCGTGGTTACCACCCTGCTGAAACCAAAAGGCTTTTGTGTCATATTATGTACTACACTCTTCCATTTTGTGAAGGAAAAGTTCTCCAGCATCTCACTATAGTGCGCAGAGCTCACAGTAACAGTTGAACCTCAAGATTCAAAACACTAAGGCCCAATAATGCCTATGGAGGACACAGCGCACCAAACTGTCACTTTGATGCAATGAAGAGGTCTTGGATGAAGTTCGCGAGGGTCGTCAGTCGCCCAATTACGAAAATTTTGCTTATTTACTGAGCCGGAGAGGTGAAAATGCGCTTCATCGCTAGACCACAGTGCCCTCTGCGTCGCCACCACACTATTACTGTTCTTAAAGAACGTTTCTACGATAAAGCCTCGATGCTCATCAGACCATTGCATAATAATCTAAAAAAGGCGTAATTTTAAACAGCTGACGTCACTGCTCTTACTCAGCTAATTTACCTGCGCGCTCTTCAGTTATTTTGTTAAACTAGAGAGTTCATTTTGCTTCACCCTGTACGAGGGATTAAAATACGCCTTACTTAGCGTGTCTGTCAAAATTCCCTCGATTATTGATTTTTAAGTAAGCATAGGATTATGAACGTTCATTCAGGAGGCTAGAGAAGGTAGGCGAGGACTGAATTTATAAACTTCAATAATACTTCATCCAAGAAGCTGAAAATATCGCATCTGTTATCGCCGCACAAGCAAGTAAAATCGGTAGATACAGGATACAGAACACAATAAATTGCAGATGGTTGAATTAGCATACAAGAAATAACATCATTTGACTATTGCTTCAATGAAGCATATTCTTCAGGTGTTGAGAAAATTTTGAAATGTATACCCATTGGCTTTTTTATATGTCCAGAATGTCAGTAACACTCAATTCATCCAAATTGACGAGTGGCATGGCCCAGATAACTTAATTAGAAATGAACCGCATGTACTTAAATAGACGATTTCTTATCAATATTTAACCAGTTAAGGTAACAGTGATCAATCAGGATTGCATGATAATAAAAAATGATTCCTTGTGAAGTATATAAGTGAAAAAATTGCTAGGATCTACTGATCTGCTGGACATGAAATTTACTCAATTTCGGTTTGTTGAATTGTGAAATGTTCGCAATTTTTTTTGTCAACAAATTGGCATGAGCGTGATTCTTTTGGGTCATATATACTCTCCAGGCCATTCCATTTCGGGGGAGTCAAAGATTCTTCATTTAAGTTACCTCAGTTAACTTATTCCCCTTTACTAATATCTTCAATTCTACCCTTTCATTGAATGTTTCATTCGCCTATGCCACATTAATGGGTTGTTTCAAACAGTAACTTCTGTTCTAGAGAATTTTAGTATATTGGGAGCCTATTCGTTTATTTCCGCTCATTCATTCAATCAATTTTTGATGCGCCCTTTCCTCTCAAACCAAAACTTTTCCCTCATGCATGTTTGGTGACTCAATTGTTATCCATTCTCTCACAGAGACCAAGTTAGCGCAGCCAACTCTTTTCCTACTCATCCAGTATCGGTGCACTCAATGCACTTGAGTTCAAGATGCAATCATGTTGTTTTTCATTCCACCTAATTTTAAGAGTCACCCACTTATCCTGTTTTTACCACAGACACTCCTCAAGTACCCCATATTAAAAGTATTTATCTGATAGCCATGCTCTGGCACACCCACGATTCACTTACATCCAACAATGTTAGGAGTACACTTCAGAAGCGACCATTCTTGCTTTCATGTCGGGCATTCATTTCTTTCACACACAAAACATGTTCCTGAAAGCCTCTCTGCTGGGATTCCCTTATTTTTTTAATTTTTCATATATCCTACCATCTTACACAAACATTCCGCCATATTAAAGAAACTTTGCTCAATTATTTCTTTACACAGATGATTTTTAGAAGCATACTTCTTAAGATCGCGAGTCTAAATCGCCCTTGACGGAACAGTTTATTTCAGTGCAATGCAGCGAACCATGCTAAACGAACAGGAAAACCTATTTGAGTCACCAAGGGATAGAGAATATAATAAAGTACGTAGCAGTAGTATGCAATCTACCAATGTTCCAAGGATATACGGTCGAATCCCCGACCCTCACCCACACTATCTAAGATGAAGCCTATCTTTCAATCGTCCACCTTTATGGGGTGGCTTCTCGGGTAAGTGAGATCCGAAACCCCCAACCCAGAGTAGGTCGGTTCAACCCTTTGGATCCAGCCTTCGAAATCAAAGGTGGGTCACACAAAGTAACCTTCCCCGATCCCTTCTCACTAAATGACCTTCCCTTCCTTCCCTAACAATCCCTAATCCCCGCTCCCCGCCGACCCACTCCTGCGGCTAGCTAGGACAGCCTGAGGACTAACCGAACGCGTCTCCTTCAGACACGATACTATCACCTCTTAATTTCCAATGTCAACCGTTTTAGCCACCGCATGAGCCCTATGTGGAATCATATTTCATTAACCGGCAATAAATCAACACTTTGGTATATGGCACTTCAATGCTGAAACAGCTAATTTCATCAGTCCTTTTGGCATCCTTATAATTCAGTTGCGAAATTTAATTGCCGTCACGACCGCTCAGTTTATATGTCGTCCGTCCTCGGACTGTCGCTGATAGCCTCTAGGTGGTTAGATGGGGGGTGAGGCCCGAGATTCCGCCCAGATTAGTCGAAACTAAACGTGAAAATCCCAAACTGCCCCTCACGATGCCTTATAGAATTGCCAACTAAATTGTAGGTTGTAGAATTATCCATATGAAAAAAATGCGATCGCTAAAGTTTGACTGCATTAGGTGTTGACACTCTTACATGCACAACCAGAGCCCCCAATTTGGATATGAGACCTAAAAATTAAAATCTTCCTATATTAATCTTGATCAAGTTCAAGTACATATTCGAACATAATATTTTGGGATATTTTTAATCACCATTTTTAAAATCAATCTATATGGGATCACAAGTTCCTGAAAATAATCGATATCTCTCGAATTTCGAAAACTTGGGAGGTTAGAACACCATAGTGGTATTCGAACCTCCAAGTTTTCGACCCTCCGATCAAATATCTCGATCCTCAGAATTTCCTTAAAACAACTTGGAGGTAGATTCTATATTTCTAGATTTTAAAAAAGCAGAATAACCCCTAAAAGGCTGGCCCCGACTTACTATGGTAGATCAGATCACCAACGTAAAATCAGGCAGATTTTAAAATTTCGTTTTTTCCTCGTATCATTAGAGATCAAAATGGATATGACAGCAATCACGTAGGAGATAATTATAATTGGTAGTATATGTATATATATAAAAAAATATTGATATCCTTCATTTTATTCTTTTTATTCAATGGACTCATCTTTTAACAGTTATACAGCATGATGTGAATGTATATATCCTGTTATTGAATATTGTTGCATGTGAGTGCTTTCTTTCGTGTGATTAAGGACTGTCGAGTGTATGAACAAACTAATATTTATGTAGAGGTAACATGATTTGGTTTTGCATATGATTTTATTCCATTTTACTGGTGGTGGCCTAAAATCCCCCGCCACACGCCTTAGCGGCGGCTTGCGGGGTATTGTGTAGATGTATATATGGCTTGCACTCCCGTAAGATGTAAATGCGCCGACGTATCTCCTTTCCCTTGGCATATTCTATGCCCTCCCCTTCTCTTTCCCCTTATAAGTCTCCCGCTCCTGTCGAAGAAATTCCCCTGAAAACCTATCGCTCTTTTTCAACAGCCTTTCTTCCATTCGGATATATTATAAGGATTTGACCTATTTAAGAGCCTGAGAAAAAGAGCATCGCTTTTGTCTTGGAATATAAAATGCCTAGAGGATTTGCGGAGTCGAGACGATCTTCCTTTACTTGTTCTTACACGGCATCAATGTTTTCTGGCACAACAACTGATTTTGGACGACCTTCACGACTTTCGTCGCTTAGCGAACGGCGGCCATGATAGAATTCGTTATACCAGCGTTTCACAGTGGCAAAGGATGGGGCTTTGTCGCCAAAAGTGGAAGTAAGTTGATCGATACACTCCCGTCTTGATAATCCACGTCGAAAGTCATAAAAAATCATCACACGAAACTGGTTACGAATTAACTCCATTTTTCGCTGAGACAAAATTTTCAAGTCACTGTAAACAACACAATTTACGATCAAATGACAAAATTTTCTGAAGAAAGTTAACGTGAAAAGGGTCAAAACTTCCGATGGAAGCGTCGGATGGCGTTTGGAGCACTTAGTGTTGCCAAGGCTCAAAATATAAATAGCAGCTCTCTTACAGACCGCCTTGCACATCATACAAAGTGTAATGGCTGTTGCGAAGGACTCTAGATACTATGAGTTATTTGTGTCAATGAAGAACAGCACGTAATTTTCTATTTTATAAATGAGAAAGATTTCTTTTCGTTATGTATTCGGTAGAAAATTGGACAAACATGATGACTCCAGTTATGGAATAGTGTATACAATAAAATTTTCACGTGATACAGTTTTTAAAAAGAATCCCATTTGGATAATCGTCTGAGTGCTCTTCACTTTAATTATAGGAGAGCACTCTTATCGCTATATGCGCAATTTGTCAATCGGAATATCATTTCAACAGCCTATCCTTCGATAATTTAACGTGATCGTTAGAGTTGGAGACATCCGTAGATACTAACAGAATTCCTGTCAAAATCAGAAGCTAATAAAATGCAGTAATCAATCAAAACATTATTGTGATCATTGAGGACAGAGTTCACCTTGCCTTAGACCCTACATGGCTTCTGAAATTCACACATTATTTTCATCGCTGTTATCAGTATTTCAATCCTAGGATTAATTTACAGCAGCCCTTTATTCTTCTCCGTTCAGTATAAATCCCACACACACTAATAATTTTTCTGTTTTATATCATTCTTGAATTATAATTTGTACGTGTCTCTTGGTCTTCTTTCCTTTCCTTCCTTCCCTTCATCTTTATTATGTTCCTAACTCATCAATTGTGCATCAAGAAATCTAGTTCTTCTCTTTCTTTGTTACCTTTCCTCTCCTGCTCATCTATACATATACTTCCTCGTTCTTCACTTTTTTATCAATTTAATCTTCGGTATTTCCTTCACTTAAAGTTAAGGACGTCAATATCTTCCTCCCGGCCATCTCGTTTCCCGAGAAGATACATGGTTCATAAAATCACCCAGCTCGGCTAAATATGAGTCCAGATTCACCCGAATCTGAACCCAGAACTCTTTCCGAGTAGTGGTCGAGCGTCTTATTCACTGAATAATACCATGGCCCCAAATTTACCAACTAAATCTTTCTACTGAATATCATTATTTGGCAGTTTATCATTCAAGGGCGGTTTTGGATGGACACAGGCTTAACATGGCCACATTCCTTGGCTTCACGCAACAAGACACAATCAAGCACCCCTAACTAGAATAAACTATTCACCATTCCACAGACATTCTATTTCCATATTTTCTATCCAACATTCCCATATTATGCTTCTCCTTACATCTCTTGCCAAACATTTCCCCGTCAGTCTCCGGTAATTCATCGGCAATCAAAATATGCTGCACCCATCATTCCTGCCTCCTTAAGAATTTTTAAGTAAACCCTTTCTTTCCTACCTCATCTTGCCTAGAATTTCATATGTTTTCCTTTGAGTCCATTTTAGCTTTTCCATACTCCTCCATACCTCATATATCTCAAAAACCTACAATACACGCCTTTTATCTTGCTATTGCGACCAAGTTTCCGCACCGTACCAACCTATAAATGTATACTTGGATGTTTATATGGCGGCATAATGATTATGATGATTGCTTATTTTGTTTGCTTTTTCATATTCTCTCTTCCGTCTGATGATCTCCACCAGAGAGAAGCAAGACTGGACAACGACAAACGCCTTAGGCAAGTGGAAGAGGTCTGCAGGAGGCACAACCTTGGACTCTATCGTCAGTCAGCCGGGACCTCCAGCATCAAGCATCCTCCGACGCCGCAGTACTCTGTCTTTTACATAGACAAGTCAGTGTTTAAAAATAATAACGCTAAATTATCTAATAAATTAAAATATATCTACCATGTGAAATAATATAAACTATAAATATGGTTTATCCCATGCAAATATTTGTTGATTTACGCAATATCAGAAATCACGGAGATGTATTTAAATGTTAAACCTCGAACAAGCCATTATCTTCTGCCTCTTTTACCTAAAATAATTATCATACCTTGCGGTACACAACTCCATAGGTGCCTTCCTGGTATTTGAAACCAAACTTTCTTTTTTTTTGCTTCTGGTTTGGTTTTCCTTCGGCAAGTGCTCTGAAATGTATGCGAAAAAATCCCGATGATAATTATTATTATTATTATAGCTGCGCGCTCGAAGAAAAGAGATAATTACACTTTTCATGGAATGTCTTGACTTTGTTCCGAAATGAACGCATTTTTCAGCAAGTTTTAAGATGCTTCCAAGTTTGTCGAGGCAAAATCCTGATGACTGCAAATTAAAAAGTCCTATTCAAAGCTATCTTTCCTAAATAGTTTAGAGAGTGGATCATCCATCTATTTTTAAGCTTTTCCAGTACTTAGAATTCAGGAGTGAACGTTACATATTTTGAAATTTAAAAAAAACATCCCTAAAATTTTAAATTTGTATTGAAAAATCTGGAAATTTGCATGTATAACAGAAACTAAGAAGTTCCACAGTAAATATTTATTGACGACCATGGTTTCGCAACTGATGATGTCACACTGGCGAAATCATAATCGTCAATAAATATTAATTGTGGAAAATAGTGTTATATCTGGATATTCATTGAAACTTTCAAAATAACATTCACTCTCACTCTCTCTATCTACATGTTTATGACATTCTTAAGGTAATCTACCGGCTGAGGTAAGTTGTGGATGGACACAACTACCAAATAACATTTTGTTTCTCCTAGCGAAAAAATCCCAACATCCTACTCCACAACAAGTCCCCCTTTACCTCTGTGTATTTAGTTCCTCCCTTCATCCCTTCCAACATTCCAATCCTATTCTTGCCCTTTCCTCGTTTGCCTAACATTCTCCCCTCTATTACAGTCTTTAATATCCCACTGCTGAACGCCCTTCATCCATTTTTCCTGCCTCCTTATTATTTCTCCCAGCAATCTCTCTCCTCGCCCACCATTCCTAGCACTTCCTCATTTGTTTTCCTTTCGGTCCATTTCACTTTCTCCATTCTTCTTCACATCCACATTTCAAAAGCCTCCAATTTATTTCTATCCCCCTGATTCAGTGACCACGTTTCCTTGCCGTACACTCCTACTACGCTCCATACCAAAGTTTTTACGAGCCTTTTCTTAACACCCTTACTCAACGTCCCTGTCATCAACTCCCTCCTCCTTGTGAAAGCCTCTTTGCCTAGCGCAATTCTTCTCCTTACGTCCCTACCACTTTGACCGTGTTGGTCTAAAACACTTCCGGGATACGTAAACTGTTCTACCTGCTCTAGTTTTTGCCCTCCTATTTTAATGTTAACCTTAGCCTTTCTCTTTCTCAAAAATCGCATAACTTTTGTTTTATTTATATTGATTCTCATCCCATATCTATAGCACTGAATTTCCAATTCACTCAGCAATGCTTGCAACCCCTTGGCTGACTAACAAACTAAAGCTTGGTCATCAGCAAACCTAACTGAATTTACGAATTCCCCGCCCACTTTCATTCCTACCTCCAGTTTTTCCCATGCCTCTTTGATCATTTCCTCTGCATACAGGTTGAACAGCAACGGTGATAATAGACAACCGTGCCTTACACCTCTTCCTATCACTGCCCATCCAGACTCTCCGTTTCCCACAAGACGCTTAACCTTACGTTAACCACTGAACGGCTGCCAAAGAAAAATAACCTTAACAAGCGCTGATGATCCCTAACAGAATGTATAATTTTTTTAACATCAAGAGCTCAATCAATAGCGTCGAAACTAGTCGTACCTGAAATAAAGTGGTGGATTGGAACAAAGTTTTTCTTTTTCATTTATTAAAATGAACTTCCACAAAGTTGAGGCTGAAACTATTGAGATAAGAGCTCAATTATTAAAAATACTGACACAATTCATCCAGATTCACGATTCTGAAACAAATAGCCGCACAAGGGCAAGCAAACTCCCGAAAATGGAAAATGGCAGCGTGGAGTTCACAGAAGTTAAAAAAATTGAAATAACAAACTGAGTATCAGCGGGAGTGCAAAGTCAGATTGTTGCCTTGACGTTTCATAACTTACGGTACGTACTCAACTTGAAACTCCTCGCACTTTTTAATTTATGACACCATATTGGCATTATTACAATATCCATATGACAGATGACGCTAGTGATCGATGCATTACCAAAGTTGGAATAATGCTGGAATGCTTACCACTCAGGCCGTGGTAGCTAAGAATAGCTGTCGTCGTCTCTAATTATTTATTCCTTGAAGTACAAAACGATGAATAATTAGGCACTTGTAAGAACCCTTTCCTATTTTAGTTTATTGTCAATGTGTTTCGTGTTAAATAGGCATAAAATAAAATGTCTTGCGTAATGGCCAGAATACCTACAATCCCCCGAATCGATATATTTTGCATGCGAGGCAAATATTGACAAGGGTTATGTTCCTTTAATGGGATAACGGTTCGTGCTACGTAATTTTTAAATATATTCTTATCATGAGTTATTTATGCATCGAATATCAATAAGGTGGCTCAAGGTGTCGCCAATAGAAAAATATAAGAGGCCCAGACGGAGTGAAATCGGGCAGGGTCAACAGAATTTCGATGCATATTCAATGCGTTTGGAATGTCTTAACAATCATTCAAAGTTATTAATTCGTACCTAAATACATGGGACAATGCAAGTGCAATGTGTAGCAATGGATGAACATATTTCGGGATAACTTTTAATAATTGGCGTACGATCTCTTCGGTTCTCAGGCCCCACAAAATATCTTGGTGCCCCATCTACAAAGCTGCCTCATCGACGTGGCTGTACAACTTCCTCATCTTAGGTGGAGTACCAGAGGCGTCTTTGCAGGCGCCGAAAGAGCAGCTGAGTGTGCTTGCCCGCAGAATTTTTCCGGAGCCAGAGTTCAAAGAAGCTGAAGAGGTGAGGGAGGAATCGATATGGATAATTTTCACTTAGACTGTTTTCTTTGTCTTCCACTCAAATAACAACAGATACGACACGTATGGCTCTGAGATCGCTATAGGGTTAGCGATCATGGCTGGTGAGAACCCTAAATTTAAATGTATCCTCCGAATTTTTTGGGGCTTTAGATTGACATCCCTGATTTGACGCACAAAACACTCATTAGAAAAGTCCAAAGGGCCGTTTATTTCAATGATCTATTTCAATTCCTAAAGTAGCTATGGCTAATACCAGAGTCGTGACGACTGGAACATAAATTTGGAATGCTGATTTTTTTTATGTTCTTACCATAATGAAGACAAATAAAAAGGGAGAGCAAAATAATAATTTGCCATAAAGTCTCGATTCTCTATCGAAAGTATTTCAATCAAAGACTTTTCCAATATTGACACGTCAGTTTTAATAAATCTGGCCTCCTTTCCTGGATGGCGTGACTGCTGACTGGGAACGGCTATTGACTGGAAGCTTAAAAAAGGTAATTGTTGTCCAATGATAGAGCGAAGAAAGCGCGCAATCAATTTCGAATGACGTCGTGGGAAGGATTCTAAACTGTGCAATTACTCAGATTAGTCAGATCATGAACTAATGTATTCATATCGAACGTCGGTGATCTTTAAAAAAAAATTCAGCCACCGTCCATATCGATTACCAAAGCAGGGAGGAACCAGAGAGTGAGATGTACAGGATATAGGATAGCAGATATATAAAATCGTCCATCCCCTTCATTCTTAGCTACATCCCAAAGCAAACTCACTTAATTCTAACATATGTGAGTGGGATTGGGAGTATACGGGACTTTTGGGATCATGAGTTGTTTTAAAGAAAACTGTGGAAGCAAGGATATTTTTTTAGTTTAAATGTAGGCCCTGCTAAACAACTTTACTCCTAAAAGTCATAGAATAGATTCCTTAATTCACGAAGTTAGATTGATTGCCAAATTGAATCGCGCAAAGCGTAGAGAAGCTAGATTTGTAAAACGTTGTTTTGATAAACTTAGTAGCGTATCCAAAATATTAGAGCAGCTAGGCTGGGAATCACTCACGGAGCTTAAGTTAAATTACTGATTAAAGCTCTTGCATTATTAGAAGGATGTTTAGCAGTAATGTTGAAAATGTATTATTACCCCCATCGTACTACGGTAGGAGAGATCTTGTCAATAAAATTAGAGACATCAAGGGTAGAAAACATAGATTTAAGATGTCATTTTTTTCAACGAACGATAAGGGATTAGAATAACTTCGTCCGACCGCGGTAGGGTCATATTCGGGTCAAAATTAGTCTAGTGTGTATTCACCCCCTGCCACAAACCCTAGCGGTGGCTTGCAGAATACTAAAATATCAAATAACTTTTTTATATTTTTGTCTCCCTGACTTGTCTGGTGACTAATAAAGGTAACCCTAAGGGTCCAATTCCCCCCTTGAAAATTAGAGCAGAGTCAATTCTGGTGACTTGCCCCTGGGAAACCTGATGACAAGTCAAGAGTACCTAATCTCGATCTCAGGGAAAACACGGGCTTACGGACATGTCCGGAAGTAAGAAAAAGTGAAAATAGCATGCTATCGATTTTGAGGAAATGTTATTCATACAACCGAATTCGATTTCCAAATACTGAATTTAAAATTTTCAAAAAACTTCCGAAATTCTTTAATCTTCACGCGTCATGGCAACCAACTTTTCAGGGTAAAAATTTAATTAACTTCGTCCAATCAAATAATATCATTTGAATGCCCTTTCGGCTAGAATTAGTAATACCTCATCCATATCGCTTTCAGTCATAACGTGACACTTTACGTCTTTGTCCCTCTGAGATCCGATAACTATCTAATCACTCTCTCTTTTTTTCCCATCCAGGCCTTTCGTAGCACATTCAAATTCATGGTCGTCCGCCACCCTTTCGAGAGGTTGCTGTCAGCATACAGGGACAAACTTGAGAATTCCAAGGTGGGCCTTGAGCACGGAGTGCTCCACTTCTACCGGAAATACGGACGCCACATAGTCTCCAAGTACAGGTTCAACCGGACGCTGCCGAGGGACACGAAAGTGGACGAGAATGAGGAGAGGATCGAACCCACGTTCCGAGAGTTCGTGAGATATCTGATCGACGAGGATCCGACGCGCGCTGACGACCACTGGATACCTTACTACCTCTTCTGCACGCCATGTCTTCTCCGCTATGACGCCATAGCCAAAGTGAGTGAGAAATCTCCTTGGGCCATTAAGTAAATCAGGCGTCGATTTTATGTAGAATGGACTCGAAAATAGTCGAACCTCGACAGAGGTGGAACTGCGACGTCACAGTCTTGACAAATCTAGATCAGTGTAAGTAAAAATCGCAACTGAACCAAGATTTGACGTTTAAATCTTCGTCGACGTCGAGATTCGATAATCTCACATCTTTCCTTAATTAATTCCTACGATTTTATTAAAATGGACAGAAAAGTGTCTAATGGTCAGTCTCCGATCACCTGATTCTCATCCAATCACCCTAATCCAATCACAAATTATATATTTTTCTTCTGCTTAGCCAGGCGCTTTCAAATTCAGCCAAGAAGTTATTCGTTAGACACATCTACAGTAAATTAATAAAACAGCAACCAGTGTACACATTGCATAGCAACCACCTAATACGTTGGCAATGGTGTTTCAATGCCTTTTATTTTCACGGTGAAGAAGTAATTTCTAAATATATCGCTCGAAAATTAACCTGATTAATATTGTAACCTCTTCATCAATCTAGATTTTTAGACTTGACACTTAAATATCCATAATGCCATGCATCCATAAGTGATCAACTGCGATCCGCGACTTAATCCTATTTCCGAATCCGTTGGCCTCAAGGAAAGCCATCTTCACTTGCTCATAAATGTGAAAATGTTTATTCCACTCTTAAGCCAAAGCAACAAGTAATTAATAGATGAAATATGAATTTTCTACAGGCATATATGGGCACATTCTTCAACACACTGGCATATTAAAATTTTAATTTTTGGAATTGGTTCGAACCCAGAATTTTTTTACCTTCAATAGACCGTCAGTCGACACAGAAAATTCAATACTAGAATTAGATCAGCAAATAAAAGGTTTTTCATCCCAACGCAATTATCGCGACGTTATAATCTGTGGAGATTTTAATGTCCCATCTATTGACTGGAGCATATTTAGTTTTAAAACGGGCGGTAAAGACAAAGATTTCTGCGCATCGCTATTGATCTCTTTTACGTCGAACTCATTCAATCAATTTGTCACTTCACCAACTAGGGATGATAATATTCTGGATTTGTGGGACTATATGGGGACTATAATGGCCTAAAGTGCGCGCTATAGAATCAATTAGCTAGTTTTAAGAAATACAGTAATCACCGAAAAACTGAGGATACGTGGGATCACTTCCTTGAGATAACGCTCTCAGTAGTCAACAAGTTCATTCTTAGTAAATTTGGAAAAGATAACACGGAAACTAGATGGTGCAACGCGGGTGTTAGAAAGGCATTACGACGTCTAAGGCTATGGCACGCCAAGGTGAAAAATATTATGGATGATACCTCCAGCGACATAAAGAATGAGATCACTTGTGAAAATAAGATATCTAGGGCGAATGCCAAGAATAAATTTCGGAAAGCGTTAAGGTAATTCAAAATGAAAAGGTAAGCGGAAAATTTGAAAGAGAATCCAAAAGCATTTTGGTCATGTGTCAGAGAAGCTCAGGGAAATAAGTCAACTGTTAATTCACTCAAAAATAATAACGGAGAAAGAGTAACCAGCAGTTTGGAAAACGCCAACTTATTAAATTCCTTCTTTCAAAGCGTCTTCACTTCGGGAGACACCTCGCTAATCAGGAGTTATCAATGAAAAATTAGCACGGTTTCCGAAAATGTGGATTTTTTGAGACAAAAGTTGCACTTTTTTCATGATATTCTTCTTTGGGTGAGAGCAATGTTCCAGTGGACGTGGTTTTTCTCAATTTTTTTAGAAAACCTTCGATAAAGTACTTCATAGTAAACTACTCGCAAGGCTAGAAGCATATGGTGTAGAGAAAAATATCCAGGGTGGGATTAAGACTTTTTGAATGGTCAGGTCAGGTAAATAGCATGTGTTAAAGAAATGAATTTTTTTACAATTTTTAAATAGGATATTACACCTAACATATAATTGAGACGCTCATGAGCGAAGGGAAAAGTGGAATTTTGATATACGAGTAGGAGTATGGAATACTAAAATTGTCAAAATTCAGCTGGACGAATAAAATGATATAAGTGATTTAAAAAATTGACAGAAATGAAGAGGTATATGTTAATAGTAAATGAATCCATTGATTTAAGAAGAGGGAAAACAGAAGACTTTGACGAATTTATCTAGCCAACGGTGCATTCTGCAGTAAAAAAACTAGTATTAATCTAGTTATTGAGGCCCACTGTTACCTCTGTACTGATTCGTCCTCTCTTCTTTCTCATTAGGTGGAAACAATGCAGAGGGACCAGGAATACATAATACGTTCGTCCGGCTTGCTGGGTGAGAAGGGCATCCAACCTCGCTGGCGACACCAGACGCGGGGAGGGAGAAGTGCTGGCAGCAAGGCCAAAGCCTACTTCTCGCAGTTGACCGCACATGAGGTTATGGCCCTATACAACAAATACAGTCTGGACTTCGAACTTTTTGGTTACAATCCTGCGGAATACTTGCGCTACGCGAGTGGCGAGTGAGCACAATGCGAGGACAAAGATGAAGGAATGAATTGAGTGAAACATGGAATCAGTCGGATCCCGTGTGAGTGGCGAGAGTGAATTTTCTGGAACCGCCAGTTTAGATTGAAGACAGGAAATAGCCAAGAAGGCAATAATCGGAAATAACTGTTGCAGTTTAATGGATTGTGAAGGGAAATGAAAACTTTCCCGGCGCACCGATTAGAAATGAATTTCTAATTTCCATGTGTCATGTTTTTTCACCACACTCCTCACCTTAGTCGATGGCAAATAGCGAAGTTTTGCAATCCCTAGATATGTGGATTACCCATTAAAAGGATTTCAGTTATCACGCAAAAAAACTGTAATCAATGGGATGGAAGATATCTTTCTTCTGTGGTAACATAAAAAAACACCAAGATCTTCGTAAAAATAAGTGAAAATATTGGCATTTATTACTCTACCTAGAAGCATCCCAGAGGTATATATCCTCTATAAAAAAAGATGTTTTTCTGAGTTTAACAGGAATGTCGTTTATGAAAAGTGATTGTAAAAACAATAACGTTAGCAGGATGCGGATAAGAATTAATTTATTCCAAGGCATTATTCTCAGTTCGCTGACAAGGGTGCAGCTCCCCAAGTGACACACATCTATGACAAACTAAAAGTACCTTTTTGAAATCTTAGATAAGTATGTACTCGTACCACTCCGTTCGTTCAACAGGACGTTGAACTAAGGACTCCTCGATAACCAGAGCTGAAGTTGATTTTCTCCACCTTTCTTATTCTTCCTTAAATCTCACCCACCCTCCACGACAAATTACTAATGCTAAATTTATTTCAGGAAAGACGCATTGTTTTGAAAATAAATATAAATTGTCTCTTAAAAAGGTTCTTATGAAAGGTGAGCCAAAGCAATAAATTATTATAACAACACACATTATTTGTGATAGCTTCAATTGCAAGCTTTACAGTAAGACAATCAACCATGATTATTCTGCGAACATGAATACATTAAATTCACATAGAATTTATTTATTATCCACTGATAAGCCCGTCCATAATCTCAACCTCCACGGTATACACAATAAGAATATTATCTGTTGTTTCTTCTGATGACGCCATATGACAACCTCGAACTATATTCTTTAACTAATCCTCCGGTTATGCAGGGAGTTATTTGATTTTGCTGCACCAATGACGGAATTGGTGTTGCAGCAAACAAAACTGCTTTTGCATGCTAACTTGGTTCACTATGATTCTAGATTCTAGACGAAATAATGACAATATATCCCAAAAGTAATCAGAGGAGAAGAGTGGAGCCCATCTACTAATTGAACAGAAGAAAAGTGCACAAATAGCTCCAATTGAAAAAAACATTAAAGTGTGATGTAGATACAGCATTTCCTGTGAGAAGATGCTTGGCCACAGTTTACAGCAGCTGCAGAGGTTTATGGAAATCTTTGCAAAATTTAATTCAACTTTTCTATCACAAATACTCATGATACCCAGCCAAAAATCTACTATAGAATGATCGCCCAGGTTTTCAAAAGGTCGACAAAAAAGGGCAGTCAAGGTCTTTTTTACTCAATGACCCCCTTTTGTAGGAAATACTAAAGGAAGTATTAGCAAAAGGTGACGAGGTCTGTTAAAAAAGTATCACGACTTTTGTGTTTTTTCTAAAAGTATTTATTTATTCATGAATATCTATTTTGTCCACTTCAAAGTAATCCCTATTAGATGTTATACACTTGTGCCAACGTTTTTTTCCAATCCTCTAAGCACTTCAGAGAATCATTTTTGTGATATTGTTCAGCTCCTCCTTTGATGCAGTCTTTATCTTGTCAATCGTAGCGTAGTGTCGTTCTTTCAATGGCCTCTTCAGTTTCTGTAACAAGAAAAAGTCACTGGGGGCCAGATCTGGGGAATACGGTGGCTGTGGCATCATTCGTAGGTTGTTTTTGGCCAAAAATTCGCGCACAAGTAACAATGAGTGAGCAGGGGCGTTGTCATGGTGCAAGAGCAAATTTTTGTTCTTCCACAAATCCGGGCGTTTGTGGCGGATTGCTTCGTGCAAATGCGCATAACTTGCAGGTAATATTCCTTATTTACCGTTCTACCCTGTGGCAAGAACTCATGATGCACCACGCCCATGCAATCAAAGAATACTGTTACCAAAACTTTCACATTCGACGGAACTTGGCGCGCTTTTTTCGGTCTTGGCTCGTGCTGCAGCTTCCATTGGGATGATTGAGTTTGGGAGTTTCCACATCATAACCATAAACCCATGATTTGTCACCAGTTATGACCCTCTGGAGCAAATTTGGGTCGTCGCGTGCACAATAATTGAATTACCGCATTAGCAGTTCAAGCATTGCTGTTTTTGTTCGAAATTGAGCGATTTTGGTGAGAATTTCGCGGCGACCCGTGTCATGCCAAAATCATTGGTAAAAATCGAGTGGCAAGAGCCAATCGATATGTTTAGGTTCTCAGCAACTTCTCTAACAGTGATTCGATGATTGTCCAGCACTATTTTCTTCGCTTCATCAATGTTTTCGTCTGTCGTTGATGTGCTCGGGTGTTCGGCACGCTCTTCGTCGTTCACGTCTCCTCGGCCCACTGAGAACATTTTCTACCACCGATAAACGTTGCTTCGGTCCAAGGTAGCTTCTCCATATACCACAGTCAACATTCGGAATGCGTCCGTGCACTTCATTTGGTTTTTCACGCAAAATTTGATTCAGATTCTTTGATCCATTTTTTGGGAAAGGCAAAAATCGAAGACAAGCCAAAACACGTCCAAGCAAAACAGTTGTCAACGATTAACTGAACATTCAAAATGCCGAACTTTTCGGCATAAGTGAGAGACATAAGTACCAACATCACGCCACAAAAAAAATCGAAAATCAAATACATGTAACTCGCGAAAATTCAAAATTCGCGATACTTTTTGAACAGACCTCGTACATTATTACGAATGAATTATTTGGTTGATGATGTCCATCCAAAGCCTATCTTAACCAGTGGATTACGTATAATGACATGAATATGAACCAAATCAGTTCTGGTCGGCCTAAGGGTGTCAAATGTTATAGGCGACTAACGTCATCAATAAAGAATTATGGTCGCACTTTTTTCATAGCACCCTATTCTTCTATTATTATTTAATTTAGACATTAATAATTAATCTTAAAAACATTAGCACTTCAATTATCAAGTAGATACTATTTACATTAACGACATTGACTCTATAGTCACTAGCAAGTTACGATTTGCTGACAATGAAGTGGTTTACAATGACATCCGTAATCCTAAGGACATCTTTATCAGATGACCTAAATGCTATATAATGCTGGTGTGACAATTGGCAATTAGGATTAAACTTAAAAAAGTGCTTCATGATAAATTTTTGGAAAAAGAATGATTGCCTCCCCAATGCCCACTGCATTGGGGATGGAATTGCTTCGGGAACACGAAAATAATATGTGCTGACTCCATTAATACCTAAGTGTTACCCTCACTCACCACTTCTCCTGGATGAAACACACAGGGAATATGTGGACAATCTAACAATAAATTAGGATTTATTAGAAGAGACCTTGATTAATGAGATGAAAAGGTCAAAGAGAAATGTTATCTGTTGTTGGTTAGGTCTCATGTAGAATATGCTGATAGTATATGGGATCCTCGCAAAGTTGGATTAATTGCTGCGTTTGGCACAGCGGAGCAAAATTTGGGAAAGGTTGTTATGATAAACTTAGTGGCGTATCCATAATATTAGAGCAGCTAGGCTGGGAATCACTAACGGAAGGAACGTTGAATTACAGATTAAATCCCTCGCATAAATTGGGAGTCTATTTTAAAGTGATGTTGAAAATATCATATTCACCCCATCGCAATATAGTAGGAGGGATCATGTCAATCAAATAAGAGACAGCAAGTGTAGAACACATAGATTTAAGATGTCATTTTTTCTAACGAACGATAACTGACTAGAATAACTTTGTCCGACCATGGTATGGTCATGTTCGGGTAAAATTATTCTAGCATGCATTCACCACCTACCACACACCCTAGTGGTGGCTTGCAGGGTACTAAAATAACTAAATATCACCATACTGTGTACATCCCTGGTGGCACAATTAGCTATCAGGGCTATACAAATTATGGGTGATATTAATTATTTTCTTCTAATTCATGTCTCTTGATACCAAACACCAAAGGTTGCATCAGAAATAATAAAAATTCATTAAAAGTTATTGCACTAAAGATACATTCAAAATGCAAAAAGAAACAGGTTTCTTTTTTTACTGTCAATTTAATTCACTCAGAAAAAAGTACACATTTCACATCACAGGGGGATAGTGTTATTCTGAAAACAATATAGAACAGCAGCAAAAGCGTGCACTTTAATGCAAGGGAAGTTATAGCCACTAAAATATACAAATTTTCTGAATTATATTTTTTGTGACATTAGACATGTGAAAAAGCCTGATTGGAAAAAAACTTGTCTGTGATAAAATTTCATTAATTTTAATAGAAACTGACAACATTGAATAAATAGACATATACAATATGAAGTCATTGAATATAACCAAGAAATAAAAATTTCCATAAATATTAATATGCTAAATGAAACAATTACAATCTTTAAAGGTAAATCTTTTGCCTTTTGGCTCAAGATCAATTTTTTAATTTTTTTCTGGTGAATATTCCTATCATGTGGTTACTGACCGCTTAAAGCTATTCATGCCTTTTAAATAGTTAAATACTTTTAACAACATCAGCAAGGGATGGTATCCAATTCTGACTAATTTTGCTTCACTGGTAAGTCTATTATCTCAACATCACTTAGACTAAACCATTGGCAGAGGAGAACGATAACATTACAGAGCAAGTCAGTAGATACACTTCAAGAAATACTTCCCCTACACTGGCTGTTTCTTGGTAATGTTGTAATTTCACAATATATATTTCTCATGCATATATAACTGATTCTGTGAACAAGATGCACACAGTTCACATTTCAAACTTGAAAATTTTAACTGGTCTCATATCCCACCCATTCCTCAATATCATATACCTCTTACAGACATTAGTCATCAGTTGTAACCCTGACTGATTTGCATCTAAAATATTAACAGAGTTCAACCCTTATAGTCGTAAATCAAAATCAATGTGTTTCCATTACATCAATAACTTAAAATATTCCATTTACATGAATAATAGCTTATATGTCCCTCCATTTCAGTTCTTCTACTAATGGAGGAAAATGTTTCAAGCTTGTCCTGTTGGAAGTTATACATCACAAAGAAAATTAGAAGTTTGAGAAATCTATTTCATGACTTTTATTGATATGATCTAGCTTTCAACACCTTATGTCATCTTTGGTCTAAACATTCAGATTACATCTAAAGGTCAAAACCTAAATTACATCAATAAAAATCATTAAGTTGATTTCACAAAGTTTTTTCTATTTCCCTCCCCATGCTTTTAGCTGGAAGAGAGTCATTCAGGTCGCAAGAAATTAATATAACCTTCATCCAAGTTCCCTAGGAATTTTCAGATGGAAGAGAAACATTCCGCACTAATACTGCACAAATTCACCTTGAAAGACTATTGATTAGAGTATTGGTTAAAGAGTATTGATTTTTTCCATTTGAAACATCTTAAATTATGCTGAATGGACTTGGGCCCCTTCAAATTTTAAAACGAATCTGGTTGTTAATTTTGAAAGTGGCCTAACTCCATTCTTGATAAAAAGCCGCATATTATTCACTTTACAATTGTTATTATTTCAATAGGGACCATAAATTTAACACCTTTAGATACACTTAAGCAGTATGACTCATTAGCATCCTGTATGTATATTTTTAATTGCATTGAAACTCAAACTCTAATTAATAACACAAATCACTGGTTAACAAGTTTCTGTGCCAGCTATCTTTTTTAGCAAAAAATGATGCATTTACAAAGTGCAAATGATTTCATGCAGTGATAGTAAATAAATTTCACCGAAACTCATTGTTTAGTTTGGGGGTCTGAGGAAACAAATACATCCAACCACAAAGTTATTCCTGACTAAAATAATAATACCATTCTGTGGACAACAGTATGAAACACCGCTCATTCTGATTAAAATTCAAGAGAATTAATACTTCCAGTGCTTCAACTATAGCACTTACAGCTACTAAGGTTGGTATCATATGGATGCATCCTAAAATTTTAAATATGGCATTACATGCCTTTGATTTAAGTGTGTCTTCTTGTGGAAGAGGATTTATACAATATGCATTATTGAGGTCTTATTTTTATCCAAATTATATTTATTGGCATACATTTTTTTGCTCATGTAAACCATAGCTGATCTAAAAGTGTAAATACAAGAAATCACATTAACTACCCCTCATTATTTCTGGTATAATTTGAGACGAAAATATCAAAATTTCCTGGTCAAAGCACCCACCAAACTAAATTACCTATACCTCATACAGAGGAGTACCATTTGAAATTTTCACAACCCTATCACAACGCAAAACCTGCACAAAAAAAGTTGAACTGAGTTCTGAATTTATAGTAAGGCCATTCTGCTAGCACAGTTATGCTATGTCAGATCACCATTATAATACGTTGGGTCATTTACAAAAATTACTTAAATCACCCTGTCTGTCACCATTGTGTGATAACTTCAATAGACACCCTTTCCCTTCGTGTACCATTGCAGAGGCAGCGTCAAGGGCACGTGACCAGTGTTTTTGAAAAACTTGAATAAATGGCAACAAGACTCCAGAAAATCATTTGTAACACATAACAAATCACTAAATTTGGCATAAAAATTCAATAAAATGACACACTTTTCAATCCCATTGTGATGATTATACAAGTATCCCATTGTGATGATTGTATTATGACTTTTAGAAGCCATAGTACAATCATCGTAATGATCATCATGACATGATATGATGATCAGAAGAACTCACACCAGTTTACAAAATTGTTCGGCAAAAGAAAATGTTCAAAAGAAATTCTCAATTGAAGATTCCATAGACTTCAATGAACATGATCACAGGAAATTGCATATTAAACACCCCAATGCTTTTCTAATTCAAAACATTTCCACATTTCGAATTAAATGAAAATATGAAAAGTATTTAATAATACAGTATCAAAGCTATTCCGGAATTTCTAATGGAATGCATTGCATCAGTTTCCAACTGGCATATTACTGCTCATGAAATATTAATTTTATATTTGATGCTCAAGCACATTTGTAGCATTATATATCACAGCCCATTAGTTAGAGGGTTCCATTGTAGAAAATAATTTGGAAAATTTCTTTTACTAGGACCATTACCGCCCCCATGCCTATGCTACTACTGTGATTGATTTTCATATCTTTTCTTCTATGTCTATCTTCAAGCAAAAAACTTGAGACTTGCATAAAAGTTTTAAAATGAAGCTTCCCAAATTAGCATGGTATAAAAATCTTCATAAAAATTGGCACTACAGGACCTGGTAAGTAAAATACTGCCAAACAAAAACGCAATGCATGACAAGATTTTAAAAAAGTTTAATTTCAAACGGGATAAAGTAGCTTAAAAATAATACTCAAAAGGCAAGAGATTTGTTTATTCAAAACAATTACTGAATAAAAATTGAATACAAGTAAAGTACACATTTGTACTCAATATTAATAAATGTATGTTACCAACCATGGAACTTATAAAATATAATTCCAGCATTATCTTTTTTGCATTATTTGTGCCATCTGTGCAAATATGCAACAGAAAACATAATAATAATGTACATTTTTTTAATTAGGAACAATTTAAACTATTTCTGAACAACTAGGAGACCTATGAAAAATATTCTTTATTATTCATGTTATACTAGGTATTTTTTTCATGAGTGTGTTAGAAATACACAATTGAAAGAGACTAGGTGAAAAGTGCAGAAGCAAGTAAACTTGTCACTTTCACACGGTAGAGGATAAGCATTGTAATAATAAATATCAACAGAGTTAGTTCATCATTTGATCCACAGTAGGTTTTCATAAAATTCAGGATTTTAGAAAACTTTTAAACCCCTATGTACACATAACTCTACTATAAATTAACTGAATACTGTCCAATCAAGTCATGCATAAGAGTAATATCCTTTTCAAGGATGGAAATACAAAATTAAAAAATTATAACATGCTCCACCTCACACTGTTATAAAGGTAAAAAATATGTATACCAAAATTTTCCTGAGAGGAAAAAATTTACATGGAATGCAAAGCACTACCTTCCATTCAATGACCAACACTTTGTGTCCATTCCAATAGTTTCCATCACCAGAAATAGCAGCTTGACCCATTTTTTTTTAGATTAAAACGAACTACAGAAACACAAGCAATGAGTTTCTCATCTCTGATTTAAGAATGTTTTTAAGCCTGACTTTCATGATGCTTTAAATAAAACTGCTTGATATTATAAATGGAAGCATCTCTTAACCATACAATTGAGGAAAAAGGAGGTGTATCCTAGAGGCTGAAATTAGGATCTCACGAGAGGATGAAATCATGGTACATAATATTGAAAATAATGAACACAACACTTTCTACGCTCTATTCTGACTAATACAGAAACTGAAGAATTTTAATTGTGAAAAAAATTGTCACAGACATATTTCCCCACCAGATTTCCTTCATTATTATAATGTCAAGTGTAGTTGATATATTACTCTAGGCATCTCCCGTCCTTAAATCTGACTTAATATTTGAATATGCCATGAGCCAGTAACTTTTTTTTTTAAACATAAGTCATGGCACACATTAATATTTTATTTCCTTGCTTACTTTAGATTCATCACCAATTAATATTTTACTACCAGTGAACTATTTTTATCAAACTTTACTTTATTTAACTGTTTTTTATTAATGAATTATTTGATTAATGTCACCACTGAACATACTCTGGCATAAATTTATACATCACCGTAAAGTGAGCATTAATTTTGGTTCCCATCATCAGTCTCGCCAAGAAATATTGTGAAGAACCATAAGATTGAAGAGGGGTGGTAAAAAATTCTGCTCTAAAAAGCTAGCTTCATGTGACTAAAAGATGCTCCATAAATAACGATGGAAAACATAAGACTTACTAAAGCATTTATATTACCTTTACATTGGTTACATGGTTTGTTTGGTAAGATATACCTAATGTTATATCTGTGCTTAGAGCATAAAAATACCTGATTTCACTCTTGATAAAAGTCATTAAAAGTAGTCAAAAATGTGTAGTAGAATTCAACATTGCTTACCCCAACAGAATGCAATGGAGCTTTATTAACAAAGGTATCACTTTGAACCAAATAAATCCTCGTAAGTGACTCTTAACCTTCCAATAACATCATTTAATGATTCATAAACATAATGGCCTTTTATAACATTTTCATGATACACTGGACTCATTCAAAAGGCAAAAGAATAACAAATGAGCATATGGACGCTGAAGCTTGGCATTCATGTGAAAAATAATTAATTCTTTTGATGATAAAAATAAAATCTATAAAGGAATGAAATTAAATTTTAACCCATGCAATCAACATTAACAATGGCAAGCAATATGCCTCCTCCTGACCTAGATGCAACGAAAAGGTAACTCTCAAATATGTTTACGAGTGATATTTTTTGCATAGGGTTTTTTCAAACTAAAATCACCATTGGCAGTCAGTAAGCTTATACAATTAAAGCAACGTCACCAATTTAATTTCCAACAAAACACCTACACTTCTTAAAACCAGTCAATTTTTCACCAGGATACATTAAATGGAACCTTTTTAACATTGACTGATTGATTTTAACCTCTTGCGAGAACCATCATGAATTAAAAAATAGCAGTTTATAGTAAAATTCTCTTTCCAAATTTTTTTTTAAAAAACAAACAGCTAAGCACATTAAAACAATAAAATTTTTGAATTACCTCCAAACAAACATGTTCACATTCTTAATGCAAAATTTTCAAGTTACTTAAATACTATAAATTTGCATAAATCCATGGGCCCCTTAAGCTCAAAAGGTGATGACATTTTTCATTTTGCATATGAAAATATCAAATACCTCATCAAAAGTGCATCTCCTGAGAAATAACTTTCTATTTCAGTCTATATTTGCCAAACGGCAAACACAGGACTAGAAAATAACAAGTCATTTTTGAATCAACACCACTGTGATGTGATTTATGCTTAAAGGAAAAATAATTTCAATAGGAAAATTCCCACCTTTGGAACGTTTCAGTCTTTGAGCATTACCAAGGAATAATGCACCAAAGATGTCTCATAGAGGAAGACGCTAGTCCAAATTGTGGTCAACAATATTGACTAGATAAAAACTTGCCATCCACACAATGAAATTGTTTGCCAATTATGTAAAAAAAATGGCAACAGAAGGTCATGTCAATATTACCTGAGAGGATACTCATTCTGCTATACTGATTGTATCAATTTTTCAGTTGATGGATCAGTGCCACTAGACTTGACTTGGTTTACAACAGGGTTTTGGGAATACAAAATCACAGCATAGGATACTATTGTTATGGCCACCACAGTATTAAAATAAATAGGAATCCCAAATATGGCCCAACATATAGCAGCAGTAAACATCAATTCCAAAGCACTTGCAAAAGTTTTCAATATAGAATTCAAATTCTTTAGGAAGAAACTAGTAATGATACCAATAGCGGCATTGTTAATCATTATCAACAGTACTTTGTATTGCATTAATGACTTCAAGGCATCAGTAGAAAATGATTCAACAAAATTACCTTGTATAAGAAGGATTCCAGCATTACATATAATGGAATCAATATACATGAATACATTTTGAAGAAATATGTTTACTTCTGCCTCTCCTTTGAGAAGATATTCGTTGTACACCCCTGCCAAGCAGGAACAAACAGTCTGTAAATAACAAAATACATGAAAGTTGTTTTTAGCAAAACCAACTATAACAAAACCCTGGAATTGATTGTTTTCATAGGTCTTTTGGTGATAACAATCATCACTTTTTATAAATTTCAATATTCCAAAGCAGACAAAAGTTTATGAACAAGATTACACAAAAAATATTCCAAAACATCCAGAGTCTCTGGAAATGAAATAATACTAAGTCACTGTACAAACAAAACAGAATAATTATGGGCTGCAATAGAAAGTCATTACATTAGCAGAATTTAATTGTTAATCTAAATAATAAAAGTTTTCCTGAGCACTTCTTTTTGGTAAGTTCTGACGTTATCACATTTGGTTTTCTCTTTCTGATAAAAAACAATCCTAAAGAATAACCTGAAATCCCATAATTAATAAGTAATTAAGACAACATTCTACCCTTCCCTATCTCCCACTACTATTTGGAAATTTCCTTCTCTGACTCCCACCTCCCCTATGAGCTTCAGTTTCAGGGAATTTGCTCCCTTCCTTTACAAATTTGGGTATGGGCAATACATACAAATAGCTTAATTAAGAAAATTAGTGGAAATATAAAAAAGCTAAATTTAAAGCATGGTGAAAAAATATTATTGTCAAACATGTACTCTAACAAATTTTCCTCCCCATAGTATATTTGTCTTCCCAAGTTCCTTCAGCCATCTGGGAAAGAATCAATATGGTTTTTGCCAGGCTTTGCCTTTTAGTAAAACCAAGCTCAAGTTACAGGAAATGGTTTCCGGTTTGACTTCAAAGAACTGCTTGATTATTGTCCTTAGCAAGTCCACATCAAAATCTTAAATAAGTGACACAACAGTGAAACCTGGGTCTTGAAATAAAGATTTTAATGTCAAATCCGAACATATTTTGAGTTCTTTCAATCAAGCACAAGTACATGTGGACTTTGTTTGATAGTTCCTAAATTTTTGGTTTTGGAACCGGTTTGGATTTCTTCCACTGGAAGTGCTGTTTCTGAGTTAACTCAAAGAGTTAGGACACTTTTTCTCCTGATTTAACCTTTGCATTTAATACTGCATGTAATTCTAGTATTGGCCATTTCTATGTATTCTCCAGGATAACTAAGCCTTTTGAAAGTTAAAGCCAGTATTATGATTCACGTGACAGTTTAGTGGTGAATTAGCATTCCCATGGTGTCTCTCTTCCAGCTAAATTGCGGCTGGATAAAAAAAGGTCATTAGCATTCCCATGGTGTCTCTCTTCCAGCTAAATTGCGGCTGGATAAAAAAAGGTCATTAGAGTTAATTATTTGTTATTGCATGACCAAAACTTCCCCATTAGTCATTTCGATTAGGCATGTCTTCCAATGGAGCTACATGCCAGATGTCTAAGCAACAAGACTTAGTATCATGTGTTGGTGCTGAATCCTAATTAAATAGAATATTCATTATAGTGAGTGCTTATGTGTTATCCTGATAGAATAGGACCTTCAGAGTCACTGGAGTACATTTACTTACTAAAATAAATGTTTTTTGAGCACAGGTAGAGAGCGTTCCATAAGAGCCCAAGTAAAAAGCACCAACTTAATGGGAAAAATATGCACCAAGTAACTCAGGAAGTCCACTTTTTAATCATCCCAGTTAATAAAACATACTTCCGAGTTGCTGAATCGACATTTTCATGGTATCTGGAATAAAGTCACCCTGAGTTCAGAACCACCAAAAGTCACAGACACAAAACAAATAAGTCCCCACTCCCACTGGGTCACAGGCCAAAATTTCTAAATTGAGCCATAATTTAGATTCATATTTTGAGAACTTCTAAGAAACGCTGGGGGCTACCACCGCAGTAACATTCATGGAGTCATCCACTATTGCTCATAACATTGCAACAATATCAAAGTTTAAAAAGATAAGTTGAATGATTTTTACACTTCGAAATGATTGCATTGTTATTTGTAAAGATTTAATTCAAAGGTATTCATTTTTTTCTTGGCACCTTACAGCTGTCTTTTGGCAATTTTCATCAAAAAAATACATTTTTCTCCACCGATATATTTTTTAAATTCGAGATAATAACTAATTTTTCATTGCGATCTGAAAGGGTTGTTTTTCAATTGTATTTAAATAAAACGACGTAATTCATATGCAAAGCCGCTTTTGTATCAAATCGTGGACAAGAATTTTATTAAATAAATGCGCTCGTCGTATTTGCCTACGAAAATGGCCCAAATGAAATCGGCTAAAACGCATGAATTCCTACGAACGTTGACAGAATTTTTGTGGCTATATAATAGATGTAATGCTATATATTAGAAGTAATATTTTAATACGTACAATAGTTATAAGTGACCATGAAATATAGTTGTTTCAAATGTAAGCTGATCGTGGCTCACAAAGAGTCTAACTATCACTTGCTTCACGGCTCAAAACACGGCCTTTTTTCGCGACGTCACGTAGACGGAATGTTTCGACCGGCACGTACGAAGACCTTCAATTACAGTTATTAAGATTTATCCTCTCCTTTCGGCGCCGAATACCTAACCCATAATGCCATACTCCTTTCCTTCTGCCGGAGAAAGGAGCACGCGGTCTGAGAGTCCCGTCCTCCTTTTGTGGATATTTTCCATTTTACCCGCACTAAAAACCAAGTTTCCACCAGGTTTGATTCATTCTACCAGCTTAAATAGCTGTATAAGCACAGCCTACTTGTACACTGTGGAATAGGCTGAGAGGAAGAATTTTCAAAATAAAATGCTGGGACAAACGATACTATACAAAATATTTCTTCATGATAAACGATATTTTTTTCAAAATGACCTTATGGAAGAAGGCATGGCACTTAGAAAAAGCTTTCGACCGCGTGAAATCTACAATCGAAGCGGGATCCGAACCTGCGTTATTCGGGTTGACCGTACATGCATGCCACGCATAGGCTAAAACATTTTTTAAGCTACCTTAAATAGTTAATATTCAGTAACTTCACCACCAGGCTAACCAGTTCAGGGCCTAAGTCACTTTCTTGCTATACATTCAATTTCTTTTGCGATTACTTTACTCTGCTAAACGTCCTGCGCATGGTTGCCAAAACCGGCTCATATAACTTAAAAGGCTTAATCGATTTTAGGCATTCAGTGACACGGATTGGAACTCGAGACCAAGAGATACGCACAACGCGTATAAGTATTATCATAAAACGTCTTACCGTGCAAATGATAACGTTGGAAGCGATTCGGGTGTAAAAGAAATCAGTAATGCTTTCTACCTCTCTAAACTTAATATTTACCAGACAAATGGACACGCTAATTGAATAATCTTCCGGTGACAATAGTCGGAAGTAATTTAGTCACTCGTACAACAATAAATTGCAAAACTTTTTCTTTCACTCTTATACTGCGAGTAAATGAGTTGATTGTCACCGATTGAACATTTCCTGTGTCTTGGAATACTTCGAACAGTTTTCTTTCAAAAAATTCTAACCAAATCGCGAAGAGAACAAAACATGTTCAGGTAAAAATTAAAATTTTCGAAGTTAATGAGCGCTCAATTTCACTCTTGAGGAAAGCTCTGAAGTCTCATGCGGGTTAGAAAAAGCAAATACAAGTAAAATGACCATTAAAAATTATATGTTCGTGCATATACACTTCGAGGCCAACCAAATATCGAACCTTTGGATAACTTATTTTGGTTTAGTACAACGAAGTAACACACATGGGATGGACTGAAAATGTTTCATGCGTAGAAATTTTCACAACGCTCGAACTTGCCAATGACTATCACAATGCTAGGAGCATGACGTGAGCAAACTAATCAAGTCGATCAACTCTTATTAAACCTCAACCACCTGGGGAGAGAAATCTTCACAGTATCTAGAAAGCCAATATTCTCGAAATAAAGCATAAATAACTTGAAGGTCGACGTACAGAAACGAAGTCGAAAACTTACGCTAACAGTTAGTCACTAACGGATACGTGCGACAAGAAGTTCAGCTTTTGTTCTATGGCAAAAGAGCGAATTCAACTCCAACACGATGTTGTTTATCACCGCGACAATTTGTTTTTCATTTCAAACACCTAATCCTCTGACGAGCCCAGAGAAATGTTCCTCTCAGACTATGTAAACAGTCTCCTCCTTGTCCTCACAGCTGAGCAAACTATGCCACCAACCAAGCAAACCCGTAGTGTTGCCACACGTCAAAGTATATCAAGACAATTTACAAATGCACCTCGCTACAGAGAACTGGCCTTTTTTCAGGTTGTCACGTATTTAGCATCCAATCACGGTCTGATCTGTAAACTTCACCCCGATTATTTTTTTAAAGGTTGCAAAGTACCTTCAAGTTAATCCATTCACCACAAAGTTATTTCGTATTATTAAAATTTATTATAGTTCTCTATCACTTTCCTCATCTCAAGGGCCTGGGTTGGAACCACGGCGGTGGCCGGATTCATCAGTGGTATACCGATTTGTGCTTGGGGTTCAATAAGAGGTTACACATGTGAGCAGCGCTGCATGTGGAGTAACTATAAACTCAGAAATAAAAGGAGAGGTTATACGAATGGGAGCAAACTGCCAGCCACTATTTCACATCAATCTGTTAGAAGTTGAATGGCATATCGTGAAACCTGATTGACACAAATATATACAATTGAATCATAAAGGACGCCGATACGAGGAATAAAAAATGTTCAATACGAAATGCCAACGAAATAGTGCTTCTAAAAATTAGCAACACTTCGATTATGTTCATTGGGTGAGAAGTAGAAAAATTTGGTTGGACTAAGCGGAGACAGACGACAGCCATTAATATAACCTGAGAGCATAGTTTAGCAAGGATTAAACTGCTAAGAATTTAGTGTAAAAAATATCGGTTATGGATCTGGAGAATATTGAGGAATGGAAAAAACTTTCAAGGTATCTCAGCAGAATTCCAATGAAAGCACTTAGGACTTGACAAAGAAAACTTTAGTTGAAGAATTAAGGAAATACAATAGGAACGGCCTAATAATGCTACCACTGGTAACTTTTACAGTCCTCTCAGAAAAAAAATCAAAGCCCCACCAGCCATAGAGATATTCAAGTAAATTGGAAGCAATAACATTTTTTGAAGACAGTAAGAACGTATTCAGAGCTATATCGTTATGCGGTCGAAAGGATCATGAAAATTAGATCAGAGATAGAGATTGTATAATGAACCGTATATGCTTCATATGTCATTTTTTCACAAACAATAAAGGTCAACAGAGGTCTTCATTAAGTACGAGCAGGCTCTTTTCCATAATAACTTCACGTCGCCGTATAAATAAATGCCGTGCTTTTCGTGTGTTCCACGAAAATGCACCGATTATTTAAAATGACGTTTATCAAATAGCGATCAGTATATTTATAAAAAATGTGACTACATTATACTTGTATCCTGATGTTTCGAAGGGCGCAGAGAACCCCGGGAGGGGAATGGAAAAGTTTACCGTGTTTAAAACAAAGATGAAACCTTCGTCTACGCTAATCCGTAATGTATATTGGTACTGTTTAACAAGGCATTAATGCTGGTCATATTAAAGCTCATGACATTATGCACTCTGTGCTAATATTGCAACGGAAAAATGTCTTTCTTTCCGAATCCCCGCGACCCTATACTTTAAACTGAAGAGTACTCGCTACTCCTCTTCCGTCCCAAGTTTCGAAACTCAGCTAAGTTAAGAGCTAATACGTTTGGTGTATTGTTAAGTTTGGTGTAAGAGTTTGTGTTCTTGGAAGAGTCACCTCTGGGAATTTTCGCTTCTGGGTATCTCCTAGGTCAGTGGAACGGTAGCGCTGCTAATGTAATCGCTATTGGACGCGAAGTAGTAGGAGTACCGACATTAACGCTTTTACGATAATTCTAAAAGTATCACCCACTTAAATTATAAAAATGCACGTTATTCATTTATCTTCTTTCTATACGATGTCTCCGACGTTGGCAGATGAACCCAACGAAAATAATTGTCCACAATGCTTCCAAAAATATTAGGCTATCAACCTACTGAGCTATGTAACTTTCCCCTATCGTTGAATCACCCTTTCCATCGCCCATGGTAATACTACCAATAAGATTTTAATTTCTACGTTTTCCCTAGAATAAGGCACACTCCTCAATAAATCAATATAATATTCAGGCCGGTCGGGTTAATGACTCGTATTTCCCGTTTTTTTCACACGACTGCCGTGAAAGTTGCCGAACGGAAATATTTTATAAAATAAAATCATCTCGACCACTTTAATAATATTATGAGAGACCTCCTGTCCCTAAACTCCTATCGTCTGCTTAAAATTTATTATAGGTAATCTACCGGTTAGGGTAGGTTTTGGATGGGCACAACAACCAAATAATTCTGTTTCTCCAAACAATACACAACCCAACATCCTTCTGTACAGCAAACCCCTCTTCATCTCCGTATACTTCCCTCCTCTCTTCATTCCATCCAACATCCCTAGCCTGTATTCCTGCCTCGTTTGGCTAACCCTCTCCCCCCCTGACTCTCCTCTATCACAGTCTTCAACATCCCACTGCCAATCAATTTGCTTTGCATCCTATTTTTTACGCTAGGTTTAAAATATAAACAAATAATCAAATAAACAACGTAAATAGAAATTGCTTCCGTTACTTTTTTTTTCTTTTTACTTACACAGCCCACTGCATTGCCACTACAAGTGCAACTGTTGAATACACAAAAGTGTGATTGCCAATTTACATTATTCGACATAAACAGAATGTAATAAGAAAGAACGAAATGAAGGAGGTGTGTGGAAAACAAAGCCGTTGCAATTAAAATTTTAAAAATATCCATTAAAGAATACCACAAACTTTGGAAACAAAAGATTAAGCACAGGCAAGGAAGGAAAATGTTATGGAGGTCAGTTCTTTCCTAGATGATTGCAGTTGGGCACTGCAGATGTTCGCTAACGATATGCCAAGGGAAAGAAATCGTTTTAACCTGCCTGGATCATTTTATGGCGCTTAAACCAGTTTATGACTATCTGCGATAAATAGAAGAAAGAATCGGCTGTTAAATTACATCATTCTTCAGCATCCGCAAAAGCAGCTAGAATTGATGCAAAGTCGTAAATTACGTCATCATTTGGAACAATAATGCTAAAATAGATGCTATAAAAGAAGATGGTAAGTTGTCGTGCGCCCAGGACCAAACCTAGCTGTAGTTTTTTCACGCCCAATTTCCACATATTCCGAGAGCCGAGTGGGACAAACAGATTACACAATGCAATTCCCTCTTCTCCCAGGGAGGTCAAAAATAAGTATTTAATTAAGTCTACACTTTATATCTCGGAATTCTGATAGTAACAGATGGTGTTCAAACCGGTCTTTTACTGATTCGATTGCATCGAATCTGCTGAGGAGCCCACTGTCTTGTTATTATCAGCATTGGCTAGTAAACTTGGTTAAAATCCTCATATTTATATGGAAGTATTTCTCGCCGAAGATCATCGATTAAAATGCCCGTTAACTTCACTATCCTCCTAAAAAATTTTCGAAAAATTTCAGTTTGCCGACGAACGAAAAGACGTAGCGCTATTTTTATTACGGTGTGTAATCACACCCTATCGGTGGCTTGCAAGTTCCTATGCACATATTATCCAATCACGGGGCTCACGCGTCACCCATCTTCGCCCCTTTGGCCCAGGAGTATTCTTTTCCGCACCTCATCAATTTTACCTGGCGTGTCCTAAAAAAGTCCTTCTTCCCCTCGCACTTCTCTTCTTATCTAACATTCCCTCTTCGGCCAGTCTTGAAAACCGTATTTTCTCTCAAAATCACCAACAATCCACTTTTTCTGCCTCCAAGTATCTCGCCCGGCTTTAGTTGCTTTTCAAACCCATCCTAGAATCCTTCGTTCACCTCCCTCACTCTATCCAGTCAACCTTTTCCATCCACACACTAAATTACGCTCATCGTCTTTCCTCAAATTCTAAGTTCGTTACACCCTACATGGACTTCCAATATTTTATTCTGTAACTTCCCGTAGTCTTCGAATCTTTCCTCATACCGAACGCTTCTTTAATTTCCATTGTACTCCCCGATTATACCAGATTCTTCCTGAAAACCTCTCCCCGGCCGCCCCCTACCATCTTCCCGTCAACGCTCAGCCACTTCCATTCCTGGAACCCTCCCTGTCCTCAACAGTCACGTTCTCGACCCCCAAATCCTCTTGCAAATGATGAATACGGAGGGAGTTGCTTGAATTTGCGCTTGATTATGGATAGGCAAACGGATAAAAATCCTTTGATTAGTTTTTGCAAATGCTTTTGAATGAGTCACCTTAAATTCGCGTTAACATCGTTTCCCAATTATTCTTGTATGTGAGCAAACATGCATAAACCTAACTACCGCGATGAACAACATTGCGCTGTCTCGGAATCAGTTTCTAAAACCAATCATTTTATTCATTACAAGCGTGATATATCAAAAATGTTTCATATCTAAATCAGGGCATCACACAGCGTTTATTGGAGCCTCCAATTCCTTTCAGGATAGTATTTATTTTCCTTGAGCTGTACATTCTTCCCTAATACGAGTACAAGCGAGAGTACAATCCCGAAACTACACACATTGTAGTATAGTAGTTCTACTGCTCACAACGACCCACGTTTCAAACAGAAATTGTTGCCAACCGTGATAATCTGACAGCATAATTTCTTCGTCTTCGCCATAGAGACTGGGAGATATATACCTTGATAGGTTCCTAGCTAGTTCACCGTATGGACGCGAAAGGAATAATCTACGCAAGAAAATGGCAGAATCAACGATTATGAAAATGAAGCTCTCCCCCACAGTTAAAAGAAACAAATAAGTGAATGTTCCGGGTGGTTAAGAATTCCTGAGGAAAATTAGATAAGAAACCCGTCTGAAAGTAATTTTCTTTTAAGCTTGCTAGCCACGCTCTAAGCTTGAGATAAGAGTACGTAAACATCATCTGAGACGCAGGAAATCCAAGGACAATAGGCTTTCGGAGAAACGAAGAATTTTCTGCTATCATCTTTTTCCAAACCTCACGTAATTGTTTATGGAACAAAAATGAAAATGTAAGCTTTTAAATGGAAACAAATATTCTTGGGCCTTCCCATGATTGACCATACGTATTAAACCTGGTTAACCATTTCAAAAGTCAAATAAATAATTACGAGAATTCTTTTTCTTTAATAACTTGGCGTAAAAGAACAATTTCACGGTGCAGAAAAATCAAATAATTAATTATTCCTTAACAACTAGATAAGTAAATTCTGTAGTAATAATGACAATCGATCAGTATCATTCACGTAATTATGGTACCTTTATATTACGGGACGAAATACAGAAAAATTATTCTAGCGTGACAGGACATGCTTTTGGCATACACCCAGGGGAATCACTCTGTTGCCTACGTGCAAGGATGATGTATTCGTGAATCAACAAATATGAACAAATCTTAATTGGTTAAAATTGACAAATGTTAAAAAGTAATTAAAAAGACCAGAGTATGGCCTAATTCAATCGGAATACCTTCAATTGTGTTAATATTTAAAATTTGCAACCGAATCATCAAACATCAGTCCAAAGATTCCTTGATGTAGTACCTGATTTAGCATTAACTCCCTCAGTAATGCTAGTTTGCTGTGAAATGCCATAGCTAAAACTTCAAGCAAAATCTATCATGCGGCATTAACTTCTGCATTACATAGGTAGTGTTCACAATATGACTGCTTATTTCCAGTGCTTACATGCTTAGGAACGAATTTTGGACTAAACACTAAACTCCTATTTGTGATTATTTTGTTCTAAATTTTTCTAATAAAGACATAGCTTTCAACATAATACGCAGAATTGGTTTGTGAACAAAAAATAAAAAGAGTTGAGCACAATTCTTAACACAGATATATTATCATCTCTCGTTTACCTTTATGTGCACTGCAAAAAAAAATCCTAATTCACTTAAATTTCTAAGGTTTGTATCTAGATAATGTCCATAGAATGAATACTGTCAGGCAGACTATGGATAAAGGTTGATTTTCTTTGTTCCCTATGAATATTTCTGTTCTGTTTACACTGTTCACTAAATAGACATCATTAAAATCTATCTGGGTGAAGGTAATGTAACACTGAAAGGTGGAAAAGAAAAGAGGAAGAAGGAGACAATGATAATGTATATTATCTAACACTCGAAAGAACACCTTCTGATATCAGATGAAGACTAATAGCAAGTTTCTTGAAGCATACATACGTGTTATGAGAGTAGGTGAAAGCAAACATGTCTCGAATGACAAAAGGTAAGTTTTACTCACGTCAGGAGTTGTAAGGGCAAAACTAATTCTGGACTGAGAGCTAATGCAAAAAGATTTGAGTGGCACTATTGTGCAACATCTTATATCGGTTCTTTCAGCTCAAGCAACTAGGGTACATGGCAGAAAACATAATATGCACATCTTTCACTATTAAAGAAATACCTATTAAATATTTAGATGTACATTATATGAAAGCATGGTATTGGTATGAAGTGGGGACTACCCTACCCTCAATGGTAGAAAAATTACCCTAACCAGTAGAATACCAATAATAATAACAGCGGGGACAAGAAAACATGAGAGACAGTTTCAGATATTACATAGTGGATTTCTTTCCTCTCAAAAGGATTAAAAGAAAAAATATCAATTAAAAGAGTACAGTGAAGATGCACAATGCTTGATGGCATACAATATTTACCTTCATTTCAGAGGGGTACACACAAAAGAAAAATTTTAACAATCCAAATGAATCCATGAGAAACATTAAAGTAAATTTTTTTAAACGAATAATACCACTCAGTAAAAAGAGCACACACCGTTTTGTTATGATCACATGCAATTAAACATGATCAAGTTCATTTAATATATCCCTAACACCTCTTTTGACATCACATAAGTGAGCAACATGATATTCACGTCACATAATAGCAATGGGCTTAATAATAATAATTCCAACTACAAGTCTTCAATTGAATAATAAATACTATATAAGTAAATTGGTGCCTAAATAGGTAGCATTGACCATCAGGGGTAAAAATAACATTCTTTATTAAACGTAAAACCGTGGAGTTCAAACCTTCATATAATAAACGTGGGTGATTATTTGAACCATCATATTGGAAAAAAACGTTGTCTTATATGCCGTCAAATACAGTACATGTTTACATGATGGTATTCTCAAAATAGAGATGAACAATTAGATTAAAAGTGGAAATTGAGGCATTACTTTCTTTCAAAAATTTTAAGATGAGAAAATAGCTAAGCATCCTGAAACAAGTCTACATGTATCATCATCCATGCATTACGGACAGAGACATTTTTAAAGACATTGCACGTCTTGATAAACTATACATTTGTCCAATAAAAAATATGAAACATTAATAGTGCCATCAACTAAATATAAGTAAAAAACTTGGAAAAAAAGCTAACAAAGTATACCCAAGCTGCTAAATCATTCTTTATGCTTGATTATACCAACTAACCACAGTAATCAACACTAAGTTCAGTCACGTAGGTAAGGGCATACCTCACCTCATACTAATCCCTAGCACACAAAATTTACACATTTTCTGGGTTCGTATGTTGACTGAAATTTTCCAGGAAGACCTGGTGCCCAAAATATCACTCAGGAGGGTGAATTTCGGATGGTGCCCAGGCATTGATTGGATTTAAAGCCAGTCCCTCCTCGTCAATAATCCAGCACCCTACTACCCACTAGGTTGCCATGCTCCCAGTTTAAGAATACTATTTCTTAATGATTCTCCTGAATGAAAAAGCTCATTTATCCTATCCAGTAGAGCATTATGCATCATAAATTTATTAACTGTATTAAGAACATTGATATTTAAAATTATAGCATGGAGTATTGACAAACAGCTGTAATTTTGAATTAATAAATACTATATAGTATGTCCCAATTATCACATTTCATCACCTCCCTTTTTTTAACTCTACCGAAATTATTCTTATACATACTATGTCCCATGTATAATCATTGCCCCAAAAGATTAATTTTATTCAAACTAATTAGTAGTGTGCTACAATGCGTAATTAAGATAATTGAAAAATTGCTCACCTGCACAAATATAAGAAAGGCATTGATGTTCAAATAAAAGTTAGAAAATGGTGAAGGGGTTTTTTCACTACTGGAAAACAATGAAAAATC
The DNA here is from genome assembly GCF_022747635.1 of Hetaerina americana. Lineage (NCBI taxonomy): Eukaryota > Metazoa > Arthropoda > Insecta > Odonata > Calopterygidae > Hetaerina > Hetaerina americana. The sequence goes on along the minus strand of NW_027286070.1, from coordinate 20,338,634 downwards.
AACTTGTTTTATCATGCATCCTGCAGTGAGGAGTATCAATGATACCCATTGCTTTCCGCTCAATTTCCTCTTGAAAATTAACTGAAAGAAATTACCATTCAATTATCAAAACTCGGTTGACTGAATAATATCGAGTTATACCACCGTAATTGTAGGCCTTACCTGATATACAACTCCAGTAACTACAACTCTAAACTGAAGTAATAAATAATAAGAGGTAGGGTCGAAGGCCGCCAAGTTTACAAAGGCAAGGTTATTGTACAGACAATATAGCAGGGCAGGAACAAAGTATAACATAAGTACTGAAATTATAAAAGTTTGATAATAGATTTATATCAATTTTAAACAGTATATAGCTATAGTGACAGTAAAATGTTCATTCCATGAGATAACATGAGCCACCAGTAAAACGAGTAATATTGGCAATACATACCCTTTAAATTGGATTTAACTTCATAAATCAGCGATGTGAATGGTAAACTGGCAAAAGAGTTACATTGAAATTAACCGTCAAATGAAAAATTTTCTTTAATCTTAAAATTCAATTGGCAATGGTTATTTTTCTTGGTACATTTCTTCAATCAAACATCTCTGTTATTTCATATGCACCGGGAATGACTTTAATAAACATAAATGAAATGGAAGCGAACATATGCTTTATTATTCACTTGATGTTATGTGCGTTCACAACGAGATGACTGAAAAAATATTTCAGATTCTGTAAAATGTAAGTAAAAACATTGTTCACCACTCTTACTACTAAATGTCAATCAAAGGCTACGAAGTATTTATCTTTGGGAAAGAATGCTAATAGCCAGTAATAGCACCAGAAATCTAGTTATATGAAGCCAAACAGCCACCATAAATTAATATGAAAATAATAATGGAATGTATGAATGAAAAACTTGATCACACTTACTCTTTGCAATACAGTGCCGAGGAGACAACTAATTTCAGTACTTCCGTCATTAAAACAACTGTTACTGTGTTATAATTATAAGCGCTATTTTGTTCTTGAGATCCTTTAACCAATACACCTGTTACGAACATACAATTTATATTTAAAGCCTGCACCTCAGTAGAAGACGATATTGTGCCAGCAAGGACAATATATTACGTATAATATCTCACCTTGGTTTATAAATAGTGCCATGTAAGATACAAAAACCACAACACTGCATTTTGTAGGAAACAATTCCTTCCAGTTTATACTTGATCCCAACATTTTACTATACCTTAGCTAACAAAAATGTTGCATTCACACAAATTCCTCGATGAACTGAGTCACTGTTTATATAAAGACGTCTTTAAAAAATTAAAATGACCACTAAGCATTGCTGTGGATTTTCTTCAGGCTCTTGAGGAACAAATATTATCAGCCGCCCTTATCTCATTTCACACAAGCGCTTTTAAGTTACATTACAGAGAACAAAAGAGAGTAAGAGTGCGTTGCGACATCTCAGAGAAACCATGACAACAGCGAGATGCCAGTGTCTAACAGTTTTCACAAACCAATACCTAATACAAAATAAAAGTCCATTAATGGTAGTTAAATTAAATATTTTCTTTCCCTCAGTCTAACAAGTAATGCCATGACTCTTTTCTTGAAAAAGTAGTTTTGTACGAACATTCTGTACGCATTCCGATGCCAGTTTAACCACACACGTAGAAATTTTTCTGCGGATTTGCCTTATGTTTAAGTCTTCAGGAATTGGGAAAAGTATCCCGATACGCTTCCCTATTAACATTGTATAATTATAAAAGGCAAAATGTTTATTTCTTTTAAATTTCACTATTTTATACGTTATTACAGTTTTTAAATGCTGCACTCATTTTCAATCGATAAACCTATTTTAAGACCATTAGAATGGAAGGCGCGGGGGCGGTCATTCCCCCTGGCAGATTTTCTCATGGTGGCGCCTTTTCAATTTTTTTTATATTTGTTCGTTACGCAAAACTGCTGAAATTCGCCCAATACCTTTGCCGCATCCATCCGTCGGCAAGAATCCGACTCCTATGGTGGCAAGATATTTCAGCCAATTAATAATTAGCAGGAAAAAATCCTGCATCTTATTTGATTTCATTCGCCGGTTCAAATTCTAGTTTGCCCAAGCAAAGATCCGCAGCACTATGTGGATCATGAATGATTAAGAGCAAAAAACGGAAATCAAGCGGAGAGGAGTACTTTCATGTATCCTTAGGTGATCATTTGATCTACATTTTGCTATATTTCTACTGGGACCATTGAAATAATCCTATCCAACGGCACTCTACCAAAGCCAATCAATCCCTACTTGATTTTTTTAGACGATTTGATTGAAAAAATGCGGTAAATTTTATGAGTATGGAATAAAGTTTTATCGCGATAGTCCAGGGGTACAGCGTTGGTCTACTAACCGGAGGGCCTGGATTCGATTCCCGGCCAGGCCTCTCTGGGCACCTGCAGTTCCACAACTCCCTCCATTACTTCTTGTTCGCCATATCTCACCGTTTTGTAAGTTGCACTGTCTATTAAAGTTTTCAATTTTCCCATAGCCTGATGGTCACCTTATCACTGACAAACACCGGAAAATTCTTATTTTGCACTACCAGCTTATACTGGCAAATTCATGTGGAATTTATTTGGCATGTAAGGTTTCAATTTTTTTTCTCTTCCATTGTTGACCCTCTAATGCCATTTGATTGACTGCATGGTATAACAGCTAATCCATATATGGAGATAAAATGTGGATATTCATAGAATCCTGAAGGTGGGTATTATACATTTTTTAAAAGTCAGTTAGTTACTGCATATGGTAAACTAAAGAAGTTCAGTAGCCTTACTGAACCTGGCTAATGGCAGTAGCTTCACTGAATCTGGTGGATTACGGCAGAATTCAGCAGCTCTAATGAACCTGAATGGCTACATAGTGAACAGAAACTGAACAGAACCCAGGAGGATGTTCCAAAAAGCAGGTTGGTTACTGAAATTGGTAGGCAAAATTTCCAGTGGGGCTAATACCATTTGAAACTTCTGTGAGCAGAGAATGGGTATCTAAAATGTAGAAAAGGATGCCTGAAATTTGTTTGGACATGATCATTATCAGCTTAATTCTCACCATAGAAGAAATTAGGCATCAATAATATATTTTTTTAATTTAAAAACCTGCTCACTAGGGTATTCATTGGATTATCTTGAGAGTAACTTTTGATTATGCAAATACCATTTCAACCTGATCATTGACTTTGGATATTCATCATGAAAAGGAAAACCACACTTATAACTCCACCAGGGCATGGTTAAAAATCCACAATAATATAGTTTTACGCCAATTTATATGCATTAAGTTGTGCCAAGAGGGCATTATGTCCATACGATTTTATGGGGCAATATATGAGGATATTAGGCATCAATAAAACATGAGATTTGAGATGTTCATGTTATTGTTTCAAGGTGTTTTGACAGTGGTGCCACTGATTTCTAAGCCACTTGACACTCAATGCACATGTGTCTGTTAATAATAATGCTTACTAAATAGTAGCTGGCAACTCTAGGTCAAATTTCATAAGAAAACTAGACCTGATGCTGCAGTCCAGCAGAAATACTAGGATTTTCAGTATTAACTAATTTGAACTCTATATCTGATTTATATTGAGACTTCTAAGGAACCTCTTATTCTCACAGCTTTACAAAGGCTTCTGTTTGTTTTCTCCTTATTTTTTCTGATGTCACCTTTTTGATTACATAGGGAAATCTAAGGAGTCTATATTTATGTCCTATTACCAGTTCCTACAAACCTATCCAATAAAATATGACAATAAAGGATGACAGTTGTCATAAAGGAATAAAATATTTGACAGGGAAAAGTATTTCATGCTATCTCATAACTTTGTCTATCCATCATATGTCTTTCCTACTTGTCAACAAAAGTTCCTCCCTGACTTAGGTAATCAGAAAAGCCATTTTGCACAATTTGCATTAATATTGTTCACTCACACCAATATCTACAGACAAGATTTCTGGCCACTTTAAGTAGTTGCACTATTTGTATATTTACTCACTAACAAAAATCCCATTTTGTCTATCATGACTGTAAACATGTACACCCTTCCATACTTCATATGTTCACAAAAAGGACGTGGTAAATATGATTTTGTAACTCATGAGAACATCCTTAACTGTTTTTCTAATAATTAGTACGCATTAAATTTCTAAAATTCATCAACACAGCAGGTACAGCCGATGTTCATGGGTTTGTACCAAACACTTATGTAACTATGAGCATCTATTCTTTTATGTATCTTAACTGAGCCTGTGTCTTTGCTCCTCATTGACGTGCCTTATATCATGTACATACTTCACCCACCTGGTATTTTTGTATTGTGATCTCTGGGCAAATAAAAGGTAATAATAATAATAATTAATATTAACAACAATGAAGTCACAACCTAGTTTCCATCTCTCCGTAAACTGAGACAATTAAACAATGAATGTCAATACTAATAGCTATGTGCTAGCAACTGGCTGGCACTGGCATAGGGCTGAGCCTACAGAAATATGTTGAATCATCAACCTTCGAGTTGAGACTAGCATGCATACATAACTATGCTGTTATTCTTCTTTCGTTAGTCAGTACAACTTACTTGAAATATACTATGTGTTAATCTCTCTAACAAGGGAGAGCAGCAACATGATAGTATTGATCAATTCTATATTTGATAACAGCAGTCAACAGTTGGATAAGTGTAGTCTGGAAGGACATGTGAGCAAAAATGCAGGGCTTGTTCTTGGGTTCTTTTTATTCTATAATTCATAAGAATGAATATTAACTTCACATATCTTAATGATCCACAAACAGTAGGTACACGAAATTGTCAAGATACAATTTAGAGATTCAAAAAGAACAATTTTGGAATGTTTCTCCAGAGGGTAAGGCATTTAATTTGTAATGCCAAGTCATTGTTAAATAATTTGTAAATTCATTCTGCTTACAGCTCTAAGTTGCTGAACTCAAAATAATCTACATTTTAAACACTGCTCTACATCTGCTAATAATTCTTCTCTGGAAGCAAGAAATAAGTTGTGTAATTCAACCAAAATAATGGCACCTAACTTTTTTTCATAGTTCAAAAAGTCTTAATAAATACATATATACACACATGAAATGATTATTTTACAAAAATCGAAACAGTACCCAGTATTCACAACCATATATACAAATGGCTCAATTGTTCTTTCACACAAATTTTAAACAGGGATTATTCATAATTGTTCACAACTTATCATCATATACCCACATTCTTCATGGCACAATTAAAACACAATAGTTAACAACTATTAAAATAGAAGTGTACTTATACAAACAATACTTTCATCAAGACCTGCAGGAAAAACAAAACAATGGTGAACTCCACACTGATAGTTGTGCATACTTGAGACAGTGGGTCAAATATAAACTTTATTTCAAATGATCAACCAAGTTTTAAGTGATGACACCATAACAAAACTTTTTATTAACTTCAACTTTTGGTTTCTTTGAGGCTTTCCAATATTAAAGTTGTTACTAGCTTTGTTGCCTCTGCTGCTTCAGGAATAAATATTCTGAAAGGAATGAAAGTAAAGCACAGTTCAATGAAAATCATTAACACAATTGCAAATACCTATACAAACCTTATGCTGCAAAAGTCAAAACCTTACCTGTCCATATCCATTACATTTAACTCATCTCCCTCACGGGTACCATAGTTGAACGTAATGACCTTTGGGTTTTTTTTCCTTGAAGTGATCTTCACAATTGCAGAAAGGGGCCTTTTCACAACAACATGTGCATAACCTTCCCTAGATGGGATTTCTCTTAGAAGAAATATATGACTTTCTGAGACAAGTAAGTAGCTGGAATTAAGATATAATCTGTTTCATTCATTTTGTACTTCAAAAACTGATATCATGATGTTCAAACAATATGTACTGCACACATTACAAGAGAATACTTTCAAATTTTCAAAATCACAATGTAATTTTCATTCACCAAATAATACCTCCATAGGTATACATTTAAAACATATCTAATATTTGACACTAATTACCTTACACAAAAAACAGGGAAAGTAAAATTAGTTCACAAAAAAAAAAAAGTCATTTAAAATTGATATATCTACCTACCTGTCATACATGCGCTTGTTAAGCTTTACTTCTTTGCATCGAAATGACTCAACAATTTCTGGTTTTTTAAGCCATGCTTGTATTGATGTCACCTCTTGCCTCTCATCTTCCTCTGGGCTTTCAGTATTGGATCCATCTGAAAAAATACAAATTTACCTAATTTAGAATAAAAAATATTTGCATATCATGACCAGGAGTAATTTTCATTGCTGGCAAAGTCAACATTTTATGTTTCTTTCTTATTCAAAATCTTTTCCGCTTGCATATTGTTAGATGGGCAAAATGTTAATCAATGGCAATAAAGCAAAACGCAGCACTAATCACAATAGAGTAAAAACACATAGCCTCCATTGACTATTCATTGCTCAATAAAACCTCACCAAAATAAACATAACAGTTTCAGGTTTAACTATGTGGAATTCCTCCACGATGAGGGTAAAAAAGAAACTTTACACTTCCACAATAAAGCTTACTTTCTTTAGTGTGGAAGTGTGAAGTTTCTTTTTTAACCCTCACCAAAATAGTTTAAATGATCCACATGCGACATTCCCAAATGATCCACTTCTGTTACAAGGCAAGTAATCAAGCCATGAGATACCATAAAATTTCCTTATTAGTGTAATTTAACTTCCGTTTTGATAAATACGCTATGTTCTACAAAATAAATCATTTCATAATTTGAGGCTCAAAGTCATGAGAGAGAACAACAGTATCTCTATTAGATTAATATTATAATTATTAAACCAAATAATTTTGTTCACATCAAATTTGTTGCAAGATTATTTCAAAATGCAGAAAATTTTATTGGGTAAAGATTACCACAAAGATTCATGATTATTTTTCTTAAGCATAAAAGTGTGATTCTATTAATCAAACTGCACAAATGGTTAAACGTTTTCAAAAATGCAAACTCTAAATACATTTTTTAAATAAATAAAACTCATCTATACCATGACATTACAAAAAAACATTAGTCAGAGTTTGACTAGTTTGTATAATAGGGTTCAATAAATATCAAGGAGAATATAAGAAGGATTTAATTCTCATTTCAGTTTTGGTTCTTGGAGCATGTCCTTCTTTACTTTTGGCAATGCAACTATTTTCTGCAGAAGATAAGATGATAATGTAGAAGATACGCAAGTTCCATAGAATCAGTTTGAAAATATTATGACTCAAAAAAAGCAAAATACAGCCATAACCTCACCATGGTAATTGATACCAGAATCATGGTTTTCATTACCCATGCGAGAATTATTAACTTTCTCGTGAATAACTTTAATTTATTTACAGTCATCTATCTAAGGACCACTGTTTACAGTCATATATGTAAGGAACACTGGCTCACCTCTACTAATGAAACATACAAAACTCCCGTCATCAGCTATAATGACAAATAAAAAATGGATGTTAACGGAAGTCAATACCTGAACATGAGGCATGCCCATTGTCAAATCATGGGAGTATTTCAAGGGAAATATAATGTGAGAAAAAGCCACAGTGAAAGCTGTGGAAATGCAACGACTGCTGAAATCAACTATCCATGCTATTAGCCTTGGGGATTCATATGATATAGATACTACTACTAGGAGGCACACCGCTACACACAGTCTCAGCTATTACCATTAAATGATTGTCATCCCCAAAGGTTATTTACGTATTCTAATTTAACATATATTATTTCAACCAGTGAAAACAAAAAAAAGTCATGAGGTTTTCAAGAATGAGAAAAACTAAGTTAATTACTATACAAATAGGAACTAAAGCAATTGGAACAGTTTACCTATCTCAGAAGTGTTCTCGATCAAAATGGTCAAAGTAGAAAAGACATAAGCAGAATCGCATTAAGAAAATAAGCTTTCAAGAGGAGGAAGGAATTGCTGACAGGGATGCTGAATAAGGATGTTCCTAAGAGTCTAGTTAAAACTTTGATATGGAGCATAGTTATGCATGGCGTGGAAACATGTTCATTGAAGCAGGATGATAGGCATAACATACTATACATCTAAATAATAAAACAAACATACAATACTACTTACAACAGCATCATTAGTCCAATAAAAGGTGACTTTCACACTTTGGTCTATGGGACTATACGAGGTGTTTTAAAGTTCTAAGGCCACCCAACTTTTTTTATCAGGACTGGGAGTGGATAGAACAATGCAGTTGACATTCTAAAATACGTGGAGACTCTTTCTGAGCACAAGAGATTGACAATTGCAGCTTAAAATGCACAGTTTTGCATAACTACTCAAAGAGCAAGAAGCATTTCTGATACTTAAAATGGTGTCTTCAAAATTAAAAGAACAGTATGAGATCATCCGTTTTCCCGTCTAGTAGTTGATACATCATCAAAATTCATCACCAATTGAGTGAGACATGTGTTCATCTACATCTACATAATACCCCAAAAGCTGCTGCTAGGGAATGTGGAAGGGGGTGTTACATCACCACTCGTAAAAGAGAACAAAACCATATGCAAAATCAACACATTCATGCAAACCTCCACCCACAGTGGCACATACATTCATGCAAAAACCCTTTTAACTTACACACATGCAAATACATATACTATCAACTAACAAACAAATGCACCTTAGTATGTAGTAAGAATATATCCAATAACGTGCAAGCTAGAATTTAAAAAGGAAGAAGGCAAAAAATTCCACTACCACAAGGACATGCAACATACAATGGTCTCCTCCCCCAAGGACACAGGTAGGGAATGTGACACAACTCTGCAGCGAGCCAGAGGGTCCCCCCCCACAGAGAGAGACGACGTATGGAAGGGGTAACTTAAAAACAGACAAAGCAGAGCAAGCTAGACTGTAACGAGCACTACATTTTTAATGGCATTCTAATTCAGTTATGCGGGAAGGGTTTTCACAACAAAGCACATGAGGCTAGTGAAAGTACATGCAATTGAGTAAAACTTATTAATTATTCCCTAGATGCTGAGGGTGGCGAGTGGAATTTTTGCTATCTAATATTGCTACCCCATATTATCCGTGGTAAGGAGTCCTTGAGTTAGCTAGTTCTGGCATCTATTTCCCAAATTTTATATACATGATCCAAGCGACCAATGTATGTTGGAGTGCGAATAATTTGTGAGACCTCAGCACTGAAACATTCAGATCTGAATTTCTTTAGTAAGTTCAACCTAGCATTGAATCGTCTTTCTCCTAATGATTCCCACCCAACACCAGAAGCATTTCAGTGACACTTTTTGTTTTATCGTGAGTTTTATTAAAAACTCTTATGATAAAGCCTGGGGTTGAACCTCAATTTCCCAAATGAGGCCTTGCTCAGGAGGATCCCATACACTAGATACATATCTTTAAATGAGGCATTACAAGAGCCTGGTGACAACATTCCTTGACCTAGGAGTCATTTCTGCTTACAATGAGTCTAATAAATCCCAAGTGTTATACATGCATTCCCACAGATTTTACGTACATGGGTCCCCCAAACTTATGTTGCCCCAAGTTGTTATGGATGTGCATTTGTGGGGCTGACTAATTAAAGAAAGCCAAACTGCATGTGACAAAACCCTAGGAGCCTCAACCATGGGCTAGTTTTTCCAGTGGACAAAAGGGATCCCAACAGAAGCATCCTTGGGAGGCCTTGAAATCCTGACAACAGGGTTACGAAAAATGTGCACATTTACAGGAAGGTAATGTTGAGAAGAAACAAAATTTTCAACTCTCTGGTGTAAGTAAATTATCAGAAAATATTCAGACACCTTAGAAACTGACTACACCTTGTAAATGTTAAGTGTATATATTGTTGATTATGCATATACTATTATGAATAACATCTGTATATTCTGAAACTGTAAAAGTAATAGTTGAAACAAATATAAACGTCCCCAGATTTAGACAACAATTAATCAAAAGCATAAAAATAAATATTAATACAGACTTGTGCAGATCATCCGCTAATTAAACATAGTTATTTAATCAAATGGCAAAGTTAAGTTACATATTATTTTACAACTGAAATGAATAAAAACAAATAAATGAGAGTTCAACAAACTTGAACCCTTCATTGAGCTAATTAAGGGAAACAAATGTCACTTGTTCTAGAGTGGAGGGTGCAAATATTAGTGAAACTATCATTTTAAGCATGAGCATGCGAGATAAAACATTCAAAAGGATACTTCAAATTCAGTTTTGATAATAGTTCTCCTTTTTCCTCAAGAAATTTCTTTTCTGATTTGTAAAAAATGTTTATAGGAGCCTGTTAAGTTGTAATTATACAACAGAGCATGAAATGACAGATGAATACTACAAATTTTACATGGAAAAAGTATATGAAACAAAGATCCTAATTACTTCTGAATTGCAGGATAATGTGAAAACATTTGATCAATGTTTAATACGTAAATGGATAGAAAATGAATTGCTATTTAAACTGGATTTCAAAATTTTATTATTTCAATATATATACTCTGTGTAACATTATTAAAATTCATTACCCTTAACAAAATGTAACCAAAGTAGGTAGCACCTCAAAAGAAAAAAATGTTTTCCAAGTAACAGTCATTACAATATAATGGCATCCCTAAAAGAAAATATTCTTCACAATAAAACCCCAAAATGGCAAGTACAGCATAAGAGTGTCCATAAAATGAACATGATTATTTTCACCCTCCATATAATAATAATGGCATACAAGAAATTAAAATTTCAATTGTTTTTGTTAAACTTCCCTCAAGAGTTTGTAAAACAATGCCTATGTTTTCTATCATAATAGAAAAGACAACTAGTCTACCTTTTTCCTCGAGCAATTCCTTAGCAAAGCATCATCATATCTCCCTTTCATGATTCAGACACTTTGAAGTATAAATAAAAATACATAAATAGCATAGCCCATAACAGAAGAGACCCTAAGAATGACTTTCCTCCCAAAATTCATTTTCATTCGGTAACAAATAAAATTGAGCATTATTTAAATGGCATATAAACCTTCAACAAACAAACAATCCATTGGTATACTTTAACTGGCTTGTTGTTTTCATCTGGAGGAAATGTGAGCAAATATAAAGTATGTGATGATTTTGGAATGTTGGGAAATGACAGTTGATACAACTGAATTGGGAATGACCTTCCTACCCATAGTTTATGCATTCAGCCTCATTTCACAAGATTCCAAAAAAAATGAGTGGATTTATAATCGATGGCATAAAAGATAATGTGCTGCTAATTCCTTTTCTTCTAAACTTATATAAGTTCAGCACAAGCACCAAAGTAAAATGATGCATTGACACTGGAAATAGAATTGTGATATTCTTCTCCTTATTTGTCACGCAAAAATCTACAAATAAACAATTTAAGTACATTATAATCAGTAAAATGCAAATACTGCATTTATATATAAATATATGTACAGGCTGTTCAATAGATTAACTGCCCAAAAACTTTACACAAGTGGGTCACAAAATGGATAACTTCTAGTGTAATACCTTCTTTTGCCTATTACTGACTGAGTAAAACTCTACAGTAACTTAGTAACTTCCAGTTACTAATGGCTTTCCTCTTAGAACCAAAAAAAAATATTTATAAATAAATGGTGGCAGATCCAGAAGCTAATATTGGAGAAGGGATGTTATCTTGCATATTTTTAAGTGAAATAGACGATGCAAGCTATTGGCTAAAAGGTTTTTAGAAGAATAAATATCCTGTGCTAATGTCTAAATTAAAGAAAACTAACTCCTATATCAATATTTTGGTCAACACGGACTTCCCACCTCCTCACTCCATGATGAGGTGGGAAGAGTGAAAGTGAAACTGATCATGGTGAAGACAACTGTCACTAAGTATGAACGGTGATCAAATGAATCACATCAATCAAATACTCACTTGAACACCATCCACACTTAGGGACAGTTGTCTCCTCCATGATTGGTTCCATTTGAACACCTCTCTCTCGACCCTAAGGATGGTCACCACGTTGGCCAAAATATCAACACAGAAGTCATGGTTTCTTTAATTTAGATATTGATTTAGGATATTAATTCTTCTAAAAACTTGATTTTTCACCTCAAAGTCCTACTCCTATCACTATATATCGTACAAATTTCCAATAAATGAGTAATGACACATCTTCATACCTAGGGGTTTGGTACTGAGATTTCCCCATTTCATCCTCCAATAGCAGATTAAATAAATCAATCAAACCCTTGTAAATACAAGCGGAACATCTTATTATTCCCTTTCACCTCTTTCAAAGTTTGTATATGTACTCGAAGCCCAATCGCCAGGTCCAAGTTTCAATTTGGATAAATTATCATAAATTCAATAAACCCATTTTGCTCCATCAAATACTACTGAATAAATACTTCAATTCATATTTTCCCACCAGAGGTTTCAAAGAGCAAGTTAAAACTCCTGCAAATAACTTACTACGCATTATATTCCCTGTTTGAGCGGTTAGCAGTGTGCGGGACGGTAGACACTGTATTGATTCATATATTTGACACAAAATTAACCTCTAACCTATCGTTTCCCTTTATCTTCATTGCCAACAAATGCATATTGTGCTGAAGCAAAAATAAGTTATGTTACTAGCTCTCGTTAATTTTAGAAACAAATCCTATGTCTCAGAGTACAAAAAAGAGGCTGAAAGCAACCCACTAGCTACTTGCAAGCTGAGAGTTGAGTTGCCATTGACAATACCACCTGATCTCATTTTTCACAAAAATTGGGACAATATCCACATTGCCTTCTCCTCTCCTAGATCTACCACAAGACAATATAAAACCTAGGACTAGAAAACAACAAAAAATCATTATGAGCACCCACTACAGAATGGCATAGAAACCGAATATTTTCCACAAATTCCTCCTGCACACTGAACAGTCTACCATAAAATGGTACCAATAAACTTTATATAAATAGCATAACTTAAGTGATGGATACCAAGGAATCCAAGATATAGTGTAAATACATACAAATCACAAATATGGAAAACATCAATCCATATGCACAACATGAAAATGCATTTGGGAACCTTAGTTTGTAGAGTTGAACTGGTTTGATTTAATTTGTATAACAACAACACTGGCAGTAACACACCTTCACAGTCGAGGCATATGAAAAATCACATAGATGGACTTATAATTCCTCTTTTGATTTCTGTGAAAACATCAAAGTGATGTAACCATATAAATAATATCTTTCAACAAATCTACAAAATAATTCTCAAATATTTTTTTCTAAAATTCACCAAGCAATAAGAATACAGTCCATCACTTTTCTTAGTGACAAATCTAACTACACAGTCAATACCAGGCAAACACTTTGCATGTAAAGGTAACATTTATTACCCCTCATTCTTCTAAACAAAACTAAATTCAGCAAAGATTACCGTGTACACTGAAAATCAGGTACATCAAAAGATTTTTTCCTATCAGTTTACACTGAATATCATGCACTGGGGTTTTTAGAAAGAACTATCATTATTTTTGAGCAGCATTAAGAATGCAAATCAAAAGCAAATACCATTGAAACTAATACACTAACTGCTATAGTTTAACCACAAAATTGACAGCTGCCACTACTTATAAATAAAGAGTATAATGTATCTATAACAATCACAGAATGGAGTATGAACACAAGCATTATAAGTTTCTAACTTACAGCACACGATAAGCAATAGAATTACAAAAAAAGCCCTTACTATAAACAATGTACCATAAACATATGGAAAAAAATATCATAGGTAAAAAGTAATTCTATTGCACTGCATAAAGCTCACGAGCATTAAACTGCTCTCAATATTTAATGTATAAACCCCTATTTGTGGCCTCAGGTAACATGAATTCACTTCTTTCTCTGTCCCATAAAAATCACCTCTGGCCATTGATAAAACAATTCTCCTCATGACCAAAAACAAGTCATTTCTTAATTTTCCATAGGCTGAGTTTCCTTCCTGAAATTTTGAAAGAAAGTTGCCATTCAGAAAAATATCTCTTTACGAATACATCCATCCCACATAATCTTAACTCCACATCAAGATTTTAACAAGATAATGACATTTCAAGTTGAATCTGCAGAGATGGCTGAATAATATATTTAACCCCGGCTCAACCAACAAGAGCAAACATAGAGGCACAAAGATAGTTTTATGAGACAGAAATAAAGCATTTGTGAGTTCATTCAACAAAATTATATTATTATAAGACTATTTCAACTAAATACATGAAAACAGCAATAAATAGAAGCTTCACATTGATTTTAAAGGTAACATTTTAACTATAGTGAAGCTTTCCTGGGCTTCCCACTGAGTTAGGTTGTCAGCCACCGGCATTCCAACTTTGTCAAAATCCTCAGGACACAGCCGGAATAAGTCATCAAAACATTGGCAACTGATACCCTGACCCAGAGGAAACCCTGTAAAGACTTCACCACAGTCAGGCAATAGCAAACCACCAAATCTGACAACATTTGAACTCTCTAACTGCTTTACAGTAATATCAGAAGTCATCATAACAATAATTGAATTTTTTAAATTTCTTGCATCAACAGATATTCTGTTTTTAATGTATCTTCCGTCTTCATCTCACGCATTACAAATCAAGCAATACAAGTACTTGTTTAACATAAGCACTCAATGAAAACAAAGAAATATTTTCCTAGGCAAGTGAAAGGATTACAGGGACTGATTATAATAGTGAGCAAAGATTAAGTTATTCAACAATCACTTGTAAAAGAGCTTCAGGAGAGCTCAGTTCAACTCAATGTACCTAATTACCTTCTGCAAAAAGTCTTCTTATGCTACAAGGAACTCAATTCAAGTTTCATTTTCCAAGCCCAGTAAAGATTATCAATCAGTCAGGCATTCATAAAACAAGGGATGAAAGACCCAAAAAAAAGGCTATGTTCATTGCATGAAGGTATGGAGCCATGATGGAGGGTGTTGGTTTCATGTTTGTGGGACCTTTAAATTTTTATTAAAACTTAGTAATAATGAACACGCAGGTAAAAACCACATTAGAATCAAACCCCACAACATTCTTTGAAAGCATTCTAAAGCAAACACAAAGTCTGTTTCATCGCTTATAATTCATAAAGAAGCAGAACTACTTCACCTTCATATGCATTAAACAATTTTACACACACTCAAGTCAGACAATAAAGCAGAGGATTTGAAAATGAGTGAACAAGAAATCTCACATTCTTAATTAACTGAAAAATTTATCACACACAATTACAAATTCATGTTAAAGTGGAACAAACATGCCAGGAAAATCAAGCTCATCTGCATTATTTGTGTCATTAATTGTTGATTCCCACTCTTCCTTGCAGATCATATTGCTCTGTTTGCAGTTGTTGGGTAGAAACTAGGTGATTTTTTCTTACAATAATAGTATGAAATTACAAGGGTTATTCGGGAAGAAAGGTCAGAATCACTGTAGCTAATCGAATGTCAAGCAAACATTGAAACTTGCATGTGCACCAATTCCCAGCATGCCTTACAAGTTAAACGATGCCATTTGCATAGGTATTGTGGCAATGTGCTGTTTATAGTGACAGTTCAAAATGTTTCAAGCAATCGATCAGCCCACCAACAGTGAAATACGTTCAATGATTCATTTCTTTGACAGCAAAGAACGTTCCAGCAGCGGGAATTCTTTAACAGAGAAGTGGAGTGTATTGCTCCAATGAAATGAATGACAGCAAAGTATGTACGTGGGGGAGAGTTTTCAAGGATGGATATGAAAATGTCCATGATGAACCTCAATCAGGCCAACCATCAATGATCACAGAGGATTTTGTCAATTCCATGGATGGAAAAACTTGTGAGGATCAGATTGACCACCCACCATAGTGTGCAGACTTGACAAAATCTTATTTTTACTAGTCCATCTAAAGGAGTTTCCTGGTGGCAAGGGCTTCACCACAGATGAAAAGATGAAAGAAGCAGTTAAAGACTGCCTATCCTGACAGGCGGTACACTTCCATGACTTTGGCATACAAGAGCTTGTAGCACATAATGACAATGTTTAAACAAAAATGGAGACTAGGTAGAAAAATACGGAAAGATGTCAGGAATTAAATAAAAAATATTTTTTGAAATAATTTGTGATGGTTTATTTTCTGTAACAAATCGGACCTTACTTTCCAAATAACCCTTGTATCCTTTCTTTCCCATACATCTACGACTAAAGACTACATTTTACAAGACAATGCATGCACTTAGTTTCAAATGCAGATTTAAAAGTAGTAAATAAAATTTTCTAAAATAAAACTATGTTACGATAAAAGAGCTACCAAAGTTAACAAATCATCAAATAGAGAAATTCATTCAATGAATTATTTAATTAATTATTACTATGTTAACCTACCATTGAAGATAGGTTTAGGATGGACATACAAACATAAGAACCATCACATAACAAGATACAAGGAGATACCCGATACTATAACAAACCCAACTTTTTAATATCCAGGTTAATATAGAAACAATAGCACACAAATAGTATGTCACACAGTTGATCTAGTTAAGTCAAATGTGTACCTATTTTTTGTCACTGGGAGTGTACACACATTACTGCAAATCTTGCATATATTCCACGACCTCGGATTGCCTAATGAATTTTTTAAGCTTTTCCTACATATTTTTGTGAATTCTAGCAGAAGTCACCCCAGGAAATCCATAAAACCTGATCTTCATTATTATTTTTTTGAAATTCAAATGCATATTAATATTCTGAATTTTGTCAAAACCCACTAAAAGCCAGCTATGTTAGTAGGTTTCAGCTATCTGCAGAATATATGTACTCAATTCCAGCGATTAATCAATATTTCAAATGTTGATAAATATATCATGCACATAGTGTCATGTGTGAGGCTAATCCCAGAACTACCCAACCCAACAAAGCCCAATCCCTGGTTTTGGTAACTGACATTTGAAAAGAATGAATAAAATACCCTTCTTATCCCTAAGGCCCACCCTTGGTAACTGAAATTGTTCCATGCATTGGCTGAAACGCAAAGACTTGTCTGGTTGCTTGAGACCCTGCTTCTTCTACAAAAATATCCTGTTGATAGAGATGGCTTTCAGGAGCTGCTGTGTCATTGTTAGAGAAATTATTGGTCAAACTTTTCTGTCCATAACAGACAATCATCACAAACACAATGTTAGTTGCGATAGGGTGGACAAAAATATCCCTATTAGTAATGCAGCAACTCCAAAAAGCTCCAGACATCTGCCATAAATATTCCAAAAACCTTCATTTAAAAATATCCTGAGTTGCATGACCTAATATGCTTCACATCAAAGTCCAGGTCAAGCAGATATAATTGGAAAGGCTATCTGGAATCTCTTCCATGTCACTCTTGATATCTAACTAGCAAACTGTCCTCTGTCAAGGATTAACTAAAGAGAATATTAACCATTTCCTTTTCTTTCCACTAAAGCAGACATTTCACCAGAGTAATCAACCCTCAAGCTGGTTTGATAGTTGAGGATACATTTCACATGGTACTGAGCCCTATGGCATTAGATTTTCACACCTCAAAGTAAGAGGTAAGGAAGCAGTTTCTTTCCATAGGGAGATCTAGTAACCTGTAAATCACACACCTTGGGTAAAACTGAGGGCGCCAAGAGCCACCAGTATTGAACCCAGCCCCTACAGTCAATAGTCAAACACCCTACACCCAAGACTCCCATGGTCATGGGACAGAGTGGTAGCCTGGTAAATGGGGCATTTTAGCTAAAGGCAATGTGGCCTTGGGTGCTAATCTCAGATGATGCTTTGCCCATATACTGATCTTAAGAGACTAGCAGTGCAATTTTGAGGTTATTAGAAATTTGGGAGTAACCAAATGGTGGCACAAGGAAGGTGCTCCTATCCTGAATGTGATAATTTCACACACCTTAGGGCTTGGTTAAGGATGGGCTTTACCCTAGCCTAGAAAAATGAAAACCAACCTTTGGCATTGATTATCATGCTGAAGAAACTACATTTGCCTAATAATTCAAATAACATTATACTCAGGTACATAATATTTAAATTTATGCCATATTTCCCATTTGGAGAATCATAGGGCGTTTTAATTTGAGATACTGTTGAAAAGTTCACTGACTGTAGCAATTAATGAGCAATCAAAAGAGGTTGGCCAGTACACAACTAGTAGTCAATGTCCACAGGCCTAAGGAGTCAGCATACCAATTGGAATCATACCAAATTTTGGCTATACCATTTTGGTTCACGCTTTTCTAACCCCATGCTATCCTGTGATCCTGTGATGGCTGTCAAAAAATACCAATATGGGTACATCAAGTTTAGCCTGTATATTAGGATATTGGGCATTATTCTGAATACTTTTGGAAGTCAATTTTTAAGCTGTACGTAGTGTTTAAATTGGAACTCTCTTTTCAATGGTGGTCAAATATTAGGCGAAGATTAAGAGCGATTAATTGGGTAGACGAGGTGGATAACAAAAGACCAGTAGAATTTGTGAAAATATCAACAAAATAGAGAAATTATTAGTGAGGACAATCACCTAGTTGACCATGAAATCCACAACATGTTTGGAATCAGTTATGGACCCTAGCAGGTGATCCTCATGGACAATTTGAACATGTATCAAATCACAGCAATTTTTTTACCTGGTTTCAAAGACCAGAAGAGAAGTATTGACACCTTAATGAATACCAGGAACTTTAAAAAATTGGAAATGGGAGTCTAACTTTCACCTTAAGGATGATAACAGGCAACAAAATTCACTAGTAACTTTACCATATTCCCAAAAATGACACTGATACGAAAGGGGCAATGCAAAAGGATTTCATGAGGAATCACAAATGGCTCACTCTTTCAACAAGACAATTCATCATCAGACAAAGATCATTAGGCACATGGCACAAGTGCTGAGATCATTCCATAATGTCATGCGGGGCTTACTTCAAAAGTGATTTCACAACGACTACATGTAAATTAAGTCTCAAATTTTTTTTGTGGGCACTCTATGGGATTTTTTCATTGGCATCTTTTATTTCAATCTTCCTGAGTCTTGATCTTACCCCAAGGCATAGATTAATTATATCTATAGTGGATTTTAGTCAGTTAATCGACATCACGCATTTGCTCATAACTTCTCAAGAAACACTAAATTGCCAGTTAATCTGTTTGTGTAGTCAATAGCTAACGTGAAATACCAATGGAAATTATATGAACAGTAGCAGTATCACTTCCACATCACTAGAAGCTTGAATTGCTATACCTATTGCTATATTGCTATTGCTAATGAAGTTTTATTTTTTTGGATGAATTATATATCTTTTGGTGCACAATGGCATGTCATTCAACTGAATGTGGAGCTCCCTTGCAGCCAGTTCCAGTCTTAATAAGTGCTTGCCATCTGGGTACAAAGATTTTGATTTACCTAACCTTCATTTCTGATCAGTGGGTTTGGTAAATGAAAGAGAGAGGTTGTTACAATTTAGATACAGAGCTCTTGGCTGGAGGTTGGAACTAGGATTGGAGGCCCCCTGATGTAGGGAAAGCTAGAGATTGAGGTTACAATCATCCACAGAACAGGAGTAAACAATAAGAACAATTCATCAAGTTCCTACAATCATTTCATAGGCTCTTTAAGATTACAACTGAAGTGATTCCAAGTGAATTCACAGAATTATTTATCAGAATACCCCTTGTGGTCTTTTTACAGGGTGCAGAGCAGGGAGAGAGAGGATCACTCCAATTACTTTTGTTCAAAGCTTCATGCCTACCCTTATATCATGCTGGTGGTAAAATGGTGGATGAAAAAATTCATATGCTCAAAAAATGAATATAAAAGAG
This sequence comes from Hetaerina americana, assembly GCF_022747635.1. Taxonomy (NCBI): domain Eukaryota; kingdom Metazoa; phylum Arthropoda; class Insecta; order Odonata; family Calopterygidae; genus Hetaerina; species Hetaerina americana. The sequence continues at coordinate 20,318,685 of NW_027286070.1, read as the reverse complement.
AACCTGCAATACATACTGTATGATAAAGGATAATGAATATTTTGATGATATGACCCAGTCAGACTATGCAATCCGACGATGCCTGGGTTCACCTGAGGTAGGGTAAAGGCATAGCCATAGGGGAAATATGGCAACATTCAAGTTATCTTTCCACAGTTCCTCTATATTCTCAGTCATCTATGCTATGCCTTCACCAAATGAATGCATTTAACCTCTAAGGATCCTTTTACCTCCCCGGACCATCACTCTCCCCATTTCTTCAGGACAAACAAAGATCTCTCATCTCTGGCAAGTAGATCACCAACCCCACTCCACACCCCTTATTCTACACTTGCTTCTCCAAAATATATTGCAGACTTTATTCCATGGGTCCAACCCTCGGCCCAAATGATTAGTTAGGAGGGCACCAAATCATATCCAATGACTCCCAGAATGCCCCAGAATGGAGGGGAGTCGGAACAGTACAGGTTGATCAGGAGACACAAAATTATGCTCGTAACATGATTTAAGCAAGCACTTCACAGGCATAGAGGGAAAACTATTAATGTTAAAAGTTGACCTGGTGGAAATTATGTGAAAACTTTCAGTTTAATTTGTTATTAAATATTTTTTAATAGCTTAGGAAAAATAATATCTTTGCTTTCTACAAAATACATTATTTTGTAGAAAGCAAAGATATTATTTTTCCTAAGTTAAAAATGGAATTCTACAAAGTTAAGGCCTCAACCATTCAGTGCATTTTTTAATAGGATGTAACTTTATACCATTAGATGTATTTTCATCTAAATTCAGGAGAATTTATACTGTCATTATTTTTATTACCCCTAAGATGCATACTTTTTCCAATCTTGGAATGCAACCCATTCATTTACATACGAATAATGATTCTTCCAATGTGGATTCACACAACTTGACATACACATGGAATATAATCCCCACTCTGGGAAGTTTTACTGTAGTTAAAATTTAGTAACAGGCAGTGTGATTACAAGTCTATATTTTTAAATGACACCATTTCAGACGTAACGTGGTAGAAATCCTTCAAGACGAAGGAAGACATTTTGCTTTTCCACATAGAATTTTTTTATTAAAACCTAGGTTTCATTACAGTGTAACAACCTGAATATGTTATGCTGTAACGAAACTTAGGTCATAATAAAAAAATTCTACGTGGAAATGCTAAGTGTCTTCTTTTACCCAACAATTTTAAATAACAACCAAAAAGAATAATGTTTTTTAAGGTTGAAGCACAAAAATATTTATAAGAATTATTTTATATTTCATAACATCACATATTTGACTTCCTTTTTGGGAACTTTAATGAAAGCACTTCTTCTCTTCTAGGGTCAACAAATGCAAAAATGTGGTGGATATACATAAGTACACATAAATAGGTAAACCTACCTCCTTCATGATCATCATCAATGCTGAACACTGGAGCCATATTGCGGTATCGTTTGCCAACTTTATCATTCCTGCTCACATGCCTCTCCACAGATTGGTTGCCATTTGGATTCACAATATAATCCATGAGTTTCTCCTTAACCTCTGCTGATTTGCTTTTCATAACAGCACTAGAAGACAAAAATGCCAATTAACGCTCAAACAAATTTCATAATTATTCCTGAATCAAATATTAATTAAACAATGTCGCATTTCATCATAAAGTTTAAGCTTAGGGGAATTCCTAGTTACGTTCCTGAAAATATATGGACTACATAGTTATATGAAATGCAAAACCACATACTGGCAAAGCAGAATGCATTCCTTGGGTTATTAAAAAAAAGTCAAAAACTACTTGAAGTAATAATTTTTTTAATTACAGTAACGCAGTCATTTAAAAAACTCACTGCTTGAAAAAAATAATAAGCAATAGAATTTTTTTGTTTTAAAGTCAATTTTAGTCGCAGTCATTAGGGAGGCGACGAATAGCTGGGGTCATTTATGCCATTAGGAATAGGACGGTCATCTGGTAGATGCAAGAAGTTCGGGGAAAGAAAGAAGGGTAGAAAGGAACCTGGTGCCTGCATTAGCCTAATCTTAATGAAAGGCACCAAGAGGTCCACAGTTCAACCTTCCATCTGACAGGCAGTGTGCTCAATTCAAGAGCTCTCCATAAGGCACATCAAATAGGGATTGGGAAACAACTAAAAAAATCCTGACACCTCCAGGATTCAAACCCAGGGCCTTGGTGTGGGAAGCCAGTACAGCAGACATCACTATCCTGATCACCTTAAAGGCCAGTTTTGTTTTTTATACATAATATAATGATGTTATTTGAAATTAGAGTCATAAAAAATTCTAACCCCAGAATTACATACAAATTATAAACATTCTTATTAATTATTTCAATAATTATTATCAGAGAGAACAAATTATTAAGGATTATGTAAATTAATATAATTACACTATTGTCAATATTAAACTTTTATTTAAGATAATAGTTCAACATTGTGGTAGTATTGTGGCAGCAGGTATAATCATGCACTCAAGGTTAAATTTGTTCCCCATTCTTTCATCCATGTTCTTTAAACCATACATTGATTATTCGGATAAATATTGTAGTTTCAAAGTTGTTTAAATTTGTTTGGTAAATACAAAGTCATAACATTGCCCTTGAGTTTTCCCATACCTGATCCAGCTGTATGAAGTTTTCCATCAAAATTACAAATTAAAGAATACATAATTTAACAAGAATATGTAACACTGCAAGAGGAGATAATTTCAAGATTATTCCTTTGTTCTTCCTTTGCAGAAACAGAAAAGAAAAATTTTAACAAACCTGAAAGATGCAATAGGCTACCATCAATTAGTGATTTTGTCCATAGCTTTGGTATTGAATAGAAAAAGCCATAGAGATACATGCTCCGTTATGAAAGTAATGTGCATTATTTGACTATGCCACCACTATCCATGGCAGCATGCTAAAGCTGGTTGGAAAATGCAGTGGGGAGTCTGCCCTTCCAACACAGCTGGTTGTCAATGTGCTCCCAGCAGTCTGAGCGGAAAGATGTGCCTCCACGTGAAGTGTGTTTGACTTTTTAACACTGCGCGATGGAGTATTAGCTTGAACAGTGACACGCTATCAAGTTTTGCATGCAGCTTGGAAAGAATGCGACCAAAACATTCCAGATACTACAAGAGACCATCAAGGATGACTGCATTTCAAGGTCACAGTCCAGGAGGTGGCACAAGGTGTTCAAAGAGAGCCCGGAGGAGGTAGCTGACAAAGCCCATTCTGGATGCCCTACAATGGCCAGAACTGACATGAACATTAATCATGTCAAGAAGTTTTGCATTTTGAACCTTGATTGAGCATGCAGCAAATTGCTGATACCCTAGATATGTCCACAATTTCGATACATGGGATAGTGACAGAGGGTCTGGAAATTTGTAAGGTCTGCACGAAGCTTGTGACAAAAGTGTTGCCAAACAACCTTCATTGTTACCAACTTCCTGTCCTGGAGCACCATCTTGGTGGTCCCCCAGCCCCCTTTAAGTCCTGACTCGGCTCCGTACAACTTTTTATTGTTCCCCTGACAGAAGAGAGAGCTGAAAGGAAAGCATTGGGAGACTGTGGAAAACATCTATAAGCATGTTACAACGTTCCTGAGAGCCATTCCTGCCGAGGAGTTTCAGGGTGCTTTCTAGGCATGGCAGACACCTCAGCGCAAGTATACTGATACAGGGGGAGAGTATTTTGAAGAATTTGAACATTTGTTCAAGTACGATCAATAAATCTATTTGTCCCAGAGAAACAAACAAAATCACATGCATTACTTTCATAATGGACCATGCAGAGCGATGTGCTTCCCATAGGAGTTTTTATATTGCACTTTCTTGAAAAGGGAACTGCGAGAAGAGGATGAATATATGCTAATAAATACATTGCATTGTAAAATTATTGGCAATTGATCATCCAAAAAGTATTGTAGCTATGTAGATATCGTATTCTGATATATCCAGAGGGTTTCCAGTTCAAATACTAGGAGATGCTTTTAGACAACTTGCATAAAATTACAAGAAATACAATTTTCTGAGAACTAGAACTTTGTAGAAATCACAGAGGGAAGGGAACTGGCCCTCACATCATGATTTTGGCAATTGCACAAACCTTAGGATTGATTTCCGATGTGCTCTACCATCGCCTATGAAAAAAAACAAAACTCTAGGCTAATTACTCCGTTCATTATCAATTTTCCAGATTATCATATTCAGCTTTCATATCTAGAATAGAAATAATGAACTACTTTTAAGGAAGGAAGAAATTGCCAAATACTAATAGAGCTGCAATAGTAGTTATGATATGTTAATTACTATGGTTTTATGTACTTGGAATAATTTTTGCAGATTACAGTCTTCAGCAGCAACATAAAACTTGATATGGAACAATGAAAGAATATATTAGTAACACAAAAAATACCTTATCTTTCCAAAGAGATCTTGAGAACTTGAGCTAGGGCGAATGGTCTCGGATTCTTCATCAATACTTCCAGGCATACAAACCAGACAGGATTGAGGGTTATGCTCTTGTAAGCTGGTACCTACATCATCTGCCAGGTAATCATGTATTGCTGTAAATAATAAAACACAAATTACACTGGGTTACAAATTAAATTTTCAATCATTAGATCAAAAACACTAATTTCCAATAAGATGACAGTTTTATGTACCAAGCAATAAGCAACAATAGGCAATCTTTCCTTCTTGATAAGCAAACTGAACAGAGGAATTTATCAAAAGTTGCAATGAGTACATCACAGTAAATGGGGCACAATGGCGATCTAGATGGTGCGGTGGCTATCGTACTGGCTTCCTACCCTGAGGGCCCAGGTTCAAATCCCGGTGGTGTTGAATATTTTTCAGTGGTATCTCGATCCCTACTTGAGGTGCTTTGTGGAGGGCACTTCGAGTGAGTACGCCGCCCGTCAGAAAGGACGTAAAGATGCAGATCCCTTCAAGCCTTTCGTAAAGAGTAGGCTAATGCCGACACTGGGTTTCTCTTCCTTCATCCTTTCCTGTCCATCCCCTATGGCACAAATGACCTCAGCTGTCAGTCACCTTCCCTAAATACTACTAGGGGGCATAATGACAAAAAGCATGATTTTCCCACCCCTATTTCTGCACTAAGTCAACCTTCACTTTGACACTGTCTAGATCATTCTGCCAATGTATATTATAATTTTTAGAGTGAAATAAAGTTTTGCTTGTTTTTGTGTGCAACATTACAGAATTCTGCAACCTAATGCTTCTTGGCTTTTCATTTTAATTACCATTCCCAGTTAAACATGATTTTCACCAAGCTAACTGTAAGAATAGAATATTCCCATATAGTTTCAACCAAAAATATTTATTTATCATTAATCCAAGAACAGTCATTATTTGGCTTTTATATTGGACTTATAACTATAATATACATAGCAAAAGAAACAATTAGAAACACCAAAGCCCTAGGTGGAGAAAAACCCACCTTGGATGGATCTATCTCATTAGAAATTGATCAAAAAACAAAATACTGCTGCCAATGATATTATCTATGAACAAAATCCCCACTACAGATTTATTGATAGGTGGTACTAAAGACAGTAAATATGTAATTTAGAGGACATTTATTCCATTTGATATAATGGGAGACTAAAATCACTTTAAAGAAAAGTATTTTAGTTACAGACAATAGGGTAGATAAAGCACTATTACAATTACTATTCTCTTAACATCGTAAGTGACATCATAAACTTAACTAGAGCAAAGCATTTTTTTTCTACTTTGCTATTCTGAATATGAATTTTAATTATTATTTTTCTTTTCTCAAGTGTATATTGTCAATTATTTTTGCCAAAAATACTATTAAATAAGAATATCCAGTGGAACTGTTGAGTATCATTGGTCTTCTGTATAAAAATTCAATGATTGCACCACACCAATCACAGTAGTTAGGGAGATATTAATGAACATTTATTATTAGCCGTAAATAGACAAATTGGTTGGGGTAATGAGGCTATAACATCATTAATTAAGAGAAGAAGTGACCCTGACTTGCTCAACCAAAAGGATAAACCAAACCTTAAAAGCAATAAATTACTGCACAGGATTATGAGAATAAAAAGAAAGGAATCAAATAAAAACAATGTGTGAAAACTAACTACATACTGAGAAATAAGTAAAGGGAAACTCAATTTCTGTCTTGAATGTTTTGCTGTTTATGATAAATAAAAATTTTCAAATAACAATCTGAAAAGTGGAACGCATTTATATTGATATGATGAGGTAACTTTAAGAAATAATTATTGCCAGATAGAAGTAAAAAGAGTAGGTAATGAAGAGGAGCAACCTAGAGAGTAACTTCAAGATGTAACCTTCTAATGAAATAAGGACAATTTGCACTTTTCCACAGTTTATTCAACGTACGACGCGTTTCAACTCACAAAGTCATCATCAGGTACAAGACATGTACCATGGTACAGTCTTGTACCTGATGATGACTCTGTGAGTTGAAACGCGTCGTACATTAAATAAACTGTGGAAAAGTGCAAATTGTCCTTATTTCATTATGATGAACTTCCACGACCTCAAGCCTGAATCTGTTGAACTAATGTAACCTTCTTTAAAAAATTTCACTTTATGATTAAATTCCATTCAACCTGTGTACAACATAGTACCAGTCTTCTGGCATTACATGTCTCCTCTAAGAAAAATTGTAGAGCAGTCTATTTGGATTCTCGGCCAGGATATAAATCTTAATAGGGGCCAAAGAGGGCCTGTTAAACTATGGCCTACTTGAGCAGTATGTAAACAGATATTTAAAAAAATTTTAAAGCCAAAATCTAAACCAAGTAAATTACCTTGATATCCACCAGTAACCATTGCCACATAATGCGTATGCTTTTGAAGGAAACTAGCAACCACCATGTGAGTATACTGGTCCTCCTCCTCTCGCCCTGATCCTAGGAAGCATAAGTGTTCACCACCTGCAGCAGATCGAGCTGCCAATGATTGCCTCTGCGCAGACAACAAGCCCTGTACAGCTGTTGAAAATGCAGCAGGTTCCTGAAGCATCTAATGATGATAAAAATAAAATGAGAGGATTCATTAAAAAGGTGCACTCTATCCATAATAGCATTACCATTTCACTGTCATCAATTTAGTATTTGTTCCACCTGGCAGTCATAAAGCAATTTAAGCAGATATCGAACTGAATGCCACATTGGCATGAAATTATTATTAACGATGTCACGTGACTTAAAGTGACAGTGATAGTTAAGAGACATGGAGGTTTAGGGATGGCATTAACTGGTTGGCGAATGTTCTGGAGCTAATATTTAGGCTGTTTCTCCGGCAACATGTGATATTTCATTCTTTCAAAGCTACAGATATATGATATTATAAAGACGATGCATATGAAAAACAGGAAAGTGTTTAAGGGAGACAAATGCCATCTCCTATGACCACATGAATTCACTTGTATCATTTGAATACAAGCTGTGGTCCATCCTCACACTAACCAATCAATCCTAAGATTTTATGAAGTTTTTAATACTTCCACAAATAATAATAATAATAATATTTATTCGTCCAAGAGACACAGTGCATAGTAAAAATACTGGCAAGTGCATAGGATTTGTCAAGTACAAGATTTACAAAAATAGAAATTATTACAAAAATAAGAAATATTACAAAATTAGAAAATGCTACAAATTTATAAATTAGGCCTCAGGTATTCTTTTACACTATAATAACACTTTTCAATGAGCAATTCTCGAACCATTTTCTTAAACACAGGTACACGTCCTTCTCTTTTTATACATTCCGGTAGATTATTAATATTGACTTAATTACACACAATCTTCATTGGTTTACATGTGCATATATTGCCATGATTCATAGGGCAGAGAAAATTCCCTCCTTCAATATTTCAAGACAAGGAATTATAATTTTCAAAAGAGAGAAACCATATTAGCAACTACTTCGAAAACAATTTGATTATAAATAATGCAAGCTGTGAAATCAGTTGTGATCTAAAGAACTGTGGCGAGAAACGCAGCATTGGTGGTAGCACAGACTTAACCAAGGGGTACCAATGCTTTACAAATTCTCCAGCAGGTAGCAAACTGAACGGTGTTATCAACTGGACTACCTGTCTAGCTAGCATCAAAAACCTCCATATCAAAAGTTTAATTATAAATCAAGCTCCCCAAATTAGCACTTGCCATTGATTCAAGGAATTCAAACTCTCATTACCTATGTATCTCACCACAACTATTCTGGCATTTAATTTTATTTTCATAATTTAATAGCTATCAAGTTGAGAGCCATTTAGGAATGTTCTGAGTAAAGCAAGCAATACATTGCTACGTGGTATTAAGTTTGTCTTGCAGTACACTGGCTATTGGATAAGAAAAAACTTAAATATCTTACCGACTATAACAACAGAAGAGTAAAATGCCCGCATCAAATTCCTTTCAACCCTTCTTTCTTGACATTTAAGTCTAATGTTAACAATAACCAAACCATTAGAAAGAAACAGTAGAAAAGGTGACCCACTATGAGTAATGCCATTATCTGAAATTGGTCATAATGCAGTGGAAATTCTGTTGAATTTTTGAAGTGCGGTAAACCTTGCAAATCTAGACTCCTACATAATCCACACAGCCCAGACATGTAGTGTGGGTGGCTTATTAAGGGGCCATAGGAGACACCGCTGCAGTACTCTATGGCTATACTTTTCTTGGAAGTTCTCATGGATTTAGTTGAAAATGATACTTCAACAACTCATTTACATACCAGACGTAATTTTGAAAATGTGAATAAATTATTGCAGCATGAAAGATAGTTCATACAGTCAACTAAACTTCACACATATTTCAGACACAAAAGATGTATTTTAAATAGATGGCTAATTCTTTACATGCTGGATCATGACTCTACATATATGAACTTATTAATTATGGGATCTTCTGGCACAATAACTAAAGCAACTTTGTGCTATGTCATCAAACAAGCATGGCAGTGAATGAAAACATAGAAATGTATTCATCTGATAATCTTCTCATGATATTAGATGCATAGGTTTCTATAGGCAGTTTGGTATCACTTAAAACACAAATCTGAAAAGGAAGATTCAGATAAATCTATGTGCTCTTAGGTTTGAATTATATTTTCAATTAATGGAGAGACAGATTTGGATAATTATAAAAATATCAGTAAATGAAATATGAGATGCATAAAAAATCACTTGGTATAGGAATGAGTGGCAGTCACATACCAATTATGGCATGAAAAACTCCTTAAACACTTACTTACAGAGAACTTTATATCATGTAGTGGTTTGTTGTGGCAGTTTTAGGGGTGCCTTAATATTTGCAATACAAGCATGCCATAAGAGCTGATTTGGATGCTGTTGAACCAGTTACAGAAAAATTAAAAGTATCAATGACTGAATATGATATAAAGTTCTACGATATAATGCAACTAGACAGGATCAGTATTTAGAAATTGATAAAAATAGGTACATTTTACAAGCGAAGAAAAAAAACAACCGAAGAGTCTGATAAGTAATGAACCTCTCTGTTTCTTAAAATAATTCGGCAAATTTAGTGTGTACCATATTTGCAAGGAGGAACTAATACCATAAAAATTTCATTTCTTAAGTTATGAAATATCAAACTGATGCTCTGAGAATTCCTAATTAAGAAATAAAAGTGATTTTATGTAAGCACTTGAGATACATGAAACTTCAAAATCTATCATTTCCTTCAAATAATTCATTGTAAAAATATAAATAAATGCTCTCACATAGATACTCACTGGTCAACAGCTGATTAACTCTGTTCAATAGGACTAATCTGCAAAAGCCTGGCTTAACTAAAATCCAGTGGAATTCAAGAATCACCAATCAAATCATGTTGCCACATAAACCAACATCTAGTGTAATATTCTTTTTAACATTTTAGCAACATCAACAAACTATATGGATAAGTATATTTAAACAGTGGATGATAACGTTAGAGCATGCCAGAGAAATGCAGCAAATGGGTGTTGCATCATTATAACCAAATATTACAAAAGAAGCTTGTACCATTTTTATGAGATTTAACTCTCATTTATTTAAATTAAACGTAATTGATTATTTAGCATAATAAATGGCAATATATGAGATACAAACACCGAATACTGATTACCAATGTTTTGTTTGAAGTTTGATATGAATAATTACCAACTTAATTTTCTGGGAATATTGGCAATTTATTTTTCTTCTATTACCTATTTATGAAGTTTTTTTATGTTTGGGGGCTCCACATCAAGTCATAACAATTCCTCACAATTAGGCTTAAGACATGGAAAGTCTACAGAGCAAGCTGTTGAATATTTCTCAAAAAAAATACTGTGTGCTTTTGAAGATGGGCTGCAGTTATCTCTCTCATTGTTTGAGCTCTCCTCAGCATTTGATTGCATAGCTCACCAAATCCTCCTTCAAAAACTGCAATGTTATGTCACCCAGGGCTCTGAACTAAAATTCATGACTTCATATTTAAAGAACTATAAACAAATGGTACAAGTAACTGGCTGTAAGTCAAAATTTTTCTGAGTAAAAAAAGGTGGGCCCCAGGGGTCTATGTTTGGTCCTCTGTTATTCCTGCTGCTGATCAATGACTTATCAAGTAGCATACCTGCTGATTGTATCCAGAATGCTAATGACACATTTTTTTTATGATTGTGGAACCAAGACATTTTTTTGCCTTTCATTGTGTAGATGGATTATTCTCATTAAAAAAATAAATAAAATAAAGACACTACTTTTATCAATAAATGTAATAATCCTGAAAATGCATATGAAGAACTGAAAGACGTACAACAAGCTAGTGACTGGTTCTCAGCTAATAAACTATTTTTAAATTGAGAAAAAACACAATATTTTATTAGTAACCTTAGAATTGCTGGAAAAGGTCAAAGCTCTGTCAATCTCCTAGGGTTTATTTATCGACTCTATAATCTTTCCTGGGAAAGTCATGTAACTGCTATCTCCAATCAACTTTCCAAGAATCTCTTCCTAATCAGGAAACGTAAGCTTAAGCAACAAAAATATTAATCACTCAGATGTCAATGTCAATAAACCAATGTTCTAGGAACTTCAAAAGATAAGGTAGAAAAACTTTTGAATCTGGGCAACATTCATCCTAACTTGACAATTGACACAATGGCGACAGTGGGATTAAGTTCTTCCTTTGTCTCCAAATATAACTTTGTCCTATCAGCCGGTAGATCAAGGAGTAATTATTGCTTGCAGGAGGTTGCACATGCAAAAGTTTTTTAATTAAATTTTAAAAGGACTAGATAGAATAGAGGAGGGGACAGGGAGCAATAATGAAAATTTTAAAAAACTGTAATTAGAGTATGTGTACTTCAACTGCCCTGATTGTTGGAAGAAGGTGACACAATTCACTACTGAAAATGAATGGAAAAAGATGTTGTATGAAGAGATGGTTGACTTTTACTTCACAGGATTTGAACTTGTAGATAAACAGGAATTTGTACATTCTACAGGGGAAATAATTTTAACAATGAAACATCTTAAGGACTGTCTTTATGCAGATAAGGTGATCCAGAGTCAGTACTTAATGTACAGTGGAATTGAATATTCGGAATCCAAAGAGAAGCTTTGAAAGCTAAGAAATCAGGTACAATAGAGCCTGGATACTATCATATATTTTACAGATGAACCATTCAATACAGATGTACGAAGTCTTTTAAAAAATTATCGCGAATTTTGAATTTTTGCTGGTTACCTATATTTGATTTTTGATTTTTTTGTGGCATTATGTTGGTACTTCTATCTCTCACTAATGCTGCAAAGTTCGGCCATTTTGAATGTTCAGTTAATTGCTGACAGCTGTTTTGCTTGGACGTGCTTTGGCTTGTCTTCGATTTTTGCCTGTTCCAAAAAATGGATCAAAGAATCTATATCAAATTTTGTGTGAAAAACCACATTAAGTGCACGGATGCATTCCGAATGTTGACTGCGGCATATGGAGAAGCTACCTTGGACTGAAGCAACATTTATCGGAGATACAAAATGTTCTCAGAGGGCCGAGAAGTTGTGAACGATGAAGTGCGTGCCAGATGCCCAAGCATGTCAACAATAGATGAAAACATTGATGAAGTGAAGAAAATACTACTGGCCACTCGTCAAATCACCGATGGAGAAGTTACCTAAACATATCATTTGGCTCGTGCCATTTGATTTTTACCAATGATTTGGGCCTGCCACAGGTCGCCGCGAAATTCGTACCGAAGTTGCTCAATTTTGACCAAAAACAGCTACGCATTAACATTGCTAACGACTCTGTCTGCGACGACCCAAATTTGCTTCAGAGGCCATAACTGGTGACCAATCATGGGTTTATGGCTATGACGTGGAAACTAAAGCTCAATCATCCCAATAGAAGCTGCAGCATGACCCAAGACCAAAAAAGCATGCCAAGTTTGGTCGAATGTGAAAGTTTTGCTCAGAGTTTGGTTCGATTGCAGGGGCATGGTGCATCATGAGTTCTTGCCACAGGGTAGAATGGTAAATAAGGAATATTACCTGCAAGTTATGCGCGAAGCAATCCGCCACAAATGTCCGGATTTGTGGAAGAACAAAAATTGGCTCTTGTACCATGACAACGCCCCTGCTCACATATGGACGAATTTTTGCACACTTGTGGACGAATTTTTGGCCAAAAACAACACACTAATGATGGCACAGCCACCGTATTCCCCAGTGACTTTTTCTTGTTCCCGAAACTGAAGAGGCACATAAAAAGATGACGCTACACTATGATAGACGAGATAAAAACTACATCAAAGGAGCTGAACAAGATCACAAAAAATGATTTATTAAGTGCTTCGAGGGGGATCGAGATGGTGCGGGGGCTAACGTACTGGCTTTCCACCCTGAAGGCGCGGGTTCAAATCCCAGCGTTGTTGAATATTTTTCAGAGGTATCTCGATCCCTACTTGAGGTGCTATGTGGAGGGCACTTTGAGTGAGTACGCCATCCGTCGGATAGGACGCTAAACTGCGGACCCCTTGGCACCTTTCGTAAAGAGTAGGCTTTATGCCAACGCCGGGTTTCTCTCCACCCTTCATCCTTTCCTGTCCATCCCCTACGGCGCAAATGACCTTAGCTGTAGGTTGCCTCCCCTAAAAACAACTACTACTTGAAGTGCTTCGAGGATTGGAAAAAACGTTGGCACAAGTGTATAATATCTAATGGGGATTACTTTGAAGGGGACAAAATAGATATTCATGAATAAATAATTTTTGAAAACACACAAAATTCGCGATACTTTTTGAACAGACCTCGTAACACAATATTATGGTCACAGGAGGATTTCTATCTAACTCCTAAGAAAATAATTAAAATTTTCCATGTGTGGCTTTAAATCAATTACTTTTTTCCATTTTGGTTCCAATTCCACCTTTTCTGTCTTCAAATTTCCATGAAAATGTCCTCCTTTCATCTGCAAGTCAGCAAACTTCCACACACCATTATTCCTTTCTCTTGTCGAAAATATTTTCTCTCTCATACAAGCATGTCATGTAGTTTGATAAAATTAATTTCAAAATTCACAATCATTTCATAGTCAACATTTTGAGAACTCAACCATACTGTAAAAATGATAATATGAAGAAACCATTAAGTGAAACACACACATTAAAGATAAAAGTGCTTATATCACAGGAAATCCATGGTTTTAGTAGCTCATAGATTTTGAAAATATGAGATAAAAGGATTCATCAATAGAAATGGAAAGATTTGGCGATCAAAAGCAGAGATGCTCAAGCAATTAAATTTGGCAATGAAATGTTATTTTGCCAAATTGGCAGAAGCAGCACACCAGTACTCTTCATAATTTCTCCTAATAAGTTGGTCATTATTGCATATTTTCATCATTTGATGATTATTGGAATTGTTAAGATTCCAGCACATTAACCTGAACTGCACAGAATTATGATTTTATATTTCTGGTTGGAGCAATATTTCCAAAATTGAAACAAATAACACACCAACCATCAGTTGACTTTAGTTTAGCAACATATTTTACATAAATACTGAATCATGCTGCTTCATCAAGATTGAAAAGTAATACAAACACATGAAATTAAAAAGAAGCTATAAAGTTTGTGAAAAGTAGATGTGGATTCATGAAGCTTTCAAATAAAATGAAAATCCACCTTTTTTATGCGAGCACAACAGGAAATAAATTCTACGGAGTAACTATGAACACCGGTTTTTTGATAGCACATTTGTCCTGAACAACTGATACTACTTCTATTCATTATTTTATGACATGCCAGTGATCGATGGAATTAGCTCAACCCCAAAATAAGCTTTTAAATTATTTTTACCAAAGTAACTTTGAAATTTTCCCTGGTTGCCACGAAGACATGAATTTGAGGTTTTTCTATAACTTCAAATGCTCCAAAAACCAGCCTTTCATTGTTCTGGGGAATTGGTGGCCAGTCAAGATTAGATGGAAAAACCTGTCATTCCACACTGCGGGAGCTTATCTTATCTCTTTTTAAAAAACTAGTCTTGACGCACTGGCAGTAATGCAGGAAGGAAATCCTTATCATCTAATGACAACCATGAAACTAAATCACCCCAAGCAAGCTGATATTTTCCAATATGAATGGAATAATGAATAACAGAAATTTCAATATGCAACACTAATAATATTAATAATAATACATTTTATTTGCCCAGCGATCAAGTAGTTACAACTGTTTCACTTGATATAAGACACGTCAGGGGAAAGTAACAAAATACACACTGCGCATGTATTTAAATGGACACAAAAAACTTAGTAAAAATAATCTTCAGGTGTTAGGAAAAGTAGAGAAAAGTTGACTTTCATCCATAAAATGAGTGAAATCTATGAGTAGGTGCATGTGCAAACTTATAAAATAACTCAAAACTTCACAAATTTGAAGACTCAAATCAGAAAAGCTGTGAGAAAACTATTTTTGCACAAAATACACCAAGAATATAATTTTAGCAAGCATAAAGGTGGAGTTATGTAGTGTAATGATAGAGCCTGAACTATGATGAATTGCCCCCTTAGCTATTTTCCTTGGCCCAGAAGCAGATGAGTAAACATCAGAAGAATGACATCTTCCCAAGAACCTTCCGAGAGTTGTTGAGATAACAGATGATCTAGAGCTTACACACCTTTTCTGTGACAATTTCATTGGAAAAAAGTATATGATACACGGTTTATGGTGGAAAAGAAAATACTTTGTTCTTTCACAGATATTTTATTATTCACGACCTAAGTTTCAACTAACAAATTCATCATCAGGACTTTGTAAGTCGAAAACTAGGTCATGAATAATAATATATACACAGAAGAACAAAGTCTTTTCTTTTCCAATATGAATCGCTTCCACAAAGTAATGCCTCAAACCATTCATGGTTTATGGAGTATTTCCGCTGAGAAATCATGAAAAGGTGAGTTCTAATATTCATTACACACCCTGAGATATGATCTAAACAGTTTCAATGTCTAAACAAAATAATGAAAAACGTACAAAAGATATCGAAAGGAAAATATGTCATGCCAAAAAGAGAAAATTATATCATCGGAAGTATATCGATAAATGGAAACAAACTCATTTACATAAAATAAAAAAAGTCAATAAAATTCTCTTACTAGATTACAGTCCAAATGAAATGCTGTTGGCAAGTGACCAGAATTATACTGTTCAGCTGGCCTGCAATCAACAAGAAAGAATCTCACTCCTTCCAGACTATCAGAGTCATGTGTGGACTCTGCATTTGCAACCAGTTCTTCTGCTGATACTGGAAGGCATAAGGCTTGAGAAACGGTTACTGCTTCGGCATCAGTAGCCCCATGAGCATTAGAGCCAAACATGAAGTCAGCCAAATCCTAGAACAAAAAATTTTTGTCAAAAAACAATATCAGGAAATGAGACTGCTTCTGACATTTGAATAAAAATTTTCAAAATTATTTTTTAATAATGGTTCCATGCTTAAAATTAATCATTTAACAAGTAATGTCTGCAAGAACATTTGTTTAAATCACTGATAAGTTAAGAATGATTGATTCCTTAGATATTAATGCAAATCTTTGCAAATAGGCAAACCATGTAGCTGACTGAAGTATGTTCTGTAAGAGAATTAAATTATATTTTATACCGAGCACGATTACACAGAGAGAAATCAACAGAAATGTTCATAATAAACACGCATTTTCACAATTTTTTTGAATGCATGAAGGCCAATAATTATTATTTTGAGAATCTTTTTAACTTAGCAGACGTATCACTGACTATGCTGAATAAATCTCCATCAAATCAATACAAGGGAAAAAATTTTAAGTGAACAATTTCCCTCCAATCATAGATTCAAGTCTACAATAGCATTAATGATCAAGTAATAACATCAAAATAATCATTACAACTTTTGTTTAAGCTGTAGATTTTTAGCAACAAAAAACAATTTCTACTCATTAAAACCTAGGTATATAAGACTCCTAGAGAGCAATCATTAAGCTATTAATATGCTCATAGGATAGAACATGTCAAACATTATTGCATATATTTATATTTTACTTAGCGTTATTCACTAAATAAACTTAATACAAACTTGCAAAATTAGGGCATGAAATATAGCGAAACTGCAGGATTCAGGGTTAAATGGGGTATGGTATCAGACGGAGCTAATTTTATTTTGTCTGCACAAATAAATATCAATTACTAACTACAAAAAGTCAGACTTAAAGTTCATTCAATTTATACATGTAGATTTTAATCTTTTTTCATTGCAGCTGCACATAATAATCATGAATTGCAAATAGTGGTAAGCCCAATCCCAAAGTTTTATTATATTAGTTATATTTCAACATCAATTATAACGCAGGGCTGAGCTTCCAATGAAAATTTCAGCAATCTTACATCAAACGTCTAATCCAAATGTAATTTCCCGAATAGGGTGAAAAATTTTACATAAAGCCGAATAGAAAACCTTGGTTAAAATTATACACTGTACTAATGGACAAACTAAGTTATCAATGAAGTAGAAAATAAATGAATCAAAATGGTATGCAGTTTTGTAATATATTGCAGAAAGAACATAGTGTCATCATAATTAAAAATTCAATAAAGCCGTTATCAATGAATCTGATGCAGGTTACTTAGTCATTAAAAGGATTTATTTAAAATTTACTCAGGCAGGCGCAGCCAAGAAAAATGTCCATACATTTTCAATTAATCCTAGATAACATGGCAACAACAACCAGTATCTTCTACTTAACCCAATATTTTTACTGTTATTCAGAACTGATTTCATTTCATTGACTTATGTTAGATTCACTTAACAATATCTCACCTTCCTAAAAGAATTCGGGGTCTTCAGTGCATGATATTGAGCTAAGGAACAGAAGTCTGTCACGTCATCAGCAACAAGAGCACAAGGCATTGAAACCAAAGCATTTACTATACTTTCCTTGTTCTCATTTTTCATATCCATTATTTGTTCTCTGAAATATATTTAAAATAATTAATTAATCGATATGGATCACATTTTACAATAAAATAGCAATCACTACTAAAAATCTCTTTACCTGGCATTCACCATCATGACGAGGGCGAGGAAAAATACAAAAAATGGATCTGATTTCTGGAAGTACAAATCCCACATAGCAAAAATTGCATTTAGGTTGCATGTCGCAGCAAAGAGGGACTGAAACTGAAAACGAAGTCAGAACTTGTGCCGATAACTTTATGCAAAATTAAATTAAAAATTAAATAGAGAAAATTATCTTACCCAAGTCATACAATAAAGATCTGGACTAATTTTTTTGGTATCTAAAAATGAGCACAGTTGTGGATCATGATAGAGAAGAAGAAGACGGAATAAATGGAATGGAATGCCATTCTTTGTACAGCACCTATAATAAAATTCGGAATAAAACTATCAACATTTACGTCGGGTGCGCTGAAATTCATTTTCAATCACAAGTTAGGAATTATTGAATAGATACCTTGGAATGAATCGATTGATGATGGCTTGAAACAAATTGTATGTTTCAGTTCTTTGAAGCTTCAAGGCAATCAGTGGAAGAAGAATTTCTATCCATCCATTGCGCCTTTCATACTTTAACTTGGTTGATTTGCAGTAGAATGTTAATATTGACTCAAGATCGGATATCACAGATACTTTGTCTTCATCATCATTTCCAAGTTTATCTTCAAAAAAATAAAACGTTAAAGTTTTCTCAAATGGAAGCACTAATGTGTAAAAAGACAACGAATGAAAAGCAGTTGACATACCAACAAATTTTTGGCAATCTTCACGCAAAATCTTCTGCTCAGGTAGGTCAAATATATCATCGAAAACGACGGAATTATATTTTTTATCTTGAAGGTCAAAACACATTTGCCATACATCAGCTCTTAGAGAATCCGGTATCTTTTTTCCTTTCCATTTGGTGAAGATGTCTGCTGGTGAACAGTCCCCAAGAAGAGCAGTCTCAAGCTCTGAAGCCCTTTAGAAGAGTCAAATAAATAAATCAATAACTACTAAAACCAAACATTATTGGTCATATTTAATAGTAATATGAATGAGCAACGTGTCAGTTACTCGAGTAACTTTCACTGCACCTTCAACCTATGTAAACAATGACGTCTCCTAGCTACGAATATTGGTAGAAATGGGAGAGTGAATGGTAACATATGGGAAGAGTTGTATAACACCCAGCAAGTATTGTCAGAAGCGTTTATATTTTAACCGAGGTACGTAAAATTCTAGTAAAATGTACACGAAACATAAACAAACAAAAGTAACACGTCAGTGATATGATTACAACTCTTCACCGTCCTCCTGGGGCTATGTCGCGAGCATAGAGGCAAATACTGACCAATGACATATCAAATATTTTATTCCGCGATAAATCCTCCAGAAAAATGTAACTAAACCCAAAAATTAAACCTTACATAATTAGATGTAACACGGGATACAACTACTCTAAAATGGCGTAGTCAGCTGAGTTAGACACATTGGAGCTGAAATCTAACAATCTAAAACTAGCATTTACAAAAATGTTTGTAACACTCTACATTTAACTTTAGACAAAAGTAAAGTAGAGTACTTCACTATACCATAAATTTTCGTCTTCCTCTACTGCCATCTTGCCATTTTGACGCAGTACTAACTTTTTCCTCACAGATGGCGAACCCAATGAAAGAAGGAACCCGGCGCGCGCGGCGCGTGTGGAAAATCAGTGGAGTAGTGGAGGGGCAGGCCGTGAAATGTTATCCGTCATGGCGGCTACCAGCAGATCTGGTGTGGATGGTCATTCGTGGTCGAAATGGCAAATAGCATTAGTGGTGGGAGCTCCCGTTGCCATTGGTTTGGGCTACTGGTACTTGAGGAATACTGGATCTTCTTCTGACAGGCAAAAATGTCAGTTAACTGGGAAAAAGAAGACAAGTGTACAATCTGTTCAGACTACTAACAACGGAATAACACGAGGAGCGGATGACGTTCATTCCACAAATTCGTCTGTTGAAGCGGTAAAAGTATGCTCAAATATTTTTTAATACTCTTTTCATTTTTGCTTTCCTGGCTGGACTCGGAAGTAATTACTGTTCACCGTTGCCAACTAATATTTTGCTTGTGTTATTAGAGCGCTTTCGAGCAGTCCCAAGACTTTAAAAAGGAAGGGAATAGACATTTTAAAGACGGTAAATATTCGGATGCGATTAGGTGCTACAATGCAGCAATAGATGCTTGCCCAAAGGAAAAAGTGTATGATTTGTCAACTTTTTATCAAAACAGAGCAGCCGCGTACGAGCAACTGGTTAGTGCTGTTAAATTTCTGTATTTATTTTTTAAGTTAAAGACTTGATATATAAGACTTGTTCTTGGCACAAGTATGATGAATTTCGTTCATGGATAAATTTTCTTTGAACAGAAAGATTACGAATCGTCAAAGGATGATTGCACCAAAGCCCTCGAGTTAAATCCGACGTATGTGAAAGCATTACATAGGCGAGCAAAAGCTTATGAATCCACTAATGATTTGAAAAGATGTTTGGAGGATGTAACGGCAGCATGTCTGCTAGACCATTTTCAAAACCAAGCGGCAATAGCTATGGCTGATAGAGTGCTAAGAGAATTAGGTAACATTATTGCTATTAATATTCCATCACCAATTTAGAATTTTCATGTTCAACTCTGTACTTATATTCTATTCGTTTCAAATGAAAAAAATGGTCGTTTTATCATCATGTGCACCTTCGTATTTCCATTCGCTTCCTTAATGTGAATATAATGTATGCCTTCTTCCTCTCCTCAGGGCACCAGCATGCCAAGGATGCCATGGCCAAGAGAGGCCCTGTAATACCTTCAAAGCATTTCGTTAAGACCTATTTCAGTTCCTTTCATAATGATCCACTTTCCTCTTACCTCTCACAGAAAAGTGAATCAGATCCTGTCTTGAATGGAGAATCCGAATCTAAGAGGTTTGTATTGCATTTACATGTATAGCAATGGACACCTTGTTGAATTAGTCTAATTGCTCCCATCTCCAGCTTAATTTTAGGTAGTGCTGAGTATTAATAATGTTATAATCATCAGCAAATTAATTAGTAACATTTGTTCACCAACTATTATTTTTCATGTAGTTCATCTGAAACCAGTGCCTTTTAATCATAGTTTTTCCTAGCGCTGCAATTTGAAAACATTTCTCAAATTCAGTTAGGAAAATAAACCATAAAAGAAATGACCCCAGATTATGCTCATTTTGTTACACGATTAGATTTCCCCCATAGCAATGGTTTACCTTGATCAGTTATTGAATGACATATACTCACTGCAAAGCCTGTATCTTGTTGAAATAAGCCACAAAAGTAATATTCATTTTTCAACCAATACTTTTCTTCAGTGCTTAGAGTGCTGACCATTGTTGATGAATATCATCATCCCATGTGTGTCAAAACTTTCCACAAGCAATAGACAAATTTTATTGTAGACCTCTACTTTTACGTTTCAAAATAATGATCTTTTGAAAAACGTAAATAACAACGCAGGTTTTGCAGGTGCACAGTGCCAAGCAAGCCTCCCCAATGGAAGTGGTAGGGATGACTAAGGCATTAGTCATGTATGTATGTATGTGTATAAGTATGATGAGAAAAGAGATGTATGATATGCCTGAATTTTCTCCTGGGCCGTGATTCAAAACTGTGCAGCAGAAAAGCAAATCCTTGATCCTAACTGAGACTCCTTTCTCTAAACTATAAATTAATCAAAATTTCATGCAGTTTGCTCATTTAGGTCTTTGTGATCACATTAAATGTTTTAACTTTCATCACTTGTCTAAGTAATTAGTTAGAGAACCTTTCTTATCTATATAATTGCTCTTAGAGAACTTTAAAATTAACTTGTAATTTTGAGAAATGGGCATATTTTCAGCATTATCTCACTCACATTTAGTCGTTATCACCTACAATTACAACATAGTCATGGACTTAGTTTATTTAAGTCACTTCTGAAATTGGGTTGTTAATGCCTTACAATGAATTCAGTTTAGCATTGAATACTGTAATATTGAGATGATTTCATCTCACAGTTGTGGTAAATGCATGACCTTTACTTTTTAGTAGGTGTTTTACTTTAACTCTGCTCCTTTACTAATCAATAATTAATTGGTCAGGCATGAGCTTTGTTAGAGCAGTTTATTTCTACAATTAAAATAGCCGACTTTGAGAGTTCTCTATAACCAGCCAATTGTCACTAAAACCTTGATATCAATTAAATTGTTTCCCAGTGCCAAGGAGGAGTTAGTCAAACAAGTGTTTGCAGATTCCTTCACTGGCTACACCAAGTAGTTATCATTTTGCTGGACAAAATACCTGAAAAGAAGTAAAGCATTGCCTCCAAAATTCAGTGTCATTCTATTGCATTTAAAATTACTTAATTTGTGTGCAAGTGAAAGAAGAGTTGTAATTATCTTGAAATATTCTTTAAATTGCATGTTATGATATTCTTATCACAGATAAATATGTATGCTTATATCTAGAATATAGAATCAATCAATCAATTCTTCCAAATAATGAATGACCCATCTACAAGTTCACCGGGGAATGCCCAACCTGTAGTTATTTTGTTGACATTCAATTAGAGGATTCTATTAAAACTTAAACTCTAATAAGTTTTGTGCTTTAAATTTACATATCTGTATTTGTTTTGCATATATGTTGGCTGCCTCTCAAATATCATGATGGAATTTTTATAATCTCATACCATATCCAAAGCTGGAACCTCTTCTCATTACTTGAGCACTCTACCATACCTCGATTAGCTTATCTCAATCAAATTCTAGAATTAATTTCTTACAGCAAATTTCTCCCGGCAGTTTTTACTAAAGAGTACAATGAATTTCATTTGCACTGAATTTTGTTAAGTTTTATGTAGTCAAATTCTTTTCCTGTTGATAGAAGACTGGAAAATAGTTTTTGCAAATTTAGAATTGGCATTCACCTAATAGATTTTGCCAATGTTGCACTAACAGTAATTGAGGGTAAAAAAGAAACTTAACACTTCCACAATAAAGATTTAATATTTCACCATAATAGTGAAATATTAAATCTTTATTGTGGAAGTGTAAAGTTTATTTTTTACCCTCATAATGAAAGAATTCCACATAGTTTAACCTGAAACTGTTATGTTCAACAGTAATTATTTAATTTTGCATGTTCCTATGTAGCTACCTAATTATAATATTTAACTTTATTATCTAATTATAATTAGGAAGTTTTTGTCTTTTCTTGGTTATGTGTCTATTCCAATCCAACGATTGATTACCTATTACATGTTTACTTTGAATACTTATAAATTTCATGTCAATTGTACTTGAAATGACCATCCGTCTATATAATGTTTCACTTTTGCAGTGGATTTTTGATGGCAAATGAAGCCTTCCAGGCTCAAAGGTATGAAGATATCATACCAGCATGTACACAGGAAATAGATTCAGAGGAGTCAAAGCATAAATTAGAAGCCATGTCCTTAAGAGCCACATTTCTCCTTTTGAGAGGAGAATATAGTCTAGCACTTAAAGATTTGGAAAAAGTGATTGAAAATGAGGATGCTGATGCTAAGGTTGGTTTAACCCTGCATTGACACTATTTAGTTATTGAAATGTTATGGTGTAGTAAGCTTGGCTTTGTCAAATTATTTGTGCATAACTTACAAAATTTAAAACACTGGTGATGGAAAAAATAAAAACTTGTTGGTGTTATTTGTCATGTAAAAATTGTGAAGGTAAAAAAATTAAATGTTAAATTCTCAATGTATGATACACAGGTTTGCTTAATTTCTGTTGTTCTTTTTCACAGGATTAAATTCAGGCTAACCATAAGTAACTTGGTTACTAAAGAGATTATTTTTCACTTTTATTTGATTTATTTTTATCTTTCATGTGACCTAATGCGCCACTATTGTTGTTTCCTTCATTTTAAATTTAGCGCTACATGGTGGTGATTCGAAAGCCTTTATTGCCATACTTAGTAATGAAAAAACATAATGAGACCTAAAATTTGTTGCTATTCTTCTTTTACTTCATACTCGCTGAATGGGCTGTTGGCAAGAAATAAAATCATAAAAGTAGTTCCCCTTTTTTATGCATTCCTGAGTGATACACTAGATATTATGTGAATATAAGAATAATACTGTAATCTACTTCAGAGAAAAATCAGTGTATAAGTGAGTACCTTGTTAGCTTAACAGGCTAAAGCACTTGGCTTGGCATCTTGGGATCCAGGTCCAAATCCCGGTCAATGGGAATGATTGAAACACTTTGAGTTTGTTACAATGTAATGTACATTAGTGGGTGACTTGATTAGAAAGTAAGTCATGGCACCTTCTGCAGTTTCTTTGAATATGCTATTAAATGGTTGGTGAGCATTTCACAAATTTGGGAGCAAACATCTCGGTTATTAAGGAATCCACATCATTTTGACTGCATAGGAAATTTCATGTGTGATTTTATGGGACCGTGCTATCATTCTGCCATTTAAGAGTGAAGTTAGTGAGAGTTTACTAATGTTCATGTCAGTGTAAATGGGTTGATGCATAAAGCTGATTTTTAAGTCAAAAGCCCAAGGGTGACATCAATTTTAGCTGTGTGACTTGACATGCTTCTTAGTATGTCATCTTCTTCCGGCAAGTTTCACATCTGTTTCAGGGAACATCCTCAAGCTATGTTAATGTTTTCTTTTATGGACACAAATATTGTCTATAACACTTGAATTATGTAAACTTACTGAAATAATAAGTTCATTCTCACTTATTCTGTGAGAATGAACGTATTATTATAGGTTTTAATTTAATTCTCATCTACACGCTTTCATTTGCAGGCTCTCTTTTGTTTAGATGTAAAAACCCTCCTTGCTGTAGTAATATTGTTGGTTTCTTTCCCATTGCAGTAAAGGGGTTTCATATTTCAATAACATCATTGCTTGAATTGTCACTTTCAGTTAAGGGTCAATGCACTAATCAAAAGAGCATCACTCCACATGCAGATGGATAATGCTGCAAATGCAATTGAAGACTTCAATAGAGCTGCTGAGCTTGGACCAAATATCTCAGATGTGTATCATCATCGTGGCCAGGTGAGTATCATTTTTTTGTACTCGACCATTTATGGTAGAAAATTGAATGGATGCAGGATATATATGTATAATGGTACAACAATACATTTCCTTGCCTTTCCCAACAAAATACAACCAGTTATTCAGCACTACATTAAATCCCAATTCTGCATATTTCCATCCTATATGTCTATCCTATTTCTACCTCTACCTTTTGCATTACGTTCTCCCCTCTATCACAGTTATCAACATCCCATTACCCATCAAAATGCTCTGCATCCATCTTTCTTGCCTCCTTTTCATTTCTCCCAACAATCACCTCTTCATCCACCAAGCCTAGCACTTCCTGCTATGTTTTCCTCTCCATCCATTTCACCTTCTCCAGCCTCCTGTACCCCCTCATTACATAAGTCTCCAATCTAAATATATCCTCCTGCTTCAGTGACCATGTTTCCATGATGTACATAACTCTGCTCCTTATCAAAGTTGACAAACTTTCTTAATATCCTTACTCAACGTCCCCGTCATCAATTCCCTCCTCCATATGAAATATTCTTTTCCTAATGCAATTTCCAATTTAAAGGTCCAGAACGCTTCCTAAATAGGTAAACTGTTTCACCTTCTTTCGTTTCTGAACTCTTATTTCAATATTTAACTGTTCCTTATTTCTGGGAAACTGCTCAACCTGTTTTGTTTACATTTATTTTCATCCCATACCTACCATATTGACTTACTACTTTACAATGGCATATATATTTTATATGGGTTTTTTATAAATTATATACTTGGTGAGAAAAGATAAATAAGGGAAAATGAAACTTGATTACTATTAATTCAGAAGCTTTCCTTATCCTATGTTTTTTTTATGCTGGTAGAAATTTTTCACTGCAAATTATCATCTGGGGCGACATCTCCCTGTTTAAACATTTATTAAATTATAGGCAGTGGTGATAACTATTTGTTAAATAAAAAAGTGACCATCTATTAATATCACCTAAATTAGGTTAGGAATTAAGTTCCTTGATAGCATTGAATTTAAACACATTTTTAAGTAATAATCATACCTAAATATGTTATATGTTGGAGTCCCCTTTCATCTCCCTCATTCACTCCAGTTTACTGTGAGCAATCATATTGTTCTCTTCAAGTCATTTATGTCCTACCAGTATTTAAGCTGCCTCAATAATTTTGATGTAGAATGGGAAGAATGGTGACTACAGTCAAACAATTTTGGACTGAAATGATAATAAAAATAGGATTAGGATTAGCCTTATGGTTGTAAAGCAATATTTTTTTTTTCAGGTTTACTTATTGATGGACAAAGCTGCTGAGGCGCAGACAGACTTCAAGAAATCTGTAGAATTAAGTCCGGAATTTCCAATTGCGTATGTGCAGAAGTGTTATGCTGACTATCGTTATGCATGTGTAGAACAAAATATAGAGAAAGCAAAGAAGGCAATTGAAGAGTTTGAAGAAGCTATTCGTAAATTTCCTAAGTGCTCTGAATGCTGCACGTTGTATGCCCAGGTAAGGACAATTTTTTTGATCAAGAGATTTATTTGTTTTTTGCATTACTGGCAGTATCAAAATTAACAATGTATTTGCTCTTGTTTAGGTGCTAAATGAGCAACAAGAATATGAAAAGGCTGACAGTTATTACCAGAAAGGTATCGAAATTGATCCAGATAATGCTGCACTCTTGGTCCATAGAGGTAGGTGACTTAGAAATGAAGCATGATAACATTCATTGAGGTGCATTCAGATGGTCATTTTATTGTTGAATGAAATTTAAGTTCTCATCAAAGCCACTTGCCCAGAAAGGATAAGGATTTGCGGGTTCCTTTAAAGTGCCAAATGGCATTTATTATAAACCTCTTTTTTTCCTTAATCACACTATAAGCAGATGGAAGGAGTAATTAAGGGAAATCTGTAATTTCATATTGTATTCATGATAGCCAAATTTATTGAATCTTTATTTTATGTACTATATCACTAATTGAGTTAATTTTTAGAATATACATATTTTTGTGTATTCCTAAAACCGTATGGTATATTTGTGAAGTTTCTCATTGATTCATTTCTACTTTACTATACATGGGAATTATCCAAATTATTAAAGGTCTTCTGCAACTGAATTGGAAAGGTGATATCGACAAAGCAATTTACTATATCAAAAAAGCCCTTGAGATGGATGACAAGTGTGAGTTTGCCTATGAAACCTTGGGAACAATTGAAGTTCAAAGGTATTGGTATAAATTAATTATTGACTTTGTCAAAAAATTTGTTAAATATTTTAGGTCCTGATGTAATATTTATGCATTGTTTTCAGGGGAAACTTCCTGGCTGGTGCAGAGCTTTTTGACAAAGCAATTCAGCTTGTGAAGACCGATGTGGAGATGTCTCATTTATTTTCTCTGAAGGATGCGGCCAAAGCTCAAGCAGTTGTGGTTGAAAAGTACAAAATTCCATTATCTGATAAGGAGTAGCTTCAGTGAAAGTTACAAAATGTCATAAAATATTTTCATTAAACCAGCAGAATGCTTGCATGAAGTCTCGTAATCCACACTTAATTGTGGGGTGTCAAGATTGGAGCTAGAGAAATGTTTTGAATGGAAATTCACATGGTTGGTGAGAAGTGTTCATTATGGTTGTTGTTTGTAAGTATAAATTTTGAGTATTAAAAGAAGAAATGATTTTAATCAGAATTACATAAATTAATGAACCTTATGACTTCCAAGTCCAGTTTCTCAACATGTACTCTCTAATCCAGTGACATTTTGGTGTTTGTTATGTCCTTTGGTAATGGCAGTGAAAGTGGAATATTTATTTATACACATTATGTATGTTATTGTAAATATTGTAGTAGTCTTCTTAATATAAATTCCTGTTTAGAGCATTTGTTTTTGTGTGCTCTCAATAATGTTTTGATGGTGAAGACATTTCTCGGAACCTATTATGAGAATGACAGTTAAGACCATGCCAAAGGATATTTTAAAAATGTTCACGTTGCTACACTGTCAAAAGACTATTTGTCACTATCAAGCAGTGGATGTGACTTTTTAGCATGCAATAAAACATCTGCCAAATTCACGACTGACATAACTGGAAACAAGCTTTTAAAGATATGCAGTTAATTTTCTGCGTGTAAGTCCAAGGTCGTTGTATAGATAAAATGGCTCTTATGCAGAAGTTGAACTAAGTCTGCCATGATAAATATGCTTCTCATAAAGAAGGGCCTTATCACAATATGCATTGAAGATTGCATTTCTTAGCTTTGTATTTTGGCCTCAGTGACTGCCAGCTGTGTATTTGTCTTGAGTCTGTCAAGCATTATGTAAATAGAATTTTTAAATAAAATCAATTATTCAGTTATCAATTTTTTGAATTTTGGTCAGATTATGTTTACTTAACCTCAGGTAGGTGTACAAGTGAAGTCTTCGATAAGAATGGTTACAGATGGGGAAAAAATGGAATACAGAACAAGGGCTTAAAGAAATTTGCAAAACCTGGAGAAAGTGAAGTCATTTCATGGAACTTGTTCAAATACTGATGGTTCAAAATCACTGTATTAGTACCAGTTACTAGGTTATTTACAATGCTGAAATGTGCGATGTGCACCTCATGCTCAGATGTTGCAATGAAAACTCCATTATTAGTAGGTTCACAAAATCTGTATGGATATGTGGTGGATAGAATGAAAGATTATTTATAAAGCCTTGACCAAGAAAAACCATTAATAATTCTGAAAGCAGAAAGTGAAATTGAGGATGACCAATGGAGAAATTACTGAAGGGAGAGATTTTAATGCACAGTAAATTGATAAATCACAACTCAACAATGCTGTTTATAACAATAGTGCTCTAAAGTAAAACTGAACGAACATCCAAATCAATTAATAGAATGTCAATGTTATGGAAAAGGTCTTTGTGCTGCTTTACATGATTGTTTTCTATGCAAATAAGTTAAAATTTAGGGGAAAGAGAAAATAAATATGTACATTATTAGACTGGGCAATAATTAGGGGAGCGGGATGGTGCAGTGGCTAATGCACAGGCATCCCACCAAGATGGCCCGGGTTTAAATCCCAGTGGCAGCAGATATTTTTCAGTTGTATCTTGATCCCTACTTGAGGTTCTTCGTGGAGAGCACTTGGAGTGAGTACAATATCTGTCGGATGAGGCATTAAACTACAGACCCCTTGGTGCCTTTTGACAAAAGAAGGCTAATGCTGACACCGGCTGTCGGTCGCCTCCCATAAAATTACTACTACTGGGAAATAATTGGATTTCATGAGGCATTTTTGGAGTTGGCCCCTACAATCAATTAATGAATACATATAATAATGATTTTTATCTCTTACTAGTTTTGTTAATAAAAGAATCTTCTGGTGTATTTGTTAAAAATACTCAATTCTAAAATGTCTAGTTTGATTAAGTTAAAGAATCGGAAAAACCTCCAAGGATTATGAAACTTAATTTTATATGAATGGTTAATGAAATATATTTTTTTACGTGTTTATCTGGTTGTTTGTCATCATTGTTAAGCATTTAAAAGTAGCAAACTATGACACCCAAAAATTTTATTAAAATAATTACCATGCTGGGTGGACATTGTTTCAACTTCAAGGTAACATTTCTCCTTCCCTTGACTGTTCAAATAATTTAAGCCCTGCCAATATGATAGTCCTTCTAGAGACAAATGGCTCTTTTAACGAAAAAAATCCTATTTGTTAAATGTTTCACTAAAAGTTGAATTGTTTTTCTTTTCAAACTTTTCTTAATAAAGTTCTTCATAATAGAAAAATTTTAGCGTTGTCAGTATTTTTTAATGTCCCTTATTTTTTCTCTAGATGTAAGAGGTCTGTCTGGAAACTATCCAGCCATGCAATATTTTGAGATGAACAGCAAGGCCTTAGTGCAATTCGAAATACTGCCCTTGGGACCTCTCATACATCTCATAAAAATCCACATCCTTTTTTGGAATGCTCATCAGTTTCCTTGTTTCATTCTGCTTTTAAATTAATCAATATTTTATGGAAATTAAAATAGTTTCACAGGTATTCATCATCGTTCATATTATCATTGAGAATCTAAAACCATGCATCTTCAAGATTATTATAATCAGAAGTTAACAATTCCATTATACACTTCTCTTAATTTATCCCTTTAGCAAAGAGCGGTATGAAAACTGCGTCATGAGTTGGTCACTACCATCTTGGAATATTGAATTGGTCACCAACTCCTGGGGGAAGTGTGAAGAGAGTAAATATACAATAAGAGGAAAAATATATTGATACAGTCAGGCCTGGTGAAGAGGGGAACTTTCATCCCAGAAATAAAAGGTTTTACTCCAACAATGCTGCTCACAAAAAATCCTGTAATGAACTAAGTTGCCCTAATTTATCGAATGTGATTGGAGATGTAGCATGAATGAATCAATTCACATCAATAATTCTAAATGAACTTCATTGGACAGTTACGCATAATTTATTTGTCAAATGAAAGAGAAATTGTGTACATTCTCCAAAAACATGACAAAATAAGGTTTTAGTAAATAAAAAACAATGTGGACAATTATTGGAGTAATAAAGAAAACAAAGAGCATGTTTCTACTTTAGAATAGCTGAATGAAAGACTACGTAAACAAATTAAAATAAATGAGGCAAGAGGAAAAAAGAAAATTCCCTGACTGTATGATGTGCAGGGAGGCCCCTGAGACATGGATTACTGCAATCACACATACCATTTACAGTTCAAGATGAAATGGTCAGTTACATTGGATGGGATTGAGGTTCGAATTAAAGTAGGAATAGAGCTTAGTAAGACTGTTTCAAAATAATTACTTCACTAAATCAAGTAATGGCTGTGCAATTTTTCATCCAATTTCAATGATGAAAAATCCCATAACCAATAAACGTTTTTCTTTGTAAAAACCACTTCATTGACATATCAGATTTTCTATCTATAACCAATTGTTATCATTGGTAAAAGTGCTGTAAGATCCAATGGAGTTATACATTTCAGAAATTAATCACGAAATAATGTGGAGAGAAGCATCGGGAAAACCAAGTCAACTTTTTAAATGGTGGGAATAAATTACATATGAAGCAACACAGTATTAAAATGGTTATGTACACTACATATTTATAAATAATTAGGGCTCCTGGAAGAGAATTCAAAATAATTATAGCCATTTGCTTGCAGGATATGGATGCATGCTTGGTAAACTTAAGGAGTCTTTGACGAAAGAGTATTAATATGAATTGGGGTGTTGAGTTTAGAACCTAAAGGATGGAAAATATGTTGGTAGATCAGAGCTGGAGATTAAAGAAAATGATTTAGATTAGATATAGAGAGACTGGAAGCTGGTGTAAGAAATTCAAGTAAGGCATAAGAAGTGAATCGAGCATAGATTGAGTTAACAATATTTGAATTAAGAATTCCATCTTGCATTTAAAGGGAGAGAAAAGTATTTGGTACCACAATACACCATTGTCAAAAGCCAAAATAGGAATTTACATGGAAGAAAAAGGATTTGAACTGCTATCAAATAAAGTTTCAGCTGTGCCATAGTTTTCAAGGACCAACTTATGCGTAGAGTCAGTAGTTGTGGAACCCAGTATGCTGATGCCTTTGACACAAACAGTTCTTATTGAATAATTTTCCCCACTCATTACTATGATGTCTCATTCATGATCATTTGGATGGTTAATCTTTCATCTAATATGATAAAGTCCTCCAATTTCTTCACTGTGACAGCATCAGTGCTTAACGATTTGGAAATTGTGTGTGATAGATATGGTATGAGAATGTATGTAAATAAAAAAGGATGGAAAAAACTAGAACTAAATTGGAAGTTTACCTATTGCAGAAGTGCTTTGAACCAAAATGGTTTAAGTAATAGGAACATAATAAGAATAATTTGGCTTTATTCTGGTAAGATTGAGACTGTGGCAGTCCCTTCTTACATCTAACCCATGAGTGGAGTAGGATGGCACAAGGCAAAGAAGCTTTCACAGGGAGAGAATCGATAACAGAGATGTTGAGCAAGGATGTTTATAAAAGACTTGTTAGAACTTTGATATGGAGCATATTTATGCACAGAAACATGGTATTTGAAGCAGGATTATAGACATAAATTGGAGGCTTTTGAAATATGGGTGTGGAGAAGGTGAACTGGACAGAATGGAAAACAAATGAAGTGCTAGGTAAAGTGGGGGAGAAGAGGAGATTGATGGGAGAAAGGAAAACGAGATGCAAAGCATATTGATTGGCAATGGGATGCTGAAAACTGTGATATAGGGGAGTGTGTTAGCCAAATGTGGAAGGGGTAGGAATAGGATAGGGATGATGTACTGAATGGATGGAGGAAGGAAGTATATGGGGATGAAGAGGGACTTGGCTGTAGAGTAGGATGTCAGGATGTTTGGCTTGGAGAGACAAAAGAAGGGTGTGTTTATTTGGTTGTGGTGTCCATCCAAAACCTACCTTAACCAGTAGATTACGTATAATCTTTGGATTGATAAAATTTTAAAAATCTTTGTTAGACCATTATATACATCTAAATGACAACAGAAATTATTTCTTTTTCTTCTGAATAAATTACTTGTAAACAGGCCACAAAAAATGAATTAAATATGAAGAGTACTTCATAATATCGCAGGTGTGAAAGATTTGAAAGTTATCATAGCATGGGCGCACTCAAAAATACTCTTTTGGGTTTTCAATAGCTATATATTTAATCATCTCACCATAGAATCTCAATGACATCTTTTCATCTAAGACTGAAAAAAAATTACGATATTGAACACGTTCATCAAAGAATAACATATAATGCTAGGTGGCATAATTACTGAAATCATTTATTACCACCAAGGCTATTCATTTCAGACAATTCTGCAACAGAACACTCCTCCCAGTAAATATTAAGATGTCAATGATCTTATGATCAATTGTAATAGCATCTATTAAAATACTCTGATCAAAAAAGATTTAATATTTCACGACCATGTTTTCAATGCTGTGCAACATCAAAACCATGGTGGCAAAATTTTAAAATCTTTATGGTGGCAAAATAATTAAATCTTTATGGTGGAAGTGTTGTTTCTTTCTACCCTCATACTGAAGGAATTCAACAAAGTTAAACCTGAAACTGTTATGTTTACTCTCATCAAGTTGATGGCATTGATGATGGCATTGATGATCTCATCAACATGATGACCAAGAATTCCTTAAACTTGCCAATCAAAATTTAAAACAAATATTTCCAACATATTTAATACATTAAAAGTTTTGAAGCATATACAATAAGTCTCCATACATACTGAAAAAGATGTCCTTATTTACCTAACAAACCCAATTCTATGAAATGAATGAACTTATTGCATCCACAGTAGACACCAAGTCATTAAACCCATTTCCTCCACAAGGAAGCTGTTAGGCATAGCTTTTCTTAAATGACAGAGCAAAAAATTTTTTTTTACAATATAATGATTACAGAAACAGTATTACATCACACAAACAGATAACAGATTGGAACAGTAAATAAGAGAGGCCAGCTCAAAATAAACTTTAGTATTTCACCATGAATGAAAACATATCATTTATTAAATGTTACATTTAGAGGCCAGCTCAAAAGAAGACTTCAGTATGGCTGATATCACCATGACTGAAAGCATAACATTTAATAAATGTTTATTGCCTTCTTTTCAATTTCTTCAAGGGAACTATGTAAGTGAAGTGCATCTCACAAAATTAGATTATATGTTACAAAGAGAAACAACTGAGTGCAGACTTCTCAAAGCACCAATGTTTGAATCTGGAGAAAATTATTCATCAAGAATAAATAATCATAACAGCACCAAGATTTTAAATAAAAATAGGTGGGGAAACTTCAGAGATATGCAATGACCAATGTCATTTATCTTAATGCTAGAATCTTGATTTAATTTTTGTTAAGAAGTTTATCATCCCTGTAACTCTTTTAAATGTTAAAAATAATTTATAATAACTTTTTTAGGATAGTTTTAGTAATGGTCGTTTGCATCACAGATGTTTAGCAACTACATTCCTCAAAGTTGGAAATGTGGCAGCATGATAATTATGCATGTACTTTTTCAATAAATTGTTAGTTAAGAAAAAAAGAACATCATCATCTACAATCATCAAGAATGGCATATTGGGATGGACCTCACATGAAGTAGAAAGTATTTTGACTGAGAATTCACATAAATAACAGACATACAACGTTTACTGCCACAAATAATCACAAAGGTAAAATGTACAATTAGTGGCAAAAATAACAGCCTGCCACTGTTAAATATTGAGGGCAAGGAAGTGATACTACCATGGACGATATAAAATCATAAAGGTATTGCTACCATTCTAAACTGCTTACCCGACAAAGGGCATGAGACTATGAAATTAAAAAAATACATGAGGTGTTATTGGCAACAGTCTTTTGAGGGCAAGGGAGTGACACGACTAAGGGACATATGAAACCATAAAGGTACTCCTACCACTCTAAATACATATCCATTCAAGTGTACACACAATGCTACCAAATTAATAACAAAATACATGAGGTGTTATTGGCAACAGAAATAATACAATAAATTCAGCTTTCCTATTAACAAAGTGAATTAGCTTGCACTAATCAGATTTCATGCTAACAAAGCAATGAATCGAGTATTAGTATGTTATTTCACACCTACCATTTTGTATTATTTATACTGTCATAATAGTCATACCACAAGAACATTCATTTTGTCAATTCATACACACAATTTTTTATATGGCAATTAGAAGTTCTAACGTCGTGTTTGTCATCAAGATGAAGCTTATAAAGTCTCAAATTTACCAAAGAAAATAAGACAATAGCGGCAGTAACAAATGGTAAGACAGACCTACAATAAATGAATGCATTTGTGCAAATTGCCCTCAAATTTTACCAAAAATGTCATATAAAAAGCCACAATGAATATGATGAGTAGCAAGCATTAATCTCGTCATTTAACAGTGATGAATGATCATTTTCTTTTTTTTAAACTTGAACACTTCATTAACAATAAATAAGAATTGGCAGAAATTCATATCCCAAAGAACATATGGCAGCACAATCATTTTTCACGGTTTTCATGGCTACATTTACCCGTACTAATGAATACAAAGTTATAAGCAGATAAAGAGGGGATGTATGAAAATAGACATCTGGGATAGCATGTTAGGAATATAGTTGAGAGAAGGAGAAGGCTCCACAGACACTTAGGTGGATTCAATTTTTCAGAAAAAAAATATCTTAAGGAACAGCAATTCTGGAAGTAATTTTGACTCACACCCTTACTCTTATTCACAAGTGTGCAGTTAGGTTAAGCATGATCGCCATTTAAATTTCATCAAATTATAACGTCTTGGGGGAGAGTTAAGTTTTTCTGATGTCCATTTATTACTCACATGGGAAAAATATTTGCACCCAAAATAGGGTGGTATGAACAATCATGGGAATGTCAGGATCCACTTAAAAGTATTAAACTCAAGTGTCCACCACATTTGATTACTTTGTCAAAATACTTTTAAAATACAAACCCAAAATGATAGATGAGCAGGACTATCGTTTGGGAAATTGAGACTTTAAAGGGAGAATAAAGAGAGAAGACTTATTGAGAAATGAACATACATACGCACACCAGCTGAAAAAGTACTTTTTGGAATTTATACCTGTCGATTGGTAAACATGTCATGATATATTACGCATACACACATATTTTTATAACATTTTTTTATCCTTGCATTTTTCATTTTTTTGTTACCAGAAAGGAACATTTTTTTGCATTTTCTTTTACTATTGACTTAATTCATTCCTCATCGGACATCTGTGATATTTGTCTTGGATCCAAAGATTCGAACCAATTGCTCCTCATAGTCGCCGATGTTACGTTTCATTATCTGCATACATGGGCCTAGCAGGCGTTCAAATGCTTCCACATCTAGAACTGAAACAAAAATTGATACACATTTATTAAAGACTAATCACCTAGATAAGATAAATACAGACCATTTCATCCAAAATTGAAACAAAACAAGCAACAATAATCCTAGTGAAACAATGAATTTATTAAACCACAAATTAAAGAAGAACTTGGTGAGAGGTTCAAATTACATAAAAATTATCATACCTGACAGCATTTAAGACAACTTTTTTTCCCAAATTAAGGTTAAAAAATCACCTATATTATGTATGAACTGGGGATGCAGTAGTTTCGGGGTAGAATGTTGGACTACAGACCAGAGGGCCTGGGTTCAATTCCTGGGCATGCCTCTAAGGGAACCCTCGGATCCAACCTAGCTATGTGATTTTTTGTGCACCAGATCTTCCTGGGAAACCATATCTGGCACAAGGAAAGGAATTGTCCTGCATACCCTGATGTGTGAATTTTATATCCCACTAGGCTTACTATAGGGTTAACTCTATCGACACCTAGCAAACAGACCTTTGGATTGATTGCTGTGTTTATGGTGTTTTTTACAAGAGAGGATTTGAACTCAATGGGTTATGGTCCAACACTGAATGTTATTTTTACCCCAGATGGTTGGTGCTACCTACTTAGGCCCCATTATATTTAGGTAAATATATTTGCTTATCTTTACTTATTATTCAATTGAATAATATTGCCATTTGGATTGTTATTTATCAAAATCAGTATTTCAACCCTGGGATTGGTTTACTACAGCCCTCCATTCTATTCTATTTTATGTCACTTCCCTCAATCCTTGATACCTTCTCTGTTTTACATCCTTCTTAATTTGCCCTATGTACATGTCTCTTACTCTTCCCTGTGGAATCTTCCATTCTATTTTTCCTTCTAATATATTCCTTATCAATCCATTGCGCATCAAAGCATCTCCAATCCATCTATTTCTTCTTTGCTGTAGAGCATTCCTATCCTCTTCTGCTCTTCTATATACTTCCTCGTTCCTTACTTTGTCTGTCCATTCAATCTTCAGCATTCTCCTCCAGCACCACATTTCAAAGGCTTCTATTCTTCATTGGTCCACTTTTCTAATGTTCAAAGTCTTGGAACCATAGTGCCATGATTCACGCGAAAGTCTTGACAAATTGCTTCCTTTTTTCCAGCCATAGGTTTTTCGAACATAGTAATTGCCTTTTCTTCATGAATGCGTTCTCAGCTTGGGCTACTCTTCGCTTGAAATTGGTCAAACTTCTTCCACTCCATGTTATGCTGCTGCCAAGGTAGATGAAGGATTCCACTTGCTCTAATTTCACCCCTCGAATTGTAATAATACCGGCATTCAGCTTCTTTCTTCCAAACACAAGGATTTTAGTTTTTTTGTTGATGTTCATATTATAATCCCCCATACTTGGTCCATAGCACTTAGAGCTGCTTGCAGGCTTTCTCTGGTTCCCGCCACTGCTGCGATGTCATCTACAAACTGGAGGGAATTGATTTCTTCTCCATTTACCTTGACTCCTTTGATACCCTTTCTTCCATTGCCTCTTTCAGGTATACCTTGAATATTGCTGGCGAGAGGTTGCATCCTTGTCTTACTTCTTTGTTTATTTTGGCTTCTATTGTTCTTCCATTTTTCATTTGCATTGTTTTAACCTGATTCTTGCCGAGGTTATGGATAATTCTTCTGCTGTTGTAGTCCAATCCAAGGGCTTCTAATATCTTGAACATCATTATTATTTGATGTTATTATTAAGCTCATCGTTTTTATATGACATGGATACTGTTTTGCTTACTTCAGATATATGGAAAAAGGTAAAAGCTAGATGTGGAATGAACCTGACCACATTTTCTCGGAACTGATCATAATAAAACAGCATGTGCTCTTCTTACTGAGTGAAATGATTTATTTTCAAAAGATTATCCTATCAAATAACCCATGTTTTCCCATGGATGTTGTATGTGCCCTACCGCCTAGGGTGCATCTTATATGCTGTCAAATATGGTATGTTTCAACGGAATGGCAAACTTGGCCTACAGTTTGAATGCGTATTTCTCCAAAGCATTGCATTTTAATATCAATAACTATCATTTTTGGGGTACTCCTGCCGTGAGTGATTTCAAAATAATATTTTTTTGCTTGGTGTGCTAAGTGTAAATACAATGGTGATAATCAGTACATTTAGTCATTTATAACCAATCATTATTCTAATAAATTATTTGAATTTACGAAATCTGAATTTCTAGGAGCAAGGTTTACCTTATCAATGGAAAGGAAACATTGATGCACATATCTGTATTCTGGATACCACGAGTTATGAATCATTGGCAAGATTTTGCCCAAGCTCACTCTCATGGAACAATGCATGTAACCAGATCTATTACAATTCAGATCTTAATGATATAGTATTATGCCTGCAAAAATTTCTGACACTAGGAGAAATTAGGGCCTGAGCTGCTACTGACTGCACCAAAATAACATACCAATCGACTAAGTGAGCTCTGTGATTCAGAGAACAAGAGTTGGTAAATAAAGTGGGAACTGTGATTAAAAGAATTCCTCTAGCAAAAGCATGCCAACCAAAGTATGTTTGAAGGAAGTCTGTTGCAATATAACAGAAAAGCAGAGCCTCGAAATAATTAGCAAGCAGAGATTCAACCTAAATAAACAAGTACCCACATTGCAATGCCCTTACTGTTACTGAAACTGATTTCCTGGTTGTATATTCAGGATAAGCAGAAATCATTTTGTTTACCAGAATTCAAAATGCTGCACAGAAATAAAGAAACATTGAAAACGAGGCAATTTTTTCTACAGGTGAATTAACCAGTTTCCTAGAAAATACATATTAATGACAATGCCTAATGACTCACTTCACACAAGATATAAGGTATCTATTTTATACTCATACTTCAAAATGATCATGAATTCAGGGCTCAAATCTTTTCTCTGAATAAAGCTCATTTTATTTCTAGATTTAAATAAAAGGCAAATTCCTTATTCATTGACCTCATCAGGAGTAATACAGTTTCATACTTGGATGATACTCAATACAAGAAAATTAAGAAGCATGGAAATGGTACACTGTAAGCTACAACAATGTTACCTCCAATGCCATTGTTTTCCTGTAATGACATCGGCTTCTCCACTAAGCAAAGCATGACAAAAAAACTGCTAAATCGATGCAAGTCCATGGAAATACAACAGAAATAATTACTTTACAATCTTTGATTATGATGAAATTTGGTATCTTGATAGTGCCAGCCAGCCAACCAGAAGGCTTTAAAAGTTTTCCTATTTATTTACTTCAAGAGGGATTTTTGCTTTTGAAGTTAAATTGCTTATTGACTGTCCAAAATTAAACATTATAATTGCTATTTTTTGTATACTTGGGCATAAAATTTAACAAGGGCTTTGAGTACGAGGTTAATTTGTTCCTATGACAGTAATGCACATGCTGCATAAAAGGAGAAAATAGGGACTATGGCAACGGATATTCTAAATACTATAACAAGCTAAAATTTCCTCAAAGTTAGTACACATAGACAAAGTTGTTTCCTTTGGCCTATAAATGATCCATGCAGGGCAGGTTTTAAAAACAGACACACACTAAATCAGGAAGTCCCTTTAAAGTACAAATGCTCTCATCTTCTTCATCAAAGGAGCCCAAGAGCTAAGGGTCTTGTACTTATTATTCATAAACCAATTTTCAATGCTGTTGGAATATCGGCCTAAACAGGCATATAGATGACAGATCAATTACTTTATCTATGGTAGACGTGAGTAGACTTAAGGGCAAGTTTTCTCAGTAGGATTGAAACACCTTGTAGTAGGGAAAATGGAGATATGGATGTCAGATAGGGGAAGGAGAAGAAAATAGGGGAAGGAAATTGAGGTGAGAGAGAAGGGTCAATTTAGGGAGGTGGGGTAGCTAGTTTTTTTTCCATTGCTACTCGTAGTTTCGTGAGAAGTTCTGGTACCTGAAAATAATGTACGGCTTTGCATGTTGCTATGAGTAAACAGAGGGCCTCATTTGGATTTGAACTATGATTGTCTGGTTACAAGCCAAATACTCTTAAAATGATCTATTGGTTAAATAAAAAATTTTAAAATACTTACATGCTAGTTTGATATTCCCACAAGCATAAGCACTGGCTGCCCTGGGTTTGTGAGTGACCAGAGCTAACTCCCCAAAGTATCCTCCCTTTTCAATTCTGCTAATCTGAAAAATAGACCATACAATTTACAAATACAAAACAACATTGAACTAAAAATGCACATAAATGAAATCTCAGAAATCAAAATGAATGATGAAGAGCTAGAAAGTTTTATTGTTTCGGACTTCCAACTAACAATCAACTCAGTTTAAATTACAAACAGCCTTTAACAATCTAAGCTATAACATTTAACTGACAACTGCCTCCAGCTTCCCTCTTAATGCCATCATTCTAATCAGAAGACAGAGAGAGAGAGACAAAGTTACCTTCCCCAACAGGAAGACAAAGCCACTCACTAATTAGATGGCAGAGGAATAAAATTAAATATTCCCCACAGTGACAAAAATCACAAATACAAAGGACCTGAGGAAAAATTAAATGTTAGGACACTATACACAATTATCTAGAGAAAAAAATGCTTAGGATCACAACTTAATCTAAATCAGCAGCCATTGCCTTAAACTGAAAATCTGAATAC
Source organism: Hetaerina americana (assembly GCF_022747635.1). Lineage (NCBI taxonomy): Eukaryota > Metazoa > Arthropoda > Insecta > Odonata > Calopterygidae > Hetaerina > Hetaerina americana. The sequence goes on along the minus strand of NW_027286070.1, from coordinate 20,278,366 downwards.
AACTTTTTACAATGGAGGTTCAATTAGAGCAAGGCGTGCATTGGAGAATATATTATTATCCTCTCAAGCACATCTCAAAATGACAGTAATGAAATTAAGTAGAGGATTATTGATCTAAAACTATAGCTGCAAAAAAAATTCAAACCACAAAGTATAATTGGCAGCCTGCAACGCATCATGTAATTAACATCATAAACCTTTCATGCACAGGCAGCCTGTAGTCATCCAAAAACAATACTACGGTAACTTATGGTTATGAAGTAACAACACTATATTAAAAAAGTCACTTGTAGAAGATACCAACTCATGGAATTTCATATTGGCGTTAAGAGAAATGCCCACCAAAAGAGAAAATGCAGTATTATTTACTAGCAGCAGTCTATTGTGTTATCGTACATTTTTGAAGGACCCTAGCATTACACTCTTCTTCAATCCGCATTAACTAACATGACACAAAATACAATTCCACCCTATACTACATATTACCTAAAATTATTATAATTCCTTTTCTTTTTACCTCCCTACCTCAAGTCCTCAAATTTCTCTCCTCTATTAAAGTCATCAGAATCAAATTGTCTCTCTACATCACCTGCACCCACTTGGTCTGCCTTCTTCATATTCCTCAGAAAAACCTTCTCTCGTCCACTACCAATGTTTCCTTTTCCATCCATTTTATTTCTTCCATTCTTCTCCATACCCCGGTGACATACCATTTTGGTTGATGACAGGGTAGTTTTACATAGATGCAGATCTCAAAAGCCTCCAATCTATGCTTATACTTTAGCCTCAATGAACAAGTTTACAAGCCACACAAAACTATCATCATATTCAAGTTTCAACTAGTTTTTTTCTTTATATATCTTTACGTCAAGGTGCCAATCATCACATTCTTATCTCTTAATAAATTCTTCTTTACCTAATGCAATTCTTATATTACTGTCGCAATCATTCTGCCCATTTTCCTACAAAACACTTTCTAAATAGGTGAACTGTACTACATGTTCAAGTTCATGTTCCCTTAATTTTAGGTTTACCTTAAGTCTTCTTATTTCCGGAGTACCTGAATACCTTCATTTTCATATGATTCATTCTCATCTTATATTACACTGATTCTTCAATGTAATGATTACTTAGCACAATGTGACCTTCTGGTGGCGTAGCTACATTAGGCTTTATAAATTTACAAATCGAACTGATTGGTAGAGTTCCCCACCTAATGTCATTATTACATACAGCCTTTCCCATTCCTTTCACAATTGTACAATTTCCCCAGCATAAATATTGAACAGAGCAGGTATTAGTAGACATAATTGTCCTAATTTCCTGCCTAACACTGTCCATTCTAACTCTGCAATTTCTATCTGCACTTGTGCACCCTCATACATTTACAAGGTCCACTCAAGCCATTCATCCCTATCTTCTGCAAATTGTTCATTAAATTTGTAGTTTACTCAGTTGAATGCCTTCTCAAAATCTACGAAAGATATAAATATATATATATCTTAGCAAACATTGCATACACCAGATAAAGATTTGGATCCAAAAACCATTACAAAATTTCAAAAACATCTTGGATATTGATATTTCCATCAGCAAGTAACACTCATTACAAGGATTTTGGTTTGAGCAAAAATGCTTAACTCTCTCAATATGCATAGGAGTATGTCATATCAGGATAATACTGAGCACTGAGACCAATAGAACCTTCACACTTCCTCCCCCTCCATTCAGTATTAATTTAAATTCTCCACTACAATAATTTATATCAATGAAAGAAACTAGGCACATAAATAATCATAGAATACAAACAACACAAATTTCTCTTTTAGAGCATTGAAAATCCAGATTATCATGATGGACTGTGCGCACGTAATGTAAATTAACACTTTGCAGACCATTTTATACATTATTCCAGTTCTTAAAGAGCCACAGTCAACAACACTTAACAATTATGTTACCTCAACTTCTTCCTTATTATCATTGCTGATTGTGATGCACACTTTCCCTTCTTTCACAAAGTACATCCCATCTGCTGAGTCTCCCTGAACAATTATACGCTCTCCATCCATGAATGAACGAGGGACAAGAGCATCTGCAAGGTTCATTCGCTCATAGGGCTTTAGAAAAGAGAAACAACATAAATTAGCAATAAGAACTTTTCAAATAACAAAAAAAAGATATTTTAACACTGAATTAGGTTTCCAGGGTTTAATATTAATGTAATAATTTTGGCAGTCATCAGTTTTCAGAAACTCTCCACCCAAAGGAGGTACCACCACTCATAATTTTAAGAAAACTTTTAATATGAGGGATGCTCAAAAAGTAAGAGTACTGAATTTTTCTGACAAATACTGCATAACAGGAATAACAAATATAACAAAGCAAGAAATAAGAAGCATGACATCACATTGTACCAGCCTAACAAATAATAAGTCGTCATTCCAAGAAAATTCAATACATAATTTCCACATGAGCTTACCTCAAGAGTCTTAAGCATTGGTACACTCTCAATTAGTGACTCATACATTCGCCTTTTACGGAAGGCACTCTTCAGCAAAATACGACGGAAGGTCAACCGGTCCATCGCCCACAGAGACCCATCCTCAGCGGCTTGAATGGTAGCAGCACGGGGCATGTTGTACATAAGTGCAAGCTCTCCAAAACTTCCACAGCCTTCATATTTGTGCACTTGTCTAGGGGCTTTCTCCCCCGGTAATTCAACAAAAGTGATGTACACCCCACTATTAGAGAAAAATAGATATCATTATTAGGACTATCAAGAGACGTATACAATTAATTTATAATGCAACCTTGAGGAAGGAAATTTATCCTAGACAAGAAAAAGTCCTACAAAAGAGAGTTATCATATTCCAATTGATGATATTATTGTTTCAGCACAGCGATCTAGAAAGTACATACATTCATAGTCCAAAAATTATTGCTGCATAAATAACTCTTTTTAGCAAATCCAGAAAATTTGGGCAATAGAGAGACATTTAAATATATGAGTCACTTGAATAAATTAATCTGATTTTCCATGATTTAAATTCCTTAAAAAATCTGGACGAGATTATGATGTATTTTATCATGTAAAAAGTGAAGTGAACTATAAGTTCATGCTTGTACAGGGTGTGGCAGGACAAAATTCAACTTGTAATTCTCACAATTTTATACTACGGATCTCGCTATTGGCACCAAAATAAGTTTGACGTACGTGCTGATCAGTCGTAACCTCAAAATGGTCACAATGCTGAGAACAAGTGCAGAGTATAACCAAAGAGCTGCAATTATTGAAAGTGTACACATTGGTCAGTCAGCAACAGAAATTATTTGGTTCTCAAATTTTCATAAATGTTCGAATTTTATTCAGTTGGGTACCCCAGATCAGCAGTTTAAGATGCCTCACCAAGTATAATGAGTTGGAAAAGTCTGACAATGGCTTTACAACACCAGCGAGGAAAACTCACTCAAGGGATGATGCTCAAAAGGGTCACTAATAAGTCCAGACATCCAAACGTTGCATCATTGACAGCCATTATTGAAACAATATTCATCAATATGGGCCATAAAGCATTAAAACGGGCCTGATAATGCTTCACACCAAGAATTGAGGCTATCATTCAAGCAAGCGAGGGATAAATTGAATAAATACGATATTTATAATCATACAAACAATTTAGCACAAAAACTGTTGCAAACACTTTTTGTGCTAAATTACCGATTACAGAACAACAGAACTCTGTAAGCATTAATTCTTTGCCATTTTCATGAAAACCGAGCTGACATCTCTACCATCTATTCTACTTTCTGGTTTTTCACAGAATATCAAAGACTACTTTCCAGTCCTTATTGGTCAAGGTACACACATACACATTGATGGTAGTGTTGGTATAGGAAATTAATGTGTTTGATATTCCATTTTAAACCTTGTATATGAATAGAACAGCTTTCCAAACATTAGAATTGGTTTCTGTTCCAACACTGTTTATGCTACTGATCCTACAGATCCAATGGTCGAAGAGTACTTTTGGTCCCCACTAGCCCTGTTTGGTTAAGGATTGGTCGGTCTTTTCCATTCCAGGGGCAAGGAGACATTAATTCATCATACTCCATTGAAAAAATTTTCATTTATTTTCTTACATTATTTCATTGAAGAATTCACCATTGGTTTTATTCTTGGGTAGGGTTTATGCTATGGTAACATTTCAACCGCCATTAACTGCAGTGACCATGTGTTCCGTGATCACAACTAAAAATTACAAAAGAAAACTAACACCATTTATTCTGAAGCTAATCTGCCATTAATATTTGAAAGTTTTAAAACGGTTAATTACTTAAATTAATGTAAATATATCAAATAAGCAAATTAATATATATATATTATATATATATATATATATATATATATATATATATATATATATATATATATATATATATATATATATATATATATCAAATAGCAAAGTGAGCATTTCCATTACTTCACAAGTTTGAGATCAATTACACAGATAATTGTTGTGATGTAATTAGAATATTATTTCATATTTAACTGAAATCTATTCTAATTTGGGGGGACTAATGATTCAAATGGATTCTCACCGATGATCAAAGAAAAGGAGGGGAAATATTCCATGCCAGTTATATTCCCATTGCCCCAACTAGACTGGATTTCATCTAATCTGCACCACTTCTGACCCCATATAGTCTTGATTAGCAAGGGTTAACAGATCTTACCTTTCTATTACATAGAAGTTGTCCCCATCATCTCCTTGCTTGATGACATACTCCCCAGGCTTGACCTTCCTCTCAAACATTGCATCCAAAACCTCCTGCATTTGTTCCTAGAGCAAGATAAAAAATAGTCAGCATTAATAAAAACCCAAATTTAAATGTACTAGCAAGGTAATTAATTCACATTCATTCACAACCAAGCAAACACACCGGTTAATTAAAGTTTGCTTTCAACTTAATATAGCAAGCCTTAATCAAACATACACAATTTTCCATTCCTACATTTGCAAATTATTTACATCACAACATAACTAGCTCACTTGTCTAAGAACTCATTAGTAATTAAAATATGCAGAGCACATTTTTTCAAAAATCAAGAAGCTCCCTCTTGGCTAATGCTAACAGTGGGTGATATTTCAAGCTGCTACTTATGGTAGCATTAAACTCCCCAACTGTTTCGCTAACACCAGAGGGAGGCATTTATGGAAACTGACATTCACACCATAGATGCAAGATGAGTGGCGCACTTAATTATAGATTTTAGACCACACCTTGGCAACTAGTGTTGTGGTTTAGGGTGGACACAATTCATCCACATCCACAAAGGCTCTTTCTAACTCTTAGCTCTCAAAATGGTCGAAAATTCAATAGTTTAATATTTATTAAAAATTCATAGCGTTAATTTTCTTTTCTGATTGGCTTGTGCACATCCCTTGGTCCACCATTGGCCATTTTCTTTAACTATACTCTCTACCTTTTAGTTTTGATGTTGTATCATTTTCTCAATAGCTTCCAAGTCCGTTGAACAATTATTTCAGCAGGTTTACGTATTTTTTTAACCATGAAATTACAGAGGGCTTTAACACCTTGAACATACGTATTTACCTATATACACTTGGTCAAATAAAATTGTCAAAAAACATTGTAAAATATATTGGCAACTTTAAGATACCTCCTCATGTTGTAATATTAAAAACATATACAGTAGTTATAGATAAGAGGGAGTCAAATTTAGTGAAGCAGCACTTTCTCCATCTTTGTCACATGCTTGTAACGGCTAATAGGGGCAATCGATCTACATCCATGTCTATAATTTTGCTATTGATAACGCAGCATTGTTTTTTTTCCAGTGGGCCAAAGTTCCCTGCGACAAGTTTGATTAGGATCCCTCTCAACTTTCGCAATCTAGGTACCTGCTATTTCATCAGTTTGTGGCTCTATTTAAGCAGATGAAAAATTTACTTCATTACTGTGGTAGCAGTGTTAACACAAAGGAGTCAATGGTACTCAACAGACGAAGGCCCTCTTTAACAATGAAGGAAGGCTTTCTTTGTGTGGACTTCCTTTGAAAAGGGGAGCCTTAAAACTCTTAAACAAAAATTCTTTTTCAATTCTCACCTATGCCCTAGTAAAGGTTCCCTTCATAGGAATGGTTTTGGGTATGGGTCTGAGCCTTATGGAGCACTTAAGCAGGAATTTCATTCCTTTCATCAAAAAATCTCTTAACCAGTTGATAGCGGAGCACGATAAGCCAGAAGGGGCAAAATATATAAAGAGGGTTCGATTGTTAACATTATAGAAAGTGTTACCCAAATAGTAGGACATTCCAAATGCATCTACCATTCAGTCAAGTCCATTTATTATAGGTTCAACAACTTTGTAAATAGCACCTTCAGTGCCATTCTCCTTAGTAAACCCAAATTGTAAGGATAATATAATAAAGTTTAACCACCAATGAAAGATAGGAATTAGTGATATATGCCGTTTCGAATAACTTGGGAAAATAGAAAGAAAAGGGGTAGGTCTAAAATGACCTAGATCAAGTTAATTACCAGTTCTGTTATAGGTTGGGACTTCAGCGTGCTAGAGAAAAAATCAGAGACATGGGTTTCATTAATGAAATGAACCAGAGGGTGAAGAATATATAATTTGACATTTTTCACAACTGAAATAGGAATGCCATAAAATAGAGCTGAATCTTTCAAGCTGACTTTTCGCAATATTTGCAGAATTTGATCAAGATCTGTAGGAATAGGAAAACTGAATTTTCAATATAACAGTGTTTACATTGATCAAGGTTCACAGGTTCATGTTCACTCACAAGAAGTACAATCTGATCATATTAATATTGAAGGCCTTGAATATTTATGTCCATTTAATTAGCATTTGAGTGTTGATCTGTGACTAGTCAGGAGTCATAGTTGGAGCCATAACACACATCAAGGGAAACTTCTTGAATACCAAGGTATTTGTCATCAATCTTTAGAACTGGCTCATTCTGGATATCAGGCCACATTGTGGAGAACTGCACTGGCAATGATGACCTGCTGGGCAGTTGTTAGCTTTGTCCTGAGCTTCACTAAGACATTGAAACTTATGCTTCCACATTTAAATCAGAAAATTCGTAATTCCAGACATACCTAACCAAAACAAAACCTAGGTTTTGACATAGAACATCATCAGGTGGTTCTCACTGAAGCAAACTTTGTATAATTACCTTCAGAGTGGAGGAGCAGGGGAGATGGCCAGAATAGGAGAAGGAAGGGTGGAGGTGTAAACAAGGTTAAAATATAGTTGGAAAGGGAGGCACAGATTTTGGTGTCAATCGTAGGCTGTTAATGAGGGTTTCTTTGGGAGGGGAATACCCCTTGTGGGGAGCACTGGACATGAAAGGGTGGTGCATCTAGGAAAGAGGGATAGAAAATTCATTACCAAGTTAATCCTTGCAAGAGACACATTTTTAAAATTTTTGATTGCTCCAAAGCAACAAGGCAATGGCCTTTATCCCAAAGTCACTTTTGTGATCACATTTGACAATGTGCTTCGCATAGAGGGATTTCAAGTGCTTCCCACAAGGGGTATGTCCCTCCTAACAAACCCTCATCAAGAGCCAAAAATTGACGCATATATCTGTAATTCCGTTTTCCTCCCATCATCATTTTAACCTTTTCTACCCCCTCTCCCCACCCTGAAGGTATATGTACAAATTTGGTCTCTGTTGTGCCACCTCACGTTGACATCCAACATCAAAGTCTAGGTTGAGTTTTAATAAAATGAGTGCGGAATTACTAAGTTACTTATTTAAATATGTTGAGTAAATGCCATGAAATTATGCCAGAGACAGCAAATTTCTGCTTCCATATTCCAAAAACACTTTCAATGATAGTCCTGGTCTTGATGTTCAAAGAGTTGTACCTAAAAGAACAGTCATACTATCATTAATACCATTGTAACTACAGCAAATTTAATTCATCTAAATTAAGGATTCAACAGAATAGAATAATTCAATTTTTTTAATCCCCTATTATGTTATGCAGCAGATAGTATTATTTACTTAAGTGTCAACTAGAATTCCAAAAGAGTATTTCAAAATACATACCATCCTCTATCTTAGTTTCTTCATATTTCACTTTGAACTCACCGCCTTTCAGAACCAGTCATAAGATTTCTGATTGGTGGATATGTATATGGGAATAGTGGATAACCACTATCTCCCAGAAGCAATCCTTTAATTTTCCACCTTTGCTCGATGTCCATAATTTCCATGGATTCACGGTGGCCCAACCACCACCTGAAATCATTAATTTTGGTAACAGCCAAGAAACAAAAATACAAAAATGTCAATATGAAGGTAAAGGCATTTGTAAGTTGAAAAAAAAGGATTATTTTAAATTAAAAATTGTACTTTATTATAGAGCTATTCTATGAACCTACCAGGTGATAGTTTGGTAATTGCAAAAACATGCCACTTGTAAAACAGTGAAAACCTTATTACAATTTTACTACACAACATGAAATGTCTACATACTAATGAACAATTCCCAACTGATTACATTTGAAATGGCATAATAAGGATGCAATTTCTTCCCTGATTTTATTGAACTATATAATCAAAAGCTTCAATTTTACGGCCTAAATTTTATGGTTTTAATTTAATGAATAAATACTCATCACAAGTAAAAAATGTATTTTTTCAATAAAATAATATGAAACTTATTTAGTTAGCCAAAATGCTAATTATTTTTAAGCCATGAATATGGGAAAGCATAGCCAAAGCACCTCATGTACATAACAGTACAAGTACTGATGGGTACATGCATACTATCATCCTAATAACCAAATTTTAAAATTAATACAGTTAAGCTAATAAATTCCAAATAAAATGAAAAGTGCTGCTATACTAACCAATGAGGGATCAGCCACAAGTGATAACATGAGGAATATCTACTGCTTCACTGGCTACAAATTCAAATGCACGGCAATGTTAAATATAGGAAATTATTGAGCCACTGTTGTTTCAAATTTTGAGTTAGTATCAATTAAAATGAATTATTTATAAAGTCGAACAGATTTAGCGTGCTGTCATATATGTTGATCATTCACCTTGGATTGGCACATAACTTGTTAAGTGAAGCAAAAATTCAAAATAATTATCATAACTACTGGAATAAATTCATACATTACTGGACATTGATGAAGAACCATCCCTTACTCTTACTGTACAACCACACATGGTCAACCAATCAACCCTGTTTCTAGTTTATCCTCTTCAGGTTTGCTTGCATTGCCTGAAAATTATGAAGTAGATATTTGCTTGCAACTACTTTTTCAGTCACCAACCTTTAAGATGTGGGAGACAGTTATCAGCAGCAAAGTCAGCAAGTTGGCGCATTTTATCTGTTAAGAGTGAAAAAGATTACATTGTAAAAAAACTCACAATGGGGAGGTTTTATAATATTCTATTCAATTTGCAACACATGTTTGTCAAGGAATCAAGAACTAAAATACCAAAAAATACATTATGGCTATACATGCCGCCATTGAGTAAATGTTACCAACTAAAAACCAAGCCCAAATATAAAACAGTATTCACAGAGAATACAAAAAATGCCATGGATAAAACTTAAACAGTATTGCCTTATGTTAGAATCTTTTAACTACAGTGAAAAGAATTTCAATGGTCTCTGAAAATTGTTTTTTTTACTCATTTCCACAGCAGTATTATCATGAAAAACTTTTATCAATGAGAGTGCAAGAAACAACACTTCATTTATGACAAAAGTAACTTACCTGAAAGCTGAGGGGAGCAAAGAATTTCAGGACAGCTGAAAGTTTCATCAGGGGTGGAATTGGCGAACTTCGATTGTTGACATTTGCCAGAGGATGCATGGGTAAAATAATTTCCGCCAGTGTCTTCTTCGAAGAACGAAATCTTTTGAAGAAACCACTGTCCAAATAACACTCAATAGGGTTTTGCGCAACCCTTATACATCGAGGAATCATATATTGTATGGATCATCAAATATCCAATAGATGAATTCATCATTAAAGTCACAAATGATCATTATCTACCATTTTTTATAATATATCCAAAGGAAAAGGAATCTGTAAACAAAGGTCAGCCCAGAGCTTACTGTGATTTAGCAGCTAAACAAAGGAAGCCAGCCATGAGAGGCAAAGAAGGCTTTTTCCACTAATAGCAGGAAGGATGGCTTGTCCAGAGGTTTTGGCATGATCACAGCAAACGAAGGTGAAGTCAACTTTCAATATGCGACCCTATGTGGTATGAGCCTCAATATTAAGTCCCATACTATTTCTCTTATACACAAATCACCTTCCATCACTTTATAGTTTGGGTGATTTTACAATAAATGCAGAAAAAACAAATCTAAATTTATGTCACAATAACAATGAAAATATTTATCCTCCTTCAATATGACACTGATTCAATAGTTTCCCCAGGTATTCCACAAACAATGTACGGTGGAACCTCACTTAATGAGCATAATATGTTCCAGAATCTTACTTATAATGTGAACCACTCCCTAAGCAAAACGATTTTTGCAGTGAAGGCTTCTGCGAAGTGTGGCAAATGAGGATTCAAATCTTCTGGGATTCCTCCCATGTTAATTACCTGAAGATGCAGACTACACCAGCAAAGAAACCGCTGTCCTAGAAAATGGATACATATGGAAGAAATCCCAGAATATTTGAATCTTCAATGAACCAACCTGAAATGCAGATTCAATTTGCAGGAAACAAATCACTATCAACCTTCTCTTCTGCACTTAACACTTCATTGAAGGCTCACAGAATTTCTGAGTGGTGAACAAACAGCAGTTTAATTTTGAAATCACTGCTTGCATTGGCATTAAATAGAAGTGTAACATGATCTCCCATAGACTTGTGGCCAGGAAATGCTTTGCTGCTTCTTTCATTCTCCTCTGCTGTTACATAGGTTTGTTTCAGTGTTCTTTTTCCAGAAGAGACTCATTTCATCACAATTAAAAATAAGTCGCACCAGTTTGCCTTAGAATCTAAGAGCTTCTTGAAGTCCCCAATGAAGTTCTCTGCTGCCTATGTGCCCAAGCTTGCTGCTTCAACATGCTTCACAACATTGGATGCTTAAATACTTCTTCTGCAGTCATTAATGATCCTGGCGTTTTCTTAATGAGATCGGCAAAACTAATGACTTCTCACAAATGATACTCTCATTAATAGTGTCTCCTTGCAATTGCTTTTCATTAATTCATACATGAAGCAACCTCACAACATCATTGAAAATATGTAATTATTGCATATATATTCTTTTCAGCCCAATATAAAGCATCTACCTCCTTGATCTTGTCCTTGTTCTAGAGGATAGTTCAAATGGTTGACGTAGACCAATTGTATGAGAGTGCCATATCTGCCATGCTCACACCTAGTCCTTACTTTTCAATGATTTTCCTTTTCACTTTTACAGTTATTTTAATTCTATTATGGCTGTCTTCTTGCAGCCTTTTCTTTGCAGATAAATTATCAAGGGTCATCACTCTTCGCATTAAAAACTCTAAAATAATATTTCTGAACACAGGTTTGGAAAAATGTGTGATAAAAAGCAATATTCAGATACTAGCGGTATATGGGCTACACACAGACATGCAGCAGGTATACAATCAAAAGGAGATACCCTCACCTCATCACATGAAACATCACTCATTGATTAAGTCTTTTTTGGAAATATAACTTTCTTGTTATGAGAATTACTTATTCTGTGAGGTGCTTATTAAGCAAGGTTCCACTCTAATTAACAACCAAGAAAAAATAAACACTTATTTCTTCCCATTTCATAAGGGGCTATTGTCTAGACCTCTTGAAAATTCATGACAAACAATAAGAAGGATCCACTGTTTCGAAGTTCCTGTGGGTTCATATTGATGAATATTTGGACTGAGAATTCCATATTGACCATATCTGTTGCAAGGTTGCTATCTCCTGAGAACCTTTTTACATCATATAGCTTGGGTCAATCCCATGCCAACTAAGTGAGCCTTTTGGTGGTCTGGAGCATCATTTATTCCCTTATCAATTCTGAAAGCCCACATACCTGGTACTTCTTTAACACCCTAGTTGATATGAGCAGATTTTAATGATCCATGAGTATCCAAATGGTGCGGTGGCTAACATACTGGCTTCCCACCCAGAGGACCCTGGTTTGAATCCTGATGGGGCAATTTTTTTCAGTGGTATCCTGATCCCTACTTGAGATGCTTTGTAGAGGGCACTTTCAGGGAGTGCCCCATCTGCCCGAAACGACATTAAGCTGCAGACCCTGAGGCACCTTTCGTAAAGAGTGGGCTAATCGACACCAGGTTTATTTTCACCCTTCATCCTTTCCTGGCTATCCCTAATGGAGCTAATGACCCCAGCTGACGGTCATCTCACCTACTACTAAATGTTGATAGCTAGAATTACTAAGGAAATAGGTGATGCTCCCCCTAAAACTACTAATACTTAATGTTCCATCCTTTCACAACCCTGGTGATTATCTTATTCTACTCCATCTCATCCATGCACCAGCAGCCAACAAATCACTATCAGTGGTGGGATGGTCACCTAAGTTCTACCATACCCCGAAATATGTAATGCTACATGCTATCTAATATGGCATTGCTATTATTGGTATTCTATCATTAAGATTGGCTGTGGATGTACAATTAAACATTTCCCTGCCTTTACTAACAAAACAAAAAACCTGCAATCAGACTACGTAATATGCCCCTCTTCAATTCTGCAACTTCCTTCCTTCATAATGTCCAACATGCCTATCCTTTTCCTCCCCTTCCCTAGCACTCTCCACACACTATCACAGTAGTCTTCAACAAACCATCACCAATCAAAATCCTCTGTATCCAACTTTCCTACCTCCTTTGGACTACTACTAACAATTCCCTTTCCTCCCATTCCATGACATCGAGATTGTAACCTTTAAGGAGCATCATATGGCATTATTGACTATTTACTATAGCAAAATGTGGTTTTAAATGCAAATTTCATTGGAAACTTCCAGTCCAGATCCATGTGATTACCCTTCGTTCAAATGAAACTAACGTATGCTTTTAAAAATTAATTTAATAAAATGCTGCTCCATAAAAGCTAATAGGGTTCATATCTCTATAAGTTGCAAATTATTATGCCTGTGATATGTCTATGTATCATTTTTGTATTATCTGCAAAGTCTGTTCGGCAATGTTTTTTATGTTAAAACATTTTTTTTTCATTATCCTATGGTACCAAGTTGAATGAAATGTTCCAGAAGTATGAAAAATTAAAATTATATTACATATTACCAATATCATTTTATTACCAAAATCATTTCATTCAGTAGCAATATAATATTATAATGAAATGAAGTCTATATTTTAGGCATTTATTCAAAGGTTTCTATTTTCTTAATAACTCATTACATACGTGGAGCCCAGTGTTCTATTCTAGTATTTTAGTATGCAGTTCCTCTAATGGCTGCAGCATAATTAATTGCCTTGTTTAGACTTTTTTGGAGAACACAAGCCAACTAAGCTCAAAATGGGGGACTCACATACGTAAAGTCTACGGTCAAGCATATAAAAAATTGGGATTTATTAGACGCAATGTCGGCAAAAGTAACTCAAAGGTCAAGGAACATTGCTACCACACTCTTGTAAGGTCTCACTTAGAATATGCATGTAGCATATGGGATCCGAGTGAAAAAGGCCTCATTTGGGAAATTGAGAAGGTTCAATAATGCCCGGCAGCCCATTTCGTTAAAAATTCTTACGATAAAATAAAAAGCGTCACCGAAATGCTTACGGAGTTGGGGTGGGAATCATTAGAAGAGAGACGATTCAATGCAAGATTGAAACTATTAAATAAATTCAGATCTGCAAGTTTCAGCAACGAGGTCTCGCGAATTATTCGAACTCCTACATACATTGGCTGCTGGGATCATGCATATAAAATTTGGGAAATAGATGCCAGAACTAGCCGACTCAAGGACTCCTCCTTCCCACGGACAATACAGGATAGCAACTGCAGGGTTATAGATAGCAAAAATTCCACTTGCCACCCTCAGCGTCTAGGGAATAATTAGTTTGACTTAAATGCATGCTCTTTCACTAACCTCAGTGTTTTGTTATCATAACTCATTCTTTCCGAATGACCTCATTAGTGTTCCGTTCATCTATTTTTAAGTCTCTCTTTCAATCCCTTGTCCCTCTCTGCGGGGGGAATTTCCTGCTACCTTGGGTCACATTTCCTGCCTTTCACAGTCCCCTCGGGGGGTAAAGTGTTCTGTGTTGCATGTTCATGTGGGGGTGGAGTTTTGCATTCTTGCTTGTTGTGTCCTGGCTTGTATGTTGTTCGATGGCTTTTGTGCTGAATCCTGGGGTTCAGTTGTTTGTTGGTTTATGGTACACGTGTTTGCATGAGTGTTGGATGAAGGGATTTTTGCATGAGTGTGGGCGCTGCTGAGGGTGTAATTTTCCATGTTGTTGTTTTGCAAGTGGTATTGTTCCTCTTTACCGTTGGTGACCTAACACCCCCCGCCACACGCTCTTGCAGTGGCTTGTGGGGTATTATGTAGACATAGAAAATACATTCTGACTTTATTTCCTCGGTTTTAATCAGTGCTTTGAAGGTAAGAAAATATTATAATGCAGCAAAAATTATTCTATGCTTGGCACTCATCACAAATTTCAAAAGATATTTAAAATAAATATAAATCTACATGGGACTGTCATATAATTAACGCAGTGTCAATTGCAGCATTCCGCACCCTTTTTTTGTTTTGCTTTCAAGCTTTCCCTTCCATCCCTCTCTGTGAGGGTGATGCCTCACACAAGCCGCTGCCAACAGTAGGTGTCACATTTTCTACTTGTGGCTTTGAGGGTGAAAACCACGAGTTGCATGTCTGTGAATTAATAGAACTTTCCCCTTCTGCATGACTTGTCTTGGTGAGGTGGAGGTCTGCTGCATAAATGGTTGTGGTTCATTTTTATAACAAATGATTATTTTATTGGATGAAATCAACAATTTTTATGAATTAGGTCTTCCTCCAGCAAGTATATATTTGTACCCTATATGAGGTTTCAAGGAAAATTTTTTTCCCTTCCTTTCCCATACCCTTCCTTATCTCTGACAAATACCACCTGGCGCTTGCACTACCTGCCACACACCTTTTTGGTGGTTCTCAGGGTAATCATTTAGATACAGATCTGTTTGAAACTACCAGCAATATCTTACGGCGCCGCGACCGTTGCGCCATGAAATGGTCCAAGAAACACGTAAGCTAGACTTAAAGTTGAAATAACGTTAAAGGTGTTGCTGAAAATTCGGTCTCGGCTGGTTACTAGCTAAATACGTGCATGGTTGATGTACGGTTGACAAAAGAAACACGTTTTCTTTCAATACATGCCATTGGTTGAAATTAGATCCATGTGATTTAAAAAGAGCGGGCGCGGATTATTAATGCTCATTGAATTCCTAGATTTTTATCTATATTCATAGCTTCACTTCTGCCTCTTTCCTCACATTTACCACGTATTTTATAATTAGCATTTTAATATCAAGGATGGCTTATTGCATGTAATATATCCACATATCAAGTATGTAACAAGAGGTCTCCGGAATTACTTTGTTAAGTATTATCATTGTCCGTTCATATCCATTTTCGTCTGCAAACACCACTCATATCACAAGGCATCAGATTTTCACGTAGCCGATGCCAAAATGGCATCTTTTAGCAAATATCAATGGGGCAAAAGTTAGCAAATAACTTTACCATTAATTAGTTCTAGATAGAAGGTGCAACATTTAAATGTAATATAAAATAAGAAGGATATCCCATAAGACGGATTTCATTCACTCACAGAGCAGTCTTTCCATGCAATTGTTAAATATTATTAAAGTTAATTCTATTGTTAAATAATATTTAAAGATAGGTATCAAGGAACCAAGAAATTGTTACCTCGTCTAGTTCTCGGAAGAGTAATATATTTTTTACGGCATCGGCAAGCCTTAGACGTTGTTCATCCGATTTGGGATACACAGCCTGAAAATTTAATAATAATATAATGATCAGCATATATGTGAACATTAACAATAAAGATACACATAGGTGATATAGCAAAAACACTCACTTTTTGGGCTTCCTCGTCATCTTCTTCGGGATCGTATGTTTCCGCAAACACAGACTTTCTTCGTGTAGCAAAACGAGCAACCGGAGGCTCTAGAAAGAAAAGAACAGGACAATGAAAATTAACGACCTACTCTACTAAACCTTCAGAAAACAATGACCCAGTTTGATTGTAAAATCAACTGTTTTATTACCATCTTCTTCTTCGGAGTCTGTATACCCTTGAGGAGAAGTAAGAGCACTACCAATCCTTACACCAGGAATAACTGTAGTGTGACGCTTGTCTCGAAGCTTGGTAAAAAAATCAACCGCATAGTCCATCAAATCAACGGGTTGTTCTTGTACGTAGTTAACAATAAACTCAACCAATATATCCCTCAATTCGTTAGGAACGACATGTCTTCCGAGAGATGATCGACTCATTTCTGAGTTTACAGGTTCTCCCACCTAATACTGAATAACTGTATCCGAGCTGGATGGAGCCGAACTAAAACGAACTGTAATTGGAGAGGCTACAAACCCTTTCTCGGATAATGATACTCCACTTTCACAGCTGTCGTTCAGAATTTTATAAACTATTCTTCCTTAAATTCTCATTGAACAATCGATATGGTTGTGGTCCTAATTTATTCTCCGAGACGTTAACGACAATACCCTTAACACCATCTGCTGTGTACTTTCTTAAGGTTGAGAGTGATGTCATCAATTCTAAGCTCAACTTGTTTGCACTCCTCCAATCACAGAGCGTGAAAATCGAGCCTCGTTGCCAAGTCTCGTGTCAAACATTATTAATAACAAACGACTCTCGAATGAGCGCTTTTTCCCCATCAAGACCGGAGAAATACTCTTGGGAAATTCAGTTGGAATTTGTTGCACATACGAGTAACCAAATAGCATTGTCGTGGGAAGCTGAAAATAGGTATGACATTTAATTTGAGTGATCGATTTCATTATTTTATTCCGTCTTTATCTAATTGTAAGAATGAACTTTAAGTGTGTTGAAGAAATTGATTATTTAGTCAAAGACATATCGTGTTTCATATTATTGTATTTTGGGTTCAACCGTTCAGCTATCAGTAATTCTTCTTTTCAAAGTAATCGTTCAACTCATAGGCATGCCATGTGCTTTTACGGACCTGTTTAAAAACAAATTTTGGATGCTTCTCCCTGGAATAAGGATGTCTCGTCGCATAGTGGTGATATTCGACTCGTCGATTACTTTGTTTTAGTCGTGAAATGTAGTTGAAGGTTTCTATACGTAGTGTTTAGATTACTCTTGACACATATTTGTGATGGATTACGTACTGTATGTAACTTTTTCTAGAGGCCAATTCCTTAGGAAAAATAATTTTTCTGGATCGTGTGAAAAATGTGGAGATTGCAACAAAAGTGCTATTTCTTTGTTGTAAGAATGAATGTTACATTGATTGAATTAGGATACTTTCCGTAGTGATCTGGTATCTCTTAATTAGAGGTTCATGCTGATTGTCATTCCAAGCTTTAAATATAACAAACAAATAATTTATCTTGGGGTGAAAGTTGGAAATCATTTTTTTCCTTGAATTTTCTTGGGAAATTTTCCAGAAGGAAATACAATAATTCTGTAGTATGTAGCATTCTTGCAGCCGCTGAAATAGTGGAGTAAATATACACCTATTTAGTACAATATTATAATACATTGTTTTGGTATCACGTCCATTACTAATACACCAGTTTCACTACTACTATCAGTTGGGAGGAAAAAAATGTGTGGCCATGAGTTAAGGTGGGAGTGAATTATTCGGAAGAAAATGTGGATAGTGAGAAGAGGGAGTCTCAATTTGATTAAAATTCTTCAAAAAGGCGGAACGTTTGTGGTTAATAATATCACAGTATGTAGGTAAGTACAGAAATACGCAACTGGGAGGAATCCAGGGTGCATCATTACAGTTGAAATTAGCAGGAGGCACGGATGGGTTTAAATTAAGGGAATCCTACATCACTATTCGTAGATCGACAACCGAAGTGAGGGTTAGATGAATATACTGTCCGTACACATGACGGAATCGGTATAATACATGTGCGCTTACAAAACCTCGTCAGAATATCTAATGTGTGAAACATTCGCGGAAATTAAATTATCATTGTCATATGTAATACATGATAGCATGAATAAATGGCAAACCACAGTATACTTAACAAAAATAAATGCTGGAGTCGTCCAAATGATTTAAACGTTAATCCCGAGAAGAAGACGTGAACAATTACTTTCATACTCAATCCGTAATCAATGGCACTTCATTTAAAACTGCCAGTTATTACCTTCGACAAATATACTGATGGAGACCGGTGTAATGAACTGTCGTGTGCTTTGATATTTATTATTAAGGCATAGAATATCCACGACAACATCGTGTATTTTGGAGCAATATGCAGAAAACATTGATATCTCGTGAATGAGAACTTGTAGTAAGAGGTTTTGTTAAGTAGTAGTGGCATGGTTTCCTTAAGGCGCGAGTGGAGAAAGATACGAAAGTGGGCAACCATCAGAAAAGCTGGCAACTGTGCGAGGTAATCCTGAGTGACGTCACCCTAACCTAAAGGACACCTAGTATAAAAGATGGCGGAAGTGAGTTAAGGGGAGCCGCTAAAGAATGATCCACAGATGCTGGCCTGGAATTAAAAGAGAAAGATTTGAACAGAATTCATGGAAACTTGGTGAAAGCTCCAATGCGAAAAACCTAAACATTGAAAGGTCTGAAATCAAGTCGATCATGTGTTGGTTAAAAATTATTCGATAAACACACACTCAATGTAATGATATAATTGGAAATGCTTTGAGAAATTAACAGGGTCCCCTTTGCGATATATATTCAAATACATTTAATGAAATCAACTGCATTAAGCTGTCACTACTTCATATTGTGAGAAAACGACAAAAAGATCACATTTGCCAGCTGGTGATGAAACTAGTGGTAGGGCTTCGGCAGAACGGGAATCAACCCTCGCGGACCCGCTATTTACTCCGACACTTTCTAATCAAGCTATTTTAAATAATCGGTTAAAATATGAAATTATGTTTTCCTAAAATGCGTTGTACCCGCGATTATAACCATCAGTAACTAGAAAGTTA
Source organism: Hetaerina americana (assembly GCF_022747635.1). Classification (NCBI taxonomy): domain Eukaryota; kingdom Metazoa; phylum Arthropoda; class Insecta; order Odonata; family Calopterygidae; genus Hetaerina; species Hetaerina americana. The sequence goes on along the minus strand of NW_027286070.1, from coordinate 20,259,086 downwards.
TGTGATCCCTTCCTATGGCGTAATCCCGGAGATTCGGTATTTTGTTCGCTGCTCGATTATGAGAATTTTGAAGAGGCATTGGGAATTTTAACTCTATTTAAATGGGTAATATTTCGAAAGATGTCGAAAAATCAAAATCTTACCTGGAATGTTTGTAAAATTTCTACAGCATGGCAATTCAATGACAACCATTTCATTTGATGAAATTCTAATTAATAATCAACGTATTCTCATTAAACACTATATGGAAAATAACTACTCCTAATGGTAACTTGAATTATGTCAACTTCAGAATGAAACTGCAACAAACTGCATTGTTAGGGTTTCATTTGTTTTTAATTTCGATAATTTGCAATGAAATATAACTGAAAATGTCAACTGCAGTATCTTATTCATGCAATCAAAGTTTTTCAGGCGTCAATTAATGAGCAAGACTATCAAAACCGTAAATCTTATTATGGCAATGAATATACCAGAATGGCGTGACCATCTATCAAATTACAATTTACTGATCAAATTTGTTCTTCAAAATTACTTTATCTTCGTAACTAATATAGCAATAATGCATGTGTGGATGAAGATACTTCAGTCGTGTTTTAGAAAATGAAAAATATTTATTTTAATCCAGGGTGTTTCGAAGAGTGACTTTTTCTTAATTGATAATTCCATTTCTCGTTGATGTTTATTTTATAACGAGAACACCTCTACCGCTCTTTTCTAGATTTAAATTTACAAAATGGCATTAAAACGATTCCTGTGCACCAACCCGACTAATAAATTGAGTAAAATTAAGGGTACTAATGATGCTAGTTTCCTAATGGGACAGAATCGGGAATTAGGCTTAAAGTATGAGTAAGTGAATTAAATATAATAGCGCAATTGAAAGAATACATATTAGAGTTCGGTAAAATAATTGATTTCCATCTCGCCATGATTGATTTTGTAACTTTCGTGTATTAAACGTATTTCAATGCTAATATTAGGAACCAGTAGGCTTCATTCACCATCATTCCTTGCTCTTGGCAACTTTTATAGGACAATAGCCTCTATGAAAGAGAGGGTTCACTATGACGTCAGTAAGACGAAGGTTATTCAATACCGTATTTATTTCGTAGGTTCGGACTTTTGAATGGCATGTCATTATATTCATACGAGGGATTTTTTACACTTTTTCGTTTCCGAGCATTACACCCTTCCAACAGCTTCAGCAAAAAGCAATTTCGCTCGAAGCTGAAAGAAAGGTCATCGATAACGGAAGCGTTACTTTTATTCCTTGTGCAGACAGCACAAATTCGTGAACCAGAAGAAGTGGGGAAGCAATACCTGTCGCTTATAAGTTGGCTTCAGTAACTCGACCATCGCAAAGTGTGTGAAATTCCCCTGATGAGAAGAATTTTCCCCAACAGGTCAAAGGCACGAAATCGGCTCTTGAAATTGGATTTTTTAAATCCGTCATTTTTTCTTACGATATCGACAATCAAAGCTCACCTAAGGTCGACAGCTAGGAGTTTAGAGAGGGTTAATCGTTCAGAAACTTGGTGAAACGCTATATCTCCCTCAAAACTCACTCATCCCCCACAAAAAGTGGGCCTTAAGGGCCCACCTTTTCGTCCAGATCCTCGAAAGCACCACAGCTTCGCTAATTAACTTCGCATTTACTCGTACATGGACAGCTTTGGGACCGCTAAACAGCCCTCTTATAACGAGAAGGGTAAGGATGAATCGCCTTGACTACCCAAGTATGTCACATGTCCTGTCTATGATCTCGAGAGTGTTGTTCAATAATCACTTGAGCCTGAAGAGCTTAGCCTTGGACCCGTTTGGCAGATTCACTGGCACGATTATCGACCGTACCTTTTCACTCAGGAAAATAGTTTTAAAAGAGAAAAAATCTCTTAGGTAAGACATCTACTTTAAACAAGCTTTGGGCACATTTAACCACCTACAACACATGATTCAATGAAGAAGATAGCATAAATATGTATTACCCAATATTCCACGGAAGATTGGCATTTTTGAAAACTGATGTCTGATAAGCGAGGACCAAAATACTCGAATCGGCATGGGACTTGAAATGCTAGATTCCTCAATTCAAAAGAGAAGGTATAGATATTGACGCATAATATTCTGATGCCGGAGTCCGACTAGTTAAATTAATCGATGTGGCCTAATTACACCATGACCTCTTACCAGCTAACACGAACGGCACGGGATCGAGTCCCTAACGCAGGGATGGCGAACCTTTCGGCGATTGAGTGTGAACGTTTATGTACGTAATAAGAGTATACTCTTGACTCGCGTGCCAACCCACCGAGTGATCAACGTGGAATCGCCCGTAGCACCCTCCCAGCTCTTCGTGCCACTTCGGACACGCGTGCCATAGGTTCGCCACCTCCGCCCTAAGGCAAAAGGCCAGGAGTGGCCGAGTTATCCAGTTAAGTGTCGCATTCGCCAACCGCCACGAAGGTCACTGGTTCGAGCTACCCAACCGAAACCAATCTTACGGTTTATAATAAATTATGCCATCAGTGCGATGTCAAGGTAGTGGTAGACAGATAAATAATAATTATACAACAACGTTCATTATTGAATGCAGTTTGCATATATCGTGCTCATTCAACCGTCTGATCTCTCAACCTCAAAAAAATGCTTAGAATGCGAATAAATCTTTCCTTGCCGTTGACGTGGAGCTATGAATTTGGACAAATGGTGGTTCACTGGTGCGAGATAAAACAAACATAGAATCATTCCGTACAGGTGAACCTAACAGATAAAAGAATCGGTAATATTGAACAACCGTTTAACTTAGAATGGTTTCATCAATGGTACTCACAATCCAAAGATACGAATGAAAAAAATGTCATTTAAGTGCAGTCGGAATTTACCTCTAATATTAAGTCGCGAATCGAATGTATAATTATAGTAATTCCTAATCGTGGTCAATTATCGCTAAGGGAAATCGGAAAATAGCCAATCAGTTCTTAAAGACGTTACAAAATTATATCAATCACTAAGCATGAACAAGAGTCATCATCATGCTTACAATAACCTAGACTGTAGACCTAATAACTTAATGTTAAATTTCCCTCCTCGCCAACATAAATAGACCAATTCGTGAGAATTTTAATGAATAACTTCAACAAAAAGGCGAAAACTTGATTGCTGTGTATTAAAGAGAACAAACCCCCTGCTGGATCTTAACTTAAAACCTTCGTGGACTCTCCAACGACGTAAGACATTTAAGTTCCGACCAAAGTAGTTGAGTGGAGAACACGCTCGCCTGTTCAACCCAAAGGTTTGCGGGTTCGAGTCCCGCCTATGGAATGTGCGTTGCCAACTCCATTGGTTGGGACAGCCGATGGGCTACCAGGAGTGTCAGGTAAGGATCCCAGAAACAGATAGGCCACCGGTTACGTCCGGAGAGCAAAATCGAAGATAGGGCATGGCCATGGTAACGAAATTCGCGATGTTCAAAGATTACAGTAAAATTATTTTGCGAATTTAATGTTCGTATTGAGGAATATGAAAAGTGCAGACCCCATTTTAATGTTGATATATATAAAATCTTTACCAACAGTCGAATGTTTCGTTTGCATGGATATTACATTTGCATAAAATTTGAATGTATGTATACGAAGCTGGGATTTAAGGGGGACTTTGTCATTAAAAGATTAGATTCAAAGAATCGAGAGGTCTCTTTAACTATATCAATAGAATGAATACCTTCTCCTCCCGAAGAAGATAATGGGCATCTCCTTATCTTGGATCGCCACAAGCAGATCAATCGCTGCGGAGGTCACCAGCGTCGGAAGAAACCATGACATATGGAAGAATCATAAGCGAACATGCGCATTTGAGTAAAAATCGTTTAGCTTACCTGAAAGCGAAAAAATATCATCTGGGCCTAAAAACTCAGAGTATCTAAGTTTCTAGTTTCACGTGTCAGAACCGAGGCTGCTCCAGCTGGGAGTTAGTAACCTGGGGGAGCTCCGAAGTAAGCAGCATAGGACCTAGGTGTAGTTTAAGTGTTTAGAGCTTGAAATTCAATGCATAAAAAAATGTTTATCCCCCATTCCTCTGGTACGGGAGGTAGGGTGGGTGAATTAATACCATTCCACCCGGTACGCCTTAACGCCCCACGACGCGTCTTATACAAAACATTGGATGACTTATGAAGTAGTGCTATCCAGTTTTTTCGCAAAACATAACATCGAACAGGGGTTACATTTGGTCAAGGAAGTAATTTTAGGGACATACATACACATTTACGCAAGGCATGATTCCGTAAATAATGGTATAGGATTAAATGTGGAATCCTCAGTAGTACCGACCAAAACCGACTGAATGATCCTCCAGAATTAAAGATATTAATTAATAAGATAGTAGGGGCTGGCATTACAGTCTCTAGTATTCACTCAAAATGCTTGACAATTCAACAATGCTCACGACAAAAATGGCGTTCTGGATGGTATTTTTTGTAAAAGTGTGATGTACGTTAACTCTCTTCCCCTTAGTAATTTTAGCTGTTTTTTCTTTGATTGGCGCTTAAGGGCATCGCCGAATTTTACGATAATGATAATATTATCATATTTACTGAAACTTGTCAGCTTTACAAGCACCTGCTTCAAATAAGCCACCTTTTAAATTTCACCGGTAACATTCGAGTATTTACGATTGAAAACAAAGAAAAATGATTCACTCCAAATCGGAAACCATATGTTACGGACAATCGTATCCATAATTCCGCGGAGATAAAACCTTTACTTCAAATGGTGTCCTCCATTAAGTTTAAAGAAAGTGCGTTAGAGTTTTGCGTTAGAATGGAACTCCCCGTCATCCACGGGACACCACAAATTAATTTAGAAATTCTCAAGTTAGCGTTGCTTATTATACTTACCGCTAACATTCTCCGTTTCCAGGTATCATTCACGGTACCTCTCAGAGATTTTGTTAACTCATGTCGAAGAGAAGTTTTCGGGTGAACGTTTTGGTAAATAACATGTAATATACATTTATATTCCTTGATATTTTGATAAAAAAATGTCAACAATAGATCACACTGAATTTATACTACTCCAAAAATTATCAATGCCATCAACGTAATACCTTCGCTGTGTTTAGGTAACATTGAGCTTAATAATTTAATTGATAATACAGGGCATGCGTTTGCCGCCGAGAGAATCGACTCCGAGCGATGGAAACTTGGAAGCGGACTTGCTGGAAGTTCCCATGTTCAGAGCGGTTCATGCAACCTGTGGCTGCAAGCGCACTCAGAGAAAACCTTAACTGGCTACGTTCCCATTCATCCGTTACTCGACCGTCTCCATGGGAATGCTGGATTGGCAAGTTTTCTTCTTCCGAATAGCGTTCTAACATTGCGTTCGTTGCTGCGTTTCATACGGTGCATACCTGCAACAGGAGACATGCATACTTATGATTCTCCCAATTTCCATCCACCACTGTTTCCGCGAGTAAGGTAAGAGAAACTAAACCACAGGATTGGCTGAGAAGTGCGCTGCCTTTTAACAACCCTCATCCGAAATCAAGTCGCAACATCTTTCAAGGGGATCGGGATGGTGCGGTGGCACTGGCTTCCCACTGCGAGTGCCCGGGTCCGAATCCTGGAGTTGGCAGATATTTTTCAGTGGTAGCCCGATCCCTGCTTGAGGTGCTTTGTGGAAAGCACTTACAGTGAGTACGCCGTCCGTCGAATGGGACGTCAAACTGTGGAACCCTTAGCACCTTTCGTTAAGAGTAGGTTAATGCCGATGACGGGTTTCTCTCAACCCTTCCTCCTTTCCCATCCACTCCTAATGACGCAAATGACCTTAGCTGTCGTTCGTCTCCCCTAAAATCTACTTCTACTAACATCTTTTAAACGTAATATGCTCACTCTTTAAAGCTTTCCAAAATCAAAATTCATCTTCGTTACACATTGCGCATAAATCAGAAAATGAAATAATATCACAGCTATGGGATGGCCGCCAGAGTTTGCTTGAGTATTAACCAAACGGGCCTTAACTGTTCATGTCAATCTCCCAACTAGCGGGTGGGAAAAGTTTTCGTTATTTTGAGAATTCACTCTTTCTCATGTTAGCGGACGTTTTAATATCTCCCTGCCGAGCCTTAAAGTTTCTAATGATAGATCTAATTAAAGCGCTGCTTTATTACTTGAACTACCAATTCGTTTCAGCTTTTCGGTTTCCGAAATTGTAAGCTGATCGTCGCGTACCTTGGCGATTCCGCGCGGAGAGTTGGAGGCTGTCTGAGTGTACATACAGCCTACTCACCAAAGAGGGTTTGAAAAAATTATTTTAATACTCGGTACGCCTGTATTGTTACTCGCCCGGCTTTTGACATGTGGGTCACGCGAATGTACGGGCTGCAATTCCGGGCTGCAATTGCTGCAGCCCGGAAGCCATTTTCATCACATTATTCCATCCCCTCTTCTTTTGGGACATAATCACCAGTCATCAATCCTAAGACTGGTTCTACTGCGCATCTGTCTCTTTTCATTCTAGTGACAAGTAACCCACTCACGTCTCATACGAAGTCTCTACGACGTCGTATCATTATTCGTTTGCGTACCTCATCCGCAATCTTCCTCTGAAGTTATTCCTATTCACTGCCATTAGTAGCAGTTTAGCAGATGAGTATACGAAAGCAGTATTTTTCTATTTCTTCCTTTGAAATATCTGTATTGTAGAATAGGTATGCATTTCTGATATTGTATTTATTTATGTACACTTGAATTAATGACATCAACTATTCTTAACTTTTGTCATTAATAAACATAAGTCCTCGGTCACTCTACCAGATGAATTACATATTTTTCACCGAAATTGCAACTAACAATTTCTCCGTTAGCTCCCCGACCGACAGAATCCAACGTTGCTGTCACTTACATCTGCCACTTAATTCAATAGACATTTTCAACCCATGAATGAAAAATAATACAAATTTATTGGTGGTATTTATGACATGTGGTGTTTATCACATTGCCTTAATGCGATCACCAATTTTGCGAGGGAGGAAATAGTGTTTAAATCACATCTACTAAGAGTGCTGGCACCCGAATGAAAATTGTGTCATTTTGAGACTTTAAATGAGGTTACAAAAGAATTAGAGTGAATTTCCTTTGTATTCAATCATAAAAGTATTATAAAATCAATATTTTATCATGACTCCTCGAAAATGTCATTCTCAAGAAATAAAATTATTACAGTGGCGGGAGGAGTGGGGTGAGCAGTTAACCGCTGGTCAGACTGAAAATGGAATCTGTCACCGAGTTCGCCAGATACGTTTACTCTGGTTGTTACCCTAATCGATGTGAAGGTAGTATTCCAATATTTATTAATTTTCTACCGAACGGAAATGAAATAATAAAATGTGAGAAACCCTTAAAAGGTATACCTGTTTTCAAAACACTCTCAGGTCATTAAAAGGGGATATTCTATAATTCTAATTACGTGAATGGGTATTGTAGCCCGAAATTGAGAACCTCTAGCCGCCCAAGACGTAAGCGGCTATCTTCTTCGCGGGCTCTCTCTTGTCATCTTCGAGACGAGTGAGTCAGCTGGATCGGTTGGGATACCAAACTCTTTATAGGCTATACTTCCTGCCAATTACCGAGATAACTTGGTCCTTTTCAACCCTTGAAACTGCTCCTGCTTCTCGGTCAATAGAACATGAATGCGACTTCCAACGGATTTGGGATCCCAGCCAGTAAATGCAGTTATTGATTGACCAGGACATCACCACACAAAACCAGACTCGTCCTTGTAGTTCAATTCTTTGCCCCCCTCCCCCAATTCCTTCGTCCAAAATTAGACTCAATCAATACGTTGAAAGTAATATTTTCTAAGTTACAGTTAATTGAATAGAATCTGACTTCCGCTGCGAATAGGCTCCGAGTTGCGAATTTTCGACTTCATCGAGGCGACTATATTTTTGAAATGGCAAACTTAATAGCATCCAGCAGGAAACTCGAATATGTGTCTACGTCCAAATTACGTTCCCAGATAACGATAGGAAAGTAATTGATCACAGGACTGGAATAAAATGGAAAGCCCATTTCAAGATGGGATCGTTTCAATTCGTATGCCAAACGAAAGGAAAACTGAAGAAATTTTATCAGAAATCGCGAGAGAGCTGTGTCCTTCTCAACATGGACATTTTACCCCTGCAATTTCCTTTATTTCATAGCAATTACTTATATCTATTACACTTTATGGATAATTAACAGGAGCTGGAGGAAATATGATATCAATTTTTCTATTTAATTCTTCTTTGGACAACTATTCACTATTACCAAGATAAAATTACGACTTTTCATTTCTTTATTATTGGCCTCTTTAACTTGTGAGACTTTTTAATGTTTGTTTGTACAAGTTTTCCAACAAAACAATGAGAAATATTACAATGATCAAAACTTGCTTGCTGCAAGCATGCGCGAGATACATTTAACCTCGGTATCCAATCCTTTTGGGGAAAAGCAGAACATGGAAGGTATGCTGAAGGAAACATACTACAACTGAGTTTGAAATCGACCTTATCGCGAACAAAATAGAAAGGTAAGAACGTGTTTTCTGTGGTATAATTTGAATAATACTCCTCACTCTTCAGAACGAATATAAATAAATATGAAGTGAAACGGAAGGAAATGAAAACAAACAATGAAGTTGTAGACATGATGAGGGAAGAGAAAAGGCTATTGGGAGATTTTCGGAGAATGCAGGACAAGTGGATTCAGGAGATAACGAAATGTAACGAGATGTTGAAGGCGACAATTAGTCCCTCGAATACTAGGGAAGCGAGGTAGAGGGAGAAAGAGGAGTCCTTTTGGTTGAAATCAAGGGAGATTGAAAGTATGAAGAACGAGTCATTGTAATCTGCGGTATTTGGTTTATAAGGATAAGTTGTGTCATGTAAGTTAGGACGTAAGGAGTAGAGCAGTGTGTAGTGTCAAGCCGATCAAAAACCCTACCCGTTACCTAATCCGTTTGGCTTAATACTTAAAAATATAATGTACTTTTATTTAACTTGTACGTTAACGATCAATTCACATTTTCTCATTTGCTACAGTTTTAATCGGAGAACGCAAGCAGAGATTGCGGAATGGGGCCAGTTTCGACTGAAAAGAGGCATTCGGGTCTCCGCATGGCGATGATCAATGGTGAAAGTGGAAGGAGCAGGTAAAAGATTACGTTTTTCAAGTGGTCCACGCCCGAAGGTACTCACCGCACAATGACCTTGCTCGCGGAAGAGGGGCTTTAAAATGATAGCTCGTCGGCTTTTTATGCTTACAAAGCTATCAGTAAATGGTAAAAAAACAGAGCATCATTTCCATGCGTATAGAAAGTCTTCTTACCATTTAGGAAAATAAGATTCTTATCATTGTCATACGTCACTAAGATACGAGATTCCCGTGCGAAAGAAGTGCTTAAAAACCTTGTGTAACCATACTTACAATGAGCAACTAAGGTGACGGAAAAGTTTCGCAATCTGAATAAAATATTGATCGATTTCTTGGTAGTCAGTCACGGCAAGTTTATAATGCCTTTTGTTAATGAGTGAAAGTAATACTTTTTATTGATACCTTTGCGAACGTAAGAAAACGTCTAATTACCATTATTAAGCCCCATACTATGAAAATCATTGCTGCGGCGAGTAACTCTTTCGTACATAGAGGCGGGTTGATGACACAAGGAAGAAATAGGGTATCGATGAAAAGTAACCACATGACCACAGCTGTTATTCTCTCTGATAAAACCATGGATGTCGCAAAACAACGCCGAAGAGCTCGCAACAAAGATCCCTTTGCTGTCGTTCAAATAAACAGAACAATCAGGGTAATTCCATCGGAACCTCAAAGATACCAATGGTCTTAGAGTATTGTGGTCATAGTTTGCATAGCCTATGTATGCGATCGGTTTTATTTCCGTCACTCGAATGTGCCTTTTATTTAAATACTGCTCTATTAACTAAGAGCATGGAATCCGGTCACCGACTTGAGGTCCCAGTTTCATATCCGGATAACTCAGGACAAACTAATTGTCAGCTTTACCAAATCTCTATGCTTTTTACCTAGGAAGCCTCAGGACGACTCAGGGAAGGGATACGTCCTACGCTTTACACGTGCAATTATTTCACACTCATAACTTAAACTGGTGAATATAAGCTACCAGCATCACCTACAATTTTATGGATTATTTCGCGCCGAATTAGACCATTGTCAGTGTCCAGGTCAAGTCATTTAACCACTGAATAGGGGATCTCATGTTTCATTTTGGTTTCTGATGGGTGTCGTTGTAAGTTATATAAATTAATCGAAAACGTTTTAGAAAACAGTTGATATGACCTGGTACCGACTCGTTTAACCTGACATGTATGGAGTCATTAATACATATTTTTGAGGTGAATTGGTACCCAGATTATTCTATTAGTTCTTTGCATACCTCCTCAATCCTAATAATTTAGTGTCAACCACCATCAATTTTCAATGGAATAAACTTTGACGCCCCGAACACGTATATTTTACTACGTATTTCGTTGCACTCTCACTACATATATAGCATTCATAATTGTATCCAACTCAACGTTCCCTTCTCATTGCCAGACTTATTCTCTCCAGTTCCCGTTGCTGCTTTAAAGCAGTTTGTGGCCAGGGTCGATATTAAGGGAGTGCGAAGAATTATTCATTTGTAAACGAATGGAATATGAAATGGTGCTCCATTAATAATTAGAGATTAAATCCGAACGATTTGTTCTTGTAAGGCTACTTGATTAGCCATTTATCGGCTTGTTACAGTTTGTTGATTATTAAAGTTCAAACTAATGATTCAAATAATCATTAGTTTTAATTTGAAGAATTAATGAAATACATTTACTGTAAAATGGTACAATACTTAACAAATACCCTCTATATCGTATTTTACTTCCAAAATATTTTTTTACAGATAGGTTGCAAAACCTCAGTCATGACTTGACCGAAAGTTATCATGTAAAAACCTAATTATTTTATGAGAATATAGTAAAAAATTATATATATATATATTGCATCCATGTTGTAAATTAATAGTTTTAAAATGCCAATGTCGAGGTTGATACCGTAGCAGCAAAACACATTTTTAAGTGGCTAATTTTGTGAATAAAATGGACGAAATCAGATATTGGTACTGTGGGTATGTTTTTACTGTATGCGTTCACTTCATGGCTTCTATCCACACCGGGGTCACTACTACTTCGGGAATGTAGTGTTAACTGCGATGGTGGTCGTATTCCTCCATCTCTGCGTGATATGGCTGTTACGATGGTCGAGTTCTTGATCAAATATGATATTTAATACACATATGTTAGCTTGAATAGCGATTTCATCAATTATGAATATGTTCTATAGAAAAATTTTTTGTGCAGTACATGGAACATTAATTATTAGAGTAAGTTTTAGTGCAAATTACATATTTTCATATATTGAAAACAATTCGTGGAGCTAATTTTTGTGTGCATGTGTTTTTCCTTTTCGTGGATTATCTGAAGTTGATTGTTGACAGAAATTACGCTTCTATTTGCTTTACGGTAGTGTAAAGACACTATTTACCGTTTTATACTGTATATCCTAATTAAGACAATAATAGTATATTTTTGCTAACTAAAACAACCAAAATACCCTAGGTTTAGTCGCTACTTTTAAACGTCCGTACACTGTACTCGTGCACCGAGAGAACAACCGTTAGACGATTATATCTCGCTCGTTTGGCACTATTTTCCTTAAAAATCTACAAATGGTGTTATTAGCTTTTCTACTTCCGTACTCGTTCTTCCCCATTTTCACACAAATTCCTCCAACGTACATCTCAGCGTTGTGCCTCGCCGCGCATATAATAATGATCGATGTACGCGTTCATGGGTTCGTTGCTTGGATAAACGTGATATTAAATTTGTAAAGCCACCTGGAATTAATTAAAGAATTAATTTCAATTATGTGCATTCATCCAAAATGAGAATCTTGAGTCTGTTTCATTAAGTTTCACCCTTCGTAAATTTGTGGCTTCCGTTTATTTTTCATTTAAGTTTATATGCACTAGTTAGGAAATCGATAAACCTGGCGTAAAGTCATTTGCTTCTTCCGTTCGTGCGGAGTGAGCAAGGAGGTAGTGGTCGCATCGCCCGTGTATCTCTCCAAAGCATCCGAAATAGCGCGAAGGCACCCTGCCTGGCGACGTCAATATTTCCACCCAAGTCCCGGGCGTGCTGAAGTCCTGCTCACGTACCAGCAATACGAGTATCTTCACGTATACTAACCGAATTCTAAGTAAATATTTAAGTTAGTCTATATATTATGCAATCTCATCAGTAAAGTTCAATGATTCCCTTGGAGTCATAATTTGTTTGGTATACCAGACACGTTTGAGTTTTGTATTATGTCCTGTATACGTCCGCAGCACGGCCAATCGATTGGCAGCGGAAATTCTTCAGGCATCTTTTTAGCGAGAAGCGTTTGACTTCTTTATTTTAAGCCAAGTCTTTAGTGGCAGAACAGAGAACACTTCCTGGCCCAACAAACTTATATTTTTTTAAGTACTATTACATTCACCTTAAGTCATTTTATCCTAATATAACTCGCCCATTACAACCCCAAATGAATTATTTTCCAAGGCGTTTCCATTTCCAGAATTATTTCGCATGTACTACAATTGCTGTATCCGCGAATTTCAACTGTGACTTGCGAGTTTTCACTGGCTGAAGCCGCATGTCAAACCCACATTGTGTCCACCTGTAGAGTTATTTCCATGTTCGCGTCTGCGCGATAAAATCACGTCTTTAAGTTAACATGTATGATGCTCCATAACTGGACACAGGATAATTTGATGAAATATTTTGGAATGGAAATAGTTTCAGGTAGGTACTAATCAGATTCATATTGTTCATCTGCAATCGTATGCCATTCACCATCGTGACTAGTCTACCAAAACCGCAGTAATCAACACGAAGGCTGGCATGATAGGTGAGGAACTTAAGGTAGACCTCAGCTAACAATTAGCCCAACGTGTGAAATTCGCAGATGGAAGGGGGGGGGGCAATTCCTTTGCTCATGGTTTACCAGAGAGCTTCTACACCCGAAAGACCACACAGCTTGAGTGAATTCCTGGGTTGTGAAGTGACCCGAATCAAACTCGGGTAGTAGTAGTATTTAGGGGAGGCGACCGACTCTTGAGGTCATTTGCGCCATTTTTCAAAAATGAAAATGATTACGCAAGTATTCTCGCGTAAGAATTCGACACGAAAACATTCTACTGTAATCATTAACCGATTTGTCAATCTTTAATCCATGGATACGATATGATTAGATCAAAATTCTCGAACTCTGGTCCGATTCCAAGGAAAACCTTTAACTTCTGTTGCGATTATAGTCACGGATTTAGCGTGCTCCTGTCAGTCGCCCCTTGCATAAACTTAAAATGCATCTACAATTCGTTTCCGGCTGCAGATTTAGATGTCTCTAACGATACTGCCCGCGCTGTCTTGGCCTAAAAAATATTTTTGCGAAATCAGACACCAGTTAAAGTCGTAGCAATGGGTGATATTTGAAGATCGTCTTGCATCTTCAGGTAGTTAGTTTCGTATGACCTACCTATGTCATGTGGGGCTAAAATTATCACCCGCGTCAGCGTTTGTCAAATGAATTGCATTTATGAAGTATATATGCGTCCAAAGGCAAAATGCAGGATTCCCATGTAATATATCGACTCTTTTTTATCATTCATATTTATTTGTAACAGAACGGGAATCTCTTCTTTGTATCCGATTCGATAATTAGATCCTGCCCAGGGATTACATATAACAACTTCCAGGTAAGAAAATATGTTCTGAGAAGGTACTACATGAACGTATATTCCAAGCGTAATTTTAAACCATTTGAAACGAGGTAAAACCCGATTGAAATTTGCTGTTTCCTCCAGTTATTTATTTCAAGATTTTGGGGCGGCACAAATTGTCCAATTGGCTGGTTTAAGATGTAGAGTCACATCAAACCCGTGGGAATTATTAGCAAGCACTTGAAATTTAATTACTCTTCATACTCTGCTGATAGAAAAATTCTTGGCCCTTGATGATATCATTTACATGGACGGAAACATCAAGAAAATAATAATTATTGCAGTGGCAAGACAATATGTGCAAATACTACCACAGAAACATACCACACGTATTACATACAAAGACAGATGAGAGACAAAGGAACTCTAATATCAAAGAGGGCACAGGAAGCTAAAGGAGGAGGAAAAATCGAAAAAATATCCTACGACGAGACAATTTAGAGAGTGAAGTGAATGAGTTGGACACTGGGGACCTTTAGAGAACCAAAACCGACAAGAATTTAGGCCCCAAAAACGACCATTTCATCAAGCTGCACCTAGCACGATTGAGCGAAATTGCAGGCTCTGTCTATTTATCCCATCAGGTCAAGTTAATGAATTCACCCCTAGTAATGATCATTTCCAATTCGGACAAAAAATATTGACACGCAACGCTCGAGGAATGACGGTCGGGCTCGACTTGATGCCTCCACTCCGTCTACTATATGAGTTCAGGGCAATTCCTGTGGGTATGCTGCAAATTACACTCGAGTGATGCCAATAATTTATTAACGTCAGTTTTTTTTCGGATTTCATCAGATACGCTGAAATGCCAGTTAAAGGAGCATCGTCAATGAGTTCCTTGCACTAAAAAACTGGCAACACGCCGGCATGATCGCCACACGAAATCTGCGACCGCTCTCAGAAAGGATCCAAGTACTCGATCGTCCAATCATGCACATCCACCCCGTAGAAAGTTAAAAAGAATCCCTGCCCACTCTAATAAATAACCCGCTGGCATTATCTCTCAATAACACGTCAAAGCCGCTGGGCAGTTATACATATATGTTGAACTCAGATATCTTACAAAATTTTGACTCTGTGATGAGGTATTTTACATTTGATGAGCATAATGTGGACAAAAATGAGGCGCGCGCCACCTTTAAAAACATGACTTTCCATATTACCCCACAGAACCCCGGACGGTATTGATTTCAACCAGACGGGCGTCGCGCAAAGAAAACTCTAGAACCGGGACCGCATCTAGGGTATGCCGGGACCTGGGAAAATATTATTTTTGGTATTCTCAGCTAAATCAAAAATATAACTAATAGTAAGTTGACATGAAATAGATCGATTCATTCCAAAAGACATGGCATGACGAGGAGAGCAAAAGGACGATGCAATCAATCATTGCACACGCACGGTATTTCGCATCCAATCGGCGGAAGTGCATGGTATTTAGCTTTCAATCAATGCTCAAGAGATGTCTTTTTCGGTACGGGATACCTGCATACCCTGGGTCAAAGGTGGGTACTGGCCCAACCTAGGATTACCTGAGAACCTCTGATGTGACTGGTACCGAGATTTTCGTCCCGTGGTATCAACTGAACCAAGGAAATATTTCTGGCAACAGTACATTCCCGCATACTAGCTATATATGCTAGGTAATTGAAAATTAACGAATATCTAATCATTCCCGATGGTCAATGAGAACATTTATCCGCCTGCACGTGAATATCGCGGGGGCTATTACAAACAGGGGTCACTCCACCGGGCGGAGTTTTATACCGCCCGACGGTTCCCGCGTAGGGCATGTTACTAGTGTGGGGACGGAGGTTTCACCTTTCATAGCAGGTTGCTGCATAAATAATGCCAATAAATTTTTCAAAGTTTTTTCACAAAGTCAACAAAACTTTACATGAGAGATTCCATTAAATAACAAATGAATAAGATGAGTGAAATGAACACCAACAGGGACTAAAATAGAAATTTAAGGTAGAATACAGAAAAAGGTTACACAATAAGTACAAAGAGTCCACATGAAGGAATCTTATGGATGATAGCAGAATATAGTCATAATATAAGGGGTAATAGTCAGTTATGATATCATGCAGAATAATGAAACTAAAAATTAAAGACAAAAATGGACTGAGGACACCCGCAGAGATGTTGAGGAAATATGGCAAAGCAAAACTGAAAAAGCTTCCTTGAAAATGTGGGAAGTCAATTCATAAAGAGAAAGAAAACTGGTAATAATTGGTGAAGATGAATTTGCATTGTGACGGTAAGGATGAATTGTAGCTGGGATAATTAAGAATATGATATCCCGGAAAAAGACCAAAACAGTTGCAGATAAAGAAATTAAACAAACCATTAAAAAAAACAGATCAAGTCCTTATGTAGTAAATGCAAAATGAAGCAAAAGGGACAGATCTAAAAAAATACTTTGGGTCAATGAAGCACTTCATGCCAATAGTAGATGTCAACATGTGAAGGAATCAGCATAGACATGAAACATTTCACGTAAGCCTATGCATGATGCCTTATTGTGGCACTGTAGGAAGTAAGCTGGGCCATTCTAGAAAAATAGAATTTGAATGTGATGGTGCCTGTTTGAAGGTACTTTGGACAAGTATATGTACAATGAAGATTTTTTGGTTAAAGAGAGGCAAAAGTTTAAGCATAGAAAATAAGATAACCTTGGGTGGTATTAATGGATAGCAAAAAACAAAGTTACTGGTGCATACTATTGGAATTACACTGAGAACTCCTTACAAGATGACATATGTCACTCAATGACTCTACTTAGTGAGACAATGATTCTCCTAATCCAAATATTGACTCTTTATGTCACAATTTTCCACCTCTATCACAAACAATGACGCATTCAAATAATGTCTGACTTAGGCATGGTATCCACATAATAGTCGAATTTGTCTGTATGCTAAAAACTTGGTCTTATTCAGCCTTATCTTCTCAATAGAAAAATTTTAATAATCTCCCTTTTGGTCTTCAATCATGCGGATAATTTGGCATTGCATTAAAAATACTTGGGGGTCAATAGTCATTCTATTAACTTCAGTTTTAAAATAAAATATTTTGTGATGTCACAGTCATACCTTTCTTTCTTCCAGATAACTTTAATGCACCCTCAATGTTTATAAATTGTTTCTGTATACTTTTCCATTACTAAGTCACTACTATAATCTTCATCAAAGCAGAGTATTTACAAACATTTATGTATGATCTTTGAATCTTATTAACTTTAGTCTTCGGCTTATCCAATATCTTTGCAAAAAATAATGAGTACCAACTATTCAAAATTATCAATAGAAACATATTAATAAAGGTCCTGTGGTGTAGTTCTTACGAGATATTGTTGAAGAACCAATGTTGCCTCTTGTACTTCATCTGTTTCACATTTTATGCAAAATAATAGTGTTGGACACCCTACTACCATCAATTTTAATACACCAGCTTAAGACCAATCATTAAAATAAATTCCAGCCTTATTGAAATTACAGCCAGACTTGAAGTTTTAAAGGCAGGATAGGTGATCAGGGTATAACTGCACGCGAAAACTCATTTTTAATCACCCAAGGGTGAGATTCATTTCTAGTACTATGACGGAACCGGGTGGAGAACTCAGCAGGATGTAAGCAGTTCATAACAACCCTCTATGTTCAGAAGTTATTTTAATCAGATATAAGAGGTTTGCAGCAGGTGATTTGTACACTTGACATTGATCCTTTGACATGCCCTGCCAAAGAAGAGCTTGCCTATGGTGCAGAAATGTAGAACTTCCTATGAGCTAATCTTGATTACTACAAAGTCTTCACTTAAACATCTCTGATGAATAACTGGGACAATAAAACTATAATTTTCTTTCTCTTATTTATATTAATTGCCTTGAAATTAATGTCAAGCAGGTTTAAAGAATAACAACAGCTATCATGAAATGGCAACATAATTCTTAAGTACAAAGAAAGTTTTGAGTAAGAAATTTTTAATCAAGAGATCTCAAAATAATTGGAACCCATAACACTATAACTAATTAAATTCAGTGTTAAGTAGGTTTATAACAAGAAATAAACTATACTGAGCATCCATGTCCCAACCTTAATACGTTTAAGTGAATAGTGCCTACTTAGGTAATTACTGCCTATTTGCACAAGAGATTATTTTCCAAAAATTCCTTTCACCGTGTGTGTTCACTGAATTTGCATCCCTAGTAGTTTTAGGGGAGGCGACCAACATCTAAGATCATTTTCACCGTTAAGGATGGATGGGAAAGGAAGGATGAGAGAAACCATGCGTCGGCATTACCCTAGTCTTAATGAAAGGTGCCAAGAGGTCCACAGTTTTATGTCCCATCCGACAGATGTCGTGCTCTCCACGAAGCACCTCAAGTAGAGATCGAAATACCTCTGACAAATATCTGCCGCCCCCAGGATTCGAACCAGGGCCCTCTTGGTGAAATCAGTACGCCCATGTAATTAAAATGCACTTACATGATGTACCACATCTCGTATGCAAACTTCAATGTTTCACAAATGGCCAGACTTTCATAGCTGAAATATATATATATAGCTGGAACAGACAAAGTGTTCCTGACGATAGGAGAACCATTGATGATGACTGATCACTGCATTGTGCTCAGTTATGTTCATCTCCAATTTTAACTCTACTTAGTGGGTTTTTGGAGAACCTCCACAAAATCTAATGATTAAATCCACACAGTAATATAGGAAGGGAGAAAAACTTATTTATTGATAGTTATCACTCAAACATCGATAGTAAGTCTTCTAGTTAAAGTCAATGTCCTGATGAAGAACTAATTCATGAAACTTGGCATCAACAGCATGCCTTTGAGCAAGTAACTATTTTAATTTGCTGCGACAGATTTTGATGTCATTGTAAGATGGTAGTAGTATATAATTTCAGGTAATTAGCATGGGGCTAAGGAATGTCATGGATTTAGACGGAAACCTGTAATGCATTATTAAAGGGGGATAAGCATAACATGGACCAAATATTTTGTCATTGTAGAACAAAGTGTTTATATTATACTCATAATATCATTAGTTCTGATTTTTTAATTTTTCCATTATGTGAACGGTTATATCATATAAAAAGACTCAAATAGTCAATGTTCACTTCTACCAATTATCCTATCAATGTTACATAACCAGGGAAATATTTAGGACTCGCTGTTACTTAAAGAACGTTTTTTCCAAACTTGGAATTTTTACTTTATTAATATAATGGGATTAAAACCACAAATACAAGAGGTTGACAGCAAACCCCAAGCTAATTTAAAATACTATTTATTTGTAGTTTCATAAGCAAGGGCCCAATTACCCTAGATAACATTTCTTCCAAATTCAATCTGGGCCATAATTCTTGTGCTTTGGTGTGTTTAATTTCTTGCTTCCCTTGTCTGCCTTAATAAGACTTGGATGTGGTGATAATCGTCAATAGGAAGCCTTATATCCTCATTATAATATTACACACACACAAATGGTATGCTTAAAAATTTGTAAGTTGAGATCAAATAAACAAGTAACTTTGTAGTCATAACTTTGTGGGAAAGAAATATATTTGTAAATGAAAATTCTTTTCATGTGTAAAAATAACTTCCATTCACATGATTAAAGGGTCAAAGACTGAATTTGAAGTAAGTTTCATGAGAAATGAAATTAGATATATTTAGTTTTTATCATTAACATAGCTGATAATGCTTCAAAAACTGATGCTTAATGGTTTGTCAAAGCTATTGCTTGTGATATCTCAATGCTGATGCAGGAAGTTTGCTTTGATGTGCTGTTATCTGAATAAACAAATCAACCAAGTGAATTAAGAAGTTGCCAAATTTGTTTAATTTTGCTAATCTACATTACTTATTTTAAAAATAACTAATACAAATTAGTGCTGAAGGTTTTGTCAAGGCAGACAACTTTTGAGTTAAGAAAGGATAACTACTTAAATTTCTCAAAAGCAAGTTATAGGTTTTGTTAAATATATATAATCTACCAAGCTTACGTCCTTGTGGCAGCCAAAGAAAATTGGACAAACCATTGTGTACATTCTCCATGCGCAGTAAAAGGGAAAAGTATTTTCATGGCAAAGTTATTACACAGAACTTTTAAGGAAATGTTTCCAAATCCTCAACAAAAGCACTATTTCCCTAAAGTTTTTGGCCCCCTAGTTATCTTCCAGCATGTTATAGGTTTATGGTAGCCAAAGCTTGATCAACATGGGCACCAGTAACTGCATCAATTTTATTAAGAGAAAAATCTTAAGGGTAAAACTTTCACACAAATTACCATTTTGTCCTTTTATGAGGACCATCTATTCCACCACAAATACCATTCAAACAGTAGGAACGATAAACAAGAACTTTTTATGAAGGTGGCACCACCTAACTTAAAAATTTATGAAGGGGGAGATAACTGATTAACTTTTACAATTACATAACACCTCGCAAGGTTGGTTGAGAGGAGTTAGAGAACCAGCCATTTAGGCATGAATATGCACTTTGAAAAAATGTTTGCACACTTGCCCACCAGCAACCTGAATAATTTGATATATTTTAGGGGACTGTGTATCAGATGAGGGAAGAAAGTAAATGAATCTGCCAGGGATGGTGTTAATTATTTTACTTTTGTAATACAACCAGCCAAGTTCCCTTGGGAAGAAATTAACTTAAGCTCTTCACGAGGTCTGTCTACTTGCTCTCTTAATGAACCAGGGTTATTATAACATATCAATTTCCTTTAAACACCTTCCATTTTCATAATTAAACTATAGGAAAAAGTTATTATTACCATTGGGAAAATTACAGTGGTACTTAAAACACTACTCGCAGCGATTATTTTATATTGCAATGTACCACAAACAAGTTAATGCAAGCAGTAATTGAATATGTCAAATTTCCTCAAAGGCATGAACTTAACAACGATGCCATTTCCACAAGCATGCACCACTTGAATTCTATTACTGCGGCACATAAGCACGTTATGCATTAAACCACCTATAGCATATTATTGTTACTTTAAATCTAATGTGCAATGAATAGCATCTTTTCATTTCATTAAACAAGGAATACCCTTCGGACATATTTTCGGGCGAATTATCCAAGGCACCTTCCTAACCACAAATGGAGCTTTCTTTTAAGGAAATCTCTCATGATTATTTTGTCATCGGCAAATATTTAAATGCAAATTAAAAACGTCAGTTTACCTTTACAACTCATTTCTTCCAGAATCTGAGGATTGATTGCTTTCCTATAAGATTGAACGCCAAATCAATGCTACCCAGAAAGAGAAAAGATTTATAAAAAAACTTCAGAACAAACTGAAATATGATAACTTCAATATTATTCAATTTCACAAAGAAAAACTTACAATATCCATGAGAAATGCACCAATATTAGTCAATACTCGACCCTTAACAACCACATGAAAGCAAATCCCAGGACACTGAAAATTTATCTAAATAAAAACAAATGACTACTGGCTTTTACGTTAAATTTTATTTTTAAGCATATACCTCTACTTCCTTAAGCCTCCATTATTTTCAGGATCTTGTACACCTAGGTGTGCATGCGTAAGTATGTGATTGCCATAAGAAAATAAATACTTTCTAAAATGGAATGAGCCTTATTAAAAAGTTTTCATATAGATTGATGTTGACATTCTTTTGCCCTATTACTCTCGATGAGCACTTGCCCAGTTTGTACTTCAAAATCTTACCTATAGTGATCAATTACTTAAAAGAAATAGGCCAAATGTGCAGAGACCTTAACTGTTTCAGTATAGTGGTACAGCAACCCTTAAGTGAGAATGAACAAGATAAGTGATCAGTTGAACACATATCCCTGGATAAATAAAATCTGGATGTAAATTCAGGTATAAAAATTTCCTGCAACTACTACATAAGTTTATAAAATCATCACAGCCTGAAAGTTAGGGAATCCGTATTTACTTTGGTTTGATGTGGTGAAGGTAAAATGTTACAACTGAAAAATATAAACATTTTCAGCATGTAATATGTATCTGTGAACCTTCCCAGATGTGTTATCATCTACAAGGACCATAAGTTAAATTTTCATTTTTATTGTAAAAATATAATAAATTATTATACAACCAGGAATCCATTGAAAAAACAGATTTCCTTCGTACAAAAGTACTGTTGATACCAAAGAATACATTACTTAACATGTTGAGATCAAGAACCTATCCACAACGTAGAAATCTCTCAGCCATCGGCACACACGAATGGCTGTAGCATGAACACTGGAAAAGTAAAGTTCAAACATGAAATTTTAAATAATAGGAAGAATATGATATCAACTACCTAATTAGCAATTAAAATACCTGTCTTTAATGGACCAGAAGGTAAGTCAAAGAGCACGAAATGCAGAGAATCTTGTCAGAATAACGCTTGAAGGTAACTGGTAACCACTGGATGGGGAAAAAATAAGCACACGAAAGAAAAGAGTCTCTCACACAACAGCTTCTCTGCAGTACATATTAACCCGAAAGGCAAGCATAATTGACCCCTAAAGAAATGATAGCTACAATTTCACTACAGGCAAAAAAAGCTCAAGAAACTTCACATGAAATGAGTGCACCGCAACATAAAAGGCATGCATAAAATGAAAAGCCAATCATCTATTTCAGCTCAAAGCAACAGTTACAGATGACCTTTTAGTGAAAATAAAAATGCTATTTTTCTCCATGAAAACAAGTGAATATGCTTACAATAAGATTTAAGGACGACAAAATTAGAGAAAATACATCACAATTCACCAGTGTGCCCTTTATTATTATAAGGAGAATGAATTTTAAATGGTTAACCCACATTGTTAACTAGTAGTGGCATTCAAATGATAAAGAGCACATTTTACCCACTAGACCCCAAATGCTCAACAAGTATACAATAAATCTCCCACAAAGTATGGAAGGAAAGAGGTGGACAATTTAAATTGAACAAGTAATTGTTCTGTGCACCACACACAACTAACTCTCACTTGATCCACAAAGAACAAACCCATCCTTTTTGCCAATCCCTTTCATTGTGGTCCACCCACTCCACGTTCCCACTTCATATGCAATAATTACTTTGGCTCATTGGTCAACATCCTTACTTTGGAGCAACAAATTTTGAAGCAGCAATTAATTACAGACTTAAAGAATATCACTATTACAAACTCAAAGGTAGTAAAATATTAACAAGGTATTACTTTGAAGGTTGGCAACACTAACTGGGGCTTTCCCTTTAATGAATTCTCATTTTGGCATACCCTTGTTCTAACTCAAAAGGTTTCGCTCAGAAAAGGCCATTAGAAAAATCATATGTTGCAACTTCTAATTATATGTAGAATTTTGACAAGTTGGTATGCTTGATTTCATCCCTTTTTCATTAACACTCTTTATGAACCACAAATGTGATGACTGTGTAATGTATAACAAGGATGTCCAAAGACCCTTATAGCATTGCCTAGATGTACATACTTCCCTTAGTATAGTACTAGTGACACCCAAATACCTAACTTATAATTTCTACATAAGCTACATTGAACTAATAATCTGAGAAAAGAGGGCCATCACGTTACCTTGAACATCTTAAGGTCTGATACTCCAAGAGATTATAAGGTTAAGGCCTCATGCGCCAAGAGTCGATATTGACACTTCCTTTAATGCATGAAATCCATACTGAAGGGCCAAATTAACTTGTCACTAATGTGCATAAAACTTACGAATATTACCATAAATGCTGCAATTCCTTACGTCTTTCTTCGGCGATTTTCTACTTCTGCTCTGTCTTTCACCACTGTCAGTTGCTTATAAGATTAATCACCTGCAATAACTAGAAATCAAACCCTGCAGAGCACAATGGAGAGAGGACTTAAACATCTTTACTAACGCAATGTAATGTTTCATGAATTTTTCACTAGAAATAATTACATTCCACTCAATGTATGCATTCAGCTAAAACAAAATAAGCCTGTATCGATATACCTTCATCAAAACAATGTAACGGAAACTTAATTTGTATAAAATACAGGTGAATCACTAATGCTAACAAATGTGCTCAAATGCAAACCTTAGGAAGAAGGGACCAGAGGAAGAACAATGGGGCTAAACAAGGAAGCACTGAAACCTTTCAAAAATCTAAATCTTTCAAAATTATAACAATATTACAGAAGGTAACGCTAATTTCATTAACACTCATCAATTCTCAAATAAATTTGGCTGACGTTTAGTCATTAAAATACTCGGTAAATGCATAGCTTCCTTCCTCTCCCCATACAACTAACGAGTGAAAACATTAAATAGAATAAAACCTTTCCTATATAGCTTTTTAATGACATAAAGTAGGCTACATATACAAATCTTATGCATAGCTAGCCTCAGGCGGTCATAACATAGCACTGTTCAGACACGAAAAGTAACAATAAAAAACATACACATACACGCATTAATTGTATCATCTTTGCATACAAATTTTGACACAGGTCATATGACGATTAAACACTCTTTGACACTAAAACTCCTACATGGCCATTGACTTCAATAAGTGAAATTGGTCAAATCCGTTACGTTCGAGACATCACAAAACACTAAAAGAGTTTGATATATATATAAATATATCTTATATAATAAACTGTGTGTAAATATAAAGAATGCAGCCCTTGGACATCCTGGTGAAGACTTCCTTGTCCCTGCCTGGCCCACCCGCTTCTTGCTACTGCCTCTCGGGTGTTGCGGAGTGGGACACAAACCCCCCTGTCCCTGCACGCGCCTTCACCCAAAAACCCAACCCTCCCACCCCGCCCACCTGCCTCCCCCTTGGCTAGCCCGGGGCGCAGAAGGGACTGTGTGAAGAGAGCTGCCACCATTGATGATGTCCCTATCCTGCATGCCTAGCCAAAGCAACCAACCTGCCTGCCTTCCTCCCCATTCTGACCTACAAACACACCTATATGGCAAGTTAAAAAATTGAGGAAACAGCATTAGTGTAGATATAAATTGCCCTGAATACACTAAATTCAGCACTGCCTGAAATTTTTTTTTTCAACGTTCAATCAAATCATGAAACAAATATGAAAACAATTACCAATTTAAAATGGACAATGTCTCACCTGACTGAAGTCCAAGATGCATGTGGAAATAAAACTTCACTTCACTCTTCAGTACCTACGGCCACCACCACCACCACCATAGCCTCCAGGTCCGCCGTAACCACCCCCTGATCCACCTGTAAAAATTGTGAAGTTAAATGAGAGAATGTTCAGGAGATTTGGAAATTTTTAATTGGCATCAAATCAAACAACCAACCTCCATAGGGAGCAGAACGTCCTCCAGAATTGTAGCTGCTTTTCACTGGACCACCACCATAGCTCTGCTGATAGCCACCACCTCTGTCATCATCATCATCCCAATTTGATCCTTCAAAATAAAATTACATAACTTAATCCAACTGACAACAATTTTAAATCAAAGGAAAGGTAAAAAATTTGAGAAAAGAAATTGAAATGACCAGTATGGAGTGTACATAAATGCTGAGCCCTGGATATTCAGGTTATTAAATCTTAGTTAACATCAAATAATTGCATCATGTCTTCATCGAAACCAGTAAACACGTCAGTCTCAACCTTTATTCCCAATGAGGAAATAAACAGTACAACAAAAGGCATTTCTTTTGTTCAGGAAGTATTAACATTAAGAAATTACTCAGCTATTTAAAATCCAAATCCCCACTCGCAGTAAATACCTGCACCTTAACGACAGCCGACTCATAAAAGCAACCTATAGTTTGGAGTGGTCTTTACATATCTCATATTAGTGATGCAAAATTACAAAGTCCTATGATTTACAAAATTTCATTTTTTTTCTATATGGCCCACTAGCTGTTCCCCTGAGCATAATGTCAGGGCTGTAAGAAAAACCTCATAACCTTATCTTAAAACCTAATACCTCATCAACTTATTCGCAAAATGTCGTGCCATTTAGCAAATTCTTGCAAGGTGAAGAAATTCAATTTTTTACACAAATAGTGTAAACAATTATATTACTACAAAACTTACTCTACCAACGTTTGTTGGGAAATCTCATGAATAGCACATTTTATAATACCAAGCTGGTGAATTACTGGCACAGGTAATCTATAATGGTGACAAACTGGTCAGATCAAATGCTAGGCTGCAGACCATATCCCACCTGCTTAAGGTGTGCACTTCAAATAAATGAATGTGGACCATATGGACACTGAATGATGATTTCAAATTTGGTGCTTAAATCGTACATTCACATAACATAGTGGTGGACTCATTGAAAAAGCCCAGGCCATGTCCAAATTCCCCGATGGTCTGAAAATTCCCAAGACATTATGTTTTAATCAGCATGTTCTTATTTCCTGTTTTGCTGGCAGCTAGACAGCATACTTTCCTTGAAGACCAATGAAATATTCAAATACACCATATTTCTATAGGGTCTAAGAAAAAGATGCATATTCCCTTTGAAGCACATCATGATCAGTCTCTGGAAAGACATTTAGCTGAACTGGAGCGACCACAGGCAAGAGAGTCACGACAGGACAATCCAATATACTCAAAAGCCATAAATCAGAGCTGTAAAACACATGATAACACTGGTAGTGAGAAGCAAATACACTTACCACCACCACCACCACCACCTCCCCAGCTTCCTCCACCACCTCCAGAGCTCCAGCCAGAACCTCCACCACTGCTTTCCCATGGATCACCATTATAGCTGCCTGATGATGCTCGAGCCGGCCCACCTCCACGGTATCCAGAAAATCTGTCACTTCCTGCAAAAACAACACACCAATACAATTAGCATAAGCATTATTATTAAGTTTAGTATTTAGTATCCCCTAACTTTTCTGCTTTCTTTCTTCCCAAGTTTCCACTTGGGCTCAATGACAATGGTTAAGTGATGCAGCGACTAGAGAAAATATAAGGCCAACCACTGCCATTCATGTGGTACACTACTGCTGATTTCATATTTTTTAATTCTGATGATATATGAAATTTCAAGCATGTTTGTACTTCCCAATTTTACAAAAACAGTTGTCCACTTACATTTCAATGATTTTTTTCCTAGTTTATGCAACTCCTTTATCTTATAAATGATAAAACACCTTGTAGTTCTAGTATTTCGTCTTACTACTTTCAATATTGTGGTCAACATGACCAGAAAAATTCTCATGCGTGGCCCATTGACATGTAAATATTGTGCTATGTACTTCTCTATAAACTTAACTATTTCTTAATATTAGATCGTAGATTTCTACAGCGCTCAGATGAATGACTCTCCATTCTTGAAATGCTACCCAATAGGTCGTTTTTCTTTAGTGGAGAGTCATCCATTACCTTATATATTTTAACGCATAGCTTTCTTGAGAAATGAGATTTAAAATGCAAATTTTCGAAAAAACATAGTTCTGTGAAGGTATCATGATTGCTTCTCAAAATCTTAATTAGATACAATATTAGACCTTCGGAATGAAAGGGATCAACTGCAATTTACACAGCCAGGGAGCTGCGGTGTAGCCCTTGGAAAAGTTATCAAGACCATTATTTTTAATTACTTACTACTAATACATGCCGCAATTGGTGCTATGCCAATAACAAAATCAATGAAAGGAATGAGAAAAATTCACAAGAAAATCCAAGTTAAAGAACATGTAGCTTTTAAAATTGCAATTTTGCAATACTTATGCTTTAATCGGCCAAATGCCAGAATGGTTATGGAGTGATGTGTCCCAAGGGTCTACCAACCAAAATGTTCCCAAGCCCAATGGTTAAATAAAAACTTTAAAAATTGAGAATAAACAAAAATAGTCTATGTAGAGACTTATGACAGACAAATATACATGGAATGCAACCATTAAATTTACTCCACTGAGCTTTAAGATCCAGGTTTCCTACTTTCATTGCTAATTCATAGGAAGTTTCAGTCAAACAGTGATCAGTTTGTCGTCTTTGAATCGCTGATTTTAATACCAATAAATTAATATACACGCAGGTGGCTATATAATTGCACAAGCTACTCACCTCCCCATCCAGAGCTGCCACCACCCCTGCTACCTCCCCAATCCCCATCAGTGTCTGCGTCACGGTAGGAGTCGCCCCTGCTTCCGTATCCACTGCTTCCACCTCGGCTGCTGTACGCCCCTCGTCCACCACCATAACCACCCCCACCACTACTCCCTCCTCTGCCACCATATCCACGACCACCGCTATACTCACGCTCCCTATCACGAGAGCCTCCACCGATACGGCCCCCCTCCTGTAGAGTTGCCATCTCAGCACGGCTTAGTGCCTTCTTAACATCCACGTGCCTCCCACCGATTATGTGATTTTTACTTACTGGAATTGAATTGTTCCAATTTTTACCACAATTGCATATAATTGGAAATCCTGTAAAGGCTTAAACACCAGTGTTGAAATATGGATAGTAATATTTTAATTGACTTACAAACGACTTTGTCCACTGAATCATGATCTTCGAATTCAATAAAGGCAAATCCACGTCTCTTTCCAGTGTCCTTATTCACCACAATATTTACTGATGTAACCTTCCCAAAGCCAGTAAAATAACTCTTGAGGTCTGCCTCTTCAATATCATCCTTCAAGCCGCCTACAAAAAGCTTCTTAACCGTTACACCCGCTTCTGGCCTGCCAATGTCCTGCAAAATTAGGAAGTTACACAACACCTCATTCAATAATAGAGCTAAAATTACATGGCACCTAATTTTTTGTTGACTACCATATATCCAGTAAAAACTACTTTGATAATGAGTAAACAGCGGCAAAAACTACTGTAATTGTAAAAATTTAGTCAGGGTAGCTCAAAGATAAATTAGTGAAGATTCTCATAACGTCTCTACATTACAAATCATAATATATTCCCTTCAAGTAAAATTGTGCAAAGTAAAACATTCCTGAATGCAGAAGATACACACATCACATTTTTGCATTTTTTTTACCTCTCTAGGCACAGCTCTTTTGGGTTCAACTTCACGCCCATCAACTTTGTGAGGCCGTGCAGCTTGAGCAGCGTCCACCATATGCGCACGAGAGTATGTAATGAATCCAAAACCCCTGGACCTGCAAGAAAATATTCATGCCGGTTCGTCAAACATAGGCGGTGGCTCGTGAAAACTGGTCGGCCATTTTGTAAAGTACCCAAGACACGACGCCGGCAAGTCGCCATATTTAAAATTATCGGCAAATTCATACAAACCTCTTAGTTTTTGGGTCTTTCATTACGACCACGTCCACTATTTTCCCCCATTTTTCGAAATGCCTTTTCAGCGATTCGTCCGTTGTTCTGTAGTCAAGTCCACCGATAAACAATTTTCTGTATTGCTCCGGTTCAGTCGGCTTATCATCATGAGCGTTTCCACCCTCGCGGGTGTCTTCATCACTCTGGAAGGAATAACATCCCAGTTTACTAACTAATAACTTAGTATGAAAGGTGTAAAACTGACGCCACATAATATTGATTGATCCAGTCAATCTCATTAATAAAGTTAAGAAAATAATTGACTTGCATGATAAAACCAATAAAAAACACAGAATCGGCATGAAAACAGCTACTGATAGAACTACTATACGTACAAAACATTTTACTTACCGCACGTTCACTCATGTTTTCACTGTCCACGAGAAGAGTGACAACGAAGAGAGCCCAGGAGATATTAATTTACGTGCCTCTACAAGAGTTACTGTAGCTGGCAGCAAAATCGCGTCTAACCCTTCTCAAAAGCAACACTGTAACGCGCCGCAACGCTGCCAAATTTCTCTTGATTTTTCTCAACGGCCCACGAATTTGAAGGGTCGATTTGGTTCCGGCATTGACCGCCTAATGTTGATAATGGCGGGTGTCGCCCGGTAAAATTTAAATTTGGCATATTTTCACCATAATGAACGAGCATTAGAAGACTGCGAGAGGTTAATTTTCGAAATGCCGCGAAAAATATATTTGGTGATCTATTTTTCATGGGATTGCTTAAGGAGTCTCGCACGAGGGCAGAAAATGCTAGGATTTGTACTTATGATATATAGCGTGTATTCAAATAGTTTTCCCCATTGTGAATTTCCAATGATACACTTTAAAGACTAAGGATGGCCAAAGAAAAGTTCAAAATTCAAATAAAGAAGCCATTTGACAAAGCTTAATCTACAAAATTAATAATCCTACAGGACCTTCATTTGAATGCCAATGGTTTTCAGGCACAATGTGTTGACTCTGCCAAAAATTTTTGATCGACTCAGTCCTACTACTTTTGCAACAGACCTTATGGATCCAATATGAATATTACGTTTGGAACAATACTAATGGTGCAGCCAAAAGGCTAGACTACTAAACTAGTCCATTCATATCAGGGTAATTCACTAGTCACTGTTAGCTTGTGGCAACTCTCAGACCACAACCTCCAATTTTAACGATGTAACATTTTATGCACTTGAAAACCACAGATGATACGGTTAATTGTGAATTTTCACAAGGAGCTTAGTACAAGGCAATTTCTCTTCTCAACAAAGAAATTTAGCATGACATGCCCGTAAGCTTGTTAGTATTGTTATAGGCCATCAATAGACTAACACCACCATTGATCCTAATCTCCTTGGCCATACAACCAAGGTCATATTCAAACACCCCTCATATTCCCTTTCAGGATAGGTGAAGTTAAAATGGTCTCATTGTAACTGAGGTAGCTAACTCTCTTACATACCTTTGTTTTTTCCTTCTTTCACCTACATCACATAATTTTTCAGGCATGCTCTTCAGTTAGTCTCTCCTAATTCAACTGACCTTATTGTACTCTTTTCTCACAAACCATCCAAAGTCCTTATCATAATCCAACCTCTCAAAATGACCAAACTATATAAATAATACTCATTTAATATTACTGGTAATGTTCTATTTATATTGAACAAATCAATGATAATTTTTTAAACTTTGAAATCACCAAAGCATACTAGTGGCTACCTGGAATATTTCCTGTACAGTAAGGGTATGACACCAATGTTTTACGGTCTTTCTTCTCAAATGACAAGTCTAATTTTAAGATCACGCTATGCAGTACTTCTTTTACACAAATGGTGTAACCAAAATTCTTTCCTACTCGATGCTGAGAAATCAAATTTGATTTAATACACAAATTAAAATCTTCAACAGCCATCTTTAGTTAGATTCAATACTGAACCTGCCATACAAAATGCTAGTTTTATGAGTGTCCCTGAAAACAGTGACTTAGGATCTTTGAATATTCAAAAATATAGTCACAATAATAAATTCCACAGTATGAGCAGTTCTGTAGGTTTTCTGATAAAAGCCAATGAGAATTTAACTTTCAATCTCACCTTTTATGGAAAGTCTCATTCACAGGTTATTTTCAGCATTTTTTGGGCTAATTGCCCCATACTAATTTTATATTATAAGTAGAAATGTATTTTTGGTGATGTTTGAAGAATCTCTCAATGTTAACTTCTTTCTACAAAACTGCATTTATTTACCTCTTTCAACAATGAACATGTATGCTAGGAATTGTTCATGTTAAGTATAATTTTTCTGCCTATTCCACATATAAGTTATCATTATCACAACACCAGTAGATGTAATTATCTCAAACAAACTCTACATGCAAGGCAACAAATTAGGCTCACAAACTTAACCACATACACCTTTTACTAGGTAACAAGCTGCAAAAGAAACACTTGGTTTTTCCACATAAAATATTTATTCACGACCTAGGTTTCGACGCTCAGCGTCATCATCAGGTATAATTTGTAACAAGCTTAATCATGAAGGGGTAAGGAAGGGAATAACACTTAAATGTAAACAATGGAACTAATTACATCGTAATATGTCCCAATGAATTCCATCAGTAGCTCTTAATTGTACATCCAGTAATTATGTATCCTATATTTATAATATCAATTCACCAGACCAATTATAACATGCAAACAACTTACCTCAATATTGCTCATGTTCACTTAAGGCCCTCACCCATTTAAGAATCCTGCTACTTGCAAAATGTACATTTAAGACAATAAACAACATATATTGTGTTTATTGAAATCTATGTTCTATGAGGGGGTATATAATACCTAATACTATAAACCAAAGGTAGTTAATTGTAACAGCAATGATATTTTACTGGTAGATACATACTCGTACCATGTATCTTATTAAGGAGTAGAACAAAACAAATGGATTAAAATTTCACATCAAAATATAAGATTGGTAGCAGTATGAGAAACATATTCAGCAGTGTACAATGCATTAGATGCTAGCTATGAACATATAAGACTTAAGAATTGACAAACTATTATGTCTAATTGACGCTGAAAAGGGATTAAATAATGTACATATTAGTCATGGGTTACTAGGACCATGTTCATTTATATTAGTTATCAGATAAGACAATTTTTCATGGTATATCTTCTTTATAGGAAAAGAAGATAAAACCTAAGCAATTTGGTAGGTTCAGCTTCATGAGATGGAATTTTTAGTCTACACATTAATTTTGCACTTTCATTTAGATATTAACACAAATTAAAACAATTTAAGAAATAAATAACAGCAGTAGGACTGGTGAATTCATACACATATTAGATATATCATCAGCATAAAAGTTTGACTTGAGAAGGGATGGAATGAGATAATTGATAAAAATGGCCTCGGAAACTGTTGAATGGGTAGGACAGCAAACATCGGACTCCAATTACTGAGAATTCTCTGGCAAATAAGATTGGAACGGTTAATTCCACAGCAGTGACAGCATAATATTTAAGTTTATTAAGGAGCATAGGATAAAGAACATAATTAAGGCCTGATTCAGACAATAGAGGGCTAATGAAACACTAGATTGCCCTTCAAATGCTTTTCAGAGACAATTTTATTAGCCAGCAGTCGATTTTCCTTGGTGGAAACCAAATTGAGAAGAACCAAATACTTGATCACTTACAAAAAACTTCAAAATAGAAGCTTAATTATTGATTAAACTTTTTCCACTGCTAACTGGGATCACCAAAATAGGAAAAATTATCCTTTTAGCACCTTCCTAAAATATCTCCCCGACGACTTGAATGTTTCACGGAATATACCAGACTAAACAGTTATGGAATATACTAGCGACAGATTCAATAAGATATAAAGTCAAGTAGCTCTTAATATAGTTGTTCAAGGGACCATAAATGTCCTTACACTGGAGTTCTTTAGTGATTCAATTGTTTTAAAGATTTCACGAGGAATTACCCATTTCATGTAGTGTTTGAATATGTTCTCAGCAGATGGAATGAAAAATCTGCTGGAGTCATTTGGTTTAAGAACTGGAATGCTTTTTGTCACACCTCCCTCTTTTAATGACTATCCAAATTAACCTGGCTTTATTCTACGAGTTATACTAACAGGTTCCATTTCCGCTTGTACGAGGGTCATCCGGAAAGTAGTACCCGTTCGTGAAATAAAGACACAAAAGTAAATATTAACAAACATAAAAAATTTTATTTGAAAGAGGATACTTTAAACTACTTCTCAACATAATCTCCAAGCAAATTAAGGCATTTGTCATAACGTGTGACAAGTTTCTGTATTCCTGCTGCATAGTCCGCCGCCAGCTCATTGAGATACAGGGTCACTCCTTCTTTAAGTTCTTCATCGCTGTCAAATCTTTTTCCTGCCAAAAAGTCTTTAAGCTTTGTAAAGAGATGAAAATCTGAAGGGGCCAAGTCCGGGCTATACGGTGGATGGCCGATCGTTCCTCATGAATTCGTCAACTGAGCTCACCAGTTGGTCTGT
Organism: Hetaerina americana; assembly: GCF_022747635.1. NCBI lineage: Eukaryota > Metazoa > Arthropoda > Insecta > Odonata > Calopterygidae > Hetaerina > Hetaerina americana. Next base: position 20,225,383 of record NW_027286070.1, on the reverse strand, counting down.
AATGACAGACGGTCTCCCCGAACGCTCATCGTCGTGTGTTCCCCCTCCCCATGTTGAAGTTGCGACACCACCGCCGAACAGACGACTCGTCCATTACATTGTCTCCATACACCTCCTTTAATTGGCGATGAATATCACATGGGCGAACGTTTCTTGCATTGAGGAATTTAATCACTGCCCTCACTTCACAACTGGCAGCGTTCTCAATTTTTTTAAACATTGTAAACAATCACAGAAACAACACAGGCAATGCTAGCGTCACGCAACTTGGCTCAGAGAAGGCAGACAAGCCACTGAAGCTATCTGACCTCGTCCAGCGGCTACTCGCGTCGTCAGCACTTCATGCGGCACGAACGGGTACTACTTTCCGGATGACCCTCATATAATTTGAGAATTATACCTTCAGTTTATTTGGTAAGTAGTAATTTAATTCATTACACTTTTCTTTCTGAGAGGCGAATTGAAAAGAGCTCATTCATGAGTTTAGGTACGCAAGAGGTCAACCAATTATTCTTGCTTTAAAACATTTTCGAATGAATCAATTTATCAGGGAAATATTACCAAAAAAAACTTAACCAGGTAGTTGGCTCACAGGTCATTTAGTGGACATTAGATTAACACACAAATGATATGCTTGACATTTTTTTAATTAAGGCCAATTATGCAAGTTTGACTGCAATTACTAACAGTTGATCCTTAAATAAAACCATGGACTTTTACCTCAATAGTGAATGCACACGTAGATATACATCCTAGGATCTCACCCAAAAGCACTATTTGAGACTTGAACGAAAAGCAATGGCTCATTAAGTTTCTTTTAGTGCAACATGTACATCACAAATAGAAATATTTAAGAATAAGCATGATGGAGAGATATGTATAACTGATCATGTTCAATGCCATTACTAAAACCTAAAAGGTGAAACTTCAAATACTAATGCAGGACAAAAATAATTTTCAACTGAAAGTGTCTTCGGAAGTATATGAAATACCTTATTCAGTTTCTCCATTATAATTTCTAAATTGAAAACTATTGGAATATACCAGTTTAATTTCAATAATCTCTCTCTTATGCTTAAAAATGTCGGTCAATAGCCATAATTCCATGACTTATACAGTAACTCTTCAAGTTGATATGAGTCAAAATTTATTCCAACAATTCCTCTTCGGCAGAAACCTCGGTTGTAACATGTTTTCAAAAATTGCAGAACTGAAGAAAAAATTTAACTTTAATAAAAAGAAATTTGCCCTAACTACACCAGAAAATTTGTGGGTCTAATGTTGCTTTGGTTTACCACAATAGAACTAATAATTACACATCATTATAGACTGTAATTGTGCATCTTTATCCTTTAGAAAGAGTCTGAGCAAGAAGGAAATTAAAGTTTATTGAGATCACAAAAGTAGATCAAAAGAGAAAATATCTCAGACCATAGGAATGAGTATTATTAAAACACAGACCAGTAAGAGTCATGGAAATACTGAAAATTCCACATGACTTCTAGCATTCTAATCCGTAGTAAACTACAGAAATGTTTAGTACACTATTTCAACCAGGCATTTACTTCTTTTATTCTTAACATAAAAGAATTTCAAGAAGAGGGTGTTGAGGAAATAATACAAGTCATTTGAAAAATATCTTTTAACCTCAAGTTTGAGGGAGTTTATTCAAAAATAAATTTTACTAGAATATACAATTTCATTCTTCCATTTCTCTCATGATATCTAAAAATATTAATATAAGTAATTGAAGAATGTTTCAAAAACAGTTAAATCCATAACAGAAATAAATGAAAAAGTATATGTACACCACATAACCTCAAAACTAGTCCACTGTATCCATTTGAGAAAATGTTAGACAATTTTTACGACCTCGTTAACAAATGCAAAGAAATGAAAGAAAAGGTTTTTAAAAATAAATAATAATTAATACACAGCCAATTATTATTTTTGTTATTCAACTACCATATTTTAATCAAACCAAAGCAAAGATTAATATACCAAAGATAGTAAGGGTTTTTTTTACCAAATTTTCAGGAGGAACAGTTTTCTCTGGACATTGAAAGATGCAGAAAAAATGACTTGATACATGATGAATTTTATTGAAGCAGTAATTAAGGTTTATTTATTAAGAAAAAAATTGTTAATGAAAAGACTAAATGAATAGGTTAAATATCAGTAAATGGCAACGGACAATAATAACCAAAAAAGTAAAATTTAACACATGGAGGAATAAGAGGGCTCAGAGAAACATACCACACAGATGTGAAACATCTAACGGAAAACTTCATCACAATGGATAATTATCCACTCATTAGAAGAAATTCTGAAAAGAAAAACATTTGTTAAAAGGTCAAATAAAAGTAAGGGTGATAAAATTCTTGTAATTTCTGCAGAGTTAGAAGAAAAGTTATATCTTGAATTTGTTCCTCAGAAAAAGAGAAATTAGAAGTTCAACAGAGAACACACATGCTGTCTGCCATGGCTGTCAAATTAATACGACTTTCCTCAATTTCTAACCCGTGATAATAAAACAAATTCTTCTCAAGCCAAATATAAATAGTTTGATGCTAAAACAAACATTAACCAATGTAGATAATTAGAAGAATTATCAAGTGTGCATTGAATTAATGAAACATTTTTACCCATGGCAAATTGTCGAATTTGATATGAAAGAAAATGATTTTGTAATGACATCTATGTATTAACATAATCCATACACCAACATAAGTGTGGTTCACATACCTGTCAAGTCTCTTCACCAAGTATAAACTATTATCCATTCAGCAATGTATCTATAATATTTCAGATATTTTCATCGCTAAATATTTTACCACTTAATTCTAATGTTTTTGTTTGCATTTAAATGAATTCAGACTTTAAAAGTGATATTCCATTAATTTCTTTATCTTCATTATTCAGTCAACAGTTCTTTGACTATGGCAGATATATTGATTTAATATTGAAAAGACTAAGCATTAAAAAAATAATTTTACTATTTTGTACTAATTAACATTTAATATATAGAGAGTCCATTAAGTTATGGGCTTAGTTTTAAATGCTTTTAGGTGTTTTTACTGTCCCAATTGAAGTAAGAGAGTCCATATGAGCAATAGTGATGTCATCGATAGCCTGTTAAACTCACTACTCCAGAAATCATTGCTAAAAATAATGGATGACAAGTATGTGAGATTGCTAAAGCTGCAGACATATTGAGTGAAGGGGTCCAACATACTACGCATAAACATTGGACATGAGAAGCTATCTATAATTCCATGATTGCTCATAGTTAACCAAAAAAAAAGTGATGTGATATACTTCTAGGCCAGTTGGCATCTTTCAACCAAATCTCCAGGACTTTTGTAGTATTTTTGTCACTGAGAACAAAACATTTTTACATCACTACATGTCTGGATGCTACGAGGAGTCTTAACAACGAACTACCAGTTGGAAGTCTTCACCTTAGTAAGCAAAAATCATTCAGTCCTTTGGCTAGAAAGGTTTGGGTGACTAATGGGATTAATAAGAAATAAACTTTATTGACTACTTGGAAAAGAGTTGCAAAGGAGGCCACAACTTCAGAGCACTAGGGAGCAGACCTTCAAGGAGACCATCATGATTGGCATATCAAGTTTACATGACAACAAAGCAACAGCTCACCTCTCTGTGCTTTTGGCCAAAAATTGACAAAATTTAGAAAATAAGACTTCCTTTATCTAGAAAAATTCAGTAGTTCTCAATATTGTAAAATAATGTTAAATTATTTGGCCTCCATATAAACATATCCTCTATCCCTTTCACATACACTCTTGCATATTTTGCCAATCCAGATATAGATTTTGGGACTTAAGGATCAAAATGACATGGTTATTAAATATGAAATATTATGCATGTGCAATTAACATTTAACAAAATAATTTACCTTGAGTCAATGTCATTGCTAGTAGGTACGTATATACATAATAGTTTCATATTACTTTTTGAATGCACAAAAATTAAACTATGCACAAACATTCAAGGAATAAAATCTAAAAAAAAGAGGAAACGCTATTAAATGAATGAAATAATTCATATGCATTGGCCATTTATATTGTACTACAATTGTAACTATATATTCATAGCATCCACTCTCAGTTGCATCTGTTCATTTCAAGGTGTCCAGAGTTAAAATCAACGACAGGAACAAACACAATTGACCCCCTACCTGGAATTATAAGGATTTGAAGACTTGCTGAAAACACAGCAGGCAAAACTTGATTTCTATATCGTATATTCATCACAGTCTCCAAAGAAGGAGGAAAATCTGTAAAGTAAATATTAATTATGACCTTTTGATCACCTTATTGCTTTTTAACAGTGAATGATAACATTATTGACCTCAGTATTCAATTGTGGTTTCACTTTTCTATTCAAAGGTGTCCTAAGTAAACATCATTGACTAAAATAATCCACTGAACATAAATCAATCCATACCTCATGGTATAAATTGCAGCTGCAGCCATGGTAAGGCCACCTTCCATACACATTTGATATGCTTGAAGTAATTTCTCTGGTTTATATCATTTTCTTGTCAAAATTGTAATATCTATAAATAAAAATATTAATTATGTAATTTTGATCACCTTATTGCTTTTTAACAGTGAATGATAACATAATTGACCTCAGTATTCAATTGTGGTTTCACTTTTTTATTCAAAGGTGTCCTAAGTAAACATCATTGACTAAAATAATCCACTGAACATAGATCAATCCATACCTCATGGTATAAATTGCAGCTACAGACAGTAAGGCCACCTGCCATACACATTTGATATGCTTGAAGTTATTTCTCTGGTTTGCATCATTTTCTTGACAGAATCGTAATATCTATAAATAAAAATATTAATTATGTAATTTTGATCACCTTATTGCTTTTTAACAGTGAATGATAACATTATTGACCTCAGTATTCAATTATGGTTTCACTTTTTTATTCAAAGGTGTCCTAAGTAAACATCATTGACTAAAATAATCCACTAAACATAAATCAATCCATACCTCATGGTATAAATTGCAGCTGCAGCCAAAGTAAGGCCACCTTCCATACACATTTAATATGCTTGAAGTTATTTCTCTGGTTTACATCATGTTCTCGACAGAATCGTAATATCTATAAATAAAAATATTAACTATGTAATTTTGATCACCTTATTGCTTTTTAACAGTGAATGATAACATTATTGACCTCAGTATTCAATTGTAGTTTCACTTTTTTATTCAAAGGTGTCCTAAGTAAACATCATTGACTAAAATAATCCACTGAACATAGATCAATCCATACCTCATGGTATAAATTGCAGCTACAGCCAAAGTAAGGCCACCTTCCATTCACATGCGGTATTCTTGAAGTTATTTCTCTGGTTTACATCTTTGTCTTCACAGAATGGTGTTATCTATAGAGTAAATATTATTAAGGTCATTTAGATTTACTTGTTGCCTTTTGACAATAAATGTTAACATTATTAACCTCAGTATTTGATTATGGTTTCACTTGTTTATTCAAAGGTGTCCTAAGTAAACATCACCGACAAACAAACAATATTATGAAAGAGCATTGAATTCGTACCTGTCAACATGAATGGGTGAAAACTGAGAATGAAGCATCTTCCATTTAAATTTTTCTGTTTGACCTATTTCCATATCATTCATTGCAAGCATAAAATCACAAATGAAAATCTGTTAAGTAATTGCATTTCTTTCTAATCATTTCTATTCATTGAATCATAAACAATAAACCCAGTTTCAAGTTAGCCCAATTTTGAATATATTTAGTTCCTCCTAAGGACGGCCAATTATACAGCACAAGTATATAGGCGCAATGTAAACAATACTAAATCTTCCTAAAATTTGTTTGAAATCACAAAAGCACCCACAGAAAATTCCAAAACGTAAATCAGATTAATAAACAGAATTTTTTTAGTGATGAAAAAATATAGCCATGGGTAGTAAGGTGGGGTGATGATTTATCAACCAAAATTCAATGTAAGACTACTTTTTAACAGCTTAAAAACCTCGAGCATTCTTACATAATTTTAACTCAAAAACATGAGAATTCCCACTAAGCTTAAATTTCATTTTAAATTTAGTGAACTCAGTACAGCAATAAATCTTTTATGAAACAAGAATTACAATTCTGCTTAAGTTTATTATTCGATTTCTCAATTTGGATTTGATATGTTGTAAACATATCAAATCCAAATTGAGAAATTACTTGAAATATCATGGATAGTGACAATAATATACCTTACTGCCTCCTGTTTCCACAAAAAAAACTTCCATTTAATGTATAAAACCCATTTGGGCAAGTAAATGATATCGTCCAAGTGAATATCATCATGAAAACTTCAGTTTGTAAAAAGCATGTTGGCTGGTTTGATAGGTTATAGTAGAGCTCACATAGCACTTAGCCCAATGGCATGTGAAAAATTCTAACAACAACGTATTGGGCCTGTCCCTTTACTTGGTCTGCCCATGTTGTTTTGGTACCCGAAAAATCTAAGTTTGGGTGTAGCTGAGTGTGCCAAGAGATCCCTGGGAATTGAACCCAGCCCCTCCAGTCAGTAGTCCAAAGCTCTATCCCCTGCACTACCATGTCCCTTTAAATGGAAATAGGTACACTATAATAAAATTCCACAATAACAAATATTTTATGACGACTCTCTCAAAAATTGAGCGCTAGCTATATTATCAAACTAATGCACATACTCAAGTGATTAAATATGGCCATTGTTTTCCACTTTTTCTAATTATTTTTCCATCCAGGTCAGAGTTTTATTCATTCCTGGCAGCTAATTGTACCTGGTGATGCTACAAGTCAGTGAAACTCTTTATACCATAAAATAAAAGTCTGGGGAAAATTATGAACTCATTGAATATGGACAGGAAACCATTCTATGAAGGAAAGCCTAAATGTTGAACTATGATTGGTCCAGTTAGTTTCGATAAAAAATTGAGATTACATTTAACTACCATAATTGTTTAGGACATTTCCATTTTTAAGCTCGTGGAGTAACCCACCATAATTTGCTTTCTTCCTCCAGTGAATTAATGTCAATTACGTTTTGCAATGGCTACCTCATCAAAATCATGTCTAATGAAATAAACAAGAAGTCACAATCAAACTTTCATATATCATACATTGCTTATCAAGGTTGTTAATATTTAATGAAGTGAATTGAAGGAACCAGTATGTGAGCATCCCTGTTTCACCAGTTAATTGGTTATTTTCAGTATCTCAATTTTCACAATGCCATCATGTACGTATCATATCAAGTACAAAGTAATAGGATCTTAAAAAACAAATTTTTTAATTGGTACAATATACCATTATGAATTTCTTTATATTTTTTCATCATATATTACTTTGAGAGATCAATTACACCAAATTACAAGGCCTGTTCAAAAAGTATCGCGAATTTTGAATTAGTGCGGGTTATATATATTTGATTTTTTTGTGGCATTTTCTTGGTACTTTTGTCGAAAAGTTGGGCCATTTTGAATGCTCAGATAATTGTTGGCAGCTGTTTCGCTGGGATGCATTTCAACTTGTCTCCCATTTTTGCCTGTTCCAATAAAATTGATCAAAGAATCTGTATCAAATTTTGTGTGAAAAACCAAATTAAATGCGAAGATGCATTTCAAATGTTGACTGTGGAACATGGAAAAGCTACCTAAGACTGAAGCAATGTTTATCAGAGGTACAAAATGTTCTCAGAGGGTCAAGAAGATGTGAACGACAAAGACGAAAACATTAATGAAGTGAAGAAAATCACATTGGTTAATCGTCCAATAACCGTTAGAGAAGTTGCCCAGAACCTCCTAAACATATCAATTGGCTTGTGCCATTCCATTGTTACCGTTGATTTGGGCAAGCCATGGATCATCACGTTATTCATACCAAAATTACTCAATTTCAACCAAAAACAGCAACGCATTAGCATTGCTAATGAGGTAGCGGAATCTGTCCACAACGACTCAAATTTGCTGCAGAGGGTCACAACTGGTGAAGAATCATGGGTTTACGGTTATTACATGAAAACTCCCAAACATTCCAATGGAAGCTGCAGCCAAAGCCGAGCCTGAAGAAGGCACGCCAAGTTCCGTCGATTGTGAAAGTTTTGCTTGCAGTATTCTTCAATTGCAGGGGCGTGGTGCATCATGAGTTCTTGCCACAGGGCAGAACTGTAAATAAAGGATATTATCTAAAAGTTATGTGCAATATGCGCGAAGCAATCTGGCAGAAATGCCTGGATTTTTGGAAGGACAAAAATTGGCTTTTGCATCATGACAACGCCCCTGCCCACACATTACCTGTGTGCAAATTTTTGGCCAAAAAATACACACTAATGATGCTGCAGCCTTCGTATTCCCCAGATCTGGCCCCCAGTGACTGACTTGTTCCAGAAACTGAAGAGGCCCATGAAAGAACAACACTACGCTATGATTGACAAGATAAAGACTGCATCAAAGGAGGAGCTGAACAAGATCACAAAAAATGATTCTTTGAAGTGCTTAGAGGATTGGAAAAAACGTTGGCAATAGGGTATAATATCTAATAGGGATTACTTTTAAGGGGACAAAATATATATTCATGACTAAATAAATAATTTTTTGAGAAAAAAAGTCTCTATAGTTTTTTAACAGACCTCGTGTATTAGGTATTATGTACACTACCAATCAACTGGCTCCCACCCTTCGACCCACCTGGTGACCATTGGTGATCACACCAGGAGCAAACATCATTTAACAATTCTAGAGATCATCTCAGGTCGTCTCAGAACTAACAAGCCCATCCACCATGTCAAGGTTGTAGTAGTTGTGCCGGGCCACATGCCAATGAAAGACCATTTCACACTGCCATTTTGTGCCAAGGCAATTGGTAATTAGAAAATGAAACCCCTCCTAATTTACCACCCCAGAACTCCCAAAGCCTTTTAGAAGCCTAGAACAGCAGGCAAAATTTGATGAGTTTCAACCATAAGGCCAGCATGATGTGACCTATTTCTCTGATTGGATTAAGTGGCCCTCCTGAAATATTCTTGGAAATGTAACTTTCAAAATGTTGCCTGCCTCAAGAAGATTATAGGCATGGGAGAAGGGGTTGCCAAAAGTTCCTCTAGTCTGCTGGGAAAAACTGCAGGCTGCAGAGGATTGTCGAATGTGATTGAGGGGTTTGAGACAGCATGTTTGATGCTTGCAGTCAATGAAGTTGTGTCTTTGGTCAGGATCATTGAACTGGAGGAAGATAAAAATGATATCAACAAGCTTGTGGAACTCATTGAGTTTCATTGTTTAGCACAGGAAGAAGTTGAGGATGAAAGTTCGTCAGAGGAGGTACCAACAAAGGAACAATCTTTTGGTTCAATAAGAGAGATTGCTGTAAGCATCTGAAACTGTTGTATCGTACATTAAGAACCATTACCCTCTTGAGGCAATGGCTACCACATATGGCACACTACGAATTAATTAACTGAAAATACTGGGTTGCATTTTCACCAAACTTTGATAAATCTAGACCAAAAAACAATTATGTACATTCAAGTATTATGTTAGTGATGGTGCCAAAATGTATACCACAGTAAAAAAAAAGGAATACAAAAATTCTGGTTTAACTTGGAGAGCCTTTGGAAAGTGTAACCAAAATATTTTCCTCTAATCCCAGTCTCACAAAACAATATTTCCAACTCAATGACTACACTTATGAAAACTTGAACACACAGGAATTTAGTATTCTCCTGAGACTGATGGCCCTTTACTTTCACCTTGTGTTTTCAAGAAAAGCCATTCATACGTGGTTTACCCTTTAAGGACTGGCTAGGATCACTTCGAGCATACACACTTCTTTGAGGCAGTTGATCACCCAAGGAGAAATGAAAAGCACATGTGTGTATTAATCATAAAATGGTTTCCTTGGAACTTAAGAGTTAAGTTGCATGAAGACGTGAAAATATCAACTAAAATTCCTCACTCTATTATCTATGCTGTAGAAAAGTTTCTGAAGACCTTTCATACAATGGAAGCTGAATTTACAACCCCAACTAACTAACTAAAAATATATTAATGAATAGCCCATAAACAAAGTATTCAACGAGGTCAGTTTGGTAGCTGGCGATAGATTTCACCCAATACCATGTATCTTCTCACTGCGGTCAACCACCAATACTGAATAAAAATAAGTGTAAGATATAAGTACTTTACTTTTAAGATTCTAATAAATACCCACATTTACAAGAGAAATATGGTAATGTTGAACTCGACATTCATACCTGGATTTTCAACCTTGCTTTGTAGAAGACCCCGCCATTCCTATAATCATGGCCTCTCCGAAGGAGAGAATCCATATTTCCATTATTTCAATGTGTTGGTGCATTTTGTATTCATAGGAGTAGATGTTTATGCTACAATTTGAAAGAGAACTTAAAATACATGCAGATCTTAGTTCAGGGAAAGATATAAATGTAGTTTGTCTTACTACCCTGCTTTTGTTTAACTGGCCTGTTTCCATCGTAAATTGGGATGCCCAAAAGAGGAATGATGAATTGATTAATAGATGCTAAAGATGGAATTGAGACTGGAAGAAGACATGATTCAGCACTTGGCTAGCTAAGAAATACGAAGGTCCCCATAAGACAAACTGACGACACTTTTGTCTTATAATTACACAAAACATTAGTTTGGAAATGTTAACTTTTGTTATTTGAGTTAATACAAGAATTTTTCCACACACAAATGGATTATGACCCCATGTGAGGTAACCCCTTAAAAGTATATACTGGGTTCTAAAATCAACTATTTAAAAAAACTTGGGCGAAGTCATTTAACTGAAATTCACAAGCTGCTGGACAAATATTACGAGAGCTCAACCCCCACTCATCAACCCTCAACTTTTGGTTGATCACTATGCTCTTTATGTGCACACTAGCATTATGCTACAGAAAACAAAAACGTTCTTTCAACCACACAAAGTGGGCATGTAATTTAAAATAATATTTAAAAAAAAATGTGTGAAATTACTAATATGAATAAAAACAATAGTTAGGAATAGCGTATTCCAAATATTTGACTTATTTTTTAATATCTTTAATTAATTAAATAAATTCATTTTTTAATATAAAATTTTATTTTAAAATGCAAGACACCAAAAAATCTTCACTTGGTAAATTAATGCACATGAAATTGCTTTAAGTTTACAATTAGCCTGTACTGGTGATGTTCCAAAATACTAAGCTAAGAGATGGAAGGACGAAGTCATATGTCACAAGGACTTGGACCACATCAATGAAGTCCAAATTTATCTCCACCCTCCCGCCTCCTCTACAACTCCTTCCCAAGGCATTCTTGCCCCCCTCCCCCCCTGTGTCCACGGATACCATGCTTTCCCGCACTAGGGAGTCTGCCTGGAACCCACCCCACCCTCCTTCATGGACCAGGAGGGAAGGCTCTACATTGCTATACCACCCCCATTCATCAGCAATGTAAAACTGTGAAATATCCCCCCTCCACCCTTTCTTGGGCTTGCCCCTTGGAACCACAATTGATCAGTGATTCCAACCCTTAATCACCCGTTTACCCTTCGTGCCCTGGGCTCCTTAGTCCATTTATACCATGCCGACCACCAGTCAAAGACCACAGGAGAAAATGCTGGACGTCACCCGTTTTCTGCATGGCCCTTCTCTGCGGACTTCGCACCCGTTAAATTTGTCTTCGCCACCCTCTTCCCTTCCCCCACTCCCACGTGGTCACCCATGCTGCCTTCCACTTTTCCTCCCTCGTGCCAACTACCTACCCTTACTTCATAGATTATACACTGGACCTACACTGGCGGAGTTCAGAAGAAATTATATGCATTTATTAGGAACAAGAGTGAGATTGTATGATGGCTCCCTAACACCTTACAACATGCATCTGTGTAGTAGGACTGTCAGTCCATCCCTAAAACCCAATTAGTAGATTTTTGCTGAGTTGGAAAGGGAAAATTTGAAACTACATGTTGCTGAATTCAATCTACTAGACATAATTAGCCTATACACACCTTATAACATATGACCCCTGATGGAATACTATCAGCTTCTGCTTCAAACAAGTGAAACCTCATATGCACTATAGAAATTATGGTTTTCCCCGAAATTTATATTATTTTTATCGCGTCCCGCACAATCTCCAATTTTCCAGAAGCATATGGAGTACTGTATTTACATTATTTCATTTTCCCAACATTTGCATCACTATGCACAGAAATTTAAAAAATCACAACCTTAAAACCATTAATAATACATATCAGCCATTATAAAAACCTTTCCTTTTTCCTAAACATAAAACTATAGAAGACAAGAATGGGCACTAATATGAACTGTTTTAGCAAAGAATTTAAATATTGGCAAAGCGGTCAGACCACCACTAATAATAGAATTATGAACTACTTGAACTGTCTTAAGGGCAAAGATTCTTTCTATATAATGAATACATTCACAAAGAGTTGAAGTAATGTATACCTTGTAACGAACCTGAGGGAGACTATTCATATTGCAAATAAGCTGAAATTATGATGCATGAAAATGACTGACCCAAACATATTGAAGAGTAAAGAATTCAAGAACTGAAGACTGACAACTGGGATCATTTGTTTGGCCCTGAAATAACAGATAACGGTGATGGGCTCCTGAATAATATTAAGAATTGAAACTTGTATTATCAAATTGACAACATTGACCTAATATTATTGTCTTCAAAAAATGTCAGTAAGGGCAACTGCTTGCACTTTACTAACAGTAAGGTAGCTCAGATGTTTCTACGTTGATTACTTGGGAAGGGCAACATTATCCTGGTTGAAATGAAAAGAGGCAAAAAGGAATAATTTAAGTGGGAAAGTTCTCCTTTTCCTGCACTTTACAAATTTTTTGGGGTCCCTAAAAAACTGGAAATAAGGGGATTCACTTTAATTAGGTGAAGGACTTTCGGAATACAGACAACATTTGCACTTTTTTCTGATAAGAGGACATGATACCTTTTTGTCAGAAATCAACATCAAGCATTAAGCATAAGATTATCATGCTTCTAACCGATCACCGATTATCTCTAGCGCAAAGATAGTTGAACAGCCTTCTAAAACCTGACTGCTACTACCTCAAAATAGGTCTATTTTAAAGACTAGCCAATGGTGACTCAGATTCGATAGATATTAACAGACATTTAAGCCATTGTTCATTATATTAACCATATTTTCTCCAGTAGAAAAATTTGAGAAATTCCAATTTTTACTAATTAGTGAAGAATTTTGGCATCCCAGATCGTTTTCTCAGTTTCAGAATTGCTGGCCACCCTGCCTCAGCCACAGAACAATGAAATGCACCAACCAACATTTGAAAAAATTTCAGGAAATATTGAGATACCACATCTACTAATTAAATACAGATCCCCATCACACGTCTGAAGACCTAATACCTATGCTAACTGGGCATGCACAGGCAACCTGAAGTGCATTGCACAATGCATTTCAAAGAATAGTATCGTAAATAATCAATACATGGCAACCTTCCTCAACAGATGAACTCCCCATACCCTCATTATACAACGTCTGTACCCAAAAGATGACTCGCCTTTCCATGCACAAACAGCTTGACAGATCATCATCAGTGAGGGGTCGCCTTCTAACAGCATCCTGCTTGTGGCCGAATCTTGTCTGTGCACAACAGTGATTCTTCTCTGACCTTGCATCCACTTGCTGTACAAATTCTTGGGTCTAATGAAGCTGTTTGAGAAGCAGCAAGCGCAAATTGTAATTTGTTTTAACCTTGGGAAAAGTGCAAATGAGTTGGACACAGCATTTGCGTCTGTACGATCACTTCCAGCCTGGACAAACCTCTACTAATGAAAACCAAAGAAATGGATGACAATCAATGACAACCATGCCCACGCCACCAGTGTGAATGATTTTCAGAATGCAAACCTTATCTATCAGGGAGTCTGCCAATGAAGTTGCCATTAGTGTTGGATCGCGAATCAGCATTTTGACAAATTTTGGCCATTAGCACATTGGATGCAAATTTGTGTGAACAGATGGAAAAGCAAAAACGCCTTTAAATCAGCCAGGAACTCCTTGATCCTTTAACCAAAGCTCCCTTATAAACAATTGTCAAAGGCAACATGGGTTCATGGTTATGATTTTGTCACATAAAACTTGGTTTATGGTGCTGATATAGAAACAAAAAGTCAAGTCTTCATGGTAGCAAGGGCCATCTTCCTCATGAGCTAAAAATGCTTGGATGAAGTGAGAAGTTAATTTCTTAATTGGGAAGGGATTATTCATTACGGATGTCTCCTACGGGAAAACAGTGAAGGCACAACTCTATTGAGGTTATCACACGGCATGTTGCTGAAGAGACCACAAACATTTAAATACAAATATTGGTAATTGGTAATCACATAATGAACCTGTGCATACATCATCGATTACTAGAGTTTTTGGCCAAAAATAGCACACTGGCAATCCTTCAGCCATCCTACTCTCTGGATCTTCCTCCAGTGGACATTTATATTTCTTCCACCTCAGGAGGATGCAGATTTGAAACTACTGAAGACGTTGTACCACAAAAAAACATTCAAGTATTTTATCTTCACTTTTCTATCACCCCCCATATATAATTAACTTCTACAAATTCAGAAAATTAATAGGAATTTCTTGATTAACTGCACAGCATTGAGAATTCAATTTTTTAAGAGATGAGATATTTAGCAGACGAGGTTTTATCAATAAGCATTGCAATAAAAAACAAGCAAGATTAAGAGCAAACAAGAAAAATTATGGAACCAGGCAATTTAGCAATATATGAATCACAGGTTTGCATGAATCACCTGTTATTGAACCAAGTTGCAATAGTGACTCTTAGATTTCTAAAAAATGTTAGAAAAAAATGACATTTCAGATTTATTTGGCGGACTTTTTATACTAAAGGTAAAAGCATTATAAAATCCTCAATTCTTGAAATTTACCACAGAGATGACTATTAATTCATCATTCTCATAACCCCAGCACTAATATTAAAGATATTGACTTGTTATCTGTAAGTGTTGAGTTCAAGTGAAGAGAAAAGTGAATAAATCTGTCCAATAGGGAAGAAAACCACTCTTTGCTGAAAAGAAAATATTAGCACACATGTCAGTACAAAGGATGACTGACAACCCACAGCCAACCTGGCTGGCAGCACAAACAATCTGCAAAACTACATACAAAATAGTATCCATGACAATATAACCAGATTCAGATATTTCCCAGTTAACAAGGAAGTCAGAAATGAGTTTAAATACACAATTACCTGTGCGAAATGTAATATCAGGATAAATAACCATTAACAGCTCTAATATCTAATTTTAAATTGTATTACCTACTATTTTCATAATTTAACAGATCACCATATCAAACTGAAATTCTCTAAAAAGGAAATTTTAAACTTGTAGTGAGAACAATCATATGAAGGGAGGGGAGCAATGTTACCTTATAAAACATTACAAAAGTGAGCCAAAGAAAAATAATTTCCACTACAAACATTAAACATTTCAGAGGGCAGGTCAGGCACTAGGTCAAAAACATAACACCTGATTTCCGAGTTATCACCTTAGAAACGAATGAAACAATGGCCTATAAAATCAACAGGAAACAGCTCATTAACTAAAAAGGCAACGCACGAGAAACTAAAGCTCTTCCCAAATTGAAAAAATCAAATCTCGAAATAACTGAGTCAATGCCTGATAATTTTCTAGCTGCCTGTACAACTCTGTCATACTTCAGGACTTGCACACTGAAACTACTTAAGATGTAACACTCACCTTCATACTAACATCTGGCAGAAATTCCTCGGAGTAGACTGCAGTAACCTGCACCATTAGGTCCCAACTTCTTCATTGGCATTATGGCTGAATAACATTGAAAATGCTCCTAGTTTTTATTAAGGTACTGATCAAAAACCATTCTTTTGTCCTAGCCCTGATTGGTACACAATTATTGAAAAAATCTTCCAAATTACATACCCAGTTTCATTAGCTGAGCCTATTATTAACAGCGAGAAAAATCTCCCGTAATGCGTTAGACCTCTGACACCCTGAAGATAATGACAATATAATGGGAAAAAAAACTATCCCAAAAACATTTGCATGACCCACAGAAACCAAATCCCGAAGTGATTAGATTGAGATTAAGCGGTGAGTACCCAAATAATTGTTTTATTTAACTTGGGCTTGCATACCCTTGGGCTCCATGGCTACTTTTGAAGACTGCTTAAATCAAATACATCTGAAGCATTAAAATCTCTGAAAGTGGTAACTGAATAAATCTCATGAACTTCAACCTGTTCACTAAATAAACGAGAATGGTGGCTGTATTGAACACATTTATTAGGTGCTTATTCAATAATGATGCACATGTCACTGATTATTAAAGCTTAGAAAAATGAGAGAAACCAATGAAAAAGCACATCTCACTCAATTTTCCCAAACCCTTAACACTAAGGTAGGGAACTACAACACTTGATGGAGCCAGCTGCTCTTTCACTAAACACAAAGTTACACACTAAACAATCCTCCATGTGGTTTCCAACACAGTACATGTGAGCTGGACGTGCTCTCTCCTCCAAACTGGTTCACCTCACATCACTCCCCACCTCAATCCTCCTCCTGCTCACCTTCTCACTGCACATCTTCTTAGATCTCGTCTCTTCCATCAATAGCAAGACTTCCTCACTTCCATCCAAGATACTGCAAAAATAAATGTGCTAAGATGCAGAAGGATCCCAACTGATGCCTTGCACTAATGCGCATTCCTGGTCTTTCAGATTAAAAAACTGCAATACCTCGACCTTAAATATCCAAGATGCTGGACCCTAAACCAGCATTTTAATGTACAAAAAATGAAGGAGTATCTTTGGCACCATTGTATTAAGTCACTCTACTAATCAGCCCTATACCCTGCTGAATTAATTAAACAAATTAACTACTGGTACTCTGCAATTGCCTGGAGTTAACCTCGTACTTATTTATTTACTTTCATATTTATCTCAAAATAAAATAAGCCTAAACCAAAGATTAACTAATACTGTATAACGTTTTTATCTCATTAGGAGTAAACTCAAAGACATTCCAAACCACGAACTCATCAAGTAAATGGAGAAATATATCTTTGTAATACTATTACCCAAGCAAATCTTCCTGCTACCTAATACAGAAATGCCATACTCACTCCATCTAAAATAAGCTGACAAGTGCGGTCAATTGATGAATAAGAAGGAACCACAAATACTAGGACAAATGGCAAAAGAAACATTTTAAGTTAAAAACTTACATGGTAGTTTCTATATCAATATGTAACATTGTGCATGCATAAATAACCTCATTCATAGCAATACCCTTAAACATTGGGAGTCATCAAATATTATGCATTAATATGAAAATTTCATAAACAATTGAAATCCCTATTAAATACACATGACGAATACCAGCCAATTGAATAGCAAATACCATTTCCAGTAATTATATTGTGTTTGAGTGTTGCCAATCATCTAAAAAAGCATCGTATTAAGCTCTTCTTCAATTTGGGGACAATAAAAAAACCAGAGCACCATATTACACTAATGTAGGTTTAAGAAAAACTTAAAAAGTTACTCAGGACTCCTTTAATTTAATTTTAATGCATTCCCCTATCTACACAAGAAATCAAATCAGAAGAGAATTAAGTTAAAGCTATAAGGAATCAGTTAAATAATTATCATGCAAATAACTCCTCACTGGAACCAATTGGTATCCGAGGGCCTGACATATAAAACTAATACCAAAGCACCTTATCTTATTCAGAAAATATTAGACAAGTGCTAACTCATTTGAGTTGGCATATTCAAGTCTGTTACACACTGAATGCTAACTTAATTTGGTATTGAATACATGCTTAAGATCTGATGATTCATATGAAGTAAATAAAGTAGCAACAAACATGTTTATCTGCAACACTGCTCTCTAAACCAAGAAAAAAACAAATTTTTACGTAATCCAACAACAATTTTGGCCAAAACTCGATAAAAAAACATTATTAGCCATTATGAGGGTAACAAGAAACTTAACATAATGAAGGAATTCCACAGAAACTTATGTTATTAGCCCTTGATTGAAGAACTTCTAGTTTCCTAACTGTCCCAATTATAACTACTAAACCAAAAGCATTTTTAAAAAAATTCTATATATTACTTTGAAAGAGCATTAATATCAATCCTAATGGAATTTCATATCAAAAATTATCAAATTCTCATCATTTTCATTTCCTAGTCAGAGAAATCATTACTGTAAACATGAGTAATGATGATTGATCCAAATTTATGTGATACCATAAGACAAAACACAAGAGGGCCATGATTAAATGCAAAGTTAACACACATACAAGGGTAAATGTACTTGTAACTTATTATTTAGATGGTTAAATCAAGATTCCTGTACGGCTGAACGAGGCAAACAACAAAGTGCACCACCACAAGACCAGTCCCTCCATTATAATCAAGAAATTGAAACTATTTGAACAGGGAAGAACCATTTATTTATTTAATCAAAGTGCCAAAACGACACAAAGCCTGGCAAATTGTGTGTCCCATTATAGCCTTCCACATTTAGTTGGTAGCTCGGCTATCATCTATGGAGGGGAATCATACATTTTCACCATATAAAATGTCCCTCGACAAAGGAATATCAATTTATGCTATGAATTGCTTTATTTTACGCCATTGCCATATGCATGTTTTGATGACCGCATTGGGAATAAACTAAGTGCGGATCCATGAAGTCCACTACACATCAAAAAATTAATCAAAATAACTTATTAAGAAAAAATGTACAAAATGGAATTATGAAAAAATGTAGAAATCAGACAATGGTACTCAGCAGGTGTGAGGTTACAAATGCACCCGATATTTATAGTATGACACATAAATACATCAATGAAAGTCAGAGTTGGAGCTACTTAAACTCAATTATCACAGGAAGAATGTATCTTCCAGGTTATCACTACAGAAAAATGTGAACAGCCTCAAAATTCTTACATCCCTAATACCACGGAAGTTGATGTCAATAAATCCGATTTTGCCAGCTGCGGCGGCGGAGGTCACAGGTTCCGTTCCCACCTAGGTGGTCTACTTTCTTTCTAAGGATTGGGTGTCGTAATCTCGGATCTGTAATCGTATCTATTGCTGACAAATGTTAAAGGCCAAAGTGTTGTTTTCAAATTGATCGGAATAAATAAAGAAAAATAGAATACAATTCATAAAACAAAACAAGAGAGAATTTAAATAATAAATATATCATAATAATAAATATATGCAAATATAATCGAAGAGCCATAGAAGATCAAGACACCACCTTCAACATTTATTCATACAGAATTAGAAATGAGTTAATGGGAGGAATTGGTCAGTTTAAATGGGCCTTCCATCCAGCATGCTATTTCACTATTATATTCAGCTTCGTATCAAATCAAAAACCAGTGATTAACAACAAGGATCACTACAACACATAGCTTATACCGGAGTATACCAGAAAACAGCACTCTTGATTATATTGCACAATAATATAAGGCAACTGGGCATGAAAAGGGGCAGAATTAGGAAAAACAATGATTCGTCAGAATTTTCCCCATACATTTCTTATTGCAGATATAAGTATAATTGAATACTTCAGTTCAAAATTCCTGATATAGCTCAATAACAAATAGATTCAACAATCGTAAATCAGAAGATTATTCCTGAAAAAATTGAAAATCACTGCAAAAAACAAGAAACATAAAAAAACACCTTGTAAGAGCCAAGAGTACTAACATACTGCAAGTCAATGTCCCAATGGCATCGTATCAGTAAAAAATTGACTAATGCCAAAACTTCCCGAACACCTTCCTGACAGCTGAACGTTCGTATATTAAATTCCCCAGATAAAAATTCGGCAAATACATGATAAAAAAATTTCCACAAGTTAACCTCTCAATGGCATAGAAAAACTTGAGTGAACCAGTACCTAGAGATAAAAAAATATTTGTACACTACTGATATAATGAACTGTACCTGTATTTACCACGGGATAACAGTCATTCTAGTAGCGGCAAATACATGATAAAAAAATTTCCACAAGTTAACCTCTCAATGGCATAGAAAAACTTGAGTGAACCAGTACCTAGAGATAAAAAAATATTTGTACACTACTGATATAATGAACTGTACCTGTATTTACCACGGGATAAGTCATTCTAGTAGCGACGAGCACTGCCAAAAGTGCGTGAACCACCATAGCCTCCACCACCACTTCCTACATGGATAAATAATCAACATTAACATCTAGGTAAGCGCAAGGTTCTAAAAATATAACTTGCTAGAGAATAATTAATCTAAGACCTGGAATTTTACAAGCAGGATGATAGAAGATATTTCACCTCAACCAACTTTATTTGTGAAATTTTCGAATTAAATAAATTGCTCCCTCTACAGGCCATTAACTGGCTACAACTACATAATTTGAATTGGGATTAGCTTGAAATCAATTAGCCAGTGCTGCTAAGTTCATTGCAGTATGCATTGACCAAATGAGGATTGGCTGAGGGGTAATATGAGATTTAGTAAATACTGATGCTTCAATTCTCTTATAAAGTGGGGATCCCATCTCTTCACAATGTAACACTTCGCAAAAAGGAAAAGTTCAGTGGTACATGGCACAATTATAAAACTATAAGGGTTAAGTTCTTGGTGTAGCACCACAAGAAAATTGATGAGCACTACAGTTCTGCAGTAACAGGTAATGTTTAAAACTTGATGAAGTTTTTTAGGGCCTTCCCCCGGGTCAGGGGTTCCATGTAGGCCGATGTTTCGATACCCGGTGGAAGACCCGAGAAAACTTCATCAAGCAAATATGCCGGGAAAGAACCAGATCTTACTTAACGTTAAAACTATTTAAAAAATAGCAAGGACAGCAATGAATTTTAGTTCATCACAACACCCAAAATGTCATAGCACAGAAAATACCAATTAAATATGACCATAGAAGATCTCATCATCTCTAAGTCATTCTAAAAACTAACGAAATGCCAAACTCTGAACCAACACGATCACAAAGGCATGAGATGACAATATTTTCACTTGCCTCCATAAGGTGCAGAACGTGAATTAGGAGCAATTGCACTTTTAATTGGACCCCCTCCAAAACCCTGTTGGTAGTTTCCACCTGAGGGTCCTCCTCCACCACCTCCACCTCTGTCCTCACCCCAGTTGGATCCTTAAATATAAAAAATATACCACTTAATCAAAGTATTACAAAATAAAAATCACCAAAAGCCAGAAAGCATAAATACAAACGACATGAAACATTAAGGTTCAATAAAATGTGTTTCAGTGGCTGGAGTGATCACTGCACTAAGAAAAAGACAACTCAACTTATCCGTAACCCTACATCCTTGGCAAGATTCAAATAATTATGATAAAATTGCTGTTTTGAGTGTACCTGGCATGGTTCATTAGTTTTACCATAAATAAGATTAAAACTTTTTGCACTGTGCATTTCTATGATTGCCATAATACATAACAAAGTTATTATGCAAATATGATATTAAAAAGCCATTAGAAATTTCCAGAACAGTTAACAGAGAAGGTAAAATTTCAAAAACCCTACACTAATTAATATACATAAACGTGAAACCTTGCTCAACAAACACACAGCACAGTAATTCACAAAACAAGCAGAAATATTGGTCCTGAAATGACAGCTAAATTAGTGAACTTTCTCGTAACGAGGAAAGAGAAGCGGGGAATTCCCAAATTTACTGCTCGCCAGCTACTACAGACTACCTCTAGCACTCGTTCCGCTAGCATTTAGTGTCACCAGTGATTACATTTTTCCAAATTTGTGTGCAAACTTTAGCAGTGACTTCTGGGCACAAGGCTATTAATATTTTGTGCAATTTTAAAATTCTCCCGTAACAGACCCAAGAGAGAATAAAAATTAAATATGATATTACAAATGGAAAGTAAGATAAGAGAAAATCTGGAACAAGGTGTGAACAGGTCTGATCTAGTATGCGCATTGACCATGATCAACAACAACCATTGGCCTTCACTACAATAACACAGACAAGACAAAGAAGAGAGATGCTTCAAATAGTGAGACAAAAGAATTATGCAACAGATGCATATTCCAAATGTTGTTGACAGGTTGTTTCTCATATGCATAAATGGAAAGCAATTGGAATGCAACACCATTTACAGGAATATTATTTGTGAGAATGAGAAATTGATTCTTGCCAACCTCATTAAGAAAACAGCGCAAGTATTTAATGGGATCTGTGCATGGTTATAACTAAAAGAACCATCATTCACAGCATTATTTGTGCACATTACAGTAGTAGAAAATGCATGGGCCAACCACAAGGCAATAAAATCCAGTATCTTGCTTGTATTTTGCACAAATGCCAGCTACAATTTGAAAATCAAACCTCTGCTTGTTTGCCAATCAAAAACTCCACGAGCCTTTACGAAGTATTATGACCTAATCAGCAGTCTAAATGAGGTATGGATATTACTGGAAACTTTTGCATCATATCATGTGCACCAGACACCTCCCAAGGAAAGTAGTGGTGATGTGCACCATAAATTTATTTAATGATACCTCCAAGATTCATTTATACCAATTTTTAAGCATATGTGAAAAATTTATCTTGACAGCTCTCTAGCAAAATGAAGTAAGGTATGATTCTTAAGTAATTAATAATTTATTTTGATTCTGTTTCGCCATTTTGCATGTCAACCTGATTTACAATCCTAAACAATGTATGCATCACTTTCTTTGAATAACCTTGTACAAAATTTTTTAGTATTACACGTGTTTTACATTAATTAATATGACAAAGTATTTTCCCTCAACAAGATTAATCACTGACCAGATTATGCTCATTATGACATCCCACTTCATTACAATATCAAGTTATTCCAAGAGGTGGTATTCGTCTATAGCCAGTTGAAGTATTTGGGTTAAGTAAGTCAGGTTGATTGTTTCTTAGTAGTTAATATCACATGACAATTATAAGAAAATTATGTAAAAGGCATATTAATAGAAATCATTGTTGCCCGCTGGCTATCATCATACCATCTAATAACAGTAACTACCAAAAGGTTTCCATTGACAGGCGAGGAAAGAGCTCACTGATTGCCCAACCAAAAGGCATGTAAAATTCATACACTGGTGTACGGGGCCAATTGCTCTCTGTGATGCCTATGGTTTCCCCAGAAAGACCTGGTACACAAAAATCAAATAAGACCCAGGGTGCCCAGAGGCAACCCTGGGAATCTTAACTGGGCCCTTAGTCAGTAACCCAGGCACTGGACTACAACATTACCAATATATTTAATGATTATGAAAAGTATCTATTGGGGTAAAATATCGAAGTCAATGGACACACCTTTCATGAAGTGACTGCAAATGCATCATAAGTAATATCAAGACATTTAAGTAGTGTAAATTTAGGTATATGTAGTAACACCTGCTTTATAAAGACTGCATTAACCTCAGTAATAAAAGCCTATCAGTCACTTGAAAATAATTAGATTCAAATGCTTCATATCTCATTTGTTAATTATGCAACAGTAATTCAATCAATTTACAGATCCAAAATGACTATGCACTTCTGATTTTTCAAGGCTTTTTACAATTCATAGAATGGTCCTCAGCTTCAACAATTTTACTATATAACATCCATGTAACATGCAATAAGGGAAAACCAAGTATTCCGCTTCCGTATATATCTTCCAGAGATAATGAGGTAATAAAACACCTATACAGTAAGTACATCCTCCCTTGCAGTTTAGCAACTACAAGATGCAAATTATCATTATAAAAATATTAAGGAAAAATCAGTGCCCAACATGTACCTATAAATAATTTTGCAAATATTTAATAGAAAATGACCATGAAGGTATCTAAAATACATAATGCCCAGGAATTTTTATACATCAAATGTGTTGCAAGTATAATCACAGAGATTTTGTCCCACTGGGTTAGTTACTGCAAAATAAACAGTGGAAAACGATCAGAGGAAAGACTAAATGAATGCCAGCCAGCTCTAGGTATCTTTTGAAAAAATGTTATGCAATGAATAGGACAAAGAGGCTATCAGTTAACTAAATGGGCAGAGTGACAAGGAAGCAGACCAAGAAAATTGCCAATTCTACTTTCAAAATAGTCATATAATGCCCTCAAAAGGTGAACTTCCTTCACATTACTCTTTGATCAGGAGGAGAATTTATAATTGGCGAGGTGAAACAAACAACCACATGGCAAAAAACTTGGGGATGAAACAACGGTTTTATTAGTAATCACCAACTTCATCAATTACAAATTACAACTTTAGTATGTTACTAATAGCCTTACATGTTGCTTGTATAAATGTAGGCAGCAATCTCAAACCCACAGTTATCCTTCTACTAAAATACTATTACCTATATTGCCTAGTTCATTTTACAGTTCATTTTAGTGGTCCAAGATAACCTTCCCACTAGAAATACCATTAAAACAGCAACCATAGCAAAACTAAGTTACAGCCCTCAATTAAAACATAATTATACACCTCTGAAGTAAAGATTGAAAGAAAAATTTATTTAGTAAATACCACACAACTGGCACTAATTTACAATTTACTTCCCAGAAATATTTTGCTGACTAATGTTTAAAAGGGAAGCTAACATCCCTATCTGAGAAAAGTTAGAAATGAATTTCATAAAAATTGGGAAAGTGATATAAAAGTGATTCCCTGGGCTCTGATGTAGATTAGTTCTCTCCATGAAGGGGTCTATTAAAGTGAACACTACCCATTCGATTTTCAAAGTTAAACAATTTTTTCCCACTATAAATTATGGCTTACTCGGTGGACTTAATAATTTCACTCTGGGATCATTGGATTTGCCACTTAATTGCAACCACTGATTGAAACTTGCAATTTAAAAACTGCGCAGCACATACTTTTCATTGAACTGAAGATAAGAAACCTTTAATGACACTGATGTAACAATCATGCACCATAACAAAATTTGTTAAATGGCCGCCAGTTATCAGTTCCACACACCAATTTGAATGTAAACTTTTTGATTCAATTGAAAACAACTCCCAAATCTTACACATGCATGTTAACTCACTACAGAAAATGAGTTCTGGTACAATTAGTAAAAATTAATAGCACAGTATGGTTGAAATTGTAGTACCCACGTAAGGTTTTCCGGTCCTAACACAGAATCAAATATGAAAAGAGAAAATTAAAACTACATTCTTATAATCTTTATATATCAGACATCCACAGGAGTATTAACAGTGTGGTTCAAAACTCCCAAATTATTACCATTCCACAACAATGCCTTGGAAAATTATAATGTATATTTGCAATTTTATTACTACTCTCAAAATGGAAAGAAATACACTGGCCAAACCTTAGCTCTAGACAAATAAAAGCAAATAAAAATAGCTACATTAAAAGAACCCATTAAATAGTCCATACTCATATGAACGGAAGGAAAATAACAGCAGCAAGAATCCATTTCACCTCAAAAAAGAGAGAAGGTGCAGAATTTACACAGACTGGAGACCCTAAAATGCTTAAGAGAGAGCCCAACCCCAAAACTGACTTGGAGCAAAGTTCCAGGACTCACCACGACTTGCTCCATTGATGACACCAGTTGCACCAAAACTCTTTCCTGAACCCAACCCATCGGCACCTTCGGATACCCACCCGGCACCACCCTTTCTCCCCTGGCTGCTCCAGGGTACTCCACCCCCACCAATTCTGGCAACTTCCCCACCTCTTCCACCAACCTCACTTGCCCCCCTTGGCCCATCCAAGAGGCCCCCCCCACTGTTGCTTCCTACAAGAAGGCAGATACCTTTGTCAATCTGATCTTTCAAGTTCTGCCATCAACCTGTGGTCCCACACACAAACACCTTCCATCCTTTTTGAAATCAATGTCACATGCCAAATGGCACCGGAGAACTGGCATGAATTTCAATTAAGTAATGCAAAAATTATTTTTGAAGAAAGCCAAATTAAATAAAATTTTTACAAAGTTTCATAGTAACAATTTTTGACAGATTTTCATAATTAATACCCCCAAAATATTTATGAAACTCCCTGCTAACTATCCGTGCTGCCAATTAAAATTTCAATCTCAGCCACACTAAAAAAATTCAATAAAAAAAAACTACCTATGCCATCCTAAATCCCTCGACGCGTACAAATACAATTTCACAATGCACCCCACCTTACTCGAATCTCATTTAGATGACCAGCAAAAACTAATTAATGCAAATACTTAAAATATATATAATACATGAAATAATTTAATGGCAGCTTAACACTTTAACAAGCTTCACACACTAGGAATACCATTATATTATTAATGAAGTACCCTTTTCCTTCTTTACAGATATTATTAACCAACCACTGTCAGTTCCAGAAAACCCACATTTAAGGAGCCATTGATAATGACATTGTGAGAATCCTGTCTCTTATTGTCCAAGAACACCTTAAATTCACTGAACGCATAAAAGCACCATCCCCCCACTATTATCAGTCATCGCATGGAATGACAGGAGCTACGAGTATCAATCACTACCAGTATTTTTAAAACCAGAGAGGACACTAACAGGTAGCTCCACACAAAAACAAGTAATTTTTCCTCAACTTTATCATCTTCCGTAATAAACCCATCACAACTGTCATATCAGAGTTATTAACAAAGGAAATTTGGCAAATAAGAGGACACCTTGACTAAGAAAAGGAAAGGGACAAAGAAAACAAGCAAAGAAATAATCGTTGGCAAATAAAAGGGCAATGATTAACTAATAGAAAATGAATGACTGAGAAAAATGCTCTTACTTACATTCACAAATGCTTTATCAGCAGCATTCTTCTGGGTCAGGTCTATGACCATAAATTGAATAAAATAGTTCAGTTCCACATAATTCCTACCTAACTCCCTTTAATTCCATTCATAACTCTCTCTTTTCTGCCCTTTCACCAATTTTTATCCCTCTATATTCTCACATACAATTATCTTATACCATCATCCACTTTCACCTGCCCTAACGTAACTCCCAACCCCCCTCCATCTTCCCCTTGTTTGCTTTCCTAAGGGAATTTAATTTTCCTTTTTATCTCCAAACCATTTCTGTTGCCCTTATCCTCTTGCCTCAATAACATTGTTTAAGAGCAATTGGTAACCATAAAATTTAAAAGCCTCAGTCACACTTGAAGAATGCGCTTAGGAACTTGTGCATTTCCAGTGATATTAAAACAACATGAAATGACTCTTTCATTATTCGAGTTCTTGGGGATCATGAAGATGAGGTGGCTAGCATACTGGCTCCCCACACTGAAGCCCTGGGTTTGATTCCTGATACCTACTCGAGGCCACTTATGGAGAGCACTTTAAGTAAGTACGCCATCCATTGGATGAGGTGTTTAACTGCAGACCCCTTGGTCCCTCTCATTATGAGTAGGCTAATGCCAACAGCGGGTTACTCTTCACCCTTCTTTTCCCATCCATTCATAATGATGAAAATGACCTTCCCTGTCGGTACCTTACTACTATTATTAGAGAACCATATTCTCAGAGACATCTTTCAACAGCAGTCATCTTCATGCCCAGTCAGTGGTCAATATAGGGAGAATGCACTGCAGAATGTTTTCTAAATTCAACTATACCATGTAATGGATTACTATGCCCTAACATCTTCCTCTTTTCAGAACCAACGTCTCACTTACTACCCCTACCATTCTTAGCACACTTCCTCTGATTACTTTACTCAGAAAAAATTAACCATTGAAATTTAAAATTGGACAAAAAATGGCACAATATTTAGTCTGCAGGACAATCCCAGCATTTGACATCATCAGGAATTCGAATGCCAACATTAAGAAGGCATTGTTTCAGATATAAAAAATTGACCTGTAAATCCAAAAATAACAATAGGAGAAAAGGAATACGGAACCTGAAATAATGCAATCTAATAAAATCCTATTAGCAAAATTAAAGACGAACATGCTTTGCCTCAATTTAGGGATACAGAATCTAGATTTTAAATGTAGAGAAATTATTTGGCAAAATCTACTTATTATAGTATTCACTGATCGTATCACCCGAACGTGTAGGTAAATGGATAAAAAAACTCTGAGCACTTACCTCGCCAAGATGAGCCGCCCCCGCCGCCTCCACCACCACCACCTGCTGGACCACCTCCCCGACCTCCCTCCCCCCAATCTCCATCCATTCCACCTCTAAAGCCTTCCCCGCGGAATGAATCACCACCCCTTGTGAATGAATCTCCCCCACGGGAGAACGAATCCGCACCACTTCTGAACGAATCCCCACCACCTCCAAAGGAATCACCTCTGAAACCGTCGCTACCCGGCCCACGGAAACCTTCTTCACGTCCACCATCCCTGAATGAATCCCCTCGATATGGGCCATCGCGACCGCCGCCGTAATTACCGCCAAACCGCCCTGCGGGTCCCATGTCACGATTTGAAGGCCCACGCTCGAAGTCACGGTCTCTCTCCCTCGGCCCACCGAAATCTCTATCGCGAGGTCCACTGAAGTCCCGATCCCTCTCCCGCGGTCCACCATAATCCCTATCACGAGGTCCACTGTAATCCCTGTCCCTTGGTCCAAAATCCCTGTCTCGCGACATGTATTCCCTGTCCCTAACTCCTCCAAAATCTCTTTCCCTCTCTCTGGGGCCACCAAAATCTCGGTCCCTAGGTCCACCACCGAACTCCCTATCACGCATTCCATAATCCCTGTCTCTCGGACCTCCAAAGTCCCGCTCCCTGTCCCTCGGACCGAAGTCCCGATCACGCGGACTACTCATATCACGGTCCCTGCCATACATGGGTCCTCTATTTTCCCGCTCCCTTTCCCGCCCACCCACGCCAGGTATTCTTCCAGTCTGCTGTAGAGACACCATGTCAGCCCGACTTAAAGCTTTCCTGACATTTACCCGTCGGCCTCCTATTACATGGTTTTTACTCACTGAAAAAAGAAACGTCATATGAGTTCCATATGTAGCACTACTTCCAAATACAGAGCAAATACAAGCGGTTTACCACCATAAGATGTTACTTACATACTACTTTGTCAACCGCATCATGGTCGGCGAATTCCACAAAAGCGAATCCACGTTTTTTTCCCGTTTCCTTGGCTACCATCACGTGTATTGAAGTAACTTTCCCAAAATCAGAGAAATACTTGCGAAGGTCTGATTCTTCCAAGTCATCACTAAGACCCCCGACAAACAATTTTCTGACCGTAAGGCTGGCCTCCGGATATCCCATATCCTGTTGTATAAATGCAACCCATTATGAGAATATACAGAAACTTGAAGTAAATGTTTACCCAGTAAATAAAAATCCTTACCTCCCGAGGAACAGCTCTTTTCGGTTCCACTTCGCGGCCATCAACTTTATGAGGTCTTGCAGCTTGGCAATCATCTACCATGAAAGCTCTCGAATATGTTATAAATCCAAACCCACGGGACCTGGAACCCACAATTATAAAATACACAAATAAAATCGTTATCGACCAGATATATATCATATTGAAGAATGAAATCAAGCAACTTAATGGGACAACTGTACACAGAAATAAATGCGGGTTTACCCAAGGTTAGAAAGCTAAGTTACATTTTAAGGCTTGTAAGAAAATTCAATGAAAAAGTATGAGGCATTACACCTTAATTAGGTCACATTCGTTAACTATCTGGGATCCATGGGAGAAAAGGTTTAAAGTTGGAAATGATGCTCACAGAACCCCTGAGAGGCAAGTAAAAGTCAGGGTTGGCAGGAGAATTGCAGTGGCTTGGGATCTTCGAAGAGCACAGTGCCTTCATGAGTTTCATACGACGAAGAGCGAATTATTGTGTCGACAAATTTTAACATCCCATCACCGTATAAAATCGAGACACTCAATGATGGATACTAGGTACCAGCCATTTCTTTTCACATTTCGCAAATCAACCGAACCAAGACTACGAAAAAATTTATTTAACTTGAATCCTATAATCTGAATTACCAGTCAAACGCAATAACTAACGAATGCAGTACAATGATGCTCGAGCACGAGGTATACATATCTAAGATAACATTCATTCCAGTATACGCAATGGACAGGAGCCCTGCGTAAATAGCTGGGCGTCTCCACACCCCACCGAAATAGGGAGTAGAGATACCCAATGAATTGAACCGAGGAGTTCCTGACCTTAACCCGAATATAAACTAAAAATAGTGGCTTCAAATCTTATCCCTATATTGAGGCTAGAGTTCCTCGAGTAGCAAAAACCCCTGCCTAGCATTTTTAACGCAGCGCGTTCCCTAAAAGCCAAATCAGGGTTAGTAATAGATTATGCGTTTAAGCGTGCTTCCAATGCAGCCTTACACAATCTTGAGTTCTTTACAGCAATCAATTACGTTATGCCAGGAGCTTCAAAAGCAACTCTCCCCATTCAAAATATTCATTCGGCCTCAAGACTTCAAGGTTCAAGCCTTAAATTTTACATCCCGATCGTTTCAGAATTCTCGAGAACCGATACACAGCGGCACAGGCACATATCATGATGCACGCTGAAGTCCGCCATTTTGCATTGATGAAACCGCTAAGACGCCATTTTAAAACTAAAAATTACATTCCTACTAAGACTTTTACCTTTTCGTGATTGGGTCCTTCATTACAACCACATCCACAATTTTTCCCCATTTCTCGAAATGCCTCTTCAGTGTTTCTTCGGTGGTTTTATAATCTAACCCGCCGATAAATAGCTTGCGGAATGAAACGGCTTCATTCCTGTCGTCATCAGGATTGCTATTATCGTCATTTCCATTGCCTTCCATCCTGTCTTCCTGAAATTGAAAAATACTATTACTTTAACATGCATACAGTTATTTGGTTGGTTTAACTAACATCTCTAGCAAACTTTTCTACGTTTTGAATCGCCAAGAAGCCGGCATTAGCTCCGTGCTATGATCATTAAATTTTTTAACAAAAACTAAGCAAACATTACCGACTTAAATTTGCTTACATTGTTTTGATCCATTTTTACGTTTTCATTTGAACCCATTCCGGATTATTGTGCGGGGGTCACTCGTCTTACAGCAGCGAAATTCCCACCGACTCCGGGAGCGTCAATGAAGGAATGAGGAAATGATACACGATTGGACGCCGGTGGTGGAACCCTTCGTATCTATTTCCCACAATGCTCTGCGGGTGCCTTTAGCTCCACCAATCATTTCCTAACTAGACTAGTAACTTGTTTTGTCAATAGATGTCAGTGAATATTTTGATCTCGTCAAGTTAGAGAGCAGCGTAAAGATTTTGGTGATATTGAGTGATTAAGTGTATGTGAACAGCTGTTGGAGGTAATTATGATTTATTTATAGCAGTTACAGCTGTCTTGTTTGTAATAAGAAAGATCCCGAAGTGTATATGTAGTGTACTTTTTCTTCATTAAGTGTTGACATAATTTCATTTGTCGCTGGGGTTTAAGGGGTGCTGTAATTATCAGCCAAGATGACAGTCTATATTTTCAGTGGGTTGAGCAATGCACCAAAATATATATGGTCAACTTTATGTGATGGTAAACTGTGTTACTACTATTGTTAGTAACACATATGCGCGTTATCTGGTGTGTGACTCATCCTGCCTTACGGTTGTCATTTCGCAACTTGCATTATTACACCAGAGGTCAGCTGATGTTATTGTTTAGAGTATTTGAATCTATGACTACTGTTTGTTTTGGTGAAATGCATTCTCCCATTTCGCCGAGTTTCCAAATACTTTGTCTCTTTATGTGATTTCAAATGCATGGTTTAATGAGACCGAAAAAATGATTGCATTAATATCTATCTTAATTTTCATGCGCCATTTCTTTTCCATAGCATTGGCCCTCCAAAGTGAAGGCTGCTCCACATATTCTCGGGTCATTCCGCAAAAGTGATGCTGGAGATCCTTGTTCTAGCCTTGCATCGAGCCTCGGTCAGGTGGCCCGTTGCAGCTGATATTAATAATTTTCTGGATGCTCAGCATGGCTGAGACTACTTTGGCTCCTTCGTGGCCATCAAGTACCTTACCTACTGACACCAATTCAACAGATCCTTCGCTACCGCCCCTGGAAGAACATTTCTGCAAGTGGATATTGTACGTGGAGCTGGGGAATTCGAGGTACTGAGGAGATTTTTCGCGAGATGATAGCTTCAAATTTTAATGCCCAGGCAGTTATGTGATTCGGGTTCACTATGTGTATTATAGATAAACTTACTACATTAGATAACACTTTATTGAGGTCCTGATTTTTTATCGTGGATCCTAATTTTCAATGTGATGATTTTATGTGTACGAATTGCACACTACACTTGATTTTTTTCTGAAATGTTGTTCTTTAGTTCTTTCCAATACCAGTAGAGCAACTGATTTCAGACCCACTTTTTTGTTTTGGTCACACCATTATATTTTTAAACGTCAAAGCTCAATGTTATTTTTAGATGCTAGTTTTGCCTGAAATAAGATTGCTTCTCAGAGTACTATGTAATTACTCTATAACCGTTAGTAAATCTGATTTGGGTACTAAAAGTTATAATCCCGTATAAATAAAACTACAACTACTCACATTGTATAATAACCTTCCTCAGGTTATCAAGAGTACTGAAAAATTGTCCACTTTTAAATTTAAAGTGAGGGAGGTTTTCATGTTACATGTATTCTACTCCATTGATGAATTTGTGAGCTTGTAACTATGTTTTGTATGTATATTATGTTATGTTATGATCATTGACGTGCCGTATATCTGGCATCATGTATGTACCCAGATCCTCAGGCAAATAAAAACTATTATATTATTATAACGTGGTCTAAGAATGGAAGTAACTACATACCTAATTAAACAGTATTTTTTGGAATCTTTCACAATTACAGTGTGTGTCAAAATTATACCATTTATCAAATTGCCATTTGACAATTCTCTTCTGGTAATACAGTATTTTTTTTTTTAGTGTGAGGGCATGGGATCTTATCATACTTATCCCCAATGCCTTATTCCTACTTTTACTGGCTGCCAGATTCAACCGTGCCCGTCTTAAGCTCCGAGCCACAACAAGTCCCGTCTTCCTTACCTTTTATATTTTGGTAAGTTTACGGCCTCTCATATTAATTTCATATATATATTATGTATGCATTCATCTAGTGAGTCATTCAGTGAATTGTAAAATTTTTGGATTAGAATTTGTGCTTAATAGAATGAGCGGAAAGTTTATTCTCAAGCCTGTTTTTTTGTTGTGTGGGATATCTCAAACAAATGATCTGGTAAAATAAGGTAACATAATCGAGGGGATCGTGATGGTGCGATGGCTATCGTACTGGATTCCCACGCAGAGGGCCTGGGTTCAAATCCTGGTGGTGTTGAATACTTTTCAGAGGTATCTCGATCCCTACTTGAGGTGTTTTTTGGAGGGCGCTTTGAGTGAGTACGCCGTCCGTTGGATAGGATGTTAACCAGCGGACCCCTGGGCGCCTTCCGTAAAGAGTAGCCTAATGCCGACGATAGGATTCTCTCCACCCTTCATACTTTCCTCTCCATCCCCTATGGTGCAAATGTGCTCAATTGTTGGTTGCCTCCCCTAAATACTTCTACCAACATTAGGCTGAGCTTTCCCCCATGTAAACAGGTCAACGTAACAATTACAGTAAGATTTATGCCTCGCAAGAAGTATTTAGTGTAGAAAATTAAAATTAAGAAAAACTTGTCATATGAAAGAGAGACGTTATATTTGTGATAAAAGAAACAATACATAAGATAAAATAGAAATTAATCATAGCAATTTTAACAGTAAGTCATGTTTGAGCAGATATATCGGCCCGCCGCTGTGAAAGGGTTAACCAATGGAAAACGTAGTACAGAATGTACCCCTGCCTGCACGTATTTACCCAAATTTTTCAGTAATGCATAATATTTTTTATTTTTAATACATTGCTCCTACCTTTTTTCAAATTATTTTGTTTAATTTTTGTAATCATTTGTCAACAGATGGCTAGAAGTGAAATGCTAATTACCTAACTTGATATTTCTTTTTATCGCCAAATTGGAAATTATTAATGACTAGAATAGAACTTTTGATAAACTCATGATCTTCTTATTAATCTCCCCCATGTTGTGAAGTGATTTGGGAGATTTATTTATTGGTGTATGTCTATTACTTGATAAATTTTAAAAAGGACAGGTTTATAGCTGTTACTGCAGACAATTGAATTGAAAATTAATATTATGTAAAAATTCTAATTTTCATTTTTTAAATTGTTGTCTTCCATTCAGAGTGAATGTATGCATTATTTTGAATAATGCTGCTAATCCTAAATGTAGCACCAGGTCATATTGACATAAATGCCCTGCGATCCACCAAAAAGATGTGTGGCAGGGGTTGAAAGCAGCAGGTGGGAATGATAGGTGATGGGGGAGGATAAGTGAGAGGCAGGGGAAATAGAAAAATATTTAGTAAAAATCTATCTAATTACATGGAAATAAGTGAACAACTTGGGTGAAGAAATACTCTTCACCCAAGTTCACTGTTCCCTGATTACAGCATTTTAATGCCAGAGTCAGATATACTCTAAAGTTTTACTTTCTAACACACTATGAGAAATTCTGGGATACTAGGTATCTTCATCTCTCAGATAAGAGGGTAATCCCTGAAGTACCCGACTCAAAAAAGAAAAATTTTGGAAAAAATGTATTTAATTTTCAGCATAATCTCCTTTCATCTCTATTCACCTTTCCCAGCATTTTTCAATAAGTTCAATGCCCCTTTTATAATAAGAACTGTCTTGCTCCTCAAAATAGCCATTAACTGCCATTCATTGCTTATTCACCGTTGAAAAATCTTTGACCGACGAGCCAATTTCTCAAGTTTGCAAACAGAAAATAATCCGAGGAGGCATAATCTGGGAATAGGATGTGTGAGGTAGCTATTCAAACTTAAATTCATGAATATTGGCCGTTGCAATAATGGATTTGTGAGTTGTTGCATTGTCCTGATGAAAAAACACTTTCTTCTTAGCCAAATGCGGCTGCTTTTGCTTGATTTCTACCTCAAACATTGCCATAAGTTTTCATATTACATGCCATTGAATGTTATTCCTTTTTCATGATAGCTAATGAAAATTATCCCACGTGCATCCCATAAAACCGGCATCATGACTTTGCTTGCAGATGAAATGGTCTTTGCCTTCTTTGGAGGCAGTTCTCCCTTTTGAATCCATTGTTTTGATTGTTCTTTTGTCTCAGGTGTGAAGTAATGGACCCATGTTTCATCCATCTTTATGAAAATGCGCAAAAATTTTGCTTTGTTGCTGTTCAAACTTTGTGAAACACTCAGTTGAAATATCTTCTTGAACTTTCAGTCAACGATCATCCAGTATCACTTCATGAATTTTCTACACCAATTCTGGAGTCTTCACCTCATTTGGTCGGCCAATGCGATGCTTGGCTTGATAGCTCGTATGGCCTCATTTAAACTCTGCTACCCAATATTTTACTGTTGTAAACAAAGGATCAGATTCAGCCGAAGTAGAATCCAGTTCAGCTTTTATATTGGTTGGGCTGAGGGCAACTAGAAGTATTGTATTATATAACGATGACCAATTTTCTCCATTTTCACAAATTCACTGAAAACGTTCACTGTTGATGGCTGCCAAACAAATACTAAACACCATGGCATCTTCAAACATGAAACATGCTTTACAACAACTTGCTTTATAGATTGTGTACTTTCTAATACAGTGATATTTTTCAAATAATTACCGCCATCTCTAGGTCAGGACGGTTACTTCTGAGACCACCCTTGTAATTCTGAGAGGGAAAGGGTCCAAGAAATCCTCACTCCCACTGAGGTTGGAAGAATATTTTTGTCCTGTACATAAATAAAGGAACTGATTTAGAAGTATAGGTTCCCTCCTCACACAAAATGGTAAAAGTATTGTCCATTATTGT
Organism: Hetaerina americana; assembly: GCF_022747635.1. Classification (NCBI taxonomy): domain Eukaryota; kingdom Metazoa; phylum Arthropoda; class Insecta; order Odonata; family Calopterygidae; genus Hetaerina; species Hetaerina americana. Next base: position 20,189,278 of record NW_027286070.1, on the reverse strand, counting down.
TTCTTTCATTGCTGCAAGTCTCTGAATCCCTATTTGAGTCACCTCCTTTGACTGTACTGTGGCTGATTTATTGAAATCTTTAGGTCCTGGAATAATTGTGAAGCAGCATTACTATAAACAAAAATCATTTTTATATTGTTCCACTTTTGGCATTTCCATTGTTCTATTAAAATAATACAGGGTAGGTAGTTAATGACTTTTTTTGCATAGTAAAAGTAAAAATGACTATTTTGTTGTATAGTACAAGTACCGTATTTTCCCATTAATAACGTGCACCCAGAAATTTGTAGTTATCATGAATTTGTCAGCCCAGGGCTTCATAGTTATCTTGAACGTATATAGATGCCGTGCATCTGTATATTCATAGATATATGCACGTAAATATTATATATAGTGTGTGTAAAAATATGTCTCTATCAGATGTGTGTGTGTAAAAATACGTCTGTGTTTAGATTTTTTCAATTTCCATTACAAAATGCCCATTGTCATTTTTTCGATCATCTGAACATTTTTGTATAGATAACGTGCACTTAATCGATGGGAAAATACGGTACTTGTAAAGCTGTGTGTTTCCTCTCCTCAAAGGAAAATATGGAATTCTCTGGACTAATGATTGCGAGGGTATCATTAGTAAAAAAAAGTATGGATAGTATAGCTCAGTTGAAAGCCAAGTGCAAAAATGAGTGTTGGGCCTGGAGCTTACTCCTACCAAGAAAGGTATAAAAGTTTCCAAGTACAAAATATATTATACAAAGTCTCATTCTGGCTTGAGAGCTCACTGTGACCACGTGTGGTAGTTGCCAACCTCACTGTTTTTTCAATCTTCGTCTTTAGTTTTACGTATTAGTTAGCTAGTTTTGTTTTTAGATTTTTCTCCTGAAGGTTTATTTAGTTTTTTAGATAGTTTATCACAAGTGTATTCTTAGCATCCTATTGGTAGGTTACTTCCATTTGTTGGTTAGCAAAATGTAATATTCTTTAGTTTCAATCATTAGTTTAAGTGATAAGGTTAGTTCAATATCTATATAGGATATTTTTGTAAGTTAGGCATAATAATCTTATAGATTCATTTATTTAAGATATTAGTATTCTTAGCTTAAGATTATTAAATTATACTTAAATAGCAGATTTAGTTTACTTATACTACTTTACTTATTTTATTGATAGTATAGGGTAGTTTATGTAAAGTTAATGCGAGAAGATAAGAGTGGAGAAATGTGTGCGCAAGAGTGAAGGAAGTAGAAAGAACATTCATTGAAAATGAAGTTGATATGGACAGTTTCCATAATGATAGTATAATAAGTGAAGGAACTGATGAAATCAACAGTGACTAGGGAAATTTGTTGATTAACATATTTAAAAATAAATGAGAACTCGATTTCAAATTATTAATTTCCTACAGTTTTTAAAATATCAAGAGAACAGTGTGAGGCCTATCTCGTAGCCCTCCTCTTCTCCCCTCTAGCCAACTTTTCCCCCATCCACGCCTCCTTCTGCACAGGTTGAGGCCACCAGCTTTCAACTGGACCATACAAAAATGTTTAAATTAAAACAGTAAATATTATTGACAACTTTAGATATTGCGAAATTAAAAACCTTTAATAAAGCCTGTCTATTTCAAACTTTTGTTTTTTTTTAATTGTTCTGAAGATTCTAAGCATTTATTTATCTCTATGACTGTTATTTCACTAAAAGCCAGAGGTGCTGGGAAGAGATTAACATTAATAATTCATGGGTATATTTGAGAGTTTAATGTATTTCATTTCAATCGGTTCATGGTACTGTCATTGCTCATTAACAGTTATGGTTTATAACTGGGCATCACAGTCTACTCTTTTCAATTAATTTTTGTCTGCAGAAATAAGAAACTGAATAATGGATACCATAAAATTTGTTGTCTCAGGCGTTACTTTATGGAAATTGCATAACACATTTTAGGAAGGAAATGTGTATGGGCCAATTAATTGATTCCTCTTCAAGGCATTGCTTTGCCTAAAAGCTTTCGGCATTTCATGCAATGATCCACTGTTTAACCGCTATCCCTATGTCAAAATTCAATATAAATAAAGAGCTTAATGTAATTAAAACGTTAGCAGTAAGCAATGGCTATTCAGAAGATCTAATTAATAAACTTTAGCGGAAGAAACTTTCAAAAATAGCCTTAAGCCACATTTACAACCTCGAACATTTAAAAGATCCCACTGCCAAATGGCAAAGATAACTCTTTATCTAGGGACTATTTCTCAAAAAGTAATTAAAATTTTACCTGAAGAAAAAATTAAATGTGCCTTTTACAGTGGTTCATGCCTTAAGAACCTGATCTCTCAACCCTGAAAGATTTAATTCTATATTTTTCCCAGCTACATGGTAACCTTTTTACCCCTCCAACTTCCCTCTCTGACCAACCCCCCTCCTTATTTTAAATGAAGTGTGTGGAATTACAAAGTAAATGATTTCATTTTAATGGATACCAGCGATATTAGCAGCTTAATTAAGTATCTAATTAAGATGAAAGCCAACCACATTAGTGAAAGTTAACAAATTGAGATTTCAAATGCTCTGATGGCCGGCTAGTCTGTGTCAGAGGAGACGTATGTATAAGGGAACCTCGTAGTATGAGCATAATCCGTTCCACGATCTTTCTAGTAAGGGAAACACTTGTGTAGTAAACAACTTTGTTCATATTCATTAATGTAAAACATGATAATGCATTCCATGCTAAAAAATAAATTATGACCAGGTTTATTCAAAGAAAATTAAATATGCATTGACTAGGATTGTGAATCGCATTCATCTTTTTTTCTATCACAGAATGAAGCAAGCAGAAATGCAAACTCAATTTTTAATAGCAAAAAAATCAAAATAAACTTGATTATTTAGAATACATACTTATTTCCTTTTTACTAGAAAGCTGACTAATGACATTTGTCGATTTGATCGACACTTCAAAATTTGGTTGAAATGCAACTCAGAATGATCATTAAATAAATTTTTGGTGCACATCGCCACTGCCATATTAGGGTGATGCCTTGTATGCAAGGTACAATGCACGAGTTTCCCATGACCTCCACATTTCATTTAGCCTGTTGTATTGGAATTAATATCTCTTGAAGGCTCGTTCAATTTCTAAATGGTAAACATGCAGGGGTTTGATTTTCAAATCTCTACTTGTATTTGTCAAAAATAGCAGCATGAGATGGCATTTCATTACCTTGTTGTCGTGCAATGTATTCTCTTCCACTGTTATGTGCACAAATATAGGTTCGTTTTGGTATCTACTCCTAAGAGAACCATCCCATCACAATTAAAAACTTGTTGGGGCTGGTAACCCTTAGAATCCACAAGCTTTTTGAGTCAACAGTTCATAGAGCTGTTAAACGACAATTATCGGATTTATGGGGATCAAGATGGTGCGGGGGCTAAGGTACTGGCTTCCCACCTAGAGGGCCCGAATTGAAATCCCGGCGGTGTTGAATATTTTTCAACGGTATCTCGATCCCTACTTGAGGTGCTTTGTGGAGGGCACTTTGAGTGAGTATGCTGTCTGTAGGATGGGACGTTAAGCTGCGGACCCCTTGGCGCCTTTCGCAAAGAGTAGGCTAATGCCAACGCCGGGTTTCTCTCCATCCTTCATCCTTTCCTGTCCATCACCTATGGCGAAAATGACCTTAGCTGTCGGTCGCCTCCCCTAAATACTACTACTACTACTCAGATTTATAATTTGTGATGGTGATGTATTTTTATACTGCTCACTGGGTTGTAAGATATTTAAAGAGTGATATCACGTGGTTGAAATTAAAATGTGGGATTCCTAGAAGAAATTTAGTCTATTTTTTAATTATAATTCTCTATTCCTATGATCTGTCGCATTATCATTGAACCACATCTGCAAGTCTTTGATTGCTCCAACTTCCTGTACATTAGGTTTGCATATGCAGTGCAATGAGTGTGGCAAGATGCGTTGTGTCAATGGCTGTAAGTGGACAGTGGGCAGCTGCCGGTGATAAGGTGCTCTGGGTTGCAGTGCGTTTTCTTCTGCTTGCGACCGAAATGAGTGTTTTATGTTTTGGCCTGGCTTTTGGTAAGTAAAAAGATATGTTGCCTGTGATTTAATGTGCTCTTGTTTTGTTGTAATACATTTATTGGTGGGATATAAAGAATGAGTCAATTTCCAAATCACTTATTGTTCCTTTTTTCAAACCTGAAGAAGCATTTGAAACCTGATGGTATATTTTCCTATTTTACGTAATGTTTAATTTTACATATCAAATGGTCTGAGTCAGCCTGCGCTACCAATAAATGTGGTAAACTTTATTATTATGGGGAAGTGGAACAGAGCAGCAATATGCCTAGGTCATTTTATCAAAATATCAACATCAGCGATCATGTGCTGTATGAAAAGCAGTGACAGGTTGTATGAATCCAATGGGTTGTGCTCCAATTGTTTACAAGGTTAAACTAAAAGATTTGTAACGTACAATTTTATTGCTTGAACTAGTCTTCCATGTGGAAAAAAGTTTAGTGGACATGTTTACCTGTTGTCATGCACTTCTGTGAGGTCACATCATGGAGAAAAAAAGGTTCTTTTTTAAGAATTGTGGTGGCATTGATTTCTGCCTCAAACTCCACAAAACAGTGGAAGAAATGTTAATGAGAAATAAATTTGCTACTCAAATAAGAAATGTTATTTGAGTTACCAAGATGTAGGGTATTGGTGTGTGACAACAACTGTTCAGTGTGTTCTAGCACCAGCAGAATTGATGGTACTATTTCAAAAATGCAGGAAGCTGTTATTTAAGATCTGGAGAGATCATTTTTGCAAATGTTTATAATGTTAGCTGTGAGTGAATTGAGGGAGACCATGCGACAGAAATGGCCAGAGAAGTGATATGTACGAGGCCCTGCAGGGTAGTTCTGAATTTGCTTCTCTATCCTTTTGTCTTTCCATGCAAGAAGCATTACATTTTTATCAACCACTTCCTCCCTATTCTTTACCGTTGGGTCTTTTAAACAGTTTGGTTATTTTTCCTATTGAGCATTAATGTACCTTTCAAGTATGTGATAGCCTTGAGCATCAGATATTAATTTTTCAATTTTGAAGTTCTAACACTATTCAAATAGGAAAAGGGATATCAGGTCTCTACTAAAGTTTCAGATGTTATTCCACTATAATAAAGGACAAATATATAGTATATAACCTCATTTAGAATCCCGGAGAACATATAAACAAATATCCTGGATACAACATTTTTGAGTGGTATCGTAATCCCTACTTCAGGTGCTGTGGAGGGAACTTTGAGTATACTGTCCATCAGATGAGACCTAGAGCTGCGGACCCCTTGGTACCTTTCCTTGTAAGGGCCGATGCGGACACCAGGTTTCTCTCCACCCTTCATTCCTGCCTATCAATCCCTAATCGCGCAAATTACCTTAGGTGTCAGACACGTCTCCTAAAACTACTACTACTGTAAATGATTATCCCATTTTGTTTACTTTTTAGGATAATGCATTATAAATTGTATTTTTCCCTTGAAACTAAAAATAGCATCGTCAACAGCAATCTCTGCACCAGGACAGAATTCCTCCCTAAATTTCATTTCCAGATTTGAATAAGGAGGAGTTTATTTTCTCAGCCTTTGTTCTCTATTCTTTTCTTGACTTTTGATTGTTTTTCATGTGAAACATTTAACATATTTGCAAAAATATCTCCCTTTTTGAAAAAAGCTTGAAAATGGAAAAATGAGACTGAACCAATATGTCTGCATATTAGGGTGATTCAACTCACTCATATTTAGCACTGCAACAAGGAAAACCTTAATTTTCTCTGACTTCACATCTTTTCCATTATTAGAAGATGGCTGGGGTAGTTTTTTGGCTAATTTTATGTCTAGCATACTCTTATCTCACATCTGTTATATTTTTATCAACATATCAATAAGAAAATGATGGGGAAAACAAAATTTGTTTGGTGCATCCAGAAGGAACTTGAGATCCAAAACATAAATGATCGATAAAGAACGGCATTCTGTTAGGCTCTTGGTCATTCACAGATACAGCTTTCCACTTTCCTTAGTCTTGTTTTCCACTGTGATCATTTCTTTCACTCGGTTTCATGCCCAAATTCACTAGCATATCACCCCGTACATCTCCACCACTATCACTTGAATGTATAATTGTGAGCCGCCTTTGTCTTTAGGAATTCGATGTCACTTCATTGTCAGTGCATTCATCCTGATCTTTCAGGATGAATGCACTGACAATGAAGTTTTCATTTACCATTTTTTCACTCAGACTATTGATTAGCATATGTTCTCTGGTCGCGCATCCTATATGCATCATCAGATGAGACACTGTCATCACTATTATAATTTTCAATAGTTTCTCCTATTATTTATGTGAAATTTAGCATCCCTGCTTTCTGCTGCTTTGGAAAACTTATCCATCTTGAGGAGAGGAAATTTGTTCTGAATATGAAACTATATGCAGGCAAAGCATTCATTCTGATGAATTGAAAGCATCGGTTGTAAGAGAGCCCTATGCCTTGAAAACAGCTACTACATGTGTTTAGAAACTTAAGCTAACCCTTTACAGAAGGTCACTCTTAAATTAATATTCTAGAACTATCTGTGTCAACTTTAGTGGAACTCTAAGACCAGATAATTGGTTAATCTTCTCGCAAATTCCCAATAAAAAGTGATTCTTAATCGAGGAAAAATCTGAGGTCAGGTACTCTCCTTGAGAGAATGGCAGTAAGAAGGTTGTTTATCAAGATAAGATTAAGAATACCCAAAATAGCACGACTCAAAGGGATATGGCTCTTCACGTAGACTCTCCTACTCGGGATGTTGACTATGCAATAGATAAGAAAAGAATACTATAATTTTGGATAAATTATTGATTGCTATTATTCATTTATAAAATGATGCATCTTGCTTGATTATTAATGTTATTTAATACTTATTCTTTGTTGTGGATAATTACAAGTAAAATTAATGGAAAATATGCTAAAATCCCCCTTTTTTTCACTCTGAAACTCTGTTTCAGATGTGGCTTGTCATACAAGCTGATACAAATGCTAACCATTTTGAGTCACACTCAGCATTCGGGTGCAACAGGTCTATGCGTGGAAATTCAAGAACGAAATCACAAATTAATGGAAGGAGGGCTTAAATTTTATTATGACCTTATTTGAATGTTCTTGCTGATAGATTTGTTTCCCACTCAGTATAAAGGACTAGTTTTACCACTGGAGCAGAATTACTCTGTCACAATGAAGTTCATGAAAGCCCAGTTGCTTCTTGAGCAAGAAAGCAAATGAAACTGTTGGAGCCATCACTTGGTAAAATATTCCATTGTATAGAAAAGTGAAAATACTGCAATTCTATGAATCGATTTATATTTGTTACCTCCACGGCCATGGTTTCATTACTGTGTTGAATAATCAGGTGAATATACAGAGTAATTCAGAGTATGTAGACTCAGAAAAAGGGGGGTTTAATAGGTGGGAGGTTGTAGGGTAGGAGGGTGCAGTCAAGTTAGTGAGGTATCACTGGAGTGAAAGGTCAGTGGATCCACATGGGGAGTACAGTGATTGGCCAAGAGGGGTTGTTTAGGTATTTGGAACAATAGGAGAAGGAGCAGGAAGGGAATTTTATATTAAAAAGAAGGATTTCCAGGAAGAATAGCTTTTTTAGAACACACAAATAACTGAGGTATATTTATATTAAGTGTTGTATAAATTGAGAAGTTTATTTGATGCTTGTGAAACAGGTTAGATGTTCTTGGGTTCTGAAGTTCAACATTCTGTCTGTTTGACCAATGTATATGGTGATTAATAATTGCAGCAATATAGTTAACTCCACTTTGCTCCATTATGTCCACTCTGTCGTTGTTAAACCCGAGAATGCCTTTCAGTGTATCTGTTGTAGAAGGCAGCTTGGACTTTTTTATTGGGGAATAGGCTTTGCTCCCTAAATAAAATTTTCCCCAAGATAATGGAGTCGGTCATCTTCATTGGGTTTGGTGCCATATATCTCCATCATAGCTAGCTAGTCTGTTTCCTCCTGTCCTAGGGAGATGCGGGTTAGAATATAAAGCAAGTTGATGTTGACATAAAATGCATTAAGTCAGAAAATGTACTACAGGCATTACTTCTAAATATATGATACTTTGCTTTTAATGATTACTTGCATAATGTGTCCTTAGTAGGAGTCTAAAACCCACCTAATTTGATAAATGATTGAAATATTTCAATCACTAAATGTAAAATATACTTTTACTTGCTTGAATTTTTTTACAAATCTAATTTGGTGTCCCCATTCAACTACCACAACATTATATGTGGCATTAATATATTAATTTCTTAAATATACTTTGTTGATAACTCATTATAGTAACTTATACATAAATGTCTTTTTGCACTATGAATTATTATTTCTCTACTCATACATGGAATCGTATTTTCACGGAGTGTCTATTACATTTAAAGTTTGAAAGAAAATATGTAATATCATATTTATTGAATTTTATCATTTATTATTGCTAAAATTACCTGTGATTCTGTAAGCAGTATCACATGGGTCAAATGCTTCTTTAAAGGATATGTGTCCTACTGTTTACTGGATTCCGCTATTTTAAAGTCATTCTTATGGGAGTTCTTGACTGATGATCCTTTACTTTTGCATAATATACTGATTCCTCTCATCTTGCCTTTTTACAGGGCATCTTGAAAGTGGGAGCAGCGTGCGACATGTCCTCTGTGCCACCTGCCTTCTTTCATTGGCTTTCTCTGTTGCCCAAGGGTCCCTTGAAGTAAAATCAGCTATGGAAGCATCAAAAGCAGTGCCCACTCCTGCTGGTGTGGCAGGAGCCCTGTCCTTGTCTCCAACATTCCACATCCACCCTACCTATCCCTCTCCGTACCACATAAGAGAACAGGACTACCACCTTTTTGCCCATGGGGGAATGCTGTTCTGGTTTGTCTCATCTGTTACATTCACAATGGTAAGAATTCTTCTTGTCCTTTCTAAGTAGTTTTGGGATAATATGTTTCCATAAATCATTTAAGGTTGAACAAGGTGGAATTCTTTCCTCTAGAAAAGATAGAGGAGGATGACAATGCATTTATTATAATTGGTATTCTACCAGTTAGGGTAGGTTTTGGATTGACAAAGCATAAACAATTGTACAAAAAATGCATTAACTTGCCTCTCTTAACAAAAAGCACCGCCTGAAACTGGGCCCTTTACGAAAATCCTCTTCAATTCTGAATTCTTCTTTTCTTCCATCATTCAATCCAACATGCCTATACTATTCCCTCCCCTTTCCTGTTTGCCCAGTTGTCCTCTCTATCACAGTCTTCAATATCTCATTGCCAATCATAATGCCCTGAATCCATTTTTCCTGCTTACTTTTCACTTCTCCCAACAATCCTCTCTCCACCATTACCATATCTACCACTTACTTGTTTGTTTTCATTTCTGTCCACTCCTCTTGCTCTTCTCCTCACCCACATTACAACAGCCACCAGTCTATTCCTGTCATTTTGTTTTGATGACCATGATTCTGTTCCGCTCAAACCCCTACTCGAAATCTCGAGTTGTAATGAGCCTTTTCTTTATACCTTTACTCAAAGTTCACATCCTTAATTCCCTTTTCCTTATGATAGCTTCTTTCCCTAATGAATTCATCACCTTATTTCCTTAATACTTGGACCATTTTGGTCCAAAACACTTCTGAAATGCGTAAACTTTTTCAAGTGCTCTATTTGTTGTCCTCCTATTTTAATAGTAAGCTTAGCTTTTGTATTTATATAAAACCACATAACTTTTATTTTATTAAAATATATTCTCCGCCCTTACCTATCGCACTAACCTTCCAGTGTACTTGAAAGAGTTTGCAAACCATAGGCTGACTGACAAACCAAAACTTGGTCATCCACAAATCAGATTTTATGAATACCCCACCAATTGTAATTCATACCTCCAGTTCTTCCCAGGCCTCTTTTACCATATCCTCCACATGCACGTTGAAAAGCACAGGTGATAATGAACACCCCTATCTTACTTTTCTTTATAACACTCTCCATCTGTCACTCCCACCCACTCAGTATAAGATATGTGCAAGGTGCAGATGAGTGTCCTATCATGCCGTCAACTCCTTTTTTCTGCAATACATTCATTAATTCATTTTGATCTAAGTCCACATCTGCTCTGAGGAAACTATGTGAGTTGATCGTGGTGTTCTTAAATCTGTGCCTAACCTTAAAATAGTTGCTGATACCTCCCTGAATCCCCTGGCATTTTCCATGTGTACCTACGCCCTTTGATGGTGTCTAAACCAAGTGGTGGTGATGATGAACCCATGTCTCCTGCAGAACTCAATTACATTCTCCCTATGTCCATGCCTCTTTCCTAAATTGTTGCCCATACCTCGCTACCATCTCTTCATTTTACCTACCATTGTGTTCCAATCCCCCATAACTATCAAATATTTCTCCCAGAAACACCCTCGATTATATCCTCTGTACTTTATTGACATCTTCCTCCCTATGATTGCCTGGTGGCATGTATACCAGAACAATGACCAAGTTAGTTGATTTCACTTTTACTTCTGCTAATAATATTTTATCAGTCTCTGCGCTATTTACTACTCTTCTACCTACTGTTTTGTTCAGTACTGTAGCTACCCCTCGCTGACTCTCTTCCCTTCTGCTGTATATTATTCTTTAACTATCACTCCTATAATCCCCACTATCCTTCCATCTCACCTACCACAGCATTAAAACATTTATATATCCTCTCTTTATATTCTCTAATTTTCCTGCCCTCATCATTGTCCTAACATTCCAAGTTCCTATTCTAATTAATTTGGTCATTTAATGTCCTGCTGTTGTCGTTTGTTTTGCTTTCCAAGAATTTCATGAAATCACGGCTGTGGAAGCCTTGCATCTCCTGCCGCTGGGCACCACACACAGTGGATTGTGCAGGGTCCCATTGTTGTGAGGACTCATTTTCACTATGGTGTCCATCTTAACATTCTAGTAATAAATGATTGAGGTCATTTAACAGTACAATACCACTTTAAAATTTTATTGAATATTACAATGGTTTCTATGTGATGACACATGATCATATTGATGCTTCATCAATGATAAATTTGTGCTAATCGTTCCGTAATCCATCTTCAAGTGTTAATTAAAGCAGTGAAGCCAGTAACGTCATTTAGTTTAAAGATTCTTCATTTCTATAGTTCTAAAATTTCCACTTTGAATGGTTTCTATTTTCTATTGAGTTTATTGTAATTTTAAAGTTATTCTTTTATTGGGGAATTTTCGTGCACAAAGCTTTTATATGAATGCATGAATAAGTAATTCATTGCTTCTTTTTCTAGGTTTACCTCACCATCCTGATTCTCCCTTGGACTCGCCTTAGGGAAAGACTGGCTCTTCCAAGTATGACTTTTTCTATTTATTTTTATCAAGTATAAACTTATTAAAAATGTTCCCGTCATAATTTGATTTTATAAGCAATGTTACTATATTGTAAAATCATAGGTTATTTCCTATAAAATTATCATTAGGGGTTTTTGTGATATTAGAGCTTAATGAATTAATGAATTTTTTTATATTTACTGCTCATCAAGACTTCTCTTTGTTATATACACTGCAGTTTATAGCATTATATGGCATATACTGTAGTTGCTGTTTAATAAGTCTCTATTTGACATAAATTATGAGTTAATCCCCTCAAATGTGACCTACCAAGCACAATTTACAGTTGAAATAATTGTGTATGGGGTTTTCTTTACTTTCCTTTAGAATTAATTTGTAGGATCAAATCCTTGTCTTATAATTTTTTTTCATGTGATTCATGCTCATGTATCTATAATGTATAAGGTGAACTTACTCATCAAGGCAGCCTACCGGGTGATTACTGTTGTGGCCTAGGTTTCCAGTATTCATCACCTGGAGTTCTAATCAGAGACTTCAGAAAATTGCTTCACTAATTGAAATGCCACTACATATTTATTTTCCGACATAAGACTGCACTTATGGCAAAAGCCACATTTTCATTCCAGACCAAAATGCTTGATTAGATAGACTACCACTTCCCCCTTCAGTGTTATAGTTAGTATTATTAATAATTAATTTCTACAATAATGATCACAAGAAGGAAAACAGAAGCTATCATGTTGTTAATTCATTAGCCAACAGATGTTAGCTCGATCTGCTCATTACGTCCTTGAATTCTACTTCCTTCAATATAATCTAGTGGGTTTCTATTGCTATTTACCATATCATGTTATCGTCTGGAAATCAGTCATCTGTAATAACCTTAAGATTTCAACAAGTTGGTTTTACATATGTATCTTCTGCAGATAGTATAATTTGAGTATGCTTGATAACAGAGTTAGCAGCATTGCATCAAAACTACTCCAATTTCCAAAAGAAAACGAGTACGATTTTATAAATGTAAACTTACTTTTATTACTTAAAAACGTGAATGATTCACTTAATTTATGTAAATATATCAAAAGAGTTTGATAATGTCATTGATAAATTAGCTAATAACACTTAACCTTTTTGATTTAAGATACTTCAAAATAACTGAGCAGATTTCTGAGGCCATTCTGTTGTGCATATAATTCGCATAGGGTTTTATCCACTTAAAATAAGATGTTTTTACACTTGAATCTTCACATTCACCCTATTAAACCATTAAAGTCATCCGCAATTGATTGAGGGTAAAAATAGTAGTGAAAAGTACTCAGTCGGGTTGCATGTGATAAATCTCTGGTGTTGACAATTTGAGCTTATAATTATGATTCAATCGTTAACTTACATGATAATAGGGCATGTTGATTGCCCAAGTAGTTACTTTTATATCTGTATAATGCTAGTGTTGATTGTTGAATTCTGGGCTGTAATCTTCAAAGTCATGAAACTCAAATCAGTGCTTTTTACAAAACGTATTCCTACGTTGACTCCTTCCTTCATTAAATTCCTTTTAGCTTAAAATTTTGATTGAATCCACCTTTTTTCAGTGATAGCAAAGGCCAAACAATTAAAAAATTAAATTCTCTTGGTATTCTTAACAATGTGATGAATAAAATAAACAAGCATTAGTATTTAACATTTCTTGCTTACAAGAAATAGAAATTCTCTCTTTGAAATATTAATTGAGAATAAATTGACTTTAAATTTGTAATGAGATTTTCTTTCATGTGGTTAGATTAGGTATGATTGGATGGTGCTGGAGAAGAAACCAGTTGGAAAACTTAGTAGCATATGCCGGCTAAGATTCTTTTCATTTTCTTGTATTTAAATTCATTTCTCTTTAATTTTCCTATTATTTTATTAAAAATTTAGAGATAAAAAAATTTCTCTTTCATTAGTAGTGGAACAATTGGTAAAAGTTGTGAAAATTTCACCCCAGCATCCTTTAAGTGCAAGTAACTGGATGAAGGCATAAGTAGCATCATGTAGAAATGTTAGCCATTTATTTATTCAATTTCACTTCTATCCATTTTACTTTCACACCTTAAGCTAAGGCTACTTACCGTTCAGCTTTGGTTTATATCAAGATCTTCATCTCGAAGGTTTCTGTAAGTTACTGACAAGCTGTTTATTCAGGCACAGATATCCATGTATTTGCATTCATAAGTTCTCTTAAATGAAGGAACTGCTACTCCCTTCATGTAGAAACTGCATACCATTGCCCATCTCAACCTTTTTGGATTGGTGGATTGATATTTTAGTGGCCAGATGATATTTCCCTAGATTGACCTAAGACCACACCGATAGGAATTCCAGTGTTATGTCTGGCAACATTTGCAGCCTCATTAGTTGAGGCTTATGGAATGTATCATGTCATCACTAAATGCCAAGATTTCTAACCTTAAGTTTGATACTTCCACTCCAATTTCCCTCAGAGTGAGGAAAAGTATTTCATTGATGATTAAGTTAAATAATGGAGGAGAAAAGGGATCTCCTTGTTTAAGTCTAGAAGTCAGATGATTCATAAATCATATGTGTGAACTGTGCCTCTGTGCAGCAAATAAAATTCCCTTTGTCACATAGTACTGGGTACTTTTCTTTATTTGGTTCAAATAATCAACTAACCATGCTTTTACTAATTTTGTCTAGATTTTATGTGTGTATTTATAGTTTCATTGAGGATCTGCCATCTCTGCTCTTTGTTTTTTTTCAGCCAAACGATCATTCTACATTTATGTCCTTTGCCTATTCTTGTTGGATTTGGTCCAGTCGATTGGCAGTGGTTTACTTTTAGCTTTTGAGGATGTGCCTAATCGCATTCCTGGACTTCATGGTATCCTTGATGAGGCAGCATTAGCTGGACTCTGCACTGTTGACCTAACTTCAGTTCTGTATTTTTCTCTTCTTACCCCACTCGTGTACCACACATTCCTCAGCGAATTCTTTGGGTGAGTACGACCCATTTTTGCTTGCTCTTAATTTATGTTGCTTGAATTTAGTTAATGCATTTTCAATTGTAATACTAAGACTCTTTCATTTTGTAATTTTTTTTGATGAGTACATATTCATGAGACATTGGATGTGTTGGATTTTCAGCATCTCCCAACCCAGCATACTGTTTTCCTACAAGGCTCAGGTTGATGATACCATGGAAGGTGAAGGGGAAGGTGAAGACACTGTGTCCTTGCCCCACCATCATTCCTTCTCATCCCTTAAGACTGATTCTGATTATATTTATCAGGTAAAATTCATTTTATATTAAGCCACATGAACTTTTAGACATTAATTCAGGTATTCTAATGTCAGCCTGAGGCATAACCAGATGTAGCCAAATTAACCCTGGCCATAGACTTGAAATTCAGTAAATGATGAAAGTCAAATTGTATACAGTGATAATTATTGGCTGTGTCATCTTAAAAATGGAAAACAAAGTAGCAATTTTTCCCTCTTATATTTAATGGCAGTGGTATAATTGATCGATAGACCCATTTATTCATCAGTTTCAGTAGAATTCACTGCCATACTAATTACTATATGAATATTTTGCCTGACCTTAAGTCTGATAACTCTTAAGGAAATCGCACCTGGCTGTTCGTAATCATGTCATTTTACATGACTAAATGGAATATATGTAATACAATTTGAATTTTGAAATGCCTAATAAATTTGATTTGATTCTCTTGTATGTGAGTGCAGGCATTTAATATTAACCCTATATTACAATGACCATTGCATTTTAAATGGACCGCTGCACCTCATTAGATCTGTGTTCCAGAAATAGTTCATTATGGAAAGATTAAAGCATTACCATTTTGTTCTTGGGCTTGGGTTCTTAATTTAAGGCAATCCTGGAAATCTGTTTTACCAATTACAGGCGATAAGTTAGCATATTTCCCCAGCCATAAGACTTGCCCTGATATTTCAGATTAGAATTTACAAAAAAAGAGACTTGTGTCTGATATGATCACTTTTATACCAAGTGTTGGTAATTATCAACCCTGCAGAACTGTTACTTTCTCCCTGTGGTCATTCCTTGTTCCCAAACCATATTCACCTACCTCACTGCCATCTCTTCTTTCACCCATCATTGCATTCAAATAGCTATAGCTAATAGCTATCAAATTTTTCCCTCCAGGAACACCTGCGAGTATACCCTATTGACTTCTTAATCCATATCATTGTCTGTTTACTTGAAGAATGGCCAAGTTTGTTGGTTCCACTTTTACTTCTACTAATAATATTCTATTGGTCGCTGGCTCTTCGCTTCTGTCTACCTTTTCGTGTAGTATTATACCCATCTCTCGCTGAGGCTCCTCTTGTCCTCTGTTTATTGCTCTCTAATAAACACTCCAGTAATCCACGTTTGCTTTGCAAGGATTTCATGAGATGACAACCACAGAAACCTTGCTTCTCCTGGTTATAGGCATGACCCACGCGCAAATGGGCTGTGCCCCATAGTTGCCAGGACTCATTTTCATAATAGTGTCCATCCTTACATTCTTGGGATAAACAATTGAGGCAGCTTCCTGTTGCCGTAATAATGTGTTTTTAATGTGACACTATCACTCAATGGCCACCACACTAGTGTCAGACACCTTTGCTGCTGCGTAAATGAAGAACAGATGCTGCCCCTACTACATTTCATTTGACACGGGTAATCATACCAGGAGCAAATATCATTGCTCCCACCAGCAAAGCCTGAGGGATCATCAAAACGTACAAGTCTGATCACTACTTTAGGAATAAGTCCATAGGGAGGGAGATATTAGGTACTGTAATCATTCAGAGTGTACTAATTAATAACTTATTGTAGCAATTTTCCACTTGATAAAATTTATTTTATGACCAGGTTTTGATGTGTTACATCATCATCAGGTGGACTTGATGATGATCTAATGCTACTCAATATGCCAGTGTACTAGTTGAGCTGTAAAATGCCAAAAAGGTTTTGAAATGTTCAACTTTTTTTTGTGACGTGCATTATGCATGACTGGGAAAGTTTCCCATTCATCCATAGCTCTCTGCTTTTTTTTTATTCATACATATGACATGCCACTGTAAAGTAGTAAGCATGGATAAGGGCTTAAATTGTAGACCTTTAATTTTCTTAACAAATTTTCATAATCTTTAAACTATTCATAGTGGCCTCTCAGTCAGGAAAATCAAGAAAAAGTCTGGGTTTGATCGATTTCTTCAAATACATGGAGAGAAATGGTCAATTTCATTTGAAAAGTGAAGAATTTGATATCTAAATCCTGGGCACCAATTGGGAATTTTCAATGATAGAGAAGTGGCATTTAGTTTTGAGACCAGTCCTTGTTTTCTGAAGGCCATTGTACGAGGGTCATCCGGAAAGTAGTACCCGTTCGTGAAATAAAGACACAAAAGTAAATATTAACAAACATAAAAAATTTTATTTGAAAGAGGATACTTTAAACTACTTCTCAACATAATCTCCAAGCAAATTAAGGCATTTGTCATAACGTGTGACAAGTTTCTGTATTCCTGCTGCATAGTCCTTCGCCGCCAGCTCATTGAGGTACGCGAGGGACCCATCTTGCACAAATTTTTGCATAATGCAGATGGTGTTTAACTATTTCATGAACAATTGTTCGAGAAACATTGGGAAAATGCTCACAGATGTCATCAATTGTGACGCGCCGATCGTTCCTCACGAATTTGTCAACTGAGCTCACCAGTTGGTCTGTAATGACAGACGGTCTCCCCGAATGCTCATCGTCGTGTGTGTTCCCCCTCCCCATGTTGAAGTTGCGACACCACCGCCGAACAGACGACTCATCCATTACATTGTCTCCATACACCTCCTTTAATTGGCGATGAATATCACATGGGCGAACGTTTCTTGCATTGAGGAATTTAATCACTGCCCTCACTTCACAACTGGCGGCGTTCTCAATTTTTTTAAACATTGTAAACAATCACAGAAACAACACAGGCAATGCTAGCGTCACGCAACTTGGCTCAGAGAAGGCAGACAAGCCACTGAAGCTATCTGACCTCGTCCAGCGGCTACTCGCGTCGTCAGCACTTCATGCGGCACGAACGGGTACTACTTTCCGGATGACCCTCGTATTAGAATTATCAAAAAAACAAGAATGTAGTTATGCAATTTCAATGATAGCTGTGGCACACAAAGTGGTGATGGATGATCCACATTAAAAAATCATGATACAGTTTGTGAGCCTTATACTTCTGGTGTAAAACAGTCCATAAAAAAATCCCAGAGTTGTGTGTTTTTTTTACTCCAGCCTTAAGATTTTAGCCTTCTTTGTGTTATTCCCATTGCCTATTTTATTCCTTGTCATAGTTTACCACCAAAGATCCCTCAACACGATTACCGGTCCATGGTAGTGCCGGGTATCACAGTATGTCAAATCTTGTAATGCAAAATGTGGTCTGTGAACTTTCAAGTGTTTATTTCATTAATATCAATCTCTGAATTCACACAAAGTCTTTCTACAAAACCAAAGTTGTGAAAGCAATCATCAGAAAAGCAATGTGGTTATTGATACTGCCTGTTTCATTTTTACAGAACAACAGTGTTTATGACAGCACTCAGTTTGATCACAATGGAAGTGGTATAACTCCAGTCAATGCTCTATATGCAGCATCCTTGCAGAGTCCAGACAGCATCACAGGTTATTCAATTGACAGTCTTGAAGCCCAATCAGGAATGAATGGGGGAAACACATCCATGACCACACAGCCTCCATCAGCCGTCCTTCCTCTCCGTGGTCGTGGTTATCAGCAGGATTAGATTCTGAGTTTGCATCCTGCAACCTAGACCTAATCAACCCCCCCCCCCAACCCACCCAGACACAAACGTTGAAAAAATTTGGATTGGTGCCAAGGTCTGTTTGAGATGAAATTGTCCCATAGAGACACAATGGGGAGGCCATTTGTGTTACATGGTTTACCCAGCCTTCTTTCCCATCTTCTTCTGTTCTATTCATCTCCATCCTAAACACTATAACTATTTTCATCTGAAAATAGTGCAAGTGTACCTAGCATATTGACAGTGAATATGGAGTTTGTTGAATTTACGACACCCATTACAGCATAACAGGTTTCGACTTGATAGTTTTACATAATTTGAACTAAAAGAGTCATGTTCCTTGTGTGATTGGTCAAGGCCTTACTGATGAACACATCCATGTTTGTGTGCGTTGATGTTTCAACAGTGAGTTATTATTTGTGATATACCCCATTTCCTATTGGCCATGTGATTGTACTATTTTATTATCACACAAACGTGTGTTTAATTTGTAATATCCAGCTGAGTCATCAGTTTTCATTGTCGTGTATGATGAACTTTATTTTCCAATTCAGGTGGTGATTATTTTCTGTTTCATTTTTCTCATTGATGGTTGAAAATGTTGAAGAGTGTCTAAAATTTGTAACCAGAGAGAATTGTTAAATAGTTGTTTGAAAATTCTAAACCATGTTTGTTGTCCATTTGTATATGACCAACCATATACAAATCAATTATGTAATAACTGTGGGCTTCATGAGAATACATTTTATTGGATCACCGTCATGAATTTAGAAATGTGACTGTGGTGACATTTTTGGCATTTATTTTCTTTTTTATTAACTTTTATTGTGGGTCTAGTGAATCCCATCTTTGACCATCTTAATTGGTGATTGAGATCATAGTAAGAGCTGAATTAAATGTGCACTGATGAAACTCAAGCATGCTAGTAATATGAGTATAAAATCAGATTAAATAAGTTCTATAGTTATTCTGCTACTATTAATGCTCTCTAGTCTTGGTTAAGTTTATTTAAACTATATTTTTATTTATGACCTTACCAGTCCTTCAGTAGTGTAAAGTAATATATTTTATTTAACATAGCCAACTTATTTAGGATAGGTGGCTAGTGGGGTGTAATCATCAAGGTAATAGAAAAAGTAATAAGCTGTTAAACTTGAAGTGCAAAATACATGAAAAAGTACCTTAACAAAAAGTATGTTAGAGGCATATAAATTTTTGGCTACTTCTCTTTTCTCCCAATGTCTTTCGAAATTATGTTGTGGCAGCTATATCTGTACAGTAACAAAAGTATACAGATATTTCTCTGGAATCTGTTCATCCCTGTGTCCTTCCCTTGAATGGCATTGTATTTTCATTCATTTCAGGTCCAAAATTTGGTTCAATACAAGTGTAATTTTTGTTGAGTTTTGGTGAAATTGTAGTCATGTAACTATCACTCTATTAACATAATTAATTGATTTAGCTTATTTTGTCAGTGCTATTTTTTAATTAATTGGCGAGCATTAAGTTAATCATTGGAATTGATTTTCAAATGCTAGACTTCTTATTTTTAGCATTTAGGTCTACTCTAAATGAAACTAGTAATTTGGCAAGCTCATTTCCAAGCAACATTAAATGTTAAAGTTTTTTTAGCATGGGTAATTGTTAATAACCTAGTGGTTCTTACATTCAATGGATTCCATATATACTTATTTTTCTGCAAACATTTCATTTTATGGGAGGAAGTAGTTTATGGATTTTAAACGATCATAGACAAGTGGAACTGTTATTTTCATTTTATACAGATTTATAAAGCACCTTAGAAGTTTTAAGTGTGGAAAAATTACCCTATTTGGCAAATAATCAACAGAGACATAAAAGGTGGATACATTTTCAGATAAATATTTCAGGTTTACACTCAGTTATTGTAAATACTCGTGTAAATTGTTTTCACTAAAAGCAGTTTTCTTAAGTTCCCATAGTATATTTCAGAATATCTGATAATTTTTTTGTGAAAATACTCATTTTATATAAGTGTAATATCTTTTCTAATAAGTTTTTTTTTTTTTAATTTTCAAAATACTTCAGAACCATAATGAGCACAGTTCAAAGTAACTTTCCGGGTGATGCATTCTTTGATGATGTCTGAACAATAGTTAACATTAACATGTTTCACTTTGCTCAAATTTGCTGCTAATGTTGTAGCAATTCTCTGTAATAGTCCGTATTGTGATCTTTCTGTTTCAAGATACCTATTATAGATGTCTTAAATTTGATAAAAACAATATGATAATAAATCTCACCCTGTGATAAGACTTAGAGGTTTCTAATTATAATTATGCATTTCAGTTTTCAAATCATTATATTGTGCTATTCTTTAGGCATAAATATTAATGTAAATGAAATATTATCCTTTATTAGGTAGTTTACTTCAGCTCTTTCAGATGATGTTGTTATTTAACCATACATCCATACTTTTGATTCATTCTTCTATTGCTGATTACAGTTATCATTGTGACCACTTTTCTACCGAGATTTCTATGGCTCATATTATTTTCTTGAATCACTTCTGCGTTCATTTATAAATTTTTCACTCAAATGTGAACATTTTTGAAGTATATATGCAATATTCTGAATTTAAGTGTTTGATGTCTTGCTTTCTTGAATTATCTCTTTTTAATAGTTGCCTCTTGTGTCATATGTCTTATGTGAGACAAATTGTAGGTACTTTTTTCCCTTTAAGATGTATATTTTCCTTCATCCGATAGTTGTTTTTAAATTGAATGATTGGGGTGAATTCATTGGTGACAATGGTGATATCTCTTCTTTGCCTAAAAGCAGAAACCTCCTAAGCCAAAACTACATGAATGCAAGGGTTCTAAGAATTGGTTCACTTCATTGTTCTTGCAATATATTTTGATTCATTGTTGATTTTTCTCAGTGTTCTGTCTTTCTATCCTACCGCATGAGGGATTATCAGGTGTTCCAGTGGCATTCACATTGTTTCTTGCTGTCAAGTGTGCTATCGAATCTGTGGCTTATTGAGAGGGTTTGGAACATGCTTGTATATATATGTTTGCAGCACTTAATATTTTGTTTGAGTAAACTTTTACGTTTCCTGAGAATCCCCCATTTATTTATTGTTGCACCACATTTCAAAAGCATTGCTCATTAACCTTGTGCTGCCTAATTGCTGTAGTCATTGTAGACTGCATCACTTCGGCAAACAAGTTGCCATGACCATCCGTCCAATAGTCCTCCCAAGTTTCTCCTGTGCATATAGAGTCATGTCTGGTGCTGAAAAAATCTCGTTCATGAAAAATGCTGCTATATCTGAAGAATATGCTATTCCATGGTGTTTTCATTTTTTTGGAAAGTGACTAAAATTCATTTCATTAAGAAGCAATGGTAATTGTAACTCTTCCTCAAGATTTGGGGCTTACAAATTCTGTGCAAATAGTAATTATTTTATTAGTTTCAATTTTAACTGGCTGTGGAAAGAAAAGTTTGATGGAAAGGTATTCCCTACAGTGGTTATTGTCAGCTTATGTATTTGTGATGCTTTGGCATATTATGCTTTTTTTCCCATCATAAAATTTTGAATGAATGCCTACTTTTTCATTTGAAATTAATCTGAACAATGGATAAACATTTCTTTCAAATAATGGTTCCTGTGGAGGAGTCAAGTGATAATTCTTATCTCATCATGATAAGACTTTGAAGTCTTATTTTGAAGTTTCCCTGATTTGATGCTGTTGCATGCTCATATTGTTATGAATATTTTAATTTTTGTCTTAGATTTCATTTAAATGGGTTTATTAAAAGAATTGGGCATTTTCTTTTTGAATAAATTATTTTTATACTGAAAAATGGAAAAGCACGTCTTTGCTTAATCATGTAAGAATTGCACTTTTTACCTAATGTTAATGCCTTAAATTGTTGTTTCGTTGCTGTATTTAACTTTGATTTGTCATTTTCGTGGAATAGGAAAATATAATTTCTTCTATTCCATTAATTTACATAAGCGAAGTTTTTCTTGTGTATAGAAAAGTACGTGTACATTATTCTATTACTTATGCATAGTTATGTAATTTGCTAGATGGTGATGTTTATATCAAAGGGTACATGTGAATGTATGTTGTGTGAGTTTGTGTACATAAGTGTGTAATGTATGTATGTTTCATCATTATGATTTCACATTAAGTGAATATGTTATTTTCAAATATCCCTATAGCACTATTCAAACAAATTTAGCTGTGTATGAAGGGATGAGTTCATTGCTGATCAGAGTCAACTTTATAAGAAAACTTCATTGAGTTGTTATTCTTAAAAATAAAAATTACTCTCATATAGTGTTTTTTTTTATTGTCTTCCAAATATTAATTTATGGGATTACTGAACTGTTATTTTATGATTTGTCTCCTAGTGCATAGCCTCAACATTCAAGTTAAATATCAGATGGGATGAACGTACCTTTCTTATTAAAGTGTATGGGATTCGGTGGAACTCTAGGAATGTGAATTTGTATGGTTATACTCCATTATCATGAGTATTTATTTCTCATGTAATGGTGATTGATTAGCATAACATTGTAGTTATGTGTACATTATTGGTTGAAATCCATCAAAAAAATAGATAAGTGGTACGAAGTATATAGGCCTCTTATAGTGTTGTTCATTAGTTTATGATAACATCAATGAGTTGGGATGAAAATGCCACCATTTGTTAAATCTGGTCGATATATTGGTATATTTACTTGTTGGCAGAAATAAAAATAATGGTTGGTATGAAGTATCACAAGTCCACAGCGATACAAGTTTTAAAATTCTTGATGCCCTATATGTGTATATATATATATATATATCTATTAATTGTCATCTCTCTTCCTTGGAGCGTTCCCTGTTTTGATGGTAAGATCAACCAGCGGTCTGATCCTTAAATTGTTCTTGAATTAACTACCTCTTTCTATATCTTCTCTAGTTCTGAAGTTTGCCCCACCCAGGTGGGACCTTGTATGTTCCCCCTTCCCTTCTCTTCCAATCTTTTCATTTTTATCCAGTTTTACCCTGTTTTGATGGTAAGATCAACCAGCGGTCTGATCCTTAAATTGTTCTTGAATTAACTACCTCTTTCTATATCTTCTCTAGTTCTGAAGTTTGCCCCACCCAGGTGGGACCTTGTATGTTCCCCCTTCCCTTCTCTTCCAATCTTTTCATTTTTATCCAGGTTTCCTGACCTTTGCATTACATCAAAAGTCGAAGCACATGCCCTAGTAGTCTAATTGATCTTCTCTGGATATCTTGGGTATTTCGTCACTTAACAACTCTTTATTTACCATTCAGATTATATTTCACCTTTCCTCAGTCCCTGTTCCCTTAGTGTATGCACCCAAGGTAATTTCTCCTAAATAGGACGACACTCGTTCATCCAGCTGCATAATGACTGACATCTGCAAATTGCTTGTTGACAACTAGAGTTGTGTCGATCTTATATAGTTATAGCAAGGCCTTTGTTAGGGCGAAATTCAGACCAAATGGTCCTTCCGTAAAGATCCATCTGTAATTAAATTTGTCCATTTTTTCTGTCGAAAATTACACTACAGGTAACTCATCGAAACAGAAAGGCTATTTCTTAAAATAAAACAAATGTTTCAAAATAAAGAACTCAAATATATTAATATTTCCTGCAATTTGCATCCAGCCTAATTGTGTGCTATATAGCTAAATTATACGGTATACGTGGGAATTCTGTATGGGCGCGGTAATAACTATCAAACTGCGATATCCTGCCTGGTACGTTGAGGTAATTAGTTGTTCTTTCTCGCATTCGTTTGGTGGCGATATCCCTCCACCATCCCTTGAGCAGTCTTCGTACTGGATGACATTTTCGGTCAAAATCAATTATCTTCAATCGTTTAACCGAAATTCCATTGCCTTTATAATTGTGGTGTCAAGGCATGTTATGTTAGCCGTAGTACCGTTCTTACTTATTTACCGTTCTACTCTGTGTCAAGAACTCATGATGCACCACGCTTCTGCAATCGAAGAAAACTGTAAGCAAAAATTTCACATTCGGCCGAACTTGGCGCGCCTTTTTCGGTCTTGGCTCGTGCTGCAGCTTCCATTGGGATGATTGGGTGTTCGGGAGTTTCCACGTCATAACCATAAACCCATGATTCGTCACCAGTTATGACCCTCTGGAGCAAATTTGGGTCGTCGCGGACAGATTCCAACACCTCATTATCAATGTTAGTGCGTTACTGTTTTTGTTCGAAATTGAGCAATTTTGGTACGAATTTCGCGGCGACCCGTGTCATAGGCACGGGTCACGGGAATGGCACCAACCAATCGATATGCTTAGGTCCTCAGAAACCTCTCTCACGGTGATTCGACGATTAGCCAATACTATTTTCTTCACTCCATCAATGTTTTCGTCTATTGTTGACGTGCTCGGGTGTCAGGCACCCTCTTCGTCGTTCACATCTCCTCGGCCCCCTGAGAACATTTTCTACCACTGATAAACGTTGCTTCGGTCCAAGGTAGCTTCTCCATATGCCGCAGTCAACATTCGGAATGCGTCCGCGCACTTAATTTCGTTTTTCGCGCCAAATTTAATACAGAATCTTTGATCCATTTTTTGGAACAGGCAAAAATCGAAGACAAGCCAAAACAAGTCCAAGCAAAACAGCTTTCAAAAATAAACTGTTTTCGGCATAAGTGAGAGACATAATTACCAACATAACGCCATAAAAAATCGAAAATTAAATATACATAACCCGCGAAAATTCAAAGTTCGCGATACTTTTTGAACAGACCTCGTATATAAAAATATCCGGGGTTGGATCAAAGACTTTTTGAATGGTCGGGTTCAAAGAGTAGTGAAAGATGGAGTTAGCTCAAATGCAGTAGAAGTTACTTCAGGTATTCCCCTGGGAAGTGTCATCGGACCTCTTTTATTCCTACCTTACTTTAACGACATTGATTCCGTAGTCACTAGTAAGATACGGTTATTTCGACGATGGAGTGGTTTAACATGATATCCCTAATCCTGAGGACACAGCATCGTTATCAGATGGCCTAAATGCTATACAAATGCTGGTGCGGCATTTGGCAATTAGAATAAAACTTTAAAAAGTGCATCATGATACATTTTTTGAAAAAGAGCTATTCCCACCCGAACGCCTACTGCATTGGGAACACCGAAATGGAATGTGTAGACTCGATTAAATACCTACGAGTTACCCCCACCCACGATCTCTCCTGAGTGAAACACACACGGAGAATATGTGAACAAGCTAACAAAAATTAAGATTTCTTAGGAGAGTACTTGGTAAATATGATGAAAGGGTCAAAGAGAAATGTTATCTGTCATTGGTTAGGCCTCGTTTAGAATATGCTGCAAGTACACCCGACCCTCATGAAGTTGGATTGATTGCGGAGTCGGATCGCGAGCAGCGCAGAGGAGCTAGATTTGTAAAACGTTGCTATGATAAACTTAATAGCGTATCCAAAATATTAAAGCAGCTAGGCTGGGAATCACTCACGGAGCGAAGGTTAAATAACAGATTGAAGCTCTTGCTCAAATTAGAAAGATCTCTTTAGCAATGTTTTTGAAAATGTATTATTACTCCCATCGTACAGCAGTAGGAGAAATCATTCCAGTAAAATCAGAGAGATTAAGTTTAGAACAGATAGATTTCAGATGTCATTTTTGTTACGAACAATAATGGGTCAGAATAACATTATCCGACCGCGGTAGGGTCATATTCGGGTCAAAATTAGTCTAGTGTGTATTCACTCCCTGACACATCCTAGCGGTGACTTGCAGGCTACTAAAATAAATAAATAGTAATGAATATCTCTCAGAATCTCCTGCATCCGCTTATCCTACCTTCCTCGAATTTCTACCAACTGCAATATCTGTTCCCATATTATGCCTAGAACTTCATTGTTTTATTTTCTATCCATTTTCTCCACATTTTCATTTAAAAAACCACCAATCTACGCTTATTTCCTAAATGACCAAGTTTCCGAGACATAAAAAATTACGCTCCGCATTGCAGTTTCCAATAGGCCTTTTTTATATATTTACGTGAAATGCCAACCATTAACTCTCGCCTTTTAGTGAACACTTCTTGATCTTGGGAAATTCCTTTAATGTTCCCATATTGTTCTGCCCACCTTCCTCCAAGGAACTTCCTGAATAGGTGAAATGTTTTACCTTTACTAGTTTTCCTCAAATTTAGTTTTTATCTTATCCCTCTTATTTACTGAGAATCTCATTCACTTCGTTTTCCTGTGATTAATTCTCATCCCAAACTCTATTGCACTGATTGTGCACGGCGCCAAGTAATGATTTTAGCCCTTTTGGTGACTGGTTTACCAACGCCCGATCATCCTTTAATCTAAATTATGTATGAGTGCCCCACCGATTTTCGCTCCTAACCCAATTCCTTTCCATTTTTCATGTTGAAAATAACTGGTAATAGTGGACATCCCCATCTCACTCCTCTACCTGGAACCACTTATTCCGACTCTCAATTTTCTATCTTCACCTGTGTAGTCTGGAACATGTGGTTCCATTTAAGTCTTCTTACACTCTGTTATTGTACGTTTATCTTCTGCAAATCGTTCATTAATTGTGTCCATCTCATGAATGCTACGAATGAGCCTGTAAAAATTATGCCTTAATGTTTTATTCTTGATTTGTGTCGCAGGGATATTATATATTCGCACAACCTTCTTCGATTTCATTTCGTTTAATATTTTTTATCTTTCAGTCGAGTATTTCTGGTCCTAAGCTATCCTCATCGACATTACATTCCCTTTCTAAGTTCAAACTCACTGACTAATTATTTATGCATATTTACCATATTGTTCCTCTATACATTATTTCCATTTTTTTAAGACCACTTCTGCTTCGAGTATTATTTAGTAGGTGTATAGAGTAAACAGATTATTCCTTAATAGAGTAAACAGATTCATATTTCTTGAAACCTAACTCCCTTCAACTTTCTGTACATCGCGCCCATTTCGCCCTGACGCTGTAAACTTTGCCACATCCTTTGACCTGCTAATTTGTAGGCTTTGCTCATTTTCTTTAGATCTCTTTGCCTTCTTCTTCTTATTCTACGTTCATACTCCTCCATTTTCTTCTTTCGTCCAAAAATTGTCCAATCTAAGGATTCTACTTGTTCTAGTTTAATTCCTCGAATTGTGATATATGGCTTCATCTTCTCTCTTCCACACAAAAGGATTTTAGTTTTCTTCTAGTTGGTGGTTATATTTATATTCCCAAATTACTTAAGTCTTTAGCATCGACAGTTTGCGTGCAGGTCATCTCGCGTTTCTGCTACCACTGCGATGTCATCTGCAAACCGAAGCATTCTAATTTCTTCGCCATTCACGTTGACTCTTTTGATGCCCAATTCTTCTGCTTCTTTTGTTACCTCTTCTAGATACGCGTTTAATAGCGCTGGCGAGAATTTACATCCTTGCCTTCCTCCTTTTTTTATTTTCACTTCTATTTTTCTTCCATTTTTCATTTGAAAGGCTGTTACCTGATTCTTGTGGAGGATTATTCTTCCGTCGTTCTAAGTGACTACAATGTCAAGAATAAAAATCCATCACCCCAAGAAGAATTATATAACAACCATGCTAATGAAAAACGGAAGGAGCTAGGCAAGGACGCAACATCTCGCTACCACTATTCACGTGCGAGCATGATCTAGATGAGGCAATCGGATGCGTAATAATTAGACATCGAAGGGAGGCTCGGCGTAAGAAACCCGTGCATTCCGATTTTAAGACCCCCGAGACGTGGTTTCGACGGTACCACCTTGATGTAATTACATCGATAGTCAATGAAAAATTTCTCACATCGAAATTTACATTGCAACGCGACGAAAGCAAGACGATATATCGCAATGTGGCGTAGGCCTAGGTATTATGTTCGCATATCGGTTTCCTCTCGCAGCGCACGCGAGCCTCGCGGAGGGTGATAACAATGCGGCGGGCAGAGGGAAGGGAAGTCATTTGAGTTTGACCTTCTCGCTCCCACGTTCCGGGACGTGTGAGGATGCTGAGCGGGAAGCTTCGATCTGTCTCGGGAGGTGATTGCATGTGCAAGACGAGAAAACAAGCGCCGAGCCCGCGTCTCCCTCCCTCACTCGGATCCCTTCTCCTCTGCCGACGCTGCGACACAGATAACCATGCCGACATCCTTGCTCTTGAGGTTAAAAGTGCGCTCCTCTGGGCAGCACGATAACACGCACACCAAATACGCGTCGGCTCTCCGAACCATTTCGCAGGTGAAAACAAACCACAGTCGCTACACTATACTGGTGCTCCAAATTTAACGGACTATTCCCTAAAAGATACGTGATGGCCTGGAGGGTAGAGGGTTCAGCTGCTGACCGCAGGGCCCGGATTCAAATCGGTGTGATTTTGGACACCCTCAACTATAAACAAGACTGTCAACTTTTTCTAGAACGTCACATTGAAAAATATTTCAGGACTGCAATGAGTAACCATCTAAATCATTTATTTAAAGAGAAGATAATGGGCAATTGTTTTGAACGGAGATGGTCAAATTATTAGGGAAGAACTGCGTGAGGCTAAGAACCTTCCACAAGCGAGAGAGAGTTCATGATTGGGACGTTGAGTAAGGACGTTAAAAAAAGATTAGTGAAAGCTTTGATATGGAGCGTGGTTTGATACGGCACGGAAGCATAGCCGTTGAAGAAAGATGTTAGAAATAGGATTGTGGAGGATTTGAGATGTGAATTTGGATGGAAAAGATAAAATGGACGGAAAGAAGAAGAAACGAATACGAGTAAGCGCCAGGAATGGTGGGGTGGGGGGAGGATAGTTGGGATAAATTAAAAAGAGACAGGAAATATGAATGCAGAGCATTTAGAGTTGCTATAGGATGTTGAAGATTATGATGGATGGGAGAACGTTAGGCAAACGAGGAAGGAGTAGGAATAGGATAGGGATGTTGGGCGGGATCAAGGAAGGAAGAAGTTGTGCGAATTTGGAAAGGGACTTGCAGTTTTGGATGTGAGGTTGTGTTTCGTTAGGAGGAGCAAGTAATTGTATTGTTGTGCAATTGAATTGATTGCGTAACTCTCGCACTAATATCCTAAAATATTTTAAATATTTTATTTTTTCCAGTTTAAACTTTAGGCCATTGTCCACATGGTAATATCACTTTGAAAATGGGCTTATGAAACACATGGGTATACTTTTGTGTGAATGCGGCATATGAATTCCAATTGATGACAGGGAGTATTTTTATTTAAATCCTTTGAATTTGGTCGTCTCCTCGAAACAAAGCCGCCACATTTGTTTGTGAATCTTTTTACCATTTCATAAAATAGTTTGCGTTGGCAAAATTGGGTCTTCGAATTATTCAATATTTCCCGATCAAGGACAATGTAAAGCAGGGAAACCAAAGGTGCATTGAAAATATTGGAAGTTTAGTTGCAATTAACGAAATTCCTAATTGGACACCTTTAATGTGTGACAAGGATTCTTTCATTGAAAATGTGCGAGTTCACATTTAATCGGCACGATCCAGAGCCCACGATATTATCTGAATCTGCAAATTCACGTATTTAAGGAATTGCATAACAAATATTTCAGAATTCATTTCCATTTTGATATTTAAATTAAACCAAGTGACGCCAGAAACTGTTTCATTTCCATTTTGTGATATCTTCAGTATTCCAATTACTTCCAGCATTGATTTTCACTGCACCGATGAAATTTCAGTAAGTAATTCAGTCATAGTAATTTTAAGGTGATAAATGAACCACTTTCTTTGTCACAAAAGAATATGAATTTGGAGTTCCTTCACATTCCCCGTGGTTTCACAGAGAGAACTGGTATCCGAAACATCGCACAGCTTGGGCGAAGTTGAGGGTGCCCTGAGTATCCCCGGAAGTCAAACCTGGCCTCTCCAGTCGGTAGCCCAGCGCTCAATTATCTGAATCAAGCCTCCAATTATTCATATGCTAGAATGATTTTATAATTAATATTATGGAGCATATCTCTATTTCAGAAAACGTACGGTTCTGGAGTTTGTTTTTAATTAAACTTAGCCTTGTTTCATATTAGTATACAGATTTTCCTGGGAATGTGGACTCTATAAACCATTCTGATAATTTTAATGAGAACCCAATCTGAATAGAAAGCTTCTGAAATTACAAATGCCCAACAATACGCGTACGATCAAATACGAGAGCCCAACAATACGATGAAATGTGCTTGTTAATACTCGTAATGTAGAATTAAAAGAATATTTTAAGAAACACAAACAAAACGATCAAGTAATCCCGTTAAGGTATAAAAATGGCATTCCTTTAAATAAGGGGATGCAATCGCAGTGAATATACAAACTCAGAAACCATATTATCTAATTCCGCCAAGTGTGACGAAAACATTGCTTCAATAAAAATACTGTATGATTTTGATGTGATATTATTTTTATAGGAATCCGGCTTTCAATCTGACTCAATTTAAGTTCAAAAAAGGAGATGTAACTTAAATAAATTCCAATGAAACATTGGAAATTAACATACAAATATAAATATTCATAAGTTTCTCGAACTTAAGGCTCGTAGAGAGACGTAAATATGACTCTATCTCTCGCCCACTGTGAAGAAAAGGACCTCCGATGAATTGGAATGGCGTAAATTAAGAGCTTGGCATGACGCAATTAAATTATTACTGCATAGACTTCGCTTAGCCTGCTTGCTTTGGATCATTCAAGACGACCTAAGTGTCGGAACTTATATTGTGGTAATAAATTTTATTTACTGAAGCTCAGAGAATATATTTTTATGTTACTTCTTCAATCATGGTGGAGTTGCACAAAGCGAAGCGAGAAACTGTACGTACCCCACGAACAAGCCCTTCGAAGACTCATCTGTTAATCCGCGATTGAAATTAGGAGCCGAGGCATCCAATCCCCGAGTTTACCCGCTTTCGGCGTTTCCTACAGGTGTATGCGCGTGGAACCAATTTTCAGTCATCTGCTCGGTCGTGTCCTTCAACGCAACTGAGCCAGGTGCCGCCGCCTCGTCCGATGGAGGTGAAAATACAGCTGCCAGCATTTTCCCTTCCCGTTCATCGATTAGCGGCTCTGGCAAAGAATTATTAACGCCTTCTCATGCGTTGATTTTTTCCAGAAACGAAACGTGCGCTTTCCGCGAAACTCTACCGCAGCGAACTTCCCCCGGGGCGGGTTCTTCAATATTTTTCGTGTTTTGATCTTCCTCACCTTCCAGAAATAGAGAGGAAATGACTATGAAGTTTGCAAGAGGCGATCGATTGTCGTCGGAGTGATGCATGGTTACCAAGGTAACATTCTCCAAACAAATCCGAAGTCAAACTTAGCATAACCACAGTAGGTTGTTGGGAAAGTAAATTGATTTTATTATTACCAGTTTGGAAATGAACCAAGGGTTGAACGGTACTTAGTACCGAATTTATTATGAGTGGGTGCTTGGAATGAAATATTACCATTGTCCTATTACTATTGCAGAAATATACCCATTGTGGATCGAATGAAATGTTGGCCAGCGACCTGTATACGGGTCGTTTAATTGGCGATTAACCCTAACTACACACACACACACACACCCACACAGATATATATATATATATATATATATATATATATATATATATATATATATATATATATATATATATATATATATATATGTGTGTGTGTGTGTGTGTGTGTGTGTGTGTATATTCATTCACATCGATACAGACGTTAAATCCCTGTCAAGGAAATATTTTTGCACTGCTCTATTCCGCCTTCCCCAGGAACCTGTTCACGGCTATTGGATTTTTTAAATTTATTCAATACTACTAGACGTAAAAGCTCAATTCAATCAATATCTCCTGTGTTTGTCTTTTATATGTGTTCCTATCCCTTTTCCGTATATCTATTTCGATGTGGATGAATATTTGTTAAGTATTTGTGTGTATAAGTGTGTGTGTACTACATATGTATATGTATGTGTTGTGTCTATATATATATATACACAGATATTGATTTTTAAAGCATAGAAACACAAAGAAAGGACACTCACATATGTAGCTTTGACGTTTCGGACTCTGATGATGACGGTCGTGCCGTTAAAACGTCAAACCTACATATGTGACTGTCCTTTCTTAGTGTTTCTATGTTTTAAAAATCTATGTCTGTTCTTTTTATATTTGTTTTTGTGTCGCCGAAGATTACTCTACTAAGATGACAAATATCAGCCTAGCACACTTTTTCAAACTCGTCTCCAGTTTATACATTCAATTTTCATTCTTGTGCGATCCGCTCATTCATCGCTCAATATTTCCTGTTTTGTTTTACGAAGACACTCATTTTAGTGTATTATAATGCGCATTTAATCGAAGTTTATGATTTTTATCGCATACCCAAGTTTATAATTCATATAATAATACGAAGTGTGGATAAGCCCTTTAGTATTATTTAAAGATGCATCTTTTTCTCCCATCTGCTGAGCGACGACCAATTCAATTAGCAGTTACTTATCTTAAAATATTTAAAAAAATCGTGCCACGACAATATTCGGTTCCGTTCTTAATGATTCCTGTAACGTGTGGTTCGGCTGATCGTCATGGGAAAGGTGATGTACTCGTAGGATCAGTCTCGTAATCTACCTGTAGAAGCAGCGCCCATACCCAGCTCTGAACCCTCTCAGGGAAGTTGTGCATGAATAGGAGAGAGGAAGAAGGGAATGGTGATAGGTGAAAGATGATGAGAAATGAGAGAGCAGAGAAAGGAAAAGTAATCCAATGAATGAAAACACTTTGTTGCAATTGATCCACTGAAGAGGGGGAAATGGCGTCTGCCACACCTTGAGACGCCAAGCGTAGACGCCAATACATACGCGGATCAATTTTTACTCGTATAGGACCCAGATAACTTAAAAATATATCGTAGTATTTCAATGAAAAATGAGGATTTTTTCTTTAAATATGGTTCCAATGTTTCAGGTCTCTTGGCCTGACGAAAATTCTAGATCCTCAAAAATCAAGTACATATTATTGTATTCTTCTTTTTGAATGTATTGTTAATATTATTTACGTATTCGAAATTCAGACCATTGTAATTACATACCATTTACGATGTTTACACCATCTTCCGCGGGGAAAAAATCAATTTAAAATCAAACTAAAGTGAAAAATAGCCCACTTCTTCGGGTTGGAAACAACCAGTTGCTGTGCATCCAAAGTTGCCGTTCCTAATTTCATGGAATTTACGCAATGGTCAAAAAAGACTATATTCGGAATGGGAAAAGGGCTAGCGTTCAAAGAAAAAAATCAAAAAACAGAAACGCTCGTTAATAAAAAGAAATAAAGTAGTCATTCAAATTATGTAATATTCAAAATCATCGACGTAAAATATAATGTTCATTAAATTTTTGAAAACAGTTCGGAATTAGTTGTTTAAGAACTTAATGGACCTACTATTTATTTAAATGCTCCTATTTATTGACCAATGTAACAGATTGTGTTGCTCTTTTTTGGCAGGTCATTTTATCCATAAATCATAAAAATTACGTTTGTTTTTAAAAGAGATAGGTCACTTGAGAACAGAAACATGGAGTAAAAATAATCAAACATGTGCAGCCAGTTTCAGAAAAGGACTGGGAATAAATTCTTTATTGGTTTAAGTCATAGTTTAAGCATGGAATAAATATATCTCTTCTGACTTGAGCATAGAAAACTCATTCATAAACAAGGTACTACGCTCATTGCACCCCGCGGGAAAATACTATTCCAATTATTTAATTCTTATTCAATTGTATTTGTTGTGCTACATTTCAACATCTTATAAATGTAATAGGGGGCGTATAGACCTACCAGAGCGAACAGTTTTGCGAACCAAAAAAAAATACCTGAATGGTTAACATGGCGCTCCCTAGGTGGCAGCTGCTGCCCGACCATGATGGCCAGCGATACGGCGGAAACTTGTGTGTTAGCAACGGCCTCTCACTAGCGAGGCCCAGTGTTGTTATTGGCGCCCGAATTGGCAGTTCGTGAAGTGGAGAATGTCGTGAGTTGGGACGTCGGGCACGCCGTCAACTCCTAATTTTTGTTTACTTTTGCTTGTGTACGTGATCCCTATTGTGTGAACATCGTGTGAGTCGTGTGTGAAGTTATTTCATCTATCTGATCGTAATCCCCACCATGGATGAAGGAACGGATGATTTGCCGTTGAAGTCACCTATGAAGAGGTTGGGATCCACCAGAAAGTTACACCTCTCCAACAGTAAGTTTTAATAATTGACAGCGAAAATTTAACTTTAGTTTTTTTCACGTGGTGGAGAAATATGTAATTATAGGGTTAACAAATTTAACCGGGTCCATGTTGGGTCTCCCGCTGAACTTTGAATTTATACGATTGATAACTATTGGAATCCTCTGAAAAGTAAATGGTCAACCGCCGTACTTTTTCGTTTATGAATTTCAAGGTTTCAGGAATTACTTGCCTTGATTGTGTTTTAACCGGAAAGTTATCGCCTAGTCTTACCAGTAGTAACTTACAACTTTACCGCCAATTCCTAGTGATGGACTGCCTTAATTTAAATATTTGGATAGGGAGCTGTATCCTTATCATTTATTTGAAATTTTTGCTTTATGATATTGGAATTCATTATGTGGTTATTTCTATTAAATATTGCTGTCCTGCTAAACATTGTCAATCGAATATTACGGAAGTTTTCACCTTTGGTTTGGATTGATCAATATATCTTTGGATATGTGGTTACAGAAATGCTTCTTGACATCATTATTTGTCATTAATAAACAACAACATGAAGGTTATTTGATAGCTGTGGCGAAGCGGATGCAAGGGTAGGCATTCCGGCTTCGTTATTGAAATTTTCACCGTTACAAGTACGAATTTTTCATATTGTGTTCAACTTTTAGCAGTTCACATATTTTACATAAAGTTTGGAATTGGACATAGTTGGCAAGTATTCGAGCGAAACAATACATTTTCATGTTTGTGAACCCAAGTGTCAGCATTTATTATTTAACAATTATTGGGAATTTGTGCAAGTTTGATATGTTTACATCACATGTCCTTTTTCATAAAATGGTTATTTGACGAAGTATTCATGTTCATGAAATAAAAGTGTAATCTTTTCAAGTTTTTGTGTGGTGGTCGTAGGCAAATAGCGTTCGAACGCCGGGTATTCGAGCTCGTATGTACCCTTAACAAGTTCACACAAGTATGTACTGCATCCAATGCCAATCATCGCAGTTTTAATGCAACATGAAAAATACTAATATTGGCAGTTAAATATAAATTTTACGACCTCTCATGGCTAAAATTGGTGAAATTCCTTCTAAAGCAATGGCATTTAATGGCTTGTATTCCGCCCGTGCTTGGTGTGGGCAAGAGTGAATTAAGTACTTGCTGTATTATGGAATGTGACATTATTTGCGTTGAGAAAATTTTCGAAATTGAATTCCGGGCCCCATTGCCTAAAGCTTAAGGCCAGTTTGCAAGTTCTTGTAATTTGAACGTGCTCAGTCTGCTGATTGTAAAAATGGTATAGCTCATGGTTCATGCTCTCTGTATGTAAATCTGAAAGTTTTATATGGCATTTAAAGTTTCGTATTACCTATAAGACTGAATGTATTTAGGGTAAATCAACCTGTATTCGACGCTTAGGGAAACGAACGTACGGCTCAGCCAGTGGAGTGCTGGATGGGCTTTCGGGTGCCGTGCTGTTGGCAACGTCAAGATGAGTGCTTCCGAGTTTTTCGGTTTTGTCCCAGATAAAGGAACAGTTGTTGGCAAGAAACATTTTCTTTAAAGGTAATTGTAAATTTATTGCGTCGCCATTTCTTGTGACGAGAAGCAAATCTTCTCTCTTTTTGACTCAGTGTTGAATACTCGTATCGATACTGTTACTGAATACTCATATTCAATGTGAATACCGATATCAATCAAAGGGTTGGTCCACGATACAAGCTGGATTAATAATCTGATGACATGGGAAACTTTATGTTTTTATTTCGGTTTCAGACAGTTTCAGAAATTGGAGAGGGTGTTACAAACAACAGATTATTACCTTTCCTCGGTCGATACGGCTCTGCGATCTGAAGAGGAAAAAATCCGTCTGGTAGTGGCAAACTTATTGCTCCAAACTATGTCTTTCTGCCACTAAACTAATCCTCTCAATAATTAGTTGAGATTACGGCCCTTTTGAGGAGGGAATAATCGGTTGTTTTCCCGCATTCGCCAACGCGTGATTGTATTTTGAATGTAAGCAATCTCGCGTAATGACCCGGCGGATGCAAGTTTTTGATGTCCAAACGAAGAGTAAAGGTTAAATTGACGTTTCGATCATTTACAATGGTTTTTTCGCACCACCCGGGGATTGGAACGATTTATCGTCTGTTTCTTCGAGGACTCAAACAAACCTACTATTCAAAGTATTATTCGGGTTTCAATACGTATTATTCTGGGGCCTATTACATCGATCCCTTGGAAGTATCGGGTATTAATCCCCTGGAAGGAGTTATATTCCAAGCGAAGAGAAAAAAAGGAGGAATTACTCGAGTTATTGTTACCAGAGCATTATGATTTTGTGGCCAAAATTTTAAATTAGCATGCCGGTGAAGATCATTGTACTATGTATTCAGACCCGACTAATGACTTCAATTGAAAGCGCTCATCGACAAGGAATTAAACTATCTTGATTTTTAGATTAATTTCCCTCTTTAAAATATTATTCGAGAGATTATATTGCGGCGTACTGAAAATACGATGCCTATTTTCCTTGGGATGCCATCCGATTAAATCCGATATCTGAATCCTTGACTCTAGCATCGGTGGCTTTCGGGACTTGAGTTCCGAGAAATTCGTCCATTGGGAACGTTGGGGTTTCGCTTGCCGAGCTGGTCACGTCTCAGCAGGGAGAGCGGAGGGGTTACTAAAAGTCGCCAGAAAAATGAAAAAAAGACATTGCATTATTTAAACAGATTAATTTCCTAGAGTTAGAAATGAATTGAAGACATCCTGAGCCCAATCGTTCGGGAAGATAAAGACATGAGTGCCGTTAATTTAGCGACGACTTATCGCACTAAAAAGAGTTTCCGGTAATGTAATTGATAAGTAGGCTAGTTGAAATGTTTTCCCCGATGTCTCTATGATGTCAGATAAAAAAAAATCTGCCCCAAAATTGAAAGACTAAGCGAGTACTAATGAAAGTACATATCATCATTCACATTACAATTGGGACCTAATGAGATCTTCGTGGTCAATTTGGAACCCGTTATCCCCTTGTATTATTTTAATCTATGAGTGGATAACTCCTGCGTAAAGATGGAGAGAGGACTGTTTTTAAACGCGCACGGCAGTTAAAAAATGGGGAGCTGTAACCTGACGGAATAATAAAAAACTTGGCCGTGGTAGGAAATTTTTCCAGGAATGGGGTGGAATTCCTTTTAGGTTTCGGGTACGGGGAGGATTTTTTTAGTAGGTAAATCTCCGGAAGTCTGCTGTCCCGCGGGGTGTGAAAAGTACGCGTCGCCTGCATCTCTCCACCGGGGGTGTCCTTTCGCCCCCCCCCTCTCTCTCGTTTCCTCTCTCGCGATATCGGGATCTTTAGGAAGTCTTCTTGTCGTTCGACGGGTGTTCGAGCCTCCATACGGCGGCGGCGTCTATGGGGTGAAGGGAGGGGATGTGGGGGGGACGTCCTCCTTCCAGTGTGTGCGGGTAGGGGAGCGTGGAGTAGGAGCGACCGCTTCCAATTTTAAACTTGCGGAAGACAAGTCGCCGGATTGAGTTCTGAGCGTCCCACGACGATCCACGCGCACTCAGCAACCCCCCTCTGCCTCTTTCATCGTGCATGCGTTTCTTCTCTCCCTCATTCTTTTGCCCCCATCCCCCACCACATACACGACTCGGCCTCCCCCTTACCTCCTCCTCCCTCTACTCAATCCCCGTTGCGCCACACCGAGGGTGGATACACATGAGGCAGGACTATTGGCGCCCCAGAGACGCTCCGAATGCCGCCGCCAGCAGCGAAACCTCGCATCCTTCCGTGGAACGCTTGTTGGTGAATGAAATACTATATATCCAGCAGGGCAGGCTAAATGTGCGCCGCTGCCTTGCGCCTTAGATTACACAAGGCGAACTCGAGTCTTATAGGGTTTTCTGACCGCGAAAGCATGTCTCTCCTTCGGTAATTCTTTTCCTGAAAGATTCTTTTGTGTCTAGGTATATTGCTTTTTGTTGTTATACCGAAAGGTATCCTTGGAGACATCTTACAGCCTCCATTATGGCCCACGATCAACGTCTGATGAATGCTTTAATGCAATTCCAGTTTTAGTTGAAGAAATATAGTATATCTTGGAAAATTTCAAATATTGAGGCAAAACTGTGTACATTGCGCGATACAACAGTCGCCGCCATTATTCTGAATGCCACACCACTTTATAAAATGTGATGGTATAAAGTAAATAAAATCTCAAAAAAGTTAGTTTTTTAAAGTTAGTTTTTTGGCAGGATTTATAGCTACGTTTTTAGCGGAATTACCAGGTTCTAGATTATTAGGAATTAATAGAGTTTTGAGAATAATTAAGAGCTGGATATGTAGGAGCTGAATCAATTCCCAACGCCTTTCGCTGTTGCAAGGCTATCCGTGAAACTGTACACGCAAGCATGAATTTCTTGTCTGAGTGCTTGAAGTAAGTAAAATCTGCTCTGCAAAAGAATGTCACCGAGTAATATTTCCGTGATGTTGCAGTTTACTTTTTTGTTGCCTTACATAATTGGCCATTCATTTTTCAGTACGCGAAACAATCCTACCGTCAAAGTCTTCACCAATGGAATCTTGCTCTTTTGCCAAGCTTGTTTATTATAAGTTTTACTGTGAATGTGAGTTAATGATATTTTTTGGAAAGGAAAATAGCAGTGATATTGGATGGTAATGATCATGGTAGATTCATCAGCCTTTTCGGTAAATTCGGCCAGATTCAAAGAATAAACCCATTGGTAATTCTTGAATTTTTCACAGGTGCTATTTTTAGCGAATTTTTTTCTGCGCATGTAAATTTTTGGGTCAACTACGAACAAAAAAAACCTTTTCAAAAGTCAAACGAGCATCGGTCCTCTTGGTTTCCTGTCGTCGAAACTGATGATCATTCCCCTTCAAACCATCAAAAGTACTCATTATTTCACTCGACAGTTTGAAAAATTATTTCCTTTCCTGGCTTTGCCTTCTGTTTGTTAGTTAGATAGATGCGTGCTATATTTCTCTATCTCATACGATATATTTCGTTTGGTCAAGAGCTGTAATTTTTTTTTTCAAATTGATGACGCAGAAAAATCTCCGATGAAGCCCGGGAGGAATCTCCTGCTGTGACACTCATTCTCGAATACTTTTTCTCCTTTTCGTCTCCACTTCCATTTACCCCGGGTCCGTCCCCCTCCCTCCGCCCCCCAACCACCACTCCTCCTCGTACCCTCCTCCAAACCCTTTCCACGACATCTCTCTCCCCCTCCCCTTGACTTGACTCACTCCGCCGGCTTCCGTGGTAATTAGGAGGCTGGGGGCGTCGGAAACATCTGTGACCCGTTCGCGAGATCGTGGTCTTCAGTCCCGCCAGATGCACGATCATTGGGTTGCTCTTGCCTTAAACAATTTTTATTGGCTTATAATCGCCAGCACTGCCTGTCGATTTCTCTCCCTCGGCGCACATGCCGGATGAGGATATGTCTTGGGCCGATCTCACTTCGCCGCCTTTATTTTCCCCTCTTTCTTTTTTTTATGACGTCTCGCACTCCGAGCGGAGCTGTTGGCGGTAGTTAATATTTATTCAAGCGCGGAAAATCGCGGAGCGGACGCTTCGAATCGCCCCATAGTCGGTCCTTTTTTTGTAATTTCGAATGTGGACAGGTTCAACTTGGCGTAAATTAGACGATAAATGTCTCGAATGTCTCATCCCCTGTCAGATATCAGGGGGATTAAGTTTAAAGTCGCTCTTGATGATTGTATTGCCCGTAGTTCATGCTCCCGTCCCGACGGAAGGGTTATTTCTCATTTTTATATTTTTTGGGAATTTTGGCTGGCATCCTAATCTGGAGATGCCAAATGGTTTTAAAAGTGGAATCCTTATACTGTCATACCACATCATAATATTCTCGTCTCCATGGTAATAAAAATTAACCACGAGGTCGCCCTAGTTCAGTCAATTTTTTAAAATCGCCATTAAAGCTAAATCCATGTGAGATCAAATATCTATTGATTTTTTTCAATCGTGTGAGCTGTCTTCTTTTCAGTATTTGCGACTTAATCGATCCTTTAGCGGTTCTACGGGGAGTTCAGCAATATCTTCCAAATAGGTCATTCGGGTAAGTCTTCAATTAAATTTTCGAACATTGAAAGCAACTGTTTGTTTCATGAAAATTCTCTGGTCAGTCATTTTCTAGGCATTCAAATTATCCTTTTTCAAAATTTATTGCCAAATTTTTGTGCTAACTGTACGAGTATAATGTGAAATTTCCATTGGTAATGTAAATTGAACAATCGCGTAACTTAGTGGCAATATACGGTCATTTTCACTCGTCGATTAACAATTTATTTGATGGAAGATTCCCGCACGCAAAGAAAATACAGGTATATGTTTTTTCTCTCCAAGTTAATATCCAGGATCCGTCTCGGGCTATGCGAGTATATAAGTGAACTAAGCAAATCGTTGCTGGGTGCAGTCTCCTGTGCTAAAGGTCGCGGTACACATCGATACCTAAGCCTTATCCTCCTGCGCAATCCGAGGTGGTCAGTCTCATTTCGCTAGCTGCGGGCGGTATAAGGAAAGGTCCCTCACTCACCCTACCTCACTCTGCCCTGAATTACGTATAATTTTACACCGAATCTTTAAGATCCGTATCACCGGATCCATCCACCCAGACTTATCTTAAAAAACTAAGAGAACCTTGTTTTATTTTTAGAAATTTTACTATGCTGTTGATTAATGTAGGAATAGATTCTAATTAGCGTAGATAGCAATTGATTTTTATAAGGATAGCTTCTCCGTTAAGCGAACCCCTCATTTGTGGATTTCCGTGTTATCGAAGCCGGTAGGGGGTATTTACATATTCCATCTCCGTCGTTCACAACACAATTAACCTTTCCCGCGCTCTTGATAAGTTTTAGTGACGGCTGAATCGTTTCCTCAACCTTGAGGTAATTTTGAGCCCTTCAAATTGAATAATCAATCAAAAAAGCTTCAATCATCCACGTAGTTGGCCTTTGATTACTACATCTTGCTTAGTGCAAGGTGGATATCAGTGCAGTTACGATATCATCCTCATCTAACAATTACTTTCGTAATATTCCCGTTTGTTAAATCTAACTCTCCTTTCGCTCATTCTATTGATAATCGTAGTAAGATAATTTAACGTACACTTAGCAAAATTTTATGGTATTATAATTTTGAACTGTTTTTCGTATTATCACTAGTAAGTAAAACGTATCACGAGTGTAAAATCTGTGGCAATCGACAATGCGTATTGTACTGGATCGAGGAAGGTTTAATGTTCCTAACGCCAAGTAAAGTATTTTTTAGGAAGTCCTCAAAAGAGAGGACGAGGAGGTGATGAAGAGTTGAATCGGAATGCCAAAATTTAGTCCGTCTTCTTGGGGAGTTGGCATAATAGCGAGTAAACTGCAGTTCTTTGCAATATAACTTCACGTTTAAATGAAAATCAATGCGTAAAGA
This sequence comes from Hetaerina americana, assembly GCF_022747635.1. Lineage (NCBI taxonomy): Eukaryota > Metazoa > Arthropoda > Insecta > Odonata > Calopterygidae > Hetaerina > Hetaerina americana. Next base: position 20,147,229 of record NW_027286070.1, on the reverse strand, counting down.
TCCACGTCACATGATTTCTTTCTTGGTTAAGACTTCCTTTGCATTATCTTAGTACCAACATCAATGGCGAGCCATCTTCAATTTTTCACTTCATCATCAAATTATTATCCATTAATATTTGCATTCCACCAAATCTCCACGGCTATCACCAAGTTCATCCACTGTACAAATTATGAAATTGGGATAGTTTTACAAACATTATAAGCGTTGTCATTTGTGACGGACGTCCATGGTAGTTTCCGAATCCATGTACCCTAAGAAACAATTTTGAAATAGTTGTGATTTATATAGTTTACCTTGGGCATAGATTTGATTTTATTTCATAATTAATTATTTCGACAGTGTTTTTTAGCATGCATTTCCAATTATATGTTTTTAGGCTACTTTAATTCGAAATAATATCTGGTTTGGTGTTGACACATTGGGGTCACATAGTGGAATTTACGTAGATTGAAAGAAATCAACGTAATATAACAATTGCCGCTAAAACCCTCTTTAATTGGGAAAAAACAATCTCAGTTAGGGAAGGGTAGAGCTTATCTACGTATCATTGAGCCCAACGACGTTTTGAAATATATCGGGGATGGGGGGAGCAGTTCCTTTGCCTGTGCCGGCTATGGTTTCCCAGGAACATTTGGTACACAAAAAATCGAACAGCATGGGTGAAGCTGTGAGTGCCCATACGCTTCCCCGGGAATCGAACCCAGGCCGTTCCGGATCATTGGTCCAACGCCCCCAATTCTCCCCACCAAATTACCGCGTCCCAGTTTTTAGTGAAAATACATGTAAATTCAATTTCATCCAATTAATATTTGGTTGTTCCACCGGGAAAAAATGCTCACATGTGCATGTCGGAAACTAAGGATTTGACATAACCCTCTTCCTCACTTGGAACCGAAATAGAACCTCGTTCTGGCTGATGAAAGGCTGCTACCGTATCCAGAAAAAAGTCACTAACTTGGTTAATCAATTCTCCACTTTCTTTGCCTCTTCCTTAACCCTCTTACTCCACTCAACACCTCTCTCTGTCTGACACTCCTGCACTTTCCTTTTCATACCTAAAAATAACTCTCCTTCGAGGAAGCCGTTTCCTGGCGGTCAGGGAAGATGCAGATCTGTTACGAACGGGTTTGTCGAAAGTCACGTTTTTCACAATGGTTGGGTTTTTTTTTCGAACGTCATGCATACCAGGACTTATTCATAACTTACTAGATGACCTAGAATTCTCTACAATATCCTGAAATGTCTTATTTCCTTCCATTGACATTCTTATTTCCGTTTTTTATCTCGAGTTTCCAAGCATGGTGATTGCAAAGGGTACAAACTGAGTTAGTATTCGTATCTTTTCAAAATAATAGTGCAGAGAAAATATGTATGACTCGGTATGGGTCTTTTTCTAGTCCAAGAAATACTTTTTTGGATAAATAATTGAGACGTGCCCAGCAGATGGCGGATTATTTACGTGTGAATTTACAATATTATGAATTAGTGTACATGGATTGTAATAAAAAATATGTGAATCTTAAATACATGCTCACTGATTAAATTTCTGAGGTAAAGGCATAGGAAACAATTAATTATGAAACAGTGGGTATCGGGTTACGTAACTCGGTTCAGTTTAAGCATTCGTGAGTCTCTCTTACCCAAAACCTTACGTAAAAATCACAAGAATATTATGGCTCGCCCTGAGGAACTTCAATTCATTAGATGACTTGTTGGTGGTGAATGCGCAGGATATTTCAGAGAGAGACGTTAATTTACGTTAGTTAGGTTACATTTAGAATGTGTCTAACTATAAGGGACACATCAGGGAAATGCTAATTGAGAAGTTAAGTAAAGTTAAAGAAAAACGACACAACAAACGACAACGATAGAGCGTTGGACTACTGACTGGAGGGCCCGGGTTCCATTCCTGGGCAAGCCTCTCTGGACACCTGCAGCTGAACCCTAGCTGTGTGTTTTTTCGGGTTCGGTTTTTTGACGTAGGAGACTCCTATAAAACTACGATGACGGGAACATAATGAAAAATGGGTCTAAGAATTTTATAGCCCTCTATATGAGATAAAATAACCAAGGAGATGAGGTTTACTATCGCATCGATATATGTTACATTCTCCCTCACACATCGAACTTTCCCCTCTTGCATCGGTAAACAATCCATTATGTGTGCGTGCGTGTATATACATACGTATACATATATATATATATATAATGCAAGCGAAGGAGGGAGATGGGGCTAGCCAACAAAAATATAGAAAAAAACACTCACACGTATTCCAAATTTTCGATGGCAAGACCCACCTGCATCTAGAGAAAGATGGAACTGACAGTTCCTGACTGACTTTGATCGGTAGACTACTGCTGATATAATTGTTACCATCTGCTATTCCTTTGACAAAAACTTCTTAGTTCAATAATTCCCCTCAAGCCCATCATAAACTGTCGCTTTACCTACTTTTTTTGTCTTTTACGCCGCCTGCCACCCGGCTCGGTGACGGCTGGCAAGGTATTGAAGCGCAAACATTTTCCCATCGCACTCAAACTGACATTTAATACAAAATTTTGTAGTCAACTTAACTCCGTTGAAGTCCCTTATCTTCATTCACTCGTGTAATTCATTTGGGAAATTTCATTATTTACTAAAGATAAAGGGAGAACTTGGATAATAGCAATTCACATAAAGACTTTCACATTGAATTTCCATTGAACTGCTTCTACGAAATTTTACCTTTCTAAACGTTTATATACATTTTCGAATACGAGCTTTGAATTTTCGCATCCAAATTTCATTTGCTTTGATCACTTGGGGTCTTCCCAAAGCTTATAACCGTAATACTTATGCAACACCCTGTATGTAATGATCTCACTTTTGATCAAATGAGCAACAACTCAAGTAGCACCAGATGAAAAAATTATGTGCTGTCATCTGTGATGTATAGGTTTGTATTAAATTTTCACTGTAAAAACTAAGTTCTTATCAATATACTTGACTCGAGAGCTTTCCATTCCTGTGTTCGCCATTTGACGGGTTTTCGTGTTGGAATATATTATGTGTGTGTATATATATATGTATATGTGTTTATGTGAGCGCACACAACACGCATACTGTATGTAAGGAAACTTGCTATATGGATGTAAAATCTTTTTTTGCATTAAGGTGGACGATGTGAACTTAATGTCTTCGTTGATTAGCAGCACCAGCACGGCTTTTATTTTTTGTTTTTGTCTGTGAATCAAAATAAAAAAATGTGAACCTGAAGTTTACAGCACTCTTTCAAAAGAAAATTAAGAGTTTTCAAAAAAGAAATTAATTTCAGATGAACTGTAAGCATTTCTAGCCCACGAAGTCAGTTCCTTGCTTTGTCATTAATTAAAATGAAGGTCCTTCTTGTAACTTCAATCTTATCATTATCTAAAGGACCGCGCGAAATTCTCTATTCCCCGAATATCTTCCGCGTTCTTCGAAAATATTTATCAAGCCTTGAAATTAAAACAGCTGTGGCGTATTTTTAGCAGAGAACCTGCCGAACATATTTCCTTCCCTGTCCTTTGCACTTTTTTCGTTGTGTCCCTTTGCGATTTTTTCGTCAGTAAAACAAAGTGATTTTCTTAATCATTTAGGGCCGTGAATCTTCATGTTAATGGGTAGCAATTAGGTAATGTTTATCCCGACGCAGAAAAATACTTGGTATTTTGGAAATGAGGTATAATTATGGTTAAATTTTTTGTCACACATTTTTTAAGTAAGAGTGTTTATGGGCTTTATACGAGGTTTTAATGGATGGTTCCACGATATTTAGTTGTCTTTTTTTCTACCGAATAGGATGACGTTTCTGTGTCATTTCCTTCTACCGCGGCCCCCTTCCTTACATGTTTGTCGCCCACACCAAATATTCGACTCGGGCATCATGAATATTTATCAAATGAGGAAAAGTGCCTCTGGTGTGTTCAAAGCAGCTGCCTTCTGGGAACAGCTGTGTGGTGTCAGGATTTCCCCTCAAGCGCCATTCTGTCTTAAGAGTATCTTCTTGCCGTGGTTTTTTGCAATTATTTAGATTTTGCGCCCCCCTTCCCGAAAGTTCATTCATTTACTTTCAACCTTCGTTCCCGTAGGAAGTATGTGTACTCCAATGCTAGCAACTTTTTAACATTTCTCAATGGTTTTAAATGGCGGATATGGTTAAAAGCGATTTGATCCGTTATTTCTTCATGCAACATCATTGCCATCCTTAGGGTGTCACTGGCGAGCTGAGGAATGGGAAATGTGAACTTCGTTCTGCTGACGTTAAATGACTGACATACACTCCGGTCTCTCAGAGGGACGTCAAACTATCGCAGCCAGAGTGCCTGCCGGTCATTGAATGCCAACACCACGAACGTTTTTGTCTTACCCCTATTTTCGTCACGCCGGTGGCTGCCGGTGACTTTTGAAATTATAGTGCCTACGTTGAGTAGTGACGATTCGCGGTGATGACATAGGAATGTTCCTGTTTTAAAATTTTATTGCAATTTAGAGCATCAATAGCCTCAAAGTCCCTCTACCCACTCGATCCTCTACGCCCTGCCATCACGTACCGAGATAAGGATGGAGTGAGCGACTGCGCAGATTGTTGTCATTCCACAGTTCAAGTGATACGACAGGTTCCAGAAAGTCGTCGCGGAAACTAGGTATACGAGTTCCCATGTGCGTTACGATTTGTGATTTGTTGGATATATGTTTCAGTTTGACGAATGTTTGAGTTTCAGGATGATGGTCTACTGGATATATCTAGATAATTCTGGCATGTTTGAGAATCTTGCCATCGGTTTCGTTACATGCAAAGGTCTTTACGACGGCGAAAACTAGAGGCCATTTTACGCGGTGATTATTTCAGTCCAAAATTCAACTGAACTCAGTTCAGTTGAATTTTGGCTACTGATGATCCCTTTGAACACAAAAATCGAATCAATGCATGCTTTTCGCAACTAGCGGGAGCCACGATTTTCGCGGATCTGCATTCACTGACAGGCAAGCGGCTCAGGGAATCAAAAGAGTAACTTTAATGGCTTCGGAAACAATCAATACATGACGCTGCATGTCTGCAACTTTTGAACCAGCAATATTTAACTATAAGAAAACGTGATTTTTCGGTTTGAAATAAATGTTACATATCACATCGATGATCTTCGTTTTTTTCTTGTCAATTTCTTTCTTACAATCCTTATATTTTTCACTTTTCCTGCAAAATTCGTTGTTTTCTCCGAATTGTGACCATACATATTTGCTGTTTATATACATATTCATACATTAGAAAGTACTATTTCTCTGCTCATTAAGAGGCCGCTTCTAGACCCCGAAATTTCCGCGAGTTTCGCTTTGAATTTTTTATCTTTCAAAGTGCTCTTTTAATTGTTTTCCCCACACCTATTTTATAAAACGAGTTTAAGTGGCCTTGATGCCGAGTTATCCTCAAATGCGTGTGTGTGTTTATTTATATATATATATATATATATATATATATATATATATATATATATATATATATATATATATATATATATATATATATATATATATATATATATATATATATATATATATATATATACACATATACACACGTGTGTGTATGTACGCACAGTTTATTTTTGGATGTATTCAATTTTTTGTTTATTTAAATATGTTTGTATTTATTGTCTGGCTTTGGTTCCCCTTTCGGAGCAAGTCCCCGACTTCGTTTGCGAGACCCTTCCATTGCGGAACGGGGCGTGGGTCTCCCCGTCAATTGCGGACTATCCTTCGGCCCCTCTCCCCCATCTCTCCCCCTAACAAACCCCCCAAATTCAACCCTTTCCCCACTCCGCGAGGGGTAACCGGCGTTGAGGGGGGGAGGAAGGAGAACGATTCGTGAAGAGGAATGAAGGGCTGGTGGGGAAGGGTTGGTGGAAGAGAGGGGGAATGGCTGCGGCGGCCGCCCCCGTGGGATTCTGATTGAAGGGAAGTGGGCGGGCAGGAGGGTGTGGGAGGAGGACTGGGGGGGGGGAGGGGGCCGGATGAACAGGAGGTGCGGCGGGAGGGGTGGTGTAGAGGAAGGAGTTTAACCGGCGACTGGGGAGGGAAGTGGTCGGATGGGCGGGGGAAGAGGGAGGGCTGGTGAAAATCGTCCTTGAGGGGGCGACCGGCGTCGTTCGTCCCGTGTGTCGCGTCTTTTCCACCGCGTGCGATTTCGTGGGCCGCGTGTGCGCTCTCTGTTTCCTTCGCGAGTCAGTGTCGAGCTCTCCCGGTGTGCCGATCCGAGCAGCTGCGACTGCGATCGGAGACGTTTCGCCCAGGGTAGTGGTTAAAAAAAATTCGCCTTCGGCTCTTGATTGGATCAGAAATATTCCCGGTCAGTAATTGTGGGCTAGGTGAAAATAAAATGGATAGATGGTATATAGCAAATGAAGTATTTCGAAGAGTGAGTGAAGAGAAAAAAAATCTATGGGGAACATTTAAAAGATGAAGAGGGGGAAAAATTGATTGGACATATCCTGAGAATTGATGGGCTCACTGAAGACCATAATTGAAGGAAAAATTTAGAGGGAAAGACTTAGAGAGGAAAGCCTGGGATGAAGACTTAGAGAGGAAGGCCTGGGATGAACTGCGAGGAACAGGTGATAGAAAATGTCGGTATACGGAGTGATGCGGGAATGAAGAGATTGACAGAGGACGGGATAGTTTGTAGATTTTGCCACAAACCAATTCTGGGATTAATAACCCGTAAAGGTGATGTTCATGAGTTATCGTGGTTTAGGCTGCCGACTGTGTTCGCCTATGCCTTCCAAGGAAGTTGGAGTAACCTCTCTCTATTGATTGCGGCGAATTATTTTAACCGAATTTGAGGAAATTATAGCTAAAGATCACACCGCTTTACGTCGTGTCTGAAGAGCCTGCTTTGGTACTTAGATTTTTTTAAATTAGGCCGGCCATTTCGCGGTGATTAAACTGGTAGATTGCCCCAAGCAAACGGTCACTTGTTCGTGCGACAGAGCGAATCCACTACAACCTCAAAAATAGCGAGAAGGTCTTTGATTGATATAAAAGCGTCATTTTCGCGTGTGGATTAGTGTATTCGTGTCGTGTTTTAGAATGGTGATCGGTGGAAACGATGGTGTGGAATATATCGTGCGATGTACTAATTTAAAAGGCAATATATTTGTAAAGGCCATCTCTCAGAGTTTATTGTTATATTTTCCAAGGATGCATTTCACAAAGCTGAAATCAAAACCGCCGAGTATGGTAATGTAGACCAGCCTCCCTCATGATAAATTTGTTGTGATCCAATTTTTTTAGCATTCCAGAACCGATTCAATGCTTGATTAATGGCGAAATTTAGAATGCAGAAATTAAAGAAAGATGCATTGTATATCTCTCAAAATTCCCGTAAATAATGTTTTTCAGCGAACACTTCGTCGCGTTGAGGTAGAAAAAAATGTCTTCCAGTACCTCGAATGTCCGTCATATCCAAGGTAATCTATTTTCGTCTGAGGCCACTCATAACTTGTCGTGGCCCGAAAGCGTTGTCTTTAGTAGCGAACGTGATAATGTTACCAAATGAATTATTTTGGTATTTGTTTTTAATATCGAAAGAGTAAAAACGCATAGTGCTTGTTTACTCTTTCGATCAGGAAGAGGAATGGGGTGGAAGGAAGAAGGCAACAATGATGCCCGAGGTCGTGGCTTCAGCGAAAGGCGTCATAGGTTCACGAACTTCATTGCGGCCTTGGACGAAGGATGGGTGCCTTGTAATTGAACTGATGTTCTGATACTCCCAAGGGTGGATCGCGGGGAACACTGCAATTGCAGCTCACCGCTCCTCAAACGAGACGCTCCCGCCGCCACTCTTCTTCACTCCCAGCTGGCCGTAATTGCGCATCCGCCCCTAAATGTTCAATTGTCTTATGTTCTCCCGAGTACCAACGCCAACTGCTGGCCTCCTCGGTCATGTTCGATGTCGCGGTATGTGGGCCGCGAGAGAATTTTTGGTCGTCGGCGAAGCTTGATCTGCTCGCATGTGCTGTGTGCATTTTAGCAATGGGGATCGTGGACGTTTGCAAAATGTAACTGTATTATGATCGACTTAGTACTCTGCAGCACTTTTCCTAGGGCGATCGGACGGATTGCGTTAGCCATGAAAATGGAGAGGAAGTAGTCTATGATGGAGAGATATGTTTTAGTATGTTGAGTGTTTCCTTCTGCTCGTGTTGTGGTCGCGATTTGCGCAAGAGGCAAATGCGAGGCCTTGAATCTTTCTGCTTTTAACGGCTATCTCTTTTAATTTGTCACTATAGCCTGATCTGTAGATGTAGCGCGAGACTTGGATTATTTCCTCGATGTCGCAAGTTAAATCGCTGGATTTATTCCTTCGCGAGATGTTTAATATCTCTTAATTCTCGTTTTTAGCGGCAGTAATTGTGCGATCGCTTTGTGTTATTCGATAGCAGTTTGTGAATAAGTTCACTGTCAGGTTTTGTATGTCATTTTTCTCCAATTACCAAACCGGTGTCTCCCGATTCCCAAATGCTCGCAGATTATTCGTTGGGGAATATAGCTAATTAGAATGTTTACTTCTTTATTCTCTAATTTTTCAAATAAGTTGGTCGTTTTTGTGTTTATAATAGGTTTTCAAATATGCAAACGGTTAATTTTATAAGTGCGGGAAACTTTCAATCAAATAGGCAGGATTAAAACGTTTTTAGACCTAAATGTGGTGGGTGTTAATGAATCACCATTAAGCATTTTTAATGCGTTGGCTGATGCTGGAGGTAGAAAAAACGAACACGAGGATTAGATTTAATAATTTTATTTCGCTGCTTAACGCCATTGTTTGAGAAAAGTGCCTCACCCGGCATCCCCGCTCATATTCTCGCTAGGTATTGTGCACGGATGGGAGAGAAAACACAGCGGAAGCAGAAATGAAAATTTTGAACGAAGAGCTCAGAGAAAAAGTCGAAGTACATAAAGGAATGACTAGCTGACTTTTGGTTACAACGATTTATACTTCGTTCCAGCACGAAATATATTGATTTCTGGTCTCTGACTACACGCTGAGCAGTCAGAATGGCCCGAACACAGAGGGTGAACCCCTTGAATGCGTCGTTATTTCGATCGAGGAAAGGGAATGTTTAATTTATTCAACTAAATCTCTCCCACGTATTTCGGGATAGTCCCTACAGAAAATATTCTCCGAACTTCCATGTAAGTCCATATAGATATTCTGAATTTTCAATGAAAAATAATTAAATGTTCAAAAGTTTAAAAAATTAAATTCCATACCAAATCTGTTAAGATTTCATGCAGGGTTACTATTCGTAGTCTCTCTTAAATTATTTGATTTCATGCCATCGCTGATAAGTTAATATTGAAATATTATCTTCATTATTAATATTATTACTGTCAATGCTATGCTACCATTTAAGGTAGGTTTTGGTTGGACGCAGCCTGAACATCGCTAAATTTCTTAGCATCGTCTAGTAAGACACACTCAGGCACTCAAAACTACGTTAAACTCTACTTTAATTCCGCATACTTTCTTCCTATCCTGCCTAACTTTCTCCCCTCCATCACAGCCTTCAGAATTCCTTCGCCAATCAAAATACTATGCATTCACTTTTACTACATCCTTTGACTTACCTTTAACCTTCTCTCCTCCCCCACCCCACATTGTCTAGTACTTCTTCGTTCATTTTCCCATTTCCGGTGAGAAAGCATAATTATTCGTTGATGATGGTATGATTACTAGGACTTTGGTGTAATTAAAGAGCCTGGAATCACGTTTTTATGCTAATTTATGTGTGTGAATTGTTCTCCTTATGATAAATGGAGAGAAATTAAGAAGTCGCCCCTTCACCGTTTTTCGTGTTTCAGTCATTTACTCCTCTTGAAAGGAAAAAAAAACAAATTGAACCTATTTTAATAAAAGCGAGCAGTTCAAATTTTAGTTTGCGGCAATGGAGGGCAGTTAGGATATTCATGACCTAGTAATTAATAGTAAGCATTCGTGCTTTGTAGAAACAATCTATACCTTCTCTTTTCTATTTTCGGTCCGTCCTCTCATTCTCGTTGAGCCCAGCGGAAGACGAGCGCCTTTCCGAAATTCTTGTGCTTCGACGGAGGGTTCAGACTTCTTTAAAACTTTCCCCCTTTTTTGTCGGCGCGTGTATGCTTGCCTTTTGGGGATCTTTCAGCGGGATGGGTTCGGAAGGGGGATATTCCAGCGTCCTCGGCTCCTCGAATGATGTTTCGGCGACCCTACACCCAGGAAGTAGGAGGAGATGTCGCTTGACGTTTCTTACCCAGCGCCACTACTCTACAGGCACTGACATAGTGACGTTCTCCAGACGTCAAGCTGGATGAGCTCAAGGAAATCAATGGAAGCTGTTCGGCTGAAAGGAAATCCCTTAGAAGACCGGCGTTCTCTCTGACTCTCCCCGGGTGGGACATGACAAAATGATATTTCACAGGATCTAAGAATGTTGATTACCTGGTTACCATATTTGTTTGTTTTCTTGTTACTATGGATGCCTACTATCAACATTTTGTGTTGAGTATTTTTGTATCCGCTAAAATATGTTTTCTATGTCTTTTGTCCATGATTAGCTCTGTTATAGCGGACATCTGGTAATGAATGCCTTGACAATCGTATTTTGTCGAGTTCGTGAAAACCCTGCCCTGCTATTTTTGTGCTTGATTTAATCCTTCTATCCCTTGATAATTTCAATAATTTTACCCAAGTTCATTAATTCAAAAGTTCAATAATTGTACACAATCTTATGCATTATTTAGTCTTAAGAATGCCATAGAATAACTTATGTCGTGCTGCAAGGCGTAGCTCTATAGGACCCAGGTGGTTCGGTGCGACTGGGACCACTTGCAAAGGGGCCATTTTTCTGGTTGCCGAAGACAATGAATTTTATCAGATATTAATGATGTAATACGGGTTCACATATTTCATAAAGGCCCATGAAATCGTAATTAGGCCATTGTTCAAAACGTTACATTTTCATTACCGATGGGTTTACATTACAGTGGTGCCCTTATTTTTCGGGACTTTCGCTAGAAACACTACGAGTAGATTATTGCTAATCCTTATCTTTAACAGTTCACTACAATTTATAATGTAGGGGTTATTAGAACAGAATCCTCCAGCTTTGAAAACCTGTCTATCAGTTGGCTATTGCTGACGTTGATTGGCCCCACGGCCTAGAAACATTTATTTGAGGAAACAGATAGTAATTCTTCATTGAATATCTTTTCTCCTTGGCATTTTGAACGTAGTTGGAACATAATTCGGTTCGTAATTTTGAATGTCTTGGGTTAGAAAACATTGGATATCTGAATACGATCATGAGACCTCAGACACGACTGAGAACCGTGCGCGGTATATCACTCACTTATTACAAAATGAGGCTCTGAACAATTTTCATTAAAATAATGAATTAATTTGCATTAGGCGTTGGCTGGTAAGAAATACCAATTATAGTCTTACAAAAATTATCGATGAATTAAAGAGTGGTAGTCTTATTTTACAGAGTTTCCCAGTGTTTTGTCTTTTTTTCCGAATATCTGTAGAATTTTACACCATGAAAAAAAGTTTTAGTGTGAAACTTGTGAATGTTTAAAATAGAAATTCATCGTCAAAAAATAGGGAAACGTTTCATAGAAGTTGGATTAGTGGTGTACAATTCAGATCATGGCGTTAGATGTGTGTATAACCCCAGCTGCGTTTATGTATGTCAGCGCACGAAATCTTTGTTCACTCAATTATGCATTTATACGTTTATATTTGAACTTTGCCGTGATTGTTGGTTTACTTTTATAATTACATTGAAAGTTTATGAAATTCATGAGAAAAAAAGAGTGAAAATCAAGATATATTGGTCGGTTTTTTTTTTACTATTGTCATATCAATTGTACCTATTAGAAGTTCTGTGAGTGTGCCAAAAGAGCTTCGTGCAATAGTAAAGTCTATAAAAAGTCACCAGCTGCTTCCTTTCCGTATGTGTTGATAGATAATTTGGCTCTTCATATCCTTCGTGGGCCACCTAAAATGTGCCCACGAGCTAATTTTGGCTCGCTAGCCATACGCTGTGCACCCCAGATCTTGAGAGATTTACTCGTTGACGAAATAAGGTCGTTTGCTTCCACTACCCCCCCCCCCCCCCCAACCTCCTTCCTCTCGATGCATTGCCCACGAAATTGTGATCGATGCACGAGAATGCCTCGGCTCCACGTTTTAACGATCCCTTATTTATGGAGGAGGAGAAACGGGAGGATCCGATTCGGTGGCATAATAAATTAAGACGGGGTCAAGTGAGAGCATATATGCGCCTCAAATGTGTCACGGATGTCAAGTGAAGCAGCATGTGTTAAGTCAACAGAAAACCAAAGACCTGCCTCGTGAATCGTAATTCTTTGTTTGTCTTCTTTGCGGTCATTAATTATTTTCACCTTTTATTTGATAAAAATCCCTGGTCAAGAATCTGTTGGAGGGATAATTTCTGAAGGGATTTGAAGAAAACCAACTGGGATTTCTTACCCTTGGGGAATTGTGAGAAAATGGTCACAGTTTCCAATCAACTGTTATGCAGCATTAACACTAATGTGTTTTCGAGCATGTTTACGAATCATTTCTCGGTAAGTTGATCATATTAATTTCCAATATTTTAATAACTGCGGTTGAAAAATTGAACTCGTTCTTTATTATTTATAGTGTTGATCCCGTTGATTTCAGCAGAGTGAAATTTGATCTTAGCGTTTTGGCTGTATAATTTCTTCGAGATGTTGTGCATTTTCTCAAGACAAAAGCGTTTCGTCCTTCCCACCGAGAACGTCAGGAGCTGACGACTCAAGAGTTCGTTTTATTTGTTGCTCTTGTACTATGTGTCTCGCTTAGGCGGCCTTTGGCGACATTTAGAAATGTTTAATGTATCAAGCAGTTGGTCATTGCTCACTGGTGGTGAGGCGTCTTTTCCTCACAGATGTGGGATAGTAACCATCTTCATTAATGTAAATTAAATTGTCGTTTGGTAATCTCGATTATCTCTCTCGCATCAGAATGCATGCTCCATTCAAACGTGTTGCTATAGTTTCCAGCGAGCTACAGGAAACCCGAAAAAAGTATACAGTGAAAAACTAAGCGAAACGAAAACCTTCAGTCAACGATTTTGACATAGAATTTTATCGGATTTAATGATACGAGTATTATCAACCAAATCGTGACAGATTGCCAAACGTAAAAGTTGCAGTTGAATTTCGAATTTTATACTTGAAAAACATCGCTTTGCCTTGAAAAAATAGTCATGAATTGGGATGATTCATGAATGCAAAAAATATAAATCCTCTCCTCGCATAGGGGTTATGCGATGCTTCAATTTTAAAATCACTATGCGATCTAAATTTAATGTAGGGAATAGGTTGTCTATGAGTGAAATGTTATTCGCATCCCGTGAATCGATTTTTTTCCATCAGGTCAATGCAATTTGCTAACATTTTGCTGTAAGCCGATTCGATTCCCATCCTCTCCTGTCCTGCACTCTATGTGCGTTAGATGTTGTCACAGGTGGCTGACGATGATCGACGTTATCGGTTCTCTGCGCATATTTTTTTTCTCTTAACACTCGATAGTTTTGTCGCACATATCGATGTGGTCGATATTTGAATTGTTTTCCCATCAGTTCTCTTTTTTGACTAATCCTACAAAACAACAACGCGAGAGTTATGGGTATATAGTTGGATGCCCTTGTATATAATAAATGGGATTTCGCTAATACCAAATTCACTTATTGATATGATGGAGAACTTCGACACGCCAGTGCGATGTCGATCGAGCATCGCGAATGGCACAGTGGATATATATGATGCATCGCAGTATCATGAACAGTCCGCGTCCACACAGCTCGCGCGTGTGAATGCCAGCAAGCGCGGCGCGCTCGGAGCGTGTCTACGGAATTGGATGCGGGGAGTGAGTGAGCGGGTGAGTGCATCATCATCGGGCCAACTGAACATATGTTGTTAACGAACCCTTTGCAGCGACGAAGCGCTTGAAGGAGCGAGAGCATGAAAAACAAGGGGCTGAGGAAGTGGCTGGGAATGGACTCGTGGGGAAGTGGGGGTGGGAGAGTGGGTGGTGAGTGTGCGTGTGGGGGTTTGGGTGGAGGGTGTGTGTGTGTGTTAGGAGGGAGTTTTAAAGGGTGGATAAGGGCGGGCGTGTGAGGAGAAAGAGGGGTGGCGGTAGGGGAAGAGGGACAGGAAGGAGAGCAACCAGAGAGGAAGGGCGCGTGCGATAGCGAAGCACGGGCTCTGGCGGAGATTGGGGAAGAGTGTGGGGGGGTGAGGGCGGTGTGGAGCGGGAGGAGAGGGCGAGGCATAAAGGGCTCAACTATGCGGCGGCGGCCACGCAGCGATTTGCAACACAGCACCCCAATGCGGGTCTCCTCCTCCAGTTCTCCAGAAGCTCTCCCGTCAAAAGTCCTCCGGTCGTCTCATTTTTTTCTCACTCCTGAATTTCCTCTTGGATTAGTTCCAAGAACAAAACGGTTTGACATGGGAGAAAAGAATAATCATCGCTCTAGTCTCCTAACCCTAATCTGATGATCTGTCTCTATGTTGTAATTGCGCCCGAAAGAATTCATCGCGCCGTCGCGCGGTTTAGTTTTTCAAGACTAGTCCCCTTTTAGTAAACGTAACATCAACACCGTCCAGAGATCACTTTGGTTTGACGGCGATGGCGTGATTATTTCCCAAGTCTTGTGACTGGGTTTTATTCCCGGAAGTGGCAGGTTTTCGTTCCTGGTATTATGGACTATACTTTCCTGCGATGTTGACAACTCTAGGCTGAAAAGCGACATTCGGTTGAATGTTCTCTTGACTTATCGTCAGAAGCCTAATTTTGAAGCCAGAAATCTCTCATTCATTCCTGAGTCTCCCCATTCTAATGAACTGTGCTTTCGGGATTGAAGATGTAATAAGACGTTGCGCGATTCCCGTAACAACTACGCTAAGTTTTCAAGTTATTCCAACGATTGATGTATTTCCCTGCTCCACGTTAGAAACCATGAAGCTTTTCTGTGGAGAAAGATAGTAATGGGTTTCTACGGTTATGGGATAGGTGATTTTTTACCATGTTTTTATAATGCTTACAATCCCTGAGCTTCGAAGATTTTTATAATAATGAGCGAAAATAAGTAAAATGTAATGATTAGTTTTTAGTATATAATCATAATTATTTTTACTGGAGGAATTTCTCATCTTGGCAAGAGATAACAGAATGGTATGAGATGCAGGGACTACTCAATGGTAGAAGTTTGTTTTCACGTAAAACTGAAATTAAAAGAATATTTAATATCTCGGCAAGGAATAAACTAAGGGCATTCATTTTCTTAAACGTTTTTCGACCCAACGGAAAGTGTAACAGCGGTTATTTATACACAAATCAAACCATCAGCTTTTATTAATAATCAAAAGAGTTGCCTGTTGAGGCCTTACGGCTGGGTTAGTTTTTATTATGGAAATTCAATTTGTTCATCGATATCCTGTTTAAATTCGCATTATAATTGATATGCCACTGTGCGTTTTTTCCAAGTATTTTATTTGGATAAGAATAATGGCGATTTCAGGCCTGTGGTAAATTTGACTAATTACGACGACGAACCTAAATGTTATTATGCTAAAGAGATTCAAGAATTTTACATTTAGACATATCTCACTTCGATATTTGCTAGCACTAGGGCAGTATTCACTGAAGTATTCATATTCACTATTCACATCCCGCTTAATACTTTCTTAGTCAGTATTCTACTTGAGTGGGTTTGCTTGATAGATTCCCATTCTAAGACCATCTGAATACAAGAAGTTATTCCCATTTTCGTTGGGGATTCGATTAGTTGGTTATTCAGACTTCGTTTTTGACATGAAGCAGTATGATTATCACATAGAGCCTCGTCGAGATAAATGCTCAACACCTATGTGAATCAATCCTTTGCGTTAATACATCAAATCTTATGATTGAGGATTGATTGTATAAATTGCAAAGGGTACGATGTTGAGGCGCCAAAAAGGTATATGCTCATTCAATCGCAAAGGCTTTTATGAAGCTTCGAATTTAAGATAAGCCGGTGGTGACATTCACCTTGTCGGTAACAATTTTGCCAACCTCTTTTTTAGCAACACCCAACCCGCATTGGCGAGGATTCACTGTCAGCGATGTCATTCCCATGGTTTTGCGAATAATTACTCAGTGCTTAAAAATGTCGGAATCATCGTACTTTACGGCTTTAAATGAGGAAAACGAAAGGTCTCAGTGTTTCAATAGAATTGAAGCAAAATATCGACACACGAAATAAATTAAAGCGGAGCGCCGTAAATACTTCTCCCAACTAAAAACCCCCTATTAATCAAAGGTAGAATATGAGTTTTTGTTGCTTTCTGGGTTCGAAATCAAGACCCCCGCGACACGATTTGGTGTTAAACTGAAAAAAATAAACTTAAAATTAAAAAAATGTATCGCATCGCGCCGTCATAGAATAGAATGATTATTTGCTCTAATTTCGTTCTAATCCGTGTAGAATCAATGAACAATTGGAGGCACCTTTGACGAAAATACATCTGGGCAAATTCGATTCAATTTTCATAGAATTTAATGGTTAAGCCAATGCTTACGAGTTACATAATGTTATCCATTCAAAATGCTTTCTTTCGTAAAGCTATGGTATCCAGCGGCGACTACTGGGAAGTGGGGTTCTCCGTCCACGGCTCTGGTAACTTTTCATCGTTTATACCCTTCGACTTTAATAACCCCATCACAGCGAACGCATACTGGCGACGCGATAAAAAATTGCGTCCCTTGACATCGCAGGCGGGAACTTGACCCGCCAGTCTAACTGGAATTGTATTTTACCATTTCTCCCTACGAGGAAATTTAGCGCAGTCAGAGCCTGCCCGAGGTACGTTGACACCCTGAACGGGAGAGCCTTCGTGCGTCGCTCTGGATCAGGGAGTCTGCTGGAAGACTTATGGCGCCACAAGTCAAATCCTCTTCAACGCTACTATTCTTACGGGGTCGAACTGATCCATTACTCTTGATGGCGTCGGTCGCATCCCTCAGGCTGGTCCAATGGGCGACCTCCAACTTTCCTTTAAGGGTTGAAGTGAAACTCAAAACACATTAAAGTTTTTCAATGCCAGCGTAAGTAATGAGACATAAAGAAGTGATTGAAATGCATCTTAAGCTTTATATATTCATATTTTTTTCAGGGCTGCTAAATAAAAACCCCCGTGAATTATAAGTTTCGTCGTAAATTTCCGTCTCCTAGATTTTATTAGGGTTCGTAGATCCGTAGTCCACAAATAGAAATATCTCTTGCTGCCTCTTCATTATTTATCAATGATAATATCAGTTATGCAAATGCCGGAATTGAGAAGGGTTCAAGCGATTGATTAGTAACTGTTGCTAGTCTGACGAACAGAATACATACGTTCGGATACTCTAAAAATAACTTCCCCATTGATTTTTATGGATCGATTATATTTATTAGAAGGTTGCTTTCTATGCTTTTAACATTGAATATATGTACCTCCAACCTCTGTGTCGTGGTTCCAGTTATAAAATTCACCGACGTGCCGGTTCGACTGTGAGTTGTGTTCTTGCGTTGAGGACCGTGGAAACGATACGAAGTCGTGGATATTATTAGGTTTATTGGTTTTGATTCGGAGCAATCACTTAGCGAAATTGTTTTTCTCAGTCCAGGTTGCCTTAAAAGACTTGGATACTACGTAAAGAAGAAAGGCGCGAATGTGATAAAACAAGTTTGGCGATCGTCGTAAGCATTAACGGTCAAGTCTTCGGATTCACGACTAGCCCTGAGAAGATTAGTAGATGCCGATACTCGTATATGTATTTTTAACCACCTCGAAATGAATTCGTCAGCGCAGTCAAAACAATTCTATCGTCATGAGAACGGTATCAAAGCAAAGCTTAATATAAAATATCTGCAATTGCCGATGGCTAGGCCCTGCTCGTAGATTTTCAGCTTAGGGGTGGAGATAATGACGCCCCTTCGTCGTCAGCCTCTTGCACTTGGTGACAGGCAGGCGCTTGCCTTTCGTCGTTTCATTCACCCCACTTTATCATGGCAGTGAGCAAAAATAAAATTTTTGAGAGAGGAAATAACTTCCTGCTGAACGAATGCATTTTAGATACGGGACTCTTCCAGAGCACGTAAAGTTGAACGCGCTATTTATTTGCCCTTGAACTTACACAATGAGCAGAAAAAAAGAGGAAAACCATTACGGGTGAAATACTGTGGTTGAAATTCATCATGATTTGTGGAAAGATGTGAATTATGCTATCAATGCATTGTGACAAAATACAGTATAAATTTGTCTACATGACGCATTTTCATTTCACTTCGAAACATCTTTTAAATCCTCGTTAGTGTTCTTCTATGGTACTGCTTCAAGTTGAAAGGGGTCAAACAGCAATTTGTATCCTGAAATGGGAAAGCTTTGAACTTTATTTTTGCTGAGTGCAAGATCAAAGGCCTTATTCATTCTTTTTGAAGTGCTCCTCTTTGAAAGCTGGCGATTAGACATTTCAACAAATAAAATATGAACATAGCCGTAAAAAAATATTAGTCGCGATCTCCCCGCTCTCTCCTATTTGCTTAGGCCCTGCAGCGGGTATAGTATCCTGTTTTTTCAAAAGCGATCTTGTCAAGTGGCATGTCACGCAATGGAGCGCCTTCTTGGTCTCTGGTTAGAAAGGACGACTTGTCAACAGAAAACACTTCTCCATCTCTTTCGTGTTACTTTTTTCACGTCAGGGCTAGGCTTAGGCGTTAAGCTCACCCCGCCAACCGTTCACGCATCAAGTCCGTCCGCCTTGATTCATAATCATTGAACTAGCCAGAAATAGTATATTCTGGAAGGTGAGGGGACTTTACCCGGGTGGCCAGCTGCCTAATGAGGTACGTTCATTGAACATTATCCCCATCACCGATCATGAGTTGTAAGATTGGGTTGCTACAGTTCTCCACCGAATTCTTCCATCTGCTATCCCATGCATGTGCGTACGTATATTCCTTCCCTTTGACGTCTGCTCAGTGATAAGCGTCTGCAAACAAGATTTAATCAACTCGCTCGCATTTCTCATTCGTGAATCTTAACTACGAGTGATGTTAGCTCGATCGCTCGATGGGAAGGGTTTTCAAGCTTTAGGGAGTCAATTGATTTGATTATTTTTGCCACAACAGAACTAACCCTTCATTTATTCGTAGGATACATAGTTGAGATAGTATCTCGTTGCCCTACTCAGTAGCTTTGTTTTTAACGTGGCATCATCAGCATTTCATCAACTGGAGAGCGTTTTGATTGATGACGTTATGTGGAAGACTGACAGAGGAGCGAAAATTAGGCAGTAGAGGCAGGAGCTAAGAAACGATAGGCATGTTTGACGGAATGAAGTGGAGTAGAAAGTATGCGGCATTGAAAAAGGGTTTATTTTGGTCCAGAGTGTTAGGCTGTGTCTAGTTAAGCGTGGCTTAGATACGATATGTGACAGTGGCTAGTCTGTGCCCATCCAAAACCCATCGACCAATGCAGGTGATTAACGCGCATCGTGGTATATTATGTAAGTAAGTCATCATCATTTTATGCGGTGGCAATGAGTGTTCTGGGGGACTGTGGTCACCTTGAATGCTGCATGTCTCGAGATACACTTTCCTTTCTCGCCTTGGTAATTCACCGCATTCTCACTCTATTACATGCTGAGCTCACCGATATTTTTCCCCAGCGCAAAGGAGAGTTTTCCGGCAGATATTTCTATACTTGTGTCAGTTTTGGATTTGAAGACGTTTGAAGAAGAAGAAGTTTTCTTGCTGCGATGAAATGTGAGGGCCAGGCAAATGCTCCCGTGAATATTCGTCCTGAAATAAATTCCGTCGATAATAAAATATCGTGTTCAATAATTTTTCGTTTCACGTCAATATTGCTTCATTTGATAAATATATTCGCACCAAAAGATCGATCTTAGGGGTTCTTTAAAACTCAGGGTGCTCAGCAATCCTTGACAACCATGGAGATAATGGGTGTGGGGAAAATCTTGTTAATATTCAGTGGAAAACCCTGAATTTAGAAATAAAATCTGGATTTTCGAGAATTAACGTTGCCTTTCATGAAAATAGATAAGGGAAAGGGGGTGGGAAATAGTACTTACTTTTTATTAATTTGAATTTTATATGGATTATTATTTTACCGATATTTTGTAACTAGTGGCTTTCGATTATCTCTATTTTGCGAGGGGGTAGAGGAATTGTGCGTCGAAGGAACATTAGTAAAGTCAATCAGACTAACTCTGAGTTCCGCTACGAAACAACTGCCTGTCTACTACTGTTATGAAACTGAGTATTAATCGTTAGTTACTAACTTCTTTGAATGAGAATGCCACATTAGATACGAGAAATACTCTACATTTGGAATGATTTTTTTTCACTAACTTTGGTGCGTACTGTTTTTATCTCCCAATGGCTTATATCTTGTATTATCGATTAGATATGGAATCACGATCAATAAAAAGAACTACAAACTAAATCATTATGTTTTTACTGTTAACCCTAAAAGATGTCCTGATTCATGGCAGGGGATAGTGATTTTCTATTCAAAGCGGTAATGAGCTTGTATTGATAGTCGTTTACGTATTTGAGAACAAATCCATGAGGAATTGCGAAAAAAGTTCCAAGTGCAGGGGATTTTTTTAGTTTAGCACCAATGAATTATGTGCCAAATGCTTTTTACATATCCTAAATTGAGGGAACAAATTTTATTGGGCTATATCAGTGATTCTGGGTCTACGTTCCCGTGAGTTTATGGGCACCCAACCCGAAAAATACGATAAAATAATATTTCGTTGTTAAAGGACTGTAGTTAGATGCTTAAAATTTTACGGCCTCTACTTATATTTAGACAGATATTTTTATCAAGTTGAATTTGAATTGTTTTACAATTTTATTATTTGCTAAAAATGAAGAATAACTTAATTGTTCATGTTAGATGTCTGGTGTTGAATCACCCCCTGCCACACACCCTAACGATGATTTGCAGGGTGCACTTTAGATAGATAAATCTCCTAGTCATAATCACATTCGAAGACACCCCCAGCTCAAAAATTAGGTACTATTTTTGGAAAAAAACTTGATTTTGAAAGCATCATATTCACAACTTTTGTTTAAGTTTCGCACTACAAAGGTTTAACTTTCAATAGAGTTAAACCATATATTTATGCATAATATTTGAAATAGAGCATTCCCTCAGTTTCCAAATAAGTCATTTACTGATACTATCAATGACGGCCATGTCTCTATGTTAAATGTGTATGGACTTGACGAGTATGTAATTGTTTTTATGTTAGTTAGTGAGTGAAATAAAGTATTTAATAGGTAGTTTTCCTAGCGTATTCGACGAAAAACTAGTTTGGTAGCTTCCCTCATCGCCAGAATTCGCAGTATAAGGGTGTTTGCTGGGTAATTAGAGGTTCACTTATAACGCTCATGGCCTCATTCGGAATTACGGCAATAGACGGCGTCTGGCGTTAATTGTTAGGGCTGCGGCGTGGGTTGGACGGCATCTCGTATTGGTATAAATAAGATGCCGTAATCGGGAAATCCAGGAACAGAATCCTCCCCGCAAGGGATACTGATTAGGACGATTGCGAAGGTTTGAAAACGATCATTACGTCTGTTTTAATTATTTATATCCCTCCCTAGTCCCTACCCTAGCCAGAGGACTCCCTAATGCTAAAGTGGAGTCAAGTTACTGGTGTTGCTTTAGCTTATTATTTTTGTTGGAGCTGATTTACATCCTAATATTGCCCACCGGGATTTTTTTTTGTTTTGGTTTTCAGAAATTGATTTTAATTGGCAAACGAAAAATGACGAAGCATATCAAAGAGGAATAAAATACTATTCTCGTAATGCTAATTTAAAGGATGATATGATATGCGGACGTTAAGTTAATATCAATTTCTTTTACCATGTTTTTTTGCAGATCCCTAGCCTTGCTTGTATAATTTAAGCGCAGTACCTACTCACGGGCACGTATTAGATCCTTATCGGTAAAGGATTCAAGTAAAGGTTACAAAATTGCGATTGGAATGATGAAAGTATGTGCGGTTATGTAATAGACATAATGGTAACACAGGTTGCGTTCTTCTCGGGTCCATCACTGCCTTAGCTCGCAATCATTATTCGTTAAACACAATGGAAACCACTGCCCACTCAAACGTGGTTTTAAGATGTGTAACTGAACCCACAAAAGCGAATCGTTATCATCTGTCGTTGATACAAATGGAGGATGATCTGTGGTATAGTAACGAGTGACGAAAGCGTAAATTGAGTATTTGTACCAGTGTCAATGTTATTGCATGGTAGGATATTTTACGACTTAGCGTTACGATGGAAAGATTATTCTGCTCTGCATCCTCTATTTTACTCGTATTATGATGGAATGGCAATTCTTACTTCGCGTTAGGGGGATTCGGTCGTGCATTTTTAAGGGAAGATCGTAATTGCAGAGAAGGACATGAGTACAATTATTAACCGACTTATTCGCGGTTATAACTTACGCCGTCCATCTTGCTGCTAGCTCTTCTCGTTCCTATTACCTGAAAGAACTTCCCCACTGTTTTGCTAGATCAAATGAAACTCATCACGTTGCGTGCTATTTACTGGCAGAACACAGGCTGTTGTGTGTGAAGTCTCTGGCGAAAACCGTGTCTATAGTAGGACCGATCTCATCGATACAATTGGCACGCTAAGCGATGAGGTATGAACCACGATTGAATCACTCTGGAGAAATATGAGGAAAAACGAAGGAAAGTTCGTCGAGAAAAACTGGAAAAAGTCGGGAAGAGAATCAAAATAAAGGGAATCCATTAAATGAGTGGCCGCTGAGCATTAGGGTCGTTCAAAAAAAAACTCATGCGTACAATGGTAAAAAAGTATTAATCAGTCCTTTAAAAAGTACCAATAAAATATCCTATTGCTTAGAATATTATTGTTATTT
Organism: Hetaerina americana; assembly: GCF_022747635.1. Taxonomy (NCBI): domain Eukaryota; kingdom Metazoa; phylum Arthropoda; class Insecta; order Odonata; family Calopterygidae; genus Hetaerina; species Hetaerina americana. The sequence goes on along the minus strand of NW_027286070.1, from coordinate 20,124,155 downwards.
CATTGCAGCTTCCGACAATACAGGTTTACTATTTAAAAATGTCCAAGAATTGCCTAATTACGTATGTTTGAATTTTGTTATTTATTGCCTTTCGTAAAAATTTCTGTCCTTTAAAAAGAACAAATTTCTATCCACCAGACAAGTGATTAGCAATTTCTTCACACGAGGAATAAATTCAATGTTCAATATGCATACGATTTTAAATATCTGGGCATGCAGCCATGACTACCCGGTGACGCTTGGCCGTTTTTAAGCTGCGATGCACGGCTGCGTGTGTTGTTAACTCAAATGAGCACCATGAATTCTTCTCGCTTTACATGATTCAATCTGGAAGTTAAACATTACTTCCCACGGAAATCATCTTAACGGTCAATAATTCATTTTGTATCGGAGATATTTCATTTAATAAAGGAATAATCGCTACCCCTGGGATCATGCTAAACCAAGTGGCCAAGCATAGAGGCATGCCTGTAATTAAGAATCTCCGAACTCTCCTTTAGAATAATCACATGGTTCTTCGGAAACATCCTTTGTGTCTCGCTTTGAATCTCTTTCGGGAATTACGTTTGTTTTCAGATTCATATTTAACTGACCTTTGTTTGTGAAGGCGTGGATGAAATGCGAATATGAGTTTCCGGATATCGATTGTTTCAGGAACCGGTTTTGAGAAATTCCGCGTGGAAATATGTAAGAATTATTTTATGTGCTTAACCAAATAATTTATTTACGATACGACCGGTTTCGTCGTATTGCCATCGCCATCTACGTTGAACCGTTCTCACCGTAAATAAATTATTTTGTGGATTCCATTAAAAATGTTGGTTCCGCCAAATCATATTTCGTTTCGGGAATTTCAAATCGCCCGTGAAATCCTCGCTGTTTTTGTTGATCGTGTTAACAGTTTTTGTCCATCTGGTGGGAGCATATTTTCGCGAAGAGTCAGCAATTTGGACGCCTATCAGCAAAGAGTATGATCTTCCCTTAAAAGACGCACAAAGGATTCGCCTTCAGGAGGGACCACCTAATCCCTTTGGCGCCTCATCGCTCAGTCGCTCAAAGGGTTGCTTGTTGCGCTCACGCCCGTGACTCACGGTCGGAGAATAACCCATCATAAGTCTTCGACGCATCCAACTGCCTCTTCTCGTGGAAAAGCCTTTTCCTCATTTGGCGATCGCCAAAGTGTAATAAGTGGGAGAGGTGTCTTGAGCCAAATCAGGATTTGGACGCATAGAAAAATATCAGGGTTCTTCGGTGAGCCAAAAATGTTCTCGGTAGCGGCATGCGTCTGGATTTGTTTTATTGAGCTGGTTGACTATCCCCAAGTCTAAACGAATCCATTGACTTGAGAATATGATTTCGTCGACCTTTGTTTGATTTTTTACGGAATTTGGGTGGTTGTGTTCCTAACAAACCTTATTACATTTAATTGACCCGAGAAAGGATGCCTCACTGCATCAATGTGTCTGACGATCCGGATAAAATAAAATGAAAAATGACTCGGAAAACTTAAAACACTCTCCTCTTCCCTCGCACAGTTTCCTTTCATAACAGAAACAAGATTGTGTATCCCAGAGGCAGTAATTTAAGAACCAAATGTTATATCTCTGTTTATTTTATTATTAGTTGGTGACGGGAACGTTAATTAAAAGGTCAATTATTCGGGCCAAAATTAGTCTGGTGTATATTCATCCCCTACCACGTGCCCTAGTTGTGGACTTCAGGGTGCTATAATGCTATAATGAGTGCAAAATCTAATATGGAGTGCAGTTTTGTACTGCTCGGAAACGGCCGTCGGGGCAAGGTGATAGGCGTGGAATGGAGACTTTAGAGATGTGAAGAAAAACGAATGAAATAAAATGAACGGGAAAGAAAACCAACAATAAAGTTCTAGGCATGGTAGAGGAAGAGAGGCGACTACTGGGAGGAATTCCAAGAAGGCAGGACAAGTGGCTGCAGGAGATATTGAGAGGCAATGGGATGCTGAAGGGGATAATAGAAGGGGAAATATTGGGGAGGCGAGACAGAGGGAGGCGTAATCCATTCAAGATTGTCAGTAATTGACTTGGGACTACTATATCTCCAGAACTATCGCGTAAGAATCGAAGAACTTGAATGTCTAATGTTGAGCAGAAGGACAAACGGGGGAAAATGGGTTGAATTGTTGCCTTATTCCATTTGAATAAAATGTATTCTTTGGTGTTTCGAAATAGATTCGTGAAAATACATTCGGACCTACGGAATCTTCAAATTTACGCAGGGATGTATTAAAACTTGCGCATTTCAAATTCGTACTTAGAAAAGTGAAAATTCCAGAACAGAAACTATATTCATAATGGGCGAAAATAGAAAAAAAATACTCCTAAACCGCCATTGGCAGTGCTTCGTGGGTTGGACCTTGGAGAGGGTCCTCTCTTTCCTAAGTAGGTTTCGTGACCTCTAACACTTGGCGCTTTGTATAACAACTTTCTTTTCACTTCGTGAGGAAGGTGAAAAATAGAGCTGACTGCGTGGTATCCACCGCTCACGCATAGAAATGACTACCACTCGTGTTACAAGCATTTATCGGGAGCGCTTCTTTATCGTACGATAATGGCCGATGAGTAGTAGAAAGGTCGATCATATTGAAGTTAACTTTATCCGGAGTGCCGATTGGCCGAAAGTTTCGCAAGAATTGTAATTCCCTCGAGTATTTTGTGATGGGACGTATACACGAAACGTTTTACGACAGAAATTGAGATAATAGAAGCCAAAATTCCAAAACATTCACATGTTTATCCTCTTATTTGTTCAATTTAGCCATTTTTGTACGTGGCTCATTCCAAGAGTGACAGTTTCGTAAAACTTTTGAATTTAATCTTTTCAAATAGGATCGCGTTCATATGCGAAGATGAATTTGCGTATTTGATTATAATCGAAATCTTAAGGACAAGATTAACTACCTATGCCTTTTTTAAATCTTGCACCCTTTCGGTGTGAGGTTTCTCCACCAATGAGTAGTAACTTTAAATTTCTTGGGTAAATGTAAACTGTCTTCAAATTTATGTTGCGCAAGATTTATTTACTTATTGTCAGATTACCGTAATTAGGTGTGAATTGCTGCTCGAGGCGATTACCGAACACAATTGCCTGAAATCGAATTCTTTTTATAGGTCCCCTACGTTTTGGTGAAGTTTGCTCTACCCTCGCACAACAGATTACGTGCTAATGGTAAAACTAGTCACCGGGACTGATTGTTGTCGAGTAAACGAAAAGGGATATCTTCCTATCCTGCGTGGGAGCCATATGTGATACTAATATAAAACCGCACGTGGATGGTCAATGCCGTCAATCAATGCTTACGGCCAAAACATCAATTTCAACTAATAATTGTTAATTTTGAACGCATTATTCTTCTTTTCTCACAGCATTCCGACGATGGAAAGTCCCCCGGCGTGTAAAATAAAGAGATAATAAAGGGGTTACATGGGCGAGTTTTCCTCGTGTAATAATGTCCTCGCGAAGTTTTGCATAAGAGCTACGTGGAGTTTTTAATTTCCTGATATTTCGTCTATTGAATATTTGAAAGCATTTTCAAGTGTATCCGCCGTTTGTTTAATCTAGCTTTCTTTATACGCATAAACCTATTTAGTGTACAAGGTCCTATGGTCATTCTTTAACATTTTTCTCTTGAGCGTGAAGTATTGATTGGAAACGAAAGCTACTAATTAATTTACTTAAGTTACTTTATCCTTTAGACTGTTTTAATTCGTGCAATTTTATTGATGGAAACATATTTCAAATTTCATGGCGATTCTTAATCATTTAATCACATCTAACTATTCTACAAACGTATAAATGGAATGTGTGTTGGACGTAAATATAAATATAGATATTTTTGGTACCATTGTCCATCGAAAATAAATGACCTCGTTTCATGATTTTGAATGACAGGATTATCAAGGTCAGGCTGAATGTTTCTAATTTACGAGTTCTGCTTGACCGCTAACTTCGATGCATATGATTTTTGGGTGTTGGGTAATTTTGTTTCATAAATCTCTATGTATAACGATGTAATATAGTTCATTCAATTGTGATCAATTGCTTCAATATATGTATGTGTGATAATATAATAGCTTTTCTGGAGTAGGTTGTAATATCTCTGCCGAATTCTTTTACTGCAGATTACGAAGTAATGTTCAATGCTTGGGTTTTCAAAAGGTCGGTATCGATTGCGTGTGATTGCCTTTATGTAAAGTTAACGAATCAATCTTCGTTCATAAGATACTGGTTATTTTGCACATATGCATCTACTTGATATCCTGCAGGCCACAGACAGGGTGTGTGGCAGGGGTTGCATTCCACACAGAGTAACATTGTACGGGTCATGTTGACCCAGACGTATGTGCGGATAATTCAAGTCAGCGGATAACACAAAATTCGCGGGTGTGATTCCCACCCGAGGCTTTGGAATTTTCCTGCAGTTTTGGCATAACCAAGTTGAGTGTAAAGTACCTTTTCGTCTGAATACTCAAAGAATAAGTTGCAGTACGAACACTCATGCAACCCAAAAGAGTGTTATCACATGTTGATATTGATCCTCGTTGAAGCTCATCCTATTAAGGCAGTAATTACGAACAACTGGTTTTACGACGACTATTCTAAGTTTTCATTCTCCATAACTGAAGGTTCATCCTTTTGGACATTGTGGAAAATCGATTTTTTCTGTATGAATATTATCACTTTTGGTGATAAGTCATGAATATAATTTTAGAAGGCCTTGCTTTTTTATAACAATTGAGTGAACAATTTGGTCCACATTTATTCGACGCTTCATACTTCATGCCGATGGTTAATTAGTCTGAGAAAATGCCCTGTAGTCAGAATTGAAAGTAATGTCTATTTTAAAAAGGTAGTGAGATAATTATTGAACTGAGAACGAATATCACAACATAGTGAGGTCACAGCCAATAGAAAAATCCCTTTCCTATGCAAAAAAACAGAAAATATTGATTGCGTAATATTTCGTTGAGGATTTTCCAATGTTATGAAGCGGAATAGTTGTGTATTAATGAGATATTTAAATTTTGCAAAGAATATATATTTTTTTTACTTTGTCCTTTTAGTTGTATTTTTGTAGTTAAAAAATTTATACCTTGATCCTGAAAAACTGGCGTAATCAAAATCAATAGAAAAATGCCTGGCAACCCACAGGTCGCGACCACGAAAATTGATGTTCCGTGTTCGTGAAATTTGAATGGAAAAAAAGGACCTCATGCCTATTTTAATTTCACCCAAGGTATGGGATTATTATTCTGAAGATAAATAGTCGATTGTCTTTGGCAAGCCAATGAGGAAATAAATTCCACCCCAAGAGAGGTCACCGTCATTTCGTTCGGGTCAAAATAGTACGATCCCTTCCCTTTTCGAATCGCCGCATTAAGTTCGCGTGTTTCACGAGAAAAATCTCGATACGGTGGTATATCCACTTTTATGCGTCGACCGAGATATCTCGATAAACGCTGCGCAAATCTGTTAGAAGCTGTAACAACCGAGTTGACTCCTTTCATAAATATCACGTCGTACTACTTGGCACGCGAGAAGAGGTGAGCTCGAAAGGGATTGTCTCGTTCGCCAAGGAATTTGCAGCTCTTAGTTCGATGCTTACGCGTATTCGGCGGGAGCGGCTTTCGGAAGAGGAGGTTAGGGGGAAGGACGAATAGAGGAAGATAACAAACGAAATTGCGGCAATTGTGCCCTATATCTCGCTTTCAAGAATCGGCCGGATTAGTCAAAGTAATCGACATGATAGCCCAAGTGTTGGCCCACGTAAAATGCAGAGGTCGGAAGACTATATGGTCCCAACTCGCCGGCAATGCGGACGCGCATTCATTTAATTCTACACGCGCAGACACGACCGGTTTCCCGCAAAATATTCCAAGGATGAAAACGTAACACGGCAGCGAAGAGAGAAAAAAAAGTGAGAGAGAGAGAGAGAGACTCCTTTTCCCCTCCTCCTCACATCTCCCCCCCCCCCGAGGTCGTTGTTGCACCCTAGTTGTTTCCCATGGACCCCAGAGATGTCGTCCTCGTCGCTGATCCGATTTCGTGTTGAATCGAGTTCAAGTGGCGGTCGCGCGGCGCCTCCGTCGCTCGGGCGAACCCAGGCTTGGTGGTCCGGCGGGCGGTTAGACAGACGTCAGTCGAATCCAATAGGTCCAGGTTGTGGTGCATCTCGTGCTTGCAGGAGGAGATTATATTATTCCCTGTGGCATCCCTCCACCATCATTCGGGGGAGTAGTGCATCCGTGCGGTTTCGGAAATCCCGGAAACGGGATATATTTTCCCGGGAGGAGAAGGAGGTGGACCTGTCGAAAAAAAAATTCGTGGGTTTGCGGAGCGGAAGAGGAAGGAGATAGTAATCACCTGTTCGTGTGGAGCCAGCCGGGGGTCCGCGCATCGTGTACTACCGCGGAAGTGTGGCATTAAGTAAAACTTGTTTGTGCACCACCCCGTGAGTTAAGGGGTGGGGAAAGAAGTACGGTGGGGGGATCGAGTGGGAGCTGAGATGAGCGTCTCGCAGAGGGGCCATGTAGCCAGCAAGACGGTCGCGTCCCTTCCTCCGTCGCCGGGGTGACCCCCCCACTTTGCCACCCCCTTCTTCTTCGTCCTCCTCCTCCCTGTTTCGCACAATCTCCCCTGAGAAATATCCTTCCTCTCTCTCTCTCTTCAAGACGCCGAAAACTCCCCCCCCCCCACGTTCGTGCATCTCTCGTGTCTTTCTCATCCCCGCCTTCTCTGCCGTGTGTTCTGTATCTCTCCCATCCCCCCAACAGCCACCCTCTTCGTCGTGGTGGGAGTTTCGCCTCTCTCTCCATCCCCCTACGCCGCTTCACCCTCCCATTCCGCACTCTCCTCCCTCTTCTCGCCAGAAACCCACCGCAGGCCGGCTCGGTACGGAAAAGACGTGCGAGTTTTCTTACCAGCCCTCCTCAGTCGTCGCGTGAAGGAGACACTAATCCCCTCCCCCTTCCCCCCGGTGTGACCTCCCTGCCTCCTCTCTGAGGCCCCCCTCAACCCTCCGGTGGCCCTCTACGAGCGGCTGCGGCCCCTTGGAGCCCTTTCCTGGGACACAACGAGGAGGGAGAAAGCAGGACCCGAAAAGCCTCCCCCGGAGTGTGCTCCCCAACACAAAGGAAAGTCTCTCAAGGTCACGCCATGTTCCAGTGCATCATCCAGCAGCGCAACGGTTGGATCCGGGGTAGTCCCGAGCTCAGAGATGTCTTCCCAGGTATATAGAGATACTTGAAAACGGTCCTTTTCTTCCACCCGACGAAACGGTTTATTATTTTTTGGTCTCAAATCATGAATCGTTACTTATTTTTACTCGTTCGGAACCGGATGAATCGTGATGCTTCCTTCGCAGAGATGAATCAAAAAAATAACTTTGCGGCTTTATTCCGGCGCAGTCGTTACTGAATGCAATCGGCTCCGCGCCAAGGTTGGGCGTTTCGTGCATCTCTTGTGCTCGGTAAATGTAAAAACTACGGAATCGATTTCGCATCGCACGGATCAAAAATCTTGTGGATCATTCTCTGCGGCGTGGAGAACCGTCTCCTTATGACACCCTGCCTGCACATGAGATGATTCCCGTGGATGTGCTTCCTTGATTTGTTTCTTACTCTCGACGTAATTATTCGAAGAGTGCGTTCGTCCTACCGTGTCCTGTGCGTTCGCACGTCGAAGGGGCGTTCTTTCATTTCCCGTATTGAGTTAGTTTTCCACTCCGTCCCCTGCCACACACACACGCACATGTGGGAAAAAAGTTTTCCTTTCAGTCTCCACCGCTCATTTCCGTGTGTTTCTCAGAATTCGAAAACGTGCCCAGTGCTCTTGTCGGCGGATGCATGCGGCAGGGGGGCGGGGGCAATTGCACCCTTCCCAATGGGCGTGTTCACTCCCTAGGGTTAAGGAGGGGGGGAGAAATGAGTGGGGACGCCCCCCCCACCCCGTGTTCCCCTTTTTTTTGCAAGTGGCTTAGGTGAGGGGGATGAGGGAAACATTTTTCTTTTAGCCTCCTCCACTTTCGTTGGGGCCGTTTTGTGAGGGATGCCATCGCAGGGTTCTCGTTATGTGCGTGGGTGGGTGTTGTGTGTGTGTAGGTGGGTGGTGGAGGTCGGGTCGGGTGTGACAGCCTGGACGGATGGCGGCGGCTACCTGATCGTTACATGCTCCAGACCTGCGTTATCCCATCGCGATGGCATTGGTGTGGTGGATCATCTTCGATGTGTGTAGGAGAGAGAGATGGTTCTCCGTGCGGAGCGACCATTAAAAATGTGTTTAACTCCCTTTCTCTCTCTCTCTCTATCCATGCCTTGGCCGTTTCACGTCCCACGGGCGCCGGTGATTCGAATCGATATTTCCATTTTCATAACCGCCGGAACGGATGCAAGGGATGGATGGAGCCGGTGATGCGTTTCTCCTACCTCCCCCACCTCCTCTCCCTCCCGTGGTGCACGCAGCGGCGCGGATTGGGTCGTAGATCGTGAACGTGCTGAGACCGTGCCGTGAACATGCTCTTTCGCCGCCGAATCCTCCCCTTATTTTATTTTTCACTCAGGATTTTGATGTTGCGCAAACTCGGGGACTCTTTGATAGATACTGCGCTCCCTCCTCTTTTGTATCGACTTCATGAAGAGTTAATTACCCCTTTGCAACAGCGAGTACCTCATTCTTCCTTATTGTGTTATTATATTCATTGTGGTGGCAAAGTCAGAAAGGATTGTTTGAAAAGATGGGTGTTGAGATTGGTAGAAGCTCGGGAAGAGAAAAAGGGTTCGTAATGATAATTAATGTGCACCATGATAATTCCTCGTACTTCATAATTTTATTTTATGCGACCCCTCTCCTCGCCCAAATGCTATCCATGTGTTATTCGCCTGAAAACTGCCCCATGCCACCAATCCTGAGTTGAATGTGTAAAATTTATGGGTGGAAATTTAACAAGTTCCACCATAAATAAATTCCCTAATGCGGGAGCGAAATCATGGAGATTTTTAAAACTGGCGGCATGACTTAATTTTCGTATTGGGCAGGTTGGTTTTTGTGTGATACGCATTTCTATTCTGACAATGAAAACAAACGTAACTTATCGTTCTATATAATTTTAAAAATCCAAAAAAAAAAACTTTGAGAAAATATTTGTATAGATATAAATTTTAATCAATGCCTGAAGAAAAGGGATTTATTGCGTTGTTCATCGCTGTCACTTTTAACTTGAGTTTCGCGTGTGCACTCGTCATGTATTTATTCTCTGCTCCCTAAGTTCAATTCCTGTGAAATTTAAGTTAAAAATTCTGTTGCGTATTAGCTCTTTTTGATTCTCGGTTAAAGGTCACATTTTATTTTAGTGATCACACTACCTGTTCTAAGCTTGCGCGTGCTCTGCCCGTGTTAATGAAGGAGAACTATCAATGGAACGGCATTCATGTTAAAACTCTTTGTGCTGCTTGCCGCCCGCATTTTAAACGCGCCATTTTTCACGCGATCGCGTAAAGGTCGTCAAGGTTGCATACAGCGAAGGATGATGCCTCCTCCATCACAGACGCGCTTAAGCACCGGCCCCCGCGACATAAATCGTGTGCACACGTCCCGCTTGAAGTTTATTCCCACCAACTCATACGAGGGTTCCATCGCCAGTTATCGACTAGACTTACGGTCTCTATCCTATAGAGAGAGCAAATGTGGTGGGCACGAGATTTCATAGGGACGGCCGGTCGTTAAAACGGTCGGAGGTAGCGAGCGAGTCCCTCTGGAAGACTGGCCTCGGCGAGGGGGGGAAGGGATGGGGAGAAACGCGTCTTTTCGGAATCAGACCGTGGCATCACACCCAAGGGATGGATAGAATCAACGGTTGGGGCCCTTGGTATATCCCCTTCCCCTCTATCTCTCTCTCTCTTACCCTTCACCAGCGGTGCATTCCGTACCATATCTCCCTTACCCTCCCGTACGTGCACGGCACGGACGAATTTTTGCGAAGTCGCCCTAGTCACCGTTGGAAGTCGAATCCCCGCCCGTTAAGGTGGAAAGCCGGTGCATTGACCTCACGTTGCCCTCTGCCGCGTATTCTTCCCGTCTTCGCTCGTACTGGTGATAATCGTCGTTGTAGTTAATATGCTAGCTCATATTCGACCGTGAAAATGTTTGCTGTATGCCACGCCGAAAAAGTTACGAAATTCACGAAGTTTTTCATGTCTTAAATCCTTGGTGGTATTAGCTGATCAATTACTACGTTCATCAATCTGTTTGTTGCTTGAAGGTTTTCACGAAAATTTCTTGTCATACGTTAAAATGTTAATAGTGGCGCGTTCCATTTTACGTTGTAAAAGACGACCTATGCAGAAGCGATATTCATTTAATTTTTTAAAATCACATTTAGGTGAGATTCATTCACATTGTATTATTATTCCGAGCAATAAGTAGATTACAGTATTTCAAATGAAGTCTCCTCGAAAATGATTGCTAGGTCATTACATTTCATTTTGTCTTTAATGTGAATTTGATGATAACGAAACTATGGCCCCTGACCACCTTGGCGAAGCCACGCCAACTGCGTTGTGCATATTGTGAGTATTATTACAGGCGTCAAAAGTTATCTTTTCTTAAAAGTTGCAAATATTTGCAGTTTACGATGTTTTTACCGAAATTAAAGTTTCATATTTTCTATAAACCCTCCTTCAATTATCTGTTTGTTTTTTTTTCAAATATTCCTGCCAAGTCAATGGGTGAAAATTATACCCCGAAAAGGCATAATTAATCTCTGCGAGGTTTTTACACAATATGGTGAAGGTGAATGTGAGCATTATCGTTCACAACCAAAAAAATCGGTTCCATGAGATAATATTGATTGATGACTCGTGCAAAAAATTAGTTTCGTGAGTATTCGTTGAGAAGGAACTTTCAAGGTTGTTGTTTATTTAATTTAGTTGCGATGAAATAGCGCCACATATGGAATCTAAAATTATTTACCTGGGACACGTTTTTGATCGATGAGGACGCAACATTCGTGCACTGGACTAATTTATGCATTTGCAACATTAGATGGGAAAATGTATCACGTCCTTCCATTATGAATACTGACCTTCGCGTACAGCTTTCCTCTAATGTGTATCCTGGTTCCTAATGTCAGGAGAGCTCAGAGTGAACCACGCCAAAAAAATTGGTCGTTTGCCTAAAATGGACGTTGCAAAAGTTTATTTAGTCCTCCACATAAATTAGCTGTCCACATGAGAATTGATGGTGAGCGGGCGCCGTGGTTTTCGGAAATTAACCTGATTCCTGCCCGTATGTTTTTTCCCGAAGGATTTTCCGTCGGTGAAAAATTAAGTCGTCATGACGAATCAGATACGTGCATTCCTTTTTAAGGCGGCGGACCTTTGACCAACACGGTCGTGCACTCACAAGAATAAAATCTGGATTCATATGGGGAGGGGGAGAGGCTAAGGAGGAGCCACCCGTGGCGAAACATTATGCGAGAGTGGTCGCGAAGCCTTTTAGTCTAGGACGACACCCTTTGCCCTCCCGCGCCGGGTGCGGCGGGACGGAGACGGGGAGGAGGGTCCGCCCGCACCCATGCACACGCACCCGAGGTGGGAGGGGTCGATTCCACGCCGCGCCTCGGGCGGTTGCGGTGGCGACGACCCGCACCCACCGGGGCGGTGAGGCGAGAGGGGAAGCGGGACGAGGGAGGGGTCAGTAGCCGCGGATCGGTCGACCCTCCCCCGCATCACCCGCACCCTCCCTCCACTTTTATAGACGCCCGGACGGGGCTATCTATTCCCGCCCTCCGTACATCCCCCCGCCACCTTTTCCTTCCTCCCCAGCGTTGGGCGACCTTTCCCTCCCAGCCACGGCCACTCCTCCTCCCTTCCTCTCCACCATTCCGTCTGGCCTCCCTTGCCCTTCCATTCCCAAGGTTCTCACCCCATCTGGATCTCCAATATACCACCCCTCCGCCCAGACTTCCCTTTCGGGATCCCCCTCCCAACCCACCCCGTCTGTCCTTCCCAACTCCCGCTGGTCCTCCAGGTCATAATATTTCGGGGGTTGCTGTGGTTGAGACTCCCACCGCACCCGTAGGGAGAGATAGGACGATGCTTCCTCTCCCTTCGCGTTCCCACACCCGCCTCCCATCGTTTTACGAGCTGCAGGGTTACGTACGCCCGCCTGCTCTGTCGCGAGGCCCTTCCGCTGTCTCCTCCAGTTGGCTAGGAAATTAAAAAAAGCCGAATTCGCCAGCTTGTCCGCTGCTCTACGATCGTGTCTAGGAGAAAGGTCGGTGACCTGCCGCTCGCGAAAGAATTTCATTTTACCCGCGGAGTGTTGGAGAGTGCCACATGGCTGGGTTTGTACCGTTGTTCTCTCCGTGGTTTGGTAATTATAAGGGTACTCCCAAATGTGATCCACCAAAATTTCAGAGCTATATTTCTCTCCGTGATTTAAAAGATTTTTGAATCCGTTCTGTACCATTGTCGGTAAAAATTATCAGTTATGACTGCGAATGGTTATAGGGTGCGTCCGCCACTTCCGCTCCTCATTGCTACCGCTTGTCGGAGTCAATCTGTCTCAATATGTAGTCATTTGGCCAGTGATATATTCAGAATTGTGTTATTCGTGTATTTTTAAATGGTCAAACGCCCATTCCTTGAGCATAATTCTCAGTGCGACCGAACTTTTTTTTTGAGGTTTTAGACTGATCCGGTTTTCTGCCCATTTCTCATTTTTGTTTGGGTCACTTAGAGTAACCTGTACTCCTAGTGTCTTAATTTTATCTCTACGTAAGTTTGGAGGTGGTTTTGCCGGATGCTAATCAGCGATCTTACTTACTCTGGTCTGGTGGGGTAATGTCCCTGCAGTCGCATGCGTAATATGACGATGGTTTAAGCCCCTGCCTTGCCGTAGAGTACAAACTTAGTAAAATGTCATAAGAAATGAACTTAAATAATTCAGCTAAAACCTATACTCGTATTTCGGACTGGTCAACCACACATTTAAAAATGTCACGATATAAACATCTTTGTCTCTCGTAGCAACGCATTTGCATCCTACCCTCGAATTGAAAATACATTGTATCGAATGAATTGATGCATACCTTTCACCCCGTTCCTTTTCCGGAAAGGCAGAGGTTAAAAATACTGGTTGTTAAGTTATGCAGGGAATCTTCAATCCTTCCATAATTTTCCTCCATACTTTGCATTAAACTAAGCTTACTTTAAATTAAACTAAGAAGTGGATACGATGATGTCGATGTTTTTCCCTTAATTGATGTGTTAATCTTCTGGATTCGAATTTTCCGAAATTTATTGACAACTGAACGTAATGGTGTTCGAATAAAATTTACAATGAAGTTGAACAGTATCAATTTATGCAGTATAGTCTGTCATAATGTTGATCGTCGTTTGTTCTGGAAAGTGTATTTGGCCAGCAGGGTCAAGGAAACGTTAATGAATACATTAAAAAAAAGGGTTTTAAAATAAAAACTGAAATGGTAAAAGAATTGATATTTTCAGCAGTTTATATTCCCTTTATCCATATTGTGGGTAGGGTAACCATCTCTTTTTATCTCGTGGAAAAGTCTTCTGGGTTAATTCATATGCCTGTGTTTGCAGGGTGGAGTGGATGGGGATTATCTGCTACCCCGTAATGGGCAATCCCATTCTTCGGGGTGTGTGGTGGGGGGTCGCAAGTGTTCCCTGCGGAGTTCCCTCGGTATCACGCAATCCCCTCGGCTGACGTGGGACTAATTTTGTTATCAAACGCAATGTCGCCGAGTAACTCATTATTTTGCGCAGATATAGCCGGGAGTAAGTGAGGCAACATTCACTAAAATTAATTGGGATAAGTTCAGCCGTCGTAATAAATGAGAAAACAATCAATTTTACCGGCGACCGTGTTCTTCGTTGTGGTGTCTTGTCAAATATTTCTCCTTGAGATGAAACAAATCGTCCAAGGCGAAGGATAGAGTTGTAGTAAGCAGTTTTTTTCATACATATTTTTGCCGCTGATATTGCAAGCGTTTGTTCAATAATGGCGGGTATCTACATCCTGTGTTTTCGATATTTCTCATGAGGCCGTTCCATCGTTTCCTTAAGTGCTCTGATATTAATTGAAATATATTGGCTGTGAGATGTGTCTAATTGTTTTCATTTCACCAGATTAAGTTATTTCTTTTCGCAGTTGACTAAAGGAATAAAACTCGACTTGTACTAATTAACCAATTGGCTGACGTCGGCCGTATGCTAATCTGTGTATGCTCGAGAACCATGGAGGGACGATGTATTTTGGGCGGATCCCGGATAAGCCAAAACTGATGAAAAAGGAACTTTTCGCACTACCATTAATTTAATGAAGTGATGCAATAAAATTCTCAGAATTAGCTACCAGGATACCATTTATTTGTGCTCATAGTTATTATGAGATGAAAACTGGTGATTCCTGCTTCATTTATGGAAGTGGAATATGCTAGTTACTAAATGGGTTGTTGTAATTTTGGGCGTCGGGAAGACCTTTTTAAATGCATTGCCATCCATACCATATCTATTTTCAGTGTGTACTAGGGTGTGGAATTCGGTAGCCATTTGGTAATTGCAAACCGTTTCCCATCGACTTATTTCATTTCAATTTAGCTTTTATGTACATCCCTTATACTAATTGTTTCAGTAGGGAACTTCACGGGAATTAGGAGGCATATACCCTTAAGTGACCCATTAGAACTAGGAATATGGACTTCGTTTCGCCGCTCGTCTAAAAATTTCATTCGGTCACAAGGTAGAATGTTACAGGTGCCCACGCCTCATTTTGCACCCGTGCACCGAACCTCCATCCCGAAGTTATATCCTCTCATCCCCGCGTCACAGCACTCGGCGATACGGAGAGACGACGATATCTGGTTATGTTGCGGGTTCGGCAATAATTTTCTTCTTTTATTTTCGATTCGGGCCCCGCTGCCGAACATGTCTTTTTTTCCCCCGTGGTTCATCTGCGGTCCGCAGCGGTGGTTTAGTTGAGGACGCGGGACTGGGGGAGGAGGCCGGGGGCGGGGTTTGAGCACACGAGTCAGTTAATGGAAACGCGGATAAAAAACTGAACTAAGCCCGTATGGTTGCCCGGTTCCACGTGGGCCCGGCCAGAGTTACAGAACGGAGAGGAGAGCTTGCATCAACGATGGATGTGGTGGCTTTTCCGATGACGCTTGGCGTTAGTCAGTCGTCGCGGGAGCTTTGATTCCGTTCCCGCTCTCTCAGGATACTTCAGCGACTCGGGAGGGGTCTAAAAGTGGATCGAAGTGTGCGCGCTTCTAACTGACATTTGCAGGGACTTCGATACACCGATCGATTAGCATCGGTCTTAACGTTCGGAGAGTGGCCACTCAGTCGGGAAAACCCCGGTATTTATTCGATGATTTCTTTATAAAATCGGTAAAACGGTCTTTGCGTTGCTTTTTTTAAAAAAAAAAAGCCTTGAATATGCGAATCCGGGATTCCCTATGCTCGTTTTAATTGTGGCGTGAGTTCTTGTCAAGCGTGGGCCGTACTATGTGCGGGCCGTAGAAAAAATCAAAAGTATAGCAGTAAAATAGTACAGTAGGGACTGTAGTGATACCAAATTCACCACAAGAAGTGTTTCGCGTGGTAGTGTTCCGACGTTTTTTAGTTGAATAAAGGTGGTGATCGGTTTGAGTTTAATGAGTGACTCTAATGTGTATTCAGTCGTTTAAGTTCTGAATTACCATAATGGTATCCTTGAGTGTGTCGTTCGGTAGTAGACACATTATAATGATAGATTAATAAACAATTACGAATGCGCTTAGGAAGTGAAATTGGAATGATTGGGGAAAAAATGCAAGTCCCACGAACCGAGAAGAACGGCAATTTCGTGTAATGGGCGGGAGGAACGAATGGCGCTTCACAGCGATCTGTCATTTTTGCCGCGTTACTCGCGCACCTGCAAGTACCAAGTCACACGGAACCGTGAGGATATGAGGTCGTTCCACGAAACGGAACGGCAGTAAAAAAAAGTGCAACCTTTGCACAAAAGAGGAGGTAGCATAACGTGCGAATTATCTGACGGCTCGATCGGTCGAATTCAATCAGGCAAAAATGCGAAACAAAAGAGGCCCGGGGACGGTTAAAGGGAGAATGCGGAGCGGATCGAAGGAGGGAATTTCCCCCCCTCCTTCCCTTTGGTTCTGTTTTTTCCTCTCTCTCTCATTTTTGATTCGTGTGCGTGTACGTCCAGATATATACTACCTTGATCAAAAAGTTCCCGGAATAACCACCCTGTGGCGCTCCCATCGTTCCGATTTGAGTTCTGTTTTTTTATTAAATTGGTACATCTGTTGTTGATATTCCCTTTAAATCTTAGTGTCATAACTTGACATTTGCAAAAGTTACGTAGCCAAGAGTACATCTATCTCTGTGTGTGTTGGCGATTTTTTACAATTTCAGAAATGGATTTAAATTTGCAACAACGAACTTGTATTAAATTTTGCGTAAAAAACGGATTTAGTGGCGCACGGACGTTGGAAATGTTGGAAAAGTGTTTCGGCAACGATTCTCTAAAAAAAACGGTCGTTTACCAGTGGCACGAGCGGTTCAGAAGTGGTCGTGAGTCAATCGAAGATGATGAACGCAGTGGCAGACCATCGACATCGAAAGTCGGTGAAAAAATTGATAAAGTAAAAGAAATGTTGGTCAATAACCGCAAATTAACCATCAGAGAAATAGCGGAGGACTTGAACATTGCCTATGGATCCGCCCAAGACATTGTGGTTAATGATTTGGGTTTCCGTCGTGTAGCAGCAAAGTTGGTGCCAAAAGACCTCAATTTCATGCAAAAAAGAGACCGTGTTGACGTCGCAAAAGACATGATTTGCGAGGCTGAATCCGATCCCACATTCATCAAAAGGATCATTACTGGAGACGAGACGTGGGTTTATGAGTACGACACGCAATCCAGACATCAGGCAAGTGAATGGCGTTCACCAAATGAGCCGAGACCAAAAAAACCACGTCGTTTTCAGTCAAAAAAGAAGGCAATGCTGACGGTTTTCATGGATTACAACGGTGTAGTGCATCATGAATTTTTGCCAGAAGGCCAGACAGTAAACAAAGAGTATTATTTGGGCGTTATGAGACGTTTGCGTGAAGCAATTCGCCGAAAGAGACCAGAAATGTGGGCAGAAAACTCGTGGATTTTGCACCATGATAACGCACCGTCGCACAGTGCTATCATTATTCGTAATTTTTTGACGAAAAATGCAACAAATACCAACCAACAGCCACCGAATTCACCTGATTTGGCTCCCTGTGACTTCTTTCTGTTCAATCGAGTTAAAAAACCATTACGGGGAACGCGTTTTAGCAGCCGAGAGGAAGTAATGGAAAAATCGCAGGAAGCACTGATGGACATACCGAAAACCGACCGTAACTTTTGCAAATGTCAAGTTATGACACTAAGATTTAAAGGGAATATCAACAACAGATGTACCAATTTAACAAAAAAAACAGAACTCAAATCGGAACGATGGGAGCGCCACACGGTGGTTATTCCGGGAACTTTTTGATCAAGGTAGTATTCGCGCGCATTTGTGGCGTTCCATGGCCCGGAGACATGGACGTCGGAAAAGTGGAATAATAGAAGAATAGGCGCCTTCGAAACCTGTCCGGGGGGCGGATGCTGAAAGCAAATGGACTCGTAAAATGAGAAACAAAGAGGTGGAAGAGGAGTGGGGGAAAAAGAGGGAGAGGGTTGGGGGGTAGGGGAGAGAGAGAAAAAAACGCCAATTCGAGTTGTGTACGGAAAAGAAGAATCAGGTTGGACGACACATTCTGAATCACAATGAATTTTTGGCAAGAAAATTTTACAGTAAAACCTGTCGAGTGCGGAATCTCAAATGGCCTCCTTTTGTTTCCGGGATGAGCTAGCTGGTCGAAACAATGGGAATGGATATTTATCTGTGAAAAGTGCGAACGTGTACATTTTTGTGTTAATTTGATGAATTTAAATCATGTTTTCCCCCTCTAACTTAAGGTAGAAGGTTATTCAGTCAAAGGGGTTTCGGTATCAAAACTGGTAGATGTTTACAAAACATTCCGTCAATTTAATTTACTCCCATCACTGACGGTGAATAAAATGCATATTTCTTATCATAACTGCTGCGTAGTGCGCTATCCATCCTCGTCTCTCAGGGTCCGTCTTTGAGGTTATAATACTCGATAAATAATTAAATCGTTACATATTACAGTTCCTGAGATTTCTAGCTTTCGAGAAGCTTCGAGAAGATCTCACGCAGTTCAACGATCTAGTTTAGGCGAATTAATTTTTTTCGATGTGAAATTTCTCGCCATGTTACGCCCACCGTTCGATTGACTGTTGCGACGTTTGCCGCAATTTCTTTGGATTTACAGCTTAGACCGAGTTATTCATCCTGCAGATACCATCTTTCACGGGTTTCATTGTGACAGGAAAGATATCGCGAAGGGGAACAACAGTACGGAAGGGAACTTCAGATCGAAATGTTAAAGGGCGAATGAATAAATAAATCTATACACTTCGAAGTATGTTATATTTTAGTGCTTGGATGTTGAGCTTCATGATAGGTGGGATCCGGGAATTGTTGCAGTAGTTAATCCCTGTATCCATCTTTTTCTTCCAAATTCTTCCTTGGCCAGCGGACCACTTTTAAATAAAGTATGCGTCGGAACTTGTCCACATAGAAGGGTGCCCACCATGATCATTTTATTCTCAAATAAACCCCTCTTAAATGATGTACCCGTGAATCGCGGAAGGAAAGCATTCAACATATCTTTTCTTGTATTAATGAATCAGTTGCATTGGACCAAATGAACGTGGAAATAGAATTTCAAATGAATAGTTCCCACTAGTCTGTTCCGAGTTTGGAAATGTTATACTTCTAAACGCCAACTACAAATGTAAGGGACTTTTCTTTTTTAAATTAATTTATTTTCTAGATCGTTTAATTTTTAAGGAGCTAAAGTATTGAATTAAAATAGATATAGCCATGCCTTTCATTTTTAAAAATCTTTGCAAGGAAGTCTGAAGTGGCCATTGCTTCGACCTGTCTTAGAATGGAATCCCGGAAAAACCCCGTCGAAAAAATCACGCGGCCTCCTGTAATTCCTCATTTGGCAGGTTTTACTGTGTTTATGTACTTGTGCATGAATGTATAGATGTTCGAATTGTATATATTCGAATCATGCGAGCCGTCCTCCTTGTGGTCCACCTTGCATCCGCCCGTGGGTCGATAACTGAGGCTAGCACAAAACGGCGTAGACCGGGTAACTTGTGGGGGCGAGGGAGCTTGGAGGGAAGGGAAAAGAGGAGTCGCGGGGGCAAGGAGGGGCGCGCGCGGTCCGGGACGGCTAGGAGGGAGCAGGGTCGGCGGGGCTGGCTGGCTTGCATTGCGTGTGCGTAGGGGGTCGGAGCCGAGGTGCAGGGAGGGAGCCGTGTGGAGGACAGTCGGGGAGAGAGAGAATGGGAGGGTTCGGGAGGGAGGGGACGGTTCAGGCTGTGGGTGTGTTTTGGGTGATCCCTGAGCCCGGGCGGGGTTGGTGGAGGGATGGGGGTGAGAGAGGAGTGCGGTTTAAGGAGACGTGAGGGGCGAGAGGGGGGAAAGTAGTGTGCCAGACGCGGGGGCGGAGCGAGAGATTTTTGAAACGAGAGGGCGCATCGGGATCCGGAGGAGTGCAGAGGTTGGGGTGGGGTGGGATCGGCGGATAAGGAAGGGGGGGGGGTTGCAAGAAGTTTTGTAGGGGGCGAAGGCTTCTATGGTGAGCATAGAAAGAGAGAGAGGGGGGGGTAGTCTTCCATAGGATATTCCCCTCCACCCATTCGCTGCGTTTTCAGACTGTCGGAGCAGGCAGGAAGGGGAGTGTGTATGTATAGATGTGTGTGTTCGTTGGGTGGGCCTTTTTGAGGGATTTGCTCGACAGCAGCTTGCAGAAGAGCACGGCATAGCAGGTCGTGGCTGGATGATGATGTCCTTTCTCCCTCACTCTCTCCCTCCCGTCCCAAACTTAATTTTTTTTCTCTCACTCCACAGAGGGGAGGAGAGGGATAGTGCATTTGGAGTTTTTTTATTTAACTTTTTTCCTCTTGTTTTTGTTTCTGGGTTACATGCTGTCGCATTCAGGTTACATTTTCCTCGGGCAAAGGCAACGTTGACGTCATTACTCCGCGGTCGTTCCTTTTTGGCTCCCCTCTTCTCTCCTTCCCCCTCCCCTCTCCCTCCCTCTCATCCCTTCGTTTTTTCCCCTCCCGAGTCCTCTTATCAGCCCGGCGAGTGAGCGTGGAAGAGATGGCGTGACGTCGGAAGGGAATAATTTATTCGTAGTTGGGAGAAGTAGCATGGGTGCCCTGGGGGACAGTACGACTGTCCGTCTCGATTAATTATTGATGTCCAGGGAGATATTGGGAACAGGTTTCACTTAACTTTCCAAGTAATCACATGAATTCCTTTTTGTATAATATTTGACATGCGTGCTATTTTGCTATAGCTTGTATTAAGGGTTTTGGTTAGTTCGTAATCGTGGGGCGCTCTATACCGGTGAGCTCACAAGATTTTTTATTTTATCAGTATTTGAAAGCAGCAATTGAATATAACAAGTCATCTTGGTGAGTTATCGCCCACAGATTTTTTCAAATACGTCGGAGTTGTTTCGCATACATATTAGATTGTATCTTTCCCTCCATCGTAGATTCCTATCTCGCAAAATTAAGCAAGTTTCGTTTTGAAATTTAGTGGATAGCCTCACGCTATAGCTGATGTAGGAAGTAAAGTCTGCTGCCAAATAATTACTAATTCAAAGTTTGTATATGACAAAACTATTGGTGTAATACTTCCTACAAAATTCGTGATTGTTTAATATAATAAGAGGTCTCTTCATTTATACAATTGGTATGATAAATATATTGAGTAATAGAAACATTTTTTCAACCTATTTCGATTGCCTTTTCCAATTCAAACCCAAATATAATATTAATTGTTAATCTGCATAGTCGGAGAAGTTACAGTTATATTATATGGAAAATTGGGCAACGGGGAATTTTTAATTTAAATTAAATCGCAACGGTGCAATAGCTGTGCAGTCAGTAATTCGACGACTGATCTAGATTGCCGAGCGGTGCATTTTTCTGAAGAATCAATATAGAGAAGAGAATGCACTTAAAATTTTCAATGCTAAATGATAGCAGGAACGAGCAACAGCATTTTTTCTATTCTACAAGATACCATGCAAGCAAACACTAGGGCGTTTGGCTGGGGTTGACTCAACACCACCATGCAGCATCAAACATTTGCGTTTTTATTAATTCTTAGTTACAATAAATATGTCGAGTAATGCAAATATTGTAGATCTGCGCTTCGCGAAGGCTCATCTCCGTATCATAAGTAGAGGTGTTATCGTAGAAACCGTAAGTTTTGCACGTGCAGTGTGATGATTCTAATCGCAAGAGTAATAATTTAGCTACCTTCCCCCATCATATTCAACATGACAACCCCAATCTACGTCAAGAGAAAGTCACACAGAAGGGGGGGGGCAGGAGGAAAGAAAGGCAGGTCTTCCATTCGTGTCCCGCCATCTTTATGTGTCAAGGAATAGATAGATATAGAGGAGTGGTGAGAATTGGCGGGCGGCAACCGTCAAGGTCGCGTGTTCGAATCGTCAGTAAGGCCCCGGTGGTCGTTTTCCTCGCCCTCAATGCTCAATAATCGCCCCATCAGAGGACGTGAACGACCCGTTTTATGAGATCGCCAAAAAAAAATGAAGTAATGGAAGGAGAATGAGGGAAACGGGGGAACTCAAAACGCTTGCGCAACCCTCGTCCAAAAAAGCAAGGTTTTGAGGATCGTTTTATCTTTCCGAATGGTCACGAAAGTGCTGGTGGTGGAAGAAAATTGATCCGTCGTCATCGGAGTGGGTCCGCCCGGGGAATTCTCTCTCTGGACCAGGGGGTTTAACTGCGTCGCAGGATCGGATAGAGAGTGAGAGAAAGAGGGGATTCCGGCGAAGTGCTGGGGCACTGGAGGAAGGAAATGGGAGAGAACTGCGGGGGAAAAGGGTGGGTTGGTGTGGAGAGCTGCGGAAGGGGACGGGGCCGGGGAGTGGTCTGCTGGCAGTTGCGTGGGAAACAAGAGTTATGGGAGAATGGGTGGTTGTGGAAGGATGGAATCGAGAGCGATGTGAAAGGATGGGATACGGTCAGTGCAGTCTCCCTAAGATTGTATGCTGTTAGGTATTCCATGGTTTTTGGATTTTCCGAGAATGCTCGCTTAGAAGTTAGTTTCGACTTCCTCCCCTTGATCTGCTCGCAGTGAGTAATGCTCGGCCGTAAAATCCTTTTGGACTTATAATTCCACGTCAATAACTTTGATTTCGATGACTAAAATTTTAAAAATATATATTCGAGCTCATAATTTTATTTTTTCCCACACCGTGTGTCCTTTGTTGTCCATCATGTCGGGATTTCACTCCCAAATTAGTTAAGGAACGTCAAGAGCACGGAAAGGCAATTTTTGTTTGATAAAGCATTGATATAAGATTTATCACAGTGAATCATCATTCCAAAAACTTTTGCCTTTTGCCAGAATCGCCAGTTTGACGAAGAAATGCCATAGAGGTCCAATTGGAAATGATTTTTTTTTAAATTGTCCATCATGGTGGAAACTAAATTGTTTCGCATAGGAGGGGCTAAAAAAAGTGCATTAGAGTTCTTGAATATAAATTAAATGTCGCCACAAAGTTGTGGGTTACGTGGGGTTTTAAAAAACTTAATTGTGAATTCTGCGCAAATTCACGTAGATTCAACATATTGGAAGAAGGGAAAAACCTCGCATTTTCATCCGTTCGCATGAGTCCATCCTCTGATTTGTTGTTGCTTCTCTACAATTAAAGAAGAAAAATTGATTTGATCGAAAATTGAATCTTTGTAGGCATCTGAAGTGTATAGTATGCCAGGAGTGCAAACCAACTCAGAGGTCCGTGTCTAGGACAAGTGATCCAATGTCATTGGATTACAATCTTTGATATGTACAAGAAGCCAAGCAGTTCGGTATCAGATTTGTCACTTTTACCTGTCTCAAGCAGAATCATTGGTCACATAATCTTTTTAATTGTCCTTGGTTTTGATTATGTATTGAATGGGAATGCATACGATGTACGAGCGGGATTAAGGTTCCTTCACCGAACCAGTTTTCCTTCGTTCGGTTTCTTTCCGGCATCTAGACGTAAATAATACAGAGACGATTCCCATTAATAAATATGGACAGTCAGCGAAGCCATAAATTTGTTGGGGTAGTGGCTGTCAGTTCCGCAATAATGCTGGCAAACAGTTGCGCATCGGTAAGCGTCGTTTCGATTGATCAATTCAATGCGACATCTTCATTATCCGTACAATAAATTTCCGAGTGGGCCAGTTCTGAAAGAAACCGGACTGCACTAGTCGCCTCACGTTAAGCATGCCCGCGGTTATGACCACAAGCGCATTAATTTTCTTGTACATGATTTCTTAAGCGGACTTAGGGGTATCGTTTGACTGTGTGAAAGGGGCTCAAGTTAGTCCTTTCGAGAAGACTGCAACTCATTTGCATTCTCACAGCAGCGCTGTGAGATTGCAAAAGGTGGAGCTCCTCTCGAACTCCGTTACTCGTAAAGAATCTTAAGTCTTTAGCCCATTGGTGACGAAAATCGTCGCTTGCAAGGAATATCGCCGAGTGACAACGACTGGCATCCCATTGCATATAGCGACGGATATGTAACTTTCAGCCTTAAATGATTTTTGATGGATAGAAGTGTTTGATCATAAACTATCAGGCAGGTTGTTGAGAAAGATAATTATTTATTAGTAGGGGTGTTCCTAATTAGGATGGTGAACCCTGGCACTAAATACCTTAGCCCTGACTAACGGGGCTCAAAATATCCTTAAACCCCGTATTACATATTACTAATTACACGTAATCTAACCCTAGCTATGTCAAGAAAAAGAGCGCACCCAAAGTTACCGTTAAAGTGACGAAATGAGTTGCAGACCATGGCTGCTGCAGAAGCCTCCTGGGGAAATCCTGACGTCACTGTCCATGTTGCTTCGGCGATGCAACACGGCGGGTGGACGGTCGCTCCCTCGTTCCCCGGTGCAAGCGCGACACCGATGCGATACGCGAATGTGCCCTCGTTCCCCCTCCCCATCGATCGCGTCGATACTTGGCTCGCGCTGGTCTTGTTTTCGAGTTCACGGTCACGGCCACCGTTCTCATCTCAGCGCACTACGTTATGTAACGTCATTCGATTGCCGCGGAAATCGTTAATTCACGAATTCCGAGGGTGCACGTGAGCGCCCTTCCCTCCCTATGCCCTCCCCATTTCCTCACCTTTCTTCCACAAACCCTACTTTCCCTCTCTATCTCCTCTCTCTCGTCTCCCTGATCAACCACCTCCGGAGGAGGTGAGAGGGAGCAGCCAGCCGCCGGTTGTTTAATGTCGAAGGGGATTGATTTTTATCTCGCCAGTAGTCGCCCGAGAGGTTTGCGGCCGGGCATACCCAACCTTCTTTGTTTTCAGCCTCGAATGGACCCGGGATAAGTTTACACCTTGCGTGTCCTTTTCATAATATATGCATGTGTGTATATATATATATATATATATATATATATATATATATATATATATATATATATATATATATATATATGTGTGTGTGTGTGTAAATAAATAACAAGATTTGACAGCAACAAACAATATAAGAACACATAAAAAGATCACTCACAAGTTATTTCTTGATCATTTCGACGGAATTCAACTCCGTCTTCATCGGAAGAAAGAGAAGTAATGACTTCATTAAAGCAGTCATAACTTCTATAGTATTTCTTCCGATGAAGACGGAGTTGAATTCCGTCGAAATGATCAAGAAATAACGTGTGAGTGATCTTTTTATGTGTTCTTATATTGTTTGTTGCTCACAAAGGTTGTTATTCAACACTTGCGTGTTAATTCGACGAAATCATATACATATATATATATATATATATATATATATGGTATATATGTGTGTATATACATACATACATACATACATACATATATATATATATATATATATATATATATATATATATATATATATATTATATATATATACACATATACATACATACATATGCATACACATATATGCATACATATATACATACATACATATGTATGTGTATATATACATATATATTTATATATATACATATTAATGAATACACATAAATGTAATTGGTTTTGGATAGCGGGGTTTCTGAGCCTATATTCCCAGTTCCCTGATCTCAGCGGAAGCCTTTATCGGTGGTGATGAAGGCATTATCACAGCTGCGTCGAGACCTAGACCAAAGAGTATTCATCAGAATTTTTGGTCATTGGATTAAGATTATTTGTTCCTCGAGGAAATAATGAATTCTTAGGGAGCATCATAGGTAGTATAATCATTATTTATCACAATCGATTCATTTACAAAAACGTGGTCTCGACATTATCGATAGCATTGTTTGAAGGAAAAAATCTTTAAATTTAGTAATTTATAACATTTGAAAAAAGACACATCAACCGGGAAGGTTCGTTTGATAGGAAAGGATAAAGCTCATCTATTGCGAAGCCAGTCCAAACGGGCGTATTACATTCATGGATCAAGGCAGGAGTAGCGGTTTGTTCCTTTCCCTGTACCGGAAGATCTCATTCCCGGAAAAACACAACGCTTTGGGTGAAACTGAAGATGCCTTGAGGCGTCGTCCGGAATCGACCCTGTTTGTGGTGATTTATGATGCCGAAAGGTCGAGTACCCTTCTCCGTAGGTCCCATCTCAGTATATGAGTAATCGAAAGCTAAGGAAAGTATCCTTAGAGAAATATATTAATGTTTAAATAATGAACTCGCTTGTCCTCCAGAAATATGAATTCGTGATTTTGTATTTGGCTGACTGATGGAGCTGGCTATGGAATTTGCAATTGTGCATTTAAGTTAAAAATATTTTAATTATTTGCTGGATTTCTTTATTATTTACTTGTTTTATTGATGTTAAATTGGCCAAACCGAACGATTCTTGGTTTCCGAAGCACTTAAGATACCCGGCTCAGTGTCCGTTATTTTTTCTCGAATAATCATTGGATTGTGCTGTAAATTGAGAACATATTTAATCAGAAAATGGACAGGCATGGTGAAAATGATATGCCGGTCAGTCGCCATCATTTTATATTCCAGAGCATATTTCGCTCAATCCCATTTTCCGATGTTTACTTCCTCGTGGATTAAAATAAATCAGGGACCGTATTGGGTTCACATCCCGCATTAACACGTCTGCGGTGTCGCGCGCCGTGGTTCTTCTTACGGTTGTGGTTTCCGTAAATAGTTTTTCTTAACCAGATAGTCTTTACCAAGGACGACTGCCACACTGGATTAGTAACCATAAACTTGGAAATTTCTTTCCAGAGTAGACATTTACTTGCCTTCTTAAATGGAGATAAATAGATAATGAGCACTAGAATGCTATTCATGGACGGGAATCATATTAGCCTTCGTCTCCCGTCTTCGCATTATTTATTTATTCATCTTCGTCGGTTATAAATCAGAAAATTGGTTCAATCTCTCGTTCTCTTTTCTAAGTGTGTCTTCGTTTATTTATAATTAGGTGCGTCCCCCATTTTTATCTATTTGGCCTATTCAATTCGTGTCCCAGGTCTCTAATTCTGCCCATTCATTCTTTCTTTACTGTTGTCTTCAGGGAGCCTCCTTAATAGGCTATAATATATGTCCAGCAAGTCTCTCTTCTTCTGCACGGGGTTTGAAAAAAATATTTCTTCCCTTCCCATCTTATGATGTCTTCATTGTCGATTCTCCCCATCAATTCAATCTCCATCAATCTTCCGTTGCGTAATACCTCTATTTCTTCCAATCTCTTCTCTCCTTTTATTTT
This sequence comes from Hetaerina americana, assembly GCF_022747635.1. Lineage (NCBI taxonomy): Eukaryota > Metazoa > Arthropoda > Insecta > Odonata > Calopterygidae > Hetaerina > Hetaerina americana. Next base: position 20,097,155 of record NW_027286070.1, on the reverse strand, counting down.
CACAACCTTAGAAGAGCCCTTCGAAGTTTTATTCCTTCATATCAAGTTCCATGCACTCATTCTCTTCAAATTTCAATTTTCTGAGGATTTTTACTAGGAAACCAAAAGAAGCCTATGGTTTTCCTGTGCACATGAATCACAGGTTAAAACTTGTGTTTTATTTAGTGCCTTCTCATTGTAAATATTGAGTATCATATCCAAAAAAGTGCAACCCTCCTTTTTTGACTCTGGATTTTCCATTACTGAAACCGACTTAAAACTACTGATAATTATTTTTGTATATGTCCTTAAAACGGATTAACTGGTGACTTTTCAATTGCTTTTATCAGGCAAAATGATCAGGGGGCTCTGCATGAGGTGAATAGATCATTTCTACACTAAATAAGTTTCTTCATTTTAGAGAATAAATAAGAGTTTTCAATGTCTCAATATTTTCCTTTTTTACTAATAGTTGTGCTTGCTTCTTTATGCGCTTACCGTCGGAGAATATCCTTTTAGGATTGTTGATGCGGGCATCTTTTTTTCTTACTCTCCAGTCGCCATTGCTATTTAAGTTTTGTAATCACTCTGCTGTAAATGCCGTTTGTGTTCAGAAACTTAACCCCTGAAGCTATTTGAGCTTTCGAAATTTTGTATTAGATCGCTTTAAAGCTTATTTCATTCGCCAATCGCCGAAGAAATTTCGGTGTGCTGTTATACCTGTACTTTCTTTGTGAAGTTCTCCGCGCTATTTTCCAAAATGTTGCAACGCTATTAGAGTGCCTGCTGCTGGTAATGTGGGCGTTGGTGGAAGCTCAAGACCGACGAGGGCAAGCTTCCTAATCAGTTATTTACTTCCAATTTCTCTTTATTCACTTCCGAGTGATGTCATTTCACTCAAAAACGTATTTTTGGTTGGATTGAATGGCTGGAGTAATAAAAAACCATTCTTTAGTGTATCTGGCATGCATGGCACCACCGAAGATGTAGGGGAGCGCCATGGTTCCCTCTGTTACCACTTCCCGCAGGATCCCATTTTTATTGGCCGTAGTCTGCTGGTCAAGGGTTCGTTTTGGGTTGACCTGGGCACTACACACTACTATACTCCTTTACGCCTAGCATCCATGGCTCAACCGATCCTTTAACCCCATACCGTAGATCACAAAACTCATTCTTTTGTTCTTCGTACTTTTCATCTCACTTGTTTTCATCGAAAATGATTAATCTCTTCCTCCCTCTATGTTCAAAATCTCATTACATATCATTATCTCGGGCACCGTCCTGCTTCGAAAATCTTCCAACAGCCATTTCACTTACCTTACCTTCTCGTCAACCATGCCTAGCACTAAGGCGTTCTTTTTCCTTTCCATCCGTTTTATTTTCTGCGTTTTCCTCCACATCAGCATCTTGAAAGTGTTCAATTTACGTATATGCTCCTTTTAGTCGACGGCTAAGACTCCGAAAAATACAAAACTTCGCTCCAATTGAAAGTTTTCATGCACTTTTTCTTCGCATTTTTACTAATGGCAGCTGCCATCTGCTTCCGACTCCTTGTAAAAGTTGACAAACCCAATGGATATGTACATTATCTGTTATATTACAGTAAAATTTCCTATGGTAGTTACATCAAAGGCCGCTAATGCTATTGTTGGCTGAGGCGCGAAATTATCACCGGTGGTAATGTCATCACCCGTGGTAGACCCGGGGGGGGGGGGAAGCGTGGGCGTGTCACCTGCCCCGAAGTGGTGGCGTGTCTGCCTTTGGATTTATGCCCTCTCTACCACCCTCGACCCACCGCAGATTTCGAGCGTTGGGCTTTTTGAATTTGCTCTCAGGGCGGAATTGGTGGGATTCGCCCTTTGGTTCGGCGATCGATTAATTTCGTGCGGTCTCGCTACTCTTATGTCTACCATATGCGGTCTCCGTGGTGGGGATGTGCATACCATAGAGCTTGGTGTGCATTCATCGCTGCTTGCTACGGAGATAACGCGGTCGCCGTTGGGTGAAATTTTCGCGGTTGATGACGCTCGGAACCGAAGCGGCTGGTGCAGGGTTTGAGCACTACCGAGAATGCACCTTTGTGCCAATGTCACCTTGTTGTAGTTAATAAGAATTTTAATTGCAGCATTTAATGGCTCCCTTCCACGAAAATTTGTACTGATTCTTCTCTAAGTTAAGTTCTTACCTATTCTACAATTTTTTCAGAAGCTTAGTTTTTATTAAGTTAAGTTTTTCAGAATTACTTAGTCACTTAACGAAACAACTACCAAATGTCCAGTTAAGACATAATAAGTAAATTGGTGGGGGGTTCTTTATGCTGATGAAATTCCAATCAAAAACTGTGAAAGCATTCTATGTGTGGGAAGCAAACACCTTTATATACATTTAAATCTAAATTTATCATTCTTAGGTTACATGATCTGAATGATAAACGTGTTGTAACTACCAGCAACCTGCCTCTTAGAGGTAAATCTTATTGATGATAAACTCAAAGGTGTTCTATTGGGTACAAATATTCCACGTAACAAATAAAGCATTCTAAATCTGTTCCATTATTAAATCTGTTCACCTGCTAACCCAGAGGTCGCAGGTTCGATTCCCGCCCAGGTGGGTTTTTCTCCACCTAGGGGTTGGGTGTTTGTAATTGTCTTTGTTATAGCATTGATAAAAGTCCTACGTAAAGGCCGAAGTCTTAGTTTCAGATTATTTGAAATTAATAAATTAAACACTAAATTTATGTATGTTTTAATTTCCTATGTTATGAACTGTGTCCCTCTGGGAAAAGAAGGATCTGTTTCCGGGCAGTTTCGGCGTTCGAACTATACTCCAGTCGACTTAAATCATGTGCATACATATAAATGGAGACTTTAAAGATGTGGCTGTGGAGGTAAATGAAAAAAGTAAATGGACAAATAGGAAAACAAACGAGGAAGTTCGTTACCAGGTATGGGGGATAGGAAAAGGAGAGGATTGTTGGGAGTAATCCAAGGGAGGCAGGAAAGATGAATACACAATATTTACATGGCGATGGGATGATGAAGACTGGTAGAAGGGAGAAAGGTTTAGGCAAGCGAGGAAGGGGTAGGAATAGATATTTTATATACTATATATATATATATATATATATATATATATTAAAAATATGCCTGTATATATATACAGGTTTATGTATATATATGTATATGCATGTATGTATGTGTGTATATATATATATATATATATATATATATATATATATATATATATATATATATATATATATATATATGTGTATATATATACACACACATATATATATATATATATATATATATATATATATATATATGTATATATATACACACACACATACATATGTATATATAAACACATTTGCGGCTGTTCATTTCCTAAAATTATTGGAAAATGACTTAATCTAAATGAATGTGTTGATAACAGGCATTTCATCCCTGCAACCTGCCCTGCTTGTTTACTATGCTCTTTTATTCTCTTAATGTCTTTTTCGTGTTCATTTATAATTATCTCCCCAATTTTCTTTGTTTTATGCCTATAACGTCAAAATCGCTCAGTAGGCTTTCGAAGCAACATTTCCATCGCAAAAAAATTCTCTGCGCGAAAAAATTATAGTCTAGCAGTTTTTGGATGACCCGCGCTCAGCCCTATTGATGCTGTAGAGGTGGAACCTTGCAAATTGTCAATAATTTCCTGGTATTAGTGGTAATTGTTGTAATTCCTTCGTGCACAGATGGCGGAGGTCACATCCAAGTGTAAATTATAATAAGAGAAATCTGTTGCATAACGATAGGTTAATGTAGGTTTATCTACATACAATGCGTGCAGATACCTACGTGGACACTTAAATGTACATTTATCGCATACGCTGCCAACCACTTGAGTGTGGAAGGAGATGTGTTAACACCTAAGAGATGGGATAGAGGGAGAGGGATTGGGTTAGGAGCCGAGACTTCATTTCTTTCCTTCCAGTATTTTTTGCGGGAAATGAAACCGTATAACCTTTAGGGTCCAGAATCTGCGCAGTTATCTAATTTTATGTGCGTGGTCTGATCGTCAAATAAAAACTAAGAAACCACCAATTTACTGAACTTCAAATGAAAATCCTCATCTTCTAATGGCAAAAAAAATTTCCATCGAAAGTTAATTAGGTATAAGAATCAAAATTCTAGGCCTTGAAGTGATGCATCAACACATTTTTGTCCATCATAACAGCTTTAGTAAGGAGCTCTGTCAGTCTACTGCTTAAGCGAGAGCATAAAAATTTTACATTTCTCGTACATTAAAATAGCATTTCTTTATTCGTAAATTTCGATATCACAGAAAATGTTAAAAAAAAACAAATCCTTAACAGGCTAAGTCAGGAAACAACGTTTAGTATGACAAAATCAAAGGGAACATATCTCCTTTACCTGATATTAAATAATGAAGGCTGGTATCTTGCTTCTTCGTGAAACACGCCCATGTAGTTGCTCGCACGGTACATGTAGCGCATATACGTTTGACTTTCTCGGTGCTTGACGACTCACCCTTCTCTGTATACTCATACATGTATATACATACATACATACTTGTATATTCCGGGCGGGGTGGTACTCTAAATGGACTCACACAAAGGCGAGATGGAAACGTATTCCAACATTATCCAAACCCAGACTCAAGCATGTGAGTTTCAGATAAGTTAGCAGCGAATACGCACACTCCCTAACCGGAGATCGTGGTCACGGATCTCTGCAACGCGCGAGTGTTATTAATGCATCGTGTATCGTTTACTACAGGTAACGCAAAGGAGAGGTAAAGCGCCATCACTGTTTTCAAATCTAGCTTTAAATTTATCCCTTAAGTAGTAATTGGTAACGCGGGTCCCAAGATTTATGATCGCAAACAACATATCCCCGATGAAATTAATTACAGTGGTAATATTTATTGTTTTTCTTTGTCGATCCACCCAAGATCCAATTGAACATTTACTGTTATTAAACACATGTTTATCGCATGTAGTCGTTTCAATAAAGTACATAAATATTTTACATAATTTAAATCGTGATATTTGACGGGGAAAGTTAAATTTGTCGACTGCGTCTGTACAATGTTATAGGTTGTTTGAACACTAGCACTTAGAAAAATACTCGAAAAACTTATAAATTCAACGAGCTCGTGTGGCACGAATGGGAGACAAAATTAAAAATAAATTTAAAGATGATAGGAAACACTCAAGAACACACGTACATGTATATTATCGATTCACGATTGATACTAATCTTATGTTGCCGTGGAGCGTACAGTAGATTGATTGCAGTTACAGTGAGTGTCTTCGGTCCTTCGTGATTCTATCAGATTGTGGGGAGAAATTATGCCCCATCGTGTCTGGGCGGTAATTGTGTGAAGCTCGAGCAAGGACGGTACTGTATCAGGCGGCGGTATTTAATTGGTGAGCACAGTAGCGTACTCCATAGAAGTAGATTGATTTCACCTTATTGACCATCGGTAGTTGGAGGGTATGAAAATCGTTCAAGATCTGCCCCCTCCCTCCCTCACCACCAGGGTCCTTCCTCTCTCTTCGCCCTTCGATGGCGTGCGTGCGACGGAATCATCGGCGTCGACGTCGTCGCCCGGCGCTGTGCGACGGAAGCGGCGCCGGCGCTGTGTGTGTGTGTGTGTGTGTGTGTTTGTGGCGCAGCGCTTCACTCGGGCGGGCGAGACGACCTCAAAAATATATTTCGGAATAGCGCGTTCTAAAAATGCCCGTGCGGGAGTTGTGTGAGTGTGCTTGCGCGCGTGTGAGGTAGAATGGGGTTTTAAGGGCCCGAGGGGGGGAGGGGTGTGTGTGGCAGGGTTTGTAGGGACCAAGGGGGGTTTCGGCGTTACTAGGGGGGGAGGGTTTGATGTGTGGAAGGTGGGGTATTTAGGTGTGGAATATAGAGAGGGAGGAGGGCCTTGGTACAGGGCGAGGAAGAAGGTTGGATTGGGGGACTGTGAGCGAGATAATTGAACGGAATTGATTGTAATTTTATTATCATCCGTGGAACATTGCTCCCCTGGGCGCCTAATAGGGAGATGCGCCGGTCGGACAACAATTTAATAATCTCCAGGCTGGACGTCGAGGCACGTAGCCCGGGGGTTACTTTTGTGGTTTAGTGGGGGATACGTCGGGGAAGGAGAGGATCCAGGAATGCCGGGTGGGCTCTGCAGGATAGGCAGTCCGATCGCCGAAAACTCCCAAATAACGTAAGCCCCTCCTACGTTGCATGCAAATTGTACAAACGTGGAAATTTCGATTATGAATACGGCGCGAAACTACGTATAGTTTGCAAGCAAAATTTCTGAATAGGAATGGGAGGTCTCTCTTGAGGAGATCCCTGAATGTTTCCTTGTGGCTAATTTTTGGTTTGCTGTTTGATAATGCATAATTTCCTCCTCTAATTCTCATCTGTGCTCTATATACTACCTTGATCAAAAGGTTCCCGGAATAACCACCGTGTGGCGCTCCCATCGTTCCGATTTGAGTTCTGTTTTTTTTGTTAAATTGGTACATCTGTTGTTGATATTCCCTTTAAATCTTAGTGTCATAACTTGACATTTGCAAAAGTTACGGTCGGTTTTCGGTATGTCCATCAGTGCTTCCTGCGATTTTTCCATTACTTCCTCTCGGCTGCTAAAACGCGTTCCCCGTAATGGTTTTTTAACTCGATTGAACAGAAAGAAGTCACAGGGAGCCAAATCAGGTGAATTCGGTGGCTGTTGGATGGTATTTGTTGCATTTTTCGTCAAAAAATTACGAATAATGATAGCACTGTGCGACGGTGCGTTATCATGGTGCAAAATCCACGAGTTTTCTGCCCACATTTCTGGTCTCTTTCGGCGAATTGCTTCACGCAAACGTCTCATAACGCCCAAATAATACTCTTTGTTTACTGTCTGGCCTTCTGGCAAAAATTCATGATGCACTACACCGTTGTAATCCATGAAAACCGTCAGCATTGCCTTCTTTTTTGACTGAAAACGACGTGGTTTTTTTGGTCTCGGCTCATTTGGTGAACGCCATTCACTTGCCTGATGTCTGGATTGCGTGTCGTACTCATAAACCCACGTCTCGTCTCCAGTAATGATCCTTTTGATGAATGTGGGATCGGATTCAGCCTCGCAAATCATGTCTTTTGCGACGTCAACACGGTCTCTTTTTTGCATGAAATTGAGGTCTTTTGGAACCAACTTTGCTGCTACACGACGGAAACCCAAATCATTAACCACAATGTCTTGGGCGGATCCATAGGCAATGTTCAAGTCCTCCGCTATTTCTCTGATGGTTAATTTGCGGTTATTGACCAACATTTCTTTTACTTTATCAATTTTTTCACCGACTTTCGATGTCGATGGTCTGCCACTGCGTTCATCATCTTCGATTGACTCACGACCACTTCTGAACCGCTCGTGCCACTGGTAAACGACCGTTTTTTTTTAGAGAATCGTTGCCGAAACACTTTTACAACATTTCCAACGTCCGTGCGCCACTAAACCGTTTTTTACGCAAAATTTAAACAAGTTCGTTGTTGCAAATTTAAATCCATTTCTGCAATTGTAAAAAATCGCCAACACACACAGAGATAGATGTACTCTTGGCTACGTAACTTTTGCAAATGTCAAGTTATGACACTAAGATTTAAAGGGAATATCAACAACAGATGTACCAATTTAACAAAAAAAACAGAACTCAAATCGGAACGATGGGAGCGCCACACGGTGGTTATTCCGGGAACTTTTTGATCAAGGAGTATAGTAGGTAATGTCATGAAGCGCCCAAAGATTTTCTCGTGTCGATATGGAGCTTTTTTGAGAGAATAGGAGATTTCGTGTTTTATCGTTCGTAGTGAATCGACCGTTTTCTTCAATAATCTTTATCCCCAATATTGCGATTATTTTAATCACCCCAAATAAATACTTAACCTTCATCTCAGAACTTTGTATTAGGTAAATGAATTAAATAGATATTCGGGATAGGTGAAATTGGGTGGTATATGATCCATAGCTATTCTCTGGTAAAAATATGTTCTATTTTTTTTATCGCGTGCAAGACGGTGGTCTTCAAACTTTATTTTGCTGTTATGAATGCCTGTGTGAAAAAGCCGTATATATACAGGGTTGTTCTCGCCCAATTCATTTTGTTTGGCGACTTTTTGGTCTTTATAAGAATATTTTTCTCAGTAGATAGCCTAGCCTCGACTATCATACAACCAGCTTTTTTCGTACGAGATAAAAAAATTCATGGTGGTGTTGCTTTATTTTTCAATTGTGAATTCGTTGCTGGTTAAGGTAATATTTTTTAACTTTGATTCCTCTCGAGAAATTTTGATAAAGATTTGCTGAGGGAATTTGCTAAATTTCTCCACCACGTTCATTCTCACTAACATTTGAGTACGTTGATTAAAAGCTGGTGGATATATATATAGGTAAAGGGGACGTGATAGTCCTTGGGCGCTGGACTGCTGACCGGAGGGTCCAGGTCCGATTCCCGGGCAAGGCACCCTCGGCTTCACCTGGAGCTCAAATATTTCGGGTGCCAGATCTTCCTGGGAAACCATAGCCGGCTCAAGGAAAGGAATTGGCCCCTTTACCCTGGTGTATGAATTCCACTTGCCGTAGAACTCGACCATCTACTACCAACGCGACCTTCGGGTTGATTACTATTCTTATGGTTTTTATATGTGGGCAGTACTTGGTTGAGGCCAGTTTTTACTTCGTAGCGTAACATTTTCCCATTGCGTATTTACCGCAGTCATCCATCGCCAAATTTTCCCTTAGAGTGACTTCATATTTTAATACCTAGTAGACAATTTATGTTTTGTACGTGAATTATCGTCCTACCCGGGTTGCTCGGTAGATAAATCTCTCCGTTTCGCTTCCTTCCTATGGCGAATAATGATTTTTCTATCTTCGACTTTAAAGCGAATGCAACATGGCGAGTGGGCAGGTCTGAAGTCGCCACTGCGATGGATTTCCCCGGGATTCGCTGAGTGTTTTAGATCCTGAGGATGTTCAAAAAGAATGATAATGTGTCATTCGAAGGATTCCAACCGTTTCGGAACCATACGTGTGTAGTTTGAAACGAAAGTAAAGAACTGTGGCCAAAATTTTTGCGGTGCGCTGTACTTTTTTGCCCCTTTAAAACAGACATACCGGTGAAATTGTCTCTCCTCCCCTTTCCACTAATCCCTGGCTCGTCGTCCCTGGTCGTAGCCGAGGACCTTATTAAAAACCCAATTATTGCAACGTGAGATATTGTGTACACGCCATGGTCCATGCTTTTTTCTCCCGCTCTCACCCCCTTCCCCCCTGGATGTGTGGGTTTTGGAATGGGGGGGGGGTTCGAAAGGAGCGGTGGGAGAAGAGGGCGTGCCGGGAGACGAGTCTTTTCTCACGGTCATGGCAACGGGCACTCTCTCCCTCCCATCTCTCTCTCTCCACACTCCATCCCCCCGTCTCCCTCGCCCATCCTCCCCTTTCGGCCGACGGGCGATCAATGAAGGCTCCACTCTCCCAGTTTCCCCTTCCTTCCCTGATCCTCCATCCCGTCCTCCCTCTCTCCGAACTCCCCCTTCCTCTCTCCTATCTCTTTCCATAACCCAACCCCCAGTCGGCCCTCTCTCTCCCTCTCAGCTCAACAAGTCGGATCCGGGCGCCCTAGCGCGATGCCACATGCAAGTCTCCACCCACCACCACTCACTGCGGACGCGTCAATGGGTGCACCGGGGTAAAATCCTAGGGCGGATCGCCGCTAGAAATACGATGTCCTTTCGCGCGCGCGCGGGTGAGTAAGAACGTGTTACACCGAAGCCCCTAGCGGATTTAGAAGGAAATTTGCAATCGTGCGAAACCCAGGTGGATATCATAGTCCACGACTTTCTAAAATCGGTAGAAAAGAATAAACAGATATGGTTACAACATTTTTGGATTAAATTACAGAAATTGATAACATGCCTCTCAATTAGAGTCGATTCATTGGCTTAATGTACATATTTGTATGTAAGTGAGTGAAGCACAGTAATTAACCCGAAGGTCGGTTTGTTGGTGATGATCGAGTTCATTGAGTACTAAGCCCGACGGCGTGTGAAATTCACACATCAGGGTAGGGTGGCGGGTTCCTTTCCCTGTGCCTTTATGGTTTCCCAGGAAGATCTGGTACCCGAAAAATAACAATGGCTTGGGTGGAGCTGAAGGTGCCCAGAGTGGCTTACCCGGGAATCGAACCCAGGCCCTCCGGTCAGTAGTCCAACGCTCTACCCCATGGACTACCGCGACCCGTATTTGTATATATTTGTATTATTTAATTAATTAAAAAGGCATATTTGTAGATTTCTTAGACTTTTGCTTAGCCATAAACGAGAAGTAGTCATTTATGGCATGGCCTCAAAATAGGAATAAGTGGTTTTCGGCGTGTCAAAGGGGTGTGTGATGGATCATCTTACATTCCTGAAATACATTTATCCTAGCCGTACCCATCGTAAGCGGTAGGATAAAATAGTCTGCTGACATTTTTTACACTAGTGTTGAGCATATCAGAATTCGAGCTAGTTTCGCTCGATTGAAAGTAAGTGGGAGTATCAGTTATAATAATTATTAAAACTTGGAAACTACCCGGGAATGATGTATAGCGTGGAACTTGAGATGCAAAATAAAAATATAATGGCCCTTAGAATAATATACATATGGACCCACCTTAAATATTTCGCCTCATCGGATTGAGGGCGTGAGTGTGCTTATATATGCATGCATACATAACTATATAATATGTATATATGAATATATATAGTATATATATATATATATATATATATATATATATATATATATATATATGTGTGTGTGTGTGTGTGTGTGTGTGTGTGTGTGTGTGTGTGTACACACACAGTAGTAGTAGGTTTTATAGGTTTTCTGCTCTTCATACGCTCTCATAAGAACGGGTAGATTACGTACAATCATGTTATTTCGCTTTTTTATTGATCCCGTTTCCTTATTGAAACTTCATGGTAATGAGTAAGTTGTAAATCATCTCACCTCACCTGTGTAGGAAATGAAGCAGAGTATATGGGAGAGTATGTAGGCACACAGTGGGCGAGCGTGACTATTGACCCGTGAACTTTGGGACGGAAGAAATATCGTCTCAGGATGCAGTTCTGTTGACAACGAAGGCAACAAGAATTAGTAGCCTCCCTCCTCGCCTCCCGTGCTCTTGTCTTATTTCCATCAAGACGCTGTTGTATCTACACTGTCACGATAGACAATCGATATCGATAATTACGGTCATCAAATTGGAAAATGGAACATCGTTTTCTTTTCTTAGCGGTGGCGTCTCTCTCTCTCCCGTCCGTCGGCGGCAACAGCAGCGGCCATTCGTGGCGACTACGTTTTTAAGGGAGGGCGTCGGCGCTGCGGGCGAAGTTGAGGTAGGCTATGGGTCGGCCAGTGCTCCTCGAAATAAGGAGGCGGGGGCGGGGCAGAAGTATGCTCTTAGTGGGACGGGAGGAAAAGTGGTTGGGGTGAGGGGGTGGAGGTGTCCTAGAATGAATTAGGGTGGGTGAGGGGAGCGTGCGTCACCTTGGGGGATCCATATGAGGGGTGATGGAGGCACGCGTGTGGTCTTCCCATGCGGGTCCGCGATGGGACCTCTACGGTAGGCACGCGCTCGGTGCCTTGCGGGGCCTTAGATGCTCTCTCGAGGGGGAGGAGAATTTTACTCCATCCGCCTCGAAACTTCAACCACCGAGGTAAATAACGAGGCTTAATTCTTTCGTTAACGGGGAAACCACGCGTTATTGGCGATGTCGTTCTTAGAAATAACGTTAAGTAATTTTTTAAAATATGGTTCGCTAGTTATTTTTTTCGGTATAAGTTATCTGCGGAATCCAATGAGTGTTTCATGTCTCGATTACGTCGAATAAAATGTTTCTCATACTCAAGAATCAGACCAAATCACTTTCTCGTTTGGTGTTTTAATTGCCATTGTAGTGCCAGAGGTCTATTTACTTGGAAACGCTTGGAACACTCCCATCTTTATTACGTAAACCTTGGGGTTTCACATGGGTTGCCATCAAGAGTCTTCGTGAAATGAGATGCGACTAATGATCCAACCGGGCTTATCACACTGCTTATTACGACAAAAATAATGTTTATTTCGGAGCGCGTGGACTCTTTGTATTTTATTCTCAATGGTAGAAAGGTTTCACTGTAAAAAATCATAGATTTCGCATTCTGTCAAATGTAATTTAGCGTCTTGCCAGAGCTAAGTTTTTTCGAGTGAATTTAATTGCTGCTGCGTGAGCCTCCCAAATTAAAATGGAATCCTTATATTTTAATTTTTGTGAAGTTAATTCTCCTGAATCTAATGTATATTTATCTTTTCGATTTTGTCTGAATAAAAATTCCACGATTTAATTGAATAAATTTATGCGTTATTGTGTTAATACTACCACGAAAAGGATTGTTTATGATTACGCAATGCGACACACCCTTCGTTTTCCTCTGGTAGTTCTGGCAGTATTAATTTGTTTGTTTAGGCATCCCAATGAATGTGCGCTTATCACCCCAAGAGTTCGGTTGAAAAAACTCGAGCCCACCACCCATTACATCCACCCCTTGAGTGTCAACTCGGAAATTTCTTGCTATCGGGCGAAGCCACCAAATCATCCGAATACTACATGCGTTTCCGTGATGTAATCTAGGTACTTTGGCTAAGTTGAACTTGGGCTTCAGGCACTGCCGGACTGCATTACAACTTCCCTCTACTGTAACTCATCCCTAGAATATGTTGGCCATTTCCTTCGCATTGTCCTGAAACGAGAACATATAATTGCGTCCGCACATTTTCTTTGTTAACATTTACCCAGGGGAATGAACCTAATCGAATGCGTTCGGGAACTTGGAATCATTCATTTGCGTATAATTTGACCGGTTTTATACCTGAAATTCCATTGCTGTTATTCCGTCGGTCGTTCCAGCCTTCGAGTTGATTTCCGTGGTTGTGACACCATTCGTTTCTCCTCCATTCTGCATTCGTTGACGGGCCACTCTCATAATTAACGAGGCTTGCAGGGTACGCTATTCTTTTTTCATTCTTTCAAGAAATATATATTTAAATAAAAAGTGATGATCATGTTCAGCCAAGGGGTTTCAATTAATTCGTATTGCAGAATCAGTGTGTTGGGTGTGGGATGAGAACCAATGAGTAAAAAACAAATGAAATGAAGTTTTCCAGAAATAGAAAGGCGGAGATAAACATAAAAGTTTGGGGGCATGAACTAGAGCTGGTGCAACATTTGTGGGTCTGGGGGATTATGGAGAAAGAGAAATGGACGGATAGATTAACAAACGAAGTTCTTGGCATGGTGGGAGAGGGCTGGAAGGTTCTTAAAAGAAACTAAATGAAGAAAGAAAGGGTATACATGGTTGTGGAACATGTTGAACACTGTTGCGGTAGATAGGAGCATGTCGAATGACCGAGGTGAAGGCAGAAAGAGAACGGGCATGCTGGACGGGATGGAGGGAGGCGGAGTGTTTGTGGAATCGAAGAATGGTCTTTTCCGACGAAGGATTTTAGAGTATTTATTTATATCGTGTTAGGTGGGGCTTATAAATGTGCCAGTGCTGAGGTAGTGTAACCAAAAAAAACGTATCTCGACCGGGAAGACAGCTCTCGAGTGTAATAATACTCATTTCACTGAAAATTCCTTTTTTCCTTTCGTCGCTCACCCATCCGTGGGAAGAAACGGTAGTTTGCTTTATCGCCGTTAATGTATGCGTTTTATCAAGCAGGTCTCTCAACCTCGTCACTCGTTTTCACCCGGAAACAATGCCGCGCCAAGCGGCGGGCTCGGGAGTGGTTTGCGACGAATGTGTGAGGAGCCGCGAAATGCATAAATAATACTCCCGGTCGGGTCGTGGTGACCGAACGAACACGGTGGGTCAGAGAAGTACGAGCGGCACAAGTGAGGCCCCTTTCCTTTTTGCGTGTCGCCACGATGGAATATTATACGTCCGTGGGCGGAACTAGGCGCGAAGCTATTCTCGAGACAACGCGGCAAACTCCTCGCCCCCCCCCCCTCCACTCCCCCCGTCAGCCTATGCGGGACCTTCCTCGCCCGCCCAACTGTTATGCCGCCCAGCTGTTCCCCGAGCCATGGGGGGTACCCACCTCCCCCCTTGCGAAGGTTTATTATCCATCTGTCCTCGTGAAGCCTTCCACGTCGTGCAAAATAGCCCGGACCGTGTCTCAATGCATCATTTTCGTGGAATTAAAGACCCACATGATCGGGTCGGGTGGGCCCCTGAAGTGGGCTCACGCCGTCGGGCAGCGGTTAATCTCCCTCGGGAGCTATTTTCGTTCCATGCATGGACCCTCTACATGTCTTCTTTGTGCAACCCTTGCCCATATGCTACCGAGTGTATATATATATATTTTTTTTCTGGAACCTGGATACGCCCAGACCTCTCACGGCGTCGTTGGACGTTCGCTGAAGTTCTTTCGGCCGCCTCCGATTCTCCTGCTTCGAGAGGTTCGTAATGAATCAGTGTGCCCGTGGTCCACGTAGCCTACCCCTTGTTGTAAAAATCCTCCCCCGAGTGTCGCGCGCGCGTGTGCTGAATTGTTAACGTCGCTTCGTCTCCCTTCTCGTGAGTGGCCGTTATCGATCGGGACGTCGCACCCCATGCGTGTAATCCGCCGTGGCGGCAACCCCCGCCCCCCACTTCATCGCCAACGAAGCTCCCCAGACCCACTCTAATTGCGACTCTCCCCTTAGCCCAGTGATCCGTGTTTATGTTTTTTTTTTAAACCACCTCCCCACTCCCCTTCCTCGTGCCCCCTGTCGCCGCTCAATGAATTTTTCGAACTCATTGAACACTCGCGTCGATTTTTGCTTTTTTATCCCGGGGGGGCCAATTGGGTGCGGTTTTCATTTGGGTGGCTATGGCGTGAGGAGGAGCGCGTATATCATGTTTAGTCTCCGTTTGGGGGTCTCGCTTTGGGGGTCGCATCACACGATCGAATCGAAGAATAGCTCGATTGTGGATTCGAGCGAAAATCGCATGAGAGTCGTGCTAGAGTGTGCTTGTTTATGGTGGAATCCTAATTTTGACCGCGAATGGTATGGAAATACCAGTCATTAGGGGGGAATGGCGTGGCAAGGTTAGTGTTTATAACAAAAGAACGCTGCGTCATAAACTGTAAATAGGAGGACGTTGGGCGACTAATTACAGGGTTGTAAACTGGAGCTGGAATGAAGACGTTTCGGAAATTTTATTCCCAAGGAGGGATAATATTCTTGACCTCAGGTCAGCACTGTTGAATTAAGCCCTTAGAAGTCATTGTACGTCATTTTCTCGAAGATATAATGTGTGACAGGCCGTTGTATGACATTTTATAGGACTTACCTTGAATGTTCTACCAGAGGAAATGTGGCACATCTACTGGACACGTTGCATCATCATTGCTAAAAAATTCTCGTAATATCACTCCCCCTATAAGCATTCTGCTTCTTAATTGGAGACGTAAGCTGTGATTCGGTTTCATCATTGCCTAAAGAGTTTTACCTAGCGACAAGTCTCACACTTGTGATTGAATCTGTTTTACCTCATTTTATAGCTCTTGGAAGAAAGTAACCATACCTTCTGAAGTTTCCCGTCAATGCAACAAGTTTATTAATACACGTCGATAAGTGAAATCGAGAAACCTTTGAGGATTACTCGTACTATCGATATCGTTATGAACTGCATGACTTGTGTCGTTGTCGTGCGATGGAATCCCAGCCCTGTGTTAGGAAAAGGTAACTCCAGTTTTGCAAGTGTGTGTCTGATAGAATTGTGAAAAACTTATTGCAAATAGTGGGTTCATACTTCGTTCGAATTTGACGTTATTTCTGTGCCCAATATTAGTTTTTTCGATGAATTACGTCGTCGCCGTTACTAGGTGCAGATGGATCTTTAGGGAGCTTCTGTCTCTACTGCTGATTATATAAAAGATTGATGTGAAGTACTCTGATTCTACTTTTTGTTGGTTAATTTCGCTACGTCCTTGAAATTTACATTACCCAAGTCCTTTCGTTTTTTCCTAAATTCCCCTGTTTTTTTATATTTTCCATTTCATTCAATGTTGGTCATCACTCATGAATTCAGTTTCATGCTGTATCTAAATCCATCCACTTTTTAGCTCTAGTATGTGCGATAATTTTTAAAAACGACGTTAATATTTTTAAAGGAAAGAAAAATTAAAATGATGATTGCCTGTGATTGGGAATGAATAATTTTTGTGCAGTTAATGTAACTTCACCATTGCACGGCGTTGCATTTGTTCATCTTGCCTTCGTGATTGGAATGTTCTCAAAGCTGAAAAACCCGAATCTTTTCTTGAAAAGCGAAATTATACCTAGCGCTTCTACCCAGGAGTTCTTATCGTTAACGATAATCCTGGCACCGAAAAAGATCGCATCGCCATCTATGATACGCGGCTGGAATTTCGAAAAGTTTTATACGTATTTTAGCCATGGGCGATTAGGGTGTGGCGGTTGAGATCCAGTCCCACGGAATGGTCGGGCCTACTCTTGTTTCCTTAAAAGGCGCGATTGTGTCACATGTTTCGTAAATATCCCAAGAAACAGTTGGAAAAAAATCCGTTGAAAATATGAAGCTGATATCGGAGCCCACCATACCTTTTTTGGCTAGCTTCTAGATATGCCTCGTTTCCTCCACGAGCGGTGTGCAAGATAACTGTGATAGAACATTGCATCCTTGGTTTTATGGTCAACTACCACAGATGATTTTATGAAGAGAGTAGAGAATTTGAATAAACTGTACATCATGTTTCTCTTCTCGGTACAGCAATGCCTCAATACGGGACAGATTGAATGCCGCCATGGTTTAACTAAAGAACACAATAGAACGTGAAAATAAAGCCAAGTACTAAGTCCTGGAATTTGGGGAAATGGAAGTCAGTTATGCGGATAATCGCTGGAATAAAAAGATAATCGAAAAAATTAACATAATGGAGATCCGTTAAAAACCACTTCGAGGAATGGTCACCCAGAACTGTGATGAAAAACTCGCGATGCCAATATTCATTGTGATTTATGATATTTGTACTTCAAATTGTTGAAACAATAAAAATATGCTACATAGATTTGAAATTAATTCGATTCCTGCATAAAAATTTGCCATTTAATGTCAAGCTAAATTTAAAGACTATCCATAGTTGAATATTAAGACTAATTTGGATGATTTTTTATATCATTTGAAAAGTTCTGACGTCTTGTGCTGTTTTATTCATATAAGGCTCGCCAAGGCTGCTGCATGATGTTTTAATTGATTCATATCATGTACTGTTGCAGTATTGTAAATTATCTCTATGATCAAATAAAATCACCCGATAATTACAAAATAATATTACCACGTTGACAGAAAACTGAGTTTTCAAAATGGATGCCGAATCACCGTTCCATAATATATTTATGTTCAAACAACCGCAATGTACCATTTTATTCGCTCTGATTTTTCTCTCCCTGCCCCATATACTGTCCTTTGCCGTGCAGGCTGGCATTCTTCCGGCCGTTGATGGGCGACTTCCAATACAAGGTGTATCGAGCGTAGTGAGCTGTGGAAAGATGGGTGTGGTGACCGATGACGGCATAGAAGGAGATAGAGAGAGAGTGGGTGCAGGATGGGAGGTTGGGAAGGCACAAATTCGTTTGCGGCATCTGGGGAGGATCTGCCAGCTCCTTTTGTTTCCTCATCCCTTTCGCTTCATATCCTCCACTGCTCGTCGGGTTCCATTCGCTTTGGTCTCTAGGGATGCCCTTTCCTTCTTCCCATCTCCCCTCCCGATTTCCTCCGGGCGTCTTGTGGTCATATTGCAGCGATTCCCCATCCTCGCCGCGTTTCTGCGGTGTGAATCCCGCGGTCGCCTCCTCCACCACCACCACCGCTCTCTCTCTTCCTCGCATGAACGAGCCGGATGATTGGCCAGGGGTTTCCTTGAATCGATATTCAGTCGACCGGCACGTACAGTATTACCAAATCTCTGCATCTCCTCCACCGAAACGTACGCAAAGGATGGACTTTTTATTTTGTATTCCTTCAGAAGATCCTCTTTGTGTATGTGTGTGTGTATCTCCCTCGTTCGTTCGTGTTCTGCCGCATCGAGGCTCAACCAGTAAAAGAAGTTGCTTTTGCCTGTAGAGTAAGATAAACTGTAAATTTAACTGCATGAATTCCCGAGTTGAAATTGTCACATCTCACATAGGAGTACGCGAAGGTTTACGGCGAAAACATGTCGTTTGCGTTCACCAAGCCGTTTCCCAGGAAAGAGAGTGTAACGCCAACCGTGGAATACCTTGCTTACAATACGGTATCGGAAATTCTTTCGTCACGTGTTATTCTTGCTCGGAAAATTGAATTAATTCCGCTCGGAATGTTTTCTCCGGAGCGAAGTAGAAATGGCCACTTGAGTTCTCGCAAGGATGTTGAAATCACGCCATTAAACCAGGGATGAAATTAATAAAAATTCTTTCATTTGTTTCTGTAATGCTTTTGTCCTGGAATGTGGCTGGAATAAATTTTTCGTCAGCGGAAAGCCATTTAAAAAAAAAGGAAAAATTCTCCATAGAAATCCTTGGACGAGGTTCCCCTTCGTGCGTCTCTACCGTTAAGACAAATGAAAAAAAAAGAAAATTGGTTAGTTAGTGGGGATGAGATAGTGTCAAGCTTAGGTTAGCTTGCCTGGGAAAACAAAAGGAAAGATTTTTTTTCTCTCTCTCTCTCTGGACCCGTCTATTCCCCATTCCTCTAACTGTCTGCTGCATTGCTCCCCCGATCCCCATCTTTCTCCTTCACCGAGATTCCTCCGATTTCCTCCTCCCCCTTTTACCACTCATAGGTCCCCGTGGAGCGAGGTTTGGGGCGTGTTTCGCATGCAGAATGGTCGTCGGAGGCCCGGGCTCGATTCGTTGCAGCGCCGAGAAGTTCTCTCGGAGACCCTACCTTTCCCTCCCATTTCTTCTCGTCCTCTACACATTTGAGTAGGGCGCACACAGTCACCGTGTGCCGATTGTGTAGGGGGTTGAATTTAAGCCATCCCCCCCTCCCACACTCGGATCCCTGCTCGATGAGCTGTCGGGCGTTGGTGGATAGGATCTGGCACACTCGGGAAGTCCTCTCTCCTCTCCTCCCGCCGAGAGATTAGTTAGTTCTACGTCCCGTGCGTATCTCGGAAGACGCCCCAGGTCGACGTTAAGTGCTTGCAATGGCCGTCTTTTGTGTTTCGCGTCTCATTGTCGTCGTCGTAGATGGATACTCCCAAAGCCCGCGGGGTTTGATGATGAATTTCGACGGCCCTCACAGTTGAACCTCATGAATTTCTCGCGACAGTCTGGGTTGACGCATGTAACCCACTAGCAGACTGAGCTGCAGTAAATACCCGAGTTGAGTAGTTCAGTGTCCCATGGGTGACGTCAATGTGTGCCAGTGGTGGTGTTTATGTTCCCTGCAGTCTTGCGGATCATCGCCCTCGTTCGCCAAAATCTTAAAGAGTGGAACGATTTATGGTGTCTTTAAAGGTATATCTTTCCACTCACGTGAAGCAGAACGGGGGTCCTATTCATGGTAGTAGTTTTGCTGCACACACGACGTCGAGTTATGTTAGCAACACGCACGCGTTTCACTTGGCTCAAAAATTATCCGTCCAAATTTTTAGACGGCACACTAAATGGAATAGTTTAAAAAATATTCGTCCAAGTGTATTGCTTTGAATATTATCCAATAGTGATAAAATTCCGCACAACTTAAGGATTTGGAGTAATTTGTCTTTTGAAGACTAAAATAAGTTCTCTCTCTCTTTCCTGTAACTCTGTACTTATCGCTTTGGGTGCTCGTCTCACATGTGTGGACCTTCGCAAAGATAGGCATAAAACAATGCAGTTACACAAAATAATGCCAACTTTGTTATGGAATAGTAATGATAAAAAATTACAGAATGTAAATTTTAATTACAAAAGCTGGAATTATCATTTATAGCACTTGCGGGCATGAATATCTCTCACGAGAAATTTACTACACACTCGAATATTATTATGTAGTCATAACATTTAAAATGTAAGACGGAAACGAATTTCGTCAGCCTCGTATGCACTCACGCTGGTGTTTTATGATGTCCAAGTGCGACTTCTGGCCGCATTCCTAGTCCGAAGCTTAACGATCTCGGTGATTCATGATGCACGATTCCATTTGATTCACGGAATGAGTCCTCCGTGAAATGGCCATTGTTAAGTTACATGAATTTCAGTGGTGCGCTTTCAGTTACGACTGAGATTTTTTATCTGATAATTCTTGTTGGCATTTATTTAGTGCTGGCTGCATTTCTGCTCTTTTATTGTTGATTCCATTTTATCGAAATAATTTGTCTACGTAATAGTTTCCCTCAGCCTTATGCCGCGAATTACTGTGGACTCCACCTCGTTCTCGTTCTTTATGTTATCCTCAAATTTGGCAAAGATAGGTCATTCGTAAACTCGCTGCTTTATCAAGATCGAAATGTGACATCCACGACTTGATCTTCGTCACTTTGGTGATAAAACCTAATGGATTTTTTTTTCAAATTTTCCTGTGGAATTTTGGCTAGTTTCTTGCGTTTGATTCTGGGAGGGATATCTATACAAATAAATCTTTGTGGATACCAGAAAGGAAAGCTAGAACTCCATAATCTTAGAACGTTAGTAAGTTTATCTCTTTCGTGACAATCGACTGCTGATTCATCTGGTCTTTGAAAGATAAAAGTGGACTGAAGAGAAAGGAAGGGGCCAATCGGTCAAAGTGTTTACTACAGGATTGAGTGAGTGAGCGGACTTGAGTTCCTACGGCACAGTAATGACGCTGAATCCAAGAACCCTTGGCCACGGACCCGTCGGTTAATCGGGAGGGAATACCTGTATGTGAGACATGCAGAAGGGTTCTCAGCGGTCGAGGAATCGTAGCGTCGACAATGGAGAAAACGTTTCAGTTTACTCCGCGAGATGTGTTGAGAATAACATACGCGTCTAGTGTGAGTAGCTGTTTAGAAAAAATATTATTATTAAGAACTTTAACGCTCCTTGTAGTAGCGTTAGGTTTGTGAAGTCCTGAATTAGGCTGCGTCTTTTATAGCTGCGGATTGAGAAAACATACAGGGTGGTTCACTTTAATGTACTCGTACAAGTATGAACAAAAATGATATCATGTCCCTTTTAACCTCAGAGATAGTTGGAAATCGTGTTGAATTTGATACAAATTTAACTAATCCAGTGACCTTACTGCAGATACTTTTGCGCTTGGCAGGCAGCAGGTATTTAAAATTAATTTCGATTGAAATGACGGTGAAAATTAAATTGCAATCCGCGAGTAACGGCATGGAGACCGTCACGGTCAAGGGTTTCACTTACGTTTTCTCGAACGACACAATTCGCCCTGCCTTTTTTTCAGAAACTTGTCTTTTGAGATGTGGAAGCATGCCGTGTGAGGCAAGGTGTTTTGGGTGAAAGTTTTATTTTTGAGGACGATCCTCCGTTCTTGGTCTTGAGAAATCGAGTATTGATTGGGCAGTCTTTCCTTTCTTACGCCGAGACGTTTTGGCACGGGATTGGTTGTGGTCGGGAGGCGCCATCCTCCGGGCTGTCCCCCACCATGCTATTCGGGGCAGTGGAGCGCTTCCCGCCGCGATCCACTGGCCTTCATCCCGCGTGGCGGTGGCGGGGGCAGTCAAATGTTCGGCGGCAGCTGTATTCCCTTTCCCCGTTTCGGTGGAATACCGTGAATCGAGGATGTGTTTGTAATAAAACCATCCAACCCCACTACATCCGTTCTATTTTCAGCGTTCCTTTTCGTGTCTCTTACGCCGCTGTGCTTAGATATCTCCCGGTTTTGCTTCACGCTTCTCCGTGTTTTTTTAGTCTTCCTATGTTTTCCGTTTTGTACTCCTCTTGCTTTTCCTCACTCTTCAAGTCTCAGATAGCACGAGCTTCCCGTGATATTATCTAGCGTAAGGTATCATTCTATTCACTTAAACTCCGGAATCAGAAACAGTAGTTTCTCGCTTGGTCTTTACAAGAAGGGCTTTTTTCAATTCCTCTTGTTTGCTCAATCTTTCCCTTTTCATCTTCACTCGAGTCAGGCTTGGTGTATTTTATCGTGGCTCTGAAATGATATGGGCATGATACGTCTGCGGGTTTAGCTAAACCGTTGGTTGTATTTATCTGCCAAAATGGTGATATCACATTAAATATCCATCCCGTCCGAACAAAATATTATTTTTTACATGATTGTTTGAGTTCCTTTGCGATTTTTGATATTTCGCCCTCTCATTGCCCTAATATCTGCGTTTCCCGTGCATATATTTGCATGTACGCAGGAAAACCATATTCTAAACAATATGGATATTCTTTGGACTCAATTACGTCCTGCATTCCGTGATCAATCATATTTTGCAGCATTCTTTACGTCTTATTCGTCTCGCTTTCCAGCTTTAGAGCTTCTGAATGATATTGCTGATTGAAGCGCAGAAAACAAGTTTATCAATCTTATTCACCTCGTCTTCTATTTTTATTTTCTGCTGTCAAATTACAATGCAGATACCATCATTATTTCAGGTTTAAACCGATCTATATCACGATGCCATTTTACATCCTGTTCGTATGGTGGTGAGGCGAGGAGCTATTTACCGTCCTCCTCGTTCCCCCCTTCGACCTTTCGCAAGAATTGTCGCAATCAATGGTCACAAGACTCCTCGACCCTCAAGGTCATATCGTTCACTCCCCTTAGTTCCCTCCCGAGAAAGGAAATTTTCCCATGCTTTTTACGCACTCGAGTATCAACGAGCGCATGTCATGCGAGAAATGCACAATATTAAGTCACGTTTCGAGTTTTCCGAGGCGCTGCAAGATCTTCTCGTGGGATAGGTCGCCAAGAAGTGCTTTACTGCCCCGGCGAGGATGACATCGTTGCGTGGAATTTAACTCTGGTGGGAAGTATGTGAGTCTGTCAGGTCTTCCACTCCAGTTTCACGGCCATTTGTCTCGTTCCAGATCTACTTTCACGAATTCTTCAGGAAAAGCTGTGACCAACTGTTTCCGGATGCGAATGGTGCGGATTCCTTCGAAAACGTGAATGCCTGCACTATTATTTACGTTGATATGTTTTTTCATCGATTAAATTCCCTGATGACGGAAAGGCTTGACTTGTGGCGGAAATGCCTGATGATTTTAGAAAGGTGATTTAAACTTGTTACGGATTTCGTTAATAGTTTCCTTTTCAGTATGGTGCACTACTCGCGGTCAGAAATGTCCGAGTAAGAAACTCAGGTTTTCGGATGATACTCAAGTTGAATTTCTGGTAATGAATCACGAGGGAATTAACTTTGTGCATGTTTCATGTTAAAATTTAGCGGAAGAAGACATTCATCGCTTTGATGCACGTGTGCTGCGTAGAATCTCTGATTGGCAATCTAAATTACGGGTGGTGTCCTAACACCCCGGCCACACGCCCTTGCGGCGGCTTGCGGGGTATTAAGTAGATGTAGATGCAGATTGGTACAGAGATCAATTGTTTTGAAGGTTGAACCCTATTCCAATGTAAGTTGGGTTCGCTGAATTTGAGCGATTTTTCTCTCGAAGCGTTAGGTGCTATGCATTAAGTGCTTATGCCCATTTCTAAGACTGTCACTTCGGCTTTTTTCACCTTTTTAGAATTCTGTGTACAAATTTAATTTCAATGTCGTGATGGGTAATATTTGTGGTTACCTCGGTTAGAATTTGAATATCCTAGCAAAGCAATGCTAAGATTCTAAAAGGAAAATGTAGGCGCAGAAGCATTCTAGTTCCAGAACCAATCCTGGATATAAAAATATATGTAGGTGGTCCATTAGACAGAAGTATTGCCCACGCCAGGGATTTAACCTGCATCGATAGGTGCCCATATGGAGTAGGTGAGGGGACTGATAATTATCGACACATCGTAAGAATGGAAAATGTCTTCCGACATTATATTCACCCCTTAAAAGCCACGTCAGTACGATGTATTTCGATATTTAATGCCCTTTTATATTTTCATGAAACGTCGCATCAATTTTTTTAAAAATATTCAATGCTCATTTTAAATATTCACTTGAATATTTAATTCAATGCGTTCAAGGTTACAACATTTAACGCATTCTCCACATAAGTCAACCCAAAATAAATTCTAGAATCACAACTCGGTTCGGAAGGGGTTTAGAGGAATGGATAATGCTTCCAATGTAAAAACGGTGCTTCTCATTTCCCTTGCTTGTCGTGTTCTTTTCCCTTACGAGCCTTCGCCTCTCTTCCACTCCGATACCGTTCCTTTGCGCAACCCTCCTCGTGCCCTGTCGCTCCCGAATCACCTCTGGCAAATTATTCCTCCTCTACGCATCCCATCCGGCCGGGGGGGGGGGGGGGCAGGGTGAGGGTTAGTCTGGCATTTTTCATCCAATCCCCTCATCTAGTTCCCAAGGGCCATTCCTCTCATATCCGATCCCGCAAGCTCTGCTGTCGCGGATTTTCATGTCTGGGAGATCGTGTCCTCACGTTCTACTGTCTCGTTTGCTTTTTCAGTAATTATCGCGTGCTGCGATATCAATCTCCCTCTCTCCTGCTCTGTCTCCATTCTTTTGTTCTCTTTCCGTCTACCTTCATTATTTTCCTTCGTTTTTATCCAGTCATCCAGCACGCTTTTAGTAATAAGTCTCATTTCCTGCTTCATGGCGAAGTTTGGATGAATATAGATCGACCAAAGTTAACCCCGCTCAGTATACATCCATCCATCCATACTTCATAATCAGGCGTATAAGTTTGGTTTTGATAGATGAGAATGAGATTCGGGAAGATATTATGTTTCATGCGTTCAGGATAGGATTCCCTTTGTCACAATTTGGTTTTCTGTTAAGTTTTAATTAGCAGTAAATCTTTCGGATTTTAGGTGGGGTAATTTCAAAGTTTTGCTCTGGATTTGGACCGGGGACCTTCCAGTCGACAGCGTAATGCTCTACCCTACAACATGACCCAGTATAAAACCGTGTGGGAGTATCAAGGCACTAAAGCACTTAGTCAAGGAGCAAATATTTAACCTCCAGGATTTTTTTCATGTCTGTCTTGTTAAATACGTAACTAAAATCATTTTAGAATTCGGCATGAGTGTAATTGTACAGTTTCCTTGCAAAAATAGTATCTAATTTTTAGATATGAAAGTTTTGGCTTGCGATGATTTACGGTCGAAGTAAATGTGTTTTGGGGTAATTTCGAGGTTGGCCATTTTTAAATCGGTGGGTTAATGGATTTTGTGGTGATATTTCAAGAATAGCCCTTTTATATCACTATACCGTACTGAAAAGGTTTACGTGTTTTTTCTATCGCTAACATGCACTGAATTGCTTCATATTTTACCATCCCGTTCGATGGACAAATTACTCGCAAAATTGAACTATTTTTCTAGGGCCCAATCTTTTTTATAATGTTGTGCATTTGTGATTTTAATGCTGAAACTCAAGAATCGTTATGGAAAATAATATTATATTTCGATTTTCCTAAACAGCGTATTTCATGTAAACAAATTTTTGTTATTTCCATGGCGGACTTATTATTTCGGAATTGATTTCAAAATCCTGGGAGGCTCATCCACATCCATAACACTATGAAGATGAGGTATATTCAAGGGACGCGTTCAGTAGTTTGATCACGGGCAGCTGGAAGCGAACGAGGATCCTTATATTCGCAGATTTAGGATTCTGATATTTTGGTGAAATCACAGTTTCAATCTTCTGAAACGCCATGGGAGTAAACTTAGGTTTGTTTTTTCCTTGCTTGGAGATGGCATACATGTTTCATTTAACCTACGCCATGTTTGATTTTATTGATCCACTTCATTATTTTCAAAATCCGTAGACAATTCTTATCGATTGTCCCCCCTATGATAATGCTCCCACTCTCTACTGTTTACTTGAACTCTGCCAGCCCGTTGTTTCTTTGAAATCTTCCGGATTGGGCTCTCAGGTCAAGTTCGAGGCAGCCCGATCATCGCACGGCATTTCTCTCCGTGGCCATGCTTTCATCGTTAATTTCCGCTCTAATGGCGTCTATGCTTAAAAAGACATCGCGTTTCATACCTACTCTCACACGGACAGAGTGGTCGTCATATGTTGGTCACAAAGAACTTCCTGCAAGCCACCACTCGGCACCTGGTCGGCAGTGCCTATAAACCTTCGTCTACTTCTACACAATGCCGCGCAAGCCATCGCGATGGCGTGCGGTGGGGGCTGTGAGGGAACCAGACACACGTACGGAAATATAGTATTAGTGTATAGCTTCACGTGAATATGTTAACTCATATACAAACAGTGGTGCTGCACGTACATGCTTAGATACATCGTCGAATATTTGTTGTCTATGACTGATTCATTAAATTCTAATATTCATATTAATTTTTAATTTTCGAGCTCTTGGGTTGTACTTTGTTACGATTTATTATCCTAGGAGGGAAGAACAGGTTATTGAATCCGTCTGCGACTTTATCTATCTCTATTATTTTATCCCGGTGGTCCTATATACCGATATAATTTGGTGCCATAATAATTTTCAATGTGCTGCAAGAAAACTAAGCTGTCCTGCAGCGTTCTGAAAGTCTCAAGTCTACACCATCTCTCTTCTTCATTCATATGGTTCATCACTTCGGATATTAATTTATAATCGTCATGATATCTAATACTTAAAGATGCAACTTCACTTCAGCTCTACTCGTGGTATATTCCTTTCTTTTATAGGCATTATATAATTATAAACATTAACTCTTGACATTTTATTTGATTTCCAAATAATAAAATACCATATGATTGCAAGTGTATTTTAACTTATTTTATTTTTAATCGTTCAGCTTCCCTTTAGCATAAACTCTGTCCTGACAAATGTAGCGTACTTAATTTTCAGTTGGCATATAAATATTTTAGAAGTTTCATTCTTCAAAATGCAAAATCAATAAAATTTACATTATTTTATTGCCTTAATATGACCAGGAAAGTTCACTTTATTAAATCATTGATAAGTATTTCTTTCAATCTGTAATGAGTATACCACCGAAAAAAATCGTTGATCAGTAGTGGAGATTGGTCCATGAGAACCAATTTTTAAAGGGCCAAATTTAAGGAAGAGTTGTGCAAAAAGTAGCAGGGGAGACTATTTTTTAATCATTTCACACCGCATAACGTATAATAGGATTTCTATGCTTAAGTTGTGGAATACCTGGAATTGGTGACCCAGAGATCTTAGGGCCACCTTAGTTAAATACAAATAAAACTGAAACGGAGTAAAACCGTTTGGGTGTGTAGTGAAGCTAAATGAAGATTCGCGTGAGTAATAATGGAAAGGGTGCGTTGAGTAGCTCCGTCGAGAGATGGGTGCCATCATGATGCGCAGCATCATCCGCACTCATCCACTTTGGGTTTCAACTGCGATAGCCAAAATAATCGTAGTCATGAGGAGATCGTATGTTCGCAGATCCAAGGCGGTGAAATACGTGCTAATCCATGTCACTTCCTCGTATCGATGCAGATCTATGTCCATAAACAAATAAATTGCTCTATTATCAACTGAACAGCTAAGCAAATCAACGAACACGAGGATAAAAATGACCAATTGCTCGTGTCATGGAGAAACCCCTGATGCTTCAACTCTGGAGTTAATCGAGTCGATGAGACATGCTGTATGCTACACGTACGTTCAGTTGTGCTTCTGCACGAACGGTCGTAATTGTAAACACGACGTTGCTATTTGTGCACTGCTTTGGGATGAGCAGTGCGAATGCGACGCGTGATACGGAACTCGATTCATCGTCTATTAACATCGCGATATCTACGCGAGGACATTCCTGCGATACGTCGTTCGCGTCGCACTGGGCTTCAGAAAGCGGCGGGGAGATATGATGGAGGGCTTTGGTTGTGTCCCACCCCCCCGTCGCCGTTCGATCTCCTACTCTCCTCCCGAGCTATTCAACAAGCGCTTTTACGGGTTAGGTAAGTGGGGTGACACAGCGGGGTGGCGGTTATCCTCCCCCAGTCTCACACCCCCAACGTCCACACCTCCCCCCCCTGCCGTTTTCAATCCTTACCATCCTCTCCCTCTCCAACCCCTAGTGTGCTCATATCCGCGGAAGGTTAAACCTACTACGGGTGCAGTCGAAGAATGAGAACGAAAGAGAGGGATGCAAGCGTTGAAGGAGGGTGGCAAAGAAAATAACTCGTGGAAGGATTTGTGGATTGGCGGTCGTATATTATTATTATTTTTTTCCCTATCTCCACTGCCTACGCAGTAATTCTGGGACATTACTTACGGCCCCCAGGCTTCCGTGGGACAGTGACATAGGAATTGCTCCAGAGTAGGTGTCACCGCGAGTTTATTATACGCACTCGCAAGTTTTCCTGCAGTTTTTTTGACTGGGGTGGAGGAGGATATTTTTTTTACGTTAGGGTCTGAATGAGCGCTCGGTTCGTCCCTCAGGTTTTTTGTGAAAATATTGTTGGGGTTGGGAGCGTCGTGCAGGTGGACTCCCGGAGGAATCGTGGCTTGAAATGGGTTTTTGTTTTCCGTCCCACCCGTATTTAAACGCAAATGTGTGGGGTCCAAAAAGTTATCCCTCCTCCTCTCTCTCCCCCCCCTCCGGGCTGACGCGCCAGCAGTGTTTTCACAGCGTGGCCGAGGTTGATAAATGCTCTGTAATTATCCTTCCAACTAAGTCTGATGCCCCTTAAGGGAGTAAGCGTGGCTGAAGCAACTTAGGCATGCAAAAAAAAGGTTGCAGTGGAGATTCCCAGAAAACCGATTCCTGGATTCTAGGCGATGAAGTTTCGTACCCGACTTGATGAATCAATCATTTGCAATTCGTTAATTAATCCCGTGATATCTACCTACTCAGCATATACTGATGCACAAATCACAAGTTCAGATTAGTATAATGGGGAGATTCTTATTTATTGAAAATTAACTGTTGGAACGATATATTTTTGTCTAGACATCAATGAAAACGTTTTCCATGTTTCA
The DNA here is from genome assembly GCF_022747635.1 of Hetaerina americana. Taxonomy (NCBI): domain Eukaryota; kingdom Metazoa; phylum Arthropoda; class Insecta; order Odonata; family Calopterygidae; genus Hetaerina; species Hetaerina americana. The sequence goes on along the minus strand of NW_027286070.1, from coordinate 20,068,059 downwards.
TCTAAGCCACGATGTGACCACTGAGGTCACGCAATAAGTCGTTGGAAACTACACTCTACACTCGTCAGCTTTCTTTATTTATGGCATTATGGTCGTGTTAAAGTTTGTAGTTCTATATCACAGGTTGTATAGTTCCATGCATAAATAAAAGGCGATTTTATATAGTACTGTCATTAATTCCAGTTTGAATGCCTCATTATGAATTATGAGTATATTAAATAATAATGCTGTATTATTAAGGTATGTGATGTATTTTTTCTCATTCGCATGCATCCGAAGCCTCACGAAATTCTGATCTTAAGGGAAATATAATTTTTAAAATGCTTGTCCTTTTCGCAAAATGTCTTACAACTCTCTCGTTTGCTTAGCGCTTTTTGGAAAAATGCATTATTTATTTAACTGAACAGTAGTAATGGAAGCATGCGTAGTACCTCATCTGCGCTGTGTTTATGGGAGAATGTCGAAGGTTCTTGTCTGTAAATTAGCAGTGTCAAAGTTGTTAGTCGAGTGAATGTCAAAGGGCAATAGCAGGCTACAGCCATCGTGCACCAACTTAGAATATAGCTTTCTTGTCTAAGAAAGCGTTTCTGAACGTATTAAGCAAAGGAAATACCTGTGGTTGCGGAAAAGGAAGTTGATCTCCGTAGTGAAACCCGGTGATGCATATTCTGTCGCAATATCCTCCAGATATACGGTGCTTAGATAGCACAGAGATTTACTAAGAATTGTAGTTGGGTTATGTTGCGTCGCAATGAGTTCATTTACGCCTCCCGTGAATGTGTGCATGTCGAATGAGGAAAACAAATAACACCAAACGGATGCATCCCGTCACCGCTGATATGAAATGTCAGTTTGACCTTGTTTCTATAACGAGTGAAGATGTTCTCTGCATACATTCTTTCCGATTCATTTTGCTGTCAGCCGTCATTCATTTTCTAAACTGCTGACAATCATGGATTTAGCTACATCTCGAGTGTAATTAATTCTTAAAAATATCCGTCCACCCCTATTGAGTGCCACTTTAGAACAGTTTTGGGAAACTTGTCAGAGATGTCATAGTGGAAGGGCGAGGCGGAACGAGAGCAAGCACCTCGAAACGCGGTTCGGTGGGGCGAGGAATATTCCAAGAACACGTCACACCCCTCCATTCACCCCTCGTGAGGTTTTTACTCCGTAATGCGTATCGATTCGCACCCCTCATTCTTTGTAGTGGGTGCCGTCGAGTGAGTCATACAATTTCGACGATGGGGAGGAACGTCGTGCTCGAGGGGTCGTTAGTCTCGCCCTTACCGCTTTCTCTCCCTCCTCCATCCGATCCCTTATTCCTAACCACCCTCTCATACACACATCCATGCCATTCGATGCCATCGGGAGAAATTCCAACCCACCCCTAACCCTCCAACCCTCATCTCTATGGAATACTCGGTTCGCTCGACAGAGCTCACTCTATACGCGACCCACCCCGTATACGCGACGTCCCCCGATGCTGAAAATCGGCCTTCGTTATTCGTCCGATTTCCGAAAGTGCATCGGTCGTCGGTATGTAACGATTTGTAATACGAATGGAAAATACCGAAATGCAACGTGATGGCCTGCTCGTTACAACCCGATTGAGTGTTACTTCGGTATCTTTCTTGTGAACACAAATACTATTTGTCGGTGTTGGAGTCGTCAGCTTAGCCTAGGACTGCCGGGCGACGGTAACGGAAGCTTTCGTATTATAAGCACGTTTCGAACCAAAAGGTTTATATTTTTTGTGAACATTTTTTATGACTCATATTTGGCTTTTTAGGTGAATGGTCTGCGTTTAATCTCTGGGCCGAATCCCTTCGCTGGAATGAAAATTGCGTTACTGCACGTTTTGCATAAATTAACACATTGATTTACGCAAACCATTCGCGGAGGATTTGACCGAAAACTTACCCCAGCGAAGATGAAATGGATTACTGATAAACCAAATAAAAAAGTACCGTCTGTAATTAACTCGAAATCGAACTAAAACAGTGCAGAAGAGCGGTAGTTCGTGCTGTGGTTCTGCATAGTTCCTGATGTCGACGATGTACTGTCGTTTTCAATAGTCTTATCGACTCTAAAAGGCCTGGAGAATCGGAGAAGGGTGGAAAGTTCGTTAAGTTGGCACTGCCTGACTGGCAGACAACTCGGCCTCTCAGAGTGAAGTAAAACTTACTCAGTACAAGTGCCTGCCAGCCATAGAATGCCAAAGTAAACAATCGTTTCAAACTTTTTCCAATTTTCGGCGCACCGGTGACTCATTACGAACTTTTGGATATGATGGTACAGAATGGTTGGAGGAAAAGGATTTAGGTGGACATGGTACGATACCACTTTCGATGTAAAATCCTCGCTCCAAATCCCTTCAAAATAAATCTCATGTTTGTTTAGTCCCCTCCACTTCAAACCGTCGGGTGGATTTCAGGGCGTTGATATGTTAGTTGAAAAGGGATCATATAAGTGCATCGAACATCGATGTGCACGTCTCATTCACGGTGTCGGCGAGGTCTGCCGAAGGGAGTGAGAATCGATGTCCAAGCGCCGCAACGTCGCACACCGTCGTCCCCCTTCGGTCCTTTTCCGCTCCATTCCTTGCAACCGCCGCGGCGAGGGGGAGCACCGTACTACGCCCCCGCAGCCAAACCCCCATCCTCTCCCTCACGGCATCCAATCCCCCAGCCGCCACACACCCCTCACATCACCATCATCATTTTCTCCTTCCAGACGAGACCCTCTCTCTTGGGGAGGCGTCCCCAACTCCCTCGTCCGTCCATTTCCCCCATCCCGTGCCACCTCCCCCTTGGTCGTTGGCGCCCCTCTCACTTCCTCCTTTCCGTCTCATTCAAATCCTGAAATCCCACTCCCTTTTCTCTCTCCCTCCCCCCTTTCCCACCCTCGCACGCACTCCTCTCTCCCTCCCATTTGCCCCGCCGTTTATTTGAATGGATGTGCCTTTATCCTGCATACATTTTGTGACAAGGAGGGATGGATTTTACGAAACCATACGCACATTCCTTCTTTTTTATGTATATAATATACGCGTATACCGAGGCTCCTTGCGGGGGATAAAGATCTTTTGTCTTCTTCCTCCTTCCGTCTCGTTCAAAATCCTTTCATCCCCTTCCTTCTCTCCCCTCACACACACACACACACGAACATTTGTCCCCCACCCCTCGTTTTCGGATTTATTTCTTAAGTCGCCGTTGATGCTCGCGTCTTTTGCTGTTCTCTCCGTTATTTTTAGGAGGCTTTTCAATTACGTCGGATTACTCTCTCGCCTTTTCCTTCCGGGCTCTATTGGTGTTGGGGGGGAGGGGCGGGGTTGTATAATATATACATAAATAAATACACTGGATGCGCCCTGGCACAAAACGCCCGGAAACCCACTGAGTAGAGTAGAATGGTTCTCCCGGCTGTTCGTCTGGCTCATCGTCATCCAAATTGTGTCATTGAATTTCATAAATTTGTAAGCCGTGAATAAAATTTAAGGTGTATATCTGCCTTTTTCATTGTTCTTCCACGACATGTTGAACGTTTTATTGAAAACGACGTTTTCATTTCCTGGAAGGGAATAAGGTTCTCTACGTTTATCGTTGCAGCTTTGTTTTAATGTAGATTTTAATGAATCCTTTCGCTCGGCTTGTTTAAAATTTGAATGCAATGTTCATAATTGATAAAAATCCGCTGAAGTCAGTGTGAGCCGGAGGTTTGTTGTTACGAATTAGTCGGAGCTGCATCCTGGAGGCTAAAATTCCCGTTTTGTTAAGTATAGTATACAGGAAGGGACTTTTATTTTAATTATTGTGAGTGTATTTATTTTGTGATGCTAGTTGCCGTCGGGATATATTTAACGTGCGTTCTTATATAAATTTTTCCTTATTTTTAAATTCATTCATTCTTGCTAAATTTACCTTGGTGTCACTTATCGTTCCAGGAATTGTTAATGCAAATGTAAAATGTAACATACTGTGTGTGTATATGTGCTCATGAATAAGAATTCTGATACAGACTTAAGTTTTTTCGCTCATTCATTATGGATTACACATTTCCCTGCAAATAATTCGTCCAGATTACGATTTTGTATGTTATAGAGACCGAACATCATGAATGACGACATCTTGCGATCGGAATATAACTCGGTGAGCCTTCGATATCCGACTTGTTTTTCGTATCTTTGTCCTGACTACCTCGGTAATCATTTTAATGGTTAAATCACCGTCAGTACGATCGAACAAAAGGAAGAGACGAGCGGATGAAGACTTATCCCACCATCATAACTTTTCCTCTTGGTAAATTGGTCCACAAGTGAAATAGTGTCGTGGATTGTTTGAAGTGTATTTCGTTACGCGATGATGTATTCAGGGCACGGCTTTTGAAAACGTCCCTCGCTCCCTTCCTCTCTCTCTCCCCCCCCCCCCGACCTCTCACTCTCTCTGCTACTCTGTCATGGGGATCGTCGTAGGGTCTCTTCTCCAATGGAAACAGACCGCCTCGGGGCAATGGGCCATGCGGCGTTGTTCCATCGCGGTAGCGGCAAGTGTGTGGCGTCCCCGACCCGGAGTTTATTCCTGCTGCTCGGGATGTGTCAACCGAGCGCTGGGTCACCGCCCTCCTCCCACCTCCCCCGAAACCCCCGCCCACATCTACCCCCTCTGCTCTCCTTCCTCCAACCTCGCACGCACACTCTCCCCTCACTCCGTCCCTCCCACGCTCTTCGCCGCGGACACGATCGGCGTGCGACGCGCAAGGATCCCCACAGGCGCCAATGTTCCGCGTTCAAGCGTGGCCCTCACCCACCCACCCTGGCGCTCCCTTTCTCTCTCTCACAGACGCACACACACACAAGCATACAACCGGAGCGCCGTAGGATGGGGAAACCGTCATTCATCTTGGAAGGAACCAACTCGATTGGGACTCCTTTTATTTTTTAAACGCGAATCCTCGGACGCAGGATTTTTTTGTTTCTGATACATCGTTCCCGATTTCATTCGTTCGCACTGAGTCGGTTTCTCGCGGTCAAATTTTGGATATAACTTTGTGCTTGAATTTTCATTCAAAGAAATTCCAAACGGACTAAGCATCGAATGTCATAGTGCTCTTCGCACTGTCCATTACTATTTTGGTCCAACGTTGGGGAATTATAGAAAAGGACGTGAAACGCAAGGAAACAAAAAACATAGAGGGCACACAAAAAAAGATAGGAGTTCAAACGAGAATTTCGGTGGCACAACCACCTTCGTCAGTGGAATGAAAGAGAGAACATTATCGATCAAGTCCTCTTATTCCTTCCACTGAAGAAGGTGGATGTGCCACCTTACATTTTCGGTTGAGTGTCTCTCGTATTTGGGTGCTTCATATATTTTTTACTGTGTGTCACGAATGCGTCATCCAGCTTTTTACACACATTCATAATATAGTATGTAACCTATTTTGATGAAATTAAATAAGGTCATTTCAGAATTTGAACGTACGACACCGGATTTAGGTCCTCATTTTTAGCTTTTTTGTTTATTTTTTAGTTTTCTCAACTGTGTTGCGTCGTACAGATTTTAAAATAAAAAAATAAGATCAAAATAATACTGTCGCCATTTGAGTAATGAAACTGCCAGATTTTAATAAAAGACCGACAGTTACTTCATACTCATCAAGGTGTCTAGTAGTAGTAGTTTTGAGGGGAGGCGACCGACAGCTAAGGTCATTTGCGCCACAGGGAATGGACAGGAAAGGATGAAGGGTGGAGAGAAACCCGGCGTCGGCATTAGCCTACTCTTTACGAAAGGCGCCAAGGGGTCCGCAGTTTAACGTCCCATCCGACGGACGGCGTACTCCCTCAAAGTGCCCTCCACAAAGCACCCCAAGTAGGGATCGAGATACCTCTGAAAAATATTCAACACCGCCGGGATTTGAACCCGCGCCCTCAGGGTGGGAAGCCAGTACGTTAGCCCCCGCACCATCTCGATCCCCTCAAGGTGTCTAGATGATGGAATATGCAAAGAAGCTATATAGATTTTATTTGGTTCTGCCCCCGATTATCCAGATCTTTCTTTTAATCTGCTCCCTTTTCAATTATGCCCTTCTCCAGAAAATTCCGTGTCGCCGAGAATAAGGCATCCAATAACAAACTTGTCTAACTACTATCGGCGTTTACTTTAAATTTCATCACCGACTTACCCTTCATCTAATTAAGTAGAGTGCTGCACTTCGGTATTAATTTGGTTGGGAAAGTAAAGCTGGCCAGGACAAGGATTTCTTTTTAATAATTGCGTCACTGTATACTCAAAGGATTATGGACCAGGAATGTATTTTCAACCCATAATGAAAGTGAGGACATTTTCAATTACATCGCGAGCTGTGGCAGAATAGTGGAATCTCGAATCTTATTTCCTGAGGGGGGCACAACAGCTTTAAAAAAAACACTGGGATACATTTTATTCAGCTGGCAGAGAGAGAGAGAGAACTAGTGGATTTTCGAAAGTGGAATTTGAATGGAACTCAGTGTCGGGAGCAGATTCGTCGAGGGAGGGGGAGATGGAAGTGGGGTTCGAGCCTCAGAGATGGCATTCAATTACGGTCTCTGCTGGTGATGATGGAATGATGGCCCCGAATTGGATCAGCCATCCTGCCCCTCGTAAAAGGAGGCGTTGTAGTTTTAGACCATGTGTTAGTCCTGCCCCTGCCAACTCCCTACCCTTTTCCCGCTACCAACCCCCCAACAGAAAAGGTCCACCCTCCTCCTGTTGGTTAAGGACACCCGTTGAATCTCTCCCTCTACTTTCAACCACCCAAAAACACCCTCCCATCCTCTCGACAACCGCCGCTGGTCCTTCTCATCCCCTTAGGTTTTCGACACTCCATCCCCTAAGGCTCCACGCACCATCTTTTGTCTTGTTTTTATTTACCTCCCCCCCAGTGCCATTAAAACCCCCTCCCGGGGAAAAGGGAGGTGTGGGGAGAGTCAGCCCCCTCCCTCACAAGCCCCCCCCCCGCCCTCTGTCTCTCTTTTCCACCCTCGGCGGTGTCTCTCTCTGCCTGGGAGTAAATGGGTTGCTAACGAGAGAGTGCCCTTTCCCCGTTTGGAAACGCGGCCCTCGTGTTTGCGGACGCGTGCCGCGCCCCTCTTTCCCGTGGGTTTCGCAGTCAATGCGCTTATTTCAGTGTGGAGGAAAAATCGCCTTCTTTTGTTTCCCCTCGCCGACCCATGTTTGCGCTCGCTTCGTGCTCTTCCTTCATCTTCTCCGTTCCTCGATGCCTCTTTTCCTCCCTCACTCCAACCCCCGCCCTCCGGTTGTGGATTAATTATTTCCCGGAAAGCGGCATCAAAGGTACACCCTTCCCTTTATCTTTTTGAGGCGGTTCCTCGTTGAACTCAATTCCTCGGGCAAGCTGTTGCTCGGAAGTACGGCGTGGTCGACGGCGGAGGGTAATGTGACTCCGGGAATGGGATTCACAGCTGGTTACACTCTGGCTTGAAAAATCCATCGTCACTCCCTATGAAATTTACCTCTGCCAGTTTCAAGTGAGAACATGAGGTTGAGGGCCAAATGGTAGAAGTTTTCCCTTTAGGGGAACAAACCGTTCGTTTATTGGACGAATTCCTTGTGTTATGCCCAATGTATGAAGGAGCTTAATTTTCCACCTAATTCCGTTGTAAGACTAAAGCGCCTCTTTATGTTTAATTTCGAGAGAATGGATTTTTATCGGTAATAATCTGCAGGCTTGGGATAAGTTTATGATGGACCCACGGACTACACACTACTGGAGTGGTATGTCCTAATTGGCATAAAAATCCTTAAACCCCATACGAAATATTACAATGACTCTTTTCTCTAGCTCTTAATAATAAGCTTACTGCCTCCCTTAATTTCATTAAAAAGGCATATTCTTTTCCTCCTCCCACCTCGCTTCCCCAGCATTCTCCCCTCTATTATCGCTTTCAGCATCACGTTGCCTCTCACTATCTCCTGCATCCACCTGTCCTGCCCTCTTCGAATTCATCCCAACAGCTGTTCTCTTCCCATATCATGGCTAGAACTTCATAGTTTGTTTTCCTTTCCACTCATTATTTCCTCCATTATTTTCCACACTCGCATCTCGAAATCAACCGGTATAATCTTACTCCGTTGCCCCAACAACCAATTTACCTGGCAATACCAAACTTCACTCGGCAATACCAAACTTCGCTTTGATCAAGTTGTCTTTATTCACGGTGTCATAAACTCCCGCCTCTTCGTAAACGCTTCTTTACCCTACGCAAGTCTTCTTCTATTACCATTGTCATGTATTTATTTTATTCAATATTGGGGAAATTGTCCCATGGGTAATAGCAGCTGTGTTATTTTGGTTCAGCCTCAAACATCTTGTAATCTTGTCAAGGTCGCCCACCCTTCGGCGCTCTGTAGTTTTCATTCTAGCAGGAGGTAAATTCGAGGATCATGTACATGGATCTCGTGCATGAAATCATTTCAGAGCGTCATGCGGCGTTCCGAAAACTAAAGCCCCCGTTCCTGATTCAGCGAAACTGACAGGGACCTGTGTTGGGATGCTTGTGTAATGTTGGGAGCCCATGTGAAATTTTTAAGTAAGTTGTTTTTTCGGTGCGGGGGTAAAATCGTTTTCTTTTGTTTCTCCCGCCGACCAATGTTTACTCTAGCTCCTCGCACTGCATATTCTCCGTTCCTCTATCCCTCGTTCCTCCAGCGTTACCCTCCAGCTGTGGATTGATTATTTCCTGGAATTCGTGTGTGTGTTTTAAAATCATCTATATTATCGCATAATTAGCACAAAAAAGGGAAGGACACGAAAATTAAATCGTATATATTTGATGAATCTCAAAATGCGAATATTTCCCGTGTACATGTCATGCTGAAGCCCCGAATTGGCTCACCGATGCTTATGAAAGTGCTATGCGATCCGCTGTACAGAAATACATAGTTTTTTTTCACCTAAGTGCGCAGATACGTCTATACGCTTTTCTCTGAATTGGTGTTGATTTTGGAAAGTTTTAAACTCAAGGAATTGTATACCAGGAATAACGCGGGCCTTTTGCAAAGAAAATCTGACTGTCACGTGAAAGCTGAGATTTGCATTCGCAGACATTAGTGTCTTTTGATTTGGAATTTTCATCAATTTTTTTCTCATTCGTTTTGATTTTCTATTCAATTTGAGGAAACAAATATTTCGGTCGTTACCTGCGAAAATTGCCCCCCCCTCGCCTTCCACCGTTAAAAACCCGTCCCTTCTCGTGCGGGTCTCTTGGTGGTGTTCACTGGTGTCCGGGTATGGGGAGAGTGAGGGAGGGCCTGGCACCTCCTCGGCCAAGGTTAAGAACTGACCGATTGCCGCCCCTTACCCAGACGTCTTTGCCCTTGCATCCTCCCTCCCCTTCGCATCTCACGTGATCGCTGCCATTAAAGTCTCACGTGCTTGGGAGACCTCAGCGACGGTGGCGTGCCGTGTACTCTTAGCGTGTCGGGCCAAATGGCACCTTCCCCCACCCTTATTAGTCACGCCCACCTCCCCCTACCAATCCCCTCCCCGCCAACTTTTAACCTTTTGCTTTGACGGTTGCCTTGGTTACGTGCCGAGTCTCGCCGATTTGCCATTCTTTATTCCGTGCGCACGTTATTATTCTCTTGCGATTCATGTCCGTAGTCTCCGTGTAGGCCCATATTTTTTCCCCTCCCGACTCCTCGGTCTCGTTCCGATCTTCTTGCGTGTATTAACCCCCATGTTCCTCTGGTATTTTTGTAATCATTCTCTAGCCTGATGACAACAACCTTTCGGAAGAACACTATCGTCACCTCGAACACGTGTTCGCCAGGTTGACCGTTGTGGCGTTAATTTCTCTTTCCAAATTACTCTCTTGATCAGATATTGGTCGATAGCCTTCGCTATTAGTTTTTACATAATTGCACGATTAAATTCCTTGACGAGTCTCCCCTTTTTAGGCGTTTCTTGTGACATTGGTAATTAATTACCAATGTCGATATAAACGATATGTTGACGATATGAACTCGACCGTCTGACAACTTAATTTACAATTTTAATATTATACTGAGAGAATACAAACTGATTTTTACGTTGATATAAAAAAGTCATCGTGTCTGTGCAAAGGTAAGGTATACGTCATCGTTGATCAAAATTTTGACTGCGTTTTTCTCTCATTGGAAAATTATAGCTATTACATAAATGTATGTAGGCTGCTGTTTCTATTATTCTAATAGAAATGGGTATGTTCGATTTGATATTTAACTGGCCCTTTTTGCATATCGGTTTCAGTGAAATGTACGCAACATCAAATTTCAGTAATTTAACTTATTTGGGTTCGAATTGACGTGCTTCGGTATTTAGATATGCACCTACCCCTTTCTCTCTCACGTCACCGTAATGACGCTATCTCTGTTGGAGTATATTATTTATGTAATCGAGATAGGATTAAGCTGTATCTATATTGTCGATAGAGAAGATCGATAAAGTCACCACCTTGACATATTTCATGCATTTACAATGTCGCCGGTGGATGAGATAAATGAAATATCGTCAATTTAATATCTACTTAATTACTAAATAGACGTCTCATTGCGATATCGAATCCTAAAATCATAGTCAACGGGTTGCATTTTCGCTAGTGTTTAATTCACTTATTTTTATCAGGAGTAAGTCGTATACTATATTAGTTCATATGGAAGGCCCACATTTACGTATTAGGTCTACATTTAAGAACATCATATCTGTCTCTGTATGAATTCACCACATTTGTTGCATATCCAACTCCTGTTAAATATACCATGATATGTTGCTTTTACGAGGTCGTCCATTGTTTAATTTCTAGATCTAAAAATCGATTTTCTTCTCGAGCAACTTTCCATGAAGTGCGAAATTTTGCATTGCTGGACTTTCCTTTTTGTTCGCAACTAATGCATCCAAAAGTTTCGTGGTGGGCTTAAGCGCCCTCATGTCCAGGGAATACGTGAAAGGACTCACACTCTAGTTTGGAAGTGTGTTGGGAGGGACGAGGAGATTCAGACAAGGGAGGGGATTTTTTTTCTAACCCGTAACTTGTGGACCGTAAAACCACCACTACACCTTCACCCCTCTGCCCCACTGATCCCCCATCCATTCCCCCTCTTGGGCCAATCAAATCCACCGCAACAAGGGCGCATCACTCACCCCCACACCCCCCGCTCCTCTCGGGAAGGGTGTGGGGAGGTCACGCAGAGCGATGCTCCTCTTGCGGGGAGCGAGCGGTAAATGCGGGCGTGGGTAATTTGGCGCTAGGAAAGTGAATTTCGGGAGGGTACTATTACGTGGCAGAGTGGTCGGGGAATTTGCGCCGTAATCCTAGCAATCGCTCCCTGCCGTTGGGCGACGGACGGCGGCGGCTAGTCCGTTGCCATTTGCGGGCGGCTAGCCTGGCGCACGGGCGAATAGTGACACCCGATTGCCTTGAAAGAGCTCGACTCAACGGGAAGGACCTTCCATTATCCCCCGGGTAAACAGGAAGAATGCAAAAGTGGAAATTCACTCCCCACAGTCGCGTTCGCCGAACTTCTCTCGCGGTTCAGCGCGAATTCGCGGTTTTCAGTGATGCGCGTATGTCGTGATCATCTAAGTAGGATAATTATTACAATCGGTAAATTACCGGTAAAGGTAGGCTTTGGATAGACACAAGCTACCAAACGGTACAACGATATTTCCCTTGTCTCTCTTAACAACACAACCCAACATCCAACATTACAGTATGACCCTTATCAATTGTGTGCCACCTGACAATGTGTATCAGCACATGTGTATTTTTAATAATAATAATAATTCCGAATACTTCCTTGCTCACTTCATACGGTCTAAAATGCTTATCCTTTTCCTACCCTTCATCCTTTCCTTAACGTTCTCCCTTCCATCACAGTCTTCAACATCCCATTGCCGATCAAAACGCTCTGAATCCATCTTTCCTGATTCCTATGGATTTCTCCCAACAATTCCCTCTCCTACCACGCCATGTTTAGCTCTTCCTCGTTTGTTTTCCTTTCTGTCCAATTCGCCTTTTCCATCCTTTTGCCCGCCCAAATGTAAATTATCTCCAATCTACGCCTATCTTCTTGCTTCAAACACCATGTTCCTGTGCTTTACCAAACCGCGCAGAAAAATATTGTTTTCTACAGAAACCAGCTCATAGAGTGCTATATGATTCACCATTTCATATTTTAACTTTTAAAGATGTGCTGGTTAATCTAAGCATCGTATTAGACATAAAATATTTTACTGGCGTATTTTGCAAGCGGTGTCTTTGCCGTCAACGGCTACTCCTAACAACCATCACACTAACAACTACTACTTCTTTCACTATGCCGAGGGACTTCTGTTTGCTTATGACGATGTAGGTCCGTATTTATAATGTCTCCTTGTTTTCGCAGGTAATAAGCCATAAATTCATTCAACTACAGTGCCCCTTAGATTAGGGTGCCATAAAGACACCTCAAGGGTACAACAGGCGATGATGCGAGTACCGCTTTCGTGATTATTAAAAGTGCCGAATATGTTATAAATCTGCAATTTTAAAATACTCCGTACAGTCATATGAAAATTCATTGTAAAGTAAATTATTCATTAATCAGAATTCTCAAAATACATGTAAGTATTCATTATGAAAAGAATGTCTGATCAAAGCTTGTTATTACGTATGATCTATTTTTCATACGCATGCAAAACAACAAATTTGTGTGCATACCTATGTATGTAAAAGGAGTACCGTAAGAAAAATGACTGAGTTGGGGGGAGGTATTAAAAGTATTATGTCTCGTGATATCGGACGTAGGAGATACTTCGGGAACTCCCAGCACTTATATATCACATGGTAGGTTTTGGTGTGGTAGAATGACCTCCAAGGAGCTCCTTATATCGTAGGAAGTAAGAGCTGGGGAGCGACTATCCACGTGGCTTTTAGTCTGTGATCGATTGTCCATTGTTGAGGTGAGTCTTTAAAATAACTTACTAATTTTGCTTCATCGTGGAGTTATTGCCTCTGTTCAACGCTAAACTTTCATTTTAAAGCTATAATTTGCCCATGTATGTCAGGTGAATTGTCAGGAAGTCTACAAACAGTATGGGGAGCCAAAGGGTACGGTGAGTAATTAGGCCGCAGGTTGTTTTGATAGGTGAGAAAAACCAGTCAGTCCGTCGCTGCGTGTAAAAAATTCACGCATTAGGATGAGGTGGCAGTTCCTTTCCCCAGGGCACGCCGCCTAAGGTTGCCAAGGAAGCTTTGGCAGCTGAAGAATCACAGCTAGGTTATAAACTTGGGAGTTTCCTGGATTTGAACTCGGGCTCATAAATAGCTGGCCTGGGATAAGGAGCATTCTGGGTCGAACGTTGTAGAGCCAGCCCGTGGGAAAACATTTAGACAAATTTCTGGTCTGCTTGCCCAGTGCCTATCCCTCCGTGTACTTATCCCGTTTTTTTACGTTTGAGAAGTTACAGACAGTGCCAAAGCTCTGAAATGCTCGTGGGAGTGAGGAAAGTAGGGGAAGTGGGTGTGGAATGAGAAGAAAGAAGGGGATTAGGGGCGGTAGTGACAAGTGACCGGAAGAGATGTCAATCAGAGAATTCCTTGCTGTGGCACGTGGTTTCTTTCTCACTTATGGGATTCTCGTCCGTGCAGTTCCAACGCATATGAAGTTTAGCAGCAGACTCAAATTGACCACCACATGGGCTCTATTTTCTAGTAAAGATCCGCACACATGAGTCTCCCTTTCGGCCATTTTAGCTAGTTAAGGTCTCCCCTCCAAAACGGTTGTATTAGGCAAGTGCCAAAAGCTTTCCGTTGGTCTGTATATATGTAAAATTATGCAGGATGGGATTAAAAATAAACTGTCGGCTCCCCTATGGTAACGTTCTATGGTTAATTTCCTTGGTTAAGATGTTAACACTGGTAAAGTATTGAATTGAAAATCATTGAAACCCAGGTTTGGATTTTATAGACGAGGTTGGATGTTCTTTTTATCTCAGGATATACGGCTTAAGAAGCGCACACGTTTAGGAAATGGGGCAATTCAGCTCCCTATTCCTCCTTTAGTTTCCAAAAAAATTCTGATACGTGTTCAGTGAGTCTTTGGTAGATTTTGTTGGGGGAGCCTGGACCCATTTGGACCTTTTATCCTCCAGTCATGAGCCAAAAGCTTTGGCTCCTAGACTAACGCCTCTTAAGGCTAATCCTCGTGATTTTTACTTTTTTTAGCGAAAAAATCGTAATAATGCTTGCATTAGTGTTAATTGGCATAAAACGTGGCAGCGGGTGAATTTCTTTTTTATGTCTATAATAGTGAACATAAGTAGAACGTATAAAGCGATAATATCCTGGTCTTATCGGTGGATATAAACGCTAAAATGTTTTTAATCCCTTCAGCCGTTAGAAAAAACGCACCGTTGATCCCGATGCTGCTTTTGTAGTAATTAAATTAATCACTGTTCTCTCAGTTACATTTTTTTTAGAACCACTCGACTAAAATGAACTGGATAATCCTTTGCCCTTTTACTTCTCTCCGAAAATAATTTTCTTCCTAATGCATTTACCCTTTGTGTATGTCCGACTGACGCTACTCCCCCGTCCGACAGACGTGGTGCGTACCCTAAATATCAGGCACGCGGTAAGGAATAAAAAAAGGTATGAAAAAGGGAAACAATGCTGTTCATTGTAGGCGGTGGATAAATACAATGGCGTCTGGAAGGGGAAGGGGAGGAGGGTGATCGGCGGTGTGGTGAGTCTGGGAGGGGGGGAGGAGTTGGATTGGGGGAGGGAAGGGAGATAGGGAGCGCCGGAGAGCGGACGCAGGCGCTCGGGAAGAGCGGGGGCGATGGCCGAGAGCCGTTTTGTTGCGATACACCAAGAGAGGGGAAAAAAAAGTTTTTCCTTTTTGCTTTCCCCGCAACGAGTTTCGGAATCGCTTTCCCGTTCGTTTCTCTTTTGTTATCAGATTTTTGCGAGTTCGTTCGTTAAAAAAAAAACGTTCCGCATGCCTCTTTGGTCGTAGTAGTAGTATGTTGTTTCGCACGAGGGGCAACAAGGAATAAAAAAGGAAAGCAGCTCCACTTTCCGTGGATTTGATGACTTGTAGAACACTTGTACTTGGAGGGAGTGTTGTTTTTCGTCTGAAGACTCCGAAGATTTGTTTTCTCGCTGTGACTTTTCGTGTCCTTGTTTAAGAAATTTGTTTGTTCGGTTGCAAGGGGGTGTTGTCAGAGAAATTCACGTTCGAACCCTGTGGAAGTATGTCATCGCTCCCTCGATGCGATGGTCATGTGCATCGCTCCCTCTTGAACCGGGTGGTGCGTGCGTCCTGAGCGCCCACGGATCGACAGTAATGCCTCTGTGGCTTGGATTAATTCTGTGCATGTAATTTTACTCGAGGTGCGTAGCAAATCTGGACACGGTGGAACGTAATGCCTCGTTTGGGTAAGTTTCCCGTCCTTATTTTTTAATTTATTCCAAACGGTTCGCCTTCTTTAAATTTTTGAAAATTGGATATTTTAATTTCTGCTGATTTTCACTGCGTTATGTGTTATTCGACAACTGACACAGTCAATCTCTTATATTTTGTGTGCGGTAGTGCTTTATCCCGAGACCAATTATTTTTCCGGAACAAATATTTTCCCGAGTGCTTTTTTTCTCTACGTAAGATGTCGGTGTAGTGTGAAGTAAATCCACCTTACGTATTTAAATACATTTCTGTAATTAATATCCCAGCAAAATCATGGTTATAAAGGATTTATTTAATCGGAATCATTTGTTTTAATTGGAGTAGATTAAATTTTTCGGTGAGTCGCGGGGTGCCATGTGTATGTGGAAACAGTGGTGCAGAATACCTCGTAGACCAGTAGGATAGCTGGTGACCTACCACCCCCTGCTACGCTTCCTTGCTACTGCTCGTGGGATACACGTGGAATTAGAAGATAATAATTAGCACCCTTCAATTCATTATCAATCCGAGGTTTAGTTTCTAGCTGCTTACAAAGCCATCTTGTTATCGCCAGTCTCGTTATTTAATCGTATATCATTGCACTCAACTCTTCCAACACCTGCTTGATATGGCACGCATTAATGTTTCAGTTTTGCTTCGACCAACGAAACGTCTCGGCATTCGTCAACAAGGCGGGCGCCACCGATTCTGCATGAATGAATAATTAAAAAACCACAACTGGCGTTGTAGGAGCGAAAGTGGAATCATTGGACAAATAGATCTGTACGTAAGCAATGCGAATTCAGGATTCTCAACGGCTCCGGTCAGTTCTAATTGTTCTATCTTAGGAAGTTTTTCTCCCGAGACTGTCTCTGTTTCAAAGTGAACTTAATAAAAAGTACGAAATTAGGATCTTAAAATGATGACGCTAATGCATTATTCTTGCAGATTGTTTTATTTCTTAAAAATACATCGGAACACTACAAGTTTACTGATGTTCTGCCTAGAATACTGATTTGATTTTTATCCATTGATAAGGTGCTGTGTATTGTAATCAAACATGCGTTCAAGAAAACGATGTTTTTGAGCGTATGTTTCTAATGGTTTCCTCCTAGGGATTGACATAATTATTTATTTCTATTAGGTATAAAAGTGTGTGTAAGCTTTAAATGAAGAAAACTCGTGGTTCCATTGTTTTTTCTGCTGTAATAAAATCTACAGCAGGCTGGATGGCAATCATCCACTAGTTCATAGAACTCGATAAAAATGTGGCAGTTATGCTTCTGAAGATTATGTATATTCGCGAGGACCGAATACTACCTTGATCAAAAATTTCCCGGAATTTATTCAGAAAATTAAAAATACAAGTTTATTCATCTAAATCTATATTGTCCCCTTCAAAGTAATCCCCATCGACTGCAACACACTTATGCCCGCGCTTGATCCAATCCTCGAAACATTTTTTATATTCGGTTTTCGGTATGTCCATCAGTGCTTCCTGCGATTTTTCCATTACTTCCTCTCGGCTGCTAAAACGCGTTCCCCGTAATGGTTTTTTAACTCGATTGAACAGAAAGAAGTCACAGGGAGCCAAATCAAGTGAATTCGGTGGCTGTTGGATGGTATTTGTTGCATTTTTCGTCAAAAAATTACGAATAATGATAGCACTGTGCGACGGTGCGTTATCATGGTGCAAAATCCACGAGTTTTCTGCCCACATTTCTGGTCTCTTTCGGCGAATTGCTTCACGCAAACGTCTCATAACGCCCAAATAATACTCTTTGTTTACTGTCTGGCCTTCTGGCAAAAATTCATGATGCACTACACCGTTGTAATCCATGAAAACCGTCAGCATTGCCTTCTTTTTTGACTGAAAACGACGTGGTTTTTTTGGTCTCGGCTCATTTGGTGAACGCCATTCACTTGCCTGATGTCTGGATTGCGTGTCGTACTCATAAACCCACGTCTCGTCTCCAGTAATGATCCTTTTGATGAATGTGGGATCGGATTCAGCCTCGCAAATCATGTCTTTTGCGACGTCAACACGGTCTCTTTTTTGCATGAAATTGAGGTCTTTTGGCACCAACTTTGCTGCTACACGACGGAAACCCAAATCATTAACCACAATGTCTTGGGCGGATCCATAGGCAATGTTCAAGTCCTCCGCTATTTCTCTGATGGTTAATTTGCGGTTATTGACCAACATTTCTTTTACTTTATCAATTTTTTCACCGACTTTCGATGTCGATGGTCTGCCACTGCGTTCATCATCTTCGATTGACTCACGACCACTTCTGAACCGCTCGTGCCACTGGTAAACGACCGTTTTTTTTTTAGAGAATCGTTGCCGAAACACTTTTCCAACATTTCCAACGTCCGTGCGCCACTAAATCCGTTTTTTACGCAAAATTTAATACAAGTTCGTTGTTGCAAATTTAAATCCATTTCTGAAATTGTAAAAAATCGCCAACACACACAGAGATAGATGTACTCTTGGCTACGTAACTTTTGCAAATGTCAAGTTATGACACTAAGATTTAAAGGGAATATCAACAACAGATGTACCAATTTAACAAAAAAAACAGAACTCAAATCGGAACGATGGGAGCGCCACACGGTGGTTATTCCGGGAACCTTTTGATCAAGGTAGTATGTTATTAGTGGCTTAGCTTTATCGCTAGTTTAAGGATGTTAAAAGCTACCTTTACATGGATATGATAGTTTCTCGTCAATGATGCACTTTGTTGCAATTTATTTGCTGAAACGTTGTATAAGGTAGGTGAAACTCTTGTACTTTATACCATTTTTATTTCTGTTGCTCATACTATATGGGTATTTTCATATCAACTTATTCCAAAAAAATTCTGTGGCTCACATTGTCACGCACGAATCCAGCGGAGTGAAAAAGCAGAAATTAAAAAATATTTTGTGCCACGTTCCATAAATCACCAGGGTTATGTTATTTACTCTCAGAACCGAGGGAAAATGAAATTCTCACAGAACTGTAAGAACCGAGATTAAATGAAATTCTCACATTTCCTAGGTGGTTACAAAAAAATTTAGAAAAATCTAAATTACTCGATGGTTCGCAATCACCGCTCCATCCACCTTTTAAGTGAAGCTAATAACTCCCCCTCCTGTTCCCACATGCAAACTACGACATCAGATTGTCCGCTCGCTTAGAGCATAGCTGTTCGTCGAAGGGCTAAGTCTCTTGTTCTCAGGAGTGGGAAATCGACGAGCGAGGCAGCCAGCGGCGCCCTCTCGCCTCGTCAACACTTCACTTCGTCACTCCCCGTCACGGAGCGCGCCTTCGGCCACCCTCCTACTGTATTAACCCCCCTTCCTCCCTCTCTCTGGGTATCTCGCCCCGCTCCCACACACTCTCACCCCTTCTCTCCCCTTTCACTCTTGCGTCCCTCTCTCAACGATGCGCCAAGCTGACTCCCTCCTCCATCCCCCCCCCGCCCTTTCCCCTTTCGAACACTCTACGGCCATTAGAGCGACCTTCATCCTTCCACGGCAATGGAAGTCCCCCCACAACTCCTCCTCGAGCGGCATCGTTTGAAACGAAAAAAAAAGTTGTCCGTAGCGGTACACATTATGAAACCACTTACGGTCTCGAAATTCGCGTTGGATTTATGAAAAATCGTCTGAACCAAGAAGATGGAGAGTCACCCTCTCGTAGAAGTAAAAAGCGGTCATTTTATTTTCTGTCCCCCAATCTGCCCAGTGCGGTCATTTCGGACCGTGCAGAAAATCCCTCATTGACTGTTGTCCGGATCGGGGGTTTATGTACGCTAGGCCCATAATTTTATTTCCCTGACCGCATGCCTAATTGAAGCCGAACATAGGAGTCCACTTTAAACTTCTGTGGGACCCGCCCGACGAAAAACTCCCACAACTCCTCTGTAGACGACGAACAGGTTACCCATTTTTCCTGTGGCGGTCTCCATAAGGGTATTTGGTGCGGGCTGGTCGGTTTTTTCCTCGCTTTAAGCCGTCGTTTTATGGCCTCCTGCATATGTATGTGTTACATTACTCGTGAAGAAGCCATCCTCAAGTCTCGTACTCATCCGTCGTGGTTAATGGATTTAAAACCGAAGGGGATTACTAAGAAGACGGGGAAATCTTTGATCTCCGTCGTCGTGTCCGAAAGGAACCATCTTTTATAAAATAATCTGCTGTCCTTACATAATGTTGTTGATTAAAGTGCGTAAGTGGAACTTCTAGGGCGATGGTGCATTCATTCGGCTGGTTCTTGCCAAATAAATGAATGCTCTTCAATTGCAATGCTACGAAAATATTATCTTTCGGCGAGAAAGATTTCATGGCGTTCAGTGTTGACGAATTAAATCCCGCAGAATTGTCAGAAATGCTCTCTTGCCTGTTGGATCGCCAGAGAAAACAAAAGCAGTTGCCGTGATTATGCGAAAAATGAGCGATTTTTAAAAGGGCTTAGAAAAATCTAATGTACCATATTTCTATGATAAACTCGGCTACATGAAATAAAATAAGTATTGATAAGATGCTATGCGTTCATCGATTATCATTGCAAATTACTGTTTGGAAAAATGAAGATTCTTCTTAATTCGTTGGAGAAAATGATTCGATTATCATATGTATCGATTACTGACGTAAACGTATATATATATATATATATATATATATATATATATATATATATATATATATATATATATAATACTCATAAGAAAAAAATGAATAATAATGCCTAATACATTCTGTGATTTGCGGACTTATCTGGATGCAGATATTAGGTTAGATCTAAATTAATCGTGTAATTATTATTATTGGTAGGCTACCATTTAAAGTAGGTTTTGGATGAACACAGACTGAACAGCTACATTCGTTCGTTTCGTCTGACAAGAGACAACCTGCACCCCACATTACATTACACTGTTTGCCAATTCCGCCTACTTTCTACCTCCCTTCATTCCGTCGAACAAGCCTATCCTTTATCCTTCCCATACTTCGCTGCCTTAAGTTCTCCTCTCTATTGCAGTCGTCAATATTCAATTCCAAATCAAAATACATTTCATGTACCTTTCCTGCCTACTTTAGGGTTCATTTCTTTAATATCGCACATCTTAAATTTTCGTTGCGAATATTGCCGCCGCAACGGTAAGTTGATCCATTGCATCGGCGATTCCTGAACATGCCGTAGCCAACAAAATTATTATGATGTAATCGACCCAATTTTTCGTCCTCGTTCGAAAATAATAATTTTCCAACGGTTTACACCATTCTTTACGAATATGAAAGGCTGTCTTTTGCGCTACTCCATGGAATAGTCTACCGCACCGGGCGAGTCTAAATTTTAAACGATTTTGGCTAGTAGGAATTGGCCCTAAAAAAGGAGGAATTGTCGTAATAAGTCATCTATTGGAAAAAATAGATTTTCGCACATCTTCGCTCCAGTCTTGTTATTATTATTGCCTCATTTCTCTCAACTCGCGATGACCTGGCGCGAGTTAGAGATATCTGGTCCTGTGTGGGTTCGGCGCCGATACGACAGGCTGATTGAAATGAGAGAAATTTGGAGTGTGTAGCCGTCTTCTCTCGGCCATCTACGCTTATCTACTCATATTGTTAGGGTAAGAGGGTCGATGAAAGATTAAGCCAAGTAGGGTCGAGGCGCTCTTGTATTGAGTCACGTCGTTGAATCAAGTCTATCTATAGCAACAAGGCCGGGCTCCTCGGAACAGGTAGCTGTTGCATTGGGTTGGAGCCGAATGATGTAACTCCTTCACCCTCCGTGTATTTTTACGTTCGCCATGTCCAGGCGAGGACCCCCATTTGGTTGTTGTTTGCTTTCCCACCAATTTGCGATCGTTGTCGGTAGGCTTATAGGGTCGTTATTTTTTCGCCGAACAACGTTTGGAAAAAAAAGTTCATTGATGCGACGCTTTTTCTTTTCAAGGGTTGCCTACCAACTTATTACGTTATCTGTCCTTCGTCATGTGATCCAAAATTCATCCTTTCTCTTTCTCCAGCATCCTGCTTTTTATCGTACCACGAGTGCCATTTCGTTCCTTAAACTTGATAAATGCATATTAGGATCTTGATGTTATCGCCTCTTAGATAAATCTGTTTCTGTGTTGAGTTCATATTTCATAATTTTTGCTGTGAATTATTAATTGACATCTAGTTATTTCACGCAACTTTATTTTGACAGTAAAACTGGTCAACTTGTAAATGTCTTCGTGTTGCAACTGGTTGAACTTTCAGTATAGAAATCTGTGAAATAAAAAACTATATTCTTTCATCCAATCACTTAGCAATAGTAATAATTCAAGTTATTGTACCATAAAGGTGATATTTTTGGGAAAATTGTGATTTCTATGTTACTATTAGTATCTTGTATTTCTTCACGTTGTTATGCTTCTTAAGGAATTCGTTCTAATGGTCTGCACGATGATGAGTTTCTTCGATGTGCGTACCGTCGTATCCCCCTAAAACGTATTCACCTCACAAATGTGAAGCGCTCTATAGATTGACATACGTATCATGGAGCATGAATCTTGGACAGAACTTTTCTAAGTGGGCCGATCTCAGGATCTACGTCTTCGAATAAAACTGCAAACTTATTTTCTTTAAGTGTTCGCTTAATGGATAAACATTGACACCACGGGAGCTCCATGTATCGCGATTGATGCCCTCAAATTCGCCATGTTTTCGCGATATCGCAGGATCCTCTCCAGGAGTCTCCAATCCCCCTGGTTGCCCCGAAACACCACGCCCTTGTTCTCTTCGACACCCCCACCTTTATCTGCAAGCCGTTAACGAGATGGTCCTCCCAGCATCTGTGTACCAATTTTCGAAAGGAAAACGCCCCGACCTGCCACTCTTCCGGAGAGATAAGTGACGGGAGCCGAGGGGAAAGGCGACCTCGTCGTGGAGGGTGATTTGTGTTGGACGGTCAAGAGTCCCTCGCCCCCTCATCCTCGGGAAAGACCCATCCCACGTACCCTCCTCGGGTGCCGAATCGCGTGCAAGTGGAGCCGGAAGGGGCGGGGGGATCTATTTTCCCTCTCCCCCTCCCACTCACTCCCTGCCTTAGTCGGTCGGCGTTGCCAACCTCGCGGGAATACACGGATTCACGGACCGATGAAAAAATTGGTGTAAAATTTCAAACCGGGGAGGTGTTGAAAAATACTGGAGGTCGGTAGAAATGCAAGGCTGTGTTGGCTTCAGGGGTGGCTTTTTTTCGCCCTCTTAAAGAGCAACATGCCGGATGCGATCGTGTTTATACGGAGGTGGGGAACTATGGCTAACCAATAAATGCCTGGGAAGATTTCAGGACATAAGACTGTTTGCCTCGTGGAAAATTATTTTTTAAGCTTTTCACTGTTTATACGGCACTTGCTCCTCGCATTACACAGCATGACCCACCTTAAATTGCAGATGTACAACTTGAACCTACCTACTAATATAATTTCCCAACTCATAATAAGTCATCCCGTTCACCTTAGTATTTGCTGAAGTTGCGACGGAAATTACCCTAGATCCTAGAAGACTTGAAACAGGTTAGATTTCTAAGTATCTTAAAAGCATAATTACATCATATGGTTAAAGATGTCCTGAATAGAATAAACTAGGCAAGTTTTTTTCTAAGAAAAGGCTCGTCACTCTCAGCAACATCAATATGAGTCTAAGAAAATAGCCCATCAAGACAGTGTGGAGCGAGATACTTTAATGGAAGTGAGACATGGTCTCTTGACTCGGAGAGAAGGAAGAGAATGGAAGTGCTCTTCGAGATGTGGTGCTACTGGAGAATCTTGAAGATATCGTGGGTAGATAGGGTAGTCAACAAAGAGGTGAATAAGTGAGTGTCTGTGGACGTAGAGAAAGAGAAGAAGCTACTGGATAGGTCACGTGTAAATACCCGAGGAGCTGTTAGCAACAATAATGGTGGGCGTAATCAAAGGAGTGCCTAAGTGAGAGGCAGCCGCAGAAAGGGATACTTCAAAAGAATTGTTGGGAGATATGGCCTGACGTTCGTACATGGAGTGAAAGAGACTGTGGCATGATCCGGAGGAGTGAAGAAGAAAACGACTACTGCCAAGCAATCAATGAATTGTTGAAGAAGATGAAAGTTATGTCTTGCGGTGTTTGATGATAGAGTATTACGTCAACCAAAATCAGTGTTGTAAACGCTGCGCCAAACGGATTTTCAAAGCCTTATAGCCCATTGACAACCGCTGCCTGTCGCTATAAACCATGGAGCGTTGGCCTGGAGTTTTCCGCTGTTAACACTATTTAAAATAGCGAGCGAAATGGAATTGAACAAAAGGACTTGGTTTTGAAGCTATTGTTCCTCTCGCTTGCTCTCCATGCTGATCGTGAAGTTCTCGCCAGAAGCCAGTTGGCAAGGATGTTCCCGACCCGCCCTTTACCATTTTTATATATCATCATACTCCCCTCCCTCACGCTCCTTCCACTTCTTCCTCTTTCCCCTCCCCCACCCTCCTAGTCGTTCGAATTCGACCCCCTTCAATTTTCCTCCTCACCTTTAATTCACGCCCTCCCATCAGTTTGGGATTCCTAAATGTGGGGCCCCCGGAAGGAATGAAATCGGGGACTACTATAATAACATCACGACTATCGCAACTATCCCGTTTTTAGAGAAGCCAGCAATACTACGAGACGTTTTTTTATTTCGACCATAGAACCATAATTGGAATAAGTAACGATAGGGACTTAATAGCGTTGATTTCTAATTATATTTCATAATTTTGTAATAATGGCCGTCCTCAGAAGTGCTTCTTGCTGAGGCACAAGTTGAAAACAACGCCGAAATGGAATTCAGCAGCCAAGGAGTGTCATGACAGAAAGAACTTAGACATGGCCCGAAAACTATTCTACGTTTCACCAGCATTTTTACAACTATCCCACTGCAGATTGCATTTTTTTATAGAGAGCATTGTGGAGAATGCAAGACAATTAATTTGCAGTTAGCATTCAAGTATAAGTAGCAGTATTTACTGTTCGAAAACCATTAGTGTTGCCTAGGGGAATGGCTAGGTTTAAATTAATGCTCATGATTCGATTAACACTACGGGGAAAACTACGTCAAATTCATTTCACCCGGGAGTATTCGGGGAAATGAAATTATGCCCGTGTTCAGTTTGATTTGTTTAGTGGCTGATATGCATTAATCACGCCGTTCATCTATTATTAAATGGGAATAATTCTTTTGAATTTTTTAAAGAATGATGAAAGAGGACTCTTCGCTTTTCCACATAAGCTAAGTGTCTTCTGTCATCATGAAGGATTCCCACCTAGTTACGCCTGAAGCTGTTTCATTTTTTTGAAAGAAATTAAGTGGTTTAAAATTTCTCCAATAGATCACCTTTGATAGAGGTCATGTTAATGCCTTTTAACCCCCGTCCTTTGGAGAGACATGAAAAGGTGAGTGGCGATGGCGTGGGAGGGATAAAGAGGTCTCAAGGAGCCCTCTTCAGAGAAGTACATTGCCGAAAGTTCAAGTAGTGGATGTGTGAGGGCCGTAAGTGACAGACCCTTTCAGTTTTCTCCGAGAAATAAGAATATGAAATAATGAACGGGGAAATTACGATCAATAATTACACTGCAAGTAAAATCTTGAACCTTCTCTGTGATGGGATTATTGCCGCGCTTTGCGTCTATGATTCTCAATGTGAAGACAACTACCCCGAGCAAAGAATTGTAAATTCAGGCAGATTCAGAGCTCATGGAGATTCATGGCTCTTATTGCCTTTTTGTAACATTTGTAATAATTTTCTCGAACTTAAAGTTCGACCCTCTTGGTTATATAAACTATTTAATGTTTTCTATATTAAGCTATCATATGCTAATTCTAAATGATCGGCTGACTCTTTCCTGAACAGTCGCTTTAAATCATGTTTATCGCATTTGATTTTGATAGCAGTTGTGTCTCTTTGTTTTAAAATAAATAGCCAGTTGATATCACACCTGGAATGATGTGCACTGTTGATACAACGGTGCTTCCAGCTATATGAAAGGCTATATCTATTTGTCACATATATGGGTGTAGAACGGTTCTCGTAATTTTTCTGTTCCCCTTTTGATTTTATCTTTTGTTAGCTTCTTTTTTCTCATTCAGAAATCGCCCGCAAGTAGGCTTTCCGTGCTATCTAAGTCTAAGTCTAGTTTCACTTTGAAATGAGCTTGTCTATTTCTTTCGGAATCGCCTCACCTTTCCTAACCATCACTGTCACTAGGTTAGTTATATATCAGAATGATTTTCAGCAACTAAACATCCATTACTTTATTCTGTCAATCTTTGTATTTAAGGGTGACTTTTTGACTCCGAAATCCGTCGTCATTACTACTAAGATTCCAGCGTCGGTCTCCTTTTATCCCTTTGAGCTCAGCGGTTTTTCTCTTCGGCTCATAATATGTCTTTTCTGAATCCTCTCGAAATAAATATAAAGTTAGATCTAACTGTAGCTTCTTATCGTCTTATTACAATCTAAATCTTCACTCTCAATTCATTGATTGCTCTCGTTGCGCCTTATATTCATTGCCAATTTTCTTCCCAATTCACCATAACATCCTATTAGTAGTGGAATACGTACTCGCACAGAAAAAAATCTTGCTGGCTATTGCGTGGTATTGAAATGAAAATGGTTATAAGAAATGAAGCTGTGCATCAAACATCTCGCATGGCCTATTAGGGTATCTAATTTATCTAAAATTAATAGATCTGAACGAGAAAAGATGTGACCCTCTGTGTCTTGACAGTGAAATTTCTCACCTCGGGTTGTTTGCAAAGGGAGCTGTACCTTATTACCTATCAAAACTGTTTTAATGTGCAAAATATTTCTTGTTTGTTTTGCTTTCCTTTTATAAAAAAAATCTTGTTGAATACTAATGCTATCTGATACATCATTTTTTACACTCCGATGGCAAATTTCAAAACTATGGTTTTGAAGTAGTTTTCGCCGTAATATTTATCCAAATATTTGGTATCGCGTTTATGGCACCGAGGAGTATCATGTTGGAAAGAATAAATTAAAATAAAAAAGTCACGACTAAATTGAATGTCGCAGACGTTTCAGATAGAATTTTAAAAGTCTAAAAGCACACTATTTAAGGTTTGCTTTTGATGGTCCTGAATTTGAAAGGGGTACTTACCTGTAACTATGTTCCTCTGCCACAACATTTATTTCACTACTGCGTGCAAGCCTGAGACGTATTCGATTGTGTTTAACATCTTTCCCAGCCCTCCACTCCCCCTCCACACTTTAATTCTACTCGTCCCATCATCTTCCTCCTAGCCCAAACTCTTCTCCTGTCCATTCTCTCCTTTCTTCCCTTGCACCTCTTTGAATCCCATGATCTTTTCCCTTCCTCCCATTCCCTTCTCTCCAGTCTCAAGGCTTTTCCCCTCATCCAATTCTTCTGCCAACAGTCTCTCTCCCTCTGTGAGAGCTCCGCGGTCCTTTTCCCGTTCCAGCTCCCAACAATCTTCTCATTCCCAACTCGTCCTTTCCCCTTCTCCATCGTTACTCCTCTCCCCCATCCCATCCCGCCTCTACCCATCGTCAGCCACGAAGTTGAAGGCGCAAAAACTTTTGTCGTCGATGCCAGCATATAAGGAAGTTACAGAAAGGCTTTTGCGGCTCCATAAGAGTCTAGGAGAGAAAACCAAACTTATCTACTCATGTCTCTTAATCATTTCTTCCTACGCTATTCAAAGAAATATTGATGTTGAAATCCAGTAAAGGTACTTGGCTCAATGGATTTGATCAGTCGACAATGCTGGCTTAATTTTTTTGTTGCAAATATATCTTTTTCTCTATCCTACGGGCTATTTGTTAGTGTATTGGGTCGAGCGTTTGGCTATTGACCGGAATGCACGGGTTCAAATCAGGATGACTTTGGACGCCCCCACCTTCATCCAATCATTGTGATATTTCGAGAACCAGATCTTCCTGGGAAATCACAAGGCGGCCCAAGAACCCTATAATTGTGTGAATTTCACTCGCAGAGGTGAGCTCTTCCTTCACCTGTAAAAGCTAACCATCGAGTTGTTTAATGCGGATTTTTTATCTCTAAAAATTCGATCGCCAAGATGGTAATTCTGTATAGATTTAGAGAAGCTAAATGTCAAGAAATAAATTAAGGCTTTCCTCCGTTCACCCAATTGAATTGCAAATTCTTGGAAAATGATGAAAACTAACGGTATTGACTTGAGGCCGCCTCTCCTGGGAGAGCCCCGAGGTTGCCCCTTAACTGCTGATGCTTTCGGCTCTAAGGAAATAAATTACTCTGTTCCGTCATCCGTTCAAGAGTGCTGGAATAATTCTGCCGAACAGCATAATTAAATTAGAATGACGCCTTATTAAAGGTTCCACTACAGAATCGTAACATAAAATTCAGGTGGTCGGGCATAAGTGGGTTTGAGATTCATTTTAGGCCAACAGAGATATGCTAAGCCCCATTCTTCAACCTCAAAGGTGGGTTTATTTGGTGACGATAGAGCTTCAGTATCTATTTTATTGTTTTTTTCTCACATATATTCTCTTATAATTGCCATATCTGAAGCATAAAATTAAAATCAGTTTCTTTAATTGTTTCTGTATTCGAAGGAGACTTGATTGATAATTTTTCACGAATGGCCATGTAGTGGTAGTTGTTTTTCCCCGAAATTGAATGCATCGTCCGTGGTATCTTCTACTCAATTCTAGTATGCAGTAATTATGAGGTTACTCCATGATTAATATTTCTTAACTTAAAACGATTCAGGTCTAATTCAAGGCTGGGTAGACTGATGCTGCGTGTGGTAAGGGAAAAATACGTATTTTTATTCCATGCAAAGTCTTGGGGTGTATTCATCGCTTTTTCTTCGCAAGATTCAAATTAACAATCCTCGGACGAATCGTGTTTAGACAATGAAGGGCTGGAAATGATGTATATAAATGATTGTGCTTGAATTACTGATTTGTTTATTATTCCAAAAGAGCTCATGATGAAATCTCTCTTATTTACAGTATGCTTTAAACCTTTGAAGTCATTATATTTTGACTCATTTTTTTTTCTTAGAGTCGGCGTTTTACTTTCGTTTTTATGGCGGTGGAGTCCGTCAAAATGTTGTGTATTAAGACTGACGTGCCGTATAGGTTTTCGACCCGCACCAGGAATATTCTGACTTCCGGTAACAAGAAAATATTCACCTAGTTTCCATTGTGAACGCTCCCTCATCCCACTCAGATATACGGTTTGGCAGGAAATTACGTGTTCCTCTTGATTTTTCGCCACCGCCTACCGGGCGCCTAGTCATCATCCATCGGAGAGGGCTTCTCCGCAGCCAGAACCCAACATCCGCCCGGAATCAAACCTCATTTCGAAGTCGATCGGCCCTCTTGGTCCGAGACGCGCACCTGCCCTCTCTCCCTTTCCACCTCTCCCCCTCCCCACTGGCATCTTCCTCCTTGTTTTTCCTTCCTCCTCCTCACCCTACCTCCTCTTCTTGTCCCTGTCGCCCTGTCCCTCCCCAAGCCACCTCTAGAACCTCGGTCTGGACTCCGCCACAGCGTCGCTCTATGACCTCCAAAGCTAATGGACGTTGAATTCTCTTTTGGAGTCGGAATGGGTGGTGGCGCTAGGGCATGGGTGTTTTTGTTGGAAGCGCATGGACTTACTTCAACGGGCGTTGCTTGTTGGTCGCCGGCATGATTGGTTCGGGCGGATAACCTGTTAGTTGCGTGCCATCACTAACTCATGAGCTCGGTGTCCCGAGTTCGACTTCGTTTCTCGCGGGTGGATTTGTACGATTATTTAGCTTAATTATGGTGTTTGGCTGGCTGTTTTTTTCGCCGTCTTCGTCGTTAGCATATGTTAGAGCAATCTCAAGATTTGTCGATCGTGGTACGCGGAGCCTTTAATCGGCCACCTGATCTGCTCTTTACTCTCGGTCAATCCCGCACGTATATATACTCCGATAACTGTTTCACTTAATTCCATCTTGGTTTTCGCAGGTTGCCCTTCCCTTCTTCCTCCTTCGGGCCTCGGTAAGCCGCTTGTCTCTCCAGTATTAATACGTAAAAGTAGAATGCTACGCGAAAGCTTGCAGTTGAATTATTATCTTATTTATTTCCTTGGCCCTTCGAGGTCAGCGTTTACAATGGCGTATATAGCGAAACCGTATGCATTTGATGAAGTATTCAGAATACGTTAATGGGATTAACCTTAAACGGGGATTTTTCATAATGGTTGTGCAGAAATTCCTTACTTCATTCTATTCAGTAATGAAATTAATTCTTTTCTAATGATTGACCACGGAAACTTGACTCTTAATTCTGTAATACTATCACTATTCATTCTGTCCCGTTAATTAAATTAACCGCTAGCATAACTATCTTCTTTGGGCCGGTGATTTGTAAATTTATCTCTCCTGGAGAAGTGCCTGTCTGCAGTTATGCAATTAATGCTGAATTTACTCTTTATTTTTTAATGGGCAAAAAATAATTGCCTAGTCTTTTGAACAAGGTTGATTGTGATTGCATTCCGCCTGTTCATGTTAATGACCCTTTATCATTCTATTTAAACAGACTATTCAGTATCTAAGGCTAACTCTCTCTTCTAACTTGCCATGGGATCAGTCTAGTAGTTAGTAAAAAAATTCATGACTACCGCTCTTTCTCATTACATTATAGCCTACCCCCAGCACCTTTCTTCTTTCCCAACTCTCACTTCCCCCCTCCTTTCACCATCCACGATAAAAAAGTACACTTTCTTCTTCTGCTGATGAAGAAGACCTCCTGGACCCGAAACGTCCCCGAGTTTCCCGAAATATTTCTACTTTTCTTTCAATATCTTTCTAATGTAAATGATAAATAAATATATTATTTACATTAAAAAGACATTGGAAGGAAAGTAGAAAGATGGGGATTTGGTTCTCAAATGAGTTGAGCGTTGGACTACTAACCGGAGTTCGATTCCCAGGGACGACTGCAAGCATATTTCAGCTCACCCAAGCTGTGGAATATTTCCGCTTCCTGTTATTCCTGGGAAACTATAGGTGCCACTGGGAAAGGAACTGATCCCTCTGCCATAATATGTAAATTTCTCTTGGCGTTGGGCTTAGTATTGAACTTCGACCTTTGGGTTAATATCTGTGTATTTTATTATGTATATTATTATGCCCAATGTTTATATTGTTATTCCCCTGGTTCTGACTTTCATTCTTTTCCTCTTATTGTTAATTATTTCAATTGTTTCAATTATTTTATGAGGTTTAATTAACTTTTGTTCTTTCATTTATTTTTTATTCAATTTCTTTAATATTGAATCATCTGTGTATAATCACACATCAATCCATATGATAACAAAAATAACTTCCTCTCCCGTGACTTGCGGCGCAAACCAATTAGATTCACAGCCCAGCATAATTTTAATTCCTTTGGTTTCGATTTTCTGTTGAAATGGTATTCCCCGCCATGTGATATATTATTAGTACTATTTACGTTGATGTCAAGCGTAGTAATTTTACCAATCTCTTGTTTCAATTATAAGAAATACGGAATCAACGGTAAAGAATTAAATGTCAAGGTTTATTGAACATGAAGACGAATAGTGTTTGTTCCTTTTTGAACCCAGAAGTATGAAGGCGGAAGTAAAAGATGCATTTGGTTGGGTGGTTCTGGTTAAAAGAGAAAACCTAGTTTTTTTTATTATGATACCGTTATGGGCGTCGAAAAAAGGACTTTCCGTGCGAAATGTTTTTGTTTTGTATCCCGTAGCGGTGTATACGTAATTTTGAGCTCTTTCCACCTTTCTTCATCTGAAATTGACCTTGGGACACGGAGCGCAACCTAGCTTTTAGTTCTCTCTGCTCCAGAATGTCGTTCAACGTAACTAAAAGAGCATCGTCAAGTGAAAAGGCGGAAATAATTAATGATTTTCTGACTTAATTTTTGTTTTGTCGTAATATGCAGTGGGATGATGATGCTTTTCATAGAAATACCATTTTGGTGTGTAGAATAGATATACTATTTGCAGTGAGGAAAAAAACCCGGCTCTTTAATCTCTTCGTGAATGGGCAAACTATTTTTACTACAGACTGCATTGATAATATTTTTATCGACGTGACGGATAATAATAATAATGTAGTTGATTCAGAATTCCCTGATGAATTGTGTGGATTACCGATGTAGTGAGCATTAATTATTATGGGATAGGAGAATTTATAGTGATAAGGTACTCGTCGAAGTAGCACTGCTGTGATATCAAATGTTCATTTGAGATAATGTTCACGTTGTAAACAAGTATTATTCTTGAGAACTTACAACGGCGCGATTCGGCTGAAATCTTATTACAAAGCATCGTGGAGACAATTATCTTATTTTTTCACTGCCTAATTTATCGAAATCATTCTCATAGGGATTAAGTACATATTGCCAAGCCAGACGGCCGATTTGAGCACCCAAGAAACCCAATGGTTCGAACATTGGAGAGAGGAAGACAGGAGGGCTCGTTTTCATGAACAGCCAACCATTCAGAGGACATCTTGAATTTCATTTCGCCGATTCCCATCTCCTTGGTCCCATGCAAATGATACCAGAGTTCTTATGTCTCTTATCCACACTGGCTCCCATGAAATTGCGTCCATTTAATCTCGTTTTAGGCCGTTGTGAACGAGCACCGCTATGTTGTAACCCGAGCTCACGTTTTACCGAATATTAGAACGTTATGTGCATGGTATTTAAATTCTAATTTATTTTTTTTACCATTGCACGAAATTTTAAACACGAGATCCCGGTATCAAATGAGTTTTTAATCTTATACACGAGATTCGGTATCCCGGAAAATTGTCGTGTTCGGCCTCACTTTTCGGGGGCCCCTGCGGCCCTTCTAATGAGCAGCCCCTTGGTGCGTTCCCTCCGGGAGGCGCAAGCGGTTTCCAAGAGCTTGTCGGGAGCTTCTTGATGCTCGGTCTTTCCCCCTCGAGACGTTGTGGCTTGGCTCTCTTTCTCTCTCTCTCTCAATCTTATGCAGTGCCTGACGTCGGGATTCTTTTTTCTTCTTTATTTACAATTTCCAATACCCTCCCATTCTCTTCGTCGTCGATTCCGAACTCTTAGCCAGGCACACCAGTCCCTCTCTCTTGTCTCCCTCTTTATTTCCGCTCCTCTCCCTCATCGCCCGTACGTGATACTTTTACCTCAAAAGGCTTATCGCCAAGGCCATCTCATTCAAATACAATAAGTATATCCACCAGGTTCATCATCCACGCTCCCACTGTCGTTCATACACCCCCGCAATGAATGAATGTGGTGAATATCACATTTTGGATGCTGAATTTTTACTTCTCTCCAGCGCTATTCAGGAGGTTGTTAAGCGTTGCATGTCGTTTCTCGATGATGTGACGCTAATTTAACGAGGACATAAAATATCCTCAAGTACTTACTTGATATTTCGTTCTCCAATCCAGAGTGTACTTCGACTGCCACTTCGAAACCTCGTTCCTAGCCAATAAATGTTGTCGGCGTGTTTTGTTTCGTGAAAACTCTCCACATATTAACAGGAAAATTCCGATTATTTTGAATCTTTTTCTTAATTCATTTGCCAAAGAAATACTATCTCTTGCTCAAAGTGAATTACTTGGTTTTAGTGTGCATCGTCAAAAGTGGGAAATGCCACGGTAACGTACTTTTATTAGGAAAGTTTTGTGTGTGCGTTTTATTATTTAAAAATCTTTAAAAATATGATGCTTAAAATGTATGAGCATACATAATATTGGAAAAGGCATTATTCCACCGGAAATTTAATACATTAGTTTTAGAGAAAGTCTCAAGATGCCATTCAGCGGAAAGAGAAAATCATAGAAGATCGAAAGAAACTTGCTTTAAATTTAATAATTAATCCACGTTGGATCTTAGTCGAAATTCTGTTCACGATCAGTCGAGTTAATTGACTAATTCGAAGAATTTTTTGTAGCATATTTTCCTGAAAGCATACTATTTGGATGCGATTAATTTTTTGTATAACTAGAATATGACAGACTTTGATCAGGAAGTTGCCAATTTTAATTTAAAAAACTGTAAATGATATTAGTATTTTTTGAGAAATCCAAATTTGTCATAAAAAATTGAATTTGTCATGACAAAAAAATGTATTTATCATCCAAAAATTTGAATAAATTTTTTTTATTTAAATTTTAAAAAATGTATTCCAATTTTTGGATGACATCAGCGGAACTGTTTTTTAAAAATATTATTTCGATTAAATTTGAACGAAATAACTTCATCGTAATTCCGTTGCATCGCTGTTATGTTAACCTGTGCTAACAAACTGATTTTATAAACTATCCATGGTGTCCTACCCCCCAATTACGTTTTCTTATAGGAAAGTTGATTTCGCGCAAGCGTATATCGCGACAGTAAGAGTAGCGTTCGGGACCGCTCTTCGGTGTCTGGAAAAAAAATATTTATTTACACACCCTTGACTCTCTGCGACACATTATGAATTACGAAATATTTTGAATGGCGATTTATCTGCCGTTTCTGTCGACTTTTTCCGTGAAAATGTCCCGTCGTGTGTAGGGAGTGAGTGAGTGAGAGAGAGAGTGTCTCGGCGATGTTCCGCCAGCCGGGTCTGTTTAAAGGGTCTCGCTTTTGCGTTGAGGAGACGATGTGAGGGGGGAGATTCGCCTCGCTACTCTTCAGTCCTCCCTCTTTTTTCCTCTTCCTCTCTTGGCCTCCCTCTCTCCCTCCATTTTCTTTCTTTCTCCCATTCTTTCTTCTCACTCCATTTCTCCTTCCCCACCCTCCATCCATTATTGTTGTTGGCCTCTTCCCCTCATTCCATTTCTGCCACCTCTACCCATTCCCGCAGCATTTTAATGTTTACCCCCACCTCTATCTCTCTCCCTCCCTCCTCTCCGTAACTCTTAACCCCCCCTCTCTCTCTCTCTCCCCTTTCACTCGGTTTAATTGGACCTCGCGAGTGCGCTGTCACTTTCGAGCGAGTACCGGGCTCCGGCAGCGTTGCCACGTCTCCCACTTCCCGTCCCTCATCCCTCTTCCTCCTCATCCTCACCACCTCGTCCTACTCCTCTAATCCACCGCCTCTCTCTCTCGAACCCATGCTCCTTCGGTAGTCGGTTGCTCTCCCACACCCCCTTCACTCCCCGCCGGACTCGCCCGACCGGAAATCGCCATGATGCCGTTTCACCGTGCAGATGGCGGCGCCGCGTTCACCGGAAGCGCGCGTCGTGTTTTGTTTCTTTTTTTTTTAAACCTTCTAAATAAATTTTCCCGAGGTGTCGTCGGGTGCCATGCATAATGATTGTTGTATGCCCCCGCGAGATCGGTCGGTAGTAGTTTTTTTAGATATTTTTTTTTTATAAATATAGGGAGGTTTAGACGGGAAGGATGGGTGGGTGGGTATGCTTATAGTGGAGGAGATTTTTTCTCTCGTGGTAATCGTGGTAGGCGCAAGATTCGTACGGCAACGCCGCACTTGTTACGCGATTACGCCGATCTCTTCGTCCGGAAGCCGGTCAGTTCCTTTTCCTATCCGTCCCCCTCCCGCTCTGCCACTCGCGCCCTCTTGACTACTACTCGACCCCGCTTCTTCTGTATATTTGATGTAGAGCTCCTCACCCGTGTCCTCCCCATCCGCCCAACCTCTCCCCTCTTGAGGCGACTCCGTTCATTTACATGTCCCTCTCCTCCACGCAAGTCACGTGCCCGTCTTAACTTGCGAGACGGTAACACTCCGGCACATCAGTATTAAAAATTTAAAAAAAATAATTTCCATTCCTAAACACTTGGTTGAACAGTCACACCTAAGTTCCCAAAAAAATAGTTTAGGAGTATAGCCTACCAACACGTTTTACCTGATCGCGGCATTATCAAATGCGATGGAACGCTTGGTGTTGTAAAACTATTCGGTGGAGAAATTACGAGTTTTGGTAGCAAAGGATATTTACTGTTGTCATGAGAAACCACAAACCCTGTTCATGCATCTCAGGTTGAAACTTTTTTGAAAACTAGATATTTAAATGTAAGCTAACTTTAAACACGCGGATGCTCAGAAATATTATGCGGGCACAACCTCTTTTGATCTTGCACCTAAAGTTACACAATCGCTGCAGGGCGTGTGGCGGGAGGTGTTAAGGTACCAGTTTTACATGCCGAGCTATTAGTTTATGCTTGAACTTGAATAAATGTCAGCTCATGTACCAAAAAAATTGTGCACATACATGCCCATATACATCACGCAATAATTTTTGTGCGTGACCAATGCATCAGGTTCATGTTCATTTTATTTTTTCAGTGCCTAGGATTATATTTTTACATGACTGTGTATCATACAAGTGCTTGGATCTATCTGTGACGATGTCCATCTCTCTCCTATTTTATCCTACTGGTCGAATCTACCGGTATAATTTGGTGTCCTAACAATTCCCTCTGTCACAAGAAAACGCTGGTCCATATTGCCTGCTCTCTTCTAGACTCAGGAAGTTCCCAGCTAATACCTCCAGCATGCCTGTGACGCTTACTTTCTTCTTGTTGTAATTTTTAACAAACTAAGTGGATTGCTCATAATTCGGAGGCTTGTTTCTAAATATTTTGGTAATCTAGCTCTTTTCATTTGTACAGTTATTCTCTTGTATTATGCAGTTAATAAGTGAATTGAGAAATGTAGGATCGAGGATTTCTTTTTCTTCCTCCTTGATAATTAGGTGTAGCTTAATTAGATTATTAGAAATTAATTAATTATCCTTGCTTTTGACGGATAAGGGCTGGCTGATTTTGGATAATATGATTTCCTTGACGATATATTTTGTATGATGAAAGGTATATGGTAGGATTATTATTGGTAGTATACTGTTTATAGTAGATTTTGGTTGGACACGAGACTAATCATCGCTTCCCAAATGACCCCGGTCGACACCTCAAGCTGCGTTAAACTGTTGTTCAATGCCGAATACCTTTTATCTTCCTTCATTCTGTCCGGAATATCCATCTATCCTTTTCCTCCTCCTACCTCGCTTGCCTAACGTACTCCCCTCTAGCACAGTCTTAAGCATTTCACCCCCAATCAAAATACTCTGCATCCAATTTTCCCTACCTCCTTTGGACCACTCCCAAAAACCCTCTCTCCTCCCTCTTCATCGTTTATTTCCTTTTCCGTCTTTTTTACCTTATCATCTTACTCCTCGCCCACGTACTAAAGGCCTCCAATCTACGCCAATAATCTAAACAACTATGTTTCCTCACCGTACTAATTCACTCTCAATATCAAATTTTACGCTAATCTTTTCTTTCCATCCTTACTAGACGATCATGTCATCAACTCCCCCCTCTTGTGAATTCTTCTTCGTCTAACGAGATTCTTTTTTGTATGTTTCGACTACTGTGATCATGGTGACCCATGAATCTTTCAAGATAGATAGATTTCCACCTGCTCTAATTTTTGCCTTCCCATTTGGCCGTTTATTGTAGATACTGAGGAAAGATTTTCGGAGCGGCTTTGTATTTCATTTGTTTCCATTAATTGAAATCTGATTTTTCCATTCTGATATGAGATGGATTCTGACCTTTTCTTGCAAGGGCTAGCCAATCTGCCTTTAACAGGCTGCTTATAATGGCCGCTGTTTTCTCCAAAAACTCGTCAGATGGGAATAAAGCTGCTTAAATGGATACGTTGGCGTCACAAAATAATCCGTTCAATGGATTTCCGCCCAAAAGCGACGGAATGTGCATGCATGTCAGTTCACAATCTTTTTTTTTTAGTTTTAAAACGTATTTGGAGCACAATTGTACTATTTAGAGTGCATGTTAAGCAATGGTGCGTCTATTTAGATATCTTAAAGCTTTCCTGTAGATGACACGGACGTTTGCAAAATTTGATTTCGTGCATGATTTTCCGCTCAGGCCTTGAAGATTGAATGTAAACAAAGGAAGTTTTTGAAGGTCAGCGAGTCGGGGGAGGCGTGACGCGTGAATCCGGTCGTGTTATCGCCTCATCAAGTCGAAATTTAGAAAATGATGGCGCCCTGATGACAGCGATTCGTAGGCATCTGATGCTCTTGATTTTGCGGGGAAAATCATGAGTTGAGGACTAAAGCGAAAGCTTTGGTACGTATCTTGATGGCGATGAAAGCGATGGAAAGTGCGTTTCTCTGCGGCAGACGGCAAAGACTTTTTCCAAATCCAGAATATTTTTGTGATTTTTTTTCATCGATACGATATATAACAAAAAGAGGATGGATAGAACCGTAGCGATAAGTTTCGTCAACAAAGTATTAAATTTTCTTCACATATCGCTTATTAATTGCACAAATTTCATGAAATTATATTATTTTAAAGGGAATCATCGGTGAAATCTTTCGTAATCTTTTGCGCTTGCAACCCGCATTAATAAAGAAGATATGTGTGTTTTTTAAAGAGGAATCAATGGAGTTTCATAACTTTTGACATCATTTACCCGCGCGAAAATATTAAAATTTTTCCTATGAATTCATTTAATCGCAATTTTCATCGAACATAGAGCCTTTCAATACCGATTTGACATAATTGAGTCCAATTAGCGTTCATGAAGCTTATTAAAATTCTTTGCTCCCCTTAAATAATTTGTTAACAGTCAAAGAATAGCTGCATGGCGGTTTTTCTGTACAGGTACTTGAGTGTGAGCATCAGTAATTCATATTGATATGTATACGTTCGAGTCTTTATATTAAAGTCTTTTTTATTTCTTCTTGGTTAGTCCACACTTGGAATATGAAGCAAGTAAATATTCAATTGTTCCCGGCTCAACGTTTTACTTCATAATGACGCTTAAGCGTTGAAACTAGTTGTACATAAATAAAGAACAGTGGAAAGAGACATTGTGTTCTTTATTAAGCAAGTGTACGCATCATATAAGAAAGTGTTATCACGGAATTGATAAAATTCAAATAAGATCCAAAAAGTGTTTGAAGAATTTTTACGGGGAGAAAGTAAATGTGTACGTGCCATTGAAATATATAGGTTGGTAATCTCTCCAGACAGAATTGAGCATGCGAGAATTGCACTTTCAGAATTATGCGGAATGTTGGTGTTCACTTGTGATACCGAGGTAAATATTAAGATTCCGCTAAATACCTGCAAATTAGTCCACCCAACTAAAACAGGAGTCTTCACATTTTGCGTTCACAACGAAACCGAAGTACCCCAAATATCAATATTTACGATACATGTGGTTTTTATATGCCATTTGTAATGCGAAAATTCACATTTTCTCTCAATTGTCATGCTTACCCCGGTTTGGTGCTCTAACACTTGATGTCACACGCCATCGCTTGAAGAGTGTAACGTTTACATTTTCCAGACAATGCAGCCAAAAACCTTATAGTAAAACAGATGCCCTAGGGAGATCCATATGGCAAACCCTGAAACAATTTACTTAAGATATGGTGATTCCTTGGGTTCCGTTACTATTTGTGGTGATGACATAAATGGTGACCAGTGTGTGATTCTCAGTGGCCTCGACAAAGGATAGTGCGTCTATTGATGCGAATCGATGCGATACAAATTCCGACCATTATGCTGTCCTTAAATTGCTTGCTGGTCGGAAAATTTTATAACTTTTCGACAAGTTTGCGGCTATGTAATTACCAGAGAAACGAAGCAAATCCTTCTATTTTTGCAAATCAGTATCGAATTGTATTTTTCTTGAGTCCACCCATTTGCATGTATTTAATACTGAGTCATGTTGATTTAGGTGCGTTAATTAGAAAATGTTATACGTCAGTTATTTCTGGAATTTTATGAATTTGATGGGGAAATAAGGCGCATTGTTGTGCAGCAATGCAGTTGCGTGCAATCTCAATTTGGAATGACAGATTCACTTGTTTTCCACCGAATAAAACATTTTTACGATCTATTTGCGCTGTTACTACGTCGTCATCAAGTGAAGCATTAAGCTTTTTAAGCCAAATTACACTATATTAGGGTATAAGTGTGTGGGAGGCCAGCCAGAATCAAGAAAGCGGAAAACCTGAAGCAATGGAAAGGAAAAACCGGGATAATGGATGTTTTCAGAGTGGAAGTTTTTAATGAGAATATAACAAGGAATACACAGAATGGAACGAAATATTTCTCTCTTGTCTTCTGTCTTATCCCTCAGGTTCTTATTTTGATATGTTAGCGTGGCCGAAAGACTTAAGAATTCAAGTTTATAACGATGTGTTAACTTGGATATAAGGTCGTAATGAAACTCTATTACTTGAAGTAATTTTTTTTTCAAATGATGAAACGTTTCTACCAATTCTTGCAGCGTAAACGATAATTGCATGAATACCAACATTGATAATGTGCTAATTGTAATGTTAAAAGTTACTTGTGAAGGTTTTTGAACTCTGAGCCTACTTAGAAATTGTAAAAAATGTAGCAATTTATTTACAGTTTAATAAGCATGTGAATATTTGCACCAATTTCGCCTAAAATATTAATGTAAATGGTGGTAACCCGCGCACGGATTTTCTTCCGGGGTAGCTGGGTATGTTTTACGTAATGCGAATATTGCAGATAAAGTGTAATGATAATGATGTTAGCATAGGTGGAGTAAAAAATATAGTATAATTTTTATTATTGTTTCTGAAGTCGTACGTTTTACTAGGACCATAAAGTATGTATTTATATAATGATACTGATGTTAATAGACGTGGAGTAAACAAATAGTATTATTTTTATCGTTATTTCTGATCTCAGTGTTTTGCTAAGGCCATGTAATCCAAATAATATGTCTCTAAGAATGACTGAAGGTACTACGCTTTTCTATAAAATATGCAAATGGACAAAGGGCAAACAATTTGGATCATTAGTAATTCATTCTGGCGAGTACTTTTAAAGCTAACGATCTTGTCCCATGAAGGGATAGATTAAACTGAGTACATATATGTTGCTGAGGAAATTAAAATTGAGGAATTCAGAGCATACATATAATTATACGAGGGTCATCCGGAAAGTAGTACCCGTTCGTGAAATAAAGACACAAAAGTAAATATTAACAAACATAAAAAATTTTATTTGAAAGAGGATACTTTAAACTACTTCTCAACATAATCTCCAAGCAAATTAAGGCATTTGTCATAACGTGTGACAAGTTTCTGTATTCCTGCTGCATAGTCCTTCGCCGCCAGCTCATTGAGATACGCGAGGGACCCATCTTGCACAAATTTTTGCATAATGCAGATGGTGTTTAACAATTTCATGAACAATTGTTCGAGAAACATTGGGAAAATGCTCACAGATGTCATCAATTGTGACGCGCCGATCGTTCCTCACGAATTCGTCAACTGAGCTCACCAGTTGGTCTGTAATGACAGACGGTCTCTCCGAACGCTCATCGTCGTGTGTGTTCCCCCTCCCCATGTTGAAGTTGCGACACCACCGCCGAACAGACGACTCGTCCATTACATTGTCTCCATACACGTCCTTTAATTGGCGATGAATATCACATGGGCGAACGTTTCTTGCATTGAGGAATTTAATCACTGCCCTCACTTCACAACTGGCGGCGTTCTCAATTTTTTTAAACATTGTAAACAATCACAGAAACAACACAGGCAATGCTAGCGTCACGCAACTTGGCTCAGAGAAGGCAGACAAGCCACTGAAGCTATCTGACCTCGTCCAGCGGCTACTCGCGTCGTCAGCACTTCATGCGGCACGAACGGGTACTACTTTCCGGATGACCCTCGTATATGTGTCCAGGCGTTGCCTAGTAGTTATGTAGATCCAACGGCTTTGGCGTTGTTTGAAATGGGGGGAATGAGCAAGCCAGGATGGGGTCGACCAGCCCGGAAGTTCAGGGGGCTGCCTGCTTGTCGCATTGTAGGGGTTGGGAAGGAAAGAGGCTTTTCCCACTCCTGCGGTCAAGGAGGCAATGGGGCATTTGCTGCTGTCTCCCCCTCGTACATTCCCCCATGTCTACTTTACCCTGCCGTTGACTCATGCGTTACCCGGAACCTCCCCAACCCTTAAGCTTTTAACCAAAAGTGGAACGTCGTGACTCGAAAAATCGCTTCAAGTGACTTCAATGTACGGGCTAGTGGGTTTTACTATATTATTCAGCAGTTTGAGTTCATGAGGTACTGTTTTTAATGCTCTGAAAGGCATAACGGAGACGTCTTGAAAATTTCTATTACCTATTTATTTTAATGAAATGCGTGGTGCGCTAATCTCTTTGCCATTCCTAAATTTCAGAACCGCATAAAATCCTACCTCTACACGATACCCCGCTAGGAAAGCCGCCGTAAGGAAATGTTACGGCGGGGTGTCAGGTCACCGTCCTTTTATGCATCAAAATTCACTTACACTTGAGTATAAAGTTCACATAGATGAAAACATTCACACTTACACATAATTTAATAATAGGAATTTTTAGTTCAGTTTTACATTTTGTTTTTGAATTTAGAAAGTTGGAGTGGTTACGTCCGATTTTGCTATGATTGCGCATCTTGCGAATTTAATATGAGTATCTGAATCCGCTTTTGACGGTGTCTTCTGTCTGTCTAATTTAATCCCGATGATCCAATCTGCCTCCATAATGTTGGGCCATGATAATTCATTAGGTGTCACTGGTGGATTGGATTGTTCTCACCTCTATTAGACGTAGCAGTTCCCTCCTGGACTCTATGGACTTCCATCCTAATTCCTAATCCTTCCACCCCTCTGCCTCA
Organism: Hetaerina americana; assembly: GCF_022747635.1. Lineage (NCBI taxonomy): Eukaryota > Metazoa > Arthropoda > Insecta > Odonata > Calopterygidae > Hetaerina > Hetaerina americana. The sequence continues at coordinate 20,025,888 of NW_027286070.1, read as the reverse complement.
CACCTTTTTGGTGAACCGCGGGGTATTAATGCAATTCAGATGCATACCCGTCACGCTTACTCGTTCATCGTCGCATTTTTCACCAATCTTAACTCACATTCACAGATTTGAACTTCTTACAATTCTTTAAATTAACGTTTTCCCACATTGATTCCATATGCTGGCTGGGTATTTCAAATCAAGCCTGAATAAAGCGGACTAACACACTTCTCTTACTTTGTTATCACGATTTTCCTCTGGTCTGGTGATTTGACGTGCCGAAGAAATGGGGACGTAAGGGCTCATGGATGAGCGACTGCTACGTTGCAGTGTCGCAAGCTTGTAATGGCTGTGCTATGTGATTCCCAGAGGCTTCCGGAACAAAAGACACTTCACATCGATGAGCCATGTATTTATTTTCAGTCTGTAATTTGTCAATGCTATCTCATGCGAATCTTGAGCCAGAAGAGTCGGAATGCTAAGTTAGGCTCATCATTATTTAAGGGCTACAGTGTTAAGAATTTGTTAGTAGGATCCATCATATCTTTTCTATCGATTATTTTCACTCTTTCATAGACATTTCGCCGATGTCCTCCATGACTAATTTCTCTTTATCCATTTCGAGTTTTCCTCTTAGGATGTTCCCACAAATAGCTTCTATATTACGGTCTTCAGTTCTGTCATCTCTCGGAATATGTTGTTTTTCTCCTCTTCCTGTGTCTTCCCTGTACAATATTTTAAACCCAATATTTTTGGATATTATTACTTCCTCCCTATAATTCTCCTTTTTATTTCCGTTTTTTTACCTGTGGAACGTTTCGTATGTAGTGGCTGCATTTCTTTATCTGTCACGTTTACTTCATCAAAGTCATTACATCGGGTTTTAAATGAAAGTGTAGGTCCAATCATGTCTCAAAAGTCAGACTCAAAGTCCCACGTTTGTATTACACAACCAAAAAGAGAATCCGTCGAGTACATACTTCTTTTTCATGGTTCTGGTAACTCTTCTCCTCCCTCTTCTCCCTTCCTTCGATTTTAGCTGCGTCATATAATCTTTGTCAAGGTATCCGATTGGTGTCTCTCTTTAGTGAAGTTGTATTAATTAAGGGCTACCGGTACGAACATTATTATTTTTGGAGTAAAGACAGTAGATTTTGCTTCTCGCCACTAACGATCTCAAAGGAAAACTGCAGGATAATATATCTCACAGTGTATTTAGTAAATTTCTCGTGGTGTTCAGGGCTGTCGTTTGATGGTGGAAAATGTTAACTGACTGGAAGAGTTAGATTCAAATGTTTCGAGCTTTACTCTCTGTAACCTATGACGATTACTGCCATTATAATTATGGAGAATATGTCGACGTGGCATTTGTGTGTGTGTCTCATTTCAACTCACCTTCTAGTCAAAAGAATTCCTGCTGCTCAAAGTGAAGGCTGTGGTTTTGTGCAAACGGTGCGATCTTCAATTATGGAATCGAATTGGATCGACCCGTCGTCAAAGGGACGTGGACATCAAAGCAAACGGAAGGAGGGAAACTAATGCATGCGTCGCTCTCCGCTCTATTCTGCCAACTCAATTCTTTGGTGTGCTTTGGTTTGTCCCCGACGACCGCCCTATCGTCCGTTTGCTTTCCGGTCGTCGTTCCCTCCTCGTTGCCGAGAGGTAGAGGCCGACCCCCGTCACACACACTTACGCAAAGTCACCCCCTCGAACTCCTCCATCCCTTACTTTCGTGCCTCCGCCGTTAACCCTCTCTAATAAAATCCCTCCCTTGCCGGGTCGCTTACCCCCCTCTCTGGTTCGCCTCTCCCTGTCGCAAAGAAATCCTCGCCTAGGTTAGCAGGCGAGAAAGTGATCCTGTCATTTGTTCTAATGTGTATGTTTAAAGCTCGACTCATGATAGGACAAGAAGAAATGAATCAGGATATTTTTGTCATCCAATGTTGACGTGCTTGAAAGATAAGCAAAAAATGAATAAGCTAGCGTCATTTCAGATATTTCTGGATCAGATAATTTTTTCGTTTTGTTGGATAAACAAAATAATTAGGTCTAATTTGTATTTGAACTTACTGGAAATGATATTAATTAGTGTTGAAGAGGAGGGTCATCCGATGGAAACTAATACGTTAAAATTGTCGCTTTATATGATGAGATCTCAATTGCATTGTGATTCTATCTCACGGAAATGGGTTAGCGTACTCCGTAAGTACGTGTATATGAAGAAATATATATATATATATATATATTTTTTTTTTATTCATATATGTATATAAGTATTTTTCTTGAGATTCAGCCGCGATGTCAATGCAGCGTAATTGCCACATCCCTGCTTACTCCTACTGGGCGGCCGTTCTTCCATGGTATTTACGTATGTTTCCGGCAGCGGTTCCGCGCCACTTCATCCCCTCATCCTCCCCACCATCCCTCTCACAACGCACACACGCACCCCATCATCCTTCATTTCGTATGTCATGTTCGTCCGTTCGATTGCAGCACGTTATGGCCGTGTCGGAAACAGGGAATCTGGCGCCCGCGTGCGTCGCAGAGAGAGAGGAGAAAGCCCCCCCTTGACTTGGGCGGAAGGAAGCGGGGGTCGTCGTTCGCTCGGGTATATAAACGTCGCCGTCGCACTCACCTCGAATGGGGAGTGAAAAAACGAGAGCGAGGCGCCAATTTTTTTCGGTCATCAACGTCTGGCGAGGGTGAAATGCATCGCGTGGACACGGACGCATGTCCGAGCGAATCGCCGGTCACGGTTCGAGCGAGTCGACCAGATGCGAATAGACGTACGATCCCCGGTAATTGGGTTGGGTACATGCTGACTGCCTCCACCGCCGCCGCCTCCCTTCTGGGGTTGGAATGCAGGAGGGGATTTACATCTGGAATTGCACATGATGCCCCTTCGCCGTGCCTGTCCGTTGTACTTCTGAACTGCCTTCGCCTCTTGCCCATCCATGGGGAGGTAGTGACGCGTTAGATTGATTGACGGATGTCGTTATGATTGGCTTGCATCTATGCGAGAGGGTGAGATTTTGCAGTTGGACCGGTGACAGGGTTGCTAAGTGGAATCGGGTGTGAAATGTTCCAGTTGTCCGTGATTGCATTGATCAGTGCAAGAAGGGTTGCGAATTGGGAAAACCCTCCAAATGGAAATGTTCGACCATATTAATTTTATTCCGGGATATTCGGCAAATGTTTTCTGGATTTCATTCGTTTTAGTGGAGAGCTGAGTAAAGATGTAGAAACATCTATCTCGAACGATATCAGTAGCTCAAGAAAATGTATTTCTGCAATAATTCCTGTAATGATACATCTGGAACCTCTTAGGTCCTGAATGTTCTATGATGCATAATAATCATGCTCTATATAGTGATGGCGCTCCACTGACGTTTAAATTCCAATTTTAGTCAGCGGCATAGCAAGGTAATTTAGCATTAATTGGGGGAATACGTTTTTCCCTTCACTTTTTATGTGACTGCCGAGAATTCCCTACTTCTTACAGAGAAAACCCTCTTTTTTCCCAGAAATACTGATGGAAGCTCAAAAAAATATGTGTAATGATTTGCATGAGGAAATCGGCAGCATACGGCTTAATTTTTCATGCAGTTCATAGCGACGGAGATTAGAATGGATTTTAGGCGAATCAAAATTGCGCGAGGCATGAAAGGAGCCATCGCCGACTTTAATTAGAACATTGAAGGACCACTCACTCTCTCTTTCTTTTTTTCATTGAATGAAGAAGGCAAGGAGGTGGAAGAGAGGGGGTGGAGGACCCCCCATCAAAGGATACGCTCAATAACACTCGGAACAAGATAGGCTCAGTTTCATAGGAAACGGGACCCTTCGCACTTTCGCAAACGGCTAATCCCAAGTAATACCAGCCGGAGCCAGCTAGGCAAAGGACGCTTCGTTCGCCACGCCCTCGCGGCTAGCGCGCACGTCCCAAGCACATGATCTCACGTTCCCTAAATCACTTCTGCCGCCCCTTGGTTTCCTTGGAAACGCCAACGGGCAGAGAGTCCTGCCTACCCGGGAGAGAGAGAGAGGACCGCACATCTCCACTTACACGCGCCCCTGCGCTCGGGTCGCCTCAGGGTTCCTCGGCGAGGGCGTAATTGCCACTCGGGGAGCGGTTAATTGCGAGCACGGGGGCACACAATCACCACTCTTCCGGCCTCGTAACCTCCTCCCCCTCATCTCCCCCCACCTTTGTCTTGGGTTCATGCCACCCTCCGAGGAGAAAAATCTTCGTCTATTCCTGCTCACAGCTTTGGTTCACATTCCTAGGATTTTTGTGTCATGTTATATCGCGCCCGGTGCGACAACAACGCATTTGATGCTCATTGCTTTCAAGTAAATCCTAAAACAATCCGTTGTTTCATTTGAAGTTTTTGGTTCTCACTCATAGGAAACACTCATAATTAAATACATATATTGATAGAAAGTATTAAATTATCAGGGCTGCTTAACTATTATTGGAACTAATTGTGGTGATGAATTTTTGGATTAGAAGTAGTTCCCTCCCGAAGACCTACTGCATAAGTAAAACCGAAATGGAACGTATTGACTTGAATGAATAATTAAATGCGTTACCCTAACTAACCACCTCCCCTAGGTGAAACATTTCTGGAAAATGTGTGGACAAGCCAAGGAGACATTAGGATTTATTAGAAGAGTATTGGGGAAACGTCACGGCAATTTAAAGAGCGACGTTATCTTTCGCTGGTTAGGCTTCATCTAGATTATGCTGCTACTATATAGGTTCCTCATGAAGTTTAATTGATTGCCGAATTGGATCTCGTGAAGCGTAGGGGAACTAGATTTATGAAACGTTTTTATGATTAACTGAGTAGTATGTATAAAATTATTAGAGTAACTTGGCTGGAAATCACTCACGGAGCGAAGGTTAAATTACAGATTAAATCTCTTGTATCAATTGTAAGGATGATTGCGTGTTTAGTAGTGATGTTGAAAATGTATTATTAGCCCCATCGTACTACGGTAGGAGAGATCATGTCAATAAAATTAAAGAGATTAAGTGTAGAACATATAGATATAGATTTAAGATGTCATTTTTCCCACGAATAATAACGTATCGGAATGATTTATCAGAATTGTCCGACTGCGCAAGGGGGAAAGTATTGTTGTCAAAATTAGTATGGTTTGCAATCAACCCCCGCCACACATCCTAACGGTGCATTGCAGGGAACCATGTAAATGTAGATGGAAGTGAAGTAAAAATATTGATGACACCGCCAAGTATAATGATTGGTAATGTGAAAAGAAAATATCTATGTCTACTTCTGCCAATATCAAAGATTTTATCTTCCAGAAATGTATTGGCACTGTTACTTCAAGTACTTACATAATGTGCTAATCGCAGTTTGCTCGGTAAAGGCACTCTCGGCCACTTAAATCGTCGATAAATTTTTGTTTTGTTTGTTCTTATGTTTTCAGTGATGTGCTTGTTGCAAAGGTTCTTAACTGTGGGGTTTGGAAATATTATTAATCGTATGTTACTTGTTAATATATTTTGTAAATATAATTTTTGGAAAATCAAAGTGCTTTAAAACTTTTTATCAGTTCTAAAAATGATTATGCTTAAAAAAGTTTCAAAAATGAATTCACACTATATCGTAATGTAAAAAGGAGAAAATTCTCCATTCATATCTTCGCGAATATTTGAACTTGACTAATTTGCATTTCTTTTATTCACAGGTAAGTCCACTTCGACCCGCTCTGACGATGCTGTAACAATTTATGCTCGAGAATAAAGCCTTGGCTGCTAACGTAAGCAAATTACCTAATTTTGGAATAGTCACGAAAAGGTCTGCATATTCTCGATAATTCAAATATCGGTTTCCAGGTTGAGTCAGGAACTTATTTCCTTTAAGCCAAACGTTTCGAGTGCAAGGTGTGACAGTAGAGCGCGTGTAAATTTAAGAATTTCAATTGAAACCGTGTGCATCACCGCTCATGGGATTGGGTAGGTGGGTTTCTTACTCGTGGGTATTTGATCTGTGGTGTATGTGGTGTATGTGGTTTATAATTGAATTCCTCGAAACGTATTCATTTGGGCATTCTCTTTTAATATGCATCCTTTGGGAAGCAGTTGCTGGTGTCCCAACTTCCGTGGCACATGCCCTGATGGCGGCTATCGCTCTATTGTGTACATGTGCGAGCAATGGCCATCACTGGAAAGGGTAAACGCGATCACTCACAAATTTCATTCACATCGCCATATAAGGACCACAATTTAATGCGCACTAACTGTCATTTAGTCCTCTACCATATGACTTATCGTCCCGTGCATAGTTCGGTTTAATTTGTCAGTTATAGCGATCAGTGTCTTCCGTCAAGGAATAAGCGGGGACAGTTGAGTTGCGGGAAGAGCAGTGAACCACATGTTTGGAAGTTGCCTTTTTAGATCCGCTCATCTGGATGTAAATTTAACTCGTACAACGAGTATAAAGCGAAGTTAACACTTAATAGGATTGTAATTTATGCCCGTCGACGACGTCCACTCAAATTTTCACTTAACGTGTGCGAGTCGTGTCTTTTTTTTTCTTTTGAGGTGTGATGTAGTGCCAGAGCCGAGAGGCACGTTTTCCCGAAGCGGGGGCGATTTATGCATTTATCCTCTCGTAGGCGCCGTCGTCGTCGGGGCGGGCGGGGGAGGGAGAGAATCCATCACCAGCACCTTGATTGCCATGAAGGTCAAACGTATCGTCAAAACCCATCTCTTTCACGCGCCAAACCCCTCGGCAAGCCTCTTCAAACCGAGACAAATGCGGCCTGGGAGCACGCTCCTCCGCACGCCTCTCGTATCTCTCTCTCTCTCTTGAGGCGTGGAACTTATGAATCGATTTTCCTCCCGTGTTCGCGACTCGATGTAGCCATGAATTCTTATCCTTTTAAGGTCAGAAAGTTAATATCATACCCTCATTCTGGCGAATTGATTACGTTTTGTGAACAATACACTCTTGTCCGATTTTCCTACTCGATATTTTAAATGTCATTGAAATATTTTCCGCTAATAATTGTTTTCCAATGAGGTCGTCGTTAAAATCGTGATTTTTAATGCCGTATTCCATTCTTTTAATGCTTAAAATGCATGTGACCATCTAATTCTGTCCAAACTTTTCAGCCAAAGTAGTCTGGTGCGTTAATCACCCCCTTTCATACACCCTAGCGGTGGCTTTCAGAGTACTATGTCAATAAAAAAAATATATAGAAAACTAATTTTATCTCTCGTGCGACATTTAGTCATGTTTCTTAGGATTAAGTGGGTTTTCGTCATCAATTACTGTGAATTGGTCTATTTTTTTTCATAGTTATTTGATGTGTTCAATCTACAATTCAGAACCTAGATGTTTTTTAATGCCCAGAAAAAAATACTTGTAAATATTTGCTTCCAGAGGAGTGCAATAAACGCAACGAATATTTTAGATTATGGAATAAAATTATCGGATCTGGTTTGCGGACGAATCAGATCTAAATATTTTACTTCAAACAGACGGTAAATGGTAATTTGAGAATTGTACTTTTATTTGTTCGAATGGTTATCGCCTTTTAAGACTTCGTTTTGCTTCCATTTGTATTCAAACTATTCCCGATACGCCCACCTAATATCAACCGACCTCTGATCCTCCACCTGCAAACCTCCCTTACCCCGCCCCCCCAGTTTTATTGCTCGGGGTAACCGGTTCCTCCGGTGCGTATCAAATCGGCACGACCACAGCATTCCAGCCGCGGTCGTACGTAAGCCGTCCTTTTCCCTCTTCCCCGCCTATCTTAGTCCGTCCACCCCCTTTCTCCCTCCACCACCTCCCCGTGACCGATGTGTTCCGATAATCAGCTGTCTTGTGTGCCGGAAAAATGTGGCACGACTCCCGCCACTTCTTTCCAATCGGCCGTCCCTCAAGGATGCGCGAGGTGATTAAGGGCGGTTTTGTCAGCCACGAGGCAGGTGTGGCACCAAGTGATTCGGCGTTCATTTTGACGCGTTCTAACTAAGCGCCGTGCACGCGAGGAGAGAGATGTTTCCGGGTGAATCTTATGAGTTATCATTCCGTATTATCATACCCTGGATGTAAAGGACGACTTCGGAGGTAGGTTGCCGAGGCGCACGGAGTCCGTCGATTCAGGAGGGCTGGGCAAATCACTTCTCCGTTCCCGCCGTCAGATTTGTGATGCGACGCGCGCCTCGCTCAAAGGCTGCCACCAGGCTTTGGATGAATTGTTCCTGGCGCCGTGGCTTGATGGACAAGGCTGCCGCCACTCCATTCTGTTGCAGGTGGTGGATCGTCTGTTCGCAAACCCATTACGGAAGTGGGGTGCGTCATCAGCCCGCCCGCCTCCCGTGATTTCGGGTCTCTTTTGAAGTCCCAGCGCCGCCGTTTCGTGCAGTAGAGGTCCTTCCAATCGATTGCTGTTAGCCAAAACAGATAGAATCGAAAGTGGAATCGTGGGAAAGGGTTGGCGATCTGAAGATAAATCCCAGTTTAAGTTTAATGGCAAGGCTCCATGTTGTTGCTGGCCGTATACAGACCATAAGTTTGCTGGGTGTCGACTCCACGTGAAATCTGACGGGGATACAAAAGACAGGAAGCTTGAAGACTTTCATGCAAACCAACAACCTCTTATTGATAACCCATGATGATAAAATCCCGGCTTTTGTAGGTAATACACTTAAAGCGCGGGTCTAGTCAATAGTCGTTTTACGTCAATATTTATGCACTCCGTCCCCCCTTTGATGAAAGATTCGCTGAGCTTGAAATCCGTAAAGAGTGGATCAAAAAGAGAATTCCTAGTGTGATCAGATAAAGTTATTCTGATTGATCCCTTATATTTCGTGGGAAAAATGGCGTATTAAATCTACGCTAAATCTTTTTTAAATTTTATTTATAGGATATCTCCTACCGTTGTACGATGGCGCTAATAATACATTTTCAGCATCATCGCTAATAAAAAGGCCTTCCTTAAACCCATTAAATAAAACAAAAAGTATAAATAATCCAATTATATTTAATTTAGTGTTGTCTTTATCAAAGAGGTGGTATTGTTCATTGTGATAGAAGATATCTAAACCCCCTACGTTTTCCACTGTGAAAATTTCAAGTTTAAATCAACCTTCCTGATTGGGACTCGGGCAACGTGCTTGTAACCTCACGTATGCCTCCTCGACACCTTGGCCGACCCATCCCTGCTGACCGCGACCCGCCTTTTGCCCCGTTATAGCTGGCCCCTGCCCAGACATGACCCCTAACCCTTCTCGCTCCAATCCGCGCCCATACTCAACGGACCCAGTGTATCCCTGCCCCAGGCCTCCCTCCCTGGCCCTCCCCCTATCTGTCCCCATCGGCAAACCATCTCTGGTCCGCTTCCAAATCCCTCCGCAGTCCTTCGCTTTTTCCTCGCCCTGAAGTCCATTGCCTTGCCGGATATGTTACATACTCCTGCGTAGCTCTGTAGTTCTCCCATCCCTGGTGATTAGTGTAATTGCTCTGAATTTTATTTCCCTAGAGAGTTTTAAAATAGCGAGAATGATTAATAAATTATCAATTATCTTGAAAACTATGATGGAGTAAATGTGGAATGCGAAGAAAATTATTAAATATTGACCTATGTCTATGCACAAAACGTGCCAAACAAAGCATTTTTATACTCTTTTACAAGAATATCTTCAACATCGCTTCATTACAATTCTCATGCTTTAAAGTTATATTCTCGCGTATATAAAATCTGTACTTGTACTTACTTGCAGCGAATTGTATAAAGTGTTTGGCTGATATGCGATATCAAGCCCGTCTCCAAAATATATCAGAGTTTTGAATCTTCCTAACGTGCTCTTTCATTTGTTTAAAATTATTTTATTGTTTGAAGTTGTCTCATACATTTCAGAAATTCCATCGTTTTCTAAATTCTTCCCTAATATCAACGACAGAGAAAAGCATTCGGAAATGTAAGTACATAGAATTTTGAGTAACTTAGTTATACTCCGCACAGGATTTCATTTGAAACACAACGACTTAGGTTGAACCGCTTGACAGTATAATAAGGTCTTGCTTTGTCCGGTCCGCCGAGCAAATAACCTAGATCGTGTCGTTTTAAATAAAACCTTGTGTGGGATTTAAATAATTTACTCTTTTTCATTTAAGCGTGAATAAATTCCACATAGTTACTCCGGACCCCTTCGATGACTGAAAATTTCATATCAAGAGCGTTACACTTGTCTTAAAGTAATTTATATCGGTCTTTCGTCGGAATACTAATAGTTAAAACTTGCGAAACTTACGAAAATCCTTCAACAAACTATTCCTCCATATGCTAATATTGCCGTACCATTTTGTCTGCATGGACGCCGACATTTGTCGTAATGTGTGTGAGCTGTTAATTTCCAAGACATGGCGGATATAAAAAAAATGTTATGAATAAACTACTAAATATTTGCTTCACGATTCTTCCGCGGTGAAGGCTTCTTTTTTTTATAAAAGTAGAGCATATTTACTCTGGAGTAGCCTATGTAATAATTCTCACCTTTAAAGAGTGTACAACGATAGTTTATCTAGCAGAATAAGGTAAAATTCAACACGGTATTTACAATGAATTTATAGTTTTACTGTCGCGGGAATTTGAGGCTTTGGGATTATTAGACCCGCCGGTAGTGAAATGTTTTCGTCCGTTGGTTATGCATTCCTGGACATAAATTTATACTATTAGCCATCAAGTGTGCTTTAAATGCTCTTTTACTTTAATAGCCTCGAGGGATCCAATATTAGAGAGAGATGCGCGTGAAACGTGAGCCTTCGAACGCTCAGTGCGACGTGCATGTGAATCCACGTGCCTTCGGTCGCTTCCGCATTCATTGGGAGGAGGGTTCGGATCCAACTTGGGGATTGCAACCGAGTGACACCAAGAAGAGCGGTGCAGGAGGAAGTTTCTGCGAGATTCGAAATAATAAGAACTGATGTACATCGGGTATGCGCAGCGCGAGAGGAACGGTGGGTCGGAAAAAATATAATAAAAGCGATTAGGTTATCCCGTGGAACATGAGGAGGGAAGTGGTGAGAGTGCAAGGGTGGGGAGGGGGCGCGTGTCGAGCGTGTGTGCGGGATGCGGGCGAGTGGAGGGTTGTCTGAAAGGCCGAGATAGTCTTGAGTTACGCCCACGTAAAAGAATGTGAGGGAGGTTTATAAAGCAGGATTTATGTAGGATCCCATTACGTTAGAAGCAATTTGCCAACACCTTGTTAATCTTCCTGTTGATCCTTAACTGCTGGGGAAGATTCCATCTAGGTCCATGGCTCCTGCAACACCTTGTCTAATTTCAATTTACCGTCCTTATGTGTTTAATTAAGCGTTTATTAAATATATATATACGTTAGTTTTCTCATTCCAATGCTGTAAAAATTCATAAGTCGGCAATAAACGGAATTCCCAATATCGCCGCACTCACCGAGTCTGAAAAATACTTATTAGGTTTTCATGAAACGATGAGACTAATATCGGCCCTGGGTCTTCCGTTCCTTCACTCCATTATGTTTTAACTATCGCCATTATCACTTTCGCTTACCTCCCAGTTGGCAATTGCCATTGGGAAAATGCCTGAATACCTTTGACACTTGGTGAAAATCGTTGGGTAACGTTCTGTCAGTCGAGAATCGAGGTTTCGAATGTCGTATGGGTGTTATTGGCACATTATTAATTCAAACTCATTAGTTCATAATGTGATTTTACCTTAGACGTCCCGGATACCTAAAATATTTAAAATGTCTCTAACAGTGAATGCAGATATCTAGATAGATTTTGCGAAAAACCTATTTTCAAATGTAGTCGACAGACATGGCAGCTTTCTTAACCATAAAAACGGTGGACTTAGAATTTTTTTGGAACATCCATTACCATGATATTCGATAAAAATTTATGAAATGAAATAACTTCATTGCCCTCGCCTTTTCACCTAAAAAGTAGATCAGAGCCTTCAAACCAAAAGTTATCCGGTAGGAAATTTTATAGAAAAACCATGATTTTACTCGGAAGCTTTAGACTTAAAAGTTCTTCAACTCCCTGAATATAGTATCAATTGAATGCAACTCGTGAATTAAGGAAGTTTTTGTTTATATTTTCTACTGTATGTAGTCGAACTGGGTTACTTCATTTTCTGCTGAACTTGCCTTTCGAGACATTCCTTATTTGCAGCGTCTCTGCCTAACTCTCCCTCAAATACTTCTCTTCACTTCTTTTTATGACTCCCTTGACGTGCATATTTCGCCCCTACTCCCCTCCAGGTATTTACAAAACTGTGACGGAGCCCGTGAGTTTCCTTGCCGTGAGAACATCAAAGATATAGTATTCGTAAGGCCAGAACAGTTTGATGTGACAGGTGATGTCACATTTTCGTCGAAAAGTTCGAGACGAGAATAGACATAAGTGAATTAGTTGGAATTCTTCGTCCCTTATGGCCATGGATATCCGGCGATTGTTTCCCTGATCCTGCGACTTCGGGGCATAGTAAGGCGATGGCGTTCAAGTTTAAACATTTTTGTCTTTCCCTCTCTTCAACTTTCCTTAATTATACATTCGCACAACCCTGTTGAACATTCTTTCGGGCTTTCATCATCATTCCCTGTAGCATCCTTTGGGAAATGGGTCCACTTGCTTCACCAGTATCTTCAGAACTTATAGTAGAGGGATCCTTGATGGGAATTAATTTGCTGTTGAGAATTTGGAAGGATGTTATTAATTGATGTCACTTTACGTGGTTCTGTTTTTACATTTGGTGTATATGCGACTGTTTATTTTAATTAGGAAAGTGGTATTGCCTCAAAGATTAATTAATTGTAATTAAAGCCCTGCGGGATGAAAATAAAGAGGTACGCTTGCGGAGTTGCGTGTACTTACTTGCTCCAAAGGTACTCTAATCTGCCGAAGAATCGATGGCATCTATGTAATATGCCGCTAACCATCGTGCCTTAGGCTAGCTAACTCCCTCCGGGCCGGTAAAAAGTTGAGTATCGAGACATTTTACATGAACACTGGGATACACTAACTAGTATCCTGTTAGACTCGCATGAAATAATTATTTTTCACCAAATTCTTCATTGGATTTTCCCAAATCAGTATAATCTTTAAAATTATTGCATTTCGATCATTTGGTTTGTTGAAAAAAATTATTGTGTATTTCAAAATTAATTATTGAAATAATAATAATGCTGAGTTCTGTCTACAACTTCTCCTCTGTTCATCTTCCTCTGTTTACCCTACTTCACTCTGGATACTATGTGAAATTTCCTTAGTAACTCCTCAGGAAACGTTTCTCCGATGTACGTTTCGTCACCCTCATTCCATCCTTCAAATCCATTCCCGCATTTGTTTTCGCGCTATCCCTTCATCGTCGCTTCCTGCTCGTGGAAGAGAAATGGACCCTATTCATCCCGTAGAGCAAATATAAGGGTGCGAAATGAAATGGGGTGAGTAGGGGAGGGGTAGTTTTTCATAGTGAGTGAGGGAATGAGATATCGTGAGTAGCGGTGCAGTGTGGGGTGTGGGAGATGGAGTCTTGCATTTCGGGTGAATCTGCAACCGTCGTGAGGGTGTCTTTAGGACTAAACGATTCATTGTTGGGGACGACGGAAGGATCGCGACTCGGCGGATCCATAAACAATTCGTGAGATGGGATGGTAGGATCTCGGGGGTGAGTGGTCGCCATTCTCTCTCTTAAATGATGGCAGAGTAAACTGGTCTCCACAGGGCCAAAAGAGTTTTTTACTTCTGACGGGGAAAGTCTCCATCAGAGAGGGAAAAGGAGAAATGGGAGAGTGAGTGGGAAGGATTTGGGAGAGTTGAGTCGCCGTCTCGAGTCGTTTTACGCGATTCAAATCCCAGGAATGGGTCTAAATTTTCGCTTCCTTTTTCAAATATGGGAATCGAGGGGGATGATCATTGAGTACGCGCAGCTCGACCTCTCCGTCGAGTGTGCCTTTCTCTCCTCACGCTACTCCACCCTCTTCCTCAAGTCTCCCTATCTCTCTCTCGCCTTCGCTCAACTCTTTATCCTGACAACTCACCTCACTCATTTATTTCATTTCTTTTTTTTTGAGTTCCCCGTGTCCCCCTTGTCTCGGGTTCACTCCTGCGAATTATTTCTTTCGGGATTCTTTTTTACATTCGCCCGCCGATGTAGTCTCCGAGTCCTCGCATTTCACTTTCTCCTCTCTCGCATTAATACCTAACCGAAGGACGGTGGGGAATGAGATGGTTGCCGGGGGAAAAAAATGGAAAGAGAGTGGAACTTTATAAGTACGTATTATTTTTATTTTTTTTCCCTCAAAAATGTCGTCGCTTGAAGTTCCTTTGTTGCGTGCATTGTCGGGATTTATTTTTTTTTACTTTCTCTTTCTCTCGCATGGTTTCGTAGTGGAAATCACGTCGGAGTGCTAATTCTCAAATGCGAAAAAAATATATCGCAGCGATCTAAATGAAAATGAAGTATGGATGCATGCATTTGATCTTCGCCATTGTCCCGGTTAACAATTTCGTTATGACCATCTCAGGGCATAGAAGCTAATCCGCGAATCACGAAGCGGTAATATTTTTTATTTAATTTTGAAAACGACGTTAATGTTTTAGGTGTCCATTTTGAATTTTAAATGCTATTGTCCGCGTGTTAAAAAAAGAGGATTTACGGCCGAAGAAATGCTCATGGTTAGTGACCGCGAGTGCCATGACACAGATAATACCGGTAATATGTTATAGGACGTTAATCTCTCAGAATTGTTATTTGACGTGCCGCGAGAGTGCTCCTGTGATTCTGGTAGAACGATTCCTTGTAACGCCTCCCTGTTCGAAACGCCCAGTCTATAAATTCCGTCGTATCTTTGTTAACGTTCACGTAGTTAATTAGCTCCGGCATGTGGAAAACGAGTTCCCCTTTTCTTCGCTGCATCGGCGGCAACCATTAACCTCATGTAACTTCACTGTACGGCTTTCATTTTATCATTAGTTTGTTACTTCAGGGGGTTTGTTATTAGACCATTTGATGGCCGTAAGAAAAGATCGTCTTTGTAAATCTACTTTCCTTTTAAATTGATGAGCCCTCTCTTGGAGTAGATTTATTTCTTTTCAAATTCCTACCGTTTCATTTGCCATTTGCCAGATTTAGGTGGATGATAATTTCTTTTTTGTTTCTAGAAATACTCTAAATAATAGACATTTTGCCTAGATTTAAGTGTAAATGGACTCGGATTAACATCTAATTTACCTTACAATAGATCCTGTTGTAATATTGTAGTATTGTATTGTATCTTAATCCTTTATTGGCTATAGGATTTTCTTCCTTGTGATAATTTACCTTAGATTTTGTACGTAACATTTTTTGCATAATTGGAGCTTTGAACTTATTTCCTCAAAGCTTAGTAATTACGCTCTTGCAGCCCACTTTTGATAGCCTCGGTAAGGACTTTGGTAATTGGTCACCGTTAAAATGTATTAAAAAGTTTTTTTTGAAAAATGTCGATACGTAACACTTATGAATATGAGATTTTACGCGCTCATGATGTCGCTGAAGCACTCGTGTCTATTTAACCCTCACATGTATATATTTAATTGTCAGAGATATACATGGCTTTTTGGTGTATTAGATCTTTGTGCGTACCTTTAAATAAATACACACTGTTGTATTAAATGGATACGGCAGCTTAAAAATAGGAATTTCCGTCTCTATTAGTCACCAAAATACAGCGTGATTGCATATAATAATTGCTCAAAGTAAGTAGTGTCTGCGCTTGAATTAAAAAGTTAAAATCCGTAAAATGAATTGGAAATGGTTTCGTGTGTCATCCCTACTTCTGTGTATCAATCGTTGGAAACCATCAATATACCAGTGAGATAAATTTCCATCGACAAAAATCAAGATGCTGGTCCGTTTTAGATGGACGGACAATGGTACGCCCACCAAAACATCACTGAATAATCACGGCTTATTCACCTATTCGTAGAAGTGATTTCCATAGACCTTTCTCAGAACATCTTCGGTGGTGATTCGCCACGGAAATTTGGTATTCAAAACTTTGGTGTTAACTTCCAATGTTTGAACCCCTCTTCTCGGCGTCGTAACACTAAGAACATTATATGGGAAGAATTTGTCCTTTCGCAACCGTGGGGGAGTTGAATTCCGAGTAAAACCTAAGGCGGACGGCGATGCCATTATCGTTCATTCGCAATGATGATGCAAATCCATCAAAAATCCGAGGATACCATATTTCCGTTCCCACTTAAACTTTATGGTGGGCGAAATTGATGGTCTTTATCCGGTGTTGGTGTAGGTTGTAATCTGTTCCAATAAATTTGCGAAGCTGCGAACGCGAAATCTATCATGTGTTCGTTTCCTCGAAGAACTAAACAATTAAAAACGATTTAAGTAAAATTAAGGGATTTCTTTGATTGTGTATTTTAACTGCGCTGTTGTTTTCTAGGTTTAAAGTGTACGGAATGAAATTCGAGGCGAAGTCTGGTATGCTTCGATATCGAACGTGTTTTGGAAGTTTTGTGTTCTTTAAGTGGTCTATTAAGCGTATCTTACAGTGCTTGTCGTAAGAGGATTTGCAGGGCTTCTACCCACGCCGGTTTTCTTCCCACCACAATTCGATGAAAATCCTAGTTCTGACAAATTAACTTCCTAACCTTTTGGAGTAAATGATATTCAGCTGTGCATCCACCCTCCTTTTGCCTTTAATATCTTTCATCTTTGTTGCAATTTCGGATATAAAGCATTCTAAAATAATATGAAAGCAGTCAGAAAACAACGATTCCTCAACGGCCTCTTTTAGTTTTTAGGAAATGTTTCCATCGCAGAAAGTGCGAAAGCTCGCGAACTTCAATCATGATTTAAGTTTTGTTACTAGTAGAGTTTCAAGATGAGAGTCCGGCTGCACGAAATACTGCATTCAACCAGGAATAGAGGCCAGTTTAATTATTCATTGAAATAGGATGCCTCAAATAATTTCGCCACCGTTCGCAGGCTCGCCCAATGTTTTGCATACGATCGCCTTACGTGGACTGGATCGTGGATCGCCTTGTCGTATTGTGGAGGGCGAAAAGGTTCGCCGTCAAGGGCTCACGACTTATTTCTGTTTGCCCATTCCTCCAGCCGTCCTCCTCCCCATTCCCCCCCCCCACCCAATTACACATCAGAAGGATTCGAAGTCGTTCCTCCTCAGTGAGAAATGCGGGGAGAGCACCGGCGATGGTTGGAGATTGTGGGGTTTCGGGTGAGAGGGGAGGGTGAAGGGGATTAAGGTGAGAGGAGGAGATGGGTGTTGTGGGAGGGGAAGGAGAGGAAGAGTGGGCAGGGTGGAATGGCAGCTACGCAACCCTCACATAATCCTTCCCCCACATCTCTCTCTCTCTTTTCCTCTTTACGTCTTCTCCTTCACTGACACGAGAGCAAAGCCCTTCACCGGTAGTACTTCTGCCCGAACGAAATTCCGAAGGCAAATCCCCGCCCAGCCTCTCCTCCCCTCTTCTCGTCCTCTGCCTCTCCCCCACCCCGCGCTCACCATCCCTTGCAACTGCCTTCCCTTTCTCGCCCATCATCGTCCCCAACCTTCCTTGTCTCGACTTTTTTTTCCCTTCCCCTTCTTTTTGCGTCTCTTTTGTCCCCGCCGTCATCTTGACGCGCGTATCAAAGAGCGTTTCTCCTTTCCGTTTCGTGCTCTGCCGTTCTCTCTCTCTCTATCTCCCTTCTCCCCTCATCCCCTTTCCTCCCATCTCGCTCTCCCTCTCCTCCCATTGCATTCTCCCGACGCACACTCTGGGGGCGTGTCAGACGAGCGCCCTGTGGGGCGGGTAGGTGCGTGCGTGCGTGAGGTTGGCCATTTTGGCTCGCACGCCCGTCGTCGGGTCGGTTTTTTGTAATTGCACGCATTCCTTTTTCCTCTAGTCCTTTTCTCTCGAGAGGAATCAAAAATATATTCTTCTCGCAAATGCGGGCGGAGGTCCTGAACAACACGTATTATGAGTAATGCTTAATTGTTTAACACAAAAGGAATATGTATCTATTTGTGTGTGTGTGTATACACCCATACATACTTATCGTATGAAATGTAGGAAAATGCATAGTTATGTGTGCGGACGATTTCTATCGATATAACTTTTATTCCATTAAATTCATGCGCATTTCTGTTTGTTAATGTATTTTTCCTTATTAACATTTTGATCCTTTAAGAAAGATGTTTTGAGGATGAGGATATCTTTGATTTTATAAGAGAGGATATTCAAACAATAATCCTTGCAATCATATTAAACTCAAATGGGATTTCATTATTATAATTGATACATTGGAATGACGTGATTAGTATTTTGTTCTTATGGTAGGATTCGTATTCCATAATGCAATGAGTATTACGTGCTTCTGGATATATTGTTTTGCAGTATCTATTATGGTCACGGAGACCAACCGCATATTGGAAAAGGCCGGCATTTGGTCCCTTACGCTCTTACTTACACTCCTTACTTGTAAAAGGTTGTTGTTTATTTTGAATATGTATATTATTAACGAGGTCTCCGAAAAAATTTCGCCGAATTTGAGCTCGAGTTTTCCTTCCCAGTTATCTGCGGAAGACTGGCGAGATCTTGTCTTGTTTCTTCCTTGTTTTTTGGACTGAGTTTTCTTCACGGCTCAGCCTTGATTCTCTTCTCTGTTTTGAAAAAATATGCAGATGATTTGAATGATATGCATTCGACTATGTAATGAATCCCTTCGGATGTATGGGCCGAATCATTTCTTGGGCAAACGTATGAATTTTCTAGCTAATCATAGGAGAAACATGGGGAAGTTGGGTTATGGGCTTATGATGACACAGCTGTATAAAGATAATATTCTAAATCCTTCGCGATTACTGACCTGCCTCAGTTTTTGGTCATCCTTGTAGCTTGTCGAAAATTGTCTGAAAAATTAGTTAGTTTTGTCTAGTTAAAAACTAAAGGCACAATTTAGATATTTCTTGTACGATTACGTGTGTGTGTGTGTGTATCACTCCCGCTTTCTCCACGAGTTCCCTTGTAGAACGTACAGACGTTTTCTCCAACTGACCCGCCGAGCTTTTCGCTGTCTCCCAGGATGTGGGTGTTCCTACCCGGAAAAGCTCCGCCGAGTGAATTTTGCTATCCCGATATATCTCGGGCTCACATCGAATGCAAGAGGATGACTTTAGATGTTGGTCTAATATTTTGTCTTTCTTAATTGTTTTTTTTTTTTTTTTTTTTTTTAAGGTAATCTACCGGTTAAGGTAGGTTTTTCGATGGACACAACTACCAAACAAATATTTTGTGGCTACTAACAAAACACAACCCTAAATTCTACTCTACACCAGGTCCCTCTTCATCTCTGAGTACTTTCTTCCGCCCTTCATCCCGTCCAACATCCCTATCCTGTTCCTTCCCTTTCCTCTTTTGCCCAACATTCTACCCTCTATCACAGCCTTCAACATCCCACTGCCGGTCAACACCCCCTTCATCCACTTTTCCTGCCTCCATAGGATTGCTCCCAACAAACCCCTCTCTTCGCCCACCATACCAAGTACTTCCTCATTTGTTTTCTTCTCTGTCCATTTCACCTTCTCCATTCTTCTCCACACCCACATTTCAAAAGCCTCCAGTCTACGTCTATCCTCCTGCTTCAATGACCACGTTTCCGCGCCGTACATAGCTACGCTCCATATCAAAGTTTTTACGAGTCTTTTCTTAACATCCTTACTCAAAGTCCCCGTCATCAACTCCCTCCTCCTCGTGAAAGCCTCTTTGCCTAGCGCAATTCTTCTCCTTACGTCCCTACTACTTTGACCGTGTTGGTCCAAAACACTACCGAGATACGTAAACTGTTCTACCTGCTCTAGTTTTTGCCCTCCTATTTTAATGTTAAGCTTGCCCTTTTTCTTTCTAGAAAATCGCATAACCTTTGTTTTATTAATGTTGATTCTCATCCCATACCTGTCGCACTGAATTTCCAATTCACTCAGCAATGCTTGCAGCCCCTTGGCTGACTGACAAACTAAAGCTTGGTCATCAGCAAACCTAACTGATTTTACGAATTCCCCGCCCACTTTCATTCCTACCTCTAGTTCTTCCCATGCCTCTTTGATCATTTCCTCTGCATACAGGTTGAACAGCAACGGTGATAATGGGCAACCCTGCCTTACACCCCTTCCTAACACTGCCCATCCTGTCTCCCCGTTTCCCACCCGCACCTGAGCAGTCTGAGACATGTACAGGTTGCGGATTAGCCTCCTTTCCCTCCAATCTATTCCTATTTTCTGCAGAATACTCATTAGTTTTTCCCAATTCACTCTATCAAACGCTTTTTCGAAATCTACGAAACAGGCAAATACCTCCTGGTTGTGTTCTATATTCCTCTCGATTAATAATCTCATTACTGCAATGGCATCACGCGTACCTCTCCCCTTCCTAAACCCAAACTGATCATCCCCTAAGTAATCATTTGCCCTACTCTCTATCCTTTTGTTTATGATCCTGAGAACAACTTTAGCTGCGTGGGATATCAAACTAATTGTCCTATAGTCCTCACATGACGTGGCCTTTACCTTTTTCGGAATCGGAACTAAAACTGCTCTCACAAAGTCTTCCGGCCAGATTCCCTCCTCATAAATGCTACGGATCAGCCCATATAGCCTCTTCCTCCCACATTTCCCTAAGCATTTTAAAAGTTCCACGGGAATGTTATCTACCCCCACGGCCTTTTTTAGTTTCATCTCCCTTAATGCCCTTTCTATCTCATTGTCTAGTATGCCTGGACCTAAGCTGTCTTCCTCTACGTCATTTTCTTTTTCAATGTCTAACTTTGTAGGTCTGAGTTCTTTACTATACAGTTCTTCTATATACTCCTTCCATCTCTCTTGGATCTTTCCTGCGTCAACTATTACCTTACCCGCCTTATCGCTAACTGTTAGCATAGCTCTTCCTTTCTTACTTCCCGATAACGATTTAACTTTGCTGTACAGCGCACCGATTTCACCCTTCCTCTGGAGACTTTCCATATCCTCGCACTGCGTCTTCCACCATGCGTCTTTTGCCTTATTTGTTGCCCGCCTCAATTTATTGTTCAATTCTTTGTACTTCATTTTGCCTAATTCTGTATTTATATTCTTCCATTTTCGCCGCTCATCCATCTTTGTAATCATCTCATCCGTGATCCATGGTTTCCTAGTCCTTTTAGCGTAAACGGTTCCAATAGTGTCTTTTGCGGCTTTAGCCAACCCTTTTTTGATCATTTCCCATTTTTCTTCGATAGTAATAAGCCCTTTACCATCCTCCATGATTTTCTCTACCGCCTGTTTGTATTCCTTCCTTTTCAACCCATTTAATGCTTCTACATTCCATTTTCTAACTCGCCGCCCCTGCCTTATCTTTTTGAAACGTACGCTACATTTCATAACAACTAAATTGTGGTCTGAGTCCGCATCCGCTCCCGGAAAGCTGTGGGAATTTATCACACTATTCCTAAACCTTTGTCTAACCAGGATATAATCTAGCTGATATCTTCCTGAGTCACCTGGCATTTTCCATGTATACCTGCGTCTTTTGTGGTGTCTAAACCAAGTGTTGGTGATGACTAACCCCTGTCTCCTGCAGAACTCAACTGCTCTCTCCCCGCGGTCATTCCTCGTGCCCAAACCGTAGTCGCCCACCTCATCACCATCTCTTCCTTCGCCTACCGTCGCATTCCAATCCCCCATCACTATCAAATGTTTCCCTGCAGGAACACACGCGATCATGTCCTCTAACTGATCGTATATCTTATCGACCTCTTCTTCCTTATGGTTGCTCGGTGGCATGTATACCTGAATAATAACTAAGTTCGTCGGTTCTGCTTTTATCTCCACTAGTAGTATTCTATCCGTTACCTGCTCTATGTTGACTACGCTTCTTCCTACCTCTTCATTTAATACTATGGCAACCCCTCGTTGGCTCTCGTCCCCACCGCTGTATATTATTCTATACTTATCACTCCAGTAATCCCCGCTATCTTTCCATCTCACCTCGCATAGACCTAAAATATCTATATTTCCCCTTTCCATCTCTCGCTTAACATTCTCCAATTTCCCTGTCCTCATCATTGTCCTAACATTCCACGTTCCTATTCTAACTAATTTTGTCTTCTCCTGCGTCTTCTGTCCTGCTGCTGCTGGTTTTCCCTTGCAAGGGTTTCGTGGGATGACGACCGCGGAAGCCTTGCCTCCCCCGCTGCCGGGCACGACACACGGCCGATTGGGCCGAGCCCCGTGGTTGCCAGGACTCAAAATATCTCTATTGTCCATCATATTTTTCTAGGGAATGATAATTGAGGTGGTTTCCCGTTGCCTTCCTCAATAGTGTTTTTAACGTGACACCATCACTTACTGGCCGCCCCACTGGGGTCAGACGCCATTGCAGCCGCCTCACTGAGGAACAGACGCTGCGTGGACTACCTTTCGTCTGGCTCCTAACCTTCGACCTATCTGGCATGGGTGACCCTACCAGGAGCAATAATTATTACTCCCGCCAGCACAGCTCTAGGGGTCATCGGAACGCACAAGCCCTTCCACCACGTCAAGGTTGTAGTCCGGGGAGGGTTAATTGTTTTAATATTAACAAATAAAAAATAAAATAAAATCTACCTTCAAGTTGACCGATACGCCACTAATATATCATTGTATTTCAATACAGCATTATGGTAATTTATTCATGCACAGCGCACACAAATCAATGTGTCAGCAACGGTAAACAGTAACAGTAACTTGTAGCAGAACACTAATTAAACTCCATGATGGAGAGGTGAAAGAAAGAGAAGAAACAACTTTGCACTTCCACACACTTTTTTAATATAACACGACCATGGTTTCGATGCTGCGCATCATCTTCAGGTACAACATAACAAAATTATTCAACTTATATAGCCAGGAGCCAGGTAGGGGAAGTCAGGGAGAGGGGTGGTAGCAATCATTGGTGGGTGAAGGGAAAGGGAAAGTGAGGGGGAACTAATGGATGCAGACGGTACAAAGGGGGGTGGTTGTTTGCAACGGTTGACCCTCATTAACGGAGGGTCGGTGACTGTCACTGCCTTGGTGGGGGAGGGGATGGTGTGGGGTGGTATTCAAGAAATTAAGGAGAGGGGAACGCGAGAGGTAAAGGATATCGTTAACCACCTCAAGATTACCGGACTGAAGGGATTCCCAAATTTCCAACTCCTCCAGAGCGTTCAGCCGCCGACCTTTCGTTTCTGTGTGTAAAATGTCTGCTGTGAAATTGCTGGAATGATTGTAGTCTAAGAGGTGTTTGGCGAATTGTGATCTGTTGTCTTTCTTCCTGAAGCATGAACGGTGTTCCTTAATCCTAATGTCGAAAGTCCTCCCAGTCTGTCCAATGTAGATGGCGTTGCAGTCTGTACAATTGAGTCTATAAACTCCGCTGTGTTGCATGACGTCAATTTTGTCTTTAGTGGAACCTATTATATTTTTTAAAGTACGTGAATTGTAAAAAGCGGCTTTGATATGGTTTTTTGCGAGTATTTGTTGTGTCCTGAGTGAGAGATGGCCAAGGAAAGGAATTCTTCGCCATTGGTGCGTGTCCGGTTTGGGTGTGTGATATATGGAATTCCGAGCTATTTGCGTTTGTTTTCTGTTGTACATGTTGTCAATCAATGTTTCAGGGTAGCCGTTGTTGACTGCAATCTGTTTTATAATGCGGAGTTCTCTGTGTTTGTTGTGAGTTGACATTGGGATGTTGCAAGCTCTGTGTAACATGGAATGGAAGGCTGCATGTTTTTGTGAATGGTGGTGCCTGGATGTGGAGTGGATAATTTGGTCGGAGTAGCATTTTTTCCGGTATATCGAGAGGTCGAACCTTTGGTTAACTATTTTCAACGTCAAATCAAGGAAATTCAGAGTACCGTCTGCTTCTAGCTCCCTCGTGAACTGTATGGCAGAATCAAAAGCATTTAACATGGTTGAAAAATTGTCTAATTGCCTGGGGGATCCCGTCCAGACACAAAAGATGTCGTCCACATACCGGAACCAGGAAAACACATTTTT
The DNA here is from genome assembly GCF_022747635.1 of Hetaerina americana. Lineage (NCBI taxonomy): Eukaryota > Metazoa > Arthropoda > Insecta > Odonata > Calopterygidae > Hetaerina > Hetaerina americana. The sequence continues at coordinate 20,001,824 of NW_027286070.1, read as the reverse complement.
TTGGAGGGGATGGTTTAAGGCGAAGAAGTTTCTTTCCCAATTGTCCATATAAAGGTCCGCCAGGATAGGAGAGAGAGGAGAGCCCATAGCCAAGCCTTCCATCTGATTGTAATGTTCCCCGTTGAACAAAAAACTACTCTGGTTCACGCACAGGGTTAACAATTCACACAATTCACTGGTTATTGGATGTGGTGCTTTGGCTTTAACGAGGGCTATCTCGGCAAGATCGACGGCTTTCATTCTGGGGATGCTGGTGTACATATTAGAGACGTCGAAGGACACCATAACACACTTCGACGGTAAAACCATGTCCGACAACTTACTCGCGAGCTCGTATGAGTTCTTAACCCCGTATTTTGGGGAAAAAAAAGTAAATTGCCTGAGTAGGTTGTTTAACTTGTGGGCAAGAAGGTGGGCTGGCGCCGAGACACTGGACACCACAGGTCGGATAGGAATGTCACTCTTGTGTATTTTCGGGAGACCAAAGAATCTGGGAGATTTTGGATTCATTTGCACTAGTTTGGTAATAGCACTGGGCTTAAACAGCACTTCGCATCGGGCCAGGGAGGTTTTGACATCCCTCTGGTGCTCTGTAGTGGGATCACGCGAAAGGATGGCTATTTTATTAGACGAAATGAAGTCTTCACATTTTTTAACATAGGATTCCTTGTCTAAAACCACGACTGTATTCCCCTTATCTGCTTTTGTGACTATGAGCTTATTTATTGAAATGGACTTTTTTAGGGAAGAGACCGCCTTAATGACTTCGCTGGAACTTGTCCTCCTTTCGGAATTCTTGTATTTCACTATTTCCCTTGAAATGAGCTCTTTCGGTCCTGCGTTTCCTTTTCCGAGGGCTAAATCACAATCTACAGCGAGATTTTTTAGGTCCTTAGTGGTTATCCGGGTGTTGGGACAGTACATGAGGCCTTTCTGAGCTAGAAAAAAAAAAAAAAAAAATAATAATAATAGGTTCCACTAAAGACAAAATTGACGTCATGCAACACAGCGGAGTTTATAGACTCAATTGTACAGACTGCAACGCCATCTACATTGGACAGACTGGGAGGACTTTCGACATTAGGATTAAGGAACACCGTTCATGCTTCAGGAAGAAAGACAACAGATCACAATTCGCCAAACACCTCTTAGACTACAATCATTCCAGCAATTTCACAGCAGACATTTTACACACAGAAACGAAAGGTCGGCGGCTGAACGCTCTGGAGGAGTTGGAAATTTGGGAATCCCTTCAGTCCGGTAATCTTGAGGTGGTTAACGATATCCTTTACCTCTCGCGTTCCCCTCTCCTTAATTTCTTGAATACCACCCCACACCATCCCCTCCCCCACCAAGGCAGTGACAGTCACCGACCCTCCGTTAATGAGGGTCAACCGTTGCAAACAACCACCCCCCTTTGTACCGTCTGCATCCATTAGTTCCCCCTCACTTTCCCTTTCCCTTCACCCACCAATGATTGCTACCACCCCTCTCCCTGACTTCCCCTACCTGGCTCCTGGCTATATAAGTTGAATAATTTTGTTATGTTGTACCTGAAGATGATGCGCAGCATCGAAACCATGGTCGTGTTATATTAAAAAAGTGTGTGGAAGTGCAAAGTTGTTTCTTCTCTTTCTTTCACCTCACCATGAAAGAATTCCACCAAGTTAAGCCTGAAACTGTTAGATTCCATGATGGATTTAAAATTAATTTTAATTCAATGAAAAATCCTAGAATTGGCCTAGACTAGATTTTTGAACTTATTCTCTCATTTTTTTTAAATTCCCTATGCCGCTATCATACGAATGTTTATCCGCTTGCATGAGCAATAAGTGGCGATTCCACGTTGAATTAATTTGTTTTTTTTTGTCTACACGAGTGGCACTGGTGTGTATGCCACGATCGCTCATGGTTGGATAGGTGAAAGACGACTCTCCGTCGTGATTGGACAGCTTAAAGACGCAACTTGAAGTTTGAACGTGAGCCATCTTTTGCGCCATTTACGGTACATACGCCTTCACAGTGCGTTGTGACCGCTCCCAGCACAATCCATTCACCTAAACTCTCCGCTTTTCTCTATTTAAGTTCTCATGTTATGTTGCCGCATTCAGTGTGAGACTGTTTATTGCCCAATCCATTCCGAGAATGGTGAGGATCCTTCGTTCCCTCTTTCGATCCTGATTTTCGTCTCCTCGCGAGCTGACGGCAGAGCGAGAGTGGTGGTAACTGCCTCGCCGTATAACTGCCGCCTTCTTCCCCTCTCGCCCGGCATCCCTCGCCGACACTTGCATTGATTTCATTTCCCACCCTCTCACCGTCTTCTCTTCCCTTCCTAACTCAGAAGCGTGCCTCTCGCCACTTATTCACTCCTTCACGCGTCCCTCTTTCGAGTGATGAAGAGAGAAAACGAGAGAGAGGTTCGTTCACTTGCACCGCTTGAGTTTTGAAACGGGAGAACGGGAGGAGAAGAATTATCTTCCATCGCATCCACGCCTCCAAATGGTTGACGACCGACGGTGTGTGGTCGGCAAAGGTGGCAGTAACGAACACCGCGATAGATATTTTTCTCGTATCGTTCCGGCAAAAATTTTCCGTTCGCATATCTCGATTCGAACTTAATAATCGTTAATAGAACTGTCGGTGAAAATCATAGCAACCTAAAAAATCTTAACGTTATTTTTTGCAACCGTTCGGTGCCCAGGTTTGTGGTCGAAATATTTCCCTCTCGGTGATCCGCGTCTAATGCCCTTGCATATTCGTGTTTCCAGGTGTGCATAACGTTGACATTAGTTCCGCACCAGGTGAGCTTACTTTATTTATTTAATTTATTCAGTATAAGTCCGAAAACAGCACATTTAGGCCTTTACATCGAACTATTAACAACGATAACAATGTCACATTTACAAACACCCAAGCCCTAGATGGAGGGAAACTCACCCAGGCGGGAATCGAACCCGCGACCCTTGGAATGGTAGACGAGGACGTTACCCCGCCGCCACCGGGGCCGGGGCCGGCTTTCTTTGGTCACCGTTAAAGCTGCATTTTTGAATGGTTGGAGAGTTTTCAAAATTCTTCTTTCTCTCGGGAAGAAACCTCTTCATGCCACCCAAGTCCTGAGGCCGGTGAAAAGGGGGAACCCATTGCAGCGGGAGGGCCTGAGCTTCCTTTCCTTCAGAATGGGAGACCCATAGAAAGGCCGTAGAATGTTTGTTTCCGAAATCTTAATTTTTGTCCGCACCTCGAAGGAGGAATAAGGAAACAGGCAAGGAAAACTATTAAGTACTAATGTACATTTTTACAAGGTCGTAATGGGGAAAATGTACCGTGTCATAAATTAGTATCATGCTTTCCATTTCGCATGGTACGTTACCTTGGCGACCGACCGGCTTCTGCTACCTCGCGTCCGCCCACGATCTCTCCCCGGCTCACCCACTCGTACCTCTAGTATGTAAGTTTGCGTGGGCAGTATGCCGGTAACGGTCGCCTGTGATCGGCTGATAGTGGAAGCGTCACTTCCGCGCGCCAAGGTTTTCCTTCCCGTACCAGATCGCTATTAATTTCGCCTCGGTTTTGTCCGTTATTTTTCGTCCTGAGCGCAGGTTGTTAATAATGACCGGAAGTATGAATGTTTTTCAACTGTTTCCCCATCTACATGGTCACGTGTAAATATTTGTAATCAATGAAGCTGATGGTTTTTCAAGCTGCTAGTGTAAACCCATCGACAAATAATGGCCGTTATTTGTCGATTGATATGTAATTTGTGCAGAAATTTATTAAAAAAACAGGTCGTATCCGACGTTTTGCAAAAGTTAATTGTAAAGTAATCCTTGTGTCATCACCTTATTCCCTTTTTCTTGCCTATTGCATCTATAATAATATTAGTTTTTAAGCAGGGTTTCTAAACGGTTGAATCCGCTGTTGCGTGAGTGGCATTTGAAGTGTCACTTATGATTTATATGGCGATGCATCTGAATCAGTCACTTAAAATTTTACGAGGATCGTACATTGCGGTGGCAACACTTAAGTCTACCTCGCCATATAAATAACTTACAGTCAGTGGCAATCCAATTGTTAGTTGGATAGCCATTGGGGAACATAGTAAAAACAATGATAACATTTACCAGGTAGGGCATTCACCTTGACTGCTTTTAAGAGCAAGGAATTAATATGATTTGTAAAACAATATAAAAATTCCAACCACATTTCACGCCTTACCTACGACATAATTGGGCACATCAAATGTATATGGTCTTTTTCATGCCTTTAGCTTAAATTCTAATCCGAGAACTTTGATTTTGATGACTAATTCACTGTTAACTAAATGCAGCACCATGAGTAAGACCCCATTTTTGTTATTTGATTAATCAGAAATTTATGACTCTTAATTATTCCTACGCAGAAAATGGCGTTGGAGCTGTTTTCCATAATTGGGTGGCGGCATTCTCAAAAAAAAATCGTGAGGAAAATGGATCGTTACATGAATCCCTTGGGTCTTTATCTTAATGCGAGTCCTTCCCTTTCCTCTCACAACACTTCTGCGGCCTATAATGTTATGGAGTCTGTTGCCGTTGAAATTAACATTACGACAAGGGGCTGTTTAAAACGGAATCGTCATCAATTACATTTTTTCCTTTTCCACGAAAGTGTAGCCGACATTATTCTTTTTTTTATTGGTTATCCCTCGACGGCGAGACGGTCGACGCACTTCGTCCGTAAAGGGGGCGTGTTTCCAGGGAAAAATAGAAGTTATGATCTATTTTTGGGGCGGCGTCGAAATTTCGTGGCGTAGATAATGGGGCGCGGAACGAACTGCGAACCGAACGGGAGAGATAGAGAGAGAGGAATTGTGGGAGGGAGGGAGAGAAGGGCGTGTGAAATAAGGGGCGGTTGAATCGGGGGGGTGGGAAGGGAGGGAGTGGTCCATGGGTGTGTGCGAGAGATGCAGGCAATATGGCGGGTACTGGGATGAGTGTCGTTGCTCGGGAGCCAATGGGATGCGTGGGAGGGGAGGCAAAACTACCCCCCCAAGCCCTCCTTCCTTCCCGCCCTCCCTCTCTGCATCCCATCCGAACCCGAAAAGTTTTATTTTTTTGTATCCTTCTCGTCGGTGTATTCCAGGAACCAAACCTTTAGATTCAACTCAGTTTGATCCATGGCGCCAACCCGGAAACGTATTGCTTACCCACGAGGTGATTTCAGGAAGACAACTGTGCAGTATGTTATAATTGCGAATCTTTCTTGAGTTATGGTGTTAAATGCAATACGGGTTTTTTTCCAAAATAGAACGACGAAATTTCGGATTCAGTGACAATTAGTCCCAAGTCATTTCGGTTTATTTATAGTGCAATTCCATGGACATTACCTGCCGCCCTGGAATTTCAGACTTGCACTATAAATATACCGTACTTAGTTTTCGCGTCAATGAGTAACCTCCGCAAAGACATGACAAGCGTGTTGCATTGACAAATAATCTACCAAGACAGTGACACTTGGTATTTAACATTTAAATTCTAGTGATAGTGGCGGCGTATTGGAAGTAAAACCCTCGAGGAACTTGTCATGCAGAAAAGAAATGAACACCGGGACTGTTGGCCAGGCAACACTGGCCAACAGTCCCGGGTTCGATTCCCGGGCAAGTCTCTGGGCACCTGCAGCTCTACCCAAGCTATGTGAGTTTTCGGGTACCAGATCTTCCTGGGAAACCATAACCGGCAAAGGGAAAGGAACTGCCCCCCCCCCTACCCTGATGTGTGAATTTCGTATGCCGTCGGGCTTATTACTGGGTGAACTCTACCATCACCTACCTGACTGACCTTCGGGTTGATTACTGTGTTTATGGTTAAAAAAAAAAAATATATATATATATATATATATATATATATATATATTCTCAAATATGTTAATACATACATATAATCGTTGATCTACCGGTTAAGATCTAATCAGTACAGGAACAATTCCCTTGTCTCTACTAAGAAAACACAACCTGACATCCAACATTACGATAGGCCCTCCTTTATTTCCGAATACTTCCTTCGTCTCTTCATTCCGTCCAACATCCCTATCCTATTCCTGTCCCTTCCTTGCTTGCCTAACATTCTCTCCTCTATCACAGTCTTCAACATCTCATTGACAATCAAAATGATCTGCATCCATTTTTCCTGCGTCTCTATGAATTCTTCCTGTCTCCTCACCAAACAAGCAATATGCTTATTATTTGGTATATCAATCTCAAGTGAAAATTATCGGATAGTAGTCTGAAGCAACACGGCTATAGACGTGTAAACCAAATCCCAGAGGCTTCAGCACTTGGCCGTAAGGTGTTCGAATTAATGCCGCCGCCTCCCTTTAACTCCGTTCGTCCAATGAGATGGGGGAGTGGGGTGCGTAGATTCCGTCGTGTAATTTTTTTCATTAGGAATCAGCTAAGGGTCTTGCAAAACGTATCGTTTTTCTGTGGAACTAATTCCTCAGGTTAAAAAAAATTTTTTTACGTCTCTTTGATGGGAAAGAGATGCTGCTAAAATGGCCCCTTTGATGCTACGTAATGGCAGAGTGAACGCGGGAAGGATGTACGTGCTGTTGGGGTGTAGTATGGCAATGACGGCTGGTAGCTGTTGAAAAGAAGCGTGGAATGTGTACTCGCCAACAGTTTGAGCTATGATGAATGATATGTAAAATGTTGACTCATATCTTTCAGAAAATTTCAAAAAAACGAATTCTAATAGTAAGCCATGAAAGTGTCTTGAGGCTTAAATGCTCTAAATGGAGTTCATTGCAGAACTGTAACACTAGGTGTTTCATTATCGAACGTTTATTCGCGTATTCTGCAATTAATCACTGTCTAATATAGCCAATAGCTACAGTAAATACCTTCAGGCTGAGTGAGGGTCTCATTAAAATAAAAAAGTGTGTGGTTGCCCAAGCAGTAATTTACATAAATCTTTCGGGTAAATGCTGATAGGGGAAAAACAGAGATAAGTTTACTTTGTCGGTAGATGCACCCGACCTCATAATTAAATCCTTATGAAAGCGTACTTAGCGTCATCCATCTTTTATAATAGGTATGCGGTCTTGTGAAAAAATCCATATGCTTACGTGTGCGTTGATTTATGACATAATGATTCATAAGTATAAACAAAACCTTTATGGAGGCATATTTAACGCCACGCTTAGAGTACCACCTTTCATAATGCGAGGTTGTGCGAAAAAATCCATACACTTAGTCAATGATTTATATTATAATGAATCATTATTATCTTTATCATATTATAAATCATCCCTCGATTATCATGCTGTAATAATCGATGAATGATTTATTTTTCCATACCTTCTAGCTTTCCGCCCCTTCCGCAGTTTTCGAGTGCGAATCGGCGTACACGGAAAGCTTTAAGCGAGCGGCCGTCGCGAGAGCCCCGCGGGGGGAAACTTGTTTCCTTCAGAGTTCACGGCCAGGGACGAGGCAACGCCTTTCGCGGAGGCTTGTGTGCGCCTCGCAATTAGCGCCCTCGCGGGGAGCAAGAAGAGGGGTTTGCGCTGCCGGTTTTATCGCCGTTGGTTCTTCTGGTAGCACTTATGGGGAGTGCCTTCTTAGATCTACGTCGTATTCCACATTCTCTATTCAGCTGCCTCGGGGGAGGACGGAGAAACGTGGATGGGAAGGATGAGTTACCACCGCGCGGTAATCGAACCGAAGGTTGGTTTTGAGGTGAGGGTAGTGCTCACCACTTTCCATGCCTACTAAGCCCTCGGGTGGGCGAGATTCTAACCACCCGTGCACACAAACGCGAGAAATTTCGCCGTGGAAAATTTCACTCTTCTGGACCGTCATGCGAACCTGGTTTTCTTCCTTTTTGCGGCTCGAGTGTTTTAGTCAGTTTGAGCCGACGAGGAAGGAGGCTAGTCTGGCGAATTTCAGAGGAGCAAGATATTCTGACGAATTATTGTCCGTGCTGTGTCAAAAATTAATCTTAAGTTGCCCGCGCAGCCAAACTCAACAGTCGTAAGATTCATCCATTATGATTTTTATCGCATTCTGGACGTTTGTATTTTTCCAAGAAGATCTTGGATTTTAGCTGGTTACATCCAGAGGGCACAACCAAACGTGGGCCTTCGATTTAGCAGTAGATAGCTGCACGCCCGACATACCAAGCCATCGAAAGCAGGAGACTGGTCAGAATGTCGGCTTTGGGAGTTAGAAGAAATCTCAGTGGGAAGCACCTGGAAAGTTAAAACCTCCCATCCAATGCTTATATTTGGGACCCTTATCAAACTATCCAACGGAGTAACTGAACTCAAGTGAGTAACTGCGTACTTCATGAAAATACTCTAACCGCTTGGGAATGAATCAGGTTTAATTTACGGAGGAAACCATTTGTTTCATCTCGTGTATGGATGGCGTGGGTGTAACATCAGTGGATATTAACTCTACCCGGAGAACTTTACATAAAGATTATTTGAATTAGATCGCGCGAAACGTGTAGGAACAAGGTCTGCTAATTTTTATCTATCACTTTCGTGCCAAATTGACATAAAGGCAGTGATTAAAAGAAAAGAAGTGAAGAAACTTTTATTCCCTTATTTTAGAAGCTCTTGTATCTTTCCTATTAAATTTCTTATGGGGTCGCATTCTTTATTACCTTACACTCTACCAGTAATGGCGACCAAGATAGTTGCTGGTATTGTTTAATTGCTGACATTTATGTTGGAGATTTTTATCTGCTTTCTATTCAGGCTTGTGAAATCAACTGCATGCATTCGCGCGGAAAAAATAATCTTTCTAGGCGGAAATTGAGTATCTTGCCAAACAGTGCAAGCAAAAAGAAGGAAAACCTCTCATGGCTAAAATTTTATTTGACCTTCTAAATAACTCGTGCAGTCATAATCATGGTGCACGTTTGGAGCTGGATGTCAGCTCGAATTGATGAGATTAGAAAGTAACCCTTTTTTTTCCCCCGAGCACATGAAGCAGTAAGCGGCACTCTCCCCTTTTATTAAGTAATATAGTTAATTACTCTATATCGAGGTGTTTGGAGCTTGCCAGGCGATTGTGCGTGCATGCAGACGGGCTTTGTAACATGAGACGTTAACCTGTCCAAATGGCGACACGTGCAGCTGAATAATTAAAAGAGTAACGCGGGCGAGGGGGAGGAGGAAGAAGAAAGAGATGGTTGGGCGGATGGCCATTCCGACGAGGGAACGTAAATATTGAGTTGCCAAGCCACCATAGCCGAGGGGGGTTGCAGCGCGCGTGGATTATGAGAAAAAAAGGAGAGGTCCATTAAAAAAAATATATGTGTACACACAAAGGAGTGTATGGAATCCTTTATCTCGGGGAGGGGTTGTGGGACAGGAGAAGAATGGGATGCGAGGCGCGAATTGTTAAGAGATCTGGGAAGAAAAAGTTTTCCTTCTTAGGGGCGTTTCTTGGAGACTTGGTCGTGGATTACCTAGAGCATGGCTGTAAAGATTAAATACAGCACAGTTCCTCTCTTATCCAGCCACTGCGGGCACGGACTATTGCCCGGATAATCAGAAAACACATTCAAAAAACCATTTCGGGGTAATGAATGGAATAAAAAATATTTGTATGTTGCGATCTTTTTCTTATTCTGGAAATTAACGTTAATTCATTGTTAATTGGAGGTTATTATCCTAACATTTGTATTTTTACTTTCCCCAAGATACTTGAATATAATTTTAATGATTCGACCTCTGGTGAAAAGGGCACCGGATAAGGCGTCGGCAGGGGTTAAAGCGAGATCGTAAAAGAAATGGACAACTGTAATGAATCCTTCCATTCATAACGTCAACTATCTTAGATGTCATGCTGTGGAAAGATTCCGTATTTGAATGATAACGAGTAATGTCACTCTTCCACTGTTATGGCCACGCAAAACCGACACATTTCGGCAATTGTGCGGACCAAATGTTATATTGCTCTCGTGAGGGCTTCTCATGCGATATGCATGGCAGCTTTAGCTCACTTCTTTCCACCTGTCTCCTCCTTTCATCCTTTCTCAATATTAAAAGCACAAATATACGGAAATTAAAATATCTTGTGTACATCTGCCAATGGCAGATGTACACATTGTTTACTATCTTGGTTGCTCTTCCATTTATCCACAGTTATCGACTGGAAGGTTGGTTTTGTTTGGGAATGATAAAGCTCCCCCGAACTCCCCGAAATTAAGGTTTAAGGCGAGTGAAAATCACACATTTAAGATGCTGCCAGCGAGTACCTTTCTCTGCGCCACCATTCGATTTCTTACTATGTTCTTGTGACCAGGAAGTTACCTAAAGTTACACCAATCTACTCGGGAACCTTCAGTCAAGAGATAAGCTGCCCGTTACAAAGCCCTTGATTAAATTATTAGATGTACGGAAGAGACGAACTTTATTCAGCAACTCTTAGTGGCAATCCATTAGGAGTTGTTGGCTCCATGCGCGTATCTAGACCGCTTAGGTCTGGTTCAGAGGGGGGGAGGGTGACAGTCACCGCTTGAAGACGGAATGGGTGGGACATAAATAATGAAACATGAACGGTTTGGAAATATCAAAAAGCTCTGTACAAATTTCTCTTGTTAGAAACAACACAAAACAAGCGTAACCTCACAGAACGAACTCATCTCTTCTCGAACCCAACCCTGTGTGTCACATGTGAGGTGGGCCACCTTTCTCTCCCTTTTAAGTTCCCCTTGCGCACTCTCCTTGGTTGACTGGATACTGTTCAGATGTTATTGGATTGCTTTTTGGAGAGGGCAATGCCAAGTTTCAAAACTGGTTATGGAGTCAAAGGAGAACTAAGGAAGCTCTTGTTGTCCGTTGCTTGATTGTTCGAATACGTAATTGTTCGCTGCTTGAATTCGAGTCTGCCCATCCCCATCTGCCCGCACAATGCTTGCTCTTTGTTTGAGTTAAAGTTCTCTTTGGGGCTGCGGGCAAGGGTTTATTTTATTCGAGCTGCCCACCGTGCATTTGTGTTCCACAAGCTGCACGTCGCGCAGCTTGATATCAAGATCGTAAGTTTAAACGAATAGGAACGATGGAGTGGCTTGCGGTAAAAAGAGCTAAGTTTTCTCCGCTTGCATTCGTGAACACTCGAATAAATTCACTTTCAAATTTTCTTCACTGTTATTTTCAGGCATGTTTGGTCATAATTCTTATGAAATCAATTCTCCTATGACAATATTAAACTCTCCAGTGAAGTATTAACGGGTGTAGGAAAATATTCTTCCTTTTCAGTAGGATAGTCGTAGATTGGAGGCTTTTGAAATATGGATGTGGAGAGGGATGGAGGTGAAATGGACCTAAAGGAAAACAATGAGGAAGTACCAGGTATGGTGTGGGAGGAGATGGGATTGTTGGGAGAAATCATAAGGAGGCAGGGAAAATGGACGTAGAGTGTATTGATCGGCAGTTGGATGTTGAAAACTGTATTAGAGGGGAGAATGTTAGGCAAACGAGGAAAGGGCAGGAACAGGAGAAGGATGTTGGACGGGATGAAGGGAGGCAAGACGTACTCAGAGAGGTGGAGGGACTTTTTGTAGATTAGGATGTTGGGTTGTGTTTTGTTAGGAGAAACAAAATATTTATTTGGTAGTTGTGCCCATGCAATACCTGCCTTAACCGGTATTATTACCTAATACGAATACTCGTAATAATAGTGTAAGATGTCATTTTGGTCAGAATCTTTTGCTAGTTTAGCTCACGAAGTACTTCTCCGAAGACGCGTTGTTTTTCTCGCCATTATGTCACGTTTGCTACCAAACTTTGCATGATCTTGCCTGTTAATTTCAATATATTCCTTTTGTTATTAAATTATGAATCATCCATGAGTTCCAAACACTTAATGTTTCATTCATAAATTCATCTGCCCCTTGAATGGAGCCCTTGCCCACCCATGTTGGAACCCAACGAAGTTTATAAAAATAAATAATTTTTTTTTCAGGTTCTGTATGCTATTTTTGTTTTAGGCGCTCCATATATTTTATGCCCAGTTTGGATCGCGTTGATCCATGGCGAATGGCAAAACACTTAAAATTGCTGGTGCGCTCTTGAGTGGCATTTCGGTCCGCGGGTCTGGCGTACCTTCAGGGCATGGGCGAGATAAGGATTCATGTGTGGTCCGGGAGGGTCTTTTGAGTTGTCGAATGTCAAACGTCGACTGGTTTAAGAGAATCTCATCTATCGCGTAATTGTTCTCAAATGAAACTGAAAATCACCAAAGAACGTTGAACTTAAGCAAAAAGTGTTCCGGGCTCTTATTAATTTTTTTGATGTGGTCTCCAGGGAAAAAAACTAAAGCGAGGGATATGTTGTATTCGGGTAAATGCGTCACTGAGCACTCAAATAACTGAAATGAATCCTCACAGCTTGTGTTCACTGAACGGGCGCTCACCCATGTGACGCCAATAAAACACACAAAACATCGTCCGCTAAATTGTTATGATTTGAAAAATAAACACAAGCTCCTCTTATATTTTAGACTACTTTTATTCTCAAAAGGGGAACGTGCGGTTTGTTTTGTGGGGCTATGGTTTAGGTTGGTGGAGTGAAGGGAAAGAGAGAGAGAGAGGGAGACTGCCAAGTGAAAAGAAATGAAACATGGATGGCGAGGGGTGAAGCGAGTGCTCGGCGAGGGAAATCCGTGCGCATTCGCACGCTTCAGCTGTTTATTTATTTTCATTTCATTTTGCTCCCGGCATTTTTACCCCCTGCTTTCTGCGTCCCCCAGCCCTATTCGCTCCCCCACGCGGCCCCTTCCTCTCGCATCCTCTTCTTTAACCCTCATCCAGCTCCGCTTCCGCTTATCCTGTCCATCCGCGCACCCCATCATTCACCCCCATCTCCACTCCCATATCCCCTCACTCCTCCCATCCCATTTCCCGTTCCCGTCTCTCTCCCGCAGGCGCGTGGCCGTGCGTCGCTGCCTTCTTGCGTCGATGTCAATTCTCCCAAGGAATCGCTTCCCTCCGTGACTTGCGTGCATGCCACGTGAAGGGACGTTCTCGCTGAGCGTTGTCGAGATTACAGTACGGTTTATTTTAATTGGCCTTTATCTAAACACTGTCAAAAATTCCGCCCGCAACAGTGCGTTAGCGGACCATTCTTTTTATTTCGTAATCGTAGATGTTTATGAATTCATCTAATGAGGTGTTAGTACAGAAAAAGTAAAACTCATTGGGATCCATGTATCACAAATGTTGGAGTTGTTTAATCTTTTTTTGCTGTGCTCGCGGCCTTTGAGGTGGAATAACATGAAACAAAAGCAGTTAGTTGGTGCGGGAGAGTATTTCCCTTTATTTTATCCGGGTGGTCTTATATGTAGAAGTAGATCGTGATTTGCACGATTTCATGGGATTCAAAGTAAAATAAAATGTTTTGCCTAGTCTTAGAAGCCAGCATTCTTGAGTCGTCACTTCCAAACTCCACTGTCACTCCTTGTCCCGAATTGCCCTCCGTGCACTATTCTGGGCTGCAATGTGTAACCCTTGTCCCCTCCAATCACGTCTCCTCTCAGGAGGTTATTCAATGCTTGGCGTCATCAAAAACACTCAACTAAGAATACCGCTTGGGAGGGAAAGGTGCTTTGTAAATGACGTTAGGAGTGGTACTTGGAGTGACGGCTTAGAATGCGGGTCTTGGTCTCATGCTGACATGGTGGTGAATGGATGAGTTCTCGTTCTAGCGTTCTCCCGTAATAACCGTGGATATTTTTTGATTACTTTTCGTAAAACTTTAATGTTTGATCGTAAATTAGTCTCGGTCAAATCCTTCATTTTTGCTCATGCTTGGCAGTTGCTTGACGCGTATTCTGAATTCAATTTTGCTATATAAGGTGAAGCAGAACCCCTTGTTTATGATGGCGCCTTCCTTGATTTAGGTCTCGCATTCTCAGAAACAAATAATAACATTCAAAATCAACCTTGTCTCCCTCACCCCAATGTCGCCATATCAAGCTTAGACTAAAGACATTTTCCATGTGCAATTTTTGTAGCTGGCATCTCCCTTTGCCGATTTGCCAATGAATGACATTTCTGAGTCAGGTAAATAGAGGTAAAAGTTGTAATAAGTCAGTGATATAAGCGATGGAACTGTTGTTTAGAAATTTATCTAACATTTTTGTTTTTATCCTCATCTCTATGAAGTATTCCCCCGTCGATTGTGGGCGAGAATCCCCAAACTCGCGGATTTCGACAGCAATCAGGTGTTCCAATCATTGAAATGTTCACTGGATAAAACTGGAAAGAGTTCCGTGAATGCTGATGTACGAAAACGTCTTTCAAAAGCTTCATGCATCGCGAATGTCTCGGTGGACTCACGCTTTTATGGCAACGTCAGAGGATGATGCTGTGGGAGCGAGTATGGTACAACCCCGAGTTGCTAAAACCTCCCCCTTCTCTCCCTCTCCACCCAACTCTCCCCTCCTCCCGCAACCCTTTACCGTTTCACAACCCCTCCCCCGTCCCCTCACCAGCCCGCCTCCGGCCATTGTGTTGCATCACCACCGCCACCGACCCGTGAGCCGAGTCCTCTACCGTCCTACCCCGTTTGTGCGCCCGCTCTGGTTCTTCCTCGTTTTCTTATGCGCGCGTGACCGCGCCCCTTATTCATTTGCGGTCCGGGTGTTTCGTCCATCGAGGTGCCCTTTCCTGCCCCTCCCGCCCGCCCTCCATTTTCTGTCCGAATACGGGGCGAGGGTTTCGTCGTGAGACGTTTTTCGTGCCTTTTGGTGTGTGTCGAGTTTGCGTGGGTTTTTGGAGTTGAAAAAAAGTACGGTAGAATTTCAAGTCACAAGACGTGGTATTGTTCTCCTTTTGATGAATAGTCTTTATTCCGTTGAGAGTTTCATCTGTGCTTATTGTTTTAAGCGCCATGGTTTCACGGCCGTTTCGGTCGGATCCTCCAGGGGAAACCTGAACTTGTAGGATTTTCAGTGATATATGCGGATCGCAACCCGAAGAGAAAAATCGTCATCATCAGCTCCACTCCGGGTCCGCATTCACAACAACCTGTTTCTTATTCAGAATTTTGTTTTTTAATATTATGCGCTTAAATCACTCCTGTAGCTAGTGAACTTTTCATGCTCGACAAATGTTGCTTTGGGAATATAAGATAATTACGTAGTATGCCGTGAAAGGCAAGTTTCCATTTGCAAATATTATTCCTTTATTTTTAGGATAATCCGTGGTGTGGTAACTGAAATATTTTTGTAGAATTACCGTCGAAGTCTCCATAAGCAGGCATTACACTTATGATGTGCTAATCTGCGTGCAGTTTTAGGAATCGCGATCTTTTAGCTCGCTGTTAATGCGACAAATAGTTTTAACTTAAGTTAGACTCTTAGAAAGTTTTTTGTGCGATAAATATTGGGTAATTTACGTATTCCTTTCGGCACTCGGCAATGGCAACAACTCCTTCGAAAACGCCAAACTCCCTCCTCTCAGACGGAGAACTTTTCTTAAAAGTTGTGAAGACTCTCCTTTTCATCCCTGGCAGCAAAACCCTTTTGTGGGTTTCAACCCTCAATTTAAATGGAGATGAGCCGGTACTTCAATTGGGAACCCAAGGGGAATCTGTTTTAATCAGCGATCCCTCCCCAAAGATATTCCACCCCACAAGCTCGCGAGATCCGACGACTTAAGCTTGAGCATCAATTAAATTATGGAGTGTATTCAATATTATGCATGCAGTGGTTTCATTTAATACGTCGCGGTCCAGTGACTTTTCATCATCGGGCATAGGTCGGGTTTTAAGTGCCACCCTGGCCCGAGCGCCCTTCTCGAGCCCCATCAAGCCCTCAAGGATCCCTGCCGCTCCTTCCTTCCACATCTCGTCCCAACCCCATTGGCATCCCCCTGACCCCTTCTCTTACCCCGTCCCTTATCGCTTTCACGCTCTACCCAACAGGAAGGGTGGGATCCCCTATTTCGCTGCCCTCCTTCGCGTTCACAACCAAATCCGGGCTCCCGTTCGGCTCACTCACGTGGTGCATCGCGAAACGAGGTTAGGTAGTGGAAATTTCGAGGGAAATAATAGGGGTCTCTTACTTCGGGCAGCAAAGGGCGTGGTTTCTCAAAAAAGGGGTGCGGATAACCCCACAAAAGTCGGAAAATTTCCGAGTCAAAACCCGTAGCTAATGAGAGGATGGATCAGGTCGATAATTGTAGCGGAAGTGGTGGAAGAGTGGATTACTCGAATCCTATTTTACTCTTCAAATTCATCGTTCGCATAAATTGAGATGGGTAATCCAGTTTCCCCCTGAAACCTTTCCCGAAAAAAATCTGAAAGGGAGTTCTGATGTTACCTTCAATGTTTCAAAATTGAGTTTCCAGATACGAATCGGATTGGTCCTTAAAAGAAAAGGTCAAGGGTTCATAGAAGTGAGTCAAGAGTTTTTTCGCGGTCTTTCCGAAGAAATATTTACGTTTATGAATGAGATATTAATATTAGTTTCTATTAATGTAATTAGAAGTTACCATCAACTTTAATATACTAAATGCAGCTGTTTATATCTCTGCGCTACTCAAAAAGAGCGGTTTTGGCGGCTTTAATATGCCAACATTTCTCCGTTCCTTGGCTATTTTTAGGAATCACCATGTTAACTCTTATGTTCAATGCTAAAAGTCATGCATTTAGAAATTACTGCCTGTAGTAAGTGGACTGGTTTAGAAAGACCAAATTCTGTGCTTCCTCCCAACTACCCGATTGACGAATGGCCGTGGGGATCGGGATGGTGCGGTAGCTAATGTACAGGCTTTCCACCGAGAGGCCCCGGGTTCAAATCCTGGTGAAAAATATTTTTTTTCAGTGGTATCCTGATCCCTACTTGAGGTGCTTTGTCGAGAGCACTTTGAGTGAGTACGACGTCCATCGGATGGGACATTAAACTGCGGACCCCTTGGCGCCTTTCGACAAGAGTGGGTTAATGCCGACGCCGGGTTTCTCTCCACCCTTCATCCTTTCCTGTCCTTCCCCTATGGCGCAAATGACCTTAGCTGTCGGTCGCCTCCCCTAGAAAACAACTACTGCGAATGACCGTATCCACCTGATTCTCATTTCCGACCGCCTTTCATTCATTATGTAGTCTTTATTTTTGCCCTTCGTTACTTGTTTCGACTCATATCATTTCCACCTACCTCGGATACGGTTTGCAGTCTGTTCAGCTGAAGTGACTTTCTTTCGAGATCCACGAAAACTAAAGTTTCTCTCATCTTGTGCCATCATTATTATGATAACTTGGGAAATCGGAATGACCCATCGGTCTGGCGATCCCCTTAGTTTATCCTAATCATTATTAAAAAAATTATAGGCTGCGCGCTCCATAATAATTTCGTGATATATAATTGGATTGATGTCTTGAGTTTTTGAAATTAAGAAATGACTAGGAGAAGAAAGATGGGTGGTTTAGTGGAAGTGAAATAATTTTACCCTGGGTTAAACGTCATTATCTTTTAAATAGAATTTTATGATTAGAACGACATTTGCCATCGCTTTTATTTTAAAAAAAACTTACATTCATTTTATTGTAACTTGATAAATCAAGAGGGTTTGAAAGTACTGTGTAGGTTATATTCTCGTAATTCAACATTTATCATGGTCTAACATTATGGAATTTGTGTATTGTAATCCTATGAAAATGGCGTATATACCATGCATCCAAGGTTTATATAGAAATTCTCCTACCAATACGCGAGCAGAAACCGAGAAACCGCTTTAATTATCCTTAAAAGATTATTTTTAGATGAACACACACCATTTTGTGCGTTTTATTTTCATGCAATAATTTTTTAAATTAAAATATTGCGAGTCGGCCATCAGCTGGCCCATCCCCTCAGTCGCGGTGGCTTAAGTTGTACATTCTTTTGTGTTACACGTCCTTTCGTGATGTGCAGCGTACTACTAAACCGAACTGGGCAACGGAGCGAATTAGACGCAAACAAACTTCCGAGAGAAAGGAGGGCAGCTGCCCCTTTCCGACAAAGACACGTCGATCTCAATTTCCTCATCTTGGAGTAGTTAGAAGCCATCTGCCGAATTTAGCCTACGAAGGCACGACAGCAGAGTTGTACGTTTACGTATACGCCTACAGTACTTGACTAAGCGAACTATGATAGAATCGATAGAAAAATATGCAGACGGCTATGTTTTATCGATATTCCATGGCCTGTTAAGCATGTATGTGTGTGTGTGATTTATATTTATATATATATTATATATTATATATATATATATATATATATATATATATATATATGTGTGTGTGTGTATATATATATATATATATATATATATGTGTGTGTGTGTATATATATATATATATATATATATATATATATATATATATATACACACACAGACATGCTTAAAAATATTTACTATGCCATAAATACAGTAATCAACCCGAAGGGCGGTTTGGTAGGTGATGGTAGAGTTCACCCAGTACTAAGGCCGTCGGCGTGTGAAATTCACACATTAGGGTAGGGGGGCCAGTTGCTTTCACTGTGCCGGTTATGGTTTCCGAGGAAGATCTGGTACCCGAAAAATCACATAGCTTGGGTGGAGTTGCAGGTGCCCAGAGGCTTACACCGGGAATCTAACCCGGGACCCTCCGTTCAGTAGTCCAACGCTCTACCCCCTGGACTACTGCGACCCAAATATACGAGGGTCATCCGGAAAGTAGTACCCGTTCGTGCCGCATGAAGTGCTGACGACGCGAGTAGCCGCTGGACGAGGTCAGATAGCTTCAGTGGCTTGTCTGCCTTCTCTGAGCCAAGTTGCGTGACGCTAACATTGCCTGTGTTGTTTCTGTGATTGTTTACAATGTTTAAAAAAATTGAGAACGCCGCCAGTTGTGAAGTGAGGGCAGTGATTAAATTCCTCAATGCAAGAAACGTTCGCCCATGTGATATTCATCGCCAATTAAAGGAGGTGTATGGAGACAATGTAATGGACGAGTCGTCTGTTCGGCGGTGGTGTCGCAACTTCAACATGGGGAGGGGGAACACACACGACGATGAGCGTTCGGAGAGACCGTCTGTCATTACAGACCAACTGGTGAGCTCAGTTGACGAATTCGTGAGGAACGATCGGCGCGTCACAATTGATGACATCTGTGAGCATTTTCCCAATGTTTCTCGAACAATTGTTCATGAAATTGTTAAACACCATCTGCATTATGCAAAAATTTGTGCAAGATGGGTCCCTCGCAAGCTTACAGATGAGCACAAAACCAAGCGTATGGCTGCAGCACTGACGTTTTTGGGACGTTATTCTGATGAAGGAGACTCTTTCTTGACTCGCATAATTACTGGTGACGAAACATGGGTTTGTTATGCATCACCTGAGAGTAAACGACAGTCAATGGAGTGGCATCATGCTCATTCACCAAACAAACCAAAAAAATTCAAGACAGTTCTGTCCACCAGGAAACTCATGGCAACCATTTTCTGGGATCGACGAGGTGTATTGCTTATTGATTTTATGGCCCGTGGAGACACTATTAATGCCAATGCGTATTGTGAAACATTAAAGAAATTACGGCGGGCAATACAAAATCGGCGGCGAGGTCTATTGTCTACTGGTGTCATTCTCGTTCATGACAATGCCAGGCCTCATGCAGCTGGGATAACACAAAAACTTTTGCAGCAATTCAAATGGGAAACTTTCGACCATCCACCGTATAGCCCGGACTTGGCCCCTTCAGATTTTCATCTCTTTACAAAGCTTAAAGACTTTTTGGCAGGAAAAAGATTTGACAGCGATGAAGAACTTAAAGAAGGAGTGACCCTGTATCTCAATGAGCTGGCGGCGAAGGACTATGCAGCAGGAATACAGAAACTTGTCACACGTTATGACAAATGCCTTAATTTGCTTGGAGATTATGTTGAGAAGTAGTTTAAAGTATCCTCTTTCAAATAAAATTTTTTATGTTTGTTAATATTTACTTTTGTGTCTTTATTTCACGAACGGGTACTACTTTCCGGATGACCCTCGTACATGCACATGCTTAACAAGATACGGAGTATCGATAAAATATATGCGTATACATAAGACTCAAAAGTTAAATTAGTAGTTATCCCTTTAAGACGCCCTTAATCAATTAATTACGTTATTGATCAGGTTTTATCTTTCCCTTATATCTCTATGTAATCTTATCTTTGAAGATCTTTTTAAATAGGAGTCATTTAAAATTCCGCAAAAATCACGAGCAGGATAATGAAAGGATTTACATTTGTTGGCGAATCTTTGAGATTTATTTGAAAAAAGTTACGATTTTTTTAACGAATGTTTCTAAGTTATGCGCAGTTTTAGCCGTAGAAATGTAATTATCTTAACATTTATGCAATTATAATATTACAATGAAAAGGATACAGATTTCAGAAGGTTGTTTTATTCTTATCGATGAAAATTCGCTTTCGTTCATAGTTTGGCACGAATAATTAAACTACACCAATCTTGCAGTGGTGGATAGAGTGCTTTCATCACCTGATAAATTGACCGAATTGATGGAATGCCCTTCGCTTAGCTAGTTCCCTTTACAAATGAGTGTTTTCGACGGTGCTTGGGTATCCACTCGTCGGGCCGGGCTCGTCATGTGCCCCTCCGCAAAATATAAAGGGAAAATGTCTCTCTCTCTCTTGCTTTCTCTGAGAGTCATTCATACAGCGCCGAGAAATGCACTACCTCTCTTCGCCCCCTCGTGTGCCTATTGTTTACGCTTACCCCTACCCCCGTCTCTCCCTCTCTCACTTTTCACACCCCAATCGCGAAAACCGGCGCCTTTTCAGGGGCCTCCATCATCGCGGGGATTCGCCTTTTCGGCGCCACCCATCCGCGAGCGCCCTTTGAGGAGGTCGCGCCAGGTTGCGAAGCAGTCGGCGGCGGAGTAGGAACGGTTGATCCCCCCATCCCTGGGGGAGTGGATTCTAAGGGGGGTACCGCTCCGATCGCTCCCCTCCCTCTCTACTCACCTCTCCCCTTCTTTCTTTCGGGACTCCCCGCGGTCCCTTACAACCCGCCGCCCGTTCCCCTTTTGTGCACTCACCAACGGGAGGGTCCCTTTCCCTAGAGGGCCATTGTGCGACGGCCCCGGAGAAGAATGTGGGGTATTGATGGCGGGGAATGGGTAGAGTTGGTGCGGCTGTGTTTGGGAACGCGGGGAGTGGTGCTCCCAAGAGAAGGAAGGAAACTCGCGAAGTGGAAGGTAGTTCGAATTTGGGATCTGAGCATCCCTTTCAATGCTGCTGTGTAAAGTGATACCTGCCAAAGGTGGAAACGTAGTATGGATGGCTTGATTTGTCCAGGATTAATGCAGGTTTTCAATTTTGGACTTGTTGAAGGAATCACCAAGAACGTCCCTTCGCAATTGATGCAACGAGAAAAGACGAAGCAGAATTAATGTAAATAGAATGATGTAGACTTAAAAAAACATAAAGAGATGTTAAAACAAAGCTTTTAAGAAAAAAATGCGGTTACTAGTGAATAAGATGTCGAACGCCTCTCACGCTGCAATGGTTTGCAGGGTGCCATGTAGAAGTGGAAGAACTATATTAATATGCTGATCAATTATCAGCCTGTTAAAGTAGTTCTACGACTTTAGTAGTTTTGCACTATTCACTACCGTTTGTGAACATTTGTTCATCAAATTTTCCCCATGACACCACACGCTAAAAGTATTTTCGGACATTTTTTGTGCTTAATGATGTTTGTCATAGTTCTCGCACCCCAGGGGACCCTAAAAGCCCATCGCTTGTCATCAGGTTGCTTTTGCACTGAACCGGTTGGGTTTACTTTAATAAAGCGGGAAAATTCTCTTTATACCGTGAAGTGTGTTTTTTTTACTGTTGCCATGGCCACCAGTAAAAAAATCGTCATGTGTGAGTATACGCTTTCAAGCGAAAACAGTTTACATCATAAAGAAAATATAACAGTTATTAAAGAAATTATGGTCGTATATAGCTCATTCCCTCATCCTTTTCCTTAAACGCCAGAACATACATCTCAGAATACTCGAGTAACTTGAACATTTGCCAGAACCTCCTACCCGCGACGTTTTAGTTAGCTGTAACATAGTTGGGGTTAGTTGACACTCTTCAAATCTTAATTTTGTTTAGCTATAGCCAGCCCTACTTATCCTCAAAAGTGATTCTCCTTCCCGGAATGAGATTCACGTTAAATCATTCACACACGAGCCCGGCAACGAATGGCTGGCTTGGTTTCCTTTGGTAATTTGGAACGGAAAATGATTATGGTCACGTATGAAGTATTAAATTGTGCTTTCTGACGTGACCTACCGAGTTTAAAGCGAGCTGAAATAACAGCTGTGAAAATAATGGCAATTCTCGTCAGTGTCTCCCGCCGGTCTTGAAAGTTGCTCGTAAGAACATATGGAGCTACATGAGGGATATAAGAATTGAAAATGATCCAAAGTTTTTCAGGTCAAAGTGTTAGTAATTGGCTGAGGTCCAACAATTCTACGTCGCTCCTTGGACTGGCCTTACGCGATACTTCTTTTGCGCAAATAAATTCTAATCATTTTATTTATGTAAGGGACTGTCAAAGAACAGTCGTTAATGGCTTGAGTAAATGTGAGGTAAATGCCCAGTTCACAGGTCCATGCAGTTAATTTTTTTCTCTTGCTCCGGGGCAGAGAGAGAGAGAGAGGGGGGAAACATTTCTCTTCTCTACCTGCCTCGCTCAACCCAAGTGAACCCTCATTAGGGGGATTATAATCCCAGCCTTCGCTTCCGAGCTCTAAACCGGTCACCAGTTCTCCTCCGACAGTAGGCTATATCGAGACGGATGACCGTGCCATGGGGTTAAAAGCCAGTAAAAAATAAACCTGTTTTTTCTGCAAAAATTATTCTTGATTGCGTTTGAATTTTTAATAGAGGATATAGAGGATAGCCTATTGCTAGTATCACTGATGGAAAAATTGACGGCCTCAAACCAGATTGTAAGATAAACAGCGATCGACGGACTTGATTTTAAATGAGGCCCGAAATCGATAAACAAACAACACTGCATTCACATCAATTTGCGTAGTAACCCGCCCGTGATGTTTCGCAGATAATAACGTTCTCATCCACGTGAGCATTTTGTCTTGCACGTTTTCTTTTGTGATTGAGTGATCGCGAATACAAATATTTAATATTGGTCAAGTTTGCTGCGTACATTTGAGTCAGGTTACTTATCGTGGTCGAATGGTATACTAATGGTATTGTCGTGGATGTTCAAAACGTGTAGTAGACCACGACTTACTATGGTAGTGCAGATGACGTGCGTAAAATCAGGGTGATAGGTAGTAGAGCGGATAGGTTTTAAAGATTCTACATCTACATCTACATAATACCCCGCAAGCCGCCGCAAGGGCGTGTGGCGGGGGGTGTTAGGTCACCAACCGTAAAAAGGAAAAATACCAAATGCAAAAAAACAACACGGAAAATTACACCCACAGCAGCGCACACACTCATGCAAAAATCCCTTCATCCAATACTCATGCAAACACATATACCGCAAAACAACTAAAAAACTGCACCCCATGATGCAGCACGAAAGCCATCCTACAACACGGAAGCCAGGACACAACAAGCAAGAAATTGAAACACCACATGAAAATGCACCACGAAACACTCTACCCCCAAAGAGTCTGTAAAAGGCAGGGAATGCGACCCAACGTTGCAGGTAGCAGAAATTTCCCCCCGCGGAGAAGGACGAGGGATTGAAAGGGAAACTTAAAAACAGATGAACAGAACATGAATGAGGTCATTCGGAAAGAATGGGTTATTATAGCAAAACACATGAGGTTAGTGGAAGAGCATGCATTTAATTACAACTAATTATTTTTTAGACGCTGAGGGTGGCAAGTGGAATTTTTGCTATCTATAACCCTGCAGTTGCTATCCCGTATTGTCCGTGCGAAGAAGGAGTCCTTGAGTCGGCTAGTTCTGGCATCTATTTCCCGAATTTTATATGCATGATCCAAGCGACTAATGTATGTAGGAGTACGAATAATTTGCGAGACCTCGGTGCTGAAACATGCGGATCTAAATTTATTTAATAATTTCAATCTTGCATTGAATCGTCTCTCAGCCAATGATTCCCACCCCAAATCCATGAGCATTTCGGTGACGCTTTGCGTTTTATCGTAGGAATTTTTTACAAAACGGGCTGCCCGGCGTTGAACCTTCTCAATTTCCCGAATGAGACCTTTTTCACTCGGATCCCACACGCTGCATGCGTATTCTAAATGAGGCCTTACAAGAGCGTGGTAACAACGTTCCTTGACCTTCGAGTCACTTTTGCCGACAATGCGTCTAATGAATCCCAATTTTTTATATGCTTGACCGCAGACTTTACGTATGTGAGTCCCCCAAGTTAAGTCTTTTGTGAATGTGACACCTAGGTATTTTACCGTATCAACTACTGCTAGGTCACCTCCAGCTAATTTGTAAGCAAATCCCGTTGATCTTTTAAAGAAATTTACCACTGAACATTTATTATAATTTAGAGTCAATCCCCAGTTAGAACACCATTTAGTAATGCAATCTAAATCCTGCTCTAGAATAAAACGATCCTCATCCCCAGATAAAGACGCATGGTGGAAGACGCAGTGCGAGGATATGGAAAGTCTCCAGAGGAAGGGCGAAATCGGTGCGCTGTACAGCAAAGTTAAATCGTTATCGGGAAGTAAGAAAGGAAGAGCTATGCTAATAGTTAGAGATAAAGCGGGTAAGGTAATAGTTGACGCAGGAAAGATCCAAGAGAGATGGAAGGAGTATATAGAAGAACTCTATAGTAAAGAACTCAGACCAACACAGTTAGACATTGAAAAAGAAAATGACGTAGAGGAAGACAGCTTAGGTCCAGGCATACTAGACAATGAGATAGAAAGGGCATTAAGGGAGATGAAACTAAATAAGGCCGTGGGAGTAGATAACATTCCCGTGGAACTTTTAAAATGCTTAGGAAAATGTGGGAGGAAGAGGCTATATGGGCTGATCCGTAGCATTTATGAGGAGGGAATCTGGCCGGAAGACTTTGTGAGAGCAGTTTTAGTTCCGATTCCGAAAAAGGTAAAGGCCACGTCATGTGAGGACTATAGGACAATTAGTTTGATATCCCACGCAGCTAAAGTTGTTCTCAGGATCATAAACAAACGGATAGAGAGTAGGGCAAATGATTACTTAGGGGATGATCAGTTTGGGTTTAGGAAGGGGAGAGGTACGAGTGATGCCATTGCAGTAATGAGATTATTAATCGAGAGGAATATAGAACACAACCAGGAGGTATTTGCCTGTTTCGTAGATTTCGAAAAAGCTTTTGATAGAGTGAATTGGGAAAAACTAATGAGTATATTGCAGAAAATAGGAATAGATTGGAGGGAAAGGAGGCTAATCCGCAACCTGTACATGTCTCAGACTGCTCAGGTGCGGGTGGGAAACGGGGAGTCAGGATGGGCAGTGTTAGGAAGGGGTGTAAGGCAGGGTTGCCCATTATCACCGTTGCTGTTCAACCTGTATGCAGAGGAAATGATCAAAGAGGCATGGGAAGAACTCAAGGTAGGAATGAAAGTGGGCGGGGGATTCGTAAAATCAGTTAGGTTTGCTGATGACCAAGCTTTAGTTTGTCAGTCAGCCAAGGGGCTGCAAGCATTGCTTAGTGAATTGGAAATTCAGTGCGACAGGTATGGGATGAGAATCAACATTAATAAAACAAAGGTTATGCGATTTTCTAGAAAGAAAAAGGCTAATCTTTACATTAAAGTAAGAGGGCAAAAGCTAGAGCAGGTAGAACAGTTTACGTATCTCGGTAGTGTTTTGGACCAACACGGTCAAAGTAGTAGGGACGTAAGGAGAAGAATTGCGCTAGGCAAAGAGGCTTTCACGAGGAGGAGGGAGTTGATGACGGGGACTTTGAATAAGGATGTTAAGAAAAGACTCGTAAAAACTTTGATATGGAGCGTAGCTATGTACGGCGCGGAAACGTGGTCATTGAAGCAGGAGGATAGACGTAGACTGGAGGCTTTTGAAATGTGGGTGTGGAGAAGAATGGAAAAGGTGAAATGGACAGAGAAAAAAAACAAATGAGGAAGTACTTGGTATGGTGGGCGAAGAGAGGGGTTTGTTGGGAGCAATCCTATGGAGGCAGGAAAAGTGGATGAAGGGGGTGTTGACCGGCAGTGGGATGTTGAAGACTGTGATAGAGGGTAGAATGTTGGGCAAAAGAGGAAAGGGAAGGAACAGGATAGGGATGTTGGACGGGATGAAGGGAGGAAGAAAGTACTCAGAGATGAAGAGGGACATGGTGTAGAGTAGAATTTAGGGTTGTGTTTTGTTAGCAGTCACAAAATATTTGTTTGGTAGTTGTGTCCATCAAAAAAACCTACCTTAACCGGTAGATTACCTTAAAAAAAAAATCCCCAGATATCTCCCGATAGATCACCGTGTCATCCGCGAACATCCTAATTTTACTTTTCACTTCGCGGTTCAAATCGTAAACAAAAATCAAGAAAAGCAACGGCCCGATCACACTTCCCTGAGGTACCCCCGACGTGACTCGAACGCTGTCGGAACTAGCGCCATCAAGGACTACCCTCTGTTCCCGCTCTGAAAGAAAATCTTTAACCCAGCTTATGGCGCCCTTGTTTATACCCGCGACCTTTAATTTATGAATGAGTTTACTATGTGGGACCTTATCAAATGCCTTTTGAAAATCTAAGAAGATGGCATCCACTTGCCTACCTCTCTCACCCGATAAAAGTAAATCATGTGTAAATAATCCTAATTGGGTTTCGCAGGAGCGGGTTTTCCTGAATCCGTGTTGATTGTCACTTAAAAAGTTAATATTGTCAAGGTGTCTCATTATTGAACTGACAATTATGTGCTCTAAGATTTTGCAACAGATAGAAGTGAGAGATATAGGTCTGTGATTACTGGGATCCTCCCTGTCACCACCTTTAAAAATAGGCGTTATTTGCGCGGTTTTCCAAATCTTAGGTACTTTGCACTCTGTGAGGGATTTTTTAAATATAAACTCAAGGTACGGGGCAATGTTTGGAGCTAAATGTAAAGATAAATTTTCCTCATACGATTAGAGATCAAAATAGATGTGATCGTAGGCGCGAAGAGAATTATTAGCATTGGTAGTGTATTTATGTTATCGATATTCTGCATTTTAAATAGGCACATGTTTAATACTATTGTTCTCGCACGATTTGAATACACCCTGTAATTAAATTACTGATTTGAATTCAAATCCCCTTCTATGCAGTAAGTTATGCTGCCGTGCCATGTACTTTCGTGCGAATAACTCTTGAGTGTATGATCGAATTGATGTCGGTGTTGAGGTGTAATGATGGTGCATGTATGGCTGGTGACCTAGCACCCCCCGCCACACGCCCTTGCGCTGGTTTGTGGGTATGATGTAGATGTACACTGGAGATTCAGCGAAATATCAGATTGTGTCAACGAACTGTATGCCTCAAAGGGAAGTGCAGTAATACTCGATGGGATGTTTTAATCCGTATT
This sequence comes from Hetaerina americana, assembly GCF_022747635.1. Lineage (NCBI taxonomy): Eukaryota > Metazoa > Arthropoda > Insecta > Odonata > Calopterygidae > Hetaerina > Hetaerina americana. The sequence goes on along the minus strand of NW_027286070.1, from coordinate 19,974,291 downwards.
TGATTTTAGTACTTATGCAGTTTAATTATCGGGTCAAATATGATCACAATTAAATCCTCGTTCGATAACACTTGAAACTGATACATTTAAGATTAAAGCGGAACGTAGTACTTGGGCGCTCTTTGTTATGTCCCAGAATTTTGCTCATGGAAGTCGTGTTCTCCATAAAATTGCTCATTTAGTGCCTGTAAAAGATTTACGATCTCCGTGTTAGCCTAGAGATAGGAAGCTTAATCTCCACCGTAACCAATATAAAGACCTCTGGCAATTGAAACGTTTCCCTCGGAAGGCCAATCAATAGTCATGACCACGGTTGAAATCTCTACTAAGTTGCATAGAAAAAAATGCCGAAAGAAGTCGTGAATGTGAGAATTGAGATCCACATTAAATATTTCTGTGCGAGTAGATTTTAAACTAGAAGACTGGAGAGCAGGCATTCACCCTTAGTCTTTCTTTATGTCTCTTTGCATGGTATTTTCTCAGTCGAGCAAGTACGCCATAAGAACCTTTTTTTAGTATCTCCAGGTCGTAGAGCCGGCGACAAGGTTTCATACACATACTCGTGTATTTATGTACTTTTGGTCTTTACGGGGGGTCGTAATTAGAGTCGGTTTCGCTCTCTTGCGTCAAATATGTACCCACGAGGGGGTTAGTGTGTCGCATTCGCATTCATATCCACCGCTGCGCATCTCCAAGGACTCGAGAAGATGCAAAAATGACCCAATTTCTCGCGCTCATTAGTGCCTTCGTCATTATATGTAATGATACTAATTGAGAGAGAGAGAGAAAGAAAATTTTGGGGTAATGGAGACGAGTTTTCTCCTCCGTTACATCTTTCGCAGTGGCCGTGGAGCAGAAAATTCGGAACTTGGACGCCAGGGAGGCGTGACGTCTAACATGAGCGAACCCCATTTCATGTAAACCGATTCATTCCTAATTATTTGGTCCTCAGACTGGACGAAATCGGCCGAAAATATCGTTCGATTTTTGAAGTAATCTCAGGAAACGCAATTCCACTCCTTACGCGGTAACTTCTACATGGAACCCTGCAAATCACCGCCAGGTTGTTTGCTGGGGCTTGTTCAAAACCAGGCATGCAGCATCAAACATTCTAAGTTTTTCTTAATTTTTAGTCGCAATATATGATGTGAAATAATGTAAATCATGATAACCACAGGTGAATTCACTACGGTATCTAAGAGAGACATACTCCTCTGCGAATAGAAGGGGAACTGTGTACGGTGAAGGACAAAAGCAAGGGTTAGATGAGATAATGACAACAAACCAGGGTTACTTAATATGAAAAAAGAAAAATACTTTTTCCCCTCTAGCTCTGTCGGGTACGGTTATTCTTTTCCCTTATCATCCGTAGGGAAAATGGTATCTTAAATTTATCTTCACTTAATCTCTCTAATTTTACTGACATGATCTCTTCTGCCGTAGAACGATGGGGCTGGTAATATATTTTGAACATCATCGTTAAAGAATTTCATCATTTCAGGTTGAATTTCGTAGAAAATTTCGAGAATTTGGTGATTGTTCCCCCCGATAATCGTGCCCCCGATACCTCTAATTGTCAGCCTGAGCTGTTCGTCTCTGTGAGGCCGTAATTTATTCCGCGACGGAAGAGAATAATTTCCGATTAGGCAGCTCACATTAACTGTTCAGATATTCGTTGGGTTTTGTGGCAATTGGTGTAAGCCGGATTGATTCATATTCGTGAATGAATGTATCGAATTCTTCCTAGAAACTTCGGGAGATACTGCGACAGTAAGCTTTAGCGGGGTCAACCGCTAAATGTACTTAGCAATGCAAAAATTTCAGTGGGTAAAAATCATTGGCCTTGACCGGGATCCGGGTTCGAATCTCGGTGAATGCGAATGATTTTTACGCTATGAAATTGTTGAGTTATCGAATTCTTGTTCATATTCTGGAAAACGGTCCGATAATTGGCCCTCGAAAGCCAATAATGTGTGCAGTATGCAAAACGTTATGCCGTAATATTTTTAGAGCAGACCTAGAAATGATATATAGCATTTAGAGCAGACTATCAATAGAGCAAACAGAGTAGACCTATCAATGATATCATTAATGATCAGGTTTTATCTAATAAATTTGCCCGTTTTTCCATCCAGAAAAATGTGTATATTGCAACAGTCACTGGCTCGCCATTGACGTCCTTTCTTCCTCATAATGCCGTCCTTCTGCAAAGATCGGATGCGAGCTGAATATTGCGTCCGCACCTCACCGCCACTATTCCGGTCCTCGGAGAGAAGGGACTACAGGGCTTAGGAACCCTGGAAGTGTAGAAAGTAAGAGAGAGGCGGAGCCCAAAACGGATGGTGTTGAGGGGGGGGTGGATCCTCGCTCCCGCCTCTGGATGCTGGGCACGTTATCCCAGGAACCTTTCGGGTCGGACACGTCCGCGGCGGAAGGAGGGTTCGCGGGGCTAGGGGGACGTGCGCGTGTTGTTTGGGTTAGCAGGAGATAACCGACTGGAAGTCTTTGCTGCCGCGCGGTTGGGGAGATGGATTTAGAGAGAGAGAGTGTGGAAGTGGGTGTGGTGATGGGTTTTGTCGCCAACACTACGTCCCGTGCCTGCCACCGTTTTCCCCCGCCTCGCGCCAATCCTCCCCCACCCTCATCCGTCTCATCGACGGCTGTCTGAAAGCCTCCTTCCGGCGGCGGGCGGGAACTCTCCCACGACTCTAGTGCGAAAAAAGATCCAGGTGGGCTTCCTCCCTCCGGGGATCGGAACTCACCTTATTTGGTTGTGGAAGTGCCTCTCCATCCCTCCCTGTCTTCCTGGTCCGGATATACACTATATCCACTGTGATTACCAAGTCAGAATATAACACGTACAAGTGAAGACACCCTTCCCCCTCAGTCCAATAAAAATGAGGTAAAACAATAATCAGTAGTGTAAATTGAACGAGTCATGTTGTTGAAACCTCGATAGGCATGTGGTATATTTGAAATTCCAGATGATAATAAAGTTGATTTTTTTTAGGCGTACCCTTGTGGTAATTCAAGTCACAAAATAAAAAATCAATATATTCCACGTTTAATTTTCCGAACCACGTTTCGCCAACTATCTCAGTTTGAATATGACTGCTGGATAAGTCGAAACATTGGCCAAAAAATAAAATGCTTTTCAGACTTCATAACCGAATACCGAATTTTTTTCTATTCTCTGCTAACTTTTTGAAGGGAATTTCTGAACAGCATTATATTGAACACATAACATATATTGCTCCCAAGATATCATCAGGGTCTTATTCCGAAGATTGAAAAATGAACTGCATTGTTCCAATCCTTCTCACCCAATGCAAACTCTGTACATAGATAGCATTTCGCATTATTCATTGTGCAAATATGTTCAATAAATTGCTTTCAAAATATAAGTAAATTACTTTCGGAACATACCCTGTAATGTTCTCTTTATTAGGCAAGAGCTTTTGCCACTTGTTGTTCCTCATATGACCTTTCATTCTATTTCCTCCTCTTTAACCCTCTGATATGTGCGTAAAAAATTTAATATGTTACAATAAGTTGTATTGACAATTCAAATTATCCTACAGCCGATAGGTTTTTCAAATACGGACATACTACCTTGATCAAAAAGTTCCCGGAATAACCACCGTGTGGCGCTCCCATCGTTCCGATTTGAGTTCTGTTTTTTTTGTTAAATTGGTACATCTGTTGTTGATATTCCCTTTAAATCTTAGTGTCATAACTTGACATTTGCAAAAGTTACGTAGCCAAGAGTACATCTATCTCTGTGTGTGTTGGCGATTTTTTACAATTTCAGAAATGGATTTAAATTTGCAACAACGAACTTGTATTAAATTTTGCGTAAAAAACGGATTTAGTGGCGCACGGACGTTGGAAATGTTGGAAAAGTGTTTCGGCAACGATTCTCTAAAAAAAACGGTCGTTTACCAGTGGCACGAGCGGTTCAGAAGTGGTCGTGAGTCAATCGAAGATGATGAACGCAGTGGCAGACCATCGACATCGAAAGTCGGTGAAAAAATTGATAAAGTAAAAGAAATGTTGGTCAATAACCGCAAATTAACCATCAGAGAAATAGCGGAGGACTTGAACATTGCCTATGGATCCGCCCAAGACATTGTGGTTAATGATTTGGGTTTCCGTCGTGTAGCAGCAAAGTTGGTGCCAAAAGACCTCAATTTCATGCAAAAAAGAGACCGTGTTGACGTCGCAAAAGACATGATTTGCGAGGCTGAATCCGATCCCACATTCATCAAAAGGATCATTACTGGAGACGAGACGTGGGTTTATGAGTACGACACGCAATCCAGTCATCAGGCAAGTGAATGGCGTTCACCAAATGAGCCGAGACCAAAAAAACCACGTCGTTTTCAGTCAAAAAAGAAGGCAATGCTGACGGTTTTCATGGATTACAACGGTGTAGTGCATCATGAATTTTTGCCAGAAGGCCCCACAGTAAACAAAGAGTATTATTTGGGCGCTATGAGACGTTTGCGTGAAGCAATTCGCCGAAAGAGACCAGAAATGTGGGCAGAAAACTCGTGGATTTTGCACCATGATAACGCACCGTCGCACAGTGCTATCATTATTCGTAATTTTTTGACGAAAAATGCAACAAATACCATCCAACAGCCACCGAATTCACCTGATTTGGCTCCCTGTGACTTCTTTCTGTTCAATCGAGTTAAAAAACCATTACGGGGAACGCGTTTTAGCAGCCGAGAGGAAGTAATGGAAAAATCGCAGGAAGCACTGATGGACATACCGAAAACCGACCGTAACTTTTGCAAATGTCAAGTTATGACACTAAGATTTAAAGGGAATATCAACAACAGATGTACCAATTTAACAAAAAAAACAGAACTCAAATCGGAACGATGGGAGCGCCACACGGTGGTTATTCCGGGAACCTTTTGATCAAGGTAGTATGTAACGACGAAATGGGGAAAATGGTGAAAATGATTTGTGTAAGGATGAAGCGCGTGTCACTTCTAAGGGATTATTTATGATTTTCATAGCTTTGGTGAATATTCTGACCTGGATTATTTTAACAGTAGGAGGCTGAAAACGTTGGAAAGTAAAAAAATGACATCTCTGGGCTGGGCTGTCCATTGGACATGATTAACCTCAAATAACCTTATCCCGACGCGTGAATAATTTCATCCTATCCCCGTCAATCTTTGATGGAAATTCATTCCTATGATTGGAGTCGTTTGGTATCCAATTTCAAAATCGTTGAGGAAGGAGTTTCTGAATTTTCATCATACCCAAAACCTAGAAAGCCAAACAGAGAGAGAGAGAGAGGGGACCCATTTCTGAATTGTTGACTCGCCGTCGGTGACGGTGTGGCTACGCAGGATGTCATTACAGCCGTCATGAATCTGTTTTTGTTTCTTTCGAACGATCTCTCGGCGCCAAATCTCGGGGGGAATAGCGGGCCTCGTTCACCGTGCGTGCGCGTATTCGTGGAAGAAGGAATTGAATTATATTTTTTTTAATCAAGGAGAAGATGTCGTGATTCTAAATGCGTCCCTCCAGACTCGTAATTTCTTTTACGACGATGAAAATGAGAAACGATCCAAATGCCGTGGTTTTTCCGCCTTGCGGCGGCGAAGTTTAAGGAAACCTTGAGTGTGATTGTTGCTATTAATTCCTTATATCGTTGGCCTCCTTCCGGCTTCATTTTCTCATCAGCAGTCTATCTCCGTGTTTAGGGGAACTCCCTCCCGGGGAGATCGTGAATTGTTCGTGACCAAAAGTCGACATTCAGCTTCGCGAGGGAACGGAGCATCACGCCGAGGAGGGATGCAAGGCGATAAGGTACCGCGAGATGAAGAAAGCATTTAAGAGATAGAGATGGAGGGGGTGATGATGATGTATGGTAGGGAGACGACGAAGTGTGGAGGGAGAGAGAGTGAAGCGGGGGTTGCCCAACGCTTGATAGCTGTAACCGGATATTAAATGAAAAGCAAAGGGTTAGAGGGGTCCGTGAGGAGTACACTGCGGTTAGCCGCTGAATTAATTTCCGCGCTTATTTTTGCGGTACGTCTTGGGATTTTGCGTCCGATGGAAATGGTTTCCTGTCAAATGCTTCCTTCATTATGTGCAAGGGCAATGCAAACGAGTTTTGCAGGAGTCGGGCTGCTTAAAATAGCTCTCGCCGGGTATCATTATTTGAGAAAACAATTGCGTACGTATGGGGCCGCCCGCGGGAAGGAGTCATGCAATTTTCACATCTCTCAGGCAGCGTTTGTAAAGGAAACGGCCAGTTTTATTTGACAGCGTCGGCCGAATATAATGAGTTGCGGACTGCGGTGGAATATTTATTAGAGAGTTATGTTGATACAAAGCACGGAATTATGCGGATAGGATATTACGGCGGCTTGCAGCGATTCGTTTTTTCCCGGGAAACATGTTTCTCCGTAACTGTAAATGACCCTCGATTATTTGGTGCATTAATTGGGGAAAAACGACAGTGAAGAGGTCGCATAATTTTGCCTCTCACGCATCCAAATTGTTAAGTTTTTTACTTCCGTCGATAGTTTAATTTGCTATGTTAATTTATATTTTTATTTATAACTAGATCTACAATATGTAAATGGACGATGGGGAAAATACTTTGAGGAATCATGTACTGCTACGTTTACTATACACTCCCATTTAATTACCTCTGTGCTATGTTAAGGAAAAATGATCCCAATTGATAATCAAATAGCAAGACGTAAACGAAGGTTCACATCAAGAACAAGGTGGTATTAATCATTTCGCGAAAATGCTTCTACAATTGGGTACATGTGCTAACTATATCCACTCATTTCCAACTCGAGTAAGCTAGCATGAGTTTCCGAGAATGAATAATTGCTCAATTGGTTATTCACGGCATGTGTTAACGGGCAATTTTCCAGTATTCCTGTCAATAAGCCTCTGCTATGAAACGTCCAAGCAGCAAAATAATTTAATTCGATCCGGATCGTCGTAGAACGTTATTCACCCAAGACGTGAGCTATGTTAATCTAACTTATAACTACCACATATTGACTATTAACTACCAACCTTGACGATTCGAGCAGCTAAACGTATTATGTCCTCGCCGGCGGGATCAAAGGTCAGGGGTTCGGATTCAGCCTCGAGCACGAACGTTTGATCGGCACGTAGCGCTTTTTATTTGGAAGTTCACAGTGACTTCGCTCGTGGGAGTAACGTAAAAAATAGTGATCCTTTTTTTTAATCTTCCTTGTCTCATTGATTCACCTCGTTCCTCTCTACGCGATCGGATCTCGATCCATTTCCTTTCCCGTCAGAATCGTTCACGCCACACCCTCGCGTTCCCCTCAGTGGCCTTCGGGCGTGATTTCCATGTAGCCAAGAAGGAATTAAACATCCCAGCTGCACCCGCTGGTCTGCACGGTTCCAATCTCCCCCTTCCCTCTCACGCCCCTCGCCTTACGCCATTACTGAACGTGTTAATTCTATCATCTGTCAAAATTCTCTCGCCTCCTCCTTTTCTTCCGCTTGTTGTCTTCGCTGCTTCGTCTTTTCACGTAACTTCGGAGTCCAACAACTTGAAGCTATTATACGTCGAGCAAACTGGAACCTCGATGCAATATGCACGAAGAGATTCCGGCCGTACATTCAACGTTTGTATCCCCTGTGCAGGTGGTGCTAACCTTTCGAGTTCGCGTCACGTTCTTCACTAATGATTGCCGTGAATTTCAATGAAATTTTCGACTACTGCCGTCAGTGATGCCAAGGACGGTGGAAATACAGGGGTTCAGCTCATTAGCACTGCTATCTACCTATTCTTGTATAGCCAGTAAACGATAGATTTTCATCCTATTTTTGTCTTCCTTCAAAAAAAATCGGAACTCATCTTTTCGAAGCTAATTTTGAAATCAAAATTATAATCAAAGTTTTGCTTAGCATATGGCTTGCTAATCATTATTATAGTTTTACATTAAAAGAAACGTGAAACCATTTACGACTGCGGCACCAATCCACGGATTACGTAACAATTCGACAATAAGAACGCACATTGATCAACTTCGTATCTATAAATGAAATTACGAAGCATAACGACAAATTTGTAGAAAAACGCTACGAGGTGGTAGTACTGTATTTTATTTGTGTACTATCATACTTGAGTGGATTTACTATTTCCGGAGTACTGCTGGAGTTCGGCAATGTATCTGCTTCAATTCGAGCTCAGAGCTGTAAATTTCCTCCGAAAATAATGGTGAGACTCTTGGGAAATTAAAAACCTAATGATAAATATGAAAGTGACAATAGACTTTAAATCTTTTAATCTCGCAATCTTTTTTGATCAGAGGTTCTACCCCTCTAATAATATTAGCAATATAGTGCGGGCCATTCGAGACAACTATGTCTAAAAAATTTTTATCCTCTTTTATAGTGTTTATTCATGTTGAAGGAGTTTAAAAAGTGAATGGTTCTTGTCTTTTAAGGCATAGAGATGTTTCCGTTGCATCGGATTTGAGGAAAAAATTCAATATCACTGTTATAACAAACAGTTAGGTGCGAATCAGTTGTATTTGAAAACCAAATTTAATTTTCATAGCAGCCTTGCAACGTATAAAATTCTTTTGCCCCTAGAACTTAAAGCCTTTCTCGCTTTCCCCCAATTTCAAGTATAGTCGGATTATAATTTATTAGCGTGTGTTGTTTATCCCTTTTATGTCCATGTTCTCTCTCTCCCAAATTTCCAACCAGTCGTTATATTCTTTTTCCTTTCTACACTTTAATTATACTCGTCTACTGCGAGGCAAGTGGATACATAGGGACCCTAGTGACTGTCTGCAAATAACCCTGCTTAGGAAATACCAGAGCCAACTTACATTTTTGCGAAACTATGTTGGATTATTAGTGTCCCAACTGACCAGTGGATCTTCAAATCAAGCGTCAGTGTTTTCATGCTTTATTTCTTGCTTAATTACCGTTACGATGATCGTCCTCCTGCCTCAGATCTAGGACCCAGTGTTTAGGCAGTAGCCTTGCTCCAAAATTTGGAATCCTATCTATTCTTTTATAAGTTTCCCTGTGTATAGCGAACGTGGCCTGTCCTTGTTAGAACTCAATTCGTTTCTTGTTGGTCGTCGTGAATTGTCGCCGCGTGCGCCGTCGTATTTTCTCCCCGTTTCCCTGCTTGGTCTCCCGAGCTCTCTTTGACGCTGTGTGACTGTGGGTGTGTTTATAAATGTCTTCGCCCCGGTCGAAGTATTTAATTTCCCCTAAACAAGTGTGTTGTTTTTTCAAACTGGCTCCTTTTTTAAAAAAAATCTTTTGTTTCTCATTAATATTTCATGTCGTTTTTATATCCTTTTGGCGTGCCTTATGATTTTGTTGGTAACTGCCTTAACGAAAGGCTTACATTTTCCAAAGAAACTGCGGGAGATGCCGCAACAGTAACTTTTAACGGAGTCATCCGCTAATGTGCATTTCAATGCAACAATTTCAGAGTGTAAAAATCATTCGCCTTGACTGGGATCCCAGTCAAGGCGAATGATTTTTACAGTCTGAAATTGTGGAAAGGCTTACATGTTCAAAAGGAAGTGGTAGGCAAACTAAAAGACTTGCGTGTATTCTTTCGAAAGGATTGCGGGAATAAATTGCTTGGCACGCCATTTGACGGTGGAGATCAGCTCCTTCCGCCAATTTCCTGGGATGATGATGTATGGGAGGGGTTGAACAAAGTGAGAATGTGGCTCTATCTCGTCTTGGTTTTGTTCAGGATGAACGGTCATATATAAGGAATACCAGTACCATATCTTCATATTTCATGCCTTAGAGTGTATGGAATTTTTTGCTCTGTAGGCAGATACAGAATCTATTGAATGCGTTAGTGACGAAATGATTGGGACATGACTGCGGTGAATTTGCTCTTTTAAGTGCTCTTTCAAGTCTTCAAATAACATAGGGTAAGCCCACCTTGCAAGACTCCGAAGGACTCTTATTCACAACTTCTTTTTTCAGCTGGGTAAGCGCAAAAATGTCCATGATTCCTGGTAATTTTTAAAAGGCTTATTATATGTTGTGTAGGCCAAATACAGGAAGACATGTGAACAGCAGAAGACGTCTTAGTAAAGTTTATGCCCCGCATTTAAATTAGACAAAAAAATCAACAATGCATGAGGTGGAATAACTGTTACTATAAACTAATTGAAGGTTTCTCAAATTTGTGTCAAGGCTGATTTCAAAGTTGATTTTATTAAAGTTTTCCTGGCAGATTGCATCTAAAGGATTTAGAAAATTATTGCGTTGTTCACGTCAGATTTCGTTTAACAGTAGATACATGTCCTGTATGTTCAATTCTGTTAAGAAAGATTCCATTCTTCGTGACATCGAAAGTTTTATTTTGTTCCAATCTGTGGAAATGGAAAGCGTCGATTTTTATTGAGCAGAAGATTTGCGATTGACAGTAAACACATGAGTAATATCATGTGCTCATAGTTACCATAATTTTGTCATTGGAGTAAATAGAAGGTATTATAAAACTAGTAGAACTGAAAAAACGTTTCATTCAATTGAATGACATTGTATATGGGGACCTGGGGATGACAACAAGTTAAAGGGACGTTTAACTGTTTCAATTTGAGATAAAACATTGTGCCCACTTCCAATATACCCGACCAAAGGGTTGATTTTGATAGGTGACGGTTGATACCATCTCAAAGAAAGTATTGTGAATTATCAGGGGAGATGAAGGGCGATTATTTAATTCTCCACCACATAGGGTTCCCCATGAAGTTCAGAAAATCGGACCGATTGGATTGGTTCGGTTATCTGAAGGCATCACTTGGGATCAGCCCAGGATGTAATCGAATGCACTGTCCACTAGGTGCTACCTCACCTTCTAAAACAAGATAATCCTCAAATAAAAAAAGAAGATTTTTCCCTACTCCCCTCTCAAAATCCAGCATGTGTACTCTCTCACGGACTCACCATCTCCCATAAGTAGTCCGAATAGCATGCGTTTAGATTGGGCAAAGGCAAATTTAATTTAAAAATTTAATGGCAAAGCAGTTAACTGCAATATTTTTTTTGTCCCTTCACCGATCGTAACCTCTTCCATTCCCCTTGTGCGTGTATAAATACCCGCCCTCACAATCCTCGGAATTTCTATTACCCTCCATATTTCTTTGGCTTCTTTAGTCTCTTTCTACACCACTCTTTCGTGCCAACCCCCAATACTCCCGTTCTTTTAACCCCCGCTGGCCCTTGGACCCGTGCCCGGCAGATGTCCCCTCTACCCCTATCAACATGCCCTTTGACTCCTGCCCCCTCATTCCCACCGTGCCCCACCTCCCGCAACCTTTCCCCCAGCTATTTCTGGCCATCACGAAGTCGCGCCATCATTTCCATATTGTTTACTAGATAAGATCATCCCGCTCACCGCTGCATTAAAAATTTTTGTTTTTACAATTTTTAAAATTGTTTTAGAGTAATTTTTCGCATTCGGCATAATTTATGGCGTGGTGACCGTTGTTAAAGTGAATGATATTTGCGTTGAAATTCCAAGATGACGGAATGGTGTACATTTTTGGCTCTACGAAGTAAAAGAAACCGGTGCTGATGAAGGTGCCACGATAATTTTGGGCAGAATTGAATCGATCTCTTTACATGGTACCGTTGAAGTCGCCCCAGGTGATTACACTCCATGCACAAACTCTTCATATTGCTTGTAACTGAAAATCAAGTCTTTAGCACGTGTGTCGTGTGACTAAATCATATCTCCAGTTTTTTAATGGTTGCGGAATGTATCTTAAGTTCTTTCGGTAGAAAGAAAAAGTGGTTGCATGAAAGGAAAAATTGATGCAGGGCAAAGTAGACAAAACGTTATCTCTTGTTAGCATCGTGTTATTTCCACGCTTTCTACCTAAAGGAGTTTTAAGCTAAAAATGTGAGATTTGGCTATCGGCGTCTTCAGAATGGAAATGAGAGTAGTTTTGCCTAGCGATTAGCTAAGTTTTTGGTAACTCAATGTCTTTGTCGGCATTTCAGGTTATGGCTAAGACCATTTTTGTCGAGCAGGACAGCAAGCCCTGGTACATTGGCGTACAGCAAGCGGTAAATGGTTTCAATTTAATTTTTCTTAAAAAAAACAATAAATGACTTTCCGCAATGGTCGATCGAATATTATTGAAAAATAATGTTGGACTTCTATGTTTTGCCCCAATTCAGTTGGAATTTATGAATCTTCCACACCGACTCAAACAAAATTAAAATTGAAATTTTCTTCTGACCCGGCGTACATTGCTTCCAGAAACGAAACCTCTCCCAGTTTAAATGGCTCGGTGGGATTGTGGCGGGAATAGGTGCTAAATACGTTTCCCCCCGTTCATTCCACCGCTTACTTAGGAAGCCCTTGGGCGGCAGGGATACGTTCACACACGTAAGTACGTGTAGGAAAAGGTGCGTTCGGAAAATTGATGGCTACTTCAGATCGTGGCAGTCTACGCGTCGCTTTGCACATGGCCCCATCGAGCCCCACCCCCGTTGCTCCATCGGAAGGGGGATGGCTGATGATCCCTGCAATAACCACACCACCCGCCCTCCCCCTCTGGATTCCCTCTGTGTTTACCGATTGCCCGGGTCGCCTCCGCCGCCGGCTGGCGGTCCGACCCGTACGTGTGCGTGGGGAGTGAGGGGTCGGACATGTGGAGGTCCCTTTCCGCCAGGAAGGTGTGCCGAGGCAAGGCGTGCGGCTGGCCGTCGTGGTGCGCTCGGCGTGGGGGCAGCTGGGGCGATCCCCTAGCGTGGGACTCCCGGGGGGAGGGGGAGGAGATGAAGGCGGGTGTGAGGACGGGTGGGTGAAAATGGTGACTCGCGTGGGATAAGTTCGTCCACTTCTTCCATCCCATCACGAGCGCGCGGTTGCGGTATAAACGAAGGGTATTCATGAAGCACAGCTCCTGCAAGACCAGCTATGTACTCATTTTTTTCCTGTATTATGAGCGTGGTACAAAGCCGAATCACTGCCGACCGTCGTCCCACAAAACTCCGCAGTGTTTGCGCCGAATGGCGTGCATAGAATATGAACTTGAATGATATCATTTGCTCTCTCGTCCATGATCAATCGTGTGGATCAAGTTTTTTTAAACTTTACATCGCCAGCTTTGCCTGATCGCACGACGGTGGGTCTCGCCGAACCCCGTTTAGGTGCGTTTATTGCTCGCGGAAAAACTTATTCGAAATATATTTTATTTTAAAATACGTATTCTCCCGAGAGTAGGAAGAAATTTCGTCGGATAATAACGTGTTTGTGCGTGCTTCTTTACGGAGCTTTTTGTGGAATAGGAAATTTTCTCGGTTTTTGGGGGAGAATCCGAGGGAAGTGAATATTCAGTTTCAGACCGACAAGTTGATTTTTCACGGAGACGGTGGATAATAGAGAGTGCAAAGCTGTCGCAAAACAAAGGTATCCGTTGGTTCATTGTCCTCTTTGCTTAAACGGAGTGCGTTTTCAGAAAACGTGGGGTTTATATTGCCGCAAATATCGTTGAATTTCTTCAAATATATATTACAGATGATGATTCGGAATGGGGGATTGGGATTAGGATTAGACATGCACGAATCGGTTAACTTTTCTGCATATTCAAAATAAAAAGGCGTCCAATTTGCATATGAATCTTTTTGAAGACAAGGGACTAAATACCTAACCAAACTCTAATCACCGTCCGCGTTACATCTCAATTCGAATATGTAAAATTCTATGGTCAACACACTGTTAAACATCGGGGTGGTTAACTTATAAAGTGATGTTAAGTACTAATGTCCGTAGTAGCACTTGTCTCAACGTTGCTTTTGGCGGTTCGTAAAACGCCGAGTCGAAGTGAAATGGACACTCACCCAACCCGTCTTTAAGGGATTCGAGTGACGTGATATCGATCTGCTGAAGTGGTGGCTGGCGTTGCATTGCCGAATAATGGCCGACTCGGCTCCTGAAATGGCGATCCATTCGCCGATTATATTCGCAGGTGGCTTTTATGGCGGCCTACTACTCAGTTTGTTTCGCGAAATTGAAGTCGCGCTCCTAATCGACGACGGGTCCAGTCCGCCTTTCCCCACCCCTCTCTCTCTCTCTCGTCCCCATTCCCCTTTCACACACCAGGTGGAGGAAGCCAAGACACGGATTGAATTTATTGGGGGAAATCATCAATTATCTTTCGCAGTTGCCGTCTCGCGAATCCTTGCCGACGGCAATGTCGACGAGTGAGCTCTTCTTTTTTTTACGAGGCGTATGACCTTGTTGTCGTTTTTGAGGACTCAGGCACCCAAACAGACCGAACAAGCCGGAATCAAGATAACGCATATGCGACTTAACGTGCTAACCGCCTAGGCAAGGCTTACGGCATGGGATGTTAGGTCATCGGCCATCAGGGTGATTCGTGATTATTAATTAGCTTTGGTTATAATTTTATTTTCGGGAATTTTGAATTTTTTTACGTTATCCTACGTACTTTTATGGTCACCAATTTTGCTAAAGGAAAATTTTTCCTTATATATAGCTATTTGGCATTCAATTTCCCCACATTTGAGCATGAAATTTGACGGGACTGACGAGATTTCATCAAAATCGAGATTTTTTTTAATCGCTGAGAGTATTCATTGAACTTAAGGTGCTCATATTCATTCCAACAAAATTCGGTAATGTTACCCTGGAGTTTTTATGGCACATCGACAGTATTCCTTCTTTTTTCTCTCTCCAATTTATTTAGTTTCAGTGCATTGCAAATGTGACAGTTAATTAGCGATTACTACATACCTCATCGGTAAAGTATTCGGCTTCTCTGAGAGTGTGCGTCGATCTGTTCGAGTATGGGGAAGTGCCCCTGCCGTTTAGCCTTTCGTTCTCAGTTTCAGACCGTTACCGTGAATGTGGATTGATGGAACAAACGGAATCGAAGAGCTAAATGTCCTTAGTTATTATATAGGTCTTGGACGGCCATAGGATTCCATCGAGGATTAATTGAAATGTTTGTTCCGCCTGCCGGGATTGGACGTTTTTCACATCCTTCTGCATTCGTTCATTCGCCCATTCATTCCATGGGGCGCGTTTTTAATCGTAAAATACATACTTATGAAGGTAGTCTACCGTTGAAGTTTGATTTTGAATGGACACAAAAGTTATTCACGCTAAATTTCTAAGTATCTTCTAGCAACAGCAAAAACAGCGTACATCCCAATAAGCCCTTCTTCAATTCTGCATATTTTCTGCCTCAATTTCATCTAATGTGTCAATTCTTCTCCTCACCTCCCCTCACTTACCTTATTATAATGATGAAATTAGAAGCACGCGGCCATCTATTTGATCAATAAAAAAAGGATATACAAGGGAAATTGCAAATATTCAATACAGTAGGTGGCAGAGGAAAACCCTCCCTGGCGGGAATCGAACTCTCGACCTCTAGATCAGCAGGACTCAACCCCACCACCAGTGAAACAATTATTAGGTATACATATAATAATCCGTCTGCATCCAAGTTCGGCCTTCGATGTGAATATCTTTTCCCTCGCTGCTATTTCATTGTTTTGTGACGGAATGAAATCGGCAAGGGTTTGTGGGCGTGGTAACGTAAAGAGTCGATTGACTTCCTGCTCCAGTGGAGGCCGCCCTCCGCTGATTGAGGATATTTTCGCATGTGTGAGGGGTGCGGACTGCCACCACGTTCCTCTCCCCTTCCTCTGGACCCCTTCGACACGAGTCCTCTCTGACGCGGCGTGTGTTCTTTCCTTTATTTTCCTTTCACGCGCAATTGTCAGTCTCGACATTCGCGCGCCTCCGCAGTGCCAATGAACGACGGCGGGCGTTGGCTCTCGCGTGCCCGAGGGAATCGCGTGGGACGGACCGGCACCTCGCCTAGGTCGCGCGGAATCCTATTCCGTATTCTATTCTAGTCGACGTGGGATTGAAGCGCGTGACCTTCCTCCCTCCTTCCCTCCTCGCCCACCATGCCTTTATTTGCGTCGTCCCAGTCGATAAAATATATAGCATAGGGGAACTCGGATTCCTCTATTCGTGAAGCATTTAATCGAGTGTTTAGATTATTGGATCATTTTTATTCGTCACGTCTCTGTGTTCATTTACGGATTTTTAGTGATGTAGGGGTCTCATTCACGGGTCACTCGAGGTTCCATTTGGCTCTGGTAGCATCGTTACGTGTACGCTTCACACTCACGTGTGTGTGTATTTATATACATATATATATATATATATATATATATATATATATATATATATATATATATATATATATATATGCAATTGTGGTCCTTACATCTTAAGATGACATGACTAGCGGAACAGGTTATTTTTATAGTAAACACCGATTAGTGGAAGTTGCGAAGTATTTCATTTCGTTGAGAAGCCAGCGCGCTTACAGCTATGCTGCTGATTTTCTTTCTTTTCGAATAGCATCATTCATCTCGGTGATTATGTTTGCGATTGTCTAAAATCAACTCATGGTCACGTTTTTAAGGAGAAACGTTTTAATCACCTGGATCCGTTTAGGGATAGCCCGTGGTTTATCGATAGTTTCATTCCTTGCAATTTTTTTGCATGCCGAATTTTTTCTGGTATCTTAATGATATCTGACGACTTTCTCAAGGACGCTCTGCTCGGGACGTTAGGAGGACTGTTCGGGATTGGTCTTCTAGAGCGTGCTAATACGCGTAGTCCGCCCCACTCAGGTATCCCAGGCACCGCGCACCCGAGGCAGTTCAATTAGATGTGCCACCCGTGCGCGCAAATTGCAAAATAACTGCTAACCAGTGTCGACGGTGCGAGGCCCACGTCCGATGCCGTGATTATGTTTGCTTTTACTTCGGATAAAGTTGTTTGCTTATACGTTCCTCCCCTTTCGTCTACGTTGCTGTCTGCTCTCTCCACCCCACTCAGGTCCTTCCCACGGCCCCCCTCCCTCTAGTCCCCCTCTTTACCCCTTTCCATATTCGGTTACCATACCCCCAATCACCCCGCCCGTCGTCCTATTTATCCATCTTCCTCAACGCGCGGAACCCTTCCTGACGTCTCCCTTCCCTCTCCCCCCTCACCAATATATGCCATTCATCCCCCCACCCATTACTTCCACCCACAACCCTGCCCCCGTCCCATGGGCAATTGACGTGGGAGCCGATTGATTGGGTACCCTCGATCCCAAAACAATCCGCCGCCCCTGTTGCTCGCTCTCTCTCTTCCCCTCGCACGCCCCCCTCTAATTTTCATCGTCCATCCCTGGGCAGCCATACCCCCCCCCCTTTCACCCCTCTCCTCCCCTGCTTATTTTTTTGCGTCGAGTCCGAAACGAGTGACGTCCGAAGTGCACTCCCGTCTCTTCTTTTGGTGTGGACTCTCCCCCAACTCTCCCCATCCCCATTGCCTTGCATCACCCACAATGCTCCCCGTCTCCCTTCATGCGCACGCAGTCACCCCTTTTATTTGCCCGCTCCCCCCACCCTTTCGTCTGGATTGATTCCGGTCCCCGTCGCTTGCTTGAATTTTCAGTTTAATACATAAATCTATTTCTCCCTCCCTACCCCGCTCTCTCTCTTCTCCTTCCTTTGATCGGTTTTAACTCGATGTCGCCTCCAATTTTGCTGCGCGCGAGAATCGTTCAATGTGTGTTTTGGTGCAAAGCGCTGCTGAATTTGTTATCCGTCCCTCTCCGAAAATACGGAACGTTTGAATCATTTGCATTCCTTTGAGCGGCGCAGCGGTAGTGCTTCCCATGTAAATTTATCGTCATTGTAACCATATTGACTACTGTGATTAACTTTAACATAATTTTGAGACGATCACATTATTAATTGCCTTTCTTCGGAGTATGTCACGTGTTTTTTTCGAGTCAGTGAAGATTTTCTTGTGCATTTCCATTCGCGTCCTTTTCAGTGTTTTCGTTTTAAACACGGTTTTGGCATTACCTGTTTTCCCACTGGACTTGAGTTATCCAAATACTATTATTGAGTCATGTGAATAACCGTATCCAACGCCAAATTACGTCTCGTTGATTTATGCCTGTAGAAAGAAGGTTGATCCTGCTCGAATTGTTCAAATCGACTTAACGGTGCGATTGAATAATAATGTCACTTATAACTTTTGTTGATCCGTCGTAAATGTATTTTGTATGGTATACAGGTTATATCACACTCGAAATGTTCTGTCGAATTTTAATGACAGTCTGTACGTGGGAATCTAGATGAAGAGATATATCACTCATACCTTGAAACTTCTCTTCGTTGTTATTCAAGAGACACGTAGCATAATTTTTCGTATCCTCCGTCGTCCTATATCCTCTGTTATGGGAGTTGACGAGAAAACGCACACACAAGTTCAAATGTGGCTGCATGTGTTGCCTAACAGGTGTTGAAGTAAAAATGATATATGGTGTCACGTAAAAATGTTCGTTGAGTTCTGGCAATGACTGCTGTTTTAAGGTGTCGTGAAAACAACTGTTTCGTCATCAGCTTTATTCTAAATTTCCATTTTGTTTTACAACTCATCTTGTGGTAAGACTTGTTTTTTTCCTTTAACGAGTTTTATCTCACTCTTTGAATCCTTGGTTCCATAAAATTGGGTTTACCTACGGGCAATCCCATTCCAATTTGGATTACTGGGCTGAGGTTGTTTTTTTTTATTTCAGTCATGCGACGCGAGAGTCGCCACTTGGCGAAACATGCCCCAGGCATAATACTCGTACCTCGTGCCTTTGCGGCCTTCTCGTTTTTGCTAATGTTTTATTTGACGGATCTCAAGGATATTTCATTATGATTTTTTTTTATATGGTCGTAATTATCGTGAATACCTCCTAGTTTTTCCAAATTAGAGAGTTGATGAAAATTTTCTGGACGGAATATGATCTTCTTAATTCCTATCATAAATGTCTCGCGAAATTGAATTATTTGTGAACGCCCTAACGAATTTTTCAAACCAAAGAATTGAGGGTCCGCCATCGAAATGTCTTGACGCCACAATTTTTAAGTGAGGTGATGGTGAGACTGCTTACGCCACAGTACCGATGGTGTTAAGTTGTTTTTGAGTTAATATTACTTAGTTTGACTTCAACTCTTTAAAAATAAATTTGCGTTGTTGGATTCATCATCCTGGCACAAAGTATGGTTTGAAAGAAAGGCTGTATCCCTGTCGTGACCTAGTCGCAAACAGTTTCAGAGATTGAAATAATGAGAGATTTAGGATGTTGTGTTGTTATTCGTGACAGTAGTGTACGGTGTTAAAAAAAACTATTTTTAGATGTCCTGAATGAATCGTTTTTGTTATTATTTCGTTGTTTCTTCCATTTTATTCCAATTAGATTAAATATTTCATTTGCTATTGATACATTATTGTGCACATTGAAGAGATCACGCCGATATGGAGGCGAAATCGCGTCAAGTATTTAATTTGAAAACTTTGAAACATTATTTTCCCAACTGATATTAATTGAGTTTCGCCTTTTTTTGTTCTTTTTTTCGTGATTTCAAATTCAAAACAGTTATCTCATTCAAAAATAAGCCAATAACTCTTTCTTTGTGTTCTTAACGAGTTCAATGGCATATTGTTCGAATGTACAACACAGTTCCAAATTAAATTTTACATAACCTTTGACCTCTCACCCCTTCTTCCACTCCGATATTTCGTCCATTGAGAGGCAGAGTCATTCACTATACCGAATTCGCGATTCATGCGTTCGGGTGGAGTTATTTTTTTTTCTTCATTGTTTTCATTTTTAGCGTCTAGCTCGAAATCGACACCCTTTGATTCTCGTAATTGAATTTTGCGTAGGGAGACGATGTGTACGGAATCGTCGTGTCCCTGCAAAAATCCTGTCGTTAAAAAAAATCTCTGGAAGTGTTAGAACTTGTTTTTTTTCTTTGAAAATTTTATTTCGAATGAATGAACTCTCCGTCTCTGGCGAGACTTCGCTGAGTGAGGGCGTGCGATGGCACAGCAGCGGAAAAGGAGGCCATTGTGAGAGGGGGTGTGTGCCGGTGTGGAGGGTGTGGGGACCACTGGGAGAGCGTTGTAAGCGAGGTGTGACGCGGACTCAGGGAGGAGACGGGGGGGGGGTGTTGGTTGGTGTTGTGTGTGAATGGGGTGCAGTCGTGGGGGACATAATCTCTCTCTACCCCCCTCCCCCACACTGAACCCCCCCCCCTCACATCCCGTTAGAAACTCTTGCAACTCATAGAGCATGTGCATTTATCTTCAATATTTTTTTACGCCGAGGTATTTCGTTTTTTGTTTCGTGTCAATGTCGCCCGTTGCAGCCTCGCTTTTTCAATAAAAATCCGGCGTAATGCTCCCAGGAAGTGTTCTGAATATGTAAGATGCATGCAATATGCTTATTGGAAGAGTGTCATTTCCTCCAGCGTATGCTACTCTGTGGAATGTCAGTCTCGCCACCGAGTCTTTCTTTCCACCCCCCAGGCGCAAGCAGGTGAGTTAGGCAAGTTGTCGCTGTTATTTCCGAGCGAATCGTCAATAGTTGCGTTCTTATTTACATGGATGAGGATAATTTTAGATTGATCCATTTCATTTTAAAAACATGCACATATTTTTACCAATTAACCATAAATAATTGCAGTTTAAGGTTTGTTTTGGCCTCGTACGAGCTGCTTATGTTGTTAGTTACATGAAGCTAACTCATAATTCGGGTGCCGTCCACTCACACTCCAACACTTCTGTATCATTTGATGTGTTGCTTCAGGCTTCTGGTTTTAGACACAGGCATAGTTTATTATTTTTTACTCGGTGCATCCTGTATGCATTGATAAGGCATCGCCATTATATTTGTAGTGAATTTTCAGGTAACATAAATTACACGACTGGTAAGGTATTATATTTCTGTGATATTCGTTGATGAATTGAAGATTTACTTGTTAAAGTAAAATTAAGAGAATCATTTTCAACTGGCGCTTTCTGCATTTCTAGCACACATTACTCGTGCCAGGCCCTTAATATGTGCATTGTAAGAGTGATCGTTGTGACCAGACTTGACCGTTGCCACCAGGACAGTTGCCTAATTGCAACGAGATTTGTATAATAATAATATAAAAACGTGGCAATATTATAGTGAATTATCCATCACCGCAGAATTATTAGCTACAAGTACATTTATTGCCTTTCGAAAAGTTGTTCATGTTGGGTCTGGCATTCACGTAAACTTTAGATGTTCACATGATATCATAGAACATTATAATAGGTTTTTACTGTAAACCTTAAGAATTTGATTTAAATTGTCATGGTTATCATAAGATGAACATATTTGCGTAATGCTTTGGAAACTTTCATATAAAATTTCTAATTTAAATGATTGAAAAAGGAATATCAGAATGGCCGTGTTATAAATGTAGTTGTTGCAAAACTCGGGTGCCAAGTGGCTTGGAAGACAGTCATGCCTTGCACTACATTTTCAAAAAAGTAAACCTCACCTGGAGGTAAGAAGAACACTGTCTGTCGATTTCACTTAGCTTTCTCACATTCCTGTCTTAAAGGGAGGTACACTCCAAGTGGTTTACGACTCCTGCCATTGGTCCATAGATATTTAACCCACTTGGACAAATCTTGAAACGGATTACTGCTTTGTACCACTGTGTTGCGCAGTCGAGCTTGGATATTTACCTGTATAACCAGGATACAATAATTTTGTACTATCTTGTATGTTGTCATCTACTAATGGGTGTACTCTTAAACTTAGATAGTGTTTTAAATGTTTTTTCGATGTTTGAAATTTGAAAAAAATTAGCTACGGAGGTTGGAGTTTTGCATTTTTTTACTTTTACCTATAGAGGCGGGCGTCAATGTTGTAAATTTTCATTAATTGTCTCACAGTTGAAGGAAGTTAACTAATAAATCGAAATTATTAGTCTCAATGCTAATATTTTCAATTTTGAAGATTTATCCACGTATCGTAATTTAAATTATCTCTAGGGAATGTTCGAGTCCTTCCTTACAGTATAATTTATCCCAGATTTATTATTTCTAATTCATCCCCAATTATTTTCCCCGATGAAATTGGAACAATCTCAAATTCTTGCCCCTGAAGGTGGTAGTCTTGTGCCCATTGAAAGTTTCTCCTACGCATGTTGAAATATGATGTGACGGAATTTTTCCGCCCTTCCCCTTTCAAATCCTTTAAATGCACTGCATGTACGTGGTCATAGAGAAATTTCTACGCATACGCACAGCATCCGTTTCCGAACCCCGACAAGTACGCCGCGCTGCGCGATCCGTAATTCCCGGGCGCGGTCATCGCGTGGGCGCGAGTCGGCTATCAAATAAATTTTCCACATGCGGGTCAAAACTCCCGGTTCTCCCCCTCGCGGCCATCCGGACGGAGTTGTTAGTGGAGAGATTGGGGGTTGGGGAGGGTGGATGAGGAACGCGGTCGTGGAGTAGATGATCGGTTGATGGAGAGGGAGTGTGGGTGCTAAAAGAGAGACCGGCGGGTGGTGAACTCTTCGTCCGTGGGTTGTGTGTGGCGATGGCGATCGAAGTGGAGGAAGCGAGTGAATTGATTAATACGGCGTGGAGTGGAATAAGTGAAGCTACTTGGGGCGAATGAGTGCTCTCGATGGTGAGGATGTGTTGGGGGGGGGGGGAGGATGGGTGGGGGCCCTCGGGGGTGGGAGAAACGTTAAGGGTTGGGAATAAGAGGCTTATATCCGTGTGAGGAGACCTTGACGGCATATGAGTGTTGAACAACCCCTTTCTTTTTTTTTTGTTCGAACATCGAAACTGCGTCGATTTATCGACATCACCATAAATCACGTGTACACGGTGATACATTGGCGGCATCATCCGCCGACATGTTGAACATCGATGAAAATTCTCGGGAACAAATTGGCGAGTAGAATACTGAAATCTTCCGTGCTGGAAGACACATGTTTGATTATCGACCAGAGCTGAAGTTATAAGTCGCGTTTCGGTCATTTCGGAATGCGCTGTGCATAGAATGCTCTCTTAAAACGCATATCGCCGTTGGGAATTTCTTCGAAGTGTACCTTCGTCGACGGGAATTTCTCAGGGAGCGGTGAAACGGCAAATTCACGATTTTCTCCATCGTTTCTGACCTCCATTACAATTCCAAAAGTTTCTTTTTATTTGCTTGCCCAAATAATCACGGCGTTCTAGAACTTATTGCTAAGCATTTCTTACAGAAGTAATCGCCAGATTTTTTTAAATAACCCGCTCTACCGTTTGTGAAAAATGAAATGAAAGGATAAATGAACAACTTTCTCCAGGGTGCTCACATCGAGTCTTGAAATCTGATCGCATCTGAAATCTGCGTTCCTGAATTCCTATGTGAATTTCACTAAAACCTCAATTTTTTAATGGTATTAAAAAAGCTGCGATAGGAAAGGATTGTAATTTTGCTTTAAAGTGTATGGGCATGTAAATAATTACCATTTTTTTGGTCGTGAAAAACAAAAGGGTGGGTATATGATCATATAGGATAGGTTATTATTACCTTGAGGAACATTTGTTGTATCATAAGATTGTCCTGAGTTACGTACCTGTATATTTTTAAGTATTCAGGCTGTCAAAAAATAATTACGTCGGTGGCTAGTTTTTCAAGGGTATCCTGGAATCCCTACGTAAATGCCGCGTGGAGAGAACTTCAAATTCATTACTACTCCTCCAACTTTAGACTAGGCTTTAAAATTGCTGTCGTCTCCGCGGCTTGAGTTGAAACTGGATGCTGGTGCCTTCGCTATAAAAATCCACCCGATACCCGCGTAACCCATCCAGCCCTAATGGAAGAAATGACCTCAGCCTCCCATAATAAATATTGCAATGCCATCCGTAGATCAATCGGCATCGGGAATTTCAAGCGAGGGGACGAACGCGGTGAGTATGGGGGGATAGGGAGCGATCGAAAGGGTGATCGGTCAAGGGATACGAGCGGGTGGAGGGGACACCCAGGATCTGTGGAGGGGAGGGATGGTGTGTAGGAGGCCGCGTACGTGGGTGATGACCGAGAGGAAGGAGGGAGTTAGCGCCCTCAAGTGGCGAGCTGTTTCGTCGAGTGTGTTCGGATTGATTTTTTTTTTCAATGAGGTGCAAATGGATCCCGGTGGGTTCGTGCGGTGCCTCTCCAGTTTCCCAGAAGCTTATGTGGGTCTGCTATCAGGCTGGATATGCGATTTTCATTTTCAAATATCGATATACACTTTTGATATGAAATGAAATGTATCGTAATAGTGATAATGTAGCAATTAGGTGATCTTTATCTGTGAGATAGAGCAATACCATATTACCCATACGTTCCGTGTCCCTTTTATTTAATCCCACGTAGACTGTCGTCCGCATCAAATATTGACAATAATTTCCTTATTTTAGATTTATACCGACGTTGTGGACATCGTACGTAATTGTAGCACTTAAAGTGTTTTCTAATGATGTCATTGGGGGAGTTGTTAGAGATAGAAATGTAAAATTTTTAAATCTGAAATCATCGTCGTCCATACGTTTCAAAAAAGTCGAATGATTTCTATGGAAGTTTTCTGGAATTTTGAATTTTCCGTAATGGATTGTTATGCTTAGCTGAATTACCTCCTTGGCGGAGAATAGTATTAGGAGTTGTTTGAAATGGAATTTTTTTCTTGGCTGTGGGGTCTTAATTTAAACGGTCAAGGTGTATAAAGGAACCGCTTAAGCTTTTGAACCTTATCCACTATGGTAAAATGCAAGAAAAGGACAATTCAATGGTCACATTTAATTTAATTCATCGACTGTGACTTCAATTGTGTCGTTATCAAGTTTTCACTTGTGTGACCCCATAATCGGCGCATTTAATTAAGGGTTAGTATGGATTTGTTTCTTCCTAATTATAATGAAAATAAAGTATTTTCGCCAAGTCTACCCTATATTTGAATCGGAGGGTAAAGAGATTTATATATATAAGTCGATGATTAGGCAAGAGATATGTTTACCATATAAATCCGCGTCAACCTTAAGATATAAACATACCAACATCCATGCACACAAATTCATCCTTGTGTGTGCGATTTTGTTGCATAAAATTGATCTCAGCCAGACAGACATCCAACAGTACGTTTTTATAAAGTAGTTCAACGAAATAAATTTGGTGAACAAACGAAGATCCTTGACGTTAGGGTAACAGATTCTCCTTTTCTGATTTCATCGTTCTGTTGGATGATTATGCGCTATGCTGCATTTCCTTCGCATGTTTTATGTTCAGATGGGTGCATTCATGCCATATGCCATCTCGTTTGCTTGCCAGCACGTCCCAATTGAAGTAAATGATGGATGCGTTACATACCTATAAGAACGGACATGTCGGAGCTAGTGCCACGTGTCGTCCCCGTCTTGTGCACCGCTTGAATCTAAATGCGTCGTTGTTTTCTTCTCCCGCCATCCTTCACTTACCCCTTCATGCCTTTTTTGTCCAATGTCTCTTCCCATGCTCTGGAGCTCAGATAAGCACGCTCGTTTCCTAATCTGTCGGCCGTCGCTTTCCCTTCGCCGTGACCTCTAAGTAAGAGTCGCCCGCTGCCTTGGAAGTCGGCGATTTCTGATCTCCCTTCCTCTCCCGCCGAGTAGCGGTGGAAGTCAGCATCACGCGACTGCACCTTTCATCGGGGGTTAGCGCAATTGGATCCGCGGGATCGCGGTGCCGTTTTGTTTCTCGCAGTCGGACCCATCTCTTATTTTCCACAAGATAACATTGTGCATGAGAAAAATGCGGCATCCTCAAAACGGCTTAAAACGAACGTCTCGATCGAAGCGGATCGCGAATTCTTTCACAATCTCTTTCTCTCTGTGGCGTGGTGGTGCGGTAGGGTTTTGTTCGTTTGAATGCTCTAACACTCCAAGCAAAAAGTGAATTTGAAGCTTCTTTCTTGTGGGCGATGTAATAAAGTCACAGAGCCACTTGTGAGTGTTAATGGAAATGCAGCGTGTCGTAGATTTTAACTATTTACTGCTACAGTTGTACTAGATGACGGAAACGCAGGGGCCCACGTGACATTCCCGAGATTCTAAGGCTGGTTTTCCAATTTACGCGGTGACCTAATGGACATGGATGTTTTCGTAATAAATGAAGGCAAGCACTCAGAGATTATGAGTTGATATTTGATAGTTAAATAGTTATTCTTCTGAAAATTTAACGGTAGATAGAAGTAATAAATTCCGATGAAGAGTTAAGATCCTAAACAAATGGAGTTTAAAACGCAAAGCTCTCGTTACCGTGGACCTGTCTTCGAAAAAAAATTAATTTTCCATCTGAAATTTTGATTCCGTCTTCCACGGGTTCAAATTCAACTTAACCGTACGAGAAATGCCACGCCCGTGATTCTCAGGTTCCTTCTTTCATGACAACTTCCTGGAGAATTATCATCATTACGTTCTATTTACGATTATTACATTTTCATTCTGTTGTCTCCAGTTTTTGACAGGTTTTCGCCTTACAAGGGATTCGTGTTTTGACTGATGCCGCTATGCTTTAAACTCGGGTATCAGTTAAAAAAAAAAAGAATGACTTCGTGCGGTTTTTTCCCATCCGTTTACGACACCTTAACGTTGAGCGTTTTCCCATTATACTTCGGAATCTGAAACGCATTTCCACGCGGTTATTCTTTCCTGCGGCTCTAACGGTAACAGAAATTTGCAGAGAATAGCCCTTAAGGAGTCCACCATTAGTTCCTCTTTTCGTATGGATGACTGGTAGAGTATGTATTTCTCAAAATATCTCCATTTATTGCGCATCCAAACATTTTAAATCGCGCTCCTTGAGGACCGTTATCAAACCGAGCCTTGCAAAAACATTCTGGCACGCACGGAAATATTTTTTATGATTTTTTCCCCTCTCGTGTTGATTTATTGAGTATAATTTGGGTGTTGTTCGGGATCTGTCATAAATATTTGCATGTTTCCAAGTGCACTCGAGAGTCCTTGAGTTGTGGAGGAGAAAGATTTAGAATATTTATTGCTATATCGGCTTTACAACCCCCTTCCTAGCGTAACGGATTTCCGTAGGAGCGGGAAATGTATTCTTGATAAAAGTGAAACATTATGCAGGGAGATACTCGTGACTTCTGTCCATTTAAACCGTCTCAAATGGTATGCGCTGTTTTTGTCGATAATAATGTGGCGCAGTTGTGAGTGTTGAAGGGAAGTGGTGGGGTGAAATCTCTTCTTCTTTTATCCACTGATAGGATTTTCCTACTTTTCCCCTTTTCCATTTCCTGTTGCAGAAACACCAGATTGGTACTCCCTAGCCTAAGAAGAGAAACGCGACGAAAGTGCTCGATTTCTTTACATATTTTTAACCCCAATGCGATTATTTGTTTAACTTGCACTCGGATAGCGTAATAAACTCATTCCTTACTGCCAAAGGTTGGGATGCGGGCCCAGAGTTAATCTTTATTGGTTCACGATGGTAATTATTAATATAAATGATATGAAAATAAATTCCATCATTTCGTGCTTTTCCTTCCCTGGTTGAGAAGACAGCCTTCCCTCGGTTTTGACTGATGTGAGTAAATGGGTTTTTCGTAACTGCCGACGGTGTCTGGTTATATTCCTTCCAGACAATGATTAGTCCAAATAAAGTCGCTCATCCTGGCACGAAACGTTTAATATATTTACGAATTTTATCGATAGATGCATTAAATTATTTTTTTAACTGAATCATACTCTTCACGTCACCTATTTTTCATGCCACGCACAGTAAAAAATGAAATCACCTGTTCTTTCATTCTTGCAAAAATACTGCAGAATTCAATTATTTTCAACCATATAACGTTATGCACCTGAGGAAGAAAGAGAAAATTCTGTGGCCATCGACTAGGCAAGAGTAATGAAACACAGATAGTGGAACCTGCCAACAAGATTAAGAAAGAAGATAGACATGAAAATTGAACGGTGTGATTGAAAAATAATGCGTCGTAGATTAGTAAATAGAAGAAGAATATGAAAATAGAAGTGTTTCGTGGGTACGTTAAAGTCGTATGAATAAAATAAAATCAGCTAGGTCTCTTAATTTTTCTAGATAAACAAACTGGCCATGGAAAGCTTAATTGTCAGGAATGTCCTGAAGATGAATAGCCGAAGTGACAAAATTATTAGAGACGTAAATTATGACGCGTTCTTATTTTTGTGTAATCTATTTTCATTTTATCTTATTTCTTTGAAGTCAAACATGCTTGGCTAAAAGCCTGAGTACCTTTTTATTTATTCGAGAGATTCATCGTAACTTTAAATGGATCTTATTTTGGCGAAGGGTGGCACATACGTATCTGTGTTGAGCCGTGTCGGGAGTGTAATATACATCTACATGAATACCCCGCGATCCACCAAAAATGTGTGGGGCAGGGAGTGAAATCACGAAGTGGGATGGGTAAGGGACATGGGAGAGGAAAGGTGTTTTAATAATTAATAAAAGGGCAAAAATTCACTTTAAAGCCCGAAAAGATATGCTATTCCATGTGCATTCTGGTAGAAAATTTAGTTCGAAACAAGTATTAATTTCACCCGCAATAAAAGTTCTTTAGTATAAGAAAAAGAATGACATAAAAATATACCACAATCTCTTATACGATAGACCTCCACTATACCAAGATAGGCCATGCAGAATTGAGAATTAAGAAGGGGAAGGTTCTATCTATCCATGGCGATGCAACTTGTATTCCCAACCATTGACACTCCTTATTTCTCATCAATATCGCAATAAGAATTGGTCCGCTCATTTCCTAGGGTTAAGTACTTCTATATTTTCCTCTTGTAATCGGGAAATAAAGAAGCAGGTAGAACAGAAGCATTATTTGTATAGTCTCAC
Organism: Hetaerina americana; assembly: GCF_022747635.1. Classification (NCBI taxonomy): domain Eukaryota; kingdom Metazoa; phylum Arthropoda; class Insecta; order Odonata; family Calopterygidae; genus Hetaerina; species Hetaerina americana. The sequence goes on along the minus strand of NW_027286070.1, from coordinate 19,945,468 downwards.
TACTTTAGTTCAATCGCAAAAGGCGTCAAATAAAGATAAGAGAGCAAGTCCGTTAAACGCTGTGAGACTTATGGCATTTTCAATCTTTATTTCCATTTAATCTTAGTGAGGGCGTGTGTTTTATGACGCGATTCCCGATTGCCTGTTATGATTGGAATACTCATAAGTAGTTTTATACTTCTACCCTTGTGTCGTACAACTTTATTCATTTACTGAAAAATTCCATATGATTGTGATGTTTCATTGGAATTCCTAACTGTATATTGTTGCTCACATTTCGGCGTATTATGGTTGCTAATGGATATGTCAGTGTCTAATTAAAGGTGGGGCGATATCTTGCCACTGGAAACTTCTTGTCATTGTCTATTTTTACTGAATACATTTACCATCGAATGTATTAAATTAATCAATATTTAATGCTTCACTCTTGAATTCTTTGAGCATAGTAGCATCCAGTCTGCTTCCTTCTTTAGAACATACATCCTCTCCCTATGCGACCCACTATTTTTTTCCAATTGAGATTCACTGGTTTTCATCGAATCTGTTCTCGAAATTAAATTTTTTTCGATGGGCGGAGTGGAAAGGTCTTCGCTTCCCCTACATTAATTAGACGCAGCTCAGTCATAAGGGCTTTCGTCTCGTCCCCTCGAAACTTTCCGCCGCGTCTGCATGTCATTCTTTCCTTTCTCCCTCTAGAACTTACCCCTTCCTCTCCTCCCCCCTCCCCCGAAATCCCTGCGACCCGCACCGTCTCGCGGCCGACGATGGGCTGCCTTTGGCCGCACCGATGAAGCGTGGGCGGAGGCCGGGGGGAGGAGACGATAGCGTGTTCGGCGTCCCGTGGGTCTGGGAGTGTGGGGGGGTTGGTATGAGGACTCCGCGGTCTTGAGTGAGGTGGTGGTGGGGGTGAGGGGAGGTTCGAGGGTCCTCGTCGATTTGCGCTTTCGAGTCGGGAGGTCGTAACCCCTCGCTAGGTTCCTTCGCCTCGTGAGGATAAGGAGATTCCGATGATGATGGCTGCAGATTGGAGATAGATCTGCCTTCGCGATACTTTTGAGTCATCCCTTTAGAAGTCCATAATCACTCCTTCATTTGAATTTATTGCTTGCGAGGATAGTTTCTTCGTCGTCGACTCAAATTCAGGAACATGAAGAGCTTGCGTGCGAAAAAATATTTCATTTTCTTCGAAACAGTACCATTGATTTGCCTATCCTTATATTTTGTATTGCAGAAATATCGTGAATTCCACGATATCCTACGGCCGGTTTCACGTTGGATCGCTAAACTTATTGACACAGCTTAAACACGAATTTAAAAGTTCAGTATCTCTTGTCTGCTAATGAAGTGGAACGTGTGTGGGTTTGCTATGCTATATGTACACTACTCATTCGACCGAACCGTCCAAATGCTTTCCTTGACGTATACTTTTCGTTTCGAATCGAACCCTTCAAGGGATTGCGAGCGTGACTGCACGAATCAATGTGTCTCATTAGTTCATGAATTAATGGCGAGTGATGTTTAAATTACAACTATTGTAACACCTGGTTCGTAAACAGATAGGAATGAATGTACAATTTTGGAGCACTCTGAGGTCCTTTTTCATTTTTAAACCGAGCTCTAAAATTTATTTTGACTAATTCTTTAGCGCCATTGTTTGAAACTGCGATCTTGGCTGTTTTGTTTTGCGAGCATGAATTGATATCATTGAAACCAAAGTGTGGGAAGTTGCTGTTATGTGAAAACTATGACAACTCTTACACGATTGGGCGCAAGATGTGTTTATTGTGTGAACGAAGTGTACTTCTGCCCCATTTCTCCATAATTAATTTGGTGATAGTCCTCCACTGCCATGAGAGCATGTATAACATCTTCCACTGTCATGGTCGATTTATATTAAAACTAACGTGACAATATTATAATAATCATCGTAATTGGATAACGTCGAGTTAGGTCTATAATGGGTCTCGCCCAATTAAGTTGATAAATTAAATAAATAATACGTCATAAATATAGCACCGTGCATACATATACTCTTCCATTTACGCTTCACTTATCCCCCTCCATTTTAATCTTTAACCTAGCCTTATTTCTTCTTGAGAATCTCTTAATTTATGTTTCTTATGATCAATCAATGTATTTCTTTTTAATGCTTCATTGCGCCCACTAATGATTAGCTGCTGAAGCCCCACGGATACCTTTTGAAGCCACGCAAATGCATATGATTTAATCAGCTAAAAAAAGTCAAGAATATAGGAAATTGATCCGGACATTTGTTAAACTAGAACAGACTACTCCCGGAAATCATAGTTTTTTGGAATCAAAATTGTTGTTTTTTTCGTACTGCTGTTATGTGAACTAATCTATTCTGTAAAGCAGGGTAGGATTGAGAGCTTAGGTTTTGAATCTCAATTATAATGAAACAACGAGGTGATGTTTTCATCAATAATAATTTCATCTAATGCCTGGCGAATCAACGTTTATTTGCTTGCTCATAGTTATAAAATTGGAGCAAAAACCCTGGGGTAACGCTTCTCTGGCGATGCACGAAGTTTTGCCTGTTGTTACGAGGGAGTGCCTTATAAGAATCATAGGAAATGAAAATATCCGTTGATTTGGTAATTGTTTGAATAAAATGTTCTCAAGCGTAAATTAGTTTGTACAAGTAGAAGATGTGGATTGGCGTTAAGTTGAAAACTCGCCTTCATAGAGGGAATTCATATTGTTCGACGAGGTATGCTCGTAATTTCAGATCAAGGACCTCTTTTTCACGGTCGGAACGATGGGGGTTAAAGAAAGACGGATTAGATGGCCAGTCACGCCGAGGTCATCTGCGCTTGTAGTCATGAGGAAAAAGAATTTCAATGATAAAAGGAGAGAGAGAGAAGGGGGGCGGGCACATAAGGATACGGGAGTTGTTCGGATGAGTAGTCTTAAAAGTCGTTCCTAAGCGTCGACTCCATCCAAAACAATTAATGAACAAAAGATGGATGACGTCGAGGGCTTTCGATCAAAAGCAGAAATCTCTCCACCGCGTCGTATTGTTCACCCGAACGAAAGCCCGAGCACGTGAAACAGCTCTTCTGCGTCCGTCTTCGTTTCAGGACGGATCAAACGCGCGGAGTTATGCCTCGCAGTGCTTGACTGAAAGGGAAGGGGTTCGGTGTCTTACCGACTCGGTTCCTCCCTTAGGATCATTTGTCCGAGGCAGAGAGGGGTCCCGAGCGGGGATCGAGATGAGGAGGAGCCAATTACTCAACGACTCGGGTATCAGTCGATTCGTGCCACAGTATCCTCATGCGGTGATGCGGTTCCACTGTCTTATACGGATAGACACTAATACCTATCGCCTTAAGTGTTACCTTTTGGTCAGTCATTAAAGTCTGAGGCCATCCATCTCCACGTCGGAGAATCATTTTGGTGAAAATCAGTAAGGATTGAGTCGACGTGATTTATGATGGCTAATGACGCCGACTGCATTTTTTTGTGATTTTTTTTTCCTTTTTAGGAATTCCGCTCCTTTCTGAGCACCGTCGGTTAAATTGACGCTTTTCATGCGAAGGGGAACGTCGGAGATAGTATCAAGTTGTTGCCCGGTTATTTTTTTACCCCCTCGGCGATTCATTCACTCCTTGGCTGTCGCGAATATTCCATGCAACCGCTAAAGGTTGTTGTGTGTAGTCATGTGGCTTTTGAATGGTCCTCCACATCCTTGCAGAGATCGGGAGAGATGAAACCCATTTAATATCCTCGGAAACGTGCGGGTAGTTAGCATGAAGCGTGGTGGTATTGATAATAGCTGGGTAGGTACTTAATCTGCCAGGTGGTCCTTAGGAAGCGGGTTGGGAGACCACAAAGTTATCCGATGCTAGATACTACTCTTAATTATATTTGACTCACCGTTCGCTTAGAGTCTGATTATCGGCCAGTCTCTACGATTTGTGGATTAATTTGAAGTTTTCGAAAATATACTAGCCCTTCATTTGAAGTTTCCTTTTCCTGTGATGGGAATAAAATATGTTATACGAGTATCTTGTGCCTAGATTGATGCATGTTGTGTTGTTAGTTTCATCTCTTTTCGAGAAAATGGTAATTATTAACTGGTGGCTATTTGCCGAGCGAATGTTTAGGTTAATGAATCATAGTGTTAGGAGTATTAATTTACTCCAGAATATTTTCATATTGTTTATTAGCCCCAAAACGTGTCGCATCCATTTCTTGTTGGTCGAAAGAAAAATGTAAGTATGTTTGCGAAACACTGTCCTCATATAACCACACAATTTTTAATGAGCGAGGATTCATAATAAGTATCATAAAATATATGTATTTATAAAAATTATATATATTCATAAATATGTATTTATAAATATATATTTATAAATAAATAAATCTTAGGCGAGCATTACATTCGATATTTCATACCGCATAACCTTTCTCCGTTTGTTTTTACTTTTTCAGCGAAATGTTTTCGTGCTGTTGTTAATGGCTTGAACTTCGCAGTGATCGCACTGCCTTCGTACGTATTTATAATGGATTGTTATGCCATTCTGTCTTATTTCCTCAATAGGGTAAATGAGAAGGTATGCGTGTTGAAGTTGCACCTTCATGAACTTAAACGGACAAATTACGTGGAAACTAACATTTTTCGTCCTTGTACTTATAAATGTTGACCATTTCCTCCACACTCTGTGTATGTGACGATGAGGCAAGAGTCCAAACCTCGGCACGGAAAATACGCCCCGGGAATCCATTCGATGTTTCCCCAAAAACATTTTGGATCGCCAGTCTCCCGTGATGAGACGGCGCCGCATCGCGGGGCGTGTCGGTGGGTTGCGTCGCCTCGGGCTATGGGGCAGCAGAGAAAGGGTACGAGAGGGGGAGGCGGAAGAGGTTAGGGAGCGTCTCTCGATCGTAAATAGACGGATGCTGAGGGGGAGGGGGTACGGAAATAGAACAGGAAGTGGGGATGGAGTGGTAGAGGCGCCGTCTCCCTCTCCTCTGGGGGTGCAGCAGAGATGAGAGCGGTTGTGTTCACCTTCTTTTTTCGTCTTTCATTTAAATACCCCCCCCCGGCTTCCTCTCCGATTCCTCGCGTTCTTTCCCATCACGTCCATTTCCGCCCGTCCGGCAGATTCCGCTGCTTTCTCTACCCCCTCCCCCATCCGTACCCATCCGCGTCCTTCCTGCCTACTGCAAGGGCGGCCGTTTTCTCTCTCTCGTCCCGTGATCACACCTCCACTACTTCCATCACACCTTCCCCCTCTCACTCCTCCGGGGAGGGGGGGGGGCTCCGCGGAACGCATTTTTCGTGCGTCCACTCGGGCAACTTAATCTAAAAATCTCCTGATGTGGGGACGGGTGAAAAAATTGCGAGAAAGTCGAGTGATTAATGGGGTCGAACTTATCCCGTGATCCCATACCCACACCCCACCTTCCTCTTTCTCCCCCTGGGGGTGGTCAACGCTCATTTTTCACCAGATTGTTTTTCTCCCCCCTTCCAATACCACCCCTAGAGTCTTTAAATTTAGATTGTACCGCATGTGGCGCATTAATGTGTCCCGCACTCAATCACGAAGAAGTTGATGTGATCGTTAAGAGGGACCGAATTCCTGACGCAACCTTGGATACATGAGCGCGCTTGACGTCCATGACCTACGATCATATGAAGAGAAAGTGAGATTGGGGCTTGAAAGGCCTCGCGTTTTTCAATGTCAAATCAGATCTCAAAACTGGGGTGTTTTTCTGTGAGAAATCTCCGGCGTTGTAGATTTAACTAATTTTTCCAAATCGTGTTGCCTAATCCAAAAACATTTTTTTTAACCTCAATAAATCGACTCACCTTGATGGTGATGGTGTTTAAATGATGAAACCATTTTTGCGCCAATGTAAACAGATGTACTGATTATTTTTTATTTCTTTTCAGGTAAGTGTACCTATTGGAAGATAATGTGTGGTAATGAGGGCGTGAATGCCATACCTACCCTTCGACATTGGAGCTCCGGAAAAAGGTTTGTTGCATTTTATGGAAGTTAGCGAGTGAGAATACTAGCAGACTGACATGAAGTTGGTTTGTTTCACGCTTCTCGTATTCACAGTCATTTCTCAAAGGATTGGTCGGCGTAACCAGTAAATAGATTTTGGGAGTGTTACCATAATTATCTTATCGAATTTGAATACACTTTCACGGATGGAAACATGGTCTGTCCCAAAATTAAAAAGAATTAATCGGGGGAAAATATTGTTGCACATCAAAGTACCAATTACTATAATTCCTCAAAATTGTACCTTTGTGTATCAACACACCGATGCCTGCGCCTCTGCCAGTTGAGGTGCGTTTCCTGGAATGTGTCGACGGAAACTTCGTTCAAGCACCTCGCCCCGGCCTCTTGGACAAAATAGGCGTTCCAAAATGGCTGTCTTTCGAGCTCCTTTTAATTTTTGGGAATAAAAAAAAGTACGGCGGTGCCACATCGAGGGTGTAGGGCGGTTGGTGCAGTGTTGCCAACGCGTGTTTGACGAGGTACTCAGTCACGAGGGGGACGTTGGTTTATTGCAGTTTCCAGTTTTGACAATGGTGTCTTTCCTGACCCAACGCACACTCTTCGGCAGGCTTTCGGCGACTTCCACGTAAAATTTAATGCTCACTGTCTGCCCTTGGGGTAAAAACTGTTTTGTGAATAACACCTTCTAAGTCGGAAAAGACATTCCCTATATTTATGCTCATTAAATCTTTTCAGTCGTATCTAGCCGATTTTAAAGGTAGTAGGGCAGTGATTCAAAGGATATTGTTTGAATATATGATCACTTCCATTGATTTCCTTTTGAGGATTTGTGTTACGGTCCACAAGCCGGAATTCCGGCGAGGGAGGGTCTTGTTTTATTCTTTTGGCCTTTCGTTGGAAGTCATCAGGATTTCCATTCCCTTTTAGCGGATTCTCGTCGTTTCGACCCAGCTCGACGATTGTGCGGCAAGCGTAGGGTCAGTTGAGGTGTTATCCTCGAGACCCTCGAATCCTTTCCGTGATCCTATGATTAACCCTTCCCCGCCCGACCGAGGTGCGTTCCCCCGCAGGTGCGAGGAGCGCCTAGGATTTCGGAGCAGAACCCTTGGCTGGTTTCGTGGTGCCGATGAGATTAACCCGCTGAATCCCGCCCGAGGAAATAGAAGTTGCCTCCCCCCCCAGATTTTTGCGTGCTTTCCCCTGCAGCACGCTTAGACAGTTAAGGGGGATTCCCATCTCGGGAAAAGTGAGCTTGTCCGGAAATCGATCCGCGTCAGTTTATTTCCACTCTAATCCAATTTCCCAGCTTTCCTTTTGACTGTAATCGTTAAAATCGTTCATCGTTTCTCCCAGTATTTCATTTCATGAGTTATTCTATGTTTTAGCTATTCGTGTGCGGTTTTTTTTCGTTGACTTACCTCAACTCAAGTTACTTGTTAGTATTTGGCGATACGGTAAAAGACGTTAATTTGTAAATCATGAAATTACTATCGAATTTTAATATTGGATTGTCATGGCACCATGGATGGATATCTATTGGACGTTGGACATGTACTTTCTGATGCCGTATTGCCTTTATTCGCCTGAAGAACATTCGGAATGATTTCTATTGGAAATAAAATATCAGCATTTCTTCAGTCGTAAAGAACGGTACACTAGCGGTCGGGCGTAAAATGGCAACTCAAAAGATGAGTACGAATTGATGGAAAGAAACTATATGCTTAAGATTGAAGCTAGTTATTGTATTTGAAATAATGTTTCTTTTAAAGTTAACTTTTGCCATAAGTGTGATTTATATTTCGTTTTAATTATTCATATTCCTTCAATGGTTTTTAGCATTTTCGCAATTTTTTATGTTTTTACGACTGATATTTTATGCTAGTTGATGGCAGGGTGTATTTTTATGAAATTTGATGGATCCGCCTAAGAGCAGTGCTTTAGGTATTCTAAATGTCCGTAGTTTCTTTACTTCTTTGCGATGTTAATTTGAAAATGGCAAATATATTGCGTCCTATCGAGGCGTACGTATTTTGGTGAGTAATCAGTTGAAGTACGAACCAGAAGTGTAAAGGAATCGTTCTTAAATCCATCACGGAATTTGTTCCCTCCAATAAAATACCTGAAAGTATTTTTTTGGTACGCGATGTAAAAATAAAATTAGAACTTAAAAAAAAAAAATTATGTAAACTCTCCGCGAACGTTGAGAGACAACGTATTCTTTCACTTCGGTTATTCCAGTGTCGCGTGTCGTCGTCGAGTAGGTGCCAACGTGCCCCGGGCGAATGATGACAAATGAATGAATATTTTCATTGTTTCGAACTCAACGCAAGTGCAAGACTGGGACGAAGCCGTGTGAATATCCAAACCTTTTTACGTAGGCCCTAAAGCCTCCTTCCCTCCCCCACCCCCATCTCCCCTCGCACTCCCACTTGAGGAAAGGCTTGGATTTCCTCAGGGATTTGAGCGCCCGCCGTAGTTGGCTCTCTCTCGCCTCAGGTTTCAGGTGACGATTAACGCCCTCTCACCGTTCTCAGCCTTTTAATTATTAAAACCCTCATCCGCTCCGTTCCTTCGCCGTTCCTTATTTTTATCTCCAATCCCGGCCCTCCTCCATTCAGGGTTTTCTGGCGGCGCATTCGGGTCACTTTTTTTTTCTTTTTATTAAAATTCGACCTTGGGATCACCCGGCCAAGGTTGACGTGGATTGTTCCTTCTCCCCCCTCCCCCCATCATCCAAAATATGTATAAAAAAAAGGAAATAAAACAAATAAGGTGCCTGCCCGTCCGCCACTTGCGAATCACGTCTTGGATTATCTGACGAAAATACCGGCGCAGGGAAGATAGGGGGGGGCTCGTTCCACTCCTCTCCCTCGTCCTCCACACCAAGCAAAGCACAGCCTCGCATTCACCTGAAATTTTTATGCTTCGCTCCCGGGAAGGGGAGCGAGGGGAATGGGGTTCGTTTCCTGGCTGGCTTGCGAATGAGCGGCGACGTCCCGGATTGGCGAAAATAGTGAGGGGGTTAAAATGAGAAGGGAAGAGATAAGGCGAATCCGCCGAAGCGCCTGCGGGGGGGACTTAAAATGTTTGCCTCGGAATTAGAGCAGCACTGCACCCCTATCGGAGATGCGACTTTCACGTTGTTTTACCCTGATGGAAGAGTGACATCGCTTATCCTATTCACTGGTTTTACATCCCACGCCTTACCTAGGCACCATCAACCGATTCGGAACTCGCTCAAGTCTAGCGCGAGAAGATATTTCAAAAAACAAAAAAACTAATTCCGGGGACGACCGATAGGATGGTGAGGTGTGTCAGTAACTCCTGCCCAACGAGAGGAGGTGCTAAAATTTATGTTGTGTGCGGAACTTATTTACCACGAAATACATAAGAGTGACTGCGCCGGGATCTATAGAAATGTTTCGGTTTGAAGTGGAGGAGTGGGCTTACTAAGGTGCATGTAGGTGTTATGCCTGCGTAAAAGCTCTCTGGCTCACCTAGTAGTCGAAGTTTTAAACTCCGGCAAGGTCTGAGAAGTCGTTTTGACGTCGTGCTTTCCGACGGGGGAGAGTTGTGATACTATTCCATTTATTAGCCCATCCGACGGAGATCGTGGGGCCCGAAATCGGATTTGTGTGTGTGAATATATATATATATATATATATATATATATATATATATATATCTTGTGATCCGTTCGATTCCGCCTTCCCCACCTCTAACGTGTTCGTCCTTTGTGTGTTCCTATCCCTTTTCCTTATATCTGTTTCTATATAAATATATGAGTTTTTATTCGCCGTTTGGCGGGATTTCGTGTTTGAATGTATGTATGTATATATATGTATATATATATTCACACACACAAATCCGATTTCGGGTGTATATATATATATATATATATTATATACATATATATATATACATACATACATACATTAAAACACGAAATATATATATATATATATATATATATATATATATATATATATATATATATATCCATATCCATAAATCAATCTAATTGAAGTTAACGTTCGCTGTGCCTTTCAATCATTAGGTTTAGTTCATTCCTAAAACTTTTTTCCCTCTGTGGGTAATGCTTGGAACTGCTATAAATATTAAAATTCATTTAATCAAGAATAAGAATAAAAATTGGCAATTGTAATTGGAACTGAGCGAAATATTTTGCTTGTTTTTTTTCCTAATTTTTGTCATGTAAAAAAAGTGAGAAACGGACATTCCCAACATTTCAAGCTCATGCCTTATGTAAACTATTACAATTAATAAGATATGGATTTGGTTCAAATAATTTGGGTTTCGGCATTTGTTATTAGTAGGAATAATTTAATATCACCAGCGATATCTTGCGTCATGCAAAGCATGGAAAGTATGCAGGGAAGCATGGCATTCGTGGTCTCAAACAAATTTTATAATTAAAGTTAACCTTATTGGCTGTTAAGTAATAGTGTAGGTAGACGCAATGTTTAAATGAATGAAGTAAGATAGAAATCTTGTCATATAGTAGTATTTAGGGGAGGCGACCGACAGCTGAGGTCATTTGCGCCATTAGCGATGGACAGGAAAGGATAAAGGGTGGAGAGAAACCCGGTGTAGGCATTAGCCTACTCTTTACGAAATACGGACGGCGTTCTCACTCAAAGTGCACTTCAAAAAGCACCTCAAGTAGGGATCGAGATTATACTGAAAAATATTCAACACCGCTGGGATTTGAACCCGAGTTGAACTCTGGGTGAGAACCCAGTACGATAGCCACCGCATCATCTCGATCCCATTCATATTTGCACTTTTCACTACATGTCACTGCATGTAAATTTACTCATGTGTGATTAATTGGTTACTAGATTTTGTCAGTTGAGGATAATATTGTGACAGTCATTACTGATGTAATTAACTGTAACACCTTAACCTGAATGTCGTGTCATTATCATTGTCACACTCCGTATATGGCTACAACTTATCCTTCTCATCCGTGTGCTACTTCATCCCTGAATTGTTTGCATGAAGCTGCTCCATTCCATCTCTTTTTCAAATCCTGTCCTCTTTCCCTACTGCCCCTTTCTTTCCCATTTCCTTCCTGGGCGAGAAATGAATTTGAACGTAGTGGCCTGGGGGCCCGATATCGGTAGCATACCAGACACCCCTCCGTAGGGAGATATGAAGAGAAGGAAATCATTTTATATAATTTTTGTTGGTCTTCTGCCATTTAAGGCCGTACTTGAATTGACACAGATGGGAAAATGATACATTAATGTGCATCTTTTAGCAAAACACATGCTGAAATTTGACACTACTCTTACATAAAAACCGTTCTTCATGGTAAAAGAGGCAAGGAAAGAATAGGAGAAATTATTGAAAGCCGGTGAGGAATTCATAGCATCAGTTAGATTTGCTGATAATCAAGGTTGTTTTTATAGAATAGTTAAAATCGTGGAAAACTTTTTAAATGTTTAAAGTCAGAAAAGTTCAATGTTAGCCATGAAGAACGTGGAAATGTTGGAAATTCCCTCACGTGCCTTGAATTTGAAATTTTTTTAAAAAATCTCCTAAACATGCACTCTTTAGAATTGGACTCCAAACTTCGTGCGTATCTCTATGAAATCCTCCGACAAATTTGTCACACTTGATCACGTTAATGTAATTCTTGGAGTTTGAATGCAAGGAGCGGCAAACTTCTGTGATACAGAGTGAAATTCAAATCGATATGCTGGAATGAAGTTAAATTCGCACCCTCACTAACATTTATCATCGGGAAGAATAGAATATTTACCGTCTTGGATTCCTTAAATCCAAGACTGTAGCCACCCTTGTTTTCAAAATTAAGTACTGCAAGCTATAGCATATTTAGTCTTTAATATATCAAACGAGGGATAGGGATGTTGGACGGGATGAAGGGAGGAAGAAAGTACTCAGAGATGAAGAAGGACATGATGTAGAGTAGGATACTGGATTTTGTGTTTTGTTGGGAGTCACAAAATATTTATTTAGTAGTCGTGTCCATCCAAAAACCTACCTTAACCAGTAGATTACCTAATTATTATATCTAACGAGTAGTTTCGCAGTTTACCCATTCGGAGCATTCCGTGCCCTCCCAAGTTTGGCCGCCACGTCGTGATCCTGGAGAAAGGAAGAAACGAAATTCCGACTCAAGACATTTATTTTTTAAGAGCCGCCGGTGTGCTGATGCCCGACGCTGCGGCCCACACCACTCGCCCGACCGCCGGCTTGCCGTGGGGCGGGTGCATCGCTCCTTGAATCGCCCATTCTAGTTTGTAACCGGCCGAGGCGAATCGATTTTCACGTTATCATTTTTCACCTCTTTCCCCCCCTCCACCCTCCTTTTCCCGTCCTGTCCTCTCACCCCCTGCGACTCATCTCGCTCTCTCTCTTTCCCGTCCACGTCGTCCCACCTCCCGGAGGATCAGCACTTCCGGAGCCGGCGGCAGATGAGGAAAGGAGGAGGGAGGGCGTGGAGGAAGGAGCAGAGAGTCCCATCTATCCCCCCCTCCCCTGGGTCCCCCTACCCTGCGGCCCACCACGCGCCGCTGCCCCACCCTCCTCCTCCGCGCCACGCCCCGGAAAATCGAGCCGCGACGGTGGACCAGGGGGAGAGGTAAGAGGGGAGGGACGGAGAACGGAGGGGGCACAGAGGGGCTACAGAGGGGGTTAGGACGAGACGGTGAGGAGGGTCCCAGCGAAAAAGATTACCGAGGAAACGTTGGCGCTCTACATAAACACACACATAAATATATAAATATAAATAAATATACATCTCCGGTCCAACCTTCTTCCCCCCCCCACCCCATTTTCCCCCAGGCAATTCCCAGTTCGTATTCTATTCTCCTCCCCTCTGTGTGTCTCCCACATCACGTCGGCGTTTCCTTTTGAGAGAGGAAGAGGGCGGGTGTATATAGAAATGAGTGTACGTGTGTGTGTGTGTATAAAAGGTTGGGGAGGTGGACAAGATATGGGAGGATGAGTGGGGGTGAAGGGACGAGATCTCTCACGGAATCGATAGCGAAAGGGCGTAGGGAAGGGTTTAGCAAGGATGGAGAGAGAGGAGGCTGGAGAGGGAGGGAGTGAGTTCGAAGGAAAGAGAGAGGTTGTTGGATGTTGGGGAAGGGATGAGGCGGGAGATATAGAGAGCCAGAGGGAAATGCAAAGAGAGGGAGATGGGAAGGGCGATGAATAATCACGATGATGAGCGTGGGGGGAGGAGAAGGCGTTGGAAGGGTCAGGGGAGAGGGAGAGATCGCCAATCGAGTGCGGCGGGGAAGAAGGGTGGGAGCCTGACATCATCCACAGAAGGGGTCGGAAAAAAATAAGGGTTTACGTATGGCGCTAGGAGAGTGGTGGGGGGTCATCTTTGGGTGTGACGATGCGGCCCCGCGTTTATTCGGCTTCCTCGGAAGGGGAATTCGATGCAGTGGTCGCTTTGTGCTTGGAACCTATCCCTTGCATGGCCCAGTGTATCGAATTCTTTTCCTGGCGATAGACCCGTATGATTCGCGTCCACGCACATCCTCGGAATCCTATGCGGAATGCGAACTCGGTGCCTTCGTGAATGGATGCGAATGGTGCCATCGCGGTCTTCTTCGCCTGATTGAAAACGCCTGCTCTTCAATGGAGACTTAAATATTTGAATCGTTTAATTAATTGTCGTTCTACTCTCGGAGTAATAGGTTAAATTGATGCTCTCACGTTTTTAACAAGTTATTTTTGTTAGTAATCCATATACGTAGAAGGCTTACCGAGGTAAATAGTCATCAATGTGTTTTCGATCTTGAGGAACTAATGCTTGCATTGAAATTCATTACGGAATGTAGTGAATCTGTACCTTTCTTGATTAGTTCATTGTCATTCTGCACGTTTTATATAATATGGAAGCGAAATTTCGTCTCGGATTCATTTTGAAAGGACTTGTAAAACGTTTATCGAGTAGTCTTTAATTATTTCCAGATTACCTAATGGTTGTACATCCATGATCAATAGCGGAGAATCTGATTATTTTGCTTGACTCGATTGGTTGAAGTTTGATTATTATTACAGCTAATGTACTGATTAAGGTAGCTTTTGGATGGACACAAGATACCAAACAATTCTCTTGTCTCTCCCTGCAAAACACGACCCAACTTCTTGTTACTCTTAGTTCAATGGCCCAGGAAATGCATGCCCCTGGAAGGTATTAATTTTCACTTCGTAGATACATTATTGTGGACATATCTAAGGACGTAAAGGGTTATAAAAAATTAGATGCTTCCCGGTGATAAATCCTAGCTTACGAGGCACTTCTCTTCAAAAGCCAAATTGTAGACTGACTCGCTAGAAACATTTACTAAAAACAATGCCATTCTTTGTGTTTTCAAGGTAAAATAAAATGAAATTATCGCTCAAGCTTCATTTTTCCTTATGGTCGTGTTGGTGTATGAATAATTTGTATTTAATCGTTGCTATGGTATGTGTATGCATAACAGGGATGTGGATGGATGTTAGCAAATGGAGGTACAGTGGATAGGTACAATATATTGGAGAACTCAAGAATGTGTGAGTTAGTCTGGCTTACCCCGTGCGTGATGTGATTTTATGTCTAAACGCTATTGAAGAGACAGTGGTGAATAAACAAATTGAAACCATTCTCACAGTTACAAACCATTCACCGCATTGATACATACCCCATGGGCATTGTTCGCCGGGATAGCCGCCCACGAAATGCCGTCCGGAATTTGATCGGTGACGTGAAAGCGTTACGGTACTGGCGAAGAGGGGCCGGGTGAAGTGTTTCTAAGTTTCTTCACGCATGAAATTAACAGCGCGCGTAAAAACAATCCCCTTCTCAGCTCGGTCGACGATGCCTCGGAGATTTTAGCCCTTTGAGACGGTCCCACACTGAATGGACCGACCAAGTAAGTAGTCGCCGACTGTTGCCGACTGACGTGTCGTAACTAATTCCTACGGCGTAGCGTTTTGCATCCTCCCTAAATGGACCGCAAAAGGCTGCGCCGTGTAAAGCGTAAAAAGTGATGACAACGGACATTTAAATCCAGGAACAAGGGCGTGGGGAACGTGAAAAACGGGAGGCGAAGCGGTCTCTCTCTCCCTTCCTCCCTCGCTCCGTTTCTAAGTGGGCGGCGATTCGGCGCATGCCCTCGCGGAAAACGCGAGGTTGGTGTGCGGGGAGGGGGTTGAGGAAGGGGAGGTAGTGGTTTAAGAGGGAGGGAGACAAGGAATCCGTGCGCATTGAACGAAAATTACGGGCTACGGCAGTCTCGTCCCAAAAAACGTAGGTGGAGTATTATGATGATGATGGTATTAATAATGAGGCCGGGGTTATTTTTAACCTCCTCTCGATCCGACAATGGAGCCTCGCGGGTGGGCATGAGGATTGTAAGGCGGGAAGGGTTGAGTGAGTGGAGGTGTGGCGGGGGGGGGGCGGTCGTGCAGGAGGTGCATTACGGGTAGGAGGCGGTTTGAATGGGGAGGGGAAGGAGCTGCTTACGGCGCGGCGGTGGAGTTTGGGGAAGGGAGTCGGAGGGGAAGGAAGAGAGGTGGGTCAATTGTGGGTTGGAGTGCAGGGAATGAGCGGGTAGAATGAAAATGAGGGTTTTTTTCGGAGGGGGAGGTAGGGGTTTGCGGAGGGGAGAGAGCTGGTAGGACGGCGGGACGTGAGGAGGAGGCGGGGAGTGGAGGAAGTAGGGGAGTGGCCCGCGGAGGGATGCTGGATGAAGATCGATACGGACCCGCCCCGCCTCGCCGTCGTCTCCTCCCTCCTCGCCCTCCACGGCTTCCTCGCCCCCTCCCCTTCCCCCCCGCCGCATCACATTCACTCCCCCCGGCCTCGCTCTCGGGGGCTCTTCAACATCCATCCCCGTCTCCCTCCCTCCTCTTTATTCGCTCCCGGGGAGAGAAAGTGGGCGCCGTATTCGTATTCCCTGGCCTTTCTCTTTCCGTTCCCTTGTTTCCCTCGTGCCTCCCTGCCTTTTTTTCCTCCACGCCCACCTCCCTTCCGCCCGCTCCTACGAGCTCTCCTTCTTGGCCTCTTGTCCTCCTGCCCCACATCCCTCTCCACCTACCAAGCGCACACGTAAACTCATGTACGTATTTATATGCACACAAAAGAGTTCTACATAAGTTATTTACGAAGTTCTAGTTGTATATGCATTCATTAGACCGGTGTCAAAATTAGACGATGGTTTCAGTTTCCAATTAAAGTTATGTTACATCAGCGGTAGAGTCATCATAAATGTTTTGTTTTGAAATTAATATAGGCACAAAGGAAACTTACGAAGCTGCGCTAGAGGTGTTGGGTAAATTACGCGGAATTGATTCAAGCGTTTCAGTTTACCACTGGGATATTCCAGCCTTGACAGTGGAAAATATTTTCAATTTATTTTGCTGAAGGTAAAATTTATTTCAAGAGACAACACTTTTCCTTACTTGCTGGCTAATTTTTGCAATTTACGCATTTTTTTCTACTTCGTGTCCGTGCACGGATATTTTAGAGATGGAAACATTTATACGCATCCAATAAGAAAAATTATCCATTTTTTTCAATCGAAGCCAGTATTCCTGCGCCGTCAACTTAGTGTATTTTGATATATCTCGTTGGCTCTTACAATTCTTGCAAATGTTGTCCGATATAATTGTGGACATAATCGATGGTACACTTCATTAAAATAAGTGGCATTAGAAAATAGAAATCGTAACGGATATCAGAACCAAATGCCAAGCATTCAAAATATAATAATAAAGTGAATGGTTGGTGAGGAATTAACAAATATTTTATGCTGTTAAAAATAAATCTTATAATTTAACTTTCCTAATTCTTCGTCATTAGTATCATGAAGAGCAACCTTCAATCATTTTATGCCTACGTATGATTTCACCTCTTGGTGATTGCAGTCACAGTATCCTTCGCTAGTTTCTTTCTCTTTTTCATCTTTTCATTCTCAAATTTAATTCCTCGTACAGCCTTCGACTTCCACCGTACCGGCTTGAAGAATAGAGAATGGTTTCAACGGTGGCTATGTGTTATTACATTAAGGGAAGTAATTGCGAGCACGGCGCCCACATTTTTTTCTCTTCCTTCCCCGCTACTGCAATCGTGGGAACATTATCTCTCCTTCCTCTTGTTCCCCTCGCGAATCGAGTCGTTCGTCTTACTGCATCGTTTTGCTCTCCCTCGTTCACACGCACACACCCCCTTGCACACATGCACTCACACGCCCACCATCGATTCCCTCATTCCCGAGGGCATTTTGGAGTGTGGCTGTGCTTTCGCTGTGGCTCAAGATCTTAACTCCTCGAATCGGTCGTTTTACTCTTCTGCGGAGCTTTGATGTTTTCAACGGCCTCTCCATAGCCTCTCTGGGAACGAAAGGCTTGTGCGTAACCACGGGAGGTTGCAATAGCGTTCACGCTATGCTATTAGTGCTAATTAGGATTTCTAATAGGCGTAAATGTCAATTTTCGTGTGGTTTGAAATTTTATTGTTCAAACTTCCTGAAATGTTCCTCAGTTCAGTATGTTTGTTCTCCAATAATATTATATCGCGTTGTGTTTTAATTAATTCCTACCTTAGGCCTAATTCTTAATCGATTTAGTGGTTAATTTGGCTTAGCTCTGCAAGTGATTAAATTGCAGGTTGTACTCAATAGGACTGATTTCCCCCTAAGAGTGTCGAAATGAAGGGTGGGCTTTGCTATTGGCACCATCAAGGTCATGCCAATAGCCAAGAATGGATGTCATGCTATTGCATCAGATGATACATCATCTTTGAGGTCAGCTGGTAATATTTAAACAAGTAGGCTGATCAGAATTTTAAATATGATAAGAAATGCCTGTAATTTAATCAAAAACTTGACGATAAGGAGATAGAAAGTTGTTTCGGTGTGTGAGGGTTTAAGAACGTAATACTTGAATCATGCAAACTGCACAAAATGTTCTGCACGTTTTTAATTTTGCTAACGACGGTGTTAATTTGAACTGTCACTGTCTAGGTTTAATCATCTAGTTATGTTGAATATTTTTTGGCTCAAGAGGTGCCAGCGATGAGGGAGGAAGAAGAATAATGAATTATTTGTTACGTTATCTTATGTAAATGGAGAACCGCTTGTGCCTAAAGAAATAGATCTTTAACTTTTTTTTAGCCTTCTCTTCAAAATTTATTATAATCACTGTTGTTATTCTGTTTGCGATAGCCTTTTCAGATGGCCAAATATCTTGAAAACCTTAAAACACATTAATCGCATCGCTCTGGAAAGCACGTGCCTAGATTTAAAAGAGTACCGAGCGAGAAGATTCGAGTATTTTGGTTCGATCCCGAGTCGTACTTTTGTTCTTATACATTTTAATCTCATCATGAGGGATGAGGTGTTTACCATCGATTCTCGGAGGCGAATGGAGTTGTCTCCGAGCCGGAGGGCATCGAACCTTCCTTATATTTTTTCTGCACCGAGTCGCTGACGGTTTCAATTCGTACAAAAAAAAGGTCATGGTTCCAGTTTCTGTCGGGAGATAACCAGGAAACGTCTCGACCCTGGCTCTCAAGCCTAGTGGATAATGCATCAAGTCTTAATGGGTCGTTTTCTGGCGGAAATAAATGTAGGGTACATCTTCTTTTGGAAGCCGCGTGGACCATTTGATTGTCAAACGACGCCCAGAAATAAATACAGTCCTGCCATTCTTGAGCACTTGTCTTCGGGCATGCTTCCATCTTAGCGTGTGGGGTTTTGGAATCAATTTTTCAGGAAGTATTCCTTCCGTCCAACTAAGTGTCCAAGACATCCATGGATACATATTCAGTCGGTAAATTCGCATTCTTCTTTGTTGGGCGCTATTCCTGTAACACCTCGTCTACAATTTCACCCAGGATATTATTTCACCTCTTTTCTCTTATCCTTGGCGCTGGAAATAATTTTGTTCGTTTTTTCTACACGTCGTGATTGTAACAATGTGTGGAGGGACTTGAAATGCCTTAATACTTATCCCATGTGGTGCCTAAAAATTTGTCTTAATTAATAATTGTGTTTAAAAAATTTCGAATGAGGTGACTGCGTAGAAAGTGGTCCCCATTTCTTAGTTTTTAGATTTTAAACTTGATTTTCAGAAGGATAATTAATCAAACGAATCTCCTTTGCGAAACTTTTCGGGTGGAAGAGAACATTTTTTAGCTTAATCACATCTTGCTTATCAAATGCTGTGAAGGAGTAAATGCTTATAAATTTTCTATTTGTTGGAAGCATTTCTTATTTGACTCCATAAAAAATCTTGATTGTCTTCTTTCCATCGTACTTGCAGTTTCATGCGTTCCAAGGCGAGAATCATTTTCCGCTACTCGCATGTACTGTTGTACAATAAAAATATGTCTTCAATGTCTCCGTTAAAAATATATTTTGTTTTTACTCATTACCAACGAGTATTTTATAAACTCCGTTTAAAGGTGGGATAGAAGGTATGATCTTGAAATTACGCCATTTGTGTCTACGTCTACAGAATACCTAGTAAGAAGCCACGAAGGCGTGTGGCAGGGGTTTGTCCAGCCATTCATGTATAAAATATGACCTCTCTTCTTGTAGAAATTTTTAACAAATGTAGCAGATTATCTGTGAATCTTTTCGAATTCCTTAATTAACGTTATCTCTCGCGGATTCCAAATTTTTCCCGCAATTTCCAAACGTACCTGTCGTAACCCACCAGTGTCCCATGACTTTCTTTCAGGTGTATTCGCCATGTGCCCTTTCGTCGACGGTTTTCCTTCTTTGAAATCTTCAGGGACGCATACCTATCCCTGGAAGCGATGTACTCCTCTTAAATGTCTTCAGTGCGCACATTAGTCCCGAGTCTTCTTCGCCACGCGGTTCATGAAACGGGACCGGCCTCTCTATGGAATGGGCGGCGTGTGGTTTTTCTATCTCTCCGGGTCCCGGGTCATCGGACGGCATATCTCTTGGGGTTTCCTCGCATCGGGTTACGTTCGCGCCAGCCAGGAAGAGTAGTTCGTATCCTTGCACCCTTGATGGCCTTCGCTGGGGAAGATGCTCCTCCGTTTGGTGCCATAGATAAGCGTTCTCCCGGCGTGACGGGCGCGTTTCCTCTCTTGTTTTTTGCTCGTTACGAAACCCCCTTTTGTGTGCGTGCTCCGTCCCATCGCCGCACCCCCGCTTCATTCCTCTCGAACGCTCGTCACTTTGGCTCCGCATTCCACCCGCCGCCTGTCGACCGTGTCTCGTCCCATTTTCCACACGCCCATTCATCCGCATTTCGCATCTTTTCTTCTCCGCAAGATGATGTCTTTAACTCTCGGCTCGGGTAGCTAGTTCCCCCTTCAATCACCTCTCCCTCAGCGGCTTCATTAGTTAATTTATGCGCAAGGTTGTGTTGTCAGCTGAGGTGTTTTTGCTTCCCAGACCTCACTTTTAAACTCTTATGTATGTACATATTCGCCGACTGCTGTCGAGGGCGTCCAAGAGAATAATCGCGCCGGATAATATGCAAAAGACTTCAATCCTGCGGTCTTGTCTCGGTTATCAAATTCGAGCGGATTTCTCATACGAGCAAAAAAATGGCCGAGGATCATTTAAAAGATAATAATGTTATCTGAATGCATAATGTAAACACTTTAATTCTGGAATGTGGAGAGGGGTGGAGGTAAAAAGGTTTTCAGACACACTTAATATCTCAGATGATTTTGGTTCTATTTCTTTCTGTGATCGCCTCTTCCTTTTTAATGTTATTCTTGCCTTTTTTTTGTACTGACAGGTCCTGAATTCTTGAGATAATCCCGTTGACAGCGCAGCCCTAATTGAGTAGCATAACATCCTGATGGCTCTTAGCATAATTCCCATTTCCCTTATCAACTGGACAGCTTGCCTTTGATGTTCGCTTATCCCTTTTAAAAACGTGCACATTATAATACCTTTTCATCCGATATAAAACATTTCCGTCGCTTTTTGTACCTTTCGTCGATTGCGCTCTTCAGTAATACAATGTTAGACAAGCACATGACGTCTTTACCCAGAAAAAAAGAGAAACTTCTGAAGCCTCGAGTGGTGAAAAATGTTTCTTTTAGAGGGTTCGATTTTACTGAATCACTTATTCACGTATGCCCTTACTTAATTCTATCATGCTATCCGATTTGTGGGACATTCGATAAAATAACTGTATACGCTTGAGTCTCGTCATCATTACGGGTAAACAATCCGAGGGCTTGTTTGTAGCAGCTCTCCAAACTATCCTGTTCTATAATCTGCCAGTCTCTGCATCCTCTCATCACTCCCTGAACTTGACATATTCCATCACCTGATTCTCATAGTTAATAATTAGGCCTTCCTCTCTGATCCTTCCCCGTAACATATCTTCAATGACGGTATTCAGTAAGTTATCATGCCTCTGAGCGTGTGTAATTAACGGTTCTAGCCGTTAAACTTACATGTATATTCGTCCCTCCTTCAGAACCCACTACGCTCGCAGTGCATTTGCGTGATTACGGCAACAAAATATTTCACTGTGCCCTCTATGCTAGTTTTTTAAAAGAATGGTTTAGAATTAGCAGCTTCAAAAGACAAGAATAATCACAACGCTGTGGGCCTTACAGCCATGCTGCTTGACCCAACAAACATTGCGCTCAGCAAAGATTGTGATTAATGTGAAAATCGTCTTTAAGGAGTTAGTCTTTTCACGGTAGTTAATAGTTTGTCTGTTAGTTATTTATTTAGATCACTGAAATTATAGATTCCATTTATATTATAATATATATTGAAATAATTTTCAATTTCATTTTAACAGCACAAGTCGCATGTGAGATGAAATGTAAGATTGTAAAAACATATTTAGAGTAAAACTCGAGGTTGATTTCAAACTCAAAACCGATTAATTAGAGTTTAACTGTATAAACTTTAAAAAATAGTATCTATTGCCAAGCCTAGGTAAGGCAGCCACTCATTCACACCAGGTGCATAATCGTGAAGGGCTGTGCCGTGGGGGCAAATCGGAACAACGATGGCGAAATTCTCATCGACGTGGAGACAAGTGTGTGGAGAACGGGTGCTAGCCTACCTCCCGTGGAATTTTAGTTCCTGACAGAAGGATAACCTGGAGAAGACAATATTCATTCCTCCCTCTCGTTTTTATTTATCGCCCGAAAGGAAGGAGAGAGGCGAGGTGTTCTTGTCTCCGTTGTATTTCGTTTTGGTATTAACGAGGAATCAATAAAAATCTCCTGTCTAATCCCGTCATAGAGGCCGCCCTTAATCGATTGATAAAAGTCTAAAATTTTGATGTGACCCACTGTCTCATTGATTGGTCTTCTCACGTCAGATTCCAGAATGATGTTCACTCCAATCCGATTCTTGGAGAAAAACCTCTCGCCTTGAAGATTTTGAGTGGCTATCCCTGCTTGCTTGACTAAATGTTTTTATTTCATTTATTCAATACACCTCTTGCTCGACTTTCATTCAGAACCTGTGGGAGTGCCATTTGTATAATCCTTCGGTAGTGATTTTGGTTGTTGTTCAATGACTCTTTTATGAGAGCATGAATCTTCGTAATATAATCCTTTGGGAAAGATTGTTGACTTAATTTTAGTTTTGAGTTAGAGGATGTGCAAGTAAAGGGATTCGATTAATCTAAAACTGTATAATTAAAACAGTACTCAAAAATGCGTTAATTTATCTGCACAGTCTTAAAAATAGTAGCTGATTGCTGTATTTTCATGTGATGTGGGACATAAATTTTATCTGACGTAAAAGTGTCATGTATCATTTTGATGGCATGCCGGAAGAGAACGGGTCTTCCTGGAGACGGGTAGGAATATATATCTCAAAGAAACTCCAAGTGTAGGCGACTAATTGGAAACAGGAGATCCCATTGGTATTCTACAAACATCTCTGGGGGATATAAATGTCAAGAGATCCGTCAGGTACATAAAATCGGAAATAACTTCTCGTGTACGGGCTCTTATTTCCAGATAAGGGCCGCGAAAGGAATAACCACTAATTAATCTTATTCCTTTTACAAGTCCTGCTTGCTTCTCTGGGATTTCGGGGTTCCCATTTTGAGGGATTTAAAGATGATGTTAAATATCGACTTAAAGGTTTTGCTTCGGGCTTGGAATTATCTTATTTCCGCTTCGTGTTCACTTCATCTCTGATTCTTGGTTTGTCTTCATTGGCCTCCGGAGCGATCCGTAGGCTTCCCTTCACCGCTACCTTCCACTCGTCGTCCTCGCCTTATTTCCCTTCCCGCTCTCATTAATGCCAATCGATGGCTGGAAAACTTTCCCGAGTTATTGATTTTTGAGTCTTATTTGAATGCGCCTTTCACCACTCGCAAGGGGCTCGCAGAATTTAATGCCCCCATCCTTACACAACGGTAATAATAAAGATTTTCTAATTAATACTAAACGATTATCTTCCCAATCAAGATTGAATGGAATAATGGTCTAAAATTTTTTTTCTGCCTGCAGGAATAGTTGTGACCTTTCATCGGAAATAATGAGTTGTTCGCGGTTATTGAACGACGGAATATTTCCCGTTGTTTTTTTTTAAATGGGTTCATCGACCAACATTGTTTTGCGCACTTGTTTGTTTCGTCTATTTTCGGAATGTTAAATTAAGCGGGGTCATCGGAATTCGCGTATATTAAGAGTGACATTTCTGAGCATTCTTTAATCTGGGACTCGGTACGTTCATATTTTTTCATAAATGTTTCCCCGTGACGTTTAATAGGAATAAATGGAATCGGTAGAAAGCCAACTTATTGAGAAGATGCATGGAATCGATCGCATCGCAAGCTAAAGAATTTCTTTTACTGTTCAAAGCACAATAGGCACAAAGTCAATCCTGATTAGCTTTCCCTCTGTCGTTTATTATTCGTCTCGGACAGAATAATAGGTTACATACGGGAGGGTGGGAATCGCTACGTACTCCCGATATGGGCAAGTGGTGAACTATTGAATGCGATACGCCGTGAATATCCTTATCAGATGTCATATTCTCTCGACTTTCACGCTTGAGCGAGTGGGTGAGTGAGTGGGAAGCAAAATTCAAAAGCGTCCCCTCGTGACACCCCCAAACGTTCGCCAGAGATGACGTCCATTTGCCGTGTTCCGTGGTGGGCGATTCTTCACGGTTTTCCCTTCCCTCAACTCTTCCCTTCAACTTCCCATCCCTCCTCCTTTCCCACAATGCCTCTCTCGCCCTCTCATTTTCACATTCGATCCATTGACCCAGGAGTCCCCATGGTTTCCCCTACTCCTCCATCCCCCTCCTCATTTCTCCACCCCGTAAACCTTTCCCCCTCCTCACCTGCCTCCCTCTTACCCACTATTTCCATCTCTCTAACACGTCTTTCTTCTGCCCTCCATTCTTCCAACTCCATCGCCTTTCTCCGCACAGCTATTCTTCATAGTTGCCCAATCTAGGGGTTCCTTTCGAAGTTCTCCGCCTCCCTCCACCACTTTTGTTGGAAGATGCTGAATTTTACGATAGACTTCTGTATATCGTAATTAGTTTCAAGGAAGCGGCGAAACTAGTTGAATTTTGTGGTGTGATTTTCTCAAGTCCTTCCATTTATCAAAAAGGAAGGTTTTTTAGTGTTATTTCTAAGACCGTGTTCCCGTTGGATTGGAAATATTAGTATTTAAAATGTTGTCCCTGGACATCCTACGCTCACAACGGAACTAATGATGCTTCCGGGCTTACTAGAACTAGCCAATCTCTTTCATCCATCCACTAAAGCGTTTCCAGACCCCAAAAGTCGGTGATACTGAACCCCTTAGCAGTCTGCAACATACGTGAACAACGTTGCTTCTGCTTAAAGTGTTTCTGCAGCGAAATGGTTATTGACTGAAATGTTTTTCGATTAAATTTTATAATACCATTTATTACAAAAATATTTTCTGTTCAAGTTCATTGCTGTCAGTTATATTCCCTTGTGCCTCTGTGCACTTAGACACTTAGACTCTAGTTGAATATTCGGATTTCCTTCTTATTGTAGTGCTACTTTAACTATAGTCTAAAGGCATTTTGTTGTTCGTAAACGCTTCTAAACTGTAGTTATGATTTAAGGGGGTATATACTCTGGAAACTTCAAGCTTTGTAGAAGATAGAGACGTGAACTGAATGATACATTTGTGACGTACAGACGACGTGACTGCACATTGCATAGCCTTGAGTATAGTTGCTTGATAGTCTTAAATACAGTTACAGTGGGCAAATTTATATAAGAAATTAGGCTCTCTCGAGGCCTTGGAGACCTGCATTAGTATTTCAAGTGCCAAAAGTTTGGGGAACTCCTGTGCTAAATTTTAGCATGCCCTGGGCGTACCTTCCGAGTTGCATATTCGTTTTGACTCCTAAGCTGCCATTTCATTGCTCTATATCCTAAAAATAATGACCTATCCTTTCCTCGTGCTCATTCCGTGAAAAAGTTTATATTAAGCGCCTTTATTTTTAAGGAATAAAAAGAAATTAGAAAAATAATTTGGTTCTAAGCTGTTGTTTATATAGATACACACAAAGATACCAATGAGTACAGATATGCACACACACGAACACGAATTACTCCTCGTACTAGGGTGAGGTGCCTGGGACTACGGAAGTAAGTCATGAGTGAGTGTAATAAATTTTTATTTCTATTTTTCTATTTTTGTACTGATATACCTTGAAGGGAAGTCTCACGGACGATAATAATAATTTAAACGTAGAAGCAAGATAGCGCTAGTGAACAAAAGCACAGAGAAACACTTCTATCTTTCTCTAGAGGAAGGTGGTATGGTCACCGAAAAGAGCAGCCTCTTTGGGCACCTGAAGGTCCGCCCAAGCTGTGTGATTTTTCGGGTTCCAGATCTTCCTGGGAAACCATAAGCGGCATAGGGATAGGAACTGGACTCCCTGACCTGACCAAACCGAGCTTCGAGTTGATTACTGCCTTTTAATACATACACACACACACATATATACACACACATATACAGGGTTCGTCCGGAAAATAAGTGTACTGAGCTCAGGAAAAAAATTTATTACACTTTTACATATCTTAAGCTAATATTCCTCAAAATAGGACCCTTGTGAGTCGATACACTTGTTCCAGCGGCGTTCCCATTCCTGGAACGCTCCCGCGAAGGCATCATCGGGAACCTCTCGAAGACTCGTCGTCGACCTCTTCTCTGCCCTCCACGAACATCTTGTGCCACCGAAAGATCATGTTTCTGGACATGGCTGACTCCCCGTAAGCCTGGTTAATCATACCGACAGTTTCGGTAGACGATTTCCTAAGCTTTACCGCAAATTTGATGCTGATTTACGCTGCTGCGGCATCGCGTTCCGTGACGTGGGTCGAGCGTGGAGGTTCGCGTTAACAGAGCTCCTCACTACACCACAGCTCAGAGCCGACTGCCTTTTTCAGCGTCGCTTGCCAACATACCCCCCTCCAATCGCAGCCCGTCAGAGCGGTGCTGGGCGCGCCTGGAGCGGCGCGCCCAGCCCAGGAGTCAATACACTTATTTTCCGGACGAACCCTGTATATACACACACATATATATACACACATATATACACACACATATACACACACATATATACACACCCACGATATATGTGTGTGTGTGTGTGCATAAAAACGCAGTAATCAGCCCGGAGGTCGGTTTGGTAGGTGTCGGTACAGTTCACCCAATACTAAGCCCAACGGCGTGTGAAATTCACACATCAGGACATGTGACATCCTTCCCTTGTGCCAAAATCACTGCAAGAATATGTAGTGTATGTTAGACTTTAGACTTTCGTTAGTACAGAATACTGATAACATCATATTATAAGGCCAATATTTATTTCCCAATATATCACGGATGATAATTTCATTATTTTAATAAGACGGTCGCTCTCATTCAATCTGCAATGTTCAAGCCAACAACGGTTTTAAACAATTGTTCCATATTTAATAACTGCTTGGAAATGCTCTCTCGATGAGTGTTTTGGCTGTTTAATTTGAAGGTAGTGTTTTTTGTATGATCACCCGTGGGTGTATGCGTTCGAATGTATATGGGATGTGAAATCTCGAAATACTCCTTTGCATAATCTTCCAGGGTACACTAATGCCTGTATTTATGATGTGTGATCTTCCTCGCCTGGTACTTGTTCATTCTTAATGCGAAATAATGAACTCCGCACAGGACTTAATTGAATAGTCGGGGACTTTCTGCATTGATATCTTATCAATTAGTTTCGCATAATATTGATATTGCTGCAGTTTTTCTAGTCCCTTTCACCGAGGTTACGCCCAAAAAAAAGCACTTAAACAAATGCATGAACCCCGAATCCTTCGGAAGTGTTAAGAGGATGGGAATTGTTCTGCGAATCGGTGAAATGCTCGAGGCAGCGAGCCTTTGGGTACGGAGAACACTCTCGCTGATGAATGAAAGGGAGGAATGGGGTGGTTTTACCATTGGGAAAGGAGTTGCAGAGAATGTATGAACTCTAGAGAAGGTTAGAATATTCCAGATTGACACACTCCTTCCTTTCTTGTGGCGATTACTCCTCCGCGTATGTCTCGTCGTTCAGTCTCATTAATTTATTTTCTTGTAGTAATGTGGTGATCGAAATGGGAACATTCATCAATACCTGATACTATTTCGAACGCATGCATGCAAATTTTTTGGGACTTTTATGTTTATTGTAGAGGTTTTAACGTTTCAGAACTTCCAGCAGGTCTTCGGCCTGTTGTTAATATTTGGTGACCTCAGGGTTGCAAATGTCTAATCTCTCGAATAGTAAAAATATTTCAAATAATTAGTTTCGTTTAGTTTTGCCAAAGTAGGCTTGTATAGTAATTTAGGAGTGTAAAGTATTCGAGAAACTTCAAATTTCAAGTTCTTTTGATTTCTAATTCTTTCTTTTATAAACAATAAAAGTGAAATAAATAAGGAGTGCTCCATCACAATATTGCTAATATGATTTGGTCTATTACTCCTGGGTTTACTTTAACGAACCTTCTGCCTTAATTTTTTTAAAGATTTTTTCCAAATCACGCCCAAAAAATAGGAGGTAATAATCCTTATTTTAATTTGATCCAAATTGAGATAATTGATACCTAGCAAGGCAGCACGTTTTAGCGGAGAAATTTTTTTAGAAGCTTAATGCAGCATCATTCTATGTATTCTTTTATTGAAAAGAGTCCAAATACGGTACGTTTGTATTCCTTCATGAAAATGAAAAGTATATCGCTTTATAAGGAAATGATTCCATTATTGTTGTAATGCACGTGTAGGCTCTTGTGGCATTAGGCATTCAATATATGGTACGTTTTCTCTTTTATTCCTTGTTCCAGAAATTTTTTGAGTACTATGAGTCACAATACCAAATTCTGAAACGTTACTCCTAAGTCAAAATAAAAATATTGTGTGGCACATGTAAACTCATGCCGGGCATGTGCTTTGGGAATTATGACTAGAGCCACGACGGAAATTCGCTTAGGAAAAAGAAAGGGAAATACCGTTTACCATGTGTTGAGTCTTCATGCATCATTGCTTTTAGGTCATTTAAACGAATTGTTTCATTTGGCCGCAAAATCGAACGATGCTTTATGGAACTTCTTACGAAAATTCTCTGACACTGCAATACATTTAAGATGGCCGAGCAAATGTTGTTTTCCGTCAGACATTCGGTTGACAACTGGCTCGAGAGCCTGTAGACTTTAATGACTTGTCAGATCAAAGATTTGATAGTTAAAAACAAACTTGATCTTATTGAGATTTATAACTTTCCATTAGACCATAATCTTGGGATATAAACAATTTCTTCCACACCTCCCGTCTCTACTGTCTTCCTCGTGGGAATTGGGAATTCATTGATTTGAAATAAACAGCAATGAACCTCGCATATACTTGTATAGGGTTCGGCAACATAACTTTTCTTTTAAAAGGGGTTTGGCTGTATAGAAAAGGAATTTATGTCGCCGCACCCTGCATATATCCAGGAAATTGGTTCTGCTGTGAAGGATGCAGTCAATCCCCTATGTCCAGCCAGATCTGTCTTACCGACTCTACGACGTTGGACCGGTAATTCTCACGTCGTTAATGGGGACGGTTGATCGACGTTCTTCATGTCTCTCAGCCCGTCTGCTGCATTCACTTTTTCGGAAGGCGCAAGCTCTCTAGGAATCATCGGAAGCGAGTCCGTCGAAGAGCGAGCTGGGATGAGCCCCGGTGTAAAACTAGTCGCTGGGGGCCGTTCGCTGAGAGAGCGGGCGGTCGCGCGGCCCCGCCCCCTTCCGCATGTTCCCCTCCCATCTTCCTCCCGTCTCTTTTTCTTCGCATTCCTTCCCCGTTCCATCGCGTCTCGTCCCGCCCCCTCCCAATGGATTCCTTTCTCTTTTCCTTCTTCCGCCCCCGCCTCGAATTCTCCCCATCTCCCCCACCCGGCGGGGTCTCTGGACGAGTCGGCTTGAGGAAGGGCCGGGGGAGAAGGGCTGGCGGGCGGGATAGGACCGGGAAGAAAAGTCTCCGGGAATCATGGGGAAGACCAGGGGCTATAGCAGCCTCTTTCTCGAAATTTCTCGTCCTCTTGATTTATTTTTTTATCGTTTTCTTTCCTCCTCCTTCCACAGGCCCGAGGTTGTTCGTTAACTGGGGTAACAAATGATTTGATTGCTCAGGTGTTAGGTCGTCTCCATGTGAATGTCTTGATTTACATCTCGTGTGATTCCCCCCCCACACATTGCCCGTTCACACATTCGCACCACCGCTAATTGTTCTTCGTTTTCTGAATGGTTGGCGATGTTCGACCACCTTTCGTTTCCCTTTTAATAAGATACGCCGGAGAAAATAAATTCGATTACAATTGAAGGACGAATTATTCTGCTATGTCAAATTATTCCCAAGGAATTTGTATCTCACGGGAGTTGGCTTGAGACGAATTTCGCCCCGAATGAACTACGTACGACTCGGTATAATTATGATTATACCTTAATATAGTTTTCTACTACATTTTAGATGAGATATTGATAGGACTGAGATTTGTAAATGTAATCAATCTCTCGTGTTTTTTTTACCGTGGGAAATGGGGCGGGACTGACCATTAAGCTAATATAAATTCACATCTTGGTGGTTCGTAAATCCATCAACGCTTTTATACTATGCTGACGCAATTACAAAAAAAATGATTGCTGCTCATCGTAAAGGAAGCTATAAATGGGATTATGACGGGGCCGCAATGAATGGGAGAATTGTTCATTATCTTCCGCCGCCATTTCGCTAATAATATAAAACAAAGCTGCTTTAATAATCAAAGACATCTTCCACGATCGTAATATGTGAGTGAAAAAATATATCGAACAAGTTTCTTTCTAGTGTCCGCCATATGAAAGAAGATGTTGTTCTTTATAGGGTTCTTTGTCGGAACTTTTATCGAATAGAACGCATAATATCCAAATCATGGTTTTTGTGTGTTAATGAGTGGAATGTTTTATTTTTTTAGGGTCCCATCACATGGTGCGAGTGTACTCTCAGGTGAGATTCCGAGATGTGTTCTGTCGGTGTTTATGCCTCTAGAAAACGATTCCAGGGATAGAAAAGCCTCGATAGTGTAACGATAATAAAAATATATCTGCTCTTATAATAAGATTTATTTATAATTTCTAGTAAGATACCTATACCAACTCCAAATTAGTACCATGATTTTGCTATCTTGGCTATAATAGAATTCGTACTTAATTTAAATTACTGTTCAAGCATTGCGGTGCTGTCAGGGTACTGGGGAAGTCTAGGGTCTTTAGCTCAGTGAAGACAAATGGTTTGCCCAGTGGGGATAGTTTTTAACTATGCTTTATCTCAGATATGTACACTTCATTACTAGGTCATTTTAATTTACGAAATTTGTGCGTGAAATGGTGTAAAGTGTTCTGGGAATAATAGGCAAATGTTCAAATGGATGGGTAATGAGATACCAGGATTTTGATCTCTCCGTCCGTTGCCCAACTTTTTGCAATATCCACTTTATTTGCCCAGTGTCCTAATATCGGGCGTTGCCAGATTTCCAAGTCGTGTGACAGATGCGATCTGTGTTCGTTACGTGTTCTTCTTCTTCTTCATTTTATATCCCCTTTTCATTCCGTTCGAAGTCACATTATACCTATCATACAAGGAAAGATATATGATCTACGTTATCGATAGAGTCTTCAGCGAAACGTATGATGGATAGCACTGAAGTGGAGACCACATCGGAGGTCATATGTCATGTAATTAATCCCCGCAAAAGGCTCCGTAGAATCCAAAGTACTCGCGCCGGATTTCCGTTACTCGTATCGGTTTGATGGCAACATAGTGCCAATGACAATTAATTGGAAGTGTTGGGCAAGTATCGGGAACGGAGGTATTTTTACTTAGATACCTCCTCTCGCTGCTTTCCACTTTCAGGGGAACAATTCCACCGGAAGATCCTCTGGTGTGTTGCGTTCGGTCAGCCTTCGTGCTTAGTTAGCAGGGAGAGTGAATGTGGCGATGGCACTGAGCGGATTTGGAGGCAATCCGATGGTTTCGAGTCGAGAGAGATTCGATGAGACGTGATGTTACGATCATCGTCATCATCATCTTTCGGGGTGGGGGTCGGAATGGGGTGGGGGTGGACCCCCCTCTCCGTTCATTGGCGGTCGACGCCCACTGGTGTAGCGAGGAGGATAGAAGACACTGCATCCTGCCATCAATTGGTGTAATGACGGGCATTACGGCTTGGCGGAGAAAATCGCCGTGAAAAATTTTTTTGTCTGTTGTTTAAGTCCTCCGAGACTAGATTGTCGAATCCTTCTCCCTAGACTCCGTCACGTTCGTCCGAACGCGGCTATTTTAATCAGGACCAGAATATTATTCCAAGTTATATGAAGGGGTGGCCAGGGCCGAGAAGGGGTGAAGGGGAACTTGAGGAAGGATGCAATAGGGCCGGGGATATGGCAATCATTTTACATGAGATCACATAAATACATATGCATACAAATAAATACATATCCATACGAGATGAAATAATAAGTGAGATTACGTACTTATCTACTTTTAAGGCTCCACCCTTTCTAGGTGGGCGCGGTGAAAAACCGGATTTTGTGCTTAGGCAGAAAAACCTTTTCGTAAATTTTTTCTGTACTCCCCTCTGCCCTATGCCTCTCTCTCAATCATACTTTCTCTTTTGTTCCTGAGACTTGTAATATTTCTTGCTTGAAGAATATATTTACTGGATTTCTCGATTTATCCTTTTCTCACAAGATATTTAATGTCTTCTCCCTTAAATGTGCTAGGTGGCTTGACTAATCCCTTCTAACAACATGTCCAAACCGACATAGCACACTTGTTTCATACACATCTAATATTAGCGTATTTAGTTCACAAAATGTGCATTAGTGGAGCAATCCTACTATAAATTCCTTGAGTAGTATAGCGGTTGAGGTTTATTTATTATTTTACCGGGGACTGAGCCTGGCTTCCCTTCTGAGCAACATTTAGTACGAAAGTAATTTAATGCTATAACAACCTTGATCATAATAAATCATTCTCCCTCTTTCCATTATTTGCATCCTTTTATTCCCCGTTCTGCATGTCTATTATTTTCCTCCTACCCAGCTTACCTCCTCTCTATTATAGTCTTCAACAATCATTGCCTTCTTCAAATTATTCTTAATAAAATTCCAGTCTATTTCACTTTTTCCATCTCATGACGTAATGTAAATTCCATAATAATTATTAATCAGAGTACGTGTGCCTTTTGTGTCCTGCAAATAGAAACTTAAATTCAATCGCTACCCATGTGCAAAAGTAAATTCGATTTACGTTTGTAGTCCGCTTAGTTATCGACCAGCGGATGGTTATTAGCATCTCGCGAAAGTAAATTGTTTCAGATACGATCGTCGAAGGTAACGTGATTATGACATGATCTATATTTATGATGGGCTTTCCTCCTTTGCCACACAAGGCGAGTTCAGTACTTGGACGAAAGAGATCGTGGGGTCGCGGGTTATTTGCTCTGAACGTTTCCCGGATATAATGGAAGTCCCTGGGTTTATGCCCCTCGCCTCATTCCGGGCAGTAATGGCCGCCGTCATTATTGTAGCCCCGGACCATTTCGACTCATTCCAAAGACGTCCATCGTCCTGTTACTTTTGTTTCCCGCGATCTCCCGGAATAGGAAATTAACGGAGGGAGAGAGTTGATTTTTTCTTCTTCCTTCCCCCCGCCCCTCTCTTTCTTTTTTTCCACCGCGCAGAGCGATTTTTAAGAGTTCAAAGGTTTCGAAAAAATGAAAACTGCCTGACGTGGATATACATGACGGTTCGATCTTGCTCCGTGGGGCAATAAAAGGGAGGTTATTGTGAGGGAGAAGTTCGACTTTTTACGACCGAGATAAAAACAAGTCGGAGTCGCAATGGGAATCTTTTGTGCCCTACCCCCTGCACCCTCTCTGCCCTTCCTTACTTCCTTCCCGTGTCCTATCATCCGCTTTGGCCTCGTATCATTCATTCTGTCGTTGCCCACTCGTTTCCTTTTCCTGTTTTTAACTGCCATGTATCATCGATAAGTATTGAGGAGTTACATGGCAATCATCGTCCTCTGATCCATAGCCCTAATGCCCTAGCGACGTATAATTGGTCGCTGCATCAGTGTTTTTCTTTTTATGCAGCTGCTTGGTCTCAGTGCTTCGCGTGCCTAACAAACCCTTGTTTTTTTCCCTGCGTCATCCGTCTTAAAGAATTCATGAAGCATTTCGTAATTCACTCATCGTTCGCCGGAGGATGATGCCAATGCAAGATGTTTTTGTTTGTTTTTCCTGATCAAAATATCTGTCTTTGATTATTACTCTGTTTGTTTTCAGTTTAGTTTAAGGAAAGTTAAATGTATTGCTAGCTAATTTTTTCAAACCCTAGATACAAAGAGTGGAGGGTAAGTGGAATAAGATGGCAGAGTTACAGTCATTGCTAGAAGAAACAAATAACTCATTTTCTGCGCTGTGTAGCAAGCTGTTATCTGGTTAAGATATTTATAATATAGAGATTTGGTTTAAACACTGTATCACACAGGATATGTAGCTATTTTTTGAGACATGATGAGGTTTCTGACTTGGGAATGGTGATCGAGATGAGCAAGGGATCAAAACTGCAGATCTAGGTTGAACCACATGAAATAATTATCGACTCACTTATTTTAGTTTTAAAGTTAACATGTCGAATCAGAATTTAAAATTCAATATTTTGTTAGTAGCTAATTAATTTATTTTTCTTTCATCAGTCTGCTGTTTTCCCCTAGGCGTTTGGTTATGTCGATAGACTTGCATTTCTTTTCTGCGTGCGTAGTGGTTGTTGCCAGTTGATTCCAAAGGATTATTGAGGACATAATCCTGATCTAATTCAAGCCAAGAAACGTGTTGGGGTGCTTTCAAAATTAGCTATTGAAAGATAACGGAAGGCAGGAGGGATAAACGACTGTTAGGAATTTCTGTTACCCTGAAAACTCGTGGTCTCGGACAACGAGTGTTTTCGGAATGTGATGCCTTCTTGACTAACGGGACGAGTGGAAAACATTCTTGGGAACAGCATCGCATGGTGATACCAAATTTGCCTCGAAATATCGAAGCGAAGTTGAAAAAATATGAAGATGTGTCGCGATATCATTCATGTGGACGAATGTTAAAATTTATAACACTTTTAAATATATCGAAAGAATTTTCTCTTCGCTATGATTAAAATTATATGAAATTCCTGGGCATTCATGAGTTGAAATCCTGTATTACAGGAGGAAGAAAAATCAGAACATTATGAGAAAAGCGCGGCGTTGATGAATTTCTTACGAGAAGTAACCAAATTGAAGGTTCACAATTTCCAATTGTACGTGGCTGAGAACAAGCGTGGAGGAAAGATGCGTGCCTCTCATCTCATCGGTGTCATCACCGAATACAGCATCTCTTCTTCGAGCTTCCTCGCGTCATCTCTTTTTTATCTTCCTGACCGGAGCCCATCTCTCATATTCCCCCCTTTCACCACCGCCCATCGTGCCATCTTCTCTCATCCTGCAGCTTTCCCTCGAATAATTTTCCCTTACCGTTTTCTCTCTCCCCCCCCCCTCCCCTGAAAAAGAAAAGAAAAAAATCGTAGGGTTCCTCTGATCTGGATGCGTGACTCATTTCCGTGCCCCATCGCCAAGCGTGTTGGGAGGTAGTCACGAATGAAATGTCTCCGTACTCTTCCTCCGATCTGCGTCCTCGTTCGTCCCTTTTGCCTCCCCCTCCTCCACCCCGAAAAGTTTCGTGGCAGGGGTTTCATGGGGAGTAGAGAGGGAGAGAGAAAAAAAGGATGTCGGAAAGCGGGTGTGTGTCATCGCCACAATTTGGGCCGGGATGCGGTGAATTATTGTGACGAGGCGGAGGGGAGGGAGGTGCGTTTTGTCGGACAGAATGGGGGGGGAGGAGTCTTCTTAATTGAAGGAGTCCATTCCGAAAAGGAGGGCGGGAAGATGTTCCCCTAATGTTTCGCGCGGTTGCAATTTCAGCGTCAGCGCGGATCGCATTTCTTTTTCGGGTGAGAGCTCGTTCGTCATTCAGAAGGGAGAGGGTTTTGCTTACTGTCCGGGCGTGACTAAATTTCCTGCGAAATGTTGATTCAGCGTGGCATCTGAATTGAATGTTTGTCGCCTAATAATGCTCATTCGTAAGTTTTTTCCTCAGTGTCTTTCAATGAGTTCCCATGTTTTAAGTATTCATTTGGCCGATTCATTTTTTCCTCTGGACCCTCAAATTATTTGTCACTCGGGATATTCTGTCATTAAGTTCGCATTCATTTTTATTTTTTCTTCTCGAATGATCCCATATTTGTGATGTATTTAATAGGAAATTTCCAGAAAATTCGGTGCTGGAATATTCACAGCAATCGGCTCTACAGCCGCGAGAGTCATGTCGATTCAAGTGGCGCCAATTGAATTTAAGGGGCCGGTAGTAATCTGATAGAATATAATTATGGCAAAAGGAGTAATGTTACGTTGTGAACCGTTGTTTACCGTAACCCGGTAGCCATTGAGCGACTTCAGAGTGAACGGTCCATTTTACATCCAGTTTGGAAAATATCAGCCGAACAGACCCCAATCATTTTTCCGCCGTGGTGATCTATTTTGACCAAAGATTTATTGGTATATTTTAATCTAATTCTACACATTCATTGTCAAAATGATATTCGAGGACAATAAGGCAAACAGGCCAAATGTCTGAAAATTGTAGTGAATGCTAATGCACAGGGTAGGGTGTCAACGAATAACATCAGATGACGAGAGACATTTAAAACGCATCTTACTAGCAAGGACGTCTCCCAGTCTTATTTCTTCAAATATCATGAGAATTTGAGAGTGTCCGCCACAGTATTACTTTTCCGATTATCATGTATCTTTTGGAATCAGTTACTAACTAAAGCATTTAGAGAGAAGGAATGGTTCCTTCATGTAGCGAAAAAATCGTACTCATATTACATTAGGTTAAACGATCAAGGGTTCTCCGGGTGTCGTCCGGATTTTGTTAATTTGCTCTCGATTGGCTGAGCGAGTTTCGGAGCGGATTGCAAATGGTTGTCTCCTTTCCAGCATCCCAAGTGTGAATTAAGTACGTCGAAGCTCAGAAGGGGACTCGGAAAATGCTTCCGCGGCGCCACAGCCTAGGGTTTTCCTTGTTGGTCTTGTGTTCTAAGATAACGAGGTCGGATGCCGTAACGAAAGAATGCTAATGCCGTTCGCACACTTACATTGCATTGGAAGAAAGAGGCATCCCTAGCCGGGAGTCCTAGAGCAGGAACTGAGCATTGCGGACATCATTTCGTCGAGAAATCAGAGTAGCGTACACATGTTGGGGGCAAAAAAGGTCTCGTCTCTTCCCCCTTCGGGCCGGAAATCTGTTCTCCTCGCATGCCGAGGGGCACTCTCGCTTCTCCTCCTTCTTTCACCCCCCACTTCTCTCTTCTCTTAGTTCTTTTCTCTCACCCCAACCCACAGTCTTGCATCCCATTCCTCCACGGCTTCCTCTCCCCTTTCCTTCCTCCCATGAAGACACCACGAGGGTCTTCAGACAAAGACGGCGCTTTGTGTCCTTCCTCGCGATCTCTTCGGTCGGCCGCCGGTAGAGAACAAGCCGCGGCTACTGCCCCCCTCCCTTTGGAAGGACCCGTTCTTCTCGCTTACCCCCGAGAAAAGAGGACCCGTGCATCGTATGGCTCTCGTCTTGTTTCCATCGCTTACGTCTTTACACTATAGTAGGATTTGCTTTGATAGAGTACCGTCGTTTCGATCAGCTAAGTCCTAACATGGTAACTCGAGTGGTTTTTGCGACGTAGCGGTTACCGTACATTCCAATAGATCCAAAAGGGAAGGGAAAATCTAATGCAGGAGAGGTAGGGGGAGGAAAAGGACAGGCGTGTTGGACGGAATGAAGAGAGGTAGAAAGTATAAGGTGCTGAAGAAGGATCTATTGTAGTGGTTCTATGGTATGATTTTGGGTAGGTATTGTAGTATTCTTCTATGTTTTCTTAGGCGAGGTTTTGTATGGAGCGTTGGTTATTCTCTGTTCCTATTCAAAGCCTAACTTAAAAAGTAGAATGCCATAGTGCTATCCATTACTCTTAAGCAAAAATAATTGTTTCTTCTAAAAGGATTTGCCCAACACATAGAGATAAATCTGTTCCAATTGCAGTGCAGTTTAGGATGAAGGAAAAAATGGGTAAGTTTTGGGTCAAATAATTCATTTTTATCCAATATGCCCCCTGATCCAAAGAAACCTCAAATCCGCCTTCTTTTCACGAGACATATTTTTCCTATAATTCATTCCTACCAAGATTTTTCCCTACTTTTGTACACTTTACAAAAAGGTGACGCATGCTAGTAACCATGATAGCTCAACCATGATACGGGGAGAAAATGTTTTTGGCTTTTTCGAGCGTTTTTGTTACATAACGTGGGATGGGACTTCCCGTGGCAGGATTAATGGCCGTAGAAAGAAGGCATAAACGTTTCGCCCAACTCCCTCTTGCCAAGTCACGCTACGCAGTAAGTCGAGTGTTTCAATATCTGCTTAACAATTCCGGCATAGATATTTTTCAGTTGCCTGTCAGAAAGTGTGAAAGGTTTCTAGGAAAGGATGTTATTGATGGCAAGTGCTCCCAACCAGAAGGGAATGAAAAGATCGGTAAAGGCTTTAATAGGGAGGTGTATGATTGTATAGTTTCGAAATTTGGTCTTTGAGGAAAGAGGATTAGCGTTGATTAGTGGCTTTTGAGATGCGGTATGGAGAAGAATGAAGGAACTAAGTTGGACGGAGTGAATGATAATCGAAGCAGTGCCACAAGTGGTGGTAGGGGAGAGGAAGTTGCTGGGCGGAATTCTAAAGAAGGCAGAAAAAAATGTCTGGAGGAGATATTGCGAGAGGGCATTGGAGTGTTGTTGGCTCTAATAAAAGTGAGTTTGTTGGGTAGGCGAGCGAGAGGTAAGGATAAGGAGGCAGATAATAGCCATTCTTGTCGACGCAAGGGAAGGATTGGGTAAAGTGAAAAAAATTGATTTCACGGGACCGTCTGAGATTTACTTATTAGCTACCTTGGTTATGAATAGGATGACCGGGAGGTGCCGATATGAAAATAGTTGCAAAATTCAGAATGTTTTCAGGATGAACAAGGGAAACATAGAAATAAACCAAACCACAGTAGTTGGTATGATTGGTGAGGGTAGATTTCACCGATGTACTATGTCCTTATCGTGTGAGATTTAATAAATCAGAGTATGTTGGGAGTTATTCCTTACCCTATGTCGTCTGTAGTTTTACATAAAAATCTGCTACCCAAAAAACTTCAACTTGGGTGAACTGGGGTCTCTTGATTTTGAACCAAGTCCTTAAAGTTTGTTATTCCCATTGGACTCCCACATTCCACGGAACACATGCTACAAAATAGATCAGCCCACGTATGGGGACCAACGGAAATGGCTACCAGTAAAAGGGGATATTTTTTAAAGATCGTATCTATTAGAATACAGATTACTTACATATATCAATTATGATCATTTAAGGCTTCCTAAGAATCGTGGGGTTGGTGTTAAGGATCTGTCACCTTATCTTTGGCACCTTTCGGGTCCATCAGTAAGGTCTTATGTACGTAATTGGATATCATTTGATAGTCTGCAATACGTCATGCAGTGATATGTTTTATGTTTGGCTAGCTATTTAATAGGTTATGGACGTCAATCATTTCGACATAAATTATGATCGGTGCTATTAACTACGAATGTGGAAAATTACGCATAATCGCCATTCTTCCTCTACTCCTCCCAGCGTGGTGGATCAGTTGGAGTCTATGAAAATACAGTGTGCTCAATACGCAATAAAATATTAGCTAGCAAGTTTTCGGTGAATTTTTGTGGAATTTCCCTTGTGATTTTCACTCGGAAATTGTGACTTTTTATGATCAGCTGATTTATTTTCGTGTTAAAATTACTGTTTAGATCTGTGGTGCTATGGATAATTGATCTATTTTGATTTCTCATTGAGCGCAAATAATGTGCCTCGTCGTTGAGGTATCAAGAATGTATCAGCGGATCCATCCTCAGTTAAAACTTTCTCAGTTCCGACTGATCCATCATAATTTTATATTCCCGTCAACTTGTTCATTATTTTGTGTGGGATTTGTTTGCTGTATGTTCAAGAGAGGGAAAATCCTTGATACTTGGCATTCTATGGCTGTCAGAATTTTTGATCGCCGCGTGATAAAATGTAAGCATGTGATGGGCGAAGAGCCAGCTAGGTAAAGGCTTGCTAGGAGGAAGCGACCACCCAAGGTTGGGATCCCTCTCCCTTTGGTAGGCCCTTTGTGTTCAATTGTATTACATAATATTTATTTTCCCATTTTTTACGCACTTTCGTGGAGACCAAAAACTACTATAATCATCCTATAGGTTGGTTTGCTAAGTGAGAATATAGATCTCCTAATACTAATCTCGAAGCCGCGTGAAATTAAAACGGTATGCGCCAGTTCCTGGCCCTTTTGCCGCCTGTAGTTCTCCAGGAAGATGGGTACCTGGAAAATCTCACAGCCTTGGTGAAACTAAGAGACCCAGAAACTTTCCCGAGAATCCAACCGTGCCTTCCGGTCAGTACCCACTGGGCCCCCTATTTGTATGTGAATGTTTTGAAATATTTTTTAGTTTTGTTCTGGGAATTAGGAATATTTTGTCCCAATCATGTGTTTAAAAATTGAAAATAAAAGTTTGTTTGGAAAGATTAAGCATAACCACTATTGTAAGAAAATGTTTTTTAAAAAAACAATTAAGAAAAGTGAATCATCCTAAAATTTGAGTTGAGAACAGTGAACACGCAGTCGGGAAATACGAGAAGAATTCGGGAATGGCTTAATTTCTTTCTCTTTCTCAAAAACATCCGCGAAAGAGTTGGAAAGACTGATTTTTTTAAATCGTGATTTTTATGCTTGATATATATTTGATGCGAGAAAATCATGTGGAAATCGAGAGAACTCGATGAGAAAGTTGTTCCTTTGAGTTCCGAGATGAATTCGTGTTTGATGTAGGTCTTAGCGCCCGGCAGACCCTTCCGAAACCGAAACTAAAGTATCGGACTGACTTCAGTGATGCCTCTAGCACGGAAAGCGATGAGGGATGAACCAAGAAGAATAAGTACCTAATCAGTTTCCAAGCACTCACGAAAAAAATTGGGAAAAAGGGCGGTAATATATTTCGGGAAAATCGGAATTACGTCGGGAATGGGAATAATTCACCAAGATCACCAGAAATCGATGGTGGCAACAGCGAAGAGAATAGGTGCGGTACAAGAGGAAAATTGATGCTATGGTAGGGTGTCGACCACTGGACCAACGAAACTGGTTTAAACATAGAAATCCTTCGAGGAAGCAACTCATTGGAAACCCTAAAAAGAACATATTGTCTTTATCGGACACTTGAGGCAAGTTGCTCGCCGAAGCCTGTGGATGAGAGAGAGAGAATGAAAGGGCAGAGCGGTAGTGGAAAATATGGATAGAGATACAGGGAAAAGATAATGGTAGACGCGGGGAAATAAATACGAGTACGTGAGGAGGTTAAGCAATGGGAAGAATAAGTGGAAGCCAATCCTAGGATTGATAACCACTGATTATTATGAATATTTAGGTAATCACATTCGAAATTATATCGCTACGTGCTCTAAAAAGAGTGACTTCATCCACGCTGTATATCCTTGTAATTTAAAATGGTAATCTTTTAAGGGGTTGATACCCACGACTTGCTTTTCAACCTTTCAA
This sequence comes from Hetaerina americana, assembly GCF_022747635.1. Taxonomy (NCBI): domain Eukaryota; kingdom Metazoa; phylum Arthropoda; class Insecta; order Odonata; family Calopterygidae; genus Hetaerina; species Hetaerina americana. The sequence goes on along the minus strand of NW_027286070.1, from coordinate 19,904,159 downwards.
CGTTCCCCTTACTGATCAGCATCGTTAAGGCTTATCTATAGGATGGAACCACCATTTCTCCTCTATGATTTAAATTCCTCTATCATGGTTTCGACATCAAAGTGTCGACATGTCGGCAATCGTCCATGATCTACCATGGTCTGGGAATTCAAATTGTTGAGTGAAAATTAACAGTGTGGTTTTTCCTTATGAATATCGAGAATGTTCACGAAGTGGCGCCAGAATCATTACCTTTAATTGGTAAGGTTCATGTTCACATGAATAAATGGCTTTTAACTCCACTCGTGCATGTCAAGACTGAAAAAAACCTCGTATCACGTCAGGATATGCATATACTGTATGTAAATAGCGTACGTTCACTGTTTTTGCATGGAAAATTTCTGTTATCGTTTTCTCCGTCCAAGTTGATGCAGATTAATAATCAGGGCGAGGAAGTCAAAGATTGGCGTGTTAAATGTTTGCCACAGGGACTGAATTCGTAAAAAAACGAAAGATTTGAAAGTAATTCATGTACATGTTTATAATGTTCTCAGAATGTTATCGCTGTTGTTATAAGACGGCCGTTTTCAAGGAAATCATCGGTGAGTGAATTTCGTGATCCAGGAGAAAATTAAAGACACTTGCTCAGTGATGTTTGTACATGGGAATCATAGACGTTGCGAAAGAGAGAAAAAGGTTGCTATCTTTGAATCGTCGCTTCGAGATATTGCTCACTTCCAGTCTCCCTTAGTATCGCCGATCTTGATTGGATACCTCCAGAGGAAATGCTGCACCTTATGCAGCGGCTCTGTTCAGTTTTTTCAAGTCCTTTTCGATCGATCTTATGGCGGCAAGGCGGGACTCGCCTTGCGAGTGCATCGGCCTCCGCCCTGTTTGGGGGCGGACTGCTCGTAGAATATAGCACGGAAGTTGCAGCCGCCCCTCCACTTCCCCCACCCGCCAATCGTCATCCATGGTCCTTTTGATTCACTTCCCCCTATGGAGTATCCATTATCTATTTTCCTTTTTGTCTCCATAATTAATGCGACGGTGAACTCGTGAAACTGATTAAAAATCTAAGTGGAAATAGTCGAATGATTTTGAGCAAAAGGTTTGTCCTCTTCAGGCTGCTGCAGATGCTACAAATAATGACTAATATTTTAATTCTAGTTCAGTGGGATAGTAAAATGAGGAGCTCTTCACTACCTGTTTGGCGAAAGAACGTCCTCTATTGTCGTTTCATTCATAGATCCTTCATGACGAATTGTTGCGAGGTTTTTAAGGGGTACCGTTTATGTATATGAAATGTGTATTCATTGTGCAAGGGTTTCGATGGGGCATATGTGAAAAAATATTTGACGATCTTTATATCATCATAATCGGTTCAATATTCATTAATACCTTAGCTTCATGCCGATGGTGCTCTATAATAAGTTAACCGTTTTACCTCTTAGACTATAATATTTTTAATGCTTATATATTTATCTTATCCTCATTGCATATTTCACGAAAAATAAAATTATCCGAAGCTTTTGATACCAATGTATTGTAGGTAGAGCATTGTTATTGTAAGATCTCAGTTGAACGTTTACGCTCTGGAATCATAAATATCATTGCGTAGTTTCGTAATAAGTTTTTGCGTGGATTTGAAAAATAATCAATGCCTCGATAGTGCCGTTAATTAATCACGGTTATGTAATGGAATATGGTCCCCAGTATTTGATACGGTCATTAGAATTTGGGATTGCTATTTTTCCAACTAAAGATTTCTCTTTCGTCAGATTCAGGCGAGATGTCGGAGTTCGTCATTATGAGAAAGAACAAATTTTCACTTATGCGCCTTTCCACCAGAACCGCCTTTGTACCTGAAGATGGTTCTGTGAACCGTAACGCGTTGTAAGTTACCAATAAACCTGTGGAAAAGTGCAAATTTGTTTTTTCTGGTAAAGATTTCCCCTGTCTTTTAATGCTTTTTGTGGGATTTTGCTGGTTTCATAATTATATATATATATATATATATATATATATATATATATATATATATATATATATATATATATATATATATATATATATATATATATACACACACACACATTCAAACACGAAATCCCGCCAAACGGCGAACAAATACTCATTTATATAGAAACACATATAAGGAAAAGGGATAGGAACACACACAAAGGACGAACACAGGAGAGGTAGGGAAAGCGGAATCCAGCAGATCACGAATGCAAAAATATTTCCTAGACCGGGATTCTATCCCGGAATCTATCCTGGAATCCCGGTCTAGGAAATATTTTTGCATTCGTGATCTCCTGGATTCCGCCTTCCCCACCTCTCCTGTGTTCGTCCTTTGTGTGTGTGTGTGTATGTTTCTATATAAATGAGTATATATATATATATATATATATATATATATATATATATACACACACACACGTATATACGTTGTGGGAATCGTTTTGATGCTTCTGTAGGTCTGACACTTACATGCTTTACGAGTACTGCAAGTCGTTTTGAATCCTCTCGATGTTTGTTGACGGAAACTCTATGGCGAAGAACTGTGATTATATGAAATGGTGCTGGTGAAATCTATCGAGATTCACCTACGTTTTACGGTTCACTTAACCGCCAATGCACCCCGACACGTATTTATAATTCGCCGTATAATTTATATCTGTAGGTATATAGTCTCATCCATTTCGTCTGTAATTACCGCATTGCAGCATGTGTTCGACTTGTGCTGATTGTCCAACTGTCGGTTGTCAATGGCAGCACGTTTCTCTGCGATTCCGGCGACTATTTGTGGGCAGGGATCTAAGGCCCATCTGGGTAAATGCACGAATGTTCCAATGAAATACGTTTCGGCGTGGTTCGGGATGACAGAAGGTCATGAAGGGCGGTAGCGTATCACATATGTGGATGACACAGTGGAACAGAATGGCCGGCGGCATATCCCCATGGGTTCCATTCTTAGGATATGTCGAATCTTATGTGCTCAAGGGTGAGAGAGGTGCGAGACCGTTGTGTTCCCTCCGTCTTTGTGTTTACGTTTGTGTTCCAAACCTCTTGCGTCGTAAATATTACGGATGAAAAAGTTAGTTTTCACGATGTGAAGTCTACGAGGGTCGCCTACCGGCTGGCAGTCCTCGATGCCGCAAGCATTTTATTTCCTGGGGGAGGAGCAGGGCGGAGGAGGCGAGGGGGATGGCCGAAATGTGTGCTTTGCACGGGAACCCTCACCTGAGTGGGGAAGGCCTCGATCGTCTATGGTTTGTGGAACCAGTGCCCTACAACCTCCCCTTTAAGAAGGACGCGTCCTTCCCCCTTCCTCCCCTTCCCTGCTCCGTGTCCGTGCTGCACATCGTCGTCCTTGCGTTGCCATTTTCCGCCCCTCCTATTCCGTTCAGACCCTCACACAACTCTCCTCTCTTCCCATCCCCTACCCGCACCACATTCATACCCTCGCTACGCCCCAGTTTTACGTCGTAACGACACGTCTGGCGCATGTACATTTGCATTCCGACCGATGCTCCCCTTCTTTCCCCTTCCTCTCCCCCCCCAAACACCCCTCTCGTCTCGTGAAATCTTCCCCATCTCTCCTTCTCCCCAAACTCTCCCATACCTTGCTCACTCCGTATCCCTTATCCCCCTCCTCGCAGCAGCCTTCCCACAAAACCCAGGGGAATTCCCCTCTCCCTTCTTCCCATTCTCTCCGCGTTCTTCACGGGGATAGTTCGAGACGGAATTGGTCTTCTTCTATTTTCTCTCGCTGCAGCTCTCAATGTCTCTCCTCATCCTCCATCCCTCTCTTATCCTCTTTCTCTCCCCCTTCAATCCTTCATCCGACGAGGAGGCAGGAAATTTATCCGTCTCGCTGTGCTCCTCATTTCCTCCCACCCTTCCTCACCCACCGCGGCTGGAATTGCTACCGAAAGTGAGCTGTGAGATTGGTTGGCGCTGATCGATTGCGGAAACGACGGTTGAGGTTTTAGGAGCGGATGGATCTCGTGCCGCTCCCCGCCGGCTTAGGTTCCAAATTTGGGATCAAGGGTCGTCCCTCTCAGGAGCGGGGGAGTCGGAGAATGTCTAGACCCACCTCGGCTTCAATCGAGTAAGGGGCTACGCGATAAGGGTTAAACCGAACTCCCAGGCGTTTAGACCCCCACCCCCCAGAGCAGTGCGGTTGTTATTCGCACATCGCCAGGTACCATACATAATTCATCGAAGGGCGCTTGGCTTTAATTTATTAATTTGTAGTTCTTGGCCGATGTTAATTTGTAATGACAGTCAACTCAAGACCAACCATTTTTAGACAACCGAGAGTCTGGTGCGGTCCTCAGACGTCTGTCCTCATATGTACCCGATTAATTATGCAATGGGTGTTTTTCTGTATTTTTTTTTTAGGTTTAACAGTTCAAAATTATCGCGGAATTATAGGGAGCGTCACCAGAAGCGAGACGAAATGAAAAAAAATCCAGAAGGAGCTTTAATTCTTTGGGAGAAAGCCACTAGATTTTTCCCAATGTTTTGTGGTGGAACCTTATTCAGGCCTTGCAAATATCTTTGGAGAAGAACCTTATGTTACACTTGGAATTTTATTTTTTCCCAGTTAAAATTTAAGTGTAGGATTATTTCATGTCATTTTTTAGTAGATTCCTAGAAGGCCTTTGAAACTGCATCAAATTCAATCGCAGTTTTAATCGGAATGTTAATTGCCGCAGGATAGGTACATGAGTGGGTGAAAATGAAAGTTTTTTGGAATTGAACATTTTCAAACTGTCTGTAAAAGTATTTAGTATTGAAGCACAAAACTTTATGGAACAAAGATATTTATTAACTGAATGAATTGAATGTTTCATAATAATCGCCAGATATTATCGGATAAATATCTTAGTGGAGTGGGAATAAAATGTTTCTGTTAACTCATTCCCCTCAGATTTAATCCCCTTTTGTCAAAGACACCGCAAAAGGTCCAGAGGAATCACGGTGAAGGAGGAAGGTGCACTGAAGTCGGGGAGGTAGAGAAATAGGGAAAGGCGGAAGCCACTTAAGTAACATCATTTGCAATCCAGCGTTCGTGATTCCCTCCCGTATGTTTACCGCCGCCGCATTCAAAGACGGAAAATACGGGAGGAACTTTAATTTGAGGGTGAGACCAAGTTTCTACGGAAACGAAGTCCAAAGGCAGCTCGGGACGCAAATCTCTCCCCGTTTGAGTCACCGGAGAAGAGTGAGACAGAGAGAGAGAGAAAAAAATGGTTGAAGAAAAAAAGAAAAACGTTCCTTGGAGGAGTTTCCTCTCGAAACCTTTCGAGTGCAATTTCAAAGGCCCCGAAGTCTTTCAGGCGCTCAGAACCACATCGTTCGCCTCATGTCGTCGCTCTCGCCCTCTTCAACGCACCAAAGCAAACATAGGGAGCCGCCATCGTTTCGAGTGGCCCGGCCCGGTCTTTGCTATCCGGTCCTCCCCATCCGTCCGCCCTTCTGCTCCGTCCCGTCCTCCCACGCGCCGGACTCACCCCCATCCATCGCTGCCTCTCTCCCTCATCCTTTTCGTTTCCTTACTCATTTCGCCTTTTAATTGCCGTCGTCCTTTCCGTGTACCACGAAGTGACGCGTCTCTGTAATCTCGCCCGGCATCGTGTGAGTGATCCCTTCACGAATTCGTAATCATTTTTTTGGAAAGGGTTTTTGACCTACAGGAGTTTTATCCATTCACGTACGACGCATTTCATTTTATTTTGGTTTAAAACTGTTTTTAATGCCGTTCGTGCTCGTCATAATCACGCAGTTTTCAAAAGGCACCTCGGGTATTCAATGACATTAATGTGAGTGTGGATATTCACTGATGTTTTCAAAGCAAAAATTGCATATTTTACTTTTTAACTGACACGTCTTTGGGTGACCTTGTTTTAGTTTTATATGTACCTAATAAAAATGAAAAAATCCAATTTACACTTTGAAATTCGTAAAAATATCTATAATTTTTCATCAAGTCATCAAAGACCGCAATATTGTTTTTCTCCTTTATATAGTGTTAATATACGTGTTTCTTTTTATTTAGCGCTTCCATTCTAATCCTCATTACTTCATCAAATTTGTAGTTGCCTTCCTTTGTACAAAAATGTATTTATTTTTCTGTTAATAGATGTATTTAGTCGCAGTAGTTCCTTCCTTTAGTAGTTTAATCATTAAATTAATTGAATGGCTGGATTAAACGTATGTCACCACTTCAAGCAATACCTTCATATATCGAGTAATATTTTGGTGATCCAAATAGAAGACTGAAAATAAGTTTGTGCCCCCAAATGTATTTAAATGCATCAATTACAAAGGGCAAAATTCATACCCATTGGCCGGAAATCCGGCCCCGTCAAGGCGAATCTTTTTTACACTTCGTAGTTGATTCGTTTTAATACACATTAGCGGATGACTCCTGAAGTTCTTTCAACGTTCATGTATAATTGAAAAATATATTAAGACGTTTTTTTTTGCTAGGTATTTGTTTTCGCTTCGACTTCATTTGTTGCATTCTTTTTCTTCACGCCTTCGCCTCCTTAATTTCCCCGCCTTCCACCATACCCGTATCCTATTTCGGGTCTTTCCTGACCTTCTTTTAGACTTGCGCACGGCCATATAAATGCGCTTCCGGTAGCCTAACTTACGTTCATTTCTTAGTTCTGACCCCGTTTCCGTTCTCGTAAAAACGAGAATTTGTTTTTACAGTGCGGTCGGTTACCTCCCGTGGGCGACACTAATCCTGAGACTTCGGTCCCCTTCCATTCTCCTCAAAACCTCGAGTATACTGCGGACATTTCGTGGTAAAGGGAATGTGTCCATTGATATCAAAGCTTTTTATTCTCTAGATTTATATTATTGACGGGTGTGCTGGAGGAAATAGTACGGATCCCCAGAATCACGAAAAAAGCAAGCAAGAATAATACTGTTAGAAAGTATTGAGCAATCGAGTTTTACTAGTGCACCCATGGAAGTCTTATGGCCCTACATTACGTTGGCAGATTGGACCACCACGTTAAAATTGGAGATATTTGTTGGTACCAGCACCAACAGATTCAAGTATTCGTTTTTCCCTTGCACGATACATATTCATGACAATATCAGATGTTACATTCCTAATTTCTCAAATCGAAATTAAGAACTTACTCCTACACATCCATTATATGGTATAGATAGGCATACGTGTGTGTAAGTGTAAGTTGTGTCTGCGTAAGTTTATGTTTCTACTTACGTGTATTAGAATATAAATGCATTGATGGCTGGTGTGCTAGCACCCCACACCACCCGCCCTTCCGGTGAATGGCGTGGTATTGTTCAGGTATAATAATACCAGGTGTTCGTGAAGGGAATCATGCAGAGGATCGCTGACGTGTAAATCATTACTAATCCTAAACATAACCATTTTGATATTCAATCGCTACTGACAAAGGGTTCATACTATTCGTAAATCAAATATTGCCCAGATAATCACTGGTGAAGTTCTGGAATCGTCCTGGATCGGTTTGTCCTTTGTATACCCCAGTTCACGAGTGAAGCATTCCATTACTTGCGTATTTTAGTTTGACACAACTTCTGAAGTTGTTGTGTATTTATCACACATGCAGCTGGGTGAACGCTTCTTGCGTACAATTGAAGTAGATATGCAACTTCGGTGTGACCCTCGATATGATGACATTTTAAGCATGCAAGTGTTATGGGAAAAGCTGGGGCTTAGGCTGAAAGTAGGTTGGAAATGCATAAAATCCGTTAGATATGCTGATGATCATGCCTAAGTTATCCCGTCGGCTAAAGGGTTACAAGCATTACTGAGCGCAATAGTAAATTAGAGTGATAGAAATGGAATAAGAATTAATGCAAAAAAACAAAGATTTTGAGATTTTCACGCAAGAAAAAGACGTTAAAATGTCTAAAAAGTAGAGTTTAACGAAAAAAAGAGGGCATAAATTAGAACAGGTGAAATTGTTTACCTTTTTTGAGTTTTAGGCACACGTTTAGTTAGTCTAAACAGTAACAAGTTCAATTAGTCTTAACGACTTTGACCATCTTGGCATTGCATATTAGGCGAAGAAGCTTGTACTAGGAGGGAGTTCACTAGAAGTGAGAAACATTTAGTGAGGTTGTGAAGAAAAGATCAGTGAAAACTTGGATATGATGCGTGGTATTTTGCGGAGCGGAAAACTCTCTTTATCTAGCGGTAACAGTCTAAATGAAAGAGGTAGATTGGAAGTCTTTAAAATGTGGGTGTAAAGATGATGGAAGAAGTTAAATGGATGGAAAGGAGAAGAAACGCTGTCTAGGAGGGAAGCAGAGTTCGGGGTGAAGAGAGGGTTGTTGGGAGGAATCCAAAGAAGGCAGTAGAGGTGGATGTAGGGCATTTTGATTGGCAATGGAATGTTGAAGATTGTGATTGGTCGAGGTCGTTGGGCAAGCGAGGTGGGAAAGGAACAGAATGGGCATGTTGGATGGAATGAAGTAAGGCGGAAAGTTTTCAGATTTGAAGAGTGGTTTATCGAAGGGTAAGTTATCGCGTGTCCTGTTAGAAGAAGCTTGGAAATGAATTTGTGGTTAGTCTATGCCTATCCTAATTCTGTATCAAACTATAGATTACCATTCATAAATTAACATGGTCGTTACATGGCCATTTCTATTGTTATTTATTTCTCGCAACATTGATTAGTAACGTTTGTGGTAGTATACCTATTTGCATGGTCATCGGCTCTTTTTTGAAGGTACCTCGTTGACCCATGAAATCATTTCGTAACATCCTGTGTAAGCATTGTCACTAGCGGTGCTGCGATTATCGACTCGATACTCGGATCGGGCCTCCACGTGGATAAAAAGCTTACACAAAACCATTCAAAGTTGGTGTGCTTCCCTCTCTTCGTTCTTACCTCTCTCACCCCATCCCTCCCTCCACCCGAAGTGTCCTCACTTCCTCTCCTCCCTTCGTATGTGCCCCCCTTCTGTCTCCCTCCACCCTCCTGTTTCCCGGGGAGGAAGACGACAATTGGCCTTCATCGCTGCATGGATTAATCGTGAAGTGCGTGAGGGAGAGGTCGGCCAATCGCCACGCCAACCCCTTCCCCAGTCCGTCCCATCCGTGGTGACATCCTCCCTTCGGAGAGGGGTGGTGAAGGACGACGAAGTGTATCTCACGGGGTGGCCGCGTGGAGGAAAGGTTTTTCGGGCGCGCGTAGTGGTGGGAGTCGAGGGAAGTGGTCGCCGTTGTGCTACCGGGGCAATGGAGGAGGAAGTAGCGCATCAGGGCTCGTCATGAAAGAGGTGCGGGGAAGGGGTTTTCCTCTTCTGGGTATATATACATATCTTTATATAAAAACCATAAACACAGCAACCCGATGGTCGATTTGGTAGTTGAAGATAGAGTTCACCAAGTACTAAGACCGACGGCGTGTGGAATTCACACATCAGGGTAGGGGGGCCAGTTCCGGTTATGATTTCCCAGGAAATCTGGTACCCGAAAAATCACATAGCAGGTGCTTTGAGAGGCTTGCCCGGGAATCAAACCCGGGCCCTCTACCGGTTTTTTGGTCAATAGCCCAACTACCGTGACCCACACACATACATACATAAATAAAATTATATGTATATATAGTGTTGGACTTCCGACAGGAGGGCCCGGGATCGGTTCCCGGCCTCTTTTTGCACTCTCAGTTCCTCTCAAGGTAGGTGATTTTTCGGGTACCAGATCTTCCTGGGACACTGAGCTCAGTTCCCTCTTTCACCACAGGAATATGGCTTGGGCACCGGAAATTTGGAATACGCGTGAGTGTCCTTCTGAACGTTTTTCGTGTTTTTTTGCTAGCGCTATCTCGCGCCTTCGTTTTAATTATTATTCACATCCGTGATACTTTCGTACAAGATACATTCATACATACAGACTCACCCACACAAACATATTTATATACATATATGTATACACACATGCACATAATACACAAGTGTATCCCCTCACCCCGGTCTAAGCGTACTTGCCTCCCCCCGAATGATATTCTCCGCGTGCCGGATCCTTCCGCGGAAGTCGTTCGCCCCCAGTCCGAGAGTCCCGTAGATTTTAACGACGTTGAGTGAAGCGAAGTACAATTACGGCCGGACGTATGTGAACGGTTTTGAAAAAAAAAGAAACACGATTACAAAATCGTGAGTGGGGTCGTCTCTCGGATGGCACCGAAACGGGGGGGGGGGGTTGGGAGAGCCATCCCGTTCCTCGCGCGGACGGAGCAGGGGTCCCGTTGTGTGTCGCAACCGACTTGGATGCAGGAAACGCGGTGTGTGTGCGTGTTTGTTCGAAGGCCCGAATTGACCCGAACGGCCGCTCGCTGTTCACATCCATTCCATGTATCCTCTCGTCTACAAAAAAAATTAGAACCTTGCTAGCGACGACACTTGGAAGGAAATTGGAATAAGGGAAGGAATTGAGGAATACATTAACTATTTAAATTCGTAAAAAAATTCAAAAGACCTTGTAGTTAGTCCTTTCCGCTGTTATGAATTCTTTGGAAGCTATGTCAGGAACCAGCCTTTTGGTTGATTAAAATGGTGGGTTGAAGCTTGAGAATACATCGCTCGCAGTTAACGTGCTTCAATAAATGTAATAAATAAACTATGCCTAAGAAGTTTCAAATATATATCTCTTCACTACTTGATTAGCCCGTTAGATACTTGGGGAAATTAGTTCAACTGCGTAGTTGAGTGTGAAGGTGTTTCGCATTATTTCTGGTCTACGGGTCAGTTTTGTGTGAAGGTATTTCCAGTTCAAATGACCTGTATTTTGCTTATCCGTCCCGATAATAATGGCTTTAGTATAATGTTATCTTGAATATTTTCCTCTATATATTGCAGACAGAAATGGGATTTCATGGCTTACGGTTTGTTCCTTTAACCGTGCGTGGTGCCATTTTATGAAGATAAATTTATCTTTTGAAACGTAATGTATGTAAATAAATGCTATGCTTAGAAATATAAGCTTGGATTCTATAAAAAATGGTAAATAATATCCCAAGTACATTCTTATATTCTTGAAAAATTAAGAAACTAAGAATCCACATACTTTAATCCGGAAGATTGTTCAGGAATGATGCTGTCAGCTTTCAGTGCTTTACAAAAGAAATACTCCATGATTTAAAAGAAAGTTGTGCGTGTAAATGAAAAATAACCATATAAAGAAACAATGCCAATTTAAAATTGAATCTTCTGGTGAAATATGGCTTGTATTTTCTCGAGGACAAAATGAAAAGCTTAAGTTAAAGCTGAATTCCTACCGGCAGTAGTCGGCAGACTGGAAACCAAGTACTCAAAATCAATATTCCTCGTTGTATCTCCACGCCATCTTGGAATACGCACACTCGTGAATGATGTAAGAGTTTCTTAACCTTTTGATACTGCTAGAATGATCAACCAGTTTTTGCAACCTCTCAAAAATGCCTGATTTAGTTAATGCTTCCCTATTTTAAAAGTTATAGCGACTCTTTGATACAACTTGTGCTTTCTAGCGTATAACCTATCACGTTCAAATGTACGTCAGATACGTTAAAGCTCCTAATAGTTACGCGTGAGGCATATTGGCCTACGCGGGAAGCTAACAAGGCACTTGTATGGGGTTACGCAGCTGTGGTTCAAGTCGGGGTCCACTCGATGGAAGTTTAATTGCCACTTAATATCCCCGACGCTGCATGGCCTAGAACTTGTGAGGAAACCTTGGTGGCTTGTTACAGGTCGAGGCCCAAGAAAGTTCCGGTAGGGAGTGCGATTTTAATTAATTATCGCCAATTGGCGACAAGGGATCAAGGAGGTGGAGTATCAATAGACTTTGATGAACCCAATCGGGCTGTTTCTTCCGATTCATATCGAAAACCGAGCGAGAATTCCAAGACTTTTCCAACCAGAATTCCAAGGAGAATTTAAAAAAATTTAGTCCCTTGCTTTGATTGAAGGTCGTCTGCTCCCATTATGCGATAGCGCGGTGATTTAACGAATAAGTATCTATACAAAACAAGACTGTGCTTATCTACAGATTTTTACAATAAGGTACTACGCGTTTCACCGACTTGCGGTATCATCAGGTACGAATTTACTTAACAAACAGTGCGAGAATATATACTTATTAAATACTTGCACGAAGTGAAGCCTGAAATAGTAGAATATATGAATAAGTATCTATTTTTTCTCTGCTACCGAAATACATAGTTCGTAATGGGCCCAGTATTTAAGGTGTTACAGCTGGATCGCTGCTATCAGTGGAACTACATACCGTACATTAGGCAACAGTAAGCATGCCCATGTGTATTGCAATTAAAGTTTCAAGCTAATTCCATCATACACAGAGTATATCAACGTAGTACCGCATCAATTCACTAGTGACTAGAAAAACCATGGCGTTCTTGGGTAAATATTAGTAGTGGTAGTAGTATTAATGGGAGGCGACCAACAGCCAAGGTTATTTGCGCTATTGAGTATGGATGGGAAAGGATGAAGTGTGGAGAGAAACCCGGCGTCGGCATTAGCCTACTCTTGTCGAAAAGGTGCTAAGGGGTCTGCAGTTTAACGTCCCTTCCGACGGACGTCGTACTCACTCAAAGTGCTCCCCACAAAGCACCTCAAGTAAGGATCGGGATTCCACTGAAAAATATTTGTTGTCTCCAGGATCTTGGGACAGTAACTACCCTGCAATCGAATTCGTGATTACAGTAACTGTGTGGCTAAGGTTTTCATATTCAATATTATGGATTTCCCATTGATTTCTGTTGTTTTTGTCCGTTTTTCTGCCGATGACGTTTCGTATCCGCTTCTAGGTACATCTTCAGGTCACCAAATCAGATATCCCGAACGGGTTCACTTTGATCCCTGACCGGAAGATGTATCCTGCCATTGGTCTGAAACGTCATTATTCCACCAAATTTGATGACCAGAAGGTGTACCCTGCAACTGGTCTGAAACGTCATCAGCTAGGCCATCACAGTAGAAGAATCCGCAACTTTCATGCTTCACAGAGCTACGAGAGGTCTGATAAGCAGGAACACCTTTCCAGCCTTCGGATCAACCTTTGCGTTGTTGTATATGATTTAGTCCCAATCAAAACACGAATCCGTTTGAATGGATTAAGTCGCACGCTACTGCACGCGGAACGTGCAGTAGCGTGCGATGGAGACTAGGGGATTCGATAGGGACCTGAAGATTCGACTGGATTTCCAGGGAGTGGGTGAGTTTCGTTGTTTTGTTGTTGTTGGGCTCCTCCTTCCCCTCCCTCCCCTCCACGCCCTTAAAACGCTACTTACGGGTCGTAAATGGGATTGCATGGGATTGGCGGTCGGCCCTCTTCATTTCTCCTTCCACTACCTCCCTTTTCGGGTTGGAGAGTCTTTTTCTTTTCATCGCTTCCCATTCGCGCCACCGGCGGCGGTGCACGTGCTCTCGCGTGCGTGCTTTATTTACCCCTTTCCCGAGGCTTCCTTCGTCCGCCGCCATTCAGCGTGGGTTCGGGGGGAATGGGAGCGACACTGCCAACCCATTGTGTGTGGATTATTACTCCGCGTTCCCACCCACCCGCCCACCCCCAGCGGCTCTTCTTCCTCCCCCCCCCGTAACCTTGTTTCCTTTTGGTCGTTCCGCGCTTTCTGCCTCCCTATGCCGCTGCTGTTCCTCCTCGTCTTCGGGCCGTGCCATGTTGGGTGGCGTATCGACTGGGACGCGCGGACGTTCGACCTAACGTTTCGATCCGTCGAGGAATACGGTGTAAAGCGGCGATATTACGCGACTCGCTTTGGAGTCCAACTCGGAAGGTCAGCTTCTGCGTGTGTCATAATAGTACCTACTCCCGTGCGAGTTCACTATAAGCAAAGTTCGCGAACTCTAATGGAGTAGCCGCCGTCTTGATCGCTATCTGAGTGAATGCGATCATTCCGGCCGCGATCGTTCCATCCTGTCAGTTGAAGGGAGTTTTCGCTCATATTTTTCGTCTCGAGTATTGCATTTAATTATTAAATTGTTTAAATGTTACTCGTGCTTATAATTATCGAGCTTGCCCCCACTTAAGCGACGTTGATTGTAGTTTTGAGAGATACGCACGATTTTCCTTCCAAATGGGGTCCAATTGAGATTCATGTCATAAAGATCGTTCGGTTACCTTCAACTCCTTGGCTTATTTTGGGATTAAATGTATGATTTATGGTATTCTATTTCCAACAGGTACCCTCGCTATCAAAGATATTGAGTAAATACCAATGTTACTATTGAATTATTATTTGTAGTAAGTTGGAAGGTGGTCAAGCGTAACAAAATACCCAAACATGCCAAATTACGCCGTTCTAAGAAAATAAAAATTCAGCATCGTCGATAATGTTGATGTTTCGTTGACGATATTTACAATGTATTACACTGTGACATTCGATATCGAACTCTGCTCAGCTCTAGTCCTCCACTGCCCAGATTATTCCTCTAATGGGAACACCCTTGTAATCCACAACCCGACTTGAGACTCCTTCAATGCGACCTATGATTAATTTAGTAGCGTATCCAAAATATTAGAGCATCTAGGCTGGGAATCACTCATGCAGCGAAGGTTAAATTACAGATTTAATCTCTTGCATAAATTGGAAGGACTTCTCTTTAGCAGTGATGTTGAAAATGTATTATACCTTCATCGTACTACGGTAGGGGTGATCATGTGAATAAAATTAGAGAGAATAAGCATCAAAACCTTCTATAAACGGTAAATTACCATTAAATGAATGAATAAATAAATTGACAGCTCTCGGTTATTTGCCCAAATGTTCTGAAATCACTCGCGTAAAATACTTATGTAATTATGTGTTATAAATCAATTGTGTACTGCATCCTCGGAGTAGTAAGTGATTTTTAACAAAAATAAGAAGAATGTATTGGCATGATTTTTATTGAAAAAATTAATGCTTTAGAGTTAAACTGATGTATTTTATTGAATTCTTCTAAACATCATTGATGAATAAGCAAGTTTAATTAATTTAAATGAAAGGATAACGAAAGAGGACATCATTTTTGCTTGAAAGGAAGGGTTCACCTAAATATTTGTTTTTTTTTGTCGTCGGCGGAGCGCCGGCACCCGACACTTCGGTAAAAATATGTTGCATCCGCGGGGGTGCGCGGGCGCCCGGTAAAGAACCCTTCCCCCTTTACGATGCTGTCGTCGCGGACCTGAAATGTGTCGGTGTACAAGTGGCAACCTTTGATATTTTCGCCGGCCCGGTCTCAAGCACCATTGGGTGGTGGAGTGGCCAGATGGTCCCTCTTAGTAAAAGGGCGCGCTCTTTATTTTATTGTGGGACCTGGCCTTTATTACGCGCTCCCTTCTTTTCAGATAGGAGTGGTCTCTATTGCTGCACTTTTTTTTATTTCTTTACCCCCTTCCGTCTTCATTTTTTAAAAACGAGTTTCTAAAATGGCCGCTGCTGACGACAAGGGATATGTTTGGGTCGCATATCCTTCTACAGTGTTCCAAAGAAAATTCAATCATCCATCTTCAACAAATATAGCTTGCCTAATATCTAGAACCATTCGTAGAAGTTGAAGTAATACATATTATGTTATAGTTCTCCGGCAGTCGAGATTGAGAGGAGCTAGCATACTGCGTAGATCAGTGAGATAGTTACGGATACCGTAATTGTTGACTGTTCAGGGCTATGAATGCTCACTGAATTCTTTCCACAGTTTATGTTTTCGACGCAAGAAACGTTGGCCTTCGATGCGCAATTATTTTGTCAATTGTTTAATTTATTCTCTCTTACCCATTTTACTCAAGGTCACTTGTTTCCCTTTACGAACTGAAAACGTGAAGAGGTTGCGGAAGTCTCAGGTATACCTCTCCAAAGTGCTTTATTACCTAAGTGGAGAGTTACAGGAAGAACTAAATTAGGTTTTTAGTAGCGTATCTGCCGGTTTAGGGTAGATTTTTAATGGACCCTTGGACCACAGTGCCTCTTCACCCCAAATAGCATGACGCAAATTGTCCCTACACCCAGCATATTATTACAATTACTCATTATTTATGTAGCTCTGCATAATATCTGCCTCCATTAATTTTTGCGGATGCCATTATCAATCGTTTGACTGAGTTAATAGCTGCTTTACTGGAAGGTATGCTATCGCCGGTGGTATGGCTTTTCCCGGAAGGAATTTTCTAAAAAAAAATTTTCCGTGCTGAATTTTCTGCGTGTTCTTGTGTTATTTGCTTGGGCCTGTTTATTTTTTTCGGTTTTCGCTTCAGCAATTTTTCAAGGGCCTGCTCTAGACGTGGCTCAGGTGTTTCCTCCCGTCCAACTTAATCGCCCTGATAAAGCGTGTGACGGGATGCATAATTGCCAGAGGCCGTCCGGGCTGTCGTTGTGCGGCGCGGCGACCTGAATGGAATCTCGGGATTCTTTTTACCCTCACCCGCCTTCGATCTGAGGGGCTTAGTGGGGAGCGAATATAGTAGAAGAACTACCTCCAAATTTTCGTTTAAAATTTCTTCTAAAACGTTTCCATTGATCGAGTGTTTCCTCGTTGGTCGGATGGAAGGGGGAATGGATGGTAAGCGTAGGCCGGGAAAATGGAGGAATTTATTTCATTAATACCGAATAAAATTACATTTGTCATGTAGTTTGAACGAGTGTGGAAAATCTAATGCAGTTTTACAAATACGGCACGAAACATTCAAGATAATGCTAATTGTAAGTGTTAATGCCGTCGAGCGTTTTCTAGGTTCACTCGCAGTTAGTCGAATCGTTGGTTTTGAAGGTAAACATTTAAGAAGAAAAATGAAAAAAATTAGTCGTGTTTTGAATATCGTTATTATAATTTAGACGTTTTAAATTTATTGAATGAAGAATACTCCTACGGAAGTCGTAATGTAAAACGAATTTCCCTAAGGCTTCACCCTTCAAAACTTGCGTCCTGGAGGGATTTCCTTTTATGTTTTGAAATTAATGAATTAATGGGTGTATTGCGCTAATCTATGGTAAAGTCGGAATTTGGACGTTTTTGCGAGCTGAGAAGAGCAAAGTCAGTACATATTATCAATCAGAAACGGTCTTACATCCAGTTCCCGCAGCTGTTAGGCTCTTCTAAGTGATGTAAGATTTATTAATCATATTGATTTAGGCCTGAGACTAAAAACGCCAGAGGAAGACTGGGCTAGACGCTTTGTCATAGGATAGGTTACCATATCTCTCTATCTCTCTCCGTGAATTTAATTTTTATGATGAGTTATGGACTTCTTTACTGAATAAAAATCAATGTCCAACTTGAGCATTAGACAACTCCTTTAATGAGAATCTTATGTTTAATTACTGTGGAGCTTAAAGCAAGGAGGTGAACGTTAGCTTGATCGGAAACGATTAACGTAAGGAATGGAAACATATATCTTGTAGCATCCCGGCTGAGAATTTTAGGGATCTACAAAAAAATAATAATGAAGAACATTCCTTTTGAGATTGACATTTCCCTTTTTTTTTAGTTATTAGCTACAGCTATTAACCTCGAAAACTCTATTAAAGCCGCAGGCCGTGCGTGTTCCCAGAATCTTTAGCTATTTTATGAATTAGGGTTGGCCTCCATAGTTCTAAAAGAGTAAAAGGAACCAGACTTTCCCACAAAAAGAAATTCTTCTCTTTGCGACCGCTTCTGAGTAATAAAATTTACCAACATACACACCACTGTCAAACATAAGCGAGAATTTTTTTAGGGCTCTGACTTGGACTCGGAATGACTATTAATTCGATAGGTGCTAGAGTTCCTCCGGTCGCAAGAAAAAAACTTGGGCATTTTTTTTTCTTCAACCAATGGCTGCCTTTTTTTATTTTTTGAAAAAGGTGGTAATGTTTTATGAGATTCTTATAGAAGCAAATTTTCCCGTGAACGGAGCGAGCTATTTTATCGCCGGTTGGTGTTAATTTTTTCCGGAATGCGATCCAAAGTCATCACATCGATATTTAACTTCTTCTTTACCTTGGTGGTAAACCTGGTCACATGGCGAGCGGAAAATCTAGCCTTGAAAGTCTGTCGGATTGCGACGTGCTGTAAGATTGGCAGACGCACTCTTTGCTGCTTTTCCGTGGGAAATATCCTCTTTCGATGTTTGCACTACCCTTCATGCTACGCCATTTGACGACACTCGGACGCAACGCAGTCAGTCATTCTGGTGTCGGTCAAATTTGGGAAAAACTTGCCAAAAATATCCTGAAAACTTTCATTTGGGTGGCCATTGCATACGCCTAGTTTCCTCGAACAAGCTCGAAATAGTGACGTCCATTCAAATGGTCGGTAGTTTCCGAAAACTTGGGGGGGGGCATTGAAAAAGTAAATGCGTCGCTACTGTGACGATGTCAAAAACCTCGATCTCGGAAGCCTTGAAGTTCAACAAATACAATAATCGTTCGACGTATTCACGGCTCTGCTGTTGTGGGGTACATTTTCGCGCTAAATTCCCGTAGATGAGCATTGCCGCCTAAATCAAACTCTTCTCCGTGGAGAGAAATGTGGCCATGACGAATTGTCGTTCGTCGGAACGACGTTCCCAGAACTGTCGCATCGAGAGAACTTGTTAATTTTCGTCCGAGTGGACCGCGCGACACGAAACGTCGCACTCTGGCATCTCGGGCGCATACGACTTCGAACCAGACGTGGATTGATGGTCTTCGTCGACGTGTGCCCCATTATACCGACGACTGGTTGATTTCTTTAGCATTCGTTTCAGGACTTGGGCGGGGGGGGGGGGGTGGGAATAATCGTCACTTACCCTCCTCCAACTTCCCCAAACAAGTCTTTCTCTCGCACCCATCGCATTAAGCGTGGCGGACCCCAAATCTCCTCCTCAAAAGAAAGATCGTGTATACACCTCTCGATGTCCTTATTTCTTTTCCTGAAGCCCTGGCGGCAACTCCTGCCCCTCTCTCTCTCTCCCACCTCGCCACTTCAATCCGTATCGTTTTTTTTCGTCTCTCCGCTCTTATTCCATTTTCCTTCACACTCATCCCGTTGAGAGGCGCCCTCTTACGCCCGGGAAGAAGGAGGAACGGGGGAGGAAGGAGATTTTCGTGTGGCTACAGCTGAGTGCGCCGAGGTGTGAGCGTTGAGATGGATGGAAGGGGGTTGGGTGAGGAAAGTAGGCGGCGGGGTGAGTGGTAGGGGAAGGAGTGTGCATGGGCTTGTTTTTTTTGTTTAGGGGCGGCTCCCAGGTGCCTGTGTATTTATTTTTTTCTGTGAGAGGGAGAGACCCCGTGAAATAATATAAAATCTTACACTAGAAGATGGCTAATAAAACAACGTTCTTTCTCCGCGGAGTAAGGTTTGAAATGGCCCTCGAGTGCCCGAGAAATGCCAGATTTCACCTTTCCAGGCTGTTGGAGGAAAAGGTAGAAAGAGACTGCATTTCTCCCCGAAAATAAGCAAAATTTAAGGGAATTTAGACAACTGCTGGCATCTCGCGAGGAACAAACGAGATAACTAACTGCTTGCGTGTTAAAAATACATTGAAGTGAGTTTTGGAAATGGATGACAGTTGCCCATTTGTCTCAACCTCGTTCACTGCAGTGCGGTAAGTTGCATTTCGTAGTCCAGTCTTCTGTTTTTTTCCCCAAACCTAAATCTCACCCCTTATCTTAAAGAGGTTAATAAATAAACGTTTTTATCACGGCTTTCATCTGTTAGAATGTGAGTTGCCGATTTTCAGTCCAAGAATTGGGAGTCTTATCACCGCAATGTTCAAGCAGTAATTTAGGTTTTCGCGGTGTGACGACGACGGATCGAATAGGGCCGTAAAATCGACGCTGAAGAGTCAATTATGTGACGAAGAACATGCGATTTGATAGTCGGGATTAATTCCCAGTGGCCTATGGGATGACCAATAAGTTTTCGACGGTCCCCTTGCGTTTTGGGACGAATGGGAAAACCAGTTTGACGATCGGAAGGTCACGAGTCTGCGCACTCCTAAAACAATTCACATGCTGGATAATTTTCTTTCAGCTACAAATGCTGTGATTAGTAAGTTCAGTACATTGTTACTAATTGTGTGTGCTAAGACATTTTTAAAAAGCTGATCTGCGTTCTGCGAAAATCCATTTTTTACAATCATTTGGCTACAATACTTTGATTTCCCACTTATATTTTTTGCTACGTGTCAACTGATGGTACCACATTGAAATGTACGAGTGTGACAGTACTCGTAGAGTACATTGTACTGCAGTGTGGTGAGAGACTGAGAGAGTGTGCCTCCACCACTACGTTCAACCCCAAGGTTGACTTGACAGGTGAGGGCAGAGCTCATCTAATGGTAAGCTCATCGACGTGTAAAATTCATACATCAAGTTGGGGGGAAGGAAGTTCCGTTCCCTTATGACGTCTAATTTTCCAGGAAGATCTGGTACCCGTAAAATCAAAAAGCTTGGTGGGGGGGGGGAACACTAAAACAGTAAATTATTTTGGTCATCTGTGAAATGTTTTAAGCACCTTAACATTAGGAACTGGAAAAAGCAGTTTCAGCGGTAGTAAACGTCCAATGCATGAAAGTAGGGGAAGAGGAAATGAGAAATCGAAAAATGGTATTATCTTCAGGATAAACGTAGCATATCGAACTAGGTTTAGGTATACGCATGATATAATTATCATCGCCGAATGAGAACCGTATTAATCAAATAGTAAGAGGTTCCATAGGTAAAAGGTTTGAGCCTATGAAAACTTGCCTGCGTTGGTTGCTCATTAATGGCCAACGTATTCAATCAGCTCAACTACCGTTGTTCAGCTTGTTTATGGACTCGACCTCTGATCGCTTAGTTGCCACCCTGCTTTGTCCCCATTCATCGACCCGGAGGATAGACAAATAGCACCGCACACGCTAAAATGCGCACTCCATAGATGGACGCTCGCTGAACGATCGCACTTCTGACAGTTGCGTGTTCAGTGCCTTCCCTCTACCGATCTAACCAGGTTGGCTTAATCCACCGGGATCGAAACCATTTCTCGAAGAGCCCACCTCTTCGAGTTAACGTCGCAACCCAACCCCCCACTCCCTCCCCCTAACCGTTAGATTCCCTTCTCTGTAAATTTAATGAAGAACGGGGAGGTTGAATTTTCCTCTGGGTAAGAATAAGGAAATGAGCGGCATCGGGGGAACTGTGGGAAGAGCGTTTGGTAAGGGGGGGTGGGGTGTTGTTATTACGAATACCTCCCCCGTTATGTGATAAAAAAATGTCATTTTCAAATTGTTAATTTTCTCGTTCATTCATGTTGCCCTTCCCAAGACTTTTTTCATTTCTTGATTACCCTCTCCCTCTTTCCTGAGGGAGACCTGGGGAGTGTAGTATGTATATGTGGGAGGATGGGAAGAGGTGCGACGGGATGGTGAGCGGGGAGAGTTATTGTATTCCGAGTGGATGCGAGGGTTGAGGGGGAGGAAGCTGGCGTTGGGTGTCGGAGTCGTAAAAAGCTGAAATAACAGAGCGGGCGAAAATGAATTTAATGCGTATTTATTCCGAGGAATTGTTGTGAGGGAAGGGGAGAATAAACAGAGTTCCGCCTTTTGTTACCCCCTCCATAACTGACCCTCTCTGAAATAGCATCTCGGGTGAAATGAAAGACTCGCGTTTGGGATCCGGAGCGATAGTGCGCTCTTTCCCCCCGCTAACCCCCGTGGTGTGGAGCGGGTTATAAAAAGGCATGCGCTCTCGTGATCGTATATCCTAAATGATTCAGGGAGACAAGTCGTTTACCGTCGATGAGATATTTTTCTTTTGACTGACATTTAAAAGTTCACTGTTTCTATTTCCGTGTCCATGAGTGGATATTTATGAACCAAGCGTACGTGATTTATGCAGGCATGCTTTCGGTTGATGATTAACTTATCATTTCGGAATTAAACCATGACGATCATGAGTGTCTAGTCTGCCGAGTAGAGGTAGGCTAGGGTGGCTGGAAGCTGCCACCCAAAATCGTGTGTTCTTTTATAGCGCTTCCGCGCAACAAAAACATCATCTGCCTTAAACTAGTTCCTTTTTCATCTACTTATGTTTTGCCCATCATTCCCTCTGAAATTCATATTCTTTTGCACGCTCTTTTGCCTTCGCCGAACATTCTCCGATCCATCAAAGCTTTCAAAACCTTTTTATTTCTCAACCAACACAAAAAATATCTGACACAAAAAAGGGAAGAAGAATAGGTAGGTAGGAGAGGAGAGGTAGTTGTTGGGAAAAATCCCGAGGAGGTAAGAAAAGTGGATTCATAGAGTTTTGATTGGTGTTACAATGTTGAAAAATGGTAGACGCGAGGAAGTTAGGTAGAAAGAAAAGTTAGGAAAAAAGCACCGAAGCAGCGAAGACTGGATACTTGTTGTGTAGGGTGCCATGGTGTTTCTTATTAGGCGAGGCTTAAGAAATGTAGCTATAGTTGGCCTGCGTCGATCCAAAACCTACCTGTACGTACCTTAAACGGAAGACTACCTCAATCAAAATCTCAATGACGAATATGATCCGAAAAGCTAAGTGTTTTACATGATTGAACTTATAATATCTACCCCGAGGCGGGGCTGCAACGTCCTCGTCCGCCAACTCAAAGGTCGCGGGTTCGATTCTCGCTTGGGTGGGTTTTCCTCCACCTAGGGGTGTTTGTAATTGTGTCAATTGCTAATAGTCCGATGTAAAGACTACAAAGTGCAGTTTTCGGATTAAATCTAAATAAAAAATTAAATAATAGCTCCTAAAAAATGTGTCACTAAGAATTGTCTGGTCGTTTTACTGTGGAAATATTGAGATAACATCACGTGCACGAGTCAGTTCAGAATCGGGAACTCCCTTCTCTAATGCAAATGAATGGGTCTGTGGAGAGCGAAAATTTTATTTACCGCGACTCGAAACGCCATGAATCACGACGGGCGAGAATGTTCTTACCTGGTTCAATTAGCCTAAGGTGTCGCACAGTGAGATACGACGAAACGACTATTTTCATGATCCACCCAGACGACTTTCATCGAAATTGACTCAGGAGCGCAAGTGTTGACTCCGTTTTCCGCCCCGCATCCTTTTTCGAGTTCCCCATTCGGATTCCAAGCATATTAAATCCACATGGCTTCCGACCGTGTTCCCCCACTCTGTCGATCCATACACCTGAAGACTGGGTCCCCCTTCCGGTAATGATAATCTCAGCGACCCGAAACGGCAGCTCTTGAAGATTCGACGCCATCATCGGGGATCAAGGGCTTAAAGATTTCCTTTTCGGGACCCTCACTCGCTCTTGGGGCGATCGTGGGGATAGCTCTGCTCTCCATTTCACCTCCCCTCCTCCCACCAACTCACCTCTCCATTACCACCGCCGCCACGGAAATCCCCGAAAGCCGAGAGTTAGAGAGGGAGAAAAATGCCCTTCCATTCGCCCCAACGACGCTCTTCTGTAATTCCCGCATCCGGGCCTGGTGCGACCCTCTAGCGAGGGGGAGGAGAGTGTTGAAGGGGATGAAGAGAAAAATGGTCTTTTCGGGAATTTTGGGTTCCCCTCCGTCTCTAACCCACCAGCTCTGGAAATGCCGTCCACCCCTCTACACCCCCTTTTTCAACTCTCCGCCTCCTCCCTCCATATTCCCTTTCTACAAATCGTAGCATGTTTCTCCCCCGAAACTGCGACTTATCCCATTTCCTTGACCTCCCTTCCAGCTCTCCCCACTGGAAGATATGACGAGATATCGACCAAAATTCGATATTTCTTTTGTATCGAATAGGTCGGTATGGATTTTTTTAAATAACCTATATATTGAGAGAAAATGATCGAAGTCGATGTTTTCTATGTGTCGGTTTTGTCGATTTAGGACGATATGAGCTGCGTAAGCAATTTGGGTTTATGTTCTGAGCGACCATAATAGAGATTCTCTACCTGTGATGTATCGACCATCGTCGATTCTGAAGCGGTACTCACCCCACTATAGTAAGGTACCAATGTCTCGTGACCCAAGTGCCATAAGCCGTCCAACTTCGGAAAACCATTTGGATGCATAGCAATGCAATTATGTTCAGCATTTCACACTCTCTATGCACGAGTGATCGATATAGAAAACGGGCACACGTGTGAGATAACAGCTTAACACAAATTCATACTTATTTGTTTCAGTGTTCTTATTTTATTGCATTGTTTCGTTTGATTGTTTGATTCTGTAGTTTTGATAAATAAGTGATGATCAACACGTTGATTCAATTTACCATTTCACCTGAGCAACTTTTAAACAGCTGCGCGAAACATTCCGATGTCGCGTGATTATGTTGGTGACGGAGTCTCCCTTTCGGAGCTCCAAGTGCGTACTCTTACCTTTATTTAAATCTATGATATGATAAACGTCATCGATACTTCTCGATCCCGATAATATTCGCAGTATCGATATAATTTTGCCTCCTCGATGTTTATATTTTTGTTTCGAAGGTACATCGACGACGTTGGAAAAGGAATATAGCACAGAAGCACTCCTCGGTCCACCCTCTATCCGCTGCCCTTTTTTCCGCACCCGTGGTCATGTGGGCAGGATTTTATGCCCCCGTCTGCCGGACCCCGTTGCACTTCACTCCACCCCCGGGGGCGCGGGAGAGGGGGTGCGGGACCGGATAGATAAGAAGGAACCGGCGACGACGCGTACAATCACTGCGCCATACGGGGCACCCGGTCGCAGTGGAGGCGGCGGCTCTGTTGCCCTGGGAACGACCTATTCTCCACGTTACCAACACCACCAACACCCACCCACCCCTATATGCTTCCACCTCTCCCTGTCCCTGACCACACTCTCCAAGCCGAACCTTTTCCCTATGCTACGTTGCACCGGAGCCACATCTGTCTGTTGAAAATCCAAAAATCCTTGTGTTGGCTTTATTGCTTTTGAAGGGCATTGCGGATTTATCTTGATGGTGAGTGCTGGTTTTTTTTTCTTGGCTATAAAGTATCTGCGTCCACTCTCTCGTAGCCTAATCCTTCCCATGCCAGGCTTCATCGTCGTCAGAGACGCAGCTGCCTGTTGAAAATCCCTTGCTCTTGCCTCATTGTTTTAAAAAACCGGTGCAGGTTTATCTTGACGCAGGATTCTTTTGAAATTTACCTCTGTTTTAATGCATTGACAAATATTGTGAATGCGTTATATGGCCGTACGCTGATGAGGTTTTAATTTACAAAGACATTTGTTCCAAATCTTTAAATGGTTAGCCTCAATACGTTAAAAAACAGTAAAAGTGTGTCTCAACGTTCGGTGCTTTAAATTTACATTTCATTTTGTGGAAGTAGGATGAATGTATTTTGTAGCGGTATGATGATCAGGGATAATATTATAAAATTTATTTAAATGGCACCTGAATTGCTATGATTAACTAGTTGCCTTTAGATTTTCATTGTGCCTGCGTTGCGTGAATGAACAAATGATAGTCATTTACGTAAATAAATGCAAGAGATTAGCCACACCTTTTTAAGGAGTTGATTTTCTTCTTCTATTGTCAGCAGCCCATGCCTTTCTTTATTCGTACTTCTAAGTGTATTAAAGTGCATTCACTTTATTATACGTTTCTCCGGCTGCCCTCTTCGAAAATCATAATGATCCTACTTCTATTGCTTTTATTTTCTATTGTGATGGGAGAATTGGGAACGCAGTGATTTTTTATTAACGTACATTTCCTTGGAAAGAAAGAACGGGAAGAAAGCTGGCGTGAACTATGCCCTCCCCTTCCTCAGTCAGTCAACGCAGATAGGGGATGATGGTGACTGGAAACGGGGCGTCCCTCAACGCCGTCCCCAACGACCTCGCTTCGCTTTTCCGAACTCCCCCATCTGCAGCCTCCGCAGGCAGCTGCCGCTCCGCCCCAATCCCCTCTCCTCATCTCTTCTCCTTACCCTCGAGCGGATCGGTCTTCACGGATTTATATTGGTGCACGCGACCGAGCGGCCGGTAATGCCTTTTCGCATTTCGTGCCCTACCCTATTTTTAAAGCACGCGGGGAGTAATCGTCCTTAGAAGCCCGAGAAGAACGTGCCTTCTTCCGAATGTGTGCAGGATACGCTCGCGAGCACCGCCGCGAATCGTTAGTGCCGTGCGTGGCCCGTCGTTGCTCTCGTTCCCTGGCTGAGATACGTCAAGAGTAAGCGGTCGGGTTGTTATTTCATGCCCAGGCTAAAATTTTATTTATATATTTTACTTACCGACCCTTCCCTTCAATGGATGATGCACACTTTCCACTGACGTGCAGCCTCTCCCTTGGACCACGCAGGTATTGGCGCGTACACGAGGGGCGGCATTCGATTTTGAGCATCCCGGTGGGATGTAAAAGCGAGTATCGCCTAATTTTCGATGCAAAACGAGTATGGCCCAAGTTTCGATGCCTGGGCATTGAAATGTATTTCCTGCGGTCGACTTGACGATATTTTTGCTGGGCCTTCATAGGTTTGCCCACTCGTTTCCGTATTGACGATTTGCGCACTGTCATAACCGGTTATTAATCCGTAGAATGATTTGTGGCAACCCTCCAGACAATCTCGTTCACTGCCAAATCTCTTCATTCCCACGTATCTTCTTTCGCAGAATTTTTACATCATCTACTTCAAGAACTTAATGCATGGCCGTCATCTGTTACTCTCCCCCTGCATGTTTCCTTTAATCATGGTCTTTATCCTCCTTCCTAAATATTCCTTTTCTCCTTGCGTCCTCCTTCTGCTTCTCTTCGCCCACTCCTCTAACTACTTCTTTATTTATTACTCTTATCTGTCCATTTTATCTTCAGCAGTCTTGCGCATAGGATATACCTATTTGTGATTTGCTACCTTAAAGTTGTGCCCCTCTCGAGCTCATAAGTGAGCAGGTGGCAGGGGAAGTTCGGACAGCATCCTTTTTTTAATGTAAATTTATTCGGATATTTATGTTTGAAATAAGCATTTCAGATTGCATTTGCGTTTACTTTTGAGCATTGATGATAGGATGTTGAACCTTGTTCCTGTGACGAATCTGAATTTTGCGAGGGGAGGAAGTGTGTCTGACTTTGTCAGGGTTTTTGTTTGTTTCTTTTATTTTATACGGTTGGTCTGATCTACCGATATATTTTGGGTATCAATAATTGCTTCGGTTAAAAAGTGAAATAGGGTGTCCCCTACGTTTCTAAAAGCTTACTCCAATGTTTTTTTGAGAGACTCCCATAATTTGTCATAATTTGTTTGATAAATCCTTCGCTTTTTTTCGTGAAGATTTTGGTGAATCCTACCAATCTTTATTGGTCTGTGTGTGGGATCAATGCAAACGTCATGTGTAACATATTTTGCTTATAAATTGGCGCGAAACGTTTTACTGTCACGCAGTTCACTTCTGCATAGTAGAGTTGTGTTCACGTGCGATGTATTGCAATCCTTGGCGGATCGACGGCACGATACGATATCGCATCGCACATTCAAGAGCGCGGAAGCAGAGTGCTTTTATATTTCACTCGCTATACGAGATAAAAGCCATCGGCACGATCCACTCGGCGGTGTCTTCTCCCAAAGAGGAATCACGCTAATGGCCGCGGAGTTGTTGCTTCTCCGCCAGCGGAAGCTTAAAAACCTGTTTTGTTTACGTCATAAATCCCGCCTATTCAACCTTCGTCGACCATCAATGGGTTTATAGGATCCTATTCATTTTCCATGTAATTTTCCTGCTAGCTATGCCGGCGCAGCGGGCGAAGTTGAATGATGACGTCTTCATTCGTCTTCGTTGGCTGAGTGTCGTGAGATTAATGTATCGTTTAAAGGTTAATTCGGGAAACCTCTTGTGTTTATGTGGTTTTCATCTCGAAACTTGGAAGTGAATGTTTCGATTTTATATTGTTATTTCACGACTAGCGTGAATATAAGTGTGGGCGAGAATACTTCGTTATCCGATAAATTTAATTGACTCAAAAATATATTTGAAGCGTTATCGTCGAATGCATGAGTAGATTCATAGTATCCAATTCCAAGGCGAGTATGCATACAGTACCAATCAAAGTGAATCTTCTGCGTTTGTGAGGATGCTTGTCAATTGACCGTCGCTCATGTATTCGCCATGCATTTTAAAAATTTTGCCGTGCCAGTGAGCGTAGTTCCGTACATGTATAATTTCGTCGTGATAATGAAAATCTGTGGTTATGCATGATGAAGATCAACTTTGCTTCAAACCTTTGCCTCGTCATGTGAAAGGTAAGTTGTTATCTCGGATTTTATCCGTATTGAGTGTGGATAAATGGCGGACGAGCTCGATGCAAAGACTTTACTTAATAGGGAACAGGTGAAGGCCACACCTACAGCTTAAAATAAATAACTTTTGCGCCGGGTGAAGGAGTGGAACTCAAAAATCATTTTATTCGAATAAAGATTGTTATCTGGGGTTCGGATCTGGTGGAACGGAAATGAAATTTCTTTTGTATGAGAATGGATAAGTGTATAAGTAAGCGTATGCCTATATAAGTCATGGTGCGCACACCCTGATACAGAGCGATGCAATCGTCATTCGTTATCTTACAGATTTTCGGCCTCTTTTCCGCCTTCTTGAGGCTCACTACGCATTAGTAGTACACCATTTCCTATATCAACGTCTACGCTCGGCTTTTATTTACTCCTCTCGATCATCGCTTTGAATTTGGTCACTGCATCTATTTAGCCCAGCTGGAAATGTGTATGGTTTTTTTGGAATTCCATGGAAACTTGCATATTACGTTGTATTCCATGGAAACTGCTGCTTACTGCGATTCTGTTCATCTATGGAAATCTTGAGAAGATTTTTAGGAGCTAGTTCAGAAAGCGATTAAATATGGTGAAAAGGAATTGTTTATTATTCACGCCAATGCATTTGTCTTTAGCCAAGGAAGAACCCCTATCTTTGACTCAATTATGAACCACCATGTCTTCATGTGGGAGCTCCGTAAAATTATGGAAAAATACCCGTTTAAATTATGTATGTTCTGTGTGTTTCAAAGGCGGAAGAGTAACCGTGGCGTTGGCATTACCCGGCCTTGGCATTACTTGTTCAGCCTTTAAGGGGACAGGCTATCTATCTCAGTAACAAGCGTATACGCTTTTTATTGCCCATTACACTCAATTTCGTCTGTAACGAGCTCCTTTCCAATTTTTCTCCTGAAACAAGAACGTTTTGTTGAAACCAAGGGCGGAATCGAAGTGCTTCCTTCATTCCGTGTCGTTTCCCCCTTGCAAGTATTCGGCTGGTTATTTCTCGCGAGGGGGGATCCTTTCATTGGATTCACATAAATCTTTTGGAAGCTGGAGATTCACCCAGATGAGCTTGGATCTCTTTAACAATGGCCGTCCGTTGGGACGGCCTTAACTCCTTATGGGATGAAAATGACGGTTGGTTTCGTGGCATTCGGTTGAGCAGCAGCCAACAACACCCCCTCCCACACCTAGTCAAATCTGGCAACATCGAGACATAATCACTTCCTTTTTAAAAAATCTTGAATTCACTCTATTTTTACGTGTACATTTTTCACAGTTATTTCGTAGTGCAAGTACCCGTGTTTAACGTGTATTACTCATGGATTGCAGTATGACCGAAGAGCTTTGCTTGAACGTGATTGAAGTTATTGAAATTTTATGCGTGTTATTTGGTAGGATTTCCATGAATTTCCATTCAGTGTGTTCGTCAGTCGTTCTCTGTTGGGTTTGAGTGATGGCCGAGATGGTTTTTGTTGTAATTTAACGGAATCAAACGGCGGAGCACTACGGGCGAAAGATGGCTTTGATGAGGTCGCATTCCGGTTAGCAATTGGGGAACGTGTGATCGTAGCCTTGTGTATGTTGCTTGCTGTCGCGGGCGGGGGGTGGTGGGTCGGGATGGGTCATCAAGAAAGGGGATCGCACGGACCAATAACCCTCCCCCCCCGCTCCATCCCCCGAAGCTCTTTGAAAAGAGTTCCTCTATCCGCGATATCGTCCCTCCCCCTCCCATTTGGCAGGCCCGTCAAGACTTTTATCTCCATCCTCCATCTTCGACGCCGCCCCTCTTCCCCAAACATCTGTTATTCGTCGAACACACGGTCCTCAATTTTCTCGCTGCCTCTTCCACTCGCCCCACTCACCACCCACTCCGCGGGCAGCCCCCTGCCATTCCTATACCCCACCCCCCTTTCCACCCTTCCATTTTCGCGATTGCTTCAGTCGTTTGCGGGGGAGGAGGGGAAAAGGCGTCTTCGGCTCTTTTGGTCTCCCAGCCTCCTCCCACAATCTTCCGCCCTTTTTTCCTCGTTTCGGCTCGCAACTCATGGACTCTCAAGACGTGATGGCCGGGTACTGCCTGGGCTGACTGCCGTGCGGCGGACAGCCGGCTCGAGGGTTCGTTTTCCGGCGCGCTTGCGATGCCCTCCACTCGTGAGGTCCTCTCCTGACGCCCCCGCACCGGTTTCTCAACCTTAATTGCCTGCCGAACACTAATCACATTTGTGCGGAATGGCCTCTCCTCCGTAAACCAAATTGCTACCTCCACACGTTCAATGCATTCGTCATGTGAATGGAATCGAAAAATACGAGGCCATGCCCCCCCCCCTTGGTGATTCCAGACCTGTCAAAAAATCGCATAACGTTCAGATCAAAAGTGGCTGCTTCAAAAGATAAAACGTGCACTTTTTACCTCCCGGTGATCAGGTGAAATGTGTTTTCATTCAAGTTCGTCTATCGGTCATTTTGGTCATTAAAAGAAAGAAAAAGTCAAGAGTATTGTAGTCATCCAGTAATACTTCCGCAATAATTCTATTAAGTACTGTAAGGAATCAGAAAGTTGACTGTTAAATCATTTTATTTTTAACAATTTTATTTAAATTGTACCACGCAAGCCATCGCTAGGGTGTTATTACACACCAGACTACTTTCAACTTAAAATATTATCTCCACCTGGTACGATCGGAAAATTTTATTCTGATCCCTTATCGTTCCTGATAAAAATGAAATCTTAAATCTATCTGTTCTACACTTAATCTCCCTAATTTCAGGTACATATCATTCATATGAATCTTTTACTCTCTTTCTTCTTGTACACATTCTGGGAACTAAGATGTCTGGAGTCAAGAATAGGCACGGCAGCTATTCTTTCGAAAAGCTTAGCATGAATGTTAAAGCCGAGGGTTGGTTCCAGTGATATAATAATCTGGAAAATGATATTGTTTTAAAATAATTATTTTTTGTGGCATATAGTATTCCATGTAACCTCCTCCTTTCTCCCGCCGGTTAAAAATACCTTCCCTCGTCACAGAAAGAGAATTGACAAATATTAGTTCAGAAGCGAAAAATATTCTCCCTCCAGAATCCGGCCATTTCACTCCAAAAGAGGATATGCCGCCAAATTACCCATATTTAGTGCAGACGTTCGTTCACTCATTGATCCTTGCGTTTTAAATTTCTCGCATTAAAAAATAATCGACTGTTGAACACGGGTCACACCGCGTTTGTTTGCCAAGCAGAGAGAAGATTTAACGAAATGTTTTTCTTATGAGCTTTGGGAACCTCTGGGTTTGTTTTTATTTGGTCAAATCCTTTGTGGGTCGCGCTCAGCTTGTGTTATTTATAAACGCCGCTTCTGGTGTGAGGTTGGCCTATTGATGTCGTCTGCCCTTACTGTTGACGGTTGAATTTCTACTATTCACTTAAATTTATTCACTTTCCTTCGCATGTTAATTGGAAAAGCGAAAACCAAGCGAGGACTTTCTATTTCTTGCCTTTCCCGTGATGCGTGACTCGTGGTCATCTCATTGACATTGCATAGCCGTCCTGGGCATCCTCTTTTATGTTCATGATGAGGTCCGCGACTGCGCGGTAGCGTAATGGCATGAATCACCTGCTCGACCCCCATTGCAGACATTAAGATATATTTATTGCCAATTCATGTGCGTAAAAATCTGTATTTTCTTGGTGGTCGTATTGAATTGAAGCCTTCGAGACCTTTGCGATAACATTTTAGTATGATTAAAATAAGGGAATAATGGTTGACCCTGTTATTACACCTCCAGGACATTTATTACAATATCGATTATTACTAGATAGTAATTGAACCAGAATAATTCTCTTTCCCCTGTTTTTCGTATAAAATGCCACCAGTAAGCCACGTGTCTTCATCTTTGGCTCGGCTCCTGTATTTCAAACCAGTATTGATTCTGGGGACTAATTAGGAAGGTAATTGGAATGTTCACTATATGATTCACGTCTTTTGATACTTCTCCTTTAAGTTGGTTACCCGGTATATTCAAAGATCGACGCATCAGTTGAACACTTTCTTCTGTTTCCAAGTAATACGAGTATTTAACATGTCCACATTGATTTGTATGCAAATTTTAGACTTAACGACGCTTTTATTATTGCAGCCAGCTATTTTTCAAAATTGGAAGCTACATGCCCGCTGATAGTTCTGTGAGTGAAGCCTAAAATGGTTCGAAATTGAGAGTATACACCCCAGGCCATGTTGATTGAAAGAACATAGCCAATTTCCGGCGTCTTACAATCTCATGTTGAAGGCTCTCACAGGCATTTTCTCGCTTCAATTTCGCTAGCTAACGTTTATTTACCAGTTCACTCTGGCTTTCCATATTTTAGCTTTCCCTATCTCTGAGGATGATCTTATTTTGCTTCCGAGTAACGTATGCAAGGAGCATGCACACTCGCCTGGATCGTTCCACCCTAATCTTTCAATTTGGTCGTCTTATCTCATGGCGAGTTCACTCAAACAGGAGTTTCATTTTTCTCTCGTATTTTCGCTCTACTTCCTACCATCTCAAGCTTTCATTACACATGCGCGTCTCTTCCTTCCTCCTCCCCCAAAAAAATGTTTACAGCTGCGAATTTTTCTCGGAATCATTACCGTGAAACATCTCAATAATAAAATATTCGCACGCAGTGGCTCAAATTGAACTACGCGTAACTGCGTATGAGTTTGAGAGAGAAAGAAAAGGTAGTCGGATGTAGCGTTGGTAACGAAAGAAAATGCCTTTAGATGTCTTAAGAAATAGCGGGTCGTGAATGTGTGGTTGAGGTGCTTTCTCAAATCTAAATGGTTTTTTTTACATAGTACCCTCCACACCACCGCTAGGGTGTGTGGCAGGGGGTGACTACCTTCCAAACTACTTTTCACCCAAAATACTCTTCCCTTTTAGCTCGGAAGTGATTCTGATCCCTTATCGTTTGTGGGAAAAATTAAATCGTAAATCTATCTTTTCTACACTTAATCTCTCTAATTTAATTGAAATGAGTTCTCTAACCGAAGTATGATGGGTTTAATAATACATCTTCGACATTATTGCTAGAGAGACATCCTTCCAAGTTATGCAAGAGATTTAATCTGTAATTTAACCTTATTATTTTTAGAAAACTTTTTATATTGCTACAATTCAGGATCAGCAGACGTCCACATGTGCTGTGGTATTTTTCAACCAATCGTTGGCCCTACCGCTTTTGAAATGACTAAAAAATTGGTATTAATACAAAGTGTACCACTTAATAAATAAGAAAAACAATATGGCCTAGTAGCCTCTGAATTCCCCAAGGTTACTATGGCTACCTATAATTTTATTTGTTGAGTAAATGTCAAGTTATTCCCTCACGATAAAAATATTCCTGTTGACCGCGTCCATCCATTATGCGCATCCAATCCCGCAGGCAAGAATGCGTAGGTAATCGATTATTGGCTAGCCATATGGCTGATCAGCTTTCCGCACAGATCTGCGAGAGTCTGAGGTCATGCCAGACGTGCGCCAGCTAACTTCCTCCCTCACCCCCATATTCACTCCCTTCCTTGAAGCTTACCTAGGGGAGTAGGTCGAGACGGGCTCAATTTCGCCCCCTTTCGGGTCCCCTCTCTCCTTCTCGCCGTCAGCTTACTGTCTCCCTCCCTCGTCGAGACATCTCCAGGCGCCATCTCCGCTGCGGCATGGCTCCTTCGCCGGCCACACCTTCGTCGTCCGTGGTCGGCGATGGCGGACGACGCGGTGGCCGCCTTCCGGAGCGAAGGTAGTCATTCATTCCCTCATTGTCTTTCAGCATGAGCGATTTCATTAAATGGCCCGTCCCACGCAGACGCCAAACCGAGCGACGTATGCAATTGAAGAAAACGAGGAAATTGGTTTTATTTTTATTTTTTTAATCATCAAAGTCGATTATTTCGCGACAGTGCACGAGTAAACAGTGTGCGTCCACGGCGTAAAAGGATTGTCCAAGAAAATTACTTCAAAATTTAATTTTTTTATTTTTTTCGGAAATGCTATTTTGAAGTCTTTAATGCTAATATAGACATGGAATAAAAACATATAATTTTATTTCTTGATCATTTCTTTATTTTAGGGCTAGGTAAAATTAGCTTAAAACAAGTCTCTTTTTTTGTTTCTACTAGGCGTTTAAATATTGATTGCGATCGTTTCCGTTACAATTTATTTTCCTGGAAAAGTGTTCCATTTCCTAAAGGCAACTCGAATAGTAAAATCATAAAATGTTCTATGAATGGCGAAAGAAATAGATAGGTGGACTCGGCCTCATCCATTATGTATTCTATTTTATACTTACGTGGACAAATGTTTCAAGTAAAAATATTGCGACGAACATTTTTTCTTGTAAAATATCGGACGAAGAATGTGTTAGAAAAGTTTACTATCAACAGGAATTAAATTTCAAGGTACAAGTGTGTGAGGGCAGGAAAGCCGTTCCCCAATACCCGTGGTTGAATTAGGAAATACCGTTTGCGGGGTCGAAACGCGGCAATTCTGTAACCGTGCGTCGTTTTCGTGGAGAGAATACAAAGAGCTTTGTTTCATTCCAGAAATGGAGTGTGTTTGGAAGAGCCTCCTTTTTCCTCCTCGTCGGTGACAGGCGTAGTGTCGTTTCTCGTAAGAGTTTTTTGAGCTCCTAAACTATTCATAGGTTCTTTTGTGTTCTCCTCCGGATCTTGGGACGCCCCTCCTGCGTCTCCCGGCCTCGTCCCATGGGTGTTGGAGACGTATCGGTCACCATCAGGGGCTTCTGGGGCTCCCCAGGTGGAGGCGGTCGGGCTACGGGAAGGGACGGACATGAGCGTCGTGACCCGCGAATTCAATCGACTCTTGCGTTTTTCCCTCCTCGTTTTTATCTCTTCGTCGCCGGTGTCTCGCGCAGCGTGTTCAGTTAATCACCATTCGTTTTCTTCCTCGAGAAGATTCATAAAATATGACAATTGGATCCAATTTTACCCCTGTCGTTTGCGGATTAAAATGTAGGTTCGGCCCTCGTGTAGTCCTGAAAAACAATTGTGGTTTTTGGCAGGCAAAACTTCACCGTTATTCATTGCCTTCAATCGTTAGGTATGTATGTCAGTATGATTTTGTGTGTGAATCCATACGCATAGGTATGTGTGAAACGTATAACAACAGTAAACAGAGTTCAATGTCATTTATACAGTTTATGAGTTAAAACTTAACTGGTTCCGGTGAAGCGCACCTTTATGATCATGGGTGCTTACCTATATACAAACACCCTCTCAATCGCCGGACTTTGTTTCAGAAAATTGCGCCGAAAAGCGAATGTGTCACTTTTCCGTAGCTACGACGGAAACTTTTTGAGCCACGGATGCATATTCCACGGAGGCTGAAAGCCTAAAAATTTCCATTAAGATTTGAAAAACTGCCTAATTTCTCACAAAAAATGTTCTCCAGTTAAAATGTATATTGAAGTATGGGATATTTCGCTGTGGTAGTTAATGACGTTGAAATTGGTCTGGATAGTTCGTCAATTTTCCACGTTAAAGGGTATGGTTTCCAGGCAGAATGGTATGTTTTATTTTTAATCTCCCTCATTTACGGCAAATATTTATTATCACAATCTAAATCTCACAAATTCAGCCCTCGTTCAGTGTTTCTAAGCATTATCTATTGGGATTTATTTCGCTCGTCGCAGTTTTGAACTAATTTCTTGCTGTATTCTACATTTTTGTAATAAGAAAGATAATAAAAATACATATATCACTCTAATTATGGCAATAGCGTATTTCCCGTTTGCAAATTTACGTGTACAGTTAAATATCTAGGAAATCTCTAAAATAGTCCATATTCAACCGGGTTAAAGCTCATTCGAGTAGCTAATAACAGTAGGTGAGTGAGTTCATGCCAACGTACGAAATCCCTGGGCTTGGGAAATTAACCCGTCAGGGTCGGGGGAGTCAGTTTATTTTCCTATGTTCACCCAAGTTTTCTAGGAATCTCTGGTACGAGAGAAAGCACTTAGCTTTGGAGCAGCTGGGTAAGTCCAAACCTGCAAGGAATCGAACCAGGGCCATGAGATGAGTAGCCGAACGCTCTACCAATGAAGTTATCTTGCCCCTTAAAGCATAAAATGTAACTCGTGAATTTTTCATCGTCGCAGCTGCGATTTATT
Organism: Hetaerina americana; assembly: GCF_022747635.1. Lineage (NCBI taxonomy): Eukaryota > Metazoa > Arthropoda > Insecta > Odonata > Calopterygidae > Hetaerina > Hetaerina americana. Next base: position 19,867,790 of record NW_027286070.1, on the reverse strand, counting down.
TTAGGCGCATGGAACGTCTTCATTGGGTGCACCTTTCTGAGGGTAAGAATTGCGTTCACTTTTTCCATCTTATTTGGATCCGACTGTTAATAGCTTCACGGCTTTTGACTCTGTATTGGGAACAGTCGCCGTGGCCCTGACTTCTGCCGAGTTGAACTGTTTCCAGAACTCATCCCAATTAAGTTCGTGGAATTCCTTTGAGCGACCGCCCTTCGGTTGAAGGTTATCTCGTTAAAGATGTATTCCCGCCAAAATCTGGGGTCGTCAGTTCGACTAATTTCCAGGGGCAATTCGTCTGGAGGACGTAGCGGCAGTCTTCCTTCGAGCCCGCATCATTCCAGCTCTCCGTAGAGAGCGAGAGGATCGAATTTCTGTCCGTGGGTCCGGGATCTCTACCGCTTCTAATGAGTGGCACAACCAGCAGCGCCTCTGTTAACACATGTCCAGGTTTAGTCGTTCGGCGTGCCTCTGGAACTTGGGAAATATTTAGCGGTGGCGAGTGTTTTTGGCCTACGATCGGTAAATATTTACGCGGCGTTGGGATTAGATGCACCTGGTTCAAAACGACATAGGCATGTGAAAATCCAATCGAGGATAGGATTACTTTTTTTAATCCATTCTCACAATTCGTCAGTTGATACGGTCAAGGGTAAAGAGGTTGTGGCGGTCAAAAGCTCCGAGTGCTACAGCGTAAAATTTTAGTGACGAAACCGTTTTTTAGTAGTTTTATGGCATTCGAGGTCAGTTTGTAGTGATGAAAATACGATGATTCAAATATGTTTGCGTTACTCCTGTATGTTTACGTTGAGCACGAAGGTTCTTTTTATCCCCTTCATACAATTCCTTATATTTTTTAAGGTACTTCTCGTAGGAGCAGAGTATCAATATTGTGGTGATCATCTTGAATGCTTTTATTCAAATGGATGTGTGCCATCACACTTTCTCAGAATTCTTAATACGCTCAAAAGCAGTCCCACTCTGCAGTTTTCGTAAAACCAGCAGAAGCTAAATAAAATTTAAATTAAAAACTTTTTCATCAATTCATAAATAAAAAAATTCAAAAATTTAAAAAGTCATTCTCATTTTATTGGAGTTACCTTGGAAGTGGAAGTCGTTGAATATTATTTTGCTCCTGAGAGAAGTGTAACGTGTTGAGTGATATTCGTGCCCTGGTATTCGATGTTCATGGCTTCACTCATTATTATCCGTACTTATTGTCTTCTCTCCTTGAAGTATTGGAAAACTCTTGTCTCATCAGGACTAGATGCTCATCCTTGCAAAATTAGATACATATATGCGTGTAAAATGTAATCAGGAGTAGTATTGAAGCAATTTTTCATCTGAGAATTTGTCGCTGAAAATGACATGGTTAGTGACTAGCCTGTGGTAACGTAATTCGAAAATATTTCGAGTTCTCCGCTCGCCATTGGGCACGGAATTGCACTGACAGACAGGTAGCCTGTAGCTTCACAAATTTGGGTTACGGTGGGAAGGAGAGAATTTGTTCAGGCATCATTTTGAGGAAATACCCCACGTATAATATATATCGTTCTGCAGTAATTTCACGCACTTTAGGGTGGGACTACATCAAGTCACCATTTCTGCATTACGTATTGCTAATGCGTAATTGTAGGTGCTGCAGCAGCGCTAATACGTTTCAACGCTAGTAAGCTCGGATTATCTAGCTGGCTGTACCGTTCTTAAAGCAGGATGAAGGCCGCCGAGGTTTGCTGTCGAAACCTCGTCGCCAGGGTGGTGGATCTTAATTAGCTGCATTCTTCAGGAGAGCCTTATATCTTTCTCTCCTGAGAAAAAATAATTTCGAGAAAAATTCTGTTGAAGGCTGGCCGGCAATTTTAGTCTTAATGGGTTTTCGGTCGTGTGAAGGCCCAAAAGCGAACGGGGGAGCCTTCGTCGACGGCGGTGATACGTTATTCACGATGCGGATCCCCTCTCGACGCATCTTCTCCAGCGTCTTCCGCCATCTTGGATCCTCCTCCTTATCCCGCCTCCCCTTTCCCTTCAGGGTCGTGCGCGTACCTTCTCTTCCCCCCACCCCACTCTCCTTCTCTCCACACTCATCTCTGCCCGACTCATATTCGCCCTGTGTCCCTCCACTCTTCCCCTCTCCCTCGGATCGATTGGCACGCGTGCCTCCGCCTCGCATTCTCCCCCTCCCTCCTTTGTGCTGAGCTCCTCTCCCCTCCACCCACCCGTCCAATCGTCCATTCATCATCCCTTTTCGATTGGCCGCTTGTGGGCGCGTGATCACCGGAAGTGGACGTTCAACAGCCTGTCCGTCGCCGTCGCCAACCGTGTTCCATTCTACCCCGTGTCCCTTTCTTCTCTCCACAGGCTCTTCCCTCTTGCCTTCCTCCGCTTTTCTCCTTGGGCGATGATGTTCGCCTTTAAGTAAGAACCCAGGGCCGGGGGGGGGGGGGGGTGGACGGATTTTCACCGGGGCGTTGAAAACGCTCGCTCCTCGACCGGTTTGCAGAAGGATTCGAATAGAAGTGTGGAGGACTATCGTAGCTTTCCCTTATTGAGTCCGGCTTCTGTGTCCCCGGTCTTGTCACATTTTCCAGAGGCGTTCCCATGGGACTGTCGTTAAATTACAGAGGTTGGGGTAGGTACCAAAATAATACGATTCCTTGAAGAAAGTGGTTGATAGATTAAGTCACTCATAGAAGATTTCGTAGGATTTTGTAGAATTTTGAGGCCATCGTCCCCAAAAAAAACACTCTAATGAGGAATTTTCGCCCATGATGAAACGTATTCTCCTTCTGCTGAAAAAGGTGCTGCCTCTCGATAAATACTCCTTCTGTGAGTTTCACGACTAGCCTATTCTAATTCTTTTAATGTCTCTCTTTTGAATAAACTACGCATTTTTACTCCGACGGCTCTGGGAATGTCTGAATAGTATCGTCTTATTCTCAAGTAAGCTCCTCCGAAATACGGAAGCAGTGAGACGCGGATGGAAAGCAATTTCCGTACGATTTCCCGCAGGAATGAGTTTCATTTCAATCTTCCAGAGACTGTAATAAGGAGGAAATTTTCGAATATATTTCCGTTGAGACTTTGAGTTGTTTTAACGTTTAAGCGCCACCCTTGGCCTGAAACGCCTTTCGTTTTGAAATTACTTTCTTCTTTTTTTTCTGGAATGATAAATTTGAAAGGATAATAATTTAATGCCGGTAAATATAATTCTAAATTTTACCTCTTTAATTTCCACCAGACTATCCATGCCTTTTATCTCTTACCTATCCGAGGTGGGAAGCTTGGGATTCCTGGAAAAATCACGTGATATCCGGCCATTCCTCCTTTGGGAAACTTTACTTTAACTTTCCCCTCTCTCATTCCTTCGCAGGCGATCCAGCTGATTTGGTTGCGAAATTAGTCTTCTTTGCCACTAGTGTCCCTCACCCCTGAGATATCCACTGGCACCATCTGGATGCCCACGGACACCATTGAACATTTTTACCAAATGCTTTTTTACCTTTGGTTTTGTGCACTTACAGATAAATTCTCAATCCATACACGTCTCCCCTCCTACGATTACACTTCCCCTCCTAGCCTATTACAACTCCCCATCTTAACTGGCGTCCCGAGTCATACTCACCCTCGAGTTACCATTGCTCAAACAGTGTTATGTATTTTTTACAAAATGTTTTCAATGCTCTGCACTGCTCTGATAAATTCGCAATCTATACACGCCTCTGGCGATATCCCCAAAAGACCTTCATGCTCTTTTTGGTCGGTTACCAATTGTCCTCCCTCAAGGTCACTCCACCAAGCTAGATCAGGCCCCTTCCCTTAAATTGGAGTCTCTTTGTCCCCTTTCCCCTTAAATCACGGCTTTTACTTAATAATTCTGTAGGAAATCGTTGCCTCGGCGCGTTGGCTGAAATTCTCATGATTCCTCTCGGCACTTGCAATGCATTGCGTGTCGCTTGTCGACGGAAAAAAAATTTAAGCAGACACACAAAAAAAATCAAAAGAGAACAATTTGCATGTAAAGATATGGAAAAATGAGCCTTTTTACATTTTTCTATTGTTAATAGTTGGTTCTTATCATGAAAAAATGATTATCTCCCATCATCGAGAGCAGTTGTTTGGTGGAAGAGCGACGGTGATTTATTTGCTTCAGTCATACCTTCCGTGATGTCACGGTTTGCGTTACCCTTTCCTCCTACCCCCTCGCCAATGCTGAGCGACCCCCCCCCCTCCTCCATTCACTTCCACGACGTGTGCGACGTCAATTTTGGGCGTTTACCAACCATTTTGTTTTATTTAATTATTAGATTGAATGTGCATTCATTAATGATAATCTCAGTACCTAAAACATAATTTTAGCAGTCGGGAGCATGGTATCAGACGCACCACAGAGGCCCGCGTAGGCCCAGACAACCATAGAACCGATTAGTTAAGTTTGCTGATTTATCAAGTTGATGTGCAAGTAAGGAATCGAATATACGAGTTGGTGTAAGGGCTTCAATCGGCCTCTCTCGTATCAGCTCCACGGAATCTGTGATCCTGTCGTGGGCATTCATCGCTGGACTGCACTAGGTAGTAGGCCCTTCAGCTGCCGAAGATGAATTAATTTCAGGAAAACTTTAATACGGCACTACCAGTTTCATCGCAGAAGGTGATATTGTCCGGTCCTTAGTGGATTTATGATACTTGAACTGAGGATTTTTGTGCATGCGATGAGGAAATTTCTTTTTGAAGTATTGGGTTTCACTGTGTTAAAGTGGAATATTTATGTGTTTTAATTTATGGGAAAATAGATCGATTTTATTTCTATGTTATTTGTCATTTTTTAAATTGATTAGGGCTACGATCGATTGTTGCTTCAAATAAAGTCTAAGTCACACCACTACTGAAACGCATAGTTAATTTGCAAAATATCCGGCATTTATAATGTTAACGTTCATTTAATTAAAATGCTAAAGTAAATTACGCGTTCACTTTTCCGTGGGTCATCGCGCTGCCAGGCCCCATGAAAAAGCGAAATTATAGTATCCAACTGACCTCAGTGAAACCTGTGGAACGTTAAACGATTAAGGATGACCCATAAAAAAATATAGAATCCATTTGAAAACAATTGGGAGAAATTTCGGGAAGAAATACTTGTTGGTATGTTAATCGGGAAAATCGGGAAAATGTTGGCAATGGGAATCCATGAAATATGCGGCCACACTGTATAATTTTCAATTGACAGAAAAGGCCACTTGTGAAGCGAAGAAAATGAAAGTTATGATCGCGAATTTAGTGAAAAAACTAACATTTTTAATGGATTTCCAGCTTCTCTCTCGCGTTGGTTTTTTTTAATCACGGGCCGAATTTCTATGGAAAGTGCGGGCAACTCTAACGGCTGCGGTATCATTTCCTGATTTACTAATTTCGTACTTTATGGATCGATGTAAGGGGCTACAACCCGCGAGGTCGACCCCGAGTTTGTCCCGTAGTTGTCCCAAGCTCACGCTAATGACTCCAATCCAGAGATATATGTTTCAACCTTCGGAAAAAACCGTGTAGTAAATATTTCAGGGGCAGCGGAACGATTTAAGAGCCTCTCGTAACGGTACATGCATATCACATGCCACGGCGAGAAAGTCCTTGGGATGAAAGACGTTGAGGAATGGGTTGGTCGGCGCCCGCGGGATAGGCCGCGACCAGGAGACGCAGGATACCGTGATTGATGGACCTGACCTACTCTGCGGTCGGATGGTAATATTTAGTTAGGGATTAGAAAACAACGTGCGTGAAGATTCGATCGCGAGGGAAGATCGTTGTGGCCTAATAATTGGCGTAGCCGAGAACTAATCCATCACTGCGCTCGTGGGCCGACGAAACACTTCCGCGCGCGTTTTCTCGAAAAATCTCAGATATCTAATCCGGCGCAAGATCTGAAGCGGCCATTTTGTTGAATTGCACTCTTTGAAGGACTGCTTAAATGTTATCTACACTCTTCGGACTACACGATCTCATGCAGTGAAGGGTGGTGAGGTGTGGGAGCAGAATGTTTAACTGACTTTATCCGATCATGCTAGAGGTGCGTTAATGCATATGTTTTTTTTTTCAAAATCGCTTCTTCCCTTTTATCCGTTCTGCTAAAAAAGAGTGGCCATATAGCTGACCCTCCTTCGGAAACGTCTTTGATCACCAGTTTCTCCTTAATTCTCGCTAGCATATCCTAAACCCGTGGCAGCATCTCCTAGAAAGATGGAGTAAATGGAGCCTTTTTATAATTATAGCATTTGAGTAGACGCTCACTGGTCTACCAAAGAAAACTGATAGCTTTATTATTTCATTTTTGTTCATCAGCTTCCAGGCCATGTATACATGTAAGTAGTTTACAATTTTTTTGCTTACAATTTGAATTCCGAAGAATTGGATGTAAAATCATTTGTATGAATCGGCATAATAATTTACCGGACGTCTCAAGTGATGATTCTTATGGAACGTTAAATGGCGTTGTGGTTCGTAAATTTTAAGTCGAGATTCGATGTTGAGGCTTGGTAGTGTTGAATGTGGTGTCAGAATCAGTATTATTTTGCCAGCTTTTGGCTGCCCTTAAAGTCTCTTTTAAGGGCAGTCAACAGCTGATAAATGGCCAAGATAGGTTTTTGACGAATCCAGGACTTATTCTACACACCTAAGCTACAAACTAACACGAAACTAAATACGTGAACTAGAACTCTTTATAACATTCAAATATTCTTCAACTTCATGTACTTACGACCTCTCTTCATTCAAATACAACGTGTCAGTCAATTCTTTTCATTTCTCTACCCTGATTTCCCACCATTCTCTAATCTATTACTGCCTTTAACATTCTACTACCTCACAATTAGTCGTGCATTCATTTTTCCTGTCCAGCCTGAATTTTTCCCAACCACCGTTCATCTCTCCCTGCCATGCTTAGGCCTTCGTTTGTTTTCCTTTCCGTCCATTTCATTTTTTTCATATTTCTCAAAAGCATAAAATATTCCTTCATTCTCTTACCTCGATGATTCCCGTTTCCAAGCTGGGTAAAACCCCGCTTCATGTTAATGTTGTCGCTGCTAATTTCTTTCCATGTTTAGAATGTTTTCTGTCGTCAACCTCTAGCCCCAATGCTTAATCCAGCCAATGTGAGGATACTTTGTTTTACTTCTTTAATTCAATGTAATGTAAAATGAATTTTTCGAATCAATGGGTGAAAATCCTTATTTCTTATTGTTAAAATACAAAACAGTAAAACTCTTTCTGAGTGTTGATGGTTACCGGCATAACTTTATGGAATCGATTCATATTGGAAATGAAAAATAGTAACTTCGTGATTCCACTGAAAACCACTATTCCACTTTCCACTTTTTTCAGTGGAATCACAAAGTTACTATTTTTCATTTCTTCCTGAATGATTTGTACTGAATATGCAATTCTTTGTCTTTTTCAACTCTAACGTAAATTCTTCGCATGATTGTCACATTGCCCCAAAAATAAACGAATTTTAAGGACTAGCTATTTTCAACGCCCTTCATTCCTTGCGAATAGTTGCACAATTTCCTACAACGTTGCTTTGGGGAGTTGCACGATTATTGTTAACATTTGGAGATTACTTTTGAATGGTTCGGTGGTACTTGAGAAATGCGTTGGGTATTCGGCGCTCCTGAAGAAACAAACGAATCTCTACGGCCACTCGCCGGGAAGGGGGGAGGGCAGAACCCCATGTGTGGCGCTATCTTGCGGTGTTCTACGACTCCTGGCACCCTCCTCTCTCGCTCCCAAGGACGCGACGCACGAGGGGGGGGGGGGGAGGAGACGAGGCGCGGATACCTATCGGGCTAAGATCGTAATGCGAAATTTCCACGAAGATAGAGGACAGGCGAAGACGATGGGAGGAATTCCACCGGCGACACGTTTTCTCCGCAGTTATTTTTGGCGGGCTTATCGCGTCATCCGACCTCCCATGGCGTGCATCTCCAGGATTTTCCCGTCCCCGTGTTGCCGGAGAGAAATCCCGCTGTGATGAGAGGATAAAAACGTGGAACCCTGTCCTGTCGGTCAGCTCTTGAGAGCACTTAACGGAGGACGTCGCAGATCATAAAAACGCAGTAATGACAGTTCCCCGAAAAGAACCTTTTCGCCTCCGACACTGCTTAAATGGTGTCCTAATGCACTTCCATGGAAAGATGCGAGATTCTGTCAGACGAAAGAGACGTCCGATGTCAAATTGTGTTGACCCCGATGTGTGATACTGATGCGACTTCGGGTCACCAAGCGGTGCAGTCCTAACATCTTATTGTACTCCTGATAGAGATGATTAATATGCGTGAAGAAATCGATGTATTTCATACGATGTTGTGATACATGAGATGCGTTAGTTAATTGATTCCTCCAAATAAATCATATACGTATCTGCATCTCGAAGTCGATGCATCGCGACGTTTTCATTGCTCGACTTGCGCGCCGCATTCGATACTCATTTTCGAATATCTGTAAGTATCGTCTGCCGACCTTCGTCCCCCAGTGTTTTTCGGAAACACTTTCCGAGCTGTCAATTGGTTGATTTTACTCTGCTGTTTCTGGTCGCCATCGATCTCATAGCTTTCTGCAATTTGTATGGTAAACCTTTTTAGCTTTCTGCAATTTGTATGGTTTACTTTTTTAGTTTTCTGCATAATGTATTATTATTTTTTTTATTTTTCTGCATTTTCTATGGTTTTTTATGCCTTTTTAGTTTTCTGCATTTTTTATGGTTAACTCTATGGATTTCATTTGTGCACACCCTGTCTGCCTTAGAAGTCATCGTTTGCCACACTCCTCTTAGCTCTCCAGAGATGTGGACGTCGTTCCACATCTTGGAATGGGTGATATGAATAAGTAATACCTTTTATTTCCCACTACGGGAAAGGGTCGATTTTGGTGAAAAATAAACGGCAGCTCGGGAGCAAATCCCCCCCCCCCCGAAGCTTATGAAGTGGAACTCGGTAGTATATGAGTACGGTGTGCTCGCACCGAGTGAGAGAGCATCTCGAGCGTTCCTCTTGGAAAATAATATGTGAAAGTAAGAGAATCAATGTATTAGAACCATTTTGGCTAGAGAAATTGATGTTTGGCATTCATAGAATACTGAATTCCTAGTAGTTGGAAAGTAATGGCGAATTGATTCTCTAGTTAACTTTGTTAAGGTTTTAAGGAAGATTAAAAAAAAACTATCGGTAATAACCACGATTTTTTGTTAAGGTTTGAGTCACACTGCACTAAAAAAAGGCTGTGTGGTAGCTGATGTTACACATATCAAGGTTGTGGGGCCAATTCCTTCCCTTGTGCCGCTGAAGGTTTCCCATTAGAAAGCTCTGATGCCCCGAAAAATCACCCATGATTTAAGTTGGGAGTGTTCAGAGTCACCCGGTCTCAAACGAGGGACCTCCAATAGGAGCCGAAAGTTCTGGACCCACTGGGCTACCACGCCCAAGTTAGAAAGACGGAACGTGCGATGCTCCCCTTCCTGTTACTCTACGGACGTGATTCAGAGACTTGAGTTCCCCACTTCTCCTTTCTCCGTTCGTTGTTGCCCTCTCCCCGTGGTTGAGATTTCGCCCATCCAGCCCCAAAACGGACCCCTTCGCCTTCCTTTTTCCCTCTCCCCTTCCCCCGCCTCCTCTCTTTTCGAGGGGGCCATGCATGAATGTGCATTCCCTTCCAACTCCATCCCCTTCTTCGCAGACGCCTCCGACCCCTACTTACGAGGATACCACCCGTGCGAAGTTTTTCCGAATTTTCGTCAAGAGGGTAAATAGATCATCTACTTCACCGTCCAAATGTACACTATACCCCGCAAACCGCGACTTGGGCATGTGGTGGGGGTTTTTATGGCACTAGCCTATTAATATGTACAAATATTCATGTTACATGAATATAAATGTTTAGTTCACATACTTTGACACATAGTCCTACACTCATACATGCATGTATATGTACATTATGCTATAATTGGCGTGTTCGAGGAATGTTTTCAATTTTGCTGTTTGAATTTAGAAAGAATTGTTATCAGTTAGTAAAAAAAAAAGGTTTGACTGATTTTATGCATCAACCGAGGCGAGAAGAACTTGTGCGTGAACCTGTTGGTGACATCAACTCTTCCCTTTCCCACTGGTTAATTCTACCGAAGTATTTGAGGTCACAGTAATTCCCTCGGTGTCAACAGTAAACACGGTTGTTCTGATAGGGCTTGTCTTAGTTGGTTTCTTCGTGACTCATTGGTGCTCCTATCCTAATGCCACCAACATACATCACGTCACGCTTTTGGATCAAGAGGAGAAAAAAATACCTCGAAGCTGGGTCATAGGGATTTTGAATTACTACATGTATCAGATCTCAGGAGAACGGTCCTGTTTTGCGGGTGTGCTATAAGCCCGGGATGCTGGAAGTTTGTACCCATTACCGAGAGCCAATATGGCGCTGTCAGTACATTTTTGGGCTACCGAAACTCCTATGATTCCGGAATTGATGGGTGTCGTGAATTTTTTACCTGTCTACGTAGAAAATGAGTCACGCGTCATAAAATAACATTAGACAACGCTGTTTTCAAATGTATTCATTTTATTTTCTATTTATCGAGGAACAAATTCAAAATTTTGCCTTCGTGTGTTCAGGTTCTAGTGGACAGAATTTCATTTCCCGGTTGATAAACGGTAAATGAGTATCTGATCGGATCATTACGGCCTCATAAAATAATTATTATTCGGGTCCCAAAAGTCCCAAAAAATATTGCGGAAACAAAATTCCGGTATTATTTTTAAATTTTCTGGAAAGAGAGAACAATTTCAGGATTCGGAAGTTCTGGCGGCGACTGGAAAACTTCAATAGCGTGGGTGTTTTATGAACGCTGGTGGCGCGGCACCCCGGGAAACCGGGGACATGTGGGTAGGTGAAGGGGGCGTGGTCGAAGTTCAAGCCGAATTTCCATCAAATTATTATGCATGCGTAATGCTTTGATGGCAGTTGGTAATTTTAATAATAGTTACTCTTAAGCGTCATAAGATTAAATGTCTCATTTCTTGCAAAATGAATGTCTTATCAAGACCGGTATCCGGTTTTATCTGTGGGAGTTTAAAATAAATCTGGAATCAAAAATATTTTACGGAACGGGGAAATTTAACAGAAAACCAGACATAGCTTTATCTATTAATTTGTTGAATTCTACCTCTTTATTTCTCTGGAACAAAATTATTTTAATGGTATTCTCATGGGAGTGTCTCGGGGAATGGATTTATGGCGATATTTGCGTCTCCCTCCTTCTAGGTCATGAAAGAACTTGAGGTGGTATCCCTGGTCCAAGGCAGAGGAGGCCGCCCTGTGCCTCCTTCGCGACCCTTACTAAAGGGGAGGTCCAACTCTGCCGCGTCATCAATCACATCTCCCGGTCCCAACCTCCCCCTGCAACCCTAACGTCGGACTCCGGCCTGCCTTCGGTGCTGCCAACCGAATTTTTATCGTATATTCTCCACGGTGTGGGAAAATGGTGGAGGGTCATCCATTTTTTGTTTAAACCCCACGCGTTTGTTTGTCCTGTGACTTCGCTAGCCGCCCCCCCCCTAATCCGTCACGGTTGCGTGGCCTAATGGTTGGGCTCTACGAGCCTTACGTCGATGGATCGAATCGTGGGGATTGCCTTAAAAAAAGTCTCTTCCCCCCTTTCTTTTGAAGGCGGTTTAAAGGAGGGGTGGAGTTTGTTTAGACGTGCGCATCATTCTGCAATGATATCTCCGTTTTATATTCGTGTTGAGGCAATGAATAAATCCACTTGTCCCAATCCCCTTAGAGGGTGTTCCCTTTTTTATGGGGACATCAATTGCGTCTGACTGAGTGTGAGTGGACGTGCACCATTCAGTCTGACATGCTCGGTAGCTCGGAATCGAGCGCGCCTCCTGGGTCGCGTGTCGCTGTGAATTTGTATCGGTCGTTTCCTCCCGACTTCTCCAGAAATGTTTTCCACTAATTCAAAATGTATTTTGTGGTGCTTATATGCATGTACTTTGGAATATTCCGATTGGCAGGCTGATCCGTGACGTTAAATCGCTTTGAAAATTGTATATATTGGTGAGAGTCTCTGAGGTCCGTAGTGCCATAGATATAGGCTATACCCCACGCATGATTGGATCAAGGAAGTTCGCTGAGAGGTGTAGAAAGAAGCCTTTGGTCAAAATTAAATTTATTCTGGTTGATATTTATGATAAAGGATTTATTACAATACTGATCTCGCTAAATATTCAGAGAGGTCGTCTAGTCTTTAGAATCGCTCGTCACTGGTCGCGTAGTCACCAATCGCCCAACCCTCATTATTTTGTGTGTAAGTAAATGAAAATAAGTCAAGAGTGCTGCAGTCGGCTAGGGGTACGCAATACGTTATATAGAATGTTCTCCAAGGCCCAGATGCCTAAAATCTGATGTAAAACCACGCTAAACGTGGTCCTCGTGAACGTTCTGACAACATATTATTCTACTCTAATTTGAGGGCAAAGAAAGAAACTTAGCACTTCCACATAAAGATTTAATATTTCACGACCATGGTTTCGATGCTGCGCGATGCAGCATCTAAACCTGGTCGTGAATTATTTTATCTTTATGTGGGAGTGCTAAGTTTCTTTCTTGGCCCTCATGAAGGAATTCCACAAAGTAAAACCTGAAACTGTTATGTCTACTCTAATATCCTATATCCTTATTTTTACTTCTTTCTCTGCTTAATTTTAATTTGAACAAATCATGTCTCACATTTCACGGGTAGACTATTGTTCATCACAGTGTTAGCATTCACCCTCTGTCGACATTGATAAATGAAAATTACCTTTGGAATTAAGCTAATATTTATGTAAATATCAGCGAAAAGTTATGCGTTTAACGATGATCCGTTGTTGTCCCGTTCGCATGGAAAAAACTCGACATTTTTCCCTAATGTGACTTTTAAAAACTTTTGGCATCAAAGGGATGCCCAATTTATTTCTAGCCCTCTAGTTCGAAGCTTGCTCCTTCTATTATCCGAAAATGGAAATTTCCTCCAGTCATCGCCCTCCCTCAACTCCCTGATTTCTATTCACCAATCCCTGAACTGGAATGGCGAGTGGTAAACTTTCGCGTTCGAAAATGATGAGTACATAAGACTCTCCCGTTGTCGGTTTTCCCGCTCTTCTGTCCGAATCGACTGTTTCTCAAGTGCCTAAAGGGGGCTGCCGATGGGGGTCGACGGATGGGGTTCTCGAGAATTGTGTTGCTGCGGCACGCCTTGCTCTCTCTCTCATTGCACCGTCATCGGGCGAACCCTTGAATCGCTCGCGACTCCTCATTATTGCGTTTCGTAGGAAACAGCGGAGAAAGTGATTTCGACGCTTGACTCATTCCTTTGTGCGCGCACGCCCTTCCCGTGGCCCATCGAGACGAAAGCACGCTGTGGCTCCACGGCGACCTCATACACCATTCCCATCCTTATTTTATTGCGTTTGAACTTACATTCCGCTTCTCTTTCTCTCCCTCTTTCTCCCTCCTTTCCGCACTCCCCAGCCTCGTTTCCCTCGCCACCTCCATTCCATCCTCTCGTACGAGTATATTCCCGGCTCTCTCCTCTCCTCTTCTCCAGCCATGTCAAGGGTCTGGCGGGGAAAGGGGGAGGCGGAGGGATAGGGGCGGGGGAGCGTCTGGGACGCGTGGGCGTGGAGGAGTCTTCGGGGGGGGGGGGGAGGGAGGAGGTGGTGTTCGGCAGGAGGGTTGGGAAAGGGCCGGGCGTGTGGGCGGAGGGTGTCTCCCGACCCTGGCGTTGCGAGCTAGGGTGGTGGTACCTCGAGGGTGGTATAGGGAAAGAGGGGAGGGGAAGGAGGGGCGGGCTCTGCGGGATGGCGGGGTGGGGGGAGGGATCGCGGCTTTGTGGAGGGCCAACCGTGAACAAACACAATTTCCTCTCGCCCCGAGGGTCTCGTCATAAAACTCTTTCGATGGCGAAAGGTGTCTGGCGTTAAGTGGGTGGAGATCGACGCCCGATCGCTCGCCCGTTGTTTTTTTCCATCTCCGTCTCTCTGTCCCTCTCTTTCCCTTCCGTTCGGCTTGCACTGTGCGATTGGCGTCGGCGTCGCCTGTGTAAATTCGCCCATCGGCGGCGGGTGGGAGAAAGGAATAGGGGGAAGGGGGGAGCGCCGTGGCCCCCGTGGGCGGCGGCGCGGGCGACCCCTTGTTTGTCGTCGCTACCAAATCCCTCCCTTTCCCCCAAGATTGCTCCTCCACCGGACCTCTTGAGCACCCTGAATGGGTTCGGATGTCTGTTTGTCCTCTTCACGTGATTGTATAACGATATCCGTCCAGTTCATATGGGTTTTAATTTTGCGAATGCGGCGTGCGGAAACTGATGTACGAAACTAAGGCGCATTGGCTGTTCCTCATTCTTCATTAATTTGTGATTATGTTCATCACATGTCATATAATTATAATTCGTCATCTCTGATATTTTTACGAGATTTTCCTCCGAAAGGTTGAATTGATAGTTGTGCGGGATAAGTTTCTCCAGGTACATTTAGTAAGAGCTCAATGGCGCACGGAATTACGTATTGGTTACATGATGCAAGGCAATGAGGCGCTTATTTTACATGCAGATTTGGGGCACAAAAAGTACTCAGTATGAAAGCTCTCGAAGGTATCACCTGGATTTAAGAGCGGAAATCTTTCATTAGTGCCCGAGAGTTTTACTCGCTGGGACACGTAAGCATGCGTATTTGTTTGCTTTCAATTAGTCTGGTCTAATTTTCTTAGGGATTATCTCTGTCAATTTCGGCCTGACGCAAGCTTGGATTATTTTACTTCCTGATAACAGGTAGGGGATTTGTATGCGCGCCAAATTTGTCAAAGCCCAAAAAATATCAATTTTATTCAGTAACAAACACTTAATCATAGGATATTAGTGCTAGGCATGGTCAGGAAGGAGAGAGAATGTTTTACAGACATTCAAATGAAGCAGGAAAGATGGATTCAGAGCGTTTTAATTGAGGATGGGGTGTTATAGGCTGTGGTACAGGGAAAAGTGTTGGGCAAGCGAGAAAAAGTGAGGGAATGTGGACGGAATGACGTTAGGTTGAATGTTTGCGGAAATGAAGGGTTTACTGTAGTGAGGGTTCATTTACCTTGTTACATTCTAATCAACTCAGTTGTATGATATGTCTCCTATTTCCAAAGTATAGCGTTAATAATTGAAGTTGAAGTTGCGTGTTTTCTACCAGACCAGACCATTGGAAGTAATCCTATTACTACTCCTTCGGATTTGCATCCTTTAGAGGCAGGGTTGGTACTTATGTGATGGTAATTGATTAATTAGGTTGGTAGAGTGACCGGAGAGTTCAGCTGTCTTGCTGTTTTTGATTTAACCTCTTTTTTTATTATAGTTTTCTTTTTAAAGGTTTTTTTTTATTATTTTTATCTTTTTAAAGTTTTTTTTGCCTGTTTTCTGTTAATGTTTAACTCCCTTTATACGCAACCTGAGCACGTAATCTCCACGAACAGTACATATCATGATACTTCAGTTATTTCCAAGATATAAAGTGATCGCTTTACAGATATGCTCCTTATGTATTTCTCCTTGCTGGGCCTAAGTCACAGTCTCACGCGTACACATTCTTGTCATAATAATGGCTCCCACACGTTAGTAGTTTGGCTTACTGTGAATAGGAAGAGCGAGCCGATAATTTTAAATCACGTCACTCGCCCTCCAGTCAGCGCCCAATGCCAGAGGTTTTGAGGAGCGTGGAATCTCCTACCAGTTTTGAATTTTTTGATTGGGGAGTTCTTATTTTTTTTGAGGGAACAGGTCGAGCTCCTCCCCGACTCATTCATACAATCCATTGCCTCACGTGTGAGTTTTACGTATATTCGTGCCGTGAGCAATTTCTCCTCTACTCCCGGCGCAGCGTCCCCTTTCCACCCACACCCCTCCTCTCCCTCCCACAAACCCCCCGGTCTCCGCCGGCAATCAATTCTGCCGTGCAAGGCTATCGAGTGGTCGATACAAACGTCCCCGCATCTCGAAGCCGTTGTTGTGGAGGCTGGGGGGGAGTGGGATTCTTTCAGGAGCAATTCCCACCGCCGCCGCCCCCGTCCTTGGGGATTATGCCTTCGCCTTCCCTCCCCCACCCCCCCTTTGCCGTCTTCCCGTCGCTCGCCTCCCTATTTTCCCACCCCCACCCCTACGGCTACAAGGATCCCCCCTAAAGACACTCCTCTCAGCCGCCCACACCCACCCGGGCGGTGGGGCCGCCCTCGTGTTTCATTCATTATCTGGGACCATGGTCCCCTGGGCGAGGGATTGTGGGGTCGAAGGAAGAAGAATTCTCGCGCTACATCCCGCAAGGGTTGCTGCGCTTTGGGGTGAAGGGGTGCTGGGCGTTGTTTCCCTTCGAGGGCGTCTCCAAACGTCAGTGATATCGAATTCGTGGAAAAAAATGACGTGGCGGTTTGTTTTTTCTTTTCATTCTAAGGAGAGCTAGTTTTTTCGTCCCTACACAGGTGGTACAGCGGGAAAATAATTTCGTGGTTGTTTAATGTTGCTGGTTCTTCGTTACCGACTGCACTGTACCTGGAGAAGTAATTTCTCTCGTTCAAAATCTCATTTGTTATATATAATCCATTTTGTTCTATAGTTATCTCTCGTCTGCAAGTACTCGTCTTAATTATCTTCGTATGAGGCGAGGAAGCGGGAGACTTATTCATAGCGGTAAATTTTTAGCGGAAAATGGAGGGGAAAGGTACAAAATTTATGTAATAGAGAGGGTATAAAGGGTATATTTTTATCCTTTACATGTATTTTCCTATGCACAAATGAATGTTATACTGAGAATGAAATTGCCAGTAGTATTCAACTGAGTCAACTATTCTTCTGGAAGTAAAATATCGAAGGGGGAATGCTATAGCATAATATATCCCCCCGACCGGACTACTGTAGCTCATCGTTGTCGTCGTCCCACGCATGGGTTATACCAATAGGATCGCGACCGCAGAGAACGTTTTCGTCATTTTGAAAAACATTTACGCAGTTTATTGCAACTCGGGAAAGATATAATTGGATAGCCCACGTCGTGCAAGCCACTTAAAGGGAATTTGGCAAGTTGTGTTTGGAAACCAACCAAACCGCAGTAATCAACCGGATGTTTGGTTTGATGGGCGAGGGTGGAGCTCTCCTCGAATCAAAAAACCCACGGCGCGTCTGGGTGTGTGAAATTCACACACCAGGGGAAAGTGTTCCTTTCACTGTGCCGTCTGCAGTTTCTCATTAAGTTCTTAATGCGGTAATTCACACAGCTTGATTGAAGTTTTGGGTTGTCCAGAGGGTTGAATGATGATTGAACCTGAGCCCTACAGTTACTTACTGAACGTAATCCTGAGGGTAATCATACCTCCGTTTGGGAACCGTCCACTGAAAAAAAATAAAAGGTAACAATCGCGGAGTAGGTGAAGTGTAGAGGGAAGCCCGATTTCGTATTTTGTTCAATCGGGGCTCATCCCTATTTGACGGACTAACGGTGAAATAAGTCAAGGTGCCCTCTTCTTGTTTTTCTCAAGTTTTCAAGTTTTCTTTTGCATTAAATATTACATAATTTTATATCCTAAAACATTTTATCTAATTGACAAATTAGGCGTAACTTGGGATGAAAGATAGAAAGGATTATTCCATGGAAAATTCAAATATTTTATTCCCGTTGCCAAAAGTGAGAATTAAACGTTTATTTTTCGCGAAAGATGTTGCGGAAGTTTTCGGATACAATCTTATACGGTGGGTGATATCCGCGAGAGATTCCGTCAAAATCTATCATGAATAACTGAAAAGCGAGGATACGCTATAGCTACCAGGTAGTCGGCGTGGAAAGACGAATATCGCGAGCCTCATAAATAACAAATACGCGAGGTAAGGGGAAAAGTCGCTGCAACCAATGTATTTAGACAGCGGTAAACCGGTGATAATTTAAACTAGGGAAACCAGATCTGCGGATGCGAAATTTGCACTATATACCCAATTTTATTTCACGCTGAATATTTGCGTTTTCCAGTTGCTGAAGTAATTTGACCACGGGACTTTGCCATAGTAGACCATAATGGTAGGATAAACCGTACCATGGGCTTCATAAGAACTCATCCCTGGGCTGTATCCGAAGGTTCATCGCCAGCAATAGTGCTGACCGGTTTTCATATGGACGATTTATAACGTTGGTCTTTAAATTAACGACTGCATGGCTATTCTACATATTTAAATAATTGATCATGCACCTTGCTGTTCGTATATTGCTTCAATTGCTTTAACATTATAAGGTAAACCTTTTTGGTTACTATTTCCCCAGGTTCAAGCACAATCTTTGAATTGATCTCTCAGAAACAGCAGACTTTTCATCATTTTGATTTCTATTGTGTTTTTTCCAAAAAAATACGTAAAAATGTATCGAAATCAAGAAAAATTGCGAACAGGCATTTTACCAGTACTGTAGGCCAACGAAGAATTTTCAGGCGTCGAGGTAAACTCATGGGCTACCTGCGGTCAAATATAAGTAATGAGAGTGCTCATTAACTGGTTGAAACGAGTAATGCCTAGAAATTTCTTGAAATATGCCGTTGTCCTCGTTAGAGATCACTATTAGGAGTTGTACTGCGCTTGCCAAGCAATAATTTCATGGGAAGAGATGTGGTTAGTTCAGTCACGTTGCTTGTGGAAGTCGGAAAGGTGCACATCCTTTTCTCTCTACGTCGTCTCACCCTCCACGCACCTACGCCATCTGGTGTCAGTGGCGGGCTTTTTTGTTCGAACCCACCTTCGTTTACATCTGCT
The DNA here is from genome assembly GCF_022747635.1 of Hetaerina americana. Lineage (NCBI taxonomy): Eukaryota > Metazoa > Arthropoda > Insecta > Odonata > Calopterygidae > Hetaerina > Hetaerina americana. Next base: position 19,848,958 of record NW_027286070.1, on the reverse strand, counting down.
AACCTAAATGGTACTTTTGAGTATTGCAGATTATTATTGTCAGCAGATGCTTCTTTTGTCGTTCCTTTATCGACCTGCCGACTCTGCAATCGTGTAAATACTCGCTAAACCTTGTCCTGCTCCCCTCTTGTACTACTTGTATTATACGCAACCCTCCTTGAGTACTCCCCCAAAATAGATTAGCCTTCATCGCTCCCTCCCCCATTGGTGCACTCACTCTATCCTCATTTTTCAACGCTCCGACCTCTGAGCCCTTAAAAAAGACTACTTGATAGCTATCCATCAGCCTAATCTCCCCACCCTTCACTACAATCCCCCTCGCTGAAAACTTTTACCATCCCTTCGGTCAGGTTTTATCCCCCTTAATGTTCACTCATGGACCGGGGAGTGGACCGGGGAGGACCGCAAGGGAAATGGCTCTGTGCTCGGAAGATTTCTCTGAGTTTTCGTGTCGTTACGTTTCCGATCATCAAGCGGCCCCATGGATTGCAGTTCTCAGACTTGAGCTCAAGGGGTGGAGAATGTGATGTTATTCCAGATTGATCTAGATTCCCACTTCAGGGCTAGCTACGTATTAGGGAAAGGTATATCCCGTGACTGGTGCATTTCATTGGAGACCTCATCCTCTCGTTTCTTTGTGACAGCCTTTCCGTCCTCATTCTACTAATATTCACCGCGTAATAATTTTATTTTTTTTACTCATAGGGTCTCTATTAATCTAAACTCAGGATAAAAGATTAAATGTTTCCAAATTTCTCTTATCCTAAGTTAAATTTTTACTGGTTATTTATGAATACCTACTGACTTTTTTAGCTGTTCATCCGACGGTAATATTTGCTTCAACGGTAATCATCTCCCACGCATTGATTGCTAACAAACGATTCCTTAAAAGGTTACTGATTTCCCTGCCAAAATGGTTGCGGGTGTAGTATAGATATTAAGTTTGAATTTACTCTTGAATTAACTCAATTCATTTTGTTGAAATAATGGGAGGCGCTTTATGGCATTTCTCATTGAATGAGATATACGCAGGTGTATGTATATTTCGATGCATGCCATTTTTTCATTATTTTAATTTAAAAATTTTTTTTCAAGATTCCTCTAGAACTGATGAATATATTCCATCCGGGTTTTCATTATTTCATCCAGGGCGCACAATATCTTAACGCAGCATTTTCGTCGGCCTTCCAGCTTGCTCTTTCAGGTGGAGCCAAATCGTTCTTTTATTTCCGGCTCATGTAAGCTCGGGTACTGCGTGACCTTATTGACTCGTTCGTGTTCTATCCCCCAATCGTTGGCCAGTGTCAACCTTTTCTTGCTTTTTGAAAGTTAAAAGTACATTTCTAACTTATTGACGGTAAACAATCGAAGAAGAGATTTCCAAGGTAAAGACAAGGCCACTCGGGACCCGTGCGTGTATGTCTCGTATATAATAATTTTTAATTTTTGGACCCATTTGACCAATGGTTTCCTGGGTCCACTTTTATTTTACTTCACAGTTAGTTGGGGATTCCTTTGAATCTTAGTTCCCCTTTTTACAAACAATAATGAGACATAAGGAAACAACATACATAACAAAACAGACAAAAAGACAAAAATAATCAGACATAAGGAAAGTTTTTCTAAAATTTTAACATCTACAGGTGCTTATATATGTTGGGAGTTAAACTAATGATAAACAATTCAAGAAAAGAAAAAAAATCACTCAATAGACATATAGAATACATTGCTACATTTTACACAAAATTTTACACAAAATATTTCCCAGTTAGTTCGCTTGTTGTGGTTCACTATTTGCTGGTTCTTATTGCAAATTTTCCGAGCAGGTTATTGTTGTTCTTTAGGTAGAATGTAATCATTTCCCTAAAGCTCGTTAGCTTCTCTTCCATACTGTTCCATAAGAGTTGCCGCTCTGTCTCATAGAAAACACAATCCTCCACTCTGTGTTCTGCTGTGTCTTCTTTTCCACAGTTACACAGAGGGGTAAAACATTTCCCTATGAAGTTTAAGTAGGAGTTAAAGTTTCCATGTCCGGTTAACACTTGTGTGCTTGCTGATGTGTGTTTAATATTTAATTTAATCCGGTCATCTATGTTCGGAAATATACGGTGTGTTTTCCTTCCCTTTTCTGTTCTGTTCCATTCTCTATGTGTTTCCTGTCTCAGTAGTCTTTTTAATTTTGATATTTGTACTGCATTTTCTGCATCTAACGAGAGGTTGAAATACTCTATATTTAATTTTTTCCTCGATTTGTTTAATAAAATAACCGATTTCGCATTGCACCTTAATGAGCCACCTTGAACATCAGCGAAACATTTATGTTACAAACATTATGCGCGGATGAAATCCCGAATGGATGTGCATTCTTCAAAATCTTTCCCTGAAAGCGTGACAAAAATGTCCTCTCAGATTGTTTTCGCATATGTTTACGCTATTAACGCTGTTAGAGGGCGGAAATTTAAAAGCGAACGTTTGGTTTTCATCGTGGAGGTCTGCCGCTCCGTACATAAGCCCATTGCGAGCATATCCACGCGCTTGAAGTTATTCGTTTCATAAGTTCCAGTCGAAGTTCCAAGATATGACCCACCCTCTGAATTCGCCATTCCAGCGAAACGATTCCATGAGACCTCGGTCTCCTCCTCACGTTTTAGCGAAAGAATGTTTCCCTCTGCCACACTACTGCCATTCTAACCCCCAACCCCCACTTTCAATCCTAACTGCCCCTTTCTGATCCTCAAGCTGTCTTGCCTCTTTCATGCTCAACCTACCGGCATGACTACCTCCCCTCTCCTTCCACGCCACTAACCTATCGCTCTGTCGGCCCTTCTCACCATCCACGATCTTCCACCCCGCTACCAGCCCTCAAATTACCAAACCTATCAACCACCCCCCTCCCCTTACCAGCTAGCCTGTGATACCTTCTCCACAGACTCCGATCATTGTCTGTATCGAAGCGACTCATTCCCACGGCTCAATGTGCCATGCCCCCACCACCCCTTAAAATGTAAAATATGGACCGCTTGTGAGATGAAGCGAATGAATTCAACCCATCTGTCCGCTAAATTGAACATAAATTGAAAGCATGAGTTTCGAAATGACCTTTTATGGATGTTTATCGAAGAAATAATCGGATGGGAGGAGAGGGCGGAGGGATTTTTACGTCCCGCGGCGATGTTCGGGGTAGGGAAGCACAACCTTCATTGCGCTGCAGATGTGAGTGACGTAAAGCCTCCGCTGATCCCACGCCATTGCCCCGATGAATCCTCAAACTATAAATTGACAAATATGGTGGCCATTATCGCTTGCACGGAAAATCAAAACCCCATGAGGAGATATTACGGACCTTCTCTAGGGCTTCAAATTAGCATTTCGGGGAGGGAGAGATCCGGGGGTCCCTCAAGTTCACCAGGACCCTGACACGCAGTTTAGACGCGGTAGCTCAGCTCAGCAGGGGGTCGGGAAGAGTGTATCATTGGCTTCGCCCCCTAAACCGGTGTCGGAGTCGAGTAGAGGACCCATGTGACCCTTGAACATCTGTTCATAGTCTGTTGCCGTTTATCCCACTCGGGAGGATTTGCCGGGGGATAGCATGGGGTGAAAAAAAGTGAAAACATTAATGTGGGGCGTAGAATTGTGCTAGTCGGAAACTTGATCATTTAGGCAAAAGAATGAGCATAGAATTAGAGGTTTTTGAGATAAGGGTGTGGAGGTAAGGATACCTCCATACCCTTATATTTTGATATACTGAAATTGAGTCACTTAACAAATCATTTTCCGTTTTTAAATAGGTATTTTAAATAAAAAAATAATAAATAAAAGTAATAAAATAGTATTGGATATATTATATACGACGAACATTATTATATCGTAACTTATTTTCATAAAACTAGAAAAACTCGCGACAGAAGAAGAGTTACGCAAGATCTAGGGATCCTCAGTAGGTTTATCTTCGGATTATTGTTTCGGATTCGGTTTATATTCGAATTATTCGGACAATTTTTATGATGATAACTATATGAGTAGTATTACAAGAAATATAATGATGCTGCTGCAGTAAAAAAAATACCGAACAATTCCAAATCGTGCGCGGGCGGTAATTTTGCCGCAGAAAATGAGGACGTTTGCTCAAAAATAAGGACGTATAGCTGTGGAGGAGGATGAAAAAGTTTAATGGACGGAAAGAAAATCAAACGAAGAAATTCTGGGAATGTTATGTGATGTAGGCAGGTCGCTGTGAGAAATACAATGAAGGCAGAAAAAGTAGATGCAGGGCACGTTGCCTCGCAACGGAATGCTGGAGGGGAGAATGTTGGGTAAGCGTGGCAGAGGAGGGGTTAAGCTATGATGGACGGAATGGTGTCGGGAAATGTTTGGGGTTAGTAGTTTATTGTAATGCGGGGTGTTATAGTAGTTAGTTTCGGTTTAGGTTGGGATTATTGTAGCATTGTTTTGTCCCTGAATCCATCAACACTGACCTCAACCGATATATCGTAATAATAACACCGTAATAATAGTTATATCGTGACTGATTGTGTGATAAATTTATTCTGCCGTCAAAATTAATTGCGGTTGCAGTAAAAATTCATATAAATTGCTAGAGTTGATATGTAAGTCTAGGATTTACTTGTGCTTTTCCTTTTGTCTGTGGACGTAGAAGTAATATTTGTGTCCACCTTCCTTTTACAGATATCCGTGCCCAGCTCACGGAGCAAGTGCGATGTCTGGATTTGCGCATGGAGACACAAGTTGCTATCGTGGGAGAACTACAGGACTATTTTCGAAGACGAGCGGAGGTGGAGTTGGATTACAGCAAGAACCTTGACAAATTGGCGCGGACACTGCAACTAAGGCACAAGGAGCAGAGGCAAAAGTAAGTACACAATGTTTAAAAAAAAGTTCCTGACAGCAAGTTCGGCAGTGTTCACAGTCGGTGCCTGGGTGAGTTTCCGACTGGAGTGAATGATAAATTAGGGTCTTGGTAGAATTGCCGGCCATTCCGCACCCGTGAGCTGATATGAAGGAGTCCCGCTAAATGTATGGTTCTGCTCGGGGGGGAGTGGGAGAATCGCTTGGGATATCGTTTAAGGCGGCTCTGGCGTGACTCCGTGAATTCCCTAATTGTTCTTGTTATCTTCCTAAATGTTAAAAATAAGGCAAGGCATATTTCGTCTCAGCATGTTGAAATGATATTACAGTAGAGATATGATACATCGCGATGGATATTTATTTATGGTCGTCATGATATGAAGTACTGAAGGGTGTAACTTGACGTTGACTTTTTTTTAGCTCCTTTTGTACTTATAGTTCGTATCTTTGAAATAAATCTTCATTATGTGGTTATAAATATTGACTGTGACGTGTGTATATCCGAAAGGTCAAGTATCATATGATTTCAAGTACATTAACCTTATTTTATATCATTAACCTTCTTCAAGTGTAAAAGAAACTTGTAATAAATTATAAAATCTGGAACTTGTGTAAAAATTGAAATTTGGTGTACTTAATTATCAGCAGGCGGCGAAATGTTTCCAAATTTATAATCTGCAAAATCGATTATTTTTGGTTCTGGAAAAGCAAGCAGGAATGGTAGAAGTCGTGTAGGCGCAATAATCGGTGAAGATCAAACAATTGTCGCGGAGCATCACATGAGGGTTATGGATTGGGGGGGGGGTGCGCAAAATTTTCCTGAAAAAGCATCGCATGAGTGCTTAATGGTAGCATCATATTTCAACATGCTTTTAAGTGGTTGATCCATGGGTTTGGAGGGAGAGGGAAGAGAAATAAATTTCCTCAGGGGGCTTTGAAGACCATCTTTGCCGTTCCACGTTATAAAACTTTATTTGCGACCGTTTTCGTTACCGGTCGCAATTAAACGTTTTGTTCTGCGGAACAGCAAAGTTTCTTTTTACTTGTCAATATGAAAGAGTTACACTTTGCTCAATTTAAAATAAATGAAGGAAGCCGCTTTTGTGTAATAAAAAGGTACTGCTTCAATTTCGCATGCTTAGGTGCACTTACTTTCAATGCACCTATAAAGTGTTCCAGTTCACCTATGCTCCCTAGCTCTGCATCTGCGGTATAGAGTACCAAATTATTTTGAAGGTTATCTTTAGCTTATGTATTGTGAGGAGAAATTATTACTTTCAGACTCGAATTTTCAGTAAAAGTAAACCGTTCTTAGCCTCAGCTGTGTTCAAACAAAAATTTTAGCCGACAAGTTTTGAAAGGGTGCAAATTTTGTTTCAATTCTGATGTTATCTGTTCAGTTTACACAGAGTTCCTCTAATGATGCTTGATCTGCGCATAATTCTTTCATTCTAATAAATGTAGAAAGCCATTTTTGATTCTCAATTAATTTTATTTTGATGCACTCATATTTATACCATTTATAGTTCAATTTTCCCCTTATTGCCTCAAAGGTAATTACTAGAAGCGACTATGAAAACCTTTTGGCTGTGGAAACAGTTCTAGGAGTTTAGGAGAGAAAACTCGCAATTTCTTGTGAAGAAAATCGAATTGACCTAAAATTGCATTCTGCTCAGGTGAGACACAGCTATCGAACGTTGATTTTTTATAATGGCTAAGAACAGTGTCGATTTTCTTTCAAAAATATTTGATTTGTTCATCAAATTTTTTTTGAAAGAATCGCAGTTTTCCGATTGTAAAATGCACACGCACATTAGATGGACTTGTATAAACAGTTTATTATCGTTATGCGTAATGCGTCAAATTTTCTTTCGAAAGCGGGAGGAAGCCTAAGCGAGATTGTTTCCAATACTGATAAAGCCCATTCCCGTTAATCAAGAAATCAAGAAGACCGTAACGGCGATACACTCCGTGACGACAAACCTATATTAGAAAACTATTTTCGATCGCATTTTGCTGCCGAAAATACGCTAGCGATGTTTTGCGGAGCATCGATATCGATGGAAAATGGCGACAAACTTGATCTTAGTTCTAGTGATTGACTTCCTATGAACCATTTTTCAACCGAACCATCAAGTAAACTTGAGTGACCTCTAGAACAAAGAAGCCTTGAGTCAATTTTTCCTTGACAGGTCAGAGGTCGCACATTGAGCAACGATGTATTGAGCAAGATTGCAGTCTACCAAAATTACCTAGTTAGAACGTTGCCATATCGCGTGAAATCGCAAAGACGAAGCTTCGTAATGCCAGTTTCTGCGAAACGATGAAGATGAAAAAATAATTTTCGAGACTTGAAGTGGACAGGACATAAAATCAGTAACTGAAGGTATCCTACAATCACCTGTTGAATTCAGAACACAGTCTATAATCTCCCCTGACCCCATTTTCCCCCTCATTTCTGTGATTGATAATAAAACCTCAACCAAGCACATATTACAGGTGTTTTCTCAGGGGTTGAACTTGTTGATTTGAAGACTAAGTGACATGAAAACAGTGTGATGAAGGACCTTTTTACATGCTGACAACTTAAAAGTGAAAGAATTGAATTTTCAGTATCTTTTGCAGAACTATCTCTGGAGCACCATCAGCATTAAATTATTTTAGCGACACCGGGGAGAGAATGTAAAGCTTATTTAAATTTTGAAGATCTCATTGGTCTCAAGAATGAGTATCATTTTATTTTATTCATATCCCTTCCTGTGGTGAAATTACTATTGCATTGTCAGAAATAAAGAAGATACATAAATCTAAGAAATTTTAGCAACTTCATAAGTGTGGAAAAAAGATGTAATTGTTATCGTATTCCAATGAAGATAAACATTATTTTTTTCAAGAAGAAAAATATTTTTTTTACAAAGACTACTTTATGCAGCAAATGTTAAATCTTTTGTGATATGATTGTTTTATATGTACTAACACATTTTTAAAATTAAATATTTCAGGCGAGAGCAATGGCCACTATTTTCAAGCTATTCATGTTGGCAACAGTTATTAACACAGACAAGAGACCTAAGCCGTGATCATGCCACTCTGAGTGAAGTATATTCAAATCACCTAACAGCCCGCCTGTCTCAAGTGATGGAAGATGTGCAACGCATATACCGCAAGGTGAGCTATGTATAGATTTAGAATGAATAGTTGTATACTCCAATTAAGCCTTGGTGTAATTGGATGGTTGATGCTACATTCATAATATTCTCTTTCAGGAACCATTCACTTTGCATTTAATTTTTTCAGGGGTACATCTGATATAGTGGCAATATGAGTACAGTTTGTACCTTGGATATCTAAAAAGGAATCATTTATGGTGTAAAATTTTATGTTTTTCAGCTTCTCTCGTGAAGCAGTCATTTAGTTTAAACTCAAAATCATATTATGGCATCTCATCTAATGAAGTGAAGTCTTGTGTCTGTGGAAAGGAATTAATGTGAATTTTGATTAATCATAATAGCAGGATATCTTTCTAAGATTAGTATATATTGCTATTAACATTGCTTAATGTTGCTAATTGATATTAGTAGGTAGATTAGTAGATATTTATATCACTGAGATATTGGGTAAACTAAATGTTTTATGTTATATACTTTTGCTCAATAATGAAAGTGTGTGTTGCCTCTTCATAACATTGATTTTTAACTATCAATTTATGTCTTGTTGTTACTTAAAAAATTGCCCCATAAGTTTTTAAAGCACCAAAAAGGAATTCATCCTGATCGGATGTTCTCCCTTATCATTGATTAAATCACTTGTTATATTTTGGCTTATAAATATTTCTCTTCACGTAGTCTGACATCAGGGTTGTTTCTTCTGTTTTGTCCTTCTGAAATATGTGTGTCTAGTCCTCCCTTATGTAAACCTGTATCATAGTGTTCATACTTTTCATCTAGTGTCGAGACATAGGGTTTGAGACCCATGAAGAAATCTTCAGGGTGCTGCATGAACTTCACACGTCCATGAAAACATGCCATGCATATGCTGCCGAGTGCAGGCAAGCACACTCCAAACTTCGAATTGCCACAAGTCAACGACTAAAAATGGAATCAGCCGCGCCATCCAAGGAAAAGCTGGCTCGCTCAAAAAAGTATCGGCTCATTGAAAAGGAGGTGGTAAAAGTAAGTGCACATGAACAATGGATGTGTTATTAAACAAAAGAAAGCAACTTCCTATCCTTGCTTGGCATATGCATCCATAGATATTATTTTGTTTGCTTTTGTTTCCTTTTATTTGTGAGCATCACTGTCATTTGCTTTAATTTTTCTCTCGTCAAAATGATTCAATTTTTTCAAAGTTTCTGTGCATTTCTTAATTTTGATTCATTGACAGATAAACTTCAGTGTGTTCAAAAGAATGATTGTTTTCTAATTTTTACATAGTCACATTTATGCATATTTTATTGTCAATCAATTTTCAATCATAGCTCACTAAATATTATATTTTAGAAATAAATTGCAAAATTAAGAGTCATAAAACTCAAGACTAAATTTCACTTTGTATGATTGGTACACTAAATGCCATGTCCTTGATTCTTTAATTTATGTTTTTGATCATCATGGGGAATGAATGGTATTTACTATTAAGTGTTTTCTTGGTGCAATTTTTTCATTTGTAATAACTGTGCTTGATATTTTCATGGTTTTCACAATTAGTCTCAATACCCATGGTATGTATGTATATGAGACCTGCATGCATGCTAATTCAGGTATCGTAAATCTTCAGGTATCCAGTATTATTAGAAATGATGCCTATTGTCACTTGATGTCATTCCTGGGAGAGTGGGCTCTTGTGGTTTATGTATTTTGTTTTTATTCTTGTTCAAATCTCTTCTTCATATTGCTCGCTTCAGTTCAAGAGTTTCATGATTGTCGAGAAATATTTATGCTAACTTCAATTGCTAAAATTCAATTCCAGTGTCACATGTCATTTTTTTCTTGAATTTTTCTTAGTTTCAGTGTTTATATTAACTGAATGTGTTTATATATGTGCAAGTATATATTTATTTTTAATTTTAAGTGCATATTGAAACATAAAAGGTTGGTGTCCTAACACCCCTTGCCACATGCCCTTTTGGTGGTTTGAAAGCATATTGTGTGTATGTAGGTGAATGATAACTTGAATGACTTTAATTGAATTACTATTGTTTACTATTTAATTGAATTACTATTGTTTACTATTTAATTGAATTGCTATTATTTTTTTGAGCTATTGAATTTTAATATGTCTTGCCATTAAACTTTTAATGAATGCTGAAATGGATCAAATTTTTTTAAATTTTAAAATGAATGCTGTCTTAATGAAATTTAGAATTCAATGTTCACATTTTTGTAAACAATAACTGTTTATTTCTGAATTTATAAAGAGGTTCAAGTGAATTATCATTATGGTATTTATGTGAAATAAATTTTCGTTCTATCATTTAATTTTCTGTTGAGTTGCAAATATTGAGTTATTTGTTAAACAGAATGCTCTGTCTAATTGATATAATTGTAATGGCTTTGAATGTGTTAAAATTTCTGTTGATTTTACTGTATCAATTTCTTATTAATTCAATGTTGAATTTAAAAAAATATATAATATACATTATTTTTAAATAATGTATTATATTCATGAAACCTTGTCAATATTCCTTGATTATGCTACTGATTTTGTTGCATATATTCTGAATGTTGTAAAAAAACATGTATTTGTTTTATACTCACTAATGAAATGCTTAATTTTTGCAGCGTAAAAGCAAATATAATGATGCACGTCTAAAAGCTGTTAAGGCTAGAAATGACTACGTTCTCTGCCTAGAATCAGCAAATACAACTGTGCACAAATATTTTGTTGATGACCTCTCAGACCTCATAGATGTAAGTATTTCTTTAAGATGTTTTTTATGCCTAACATATTTGTTTAATTTTTACAATAATGGAGCATGTGAAGAATTTCTTGTGTGTCAGCAGTTGTATAAAATCAGATATAACCTGTGCTGGAAACTCTTTTCAATCATCAATACAATGAAATGAATTATGGATAAAATAATATTTACCAAGGGCTATATGCAGCCATGGTGTTTATTAAATTAAGTTAATGGCATTCTCCATGACTACTGCAATTCAACTTTTGCACATGCGGTAAATATTGATGAATGGGTGCTAATAGCATGGGCATATGTTAAACTATATAAATGTAAAAAGAAATAAATATGAGAAAAACTTGAAGAAAGAGTATTGGAATAGAATGGGGAAATTTCTGAATCAGATAGAAGTGCCATGGAAGGAAGTCAAATATTTTTTCTTTGAAAAAGATAGAAAATGGTGATCGGGGATGAAACAATATTTTGTGGGTTGACTAATTGAATATTCAGATAGAAAATTCCCTGTTGGAAAAGGGACAAAAAAGGCAGCCAGACTAAATAATCATCTTCACAGAATGAACTTTATGGTTGAAGCAAGATATTCACGAGTAGACGGAAGAGGTCGAATGGTTGTTTCATATTGAAAGAAAGTATTTTCATGATAAGATTTCATTAGGCTAATTTCATTACTTGTCCTGGAAAAGAATGATGAAGAAAAAGAGTGAATGATTACTATATGACCCACCTTTGGTTTAACTTAAATATATGTGGCAAAAAAACCAAGAATCACAAGAAGAAGATTATGGCAAATAAGTAATTAGATGAGAAATGTAAACCATAAAATAAAGGAAGGAAGAATTTATTCAGGGTGTGATTGTTTGCTTTGTGGAATTTATGGAGACATTTTGATGGGAAAATTCAATTCCATAATTTCAGAATACCTAAGTGTACTGTAAGAGTGTGCATTTTATTTTAACGCTATAGGCACAGCTAACTGCAATGAAAAGGTATCAAATAGAAAATCATGATGTCATTAATGAGCATGGAAATAAGACCAGTTTTTCCATACTCCCTGACTCCCAATCAGAGGAAATGTCAGGACATACATCCCCTAATAACTGCTACTACTAGGCATTTAACTCATAAATTTAATGAGTGATGTATGTGTCATAAAGTATAATTGTAAACTGTTAGGAAATTTATGAAATTTGAAAGCATTTCCATGTTATCCTTGTTTTCAGTGCATGGACTTTGGATTCCATTCATGCATATCAAGGGCGATGCTCATGCACATCTCTGCTGGAGAGTGGTGTGGACAGGGGGCCAAAAATGGTTTGGATTCAATTGGGTCATGTGTTTCAAGTCTTGACTCTCGAAGGGACAAAAGAAGGTTTCTCGAGGCTCACCATGCCGCCTTCATGATTCCAAAGAAGTTTGAGTTCCAGCATCAACCACGAGGGAGCAGCACTGTTGGCCCCACCATGCCGCCCCCTACACCTGGTGGTGGAAGCAGTGCAGCAGCGGCTGCGATGGCTGGAGCCACTGAGGAGGTGAGCCTTGTGGAACAGGTAGAGATATAATTTCTGATGTATTGTCTCATGGACATAGATATGTGTGTGAGAGGAGGAGCCCTAGCTTCTGCTGAGAAATCTGAGAAGGGCTTGTTAATCACTTGAGAATATGCGCTTAAATTCCTTTGCAAATGAGGCATTAGGAGAATTCCTATCTTAAAAATATAATTGCCCTAAAATGATTCTCCTTGGAGGAGTTTCTAGGAACAAGTTAGAATAGAACTTATTGAGAACTTTAGAATAGAACTTGTAATGTATGAGGGCTGTCCAGAAAGTAACCTCCATTTTCATGTGATGTGAGAAGTATTCAAAGGGAACCAAATGGTTGCTATATTGATGCACACAGAATGTTAGTATGCCTCTAGCTACTGTGGTTAGAAGGCCGTGCCACTTCCTGTTTGTTTAAAGTAGCCAGTCAAAATTAACAATACAATCAAAATTCCTGCCTAATGTGAAGTCCGTTCAGTAATAAGGCTTTACTGATAAAAATATTTCAAAGCTGCTGACATTCATCCGGAAATTTTTGCTCTGTATGGACCAAATGTGATGGCTGACAAAGTGGTACATCAGTGTCATTGCTCTTTAAGAGTGAACACAAATGTCCATGATGATTACAGAGGTGGCCATCCATCTGTGGAGACAATGAACTGCAACATAGAATTGACAAAAAAGTTCATGAAAACGGGTGTTTTACGATATCGGAAATCTTAAGAAAGTTTTTTACAGATTTCTACGGCACCCTGGCATGAAAAAATTCCCGAAAAACTAGGCTGCCAAATTTTTTGTGCTCATCTCCATGAGGGACTTCAAGATGTTTTAATCAGTTGACTGCGGTCTCATGAATTTTATGCTGACGGAATATGTTAACTAGTTGAGAGATATGAGAAAGGTTCAAATCTGTTTGGTGAATATGTATAAAAATCGTAGATAGATGTAGTTTTGAGATGAAAATAATAAATTTTAGAGTCAACTCCAGTGTATTTTTTATACTATATCATAATGAAGGTTACCTTCTAGACAGCCCTTGTAGGATACCATGGTGCCTTTTACACTGACATTGTTTTGAAGTTAAAAAAGAATCATCTGAAAGCTGAGTGTGTGATTGATTTTAAATTCAGTAAATTGGTTCCAGAAAGGCACAGTGAGGATGGCAATTTCTCCCTGGTGTTAATTTCAAGGGAGTAGAAAAATTACAAGTTATGTCGAGCACTTAATAGGGGCTTTAGTCCTGAAAAATATATATTGAGAATTCAATTTGAAACAATACTCCAGAACTTGAAATAAAATATAATAATACATTTTTGTATTTCAAAAGCCCTGAAAAATATATATTGAGAATTCAATTTGAAACAATACTCCAGAACTTGAAATAAAATATAATAATACATTTTTGTATTTCAAATGAAAATAATAAATACCACACACATTTATGCACTTCTGATGATCAATTATTTTTTATCGTACCATCCATTTAATATGAGGTTAAATAGGAAATTCATTATTAATGGCAATGAAGAATGAAAAATTGAATGATTTGAGAAATCTCTCATGGGTCTCATCAGAAATCTCATGGTTCTGATTTAAGAAATCTCATATATTTCATTTTCATAGATATGAGCAATCATTTTCATCATGTTGCCTCTTAAATCAGTGATGTAGTTAACAAAAAGTTGATTTCCATTGAGGTCTCTGCTAACATAATTACGTTTTCTTCATAAACAGATTGTCGTTGGTGTGGAAGGTGCACCAGAGCTGCAAAAAGTTCTCCGCGAAGAGCTTGAAGCTAGGTTAGGTCAGCTAAGATCACGTTTAACTTCATTGAAGACAGAATCAGAAGAAGTCTGGAAAACACTGGAAACAGCGGAACGCACACTGCTGGATATGCTAAGTGCAAAAGACTATGACTGTTCCCACTTTTTCCTGCAGAACTCTGCAGCAACGGGACCTCACCTGTCGTCCTCAACAGCAACCATTTCCATTAACGAGTCCACTCAGTCCCATCATCCCCCAATCCTTGTCCCACCCTCTTCGTCATCTTCGTCTACATCATCTTCTTCTTCGTCATCGTCTTCATCACTTGTTTCCTCAGTTCAAGCCTCTTCTGGCTCATCCGCTGCTCCAACCCCATGCACAGGTTCCAGGGGTCAAGGGAGTTCAGGGGCCATGCAGACACCTTCATCATCCTCCTCATCTGCCATTTCACAGACGGGATCAGGTGGATCAGCTGGTGGTAGTGGCAACAAACCTCCTGAAACAATGTCTGTCAAGCTGAGGGCGGATCGTCATGAAACCGAGGAATTCTACATCTCCGTAAGTTGCCATGTACTTGAAGCATTGCTTCAGGCTATTTAGTTCACTTCTGTAAATGAAGGGTCATTTTTTTCCAATGTGATCCACAAATGGTGGGTAAAAATTAATTTCTGAACCACCCTTTTTGATTACTGCACTGAATAGTTCAATTAATCTACCCAAGAATGTTTTGGAGGTATATATATATTGGGGTGTATTACAGAGGATGGCAAGGAATTTAAGAAAGAAAAATGATCGCAATTTCAGTTTAACCCTCTTGCTGTGGCTCACTTTCCGGAAACCTGTTCTCTTCACATGCGGCCAAAAGAGAGGCTATCGTGTCTCCATAACCTTTATTATTCCTGGCATTACACAATTATCTTAATAATAAAAATATGGATTTAATAGTAATAATCTAGATTCACTGCCTCTTTAATGATAAATTTTAATTAATTTATTTTGACTAACATAATTTTAATAAAATTTCAAAGTATGATAGCATACCACAGGAAAGTTGAAAAGGTATATTCACAGCAACCTAGCATGCAAAGGTACTAGGTACGTTTACAGCCGTGAAAGGGTTAATGTTGATGCATTTGTGGGAAATGTTTTTTCCAAAAACATTTCCCACAAATTTTTGAGTTTATGGAGTTTCATGTTGCATTAATAATGTCACAATGGTTATGTAGAGCTAATTTTTTTAATGTACCTGATAAGGCCATCATATTTGAACTTACATGAAATTGGGGGTCATCAATTTTGTTTTTGACTTCCTTCCTATTCACAATAGGTTTAAAATGTTGGTGCATTATGGACTCAGAGAAACCCTGTTTTAGCTCCAAAATAATCATTATACTCGTTGCGGGCATCTGTTGGCTCATCATCACCATCATGATTTCATTATTTTTGTTTGCAAAAAGAGATCATCCTTTCTTCATCCATCACCGTCTAAATGTTTGGGTCTTGTCTTATTTTTTGCAGAAATTCCGGGAATACCTCCTTGGAACCAGTCGCATTGCCCGCCTGCATGCCAAGCATGACCACATCCAGAATGTCCTGCTCCCGTCTTCGTCATGTGGAGGACCAATCGGTGGGAGGAATTCTCCCACACTGCCAGGCATATCCCCCATGGCTGGCGGCAGCTCCAATCATTCGACTCTATCTAACTCAGCCCCCTCTTCCACAATACCCCCCTCAGTGCCCGCCTCAGGCGTCCTTGTGCTGCCTCGAAGTGTCCTGGGACCAGGAGGATCGGCGGCCATTGTGGGACGTCCAGGGGTTGTGGGAGGAGGAGGTGGGGGGCAGCAGAGACGGAAGCGCATCGGACGGCTACAGCTACGCATGGGTCAACCCAAATTGTTCGGAGGCAGCCTGGAGGAATACCTGGAGGCCACGGATATGGAAATACCTCTTGTGGTGAAGAGCTGTATCAGGGTCATCAATCTTTATGGTATTCAATTACTGAGATTATTTCATGTAATAATAACCCATAACATTATGTCCTATTAGTAGCTGGCCTCGCCAAGGATTCCTAATTGAGTTTAAGAAGAGGAATATAATTTTTGGGAGCATAAATAGGAATGGTTTTTACACCTTTGGCAAAGTAGTTTTTCAAATAAAAGTTATTCAGGTAAATAGGCTCAGGTCTGAAATTACAAAAGTCATTATTAATTTGTTTTTATGTTTTTTTCTTGGGGAGGGAAGGGGGTGGGTTGGCTTAGTATCAGAATTTCAATTTGGTTCACATTACAGAGGTACTTAGTAGAGAGGGAAAGCCTCACAGTGTCTCAATAAAATAGTAAAAATGAAAAAGATTTCTATATTTACCAAGCTATAGTTTTTAATCAAATTAAATGTTTTACGGCATGGAAATGTCAGCTCTCAGCAGAGTAAAGTTCAGAATTTATATCCATGTATATATGTTTATGCTAACCTTAGCTCTTTGGCCTAAAAGTGTGTGTAAAATCATGAGTTCACCTAAGTCACTTCCATACTTTAATACTCCAAAGATTGCCAGTTATGTTGATATGGCATTTATTTCGTGTATTTTTAGAGCATTTTTATGACAAATGTCTTTACAGTTATATGAATTACTACATTGATGGAGAACTCCTATAGGATATTGTATCATTTGCTCAATTTCTGTTTTAATTCTTTGTTCTGAAATTTGAGTGTTCAAACTGGGCTTTTAAATGATTTTTTGCTCATCTAAGTATGAATACAATTTATTTGGCTGTTAAGTTGCAAATTTATGTTTTTCTTTTAATATTTTAAGCGGTAGTTGTATATTTTTCATTAAGTATACACTCGTTTCTCCTTTTTTTCAGGACTCATTCCTATTAATCTTTGTCATATTTATTATCAATCTTACATATTTATCTCAATTTCTCCTGATCAGGGCTGCACCATCAAGGAATTTTTAGGGTATCTGGGTCTCAAGTGGAGATTAATAATTTTAGAGAATCATTTGAACGAGGCGAAGATCCACTGGCAGATATGACTGATGCATCAGATATCAATTCAGTTGCCGGAGTGCTCAAGTTATATCTCCGTGAACTGAGAGAACCTCTATTTCCCATCATTTACTTCGAACATTTCATGGAATTAGCACGTAAGTGGATATGGCTAGTAATTTATTTTTTGTGATTGTTATTTGCTAATGTCACAGTTCATGTGCAGGGAATTTAAAATGGTTGCATGTGTTGGGTTTTGAAACAAAAATTGCAATGAAAATAAATCAGATTATATTAGGCATCACTTGATTTTTCCTATTAAGGCAATAAATTAGTTACTTGTCGATTCTTGTCCTTAGTTTTTCATCAATTTTAATTCTAATATATATTATCCTTGGCTCTATTCCAATTTCAAAAGTTCAATTTTGGTAATTAGGTTTCTAAATAAATGGAAGTTGTGATAATATAGGGGTGTTGAAGGGAGGAGTAGAATATAGGATGGGAAGATGGACCAGCAGGGCCAGAAATATAATAGAGGATACTAAATAGAGTTGTTGGAGTTTGAAGTAATGGACTGCAGTTGGAAAAACTGATTTTGCCCTAAATTAAACATTTTATTGCATTAATGTATCTTTCAAATCTCTGAATTACAGAGCTTGAATCCAAAAACGAGTTTGTATTGAAAATGAGGGAATTGATCCAGAGTCTCCCAAGGTCAGTGGTTGTCGTCTTGAGGTACATCTTTGCATTCCTAAACCAGTAAGTATTTTTCAAATTTCTATTAATTTTTATTTGTAAATGTAAGTAATAATAGAAGGGTCTAGAAGGTGGTACATATAGAAGAAGATAAAATTTCAAAGGTTATATGAGAAAAGCTCCCGAATTGAGGAAATTTTACTGGCATTTTTTTTATTGCAATTAAATTATAATTTTAGTTTTGAATGAATGCCCAGCTGCTACTTGCATGCCAATTTATATTGAAATATATTTGTAATTTTTAAATATGATATTTAAAAGTTTGAAATTATGCAAATTTTTTTCATAATTTTTACTCAGAATGAAATGGTGGTTCTGCAATAAAATACTGATAAATAATTCAATGACTTAATTGTCTTGTGGTTGATTCCAAGTGTTGAGCATTGGTATGAAATATAGATATGTTGTTAGAGAAGTCTTGGAAAAGAGACAATATTTGCATATTCTTATTATTGTTATAACCCAAGCCTGTCGCCTGGCCTTTATGCTAGGAGAAAAGAAGGAGAGGAATATTTATGATCTTCTTGGTGTTCAAAGGAAGGTTTACATTACTGTTTCCTTTGGTGGGACAGGTTAATGATATCAGAAATTGTATTGTTTCTGCCACCTGTTTTGATTTTTAAAAATCTTGAGTAAATGTAACGTTAGTTCCCAAATGAATAATTTTTTCCTAATTTTTTTTATGAACTGGGTAAAGCCCGTGTTCTGGTGGATTGCAATTTGATGCCATTATGTTGTTTTTTTTATTAATGCATATATGTGTGGTTTTCTTTCAGTCTCTCCGAGTTTAGTGATGAAAACATGATGGACCCTTACAATCTTGCCATCTGTTTTGGGCCTACATTGGTTCCTGTCCCAGAAGACCGTGATCAGGTTCAATATCAAAATCAAGTAAATGACCTCATTAAGAATATTATTCTTTTCAATGAGGATATTTTCCCAGATGATGGAGGTGTTGTGTATGAGAAATTCATCAGCAAAGAACCTGATGATAAGTAAGTACCCATTTTTCCAGTATTACTGATCAAATTCTACAAAGGTTCATGAATTATCTATTAGCTTACATGTTTTGACGAGTATGTCGGACAGTATTTCCATGCCAAAATAGCCCTACCTGAGTAAATACCGTATTTTCAGGCTCATAAGACTCATACTATTTTTACTCCGAAATGGACTCCTTAATCACACTTCATCTTATGGGTCGGGGAATATTAATGAGTATTTTTGACCTTTAAGCACAAACCGATTCAGGAGGAGAAAATGGACCCTCAAGTATATTTTCCCTCATCATGCATATAAAATGGTTGTCTTGTTTACAAATTTCCATAGTATCTATATTACCTATTTCGATTCAGTTGTAAGCAACAGCGGTTTGATATTTTGTTGGAAGTACTTCCCAAAAAATTCCTGAATAAATCGTAAATGCGCCAGTATACATTGTACTGCATTAAGTTTCATCTCATATGTGGTTCTCTCATGAAACTTAATATGCATTGGGATAACAGTCACCCCTCTGCTGATGCATATATTTGTATCTCCTCGATAAACTCGAGAGTCTACGAGCTTTCAACCTTAGTAGTATGAGAGTGTGGTAAACGCATAAAAAATGGTTGGTTTAAATACAAATTCCGATGATATCAAAATAAAAGGAGAAATAATGCATCACTCGCAAAGTTAAAATGATGATAGCCTCATGGAATCAGAGAGAAGATTTTCATGCAGTAGTGCATTTATACTTGAATTTGTGAATTATGTTTCAGAACAGGAAACATGGCAGCTGAAAGGCATTTTGGCCCAGTGATGACAAATTTCTGGAATTCTATGATGAATAAATACTGATACACAATTAGCTACTAATTTTTTAATGCAGCAATTCAATTTTCTTTATATTAAGTGTTAACGTCAAAATATTTTGATCCCTTCTTTTAGACCAAAATAGGTTTCTTAAATTCTACTCTGAAAAATCATGGTGCATTCTATGTGCCTTGTGGGTTAGGAAAATTCTGTACATTATTTTTGTGCCAGCAGCTGTCTATCTGAATTTTCTTCTCTGTTGGAATTAACCCTACAAATGGAAAATTATGGAGTTGATTATTTTAGGCTCTTCTCAGAAGATGTAATAGTGATCAATCGTGAATGAAACACCCTGTATTTCGTCTATCATCATGTCTATTTCATTTAAATTTATAGATACCAATTAGGATAAATGATTTATTAGCTTTCAGAAAATAGCATTTCTGAACTCTAGAATTTTTAATATGTATTTAAAGTATATCATTTGTAAAAATGACATTCCAAATCTGGGTTAAAGGTTATAAAGTTGCATGGACTTCTCATATTTTTCTTTACCTGATATGAGTGGGAGCAAAGTAATGCTGGTTTCACCACCTTTGTGATTACTTTACCCTTGAGAGAGACTGTATGTATAGTCATTAATTTCTTACCAGCAAGATTTTTCGAATTGTTATCCTAATATTTATACTTGGTCCAGGTGGTTGTAGTTATTGTATCCAGAGAAATTTCTGATATCTTATTTACGTGACTATTCTTATATTCAGTGGAATAATTTTTTCCCCAGTGATGTTGGCGATTCACCCTCAGATCATGTTCAAGAAGACTTGGATTCTGAAGTTTATCCATCTGAAGATGGTGAGTGATGAATTTTAGTATATTTTTGATCATAAATATGCATGTGAAATTTTTCTGAATGAGTTTTTAAAAAATAGATATTATGTCAACATGGTGGCTCATATTATTTTAAGTCTGTTTTCATTAGCTACTGTTGTAATTGTGCCCTGTTATCCAGGTATTACATCTGGTATAAAGTTCTATTGGAATGGGTTCCATGTTAGAGATTGGATTTAAATTTCTTTCATCAACTTTATTCGTCGCTTAATGTGGTAACTTCCATCCAGTAAATGTATTATGTGTACCTGTATATAGTTATTTATTACTCATTTTTTTTCTCCTTTCAGAAACTGAAACCCTTGAGGCTACTGCACAGTTTGACTTCTTGGCTCGATCTGACCGAGAATTGAGTCTCAAAAAGGGAGAAAATATAATACTTTTTAACCAGGTGTCAGGAGATTGGTGGCGGGGTAGTGTGAATGGAAGAGAGGGTTTAGTTCCAGACAAATACATACTATTAAAAATTAAGTAAGTATATTCTAAATCAGTATTATGGAAAAAAAATTCAAATCTCTAGAAAAAGAAAACCTTAGTCATCTTTTGGAATAAAAAATAAACAGGGACGTTTGTGTTTCAATTCATCTTTGACATGTATAAAGCAGCAAGAGCCAAGGACCTGCTCATTGAAAGATTTCTGGTTCAAGGAGGTAATTAGTCAGTGATACAAGTGACTTGAACTGAAAAATACACTCTTTCCCCTGTTGAGTATTTGCATATCTGGTGGATGTGCAAGATTGACTAATTATAGAGATGTAAAACTGATTTTGCATCCATGAAAATCCTGGAAAGAGTAGTGGAAAGAAGATCGCAGCAGGAGACAATGATTGGTTAGAAGCAAGTTAGTTTCATACCATGGAAAGGGTAGACAGGGGCAATATTTTTTTTTAGGCAATTATTGAGCTGATGCAAAAAAGTGAAAAGAAGCAATGCATGGTTTAATATGTAGATCTCTGAAATGCAAATGTTAATTAGCCCATTGGGAGTATGGAGAAACTTGAGATAAGAGTGTGTACCAGAAAAAATATTTTAGATTGGTGTGAAGTTTTCTATAGGACTTGGCTGTATCAGATCTCAGCTTTAAACCCATACCTTTTTGATCTGATTATGGATGTGCTCACTAGGAATGTTTAAGGGCCAAGCATCATGAAGCATTCTGTTTGTGGATAACATCATTCTGTGAAAAGAGACTTGGGAAAAATTGAAAGAAAATATAGAAGAAGGGAGGGAAGCATTGGAAGGGAACCAAATCAGGGTAAACAGGGTGAAAATGAAGTGTAGGATGTTAAAAGATGAGGAGGGTTTTTTCATGGAACTATAGAAAGTAAAGTTAACATCTGTGAAAGATTTAAAATATTTTTGTTTGAGAATGAGGACAAGTGGATTTATAGAACCTGAGATACAGTTAGATACAGAGTACAGTTTCCAATATTAATGAGCTGCCTGATAAATTGTCTCAAGATATTATATGTGCACTATATTATTTTTCAAGAGAAACCCTTTATGTCTATTTGTACTTAAATGAAAGAAAATGAACAATTCCATGAAACTGCTGGAGATGCTGCAACAGTAACTTTTAATGGAGTCATCCGCTAGATGCGCATTACAGTGCAACAACTGGGATTCAAACCTAGTCAAGGCAAATGATTTTTGCACTCTGAAATTGTTGGATTGTGAAATGAACAAGTTTTAGATATTATGGATTCCACTGTGCAGTGTATGAAGTTAAAGCTATATATTGACATGCAATTCAATTCAATTGGCCTAATATAAGTCTCAGTCCAGTACACTCTCCCTGTTTTTATCATATTTTCCTGTAAATTTGTCTATTTACATTTAACAGATACCAATTCTGTAATATTCATATTCATCTGGAATATACATGGAAGAGTTAATAGAAAATGAAAACATATGAGATTCTCTTAGAATAATATTGTGATATTGATAATAAAATGGGAGGTATTTATTGAAAGAAGAGTAACTTGAAAATTGGGGCAGTAAACTGGATTAAAATGGGTGTAGCAGTAAAGTTATTAATTAAGGGTGGATTGAATCCATAGAATTATCAAGGAGAGAGCTGATAACTGGAACTATTTGGTGTAGTACCAGTCATTGGGTCAATATTTTAACATATAGTATGGTGTTCATCTTTTTTGCGAGGAGAGGGAATTAGCATAGGCTTTTGATATGTAGGTTTGGTGAAAGCCCAGGAAAAAATATTCTGGTTAGAGAAGAAGACAAATAAAGTTGGAATGGGTAAGAGAGGAAGTTGGCCAGAGGACGATCAAGAAAGTAGAAAAAGAGAATAGAGATTTTAAGACTATTCTAGGAGTGGGAAATTTAAATAAATAAGCATTAATAGAGCAGAATAATTTTAATTCTTCCTAAATGTATGTTAAAATCTTAACTTTATGAATAAGGCTAAATAAACAACTTTTGTGAGAGAGTGTTGACATTCACAAATGTGAAGAAAGGCATTCTCATATTCTTGTGGTTCCTTATAGTAGTCATTCAGCGGGAATGTTCATTTAATATTATTATAAACAGTTATAGCTTTCAACTAGGCTTGCCAGAGGTTCATCTCCTCTTTGTCATTTCCAGCTGTAAGTAAAAAAGTAGGTGTTGAATACAGGTTTAAGTTTATGAGAAGATTTTCAGTGGAGGTTCTTTAGTGTTTTGAATGCATTTCAAATTGTATAAATCTTTTATGTTGCTGGATTTTTGGCAAGAAAAGAATTTCTTTTTCATCATAATAATTTTAATAAAAGGAATTGTTTCCTGTCAATAACATATCAGCTTCATTACTGTCTATAAGTTGTGCATTTATGTTGACTTCAACCTTGGAAGCAATCCATTGACTGACTTCATTGATATAAATTGGGAATGGTGCCTATTTTTAATTCAAAGCGTAGATATTTTGTGAAGAAATGGAATGTGAGCTGTAATAATATAATGTTTACACACTAACGAATACGCTCCACGAAAGTCACTAATTCATTTCATCATTGTTCTAAAATCATGCTTTCTTTCTTCTGTGAATATTTTACATTATGGCTAAATTTTATACCTCTTCTGCTTCTCACAGGGATGAAGATAGGGATAGACTTGAATTACTCAAGTCATCATCAGAAGAATCAATGCGTCGAAGGGCATCCAGCTCCAATGATTCCCTACTATCAGGCCACTCAACGACACCTCTCTCATCAACGGCATCTGCCTCATCTTCTTCTGCTGCTGGCTCTGTTCCTGTCAATGGAATGCCACCAAATCCTCCTGCTGCCCCTGAGCCGATTATCCAAGACTCTGGTTCTCCTTGCAAGTTGAACCAGTCATCGCCGGAACCGTCTCCTACTCAAGTGCAGAGAGTGATACAGACAATGACGCCTGGACCCCCAACTTCCTCCTCCACTACATCATCTGTCTTCTTTCCCGAGTCGAAAGCAGAGATTATGCCCGAGGCCACTCCTCCCATTCGCTCTCCTTCCATGAGTGCAGTTGTGGAAGCAGTTCTGGCTGAGCTGCCCCCAGAGGTACTGGAGACGACAGTATAGCCTCAAAATGCCTCAAAATGTTCATCCGCTTCCTTGGGACCTACCCTCTTTTCCTCCTTGGGTCTGTTGTCAACCCATGTGCTAGTTGCAACCGCACTGCAGAATTTTCACTAGACTGTTCAAATGTAGAAATATCACCTCCTACTATTTTATTTCACATTGTCAATTTGCCTAAAATATTTGTTTTTCCCATCAATTCACTGTGTTGCTTAATCCAGGATGACAATGGCTAAAATATTAAAAAATGAATGAATCGATAAATTTTTCTTGCATTAAGTAGAGTTTTTATTTTAGTTAATGAAAGTCTTTGCTCGACTAATTTTTATTTGATGAATTGTTTACTCACTGCATGTAGTTCTAAATTCAATGATTTCAGTACTGATTCTAAATTTAATGTTTAAAGTGACTGGCTCATAAGAAGATGATAAACTGCATTTGAGGTCTTTTTTTTAATCATAAATTGATTACGAGTATTTTTTGGGAAGCATGCTATTGTAAAAAAAAAGAACAGTTGCAGTGTGGTTGCAGGTCCAGTTTTCTACACCTATATTCCTGTCAGTGTACTTGCTAGATGTAAACATTGTGTTGTGCAATTCACTGATTGGTATGGCTTTGTTGGTGTGTAGAAGTTTGTTTTTACGTTGGTTTTTAATAATGGTCCATGCAAACTGCCAAAACTAGGTAAGGGACAAATTAGTTTTTTTTTCCTGTATTATTTTCCTAATACTTTCACAAATTAAAAAAAACAAAGGTTTTGCTGAAATAATTTAGTTTAAGGTATTTATTTAATCAAAGAAAGTATTGCTGAATGACTAAGCAAACCATTTGAAAGTAGAAACTGGCTATTTTTTGTACTTTATGTATACTTTTGCATGAGCTGCTCGAATTAATACACCAGTAATGCTCATTGCATCCCTTACCTTTCTTTGTGTTATTACAAATCGTTATGTATCGTAATGAATGTGCTTGTGTGTCTATTGGAAGCATGCTTTGGTATATGGCTTAATTCTCTCAATCCTTGTTTTTTATTGCTGTCCTTGAAGTTTGAGTAATGTCTAAACACCAAAGTTTGTGTTTAATAAACATTGTTACTGCAATTATTATTTTTAATGTACTCTTCCTTAGCTGTTTCATCTATTTGGTAATTCATATTTTGTCTTTATAGGTATTTTGATAATGATCATGCTGAACACATTATTGTTAAAAATAATGATGTTTTTACAGTAATCAGTTTTAATCATCATGTATGAGAAATTGTTGTATCCATTTTAATCGAGGCATTGTCGGTTTATTGATGCATTTTCTTCATTCATGATAAGGTTATTATTTTTTTATTAAGTATTACCTACTTAATCTCAGTAGGTTATCGGTGAATTTTTTGTTGTTTAAAAGATTTTTGTAAATGTGTTTTCATCTTATGAGCTGGATTCTAACTTGTAATTTTGCTAATCCTCACAGTGAAAATTTTAACTGGAAGAAATTACTTGTTAAATCAAGTAATATGAAAGCAACTTGATCATCACATCAATTATTTTGTGTGTGTATGCTGTGAAAAAAAGATGTCTGTTGTTCGTTGTGCAGAACTTTACCTTTCGTGACAAGTCAAGTAATTGTGTAAATGTTGTTATAGACATATTTGTATTTTTATAGCACTCATATTCAAGATAAGTTAATACTTCATACACATACATGAGTATTATTAGTCAGCAGAGATCCTTAAAGGATCAGCTACCAAATACTAGGCTTGAATAAAATAGCCTTCAAAACCATGTAATTCCATTTTTGAGATTATAGAAGTGGTAAGTGTTTGAAGTGAATCACTCTCGCACTAATGGAAAACATTCTTGTACATTATGGTAAGAATTTTGTATTATTATTATTATGATTATTGAATGGGTTAAGTGCTAGCATGTTACAAAAACAACTTCATTTGGTAGTCTTTGATCCCTGTGATTTTTACATGGCAGTGATATTTTAAATTTGAAACAATCAGCTGTTTAGATAATGTAGAAGTACTCCACCCCAAGAACCAAGTGTCCTTACAACAGTGAATATGGAATTACAAATCCAGTGAATTCCATTGTTTGGATCAATAAGAACATTTTCTGAGTGTTCTGTAGATAGTATATATTTTAAAGACTTCATTATTTTTGGTGTGTTTCATTTCAAGAGCTTACGACAGTAAAGGTGGATCATATTGAGCGAATGTACTTTGTTGACATTTAGATGCAATTGATTATGATATGCAAATAAAATTTTGTTTTTTATAATTTTTTATGTTCACCTTAAACATTTTATTTGTTCCTTGCTTTTCTCCTTTTGCTCGCAATAATTTTTGTTTCATCATTACGTTAAGTTTTTTTAACATTGAAAAGTTTTTATTTTTTTAAGAATATTTTTCTGTGTGAGAGCTTTGATAGATACACTATGTACCCACTGCATTTAGTGATATTACATTATAGTTTCATATAAAGGATTCAGTAGCACTAGCACAGATCTGTACAGACTTAACACCATATCTTAGTAATCTCCCTAATTATGTACATGACTGTCGGCCATGTGTTGTAATAAATGAACGATAATGCAGCGAAAAGAGTTAAATATTAGAATGCCATGTACATGCACGAAATAGGTATATTTTTCCATATAACCCTTGCCATAATTGAAAAACTTACTTCGCCTAGGGGTAAGACTTTGTATGCCCATTTCATAGAAGTCTTCTGGCTGCGATTCACTCATGATGGAATTAGGAAGTGCGTTGTTCATTGATTTGATTTTAATACCCAAAATTGATTTAGTACCATTGCATTAATAATTTGAATTTATAAAATAATGCCATGGTTGAACTACATGGTTGGGTGTTCTTATAATATATATTAATTTGTCCAGCATGCAACAGTATTGAGAATACATGGCGGGTATATAGGGCACGTCTATGGGATATAGATCACATTATTCCCGAGTAGAAATACAAATGCAATTATGACAGGAAACTAATATGCACATAAGTTTTACATAAATATTCCCTTACGCTATAATAACACTCATCGACCAGATATGCAATTAGATTCTTCGTAGTGAAATTCTTGTTACATTTTTTAAATGGTTATGCAGATTGTCGAACAATTTTGTTCCCATTGATGCATATGACATATGACTGGTCTGACATTGATGTATTTGACATTAAGTAATACCACTGGAGCCTGATAAATTCCTTATGAATGATTTGAACCACTTTTAGCGGCAAAATCATTAAAAAACCTGATAGATAATATTTTAGTTGATACGTTTAACCAATTGAGTGTAACCTAATTGGTGTGGATTGTAATTGAAGAATTGAAGTGACCCCTAAAGGATTACATGCTTTGGTTTGCCTCAAACAGGATTTTGGGCAATTCATTTATAAAAGGAAAAGGCTGTTGATACCTACCCATTGACTGGAAGTTATCCATTTTACCTTGGCCCAGTGTTATAGGTAGCTTTAAGTCATGATCACCTACCCAAAAATTAAACTTTGAAAAAAATAGACATTCGGTTTGACTTTAAGACACTTTCTTTCTAAAAATCATGCAGATGTACAGAGAAGACATTTAAGCATTATTTTTTATTTTAATTATGCTTCTATGCCATGTAGTTCATTAAAATACTTTGATCATAATCAGCTTAAATGGCAAACCAAGAAAGGGAAACTTAAATTAGGTTCTGTAAATAAATGATTTGCAGCCTCTGCTGAAATCCTGAAAGCAAGGTGAGAAATTCCACCACAACATATATATATATTTTATTTATAGTGAAACATCATTAAAAATTGGCAAGAAAAAATGTTTAATTTTTGGTAATTAATCACTGAGGAGGTTCAATTTAGTAAAATTTATTTTATAGGTATAACCTGTTTGAACAATAATGTTCCATCACTTTCTTAAATGCCTATATTTGTTTCAACTTGTGAACTTGAATTCTTAATTTATAACAAGTTTTTTGGGATTATGTGATTTCATTTTTTTTTTTTAAATTTCATTTTTATTCAATCTGAATTAAACCATCGCTTCTGTTCATTGATGTGATAAATGCTATGTTCCAGTTACCTTTTTTGTGTTTCTTTTTGTCGTAAAGCTGTTTTGTAGTGTACCATCCATATGCCTTGCTTCGCATGTTCCAATTTATTCATCAAAGAATCAGACCGTGCCAAAAGTTCTACTGAATCAACTTCTATACTCACATCATATTCCAGTGCATATCATACTGTGCAATATATCATTTATCTCATGTCAGCAAACTCCAAAACCAAAACTAATTATCGAGATGAAGAAGTCATTGCATTCTTTAAGTTAAAAGGCCTGTGCTATTATTGTGCTTAACGCAATATTGAGTTTGCAATAGTTCACATTATTTTAACCTTGACAAGGAAACATAACCATACTTAACAGCAATCATCTTGGCCCCCTAAAAAGTATCCAATAAAAGTGTCTTCACATTAGATACTAACTAAAAATTTCAAAATAACCCCAAGATCATTGTAAGCTAAAAAGAGTCCATTTGTTCATGCAGGGTGTTAGAATATGCTGTCCTCTCATATAGTTGAAGTATCTCTCTATCGCCAGTCTTTCCTGCCTGCATATGTGTAATCCTGAGGGCAGTCCACTTTTGTAAAAGTCATGGGTTTGAATAGCATGTTGAACCAAGATTTTTCTTGTCCTGAAACTATATTTCTACCATGAGTTAATTGTACAAAATTACCTCTGACATAGCATCAACATGAACACCCAAGATATCTATCAATTACACTCTTATTTAATTTCATATTCACAATTTACAAGATAGGTGTCGTAAGCCCTGGCCCTATTTCACTTCAATTTCACAATCTCATTAAAATCTGTTTTCTTACTTCACAAAGGAGTTTTGGGAAACTATCAATAGGCATATTGTTCTCATAGTGGAAGTTATAAAAACTAATTTAAAAAATTTAAAATGACCCGTGAAGAGGATATGGGGCTAAATTTCTCATTGTGATTTTCATTGGAACATATTGTAAACATAAAATTACTTGTAAACATGCTAAAAAATTAATTGATTAAGCACTTTTGTTTTACTGCTGATGTAAGTATATGGGATGAAAAATGCTAATAGCTGAATGGAGCATCTAATTTCCAATCTTGCTCTATTTCAGGGTGAGCAGATGATACTTCCAACTCACCAGCGAAGTGCAAGTGAAGGACCAGTTTCATCAAGCAGTCATTCCTGGATGGGCGATTCTCATGAAAATGGGGAAGATAAGCCAGGAGGAATAACGGATGACAGTAGTGTTGCAGGAGATACAACAGAGGAGGAATGCTCCTCTAGACCTGACACCCCTGTCAGCACTGCAAGTGAAGGAGATGGTATCATGCAAAAGGGGTCGAACTTTCACCGAGCTTCGACAACCTGGAAGAGCCAGAGTGTTGGGGAGGTTGGAGGAGGCGGAGGTGGTGTCTTTGGACGCAACCGAGAAGCATGGCAAAGGCGAGCAGCTTCTCAGAGCCACCTTGAGGCGGGTCAGCAGTCGGCTCCATCTTCCACGAACATATCCCCAGCTCCGTCTAGCCTGTTCCGTTCCAGTGTCGAGTTTTGGGAGCTGAGGCAAAAGCACACCCCTGACCTTGTAATGGACCTTCCACCGACGGGAACAGGTGCTGGCAAAGTGGAGCAGGAGTATGGGGTGGGGAGGAGGCGCAGGAGGAAGAAGATGGCAGCTCGACGAGCTGAGGGGGACACTTGTGCCGATCGGGATGCTGAGGGCGAGGATGAAGATGACGAGGGAGGTGATGACAGCAGCAGTAGTGGAAGTGGTGGTGGTGATATTGGGGCAATGATTATCCCAGCCTCAAGCACTACTTCTGAAGTTCCAGCTGAAGGTGGAGGATCCTCAAGTCCTGGTCCAGAAAGTCCTGACATGACAGCAGCAGAGCGGTTTGCCAAACAAAATCAGTGCACCCTGAAGAAAAAAGGTGGCTCAGATGCTCAGTCAAGAAAGAAAGCAACGACTTCAACCAGCCCTGCTGATGGTGTTGATGCGGGAACACGAGCCATTTCTCGAACTCCACAATCAAATTCTTCAGATCCAATAGGTCTTAAAACACCATCAGAAACTGCCCCCAGTCGTAGTCCTGTTACTCCAAAATTCCCATCGAAAATCAGTGTTTCTCCTTCTGGGTCACGTCCACCTGTAAATGCCCCTCCTTTTCAACCACCTGGTGTTAAACCTCAGGTTAAGGCTAAGCCTGCTATCCTGAAAAAGCCCGTCCTGCCTCCTCACCATTCACCTGAATTGACTAGGAGGGTTGATAAACCTGAGCAAAACTGATGGGAGTATAAATTTTAAGCCTATACATAGCTAAGAAAAATAGGCTTTGGACTTCCATTACTCCTCATGTATTGGTTGTAAAATTCACTGTGGTGTTAAAGACTGATCACGTGCATTTACAAATCTAGCCATTTCCATGGGGAAAGGAGTTGTACTGTGTTAAAATGAGTGTGCAGCTGTTGATTGGAGATAATATGAAATGAGCAGTGTTGAAAAGGTGGCAGTGGCATATCTTGCATTTGGATTATATCTTTATTTTTATGCTCAAATGGCGAATTGTGGACTATAATTACCAATAACCAATGAGTCTTTATGTTATGCGCAGGAGTTTTATGTTCACCCCTAAAATAAATGGTTAATTTATAATTTGACATTATATAAATGAACATCATTGAAGAAAAATAAGGAAGTAATTCCTTCTGATCAATGTTTAATAGTATATTCAAATGGTATATTTGCTAAAACAAATACAGGGAAAGCCCTTAGGGCTTAGATAAGGATGCATTTGCACAACTCCCACTTTGAGGGGTTGATATGGTGCAAAAAAAGCATATGCTTCCATGTATAATTATTGCCTTAAGGAGCAGTCATTGTCTTTCATGAAGTCTTGCATCATTATTCTCTTCCTGTGCTTTAAGGAACCATGATGATGGATTAGCTTTACATGTCCAACGAGTCATAGTTTTATAAGGAAAGTTTTATCGCTGCACTAGCTCAAGGTATATGAAGAATATTAATAATCATTGAGTAATGGAGTTTTCCAAGTTTATTGTATATGCATGCATGGACACAGGTGTTTAGTTATTCTTGTGGGCCATTTTTATGGAAGCGAGAGACTCCTGGAAGAATGATTGGAACATGAGAACTTTGATTTGTTGAGTGAATGGAAAATAAATTCATTATGGAACTATTTTCAAGAAAATTGTGAGAAAAGAATTGAGTCGCGAAGTGTTTGATTTGTCATTGAATAAGTGATCTCGGAACTCGAATTTGCTTCCATTTTTCAGTATTATCACTTAAAACCTGTGCTCAATATCAAATTTTTTACTATTTATTCTTTATGTACACTGTGCTCCATACTCATATGTGCTTGCATTCTAAAGCTTTACACAAGCCAACAATTATGTAGGTAATTTATGCTTAATAAATATTGTCTCAAAAAGAAAGGATTTCATGAATTTTCTCACTAGAAAATAGAATGAGTCATTGAAATTGTCGGAGTCTGATGAAATCACCATGACGACCAGATTTAAATAGCAAGAATTGAAAAGCGAAAACAAAAGCCTTGCGCAATCCGCTAGTCACTTTTTTTTAATTCGCATTTCCCAATGCGGGTAACTTTAGACGTCTTTCGCAGGCAATAGTCGAAAATTCTCGTGTACTTTGACTCATAGTTAAATTACTATTAAAACTTCTGAGTTGGATTTGTTCCAACTCGAAAAGCATTAAAAGGTTGGTGTACTTGGTTTCATGAGATTTATGCTGCAGTAATGACGATCTTAGAAACAATTATTTCGCCCATCATTTACCTATTTCCTATAGCAAAAGGCCTCTGTGCTGCTCTGTTTATTTCATTTTTTGCCCAGATTTACGTTGTGTTTAAGTGTGTCATATATGTTTTATATAATAATCACATTGGTAATTTGAATAGGGTAATATTCGATACACCTTAAATTTCAGGTGTATATACTTAAAATGGTAGTTTGAATTCTCCTCGCATCGTGCCATGGAAACAACTAAAATTTTGGAGTACATTTTTGGAGAAGAACTGAAAGCGGAACACCTTCGACCATCTACGACACCGTCTTCTTCTGACTTGGAACAGTAAATATTTGTTTCGTGAAACATGATGAAAAATGCCGACGTACTCTTATCTTACCTTAACGTTCGGATTTTATCGTTACAAGAGTTATCTTTTCACTCGGGTAAATTCATATATATAACCCCCGATCGTTGCTATACAGATACTCATGCTGTATTATAGTATATTACTTAATGTAATATATTTTCCCCCAAAGTCACTTTCACGATAGGTCATATTACACATTATTTGCATCATCATCATATATTAAATTATAGCGTCACCATGTATTCTATATGATCTCATCAATAGGTTGGTGGTATTGGCATATCAGTTTCAGGACCGACGATTGACCGTATGAGTGTCAGTTTGAATTTTTATTAATAGCACGTCTCAATGAATTTTATTTCGTGGGAAGTGGTGATATTGCCTCGATTGTTGTCTTTAGCTCAGAGAGATTGCATGCCTTATAGATATTCCCATTGCCCATCGTTGTTAATGATGCCATTTGTTTCGCTTCAGAAATTTTACATATGCACCTTTAAACACAAATTAATTTTACCTGATTGCATCGAAAAATCGATTTCCTACATTTTTTCGTTTGATGCTCATATGCTATTACTCTGCATATTCTCGTCCAAATATACTCCGTTCGCGTGAATGAACTGATTAGGCATTGAATATCTTTTTATCTTGATGAAAGTTTCCCTTGTAAATAATAGTTTATTCAATAACTCTTGCCATGAACGCCTAATTTATTGTAATAATATTGATGACTTGTGAAATTGTGGAAATATATTTTGGCTAACACATTTCTTGTATTCCTGTATATTTAGGAAGATAACTTAAAAAAGCTCTCAATTTCCTGTTTTTTAAAATTAGTATGTGGACCAAAATGGTCAAAGTTTGAGATACAAGAAGAAAAATTCCTGTGGGTGAAGAAGCTTCCATGATGAAGAGGGTATTGATGAATGCGACGTAGTGATGATGTTAAGAAAATGTTAGTGAAAACTCTGATATGATTGGATTTGTTCTGTGCAGTAACTTAAGGACCAACACAAGAACAACTGATGTCGGTTTTAAGGTTTTTGAGGTGTGGGGTTGGCAAAGAATGGGAAAGGTAAAATGGAAGGAAAGTAAAACAAACTAAAAGTACTAGGCTTTCTGGAGGGGGGAAGATTGTTACAAGGGAGACTGTTATAGGTAGATACAGGGGAAGGAAAAAATAGGTATCTTGGATGGAATGAAGGTAGGTAGAAGTATGCAGAATTGAAGAAAAGTGTTTTAGTGTGTGGTTCAGGTCGTTTCTTATTGGGTGAGGTTTAGAAATGTTATGGTGTTCGTTTTGTGCCCATCCAGAATATAACTTGAAAGGTAGACTTCCTAAAAATAATAATTATTATTCTGCTGATTAGAGATAGGTTTGAATTTTGTATGAAAACTAATAAACGGGTTTGTTAACTTCTGAGACATATATTCATAATGAGCACACATTTCATATCACATAGGCTACTCCTCTTCATGTCTTGTCCAAAATGTTCTCCATTCCTGTTTCCCATTGAGCAAACATTCCAGATCTGGAAGTGGTCAAACAGAATGCATATCAATTGGGAACTCATCTTAAATTGTTTTTCCAGAAGTATCACTTTTTCCATATGATGGAATAAATGAGGACATATAACTGTATTCATGAATGCTTGCTTTTTGCCTACTATTTTTCCTACTACGATCAGACGGCAATTAAGAGGATGCATGGCAGGGGTTGAAGATTGTGGAAAGGAATATGGGAGAAGTCAGAGTGTAAGATTAGGGTTGACAACATCAAGCATTGTGTGTCGGGAAGAAAATTACATTTTGATTTTCCAATTCATAAATGTCTCCCCTAAAGTCCTCACACTGTGTATAACTGTGACATTAAAGATACATTGTGTCATCCTTGACATTGTGCTGAGGCCAATACCACTAACATACTCTCCTCTCTGAAATTAATGTTGAAAGTCTGGAGGTTCTCAGCAATATATGTGGGGTCAGACTTTGTATGTTTCGGGGGTCAACTGAAAAATCTAGATTATCCTTAGTTTTTATATTTTGCTTCTGATTGGTAGTTCATTATTTTTTTCCTGCATCATAGGAAAAATCTTAGGTATCCCATTGGATGTTGTAACTGTGTTATTCCACTTGTCTCTTCCCTCAACTTCACCTTGCTGCCCTTTCAGCTAAGTATTCATTGTACATAGCTCCTTGTATAATCAGTGCATGCGATAAAAGTGTTTCTGGGATTTTTGAACCATATCAGTTTCCACAAGGAAGGAATTTTTGGTTCTTAAATCAAAGTTGAAAC
This sequence comes from Hetaerina americana, assembly GCF_022747635.1. Taxonomy (NCBI): domain Eukaryota; kingdom Metazoa; phylum Arthropoda; class Insecta; order Odonata; family Calopterygidae; genus Hetaerina; species Hetaerina americana. The sequence continues at coordinate 19,814,409 of NW_027286070.1, read as the reverse complement.
TGTAACTACGCTAGTAATACTAATACTTCATTAATTTAAAAATGGACAACCATATTGAATGTTGTCACTATAAATAGTACTTGATATGTAAACATAAGTTCTTAAATGTGATGAAGATTGTCACTAAAGAATTCATCAAGTGAGTAAAGTGGGAGAGCAAGTAACCAGGTATTTACGCTATTCCTGAAACTCAATCTCAACTGAGTAGGCAAATAGTTATGCAGTTGTATATCCACATAATGAAATGTGTTGTAAGTTGATGACAATCTACAATAAGTAGTATTTAGATTTGCTGTATCCTTTGTGGTGTAGTTATGGATGTGAGATTGTAATTGGTGAGTTTCTAGATTAACCTCCTCATGAATCAGAGCCTTAAAGATGTATAAACTAAATACAGCCATGATTCCATACCTAATAAGAAAAGGTTTGCGGGAATTATGGGGTGGTATATTAGCAAGAGAGCAAATAGCTCTTTTGCAGTAGCAAAATTTGTTTAGCATCTCAGGAATGACCCCATAACCCAACACCATTATTCAGATGACATTGAAAGAAGGCATAATTAAGTGTTAAACGATACTCATTTGAAATGAGAAATATGAGATTTCATAACATATAAACAGCTTTACTCAGTTTATTACAGGTCTGACTGATGTGAGTCTCATAGTTAAGTTTTTTTTCAATATAAATTCACAGTATGCTATCAGTTTTAACTTCAGTTCTATCTGGTGAAATAAACCTAAACTATGTTATAAATAGTGATTTTTTTCAGGCTGTTAAAAGATTAAACTTAAATTGTTCTTTAATTAAATGTAAAAGCAACTAGTATAATTGATGGAATTTTAATAAACTGTGTTGGGTTTATAATTAGCTCTCATCAATTAATCTCTTATGTAACTAAGGAGTGATGTCTGGCCCATTGTAAAACCTCCATCTGGCAGACTGACATTGCAGTGGATGGTTCATGATACACCAAAATATCAAGTTATTCATGATTGTACCATTGTTACTGGTAGATATTTCTTGTTGGCTTTCAAGCATTCTCCCCTCCCCCATTAAATGACCGAAGATGAAATAGATGATGGGTTGGAGTGGTTTTGATTTCCATGTAGATTACCTGCTTCACTTATTTTGTTAAACCTTCCTGCTGTCTGCGCGTCAGAAAAAAATTACAACAAAATCTTTTAAAGAAATAATTAAAATTAGAAGAATAATGAGAATATTATGTGTTCTGGGTCAAAAGCAACAAAATATTCTATTTCCCTTTTCTTCAAGTTTTTACCTGATAATTTAAAACTAAAAGAGCCCAAGCTGATTAAGGTAAATATTGATCCTATGTAGGCTGTATAAAGTTTCTTTTTACCCTGATAATGTATAAATGGTAATAATAGTAAGAGCACTGGTAACTTAAAGCAATAGAGCACATTCTGTCCAGGAAAAATCAATTTTGTCAGCCCACTTGAGCTCCGATATTCAGTAATTTGATTGAGTTAACAATATGTCATGAAAATAATGCTTGGCTAGCAGATAATCTAGCACCAGATTATTCTCACATTTAATACCCATGGGAAGTAAAATCTGTCATTAATTTATTTTAATCTTATTTGATCTTAGGAACAGAATGACTGGCAGTTATTTAGTTGAGAAGTGTAGCTCTTCATTCAGTAAAATTGATGATTCCTAGAACAGAAGGGAATCAGCTAATTTTTATTTTATGATTTGGAAATTTAACAGAGGTGAAATTGGTGCTTTGAACAAGAAGGTGAAAGCACTGTCAGAAAGTAAAAGAGGATTATCATTGGAAACTATATAAGATAAGACAGGAAAAATATTAGTTGAAACAGTAAATCTTGGAAGGAATGCATTGAAGAACTGTATGGTACAGGCTTGAGGTCTGCAAGGTTAGGCAAAGAGAATATGACGTAGATGAAAATGGCTTAGGTTCAGGCTTACTTGATGCAGAGATTGAAGGGTATTAAGGGAATTGAAATCTAATAAGGCCACGGGGGCAGACAACATTCCCGTGGAATTACAAACAAGTCTAAGAAAGTATGGAAGGAAGAGTTTTTGTGGACTAATTCGTAGCATTTCTAAAGGGAGGAATTTTGATACAAGACTTTGTCAGATCTATGTCTCTACCAAAAAAAAAGTTCAATGATGCAACATGTGAGGAATACACAGGTATATGTTTGATTTTGCATGCAGCTAAAGTGGTTCTCAGAACCATCAATAAGATAATGGCAAGCAAGGCAAATGAATACTTAAGGAGTGATCAACTTGGGTTTAGGAAGGGGAGCGCCGAACATAATGCAAAGGCAGTTATGAGGTCTCTAATAGAGAGGAAAATAGAATGCAATCATGATGTATTTGTATGTTTCATAGATTTTGAGAAAGGATTTGATGCAGTGAATTTGGTGGCATTTATGATTGTATTGTAGATAGGTGGAATAGGAGACTTATCCACCACCTGTTCATGTCATGGACTGCTCAGGTGTGAGTGGTGGATGGCGAGTTCTGGTGGGCAGTGTCAGGGAGAGGAGTAAGATGGTTGTCCATTATCAACTATGTTTTTCAATTTATATTTGAAGGAAATAGTAAAAGAGGCATGGGAAGAACTTAATTTAGTATAAAAATCAATGGAGAACTCATAAAATCAGATTTGCAGATGACTAACCTTCAGTTAGTTAGTCAGTCAGCCAAGGGGTTGCAAACTCTGATTAGTGAATTGGAAAGTCAGTGTAATAAGTATGGGATGAGAATAAATGTAAATTAAACAAAGGTTACGGGGTGTTCAGGGAAGAGAAAGGCTAAGCTAATTGTTAAATAGGAGGGCAAAAACTACAGCTGGTGGAGCAGTTTATGTATTTCAGAGGTGTTTTGAACCAAAATGGTCAAAGTAGTAGAGACATAAGTGAAGAATTGCATTAGACAAAGGAGCTTTCACAATGAGAGAACTGTTGACAGGGACATTGAATAACGATGCTGAGAAAAGGATCATTAAAACTTTGATTTGGGGCATGGTTTTGTACATCATAGAAACATGGTCATTGAAGCAGATTGACAGGCTTAACATTAAAATAGGAGGGCAAAAACTAGAGCAGGTAGAACAGTTTACGTATCTCGGTAGTGTTTTGGACCAACACGGTCAAAGTAGTAGGGACGTAAGGAGAAGTATTGCGCTAGGCAAAGAGGCTTTCTCAAGGAGGAGGGAGTTGATGACAGGGACGTTGAGTAAGGATGTTAAGAAAAGACTTGTAAAAATTTTGATATGGAGCGTAGCTATGTACGGCGCGGAAATGTGGTCATTGAAGCAGGAGGATAGATGTACACTGGAGGCCTTTGAAATGAAGAGGAATAGAAAAGGTGAAGTGGACTGAAAGGAAAACAAGTTGAAGAAGTACTAGGCATGGTGAGTGAAGAGAGAGGAAGAAATCAAAAGAAGGTGGGAAAAATTGATTCAGGCAATTTTGATTGGCAATGGGATGTTGAAGACTGTGACAGAAGGGAGAACTTTGGGCAAGCAAGCAAGGGGAAGGAATAGGATAGGCATGTTGGATAGAATGAAGGGAGTAAAGAAGCATATGGAATTGACGAGGAGAAGCTAGTAAATGTATTTTTGTACATTTGTTTTGACTATGTCCATCCAAAACCTACCCTATCTAGTATAATAGCAATAAAAAAAGTAATGTTGGCACTTTAAACAAAATTATTATTTTTTAGAAATAATTATTGGAATTATTTTGGCATTATGACCATTGACCATGAAAAGTGATAACATCTACTTTGTTAATATAAATTCCTTCCTTTACATCAAGCCAGGTACTGCTAATGTTTAAAAAATCAAATTTAGCCATTTTCCAGTAGCACAAGTGACTTCTTTTATTTTCCTTAGCTTACCTTTAAATTTTTTTAAACGCTATTTTCAATTTTAGGTCTTTGGGTTGCTAAATTAACCTTATTTGAATATTTTTTTTATTTTCCCATGTATCTAGTTTTATTCAGTAAAGTAATGTTTCTTTTTTAATTTTTTTAGCTGCTCATCATTTCGCTTCCTCAGTTTGAGTGATGGATTGGATGAAGCCCTTGAAGCAGCCATTTACCATGGCCAAGAAGAAGGAGCTGTTGGTTTGGTTGATGACTGTGGGCCTCTTGATGTTGATGGCAGAGAGGGACGCCTAGGCCCAAGTGTGGTTAGATTTGACATGTCCACCCATGTTGGCCTCTTTGTCATGGACAGAGAACATCTTAATCTAATATCTCATAGCAACTTCAGTTCCATCAGGGCAAATGTTTGCCTCTATCAAGGTATGTGAAAAGCTAATACCTTAAAGTTATCCTTTGTCTGGTTTTTCTATGCTAGAAGTAGGGTATTAGGGTAGACAAAAATGTGTATGTTTTTTTGAAAAACAATTTGCTTTTTAAAAGTTTTCCACAATTTTCAATCATTTCTATTACACATTGTATTCATGGTTCTGAATTTGATTGTTTAATGCTCTCTTGTTTCAATGTTACCTGCGCAAGGAGTATTGTCGTATAAAATGACAATGATTGGTGTTATATGATAATTGTAACAATATAGATTTATTTGGAAGATGACAATCAAATATATAGTAACATGAGGGACTAGTGCTAGTGAGTTGAGAGGAATTATGAGGGTAAGGTAAAAAGTTCTCGGCCTGGCAATGAAAGAGAGTGATTTGAATTTTAAAAAATTATTTAACTTTTCTACATAATCTCTCTTGACTTCAACGCACTTGGTCCAGTATTTCTCCAACATCAGTATTTCTTCCTGAAAGTGAGAGTCTGGCAGGTTGTGAAAATATCCATCTGTGGCATACTCAACTTCTTTATTGGACGCGAAATGCTTCCGAGAAACTAATTTCTTCAAGTTTTGTAACAAATGGAAGTCTGAGGGTGCTAAATAAGGAGAATAAGAGGATGTCCTTTGTTTTTTCATTGATTTTTCATATTTATCCATTTCTAAAACTGCGCATTTCCCTAAGACAATTCTTCATTTTCTCAGCTTTTGCTACTCATATTCTTAATTTTACCTTCTTTCTTACTATTTTCTCATTCATTCATCTTTTTTTCTCTGTTTACATATTTCATGGTACCTTCAGCTCTTTCTTTACTTTAGCTTCATTCATCTACTTCTTTAAATCTTGTTTTTCTTGGACAGATTTTTTCACGTCTTTGTCCCATCAGGTGTCAATTGTTCTCTCTCAAACCCCTTTTCCATGCGCTAGAATACATTTTTAAAATGTGATTTTTTTGATATTGCATAGTGCATAATGCATGGCATAGTTGACCATTACTTCTTGCCACGAGTAATAATGATCATTCAAGAGTATAATTACAAGTTAAGCTCTGTTTGCGTGAAGCAATATGAAAGAAAACCCTGAATTTGTGGAGAAACAATTCATGACTTTTGCATCACCACAATGATGCACCTGCTCACACTTCACTGCTTGTTCATGAATTTTTGGCCAAAAACAACACTGTTATGATGTCTCAGTCTCCAAATATGCCAGACATGGTCCTGTGTGACTTATTCTGTCCTAAGAGATTCTTATAGGGTTGTTGTTTTACAAGCATAGATGAGATTTAAAATGTATTTCTGAGAGAGCTTAAAGCTATAACAAAGATTGAGTTTCAGAAGTGTTTCTAGGATTAGAAAGAGTTCTGGCATATGTGTATACCTGATGGAGACTTTTTCAAATGAGATAACATTGATATAGACAATTAAATATAATTCTTTCAGAATAACTCAAATTATCCTTGTTTATTGAACACATATTTTATGTATTGGGCAGGTGGATATTTTTTTCCGGCAAATTCATGATTTACTTGAATATACACCCTGATGATTTCACACCTGTGCACTTAATTAGTAAATTTTCCTTTACTTTTATTTATGCTAGGAAAGTGGCAGTATGAAGTGCAGCTGGGTTCAAAAGGAGTTATGCAGCTAGGGTGGGCTACTGCTAACTGCAGATTTTCTCAAGAAAGCGGTGTGGGTAAGTATTACCATAATTGCAACAGCATACTTATCTAAAAGGGATATTGGTTCATTCTTTGGGCACAATACAAGGCCTTCTGTAAATTGTGGTCTCTTTCCATTCAGCAACCAGTTCCAAATTCCACTCTTTTTAAGTTTTACTTCCTCCCAGGATTAGTCATCATGCAAAGCACAGTGGCCTCTCTTGGTTCTGAAATATATCTATCACTTCTACCTTAGCCACATGGATTGTACAAGAGCGGTTCAATAACTACCCGTGTTAGAAATGAAGAAACCATTTTTTTCAAAAAGATTTTTTTTATTTTTCAACATAGTCCCCTTTTAGAAAGATACACTTCTCCCGTTTTGGCCATTTTTTTTAACCCCTCCAAAAAATAGGATTTGTAGAACTCTCCAAAATACGCCTCTGTCTCGGCGATAACGTCCTCGTTTGAGCTAAATTTTTTCCTGCGAGCCATTTCTTCATGTTAGGGAATAAGAAAAATTTGCAGGGAGCCAGATCGAGTGAATACAGGGGGTGCGGCAGCAATTCATAACGTAGTTAATGCAGCTGCAAACACTGCTTCGAAGTTGACAGCCGGATCAGCTTGTTGTCCACCGTGAGCAATTGCGGCACCCATCGGGCTGATAATTTTTTCATCACCAACTTATCATGTAAAATATTAATTGCCATTCCAGTCGACACACCCACGGCCTCTGCTACTTCGGGCACTTTCGTTCATCAATCAGTGAGAATCATGGTGCGGCCTTTTTGTATGATTTCCTCGGTAATCACGTTTGCTGGGCGTCCTGGTTGCTCCTCATCAAAAACAGATGTTCGCCCACGTTCAAATTCGTTGAACCAATATCTAGCTGTGGTCATAGGTGGCGAAGTGTCCCCATAAACAGCATCCAAATTTGCTTTTATCTCCTTGCATTTCTTCCCATCCAAAAACAAAAAGCAAATTACCAAACGATACTGCTCTTTTTCCATCTTAGCGAAAATCACGAAACACATCTTACTCGAATGGCTGCCAAATCCAAACTAACCTCTAAATCAGTCTGAAATTTGTTTCACCGTCGTTTGATAGATGGCAGCACACGTTGATGACATAAACTTCCCTCAGGAACGCCCTTTGTAGTCAAACACAGGTACTTATTGAACCGCCCTCGTACAGCCACATGCCTGGTTAATATCTTCCCAAATGAGAATTTCTTCTTGTTACAAATTGATTTCTCCATCCGAGAAGCTTTCTGAAAAATATTTTATTTTGTGTTAATGCAGCTTTATTTTTGCAGGTGACACTGCAGACTCCTTCGCTTACGATGGAAAGAGGCTGAGAAAGTGGAATGTACATACTGGTCCCTATGGAGAACCTTGGCTAGATGGTGATATCATTGGCTGCACACTTGATCTCCAGCCATCGTCTTCCAACTGTGGGACTGTGGAGTTCTTCAGGTAAGGTTTGATATAAATGTTTTGTGGCTGTGGTTTTAATAAGGCTTTTATCTAAGTAAGAACAGTGGCCTAGATCACATTAAAAAAGTAATTACTTTTCAAACCTGCCTTGATTGGTATATATATAAATGTAATCTTCATATACATGATATGAAGATTGGGAATGTAGGTGCAAAGCAGTCCTGTTTTAAAGACAGATGTAATTTAATTATTGACCGTGTGGAAAAACTATTGACCAATTTTTCTTCAAACCCATTTTTATTTTCTGAAGTTCATTCTTTTATAAAATCTTCCTTAGAATCTACCTTTTCTGTATGAATTAGGTTTGGATGGCAGTAGATAGAGCCAAATGAGAGAATGATATGAAAAAAGGCATCCTTTGCCTTTATAATCATGGTAGTTATATAATAGTAATGGCCAAACTATTCTTTGATAGAATTTATCAGCTTTTTCTTTATGGGAAGGCAACTTTAAAAAAATTGGTACATAGCAAGGTCAATACAAATTTTTTCAAGTGTTATTGTGAGCATTATAATTATTCTCATGGAAAATACTTGTATATAATTGCCTACCATTCTTGGTGATCAGCTAACAATTGCATGGGTTTTGTAAATTAAACTTGCGATGTCCCACCTCGTCACTTTCAGGTAATTTTAGTGACAGGAGTGACAGGATAGCTTTTTACTCCATATGTCCTGAATCGATTGTGAAGCATGATAATATGATCCAAAGTATAATGAGAGATATTTTCAATTGCTAAATAGTTTCCAAACATATTCTGAAATGAAAAAATTAATATAATGTAGCCCATATTAATATTAATAATATTGGATTGTATGTAGCCCATATGTTACCGTGGTGACTGAAAATTAATTTATTATAACCATGGATGAGATATCTGTGAATCCTCAGACAACTCAAATACTTATTGAAATTTCTTCTTGGATCAGTGTCCTTGAAAATACAAGTCACTGTTACCGAATTAACTGTCCACTTTTACAGTTGAAATACCAATCAGGAAAAGTAATGATATTTTTTTATTGGACTAATATTGAATAAATACATTTCTGTTAGGTGCATCAGTAATTCATGTAGAGAAAAATGTGTAATCATGCAAACGGATTAGTTTTGAAACAAATGATATAGAGAAATAATCAATGCCAGTAAGCCAGCTAAAGCATGATCTACCCTTTTTTTGATCTCTTTCCTACTCCAATTTTACATGTAACAAATAGATTTTTCTTACACTTGAACCGAATTTTCAATATGAGTGAAGTGTTAATGCAAGGTGTTGTTTTAAGGAGCTCTTGTTCACCAAATGTTGGACAATGTCAGACCATTTTTGGAATAGTATCTACAAATATATGTTTTGATAGATTATATTTTACAAATTTAGAGGGTGAAATACTAGAATAAATTTCCATGTGGAAAAATATCATATCATGGTGTGAAATACTCTTGAAACTTTAAAAGGCTGTAAAACATTTTACATTTTCAATATTGTCTGAAAACATATCAGTGACTATTAAACATAATGTCAATGTGAATCATCCTTATATGTATAAAATATATAAGAAGTTATTCCATTGTGAACACATTAGAAGATTCAGATTACATCTGCATGAAATACAGGGTCCGTACAATAAGTATCGTGACTGGTGCGCTGTAGCCTCCAATGTGGATGGGGGTCCGCAAGGTGGATGGGGGTCCGACCAGTCGGCTTGGTAGAGGGGTCTCCCACCACTAAGGTGCACTTTGGTTCAGTCGCCTCCGGGCATGCATTGAGACGGAAGGATTTTTGTGAGGTGTAATTGTTTGTGGTGTTGTCGCATCAGCATGGAACACACTGCCGAGCAACTCTATGCTGTGAAGTTTTGCGTTTAACTCAGGAAATCTGCATCTGAGACCCTTGAACTCATTAAACAGGCTTATGGGGATGATGCCTTAAGCTGCACAAGAGTTTTTGAGAGGCACAAAATGTTTCAGTAAGGCCGGGAGCTCGCTGAAGATGAGCACCGCATTGGACACCTGACGACCGCTCAAACCAATGCTCAGGTGGCCAAAGTAAAAAAAGTTTTGGACTCTGACAGGCATTTAACCATTGCCCTTATCAGTGAGGATTGTCGTGAAATTCTGAAGTTTATATCTGACATGTCCTATATTTGTTTGTGTGAATATGCACCAAATTTATGGGCAAATAAATGCATTATTATTATTATGACACCAAACCTTCAAGTTTGTCCAACTAAAACTGTTGTTTTTGAATGACATTAGATTTCTTCCACCTCTTATTATGTCTTCTTCTTACAGCAATAATTGTTTAGAATCTTTAAAAAACATTTAGAACTCTTCTTTCTGGTCTTACATGCTTAGTAAATGGGCCCCATATAATGTTTATTCCTCACGTCTTAGTATCTGATATCATTTAGATGTTGAAGTTATAGCATTATAGTACCTCACCTCTGCAGTTCATAAAAGCAGAATGTAACGTATCAAATGTATAATGTATCGTATTTGTAATGTAACCTTAGACTTGTAACATTGTCCGACCAGTATGAGAATGAATTATCACTAGTAACTTGCAGTGCACCATGTGAGTTCTTTGTGATAAAAAGACTGTGACTAAAATTCCTGGAGCACATGTTCTCCTTTTCTCCCTGTCAACCAGAAGATGTTGATAATTCATTAGCTTCACAAGGTGCTTATGATGTAATTTGAAGTTTTATTCTTGCTCTTGCATAAAATAATGTTTATTTCCTGAAGTCATATCATCATGGTTCATGTTCTTTCATACTGCCTAGATTTTCACAGGTCCTCTTTGTGTGAACTGTAAAATTTTTGGTATTGCAGGAATGGTCACTCTATGGGTCCAGCCTTTTCTGATGTACCCATGGGACGGGGTGCAGCATACTTCCCTGCAGTGAGCATGGGTTTGTCTGAGAGTTTGGTTGCCAATTTCGGAGCTACACCTTTTAGACATCCGGTGCCAGGATTCAAACCTATACAGCAACCTCCAAGGAAGAAGATTGCTCGTGGACATGTCCTTTTGCAATGGTTATCCCGAATTATCCGTCTATTGCCGCCACCTGACCAGGAGGAGATGCATCATCATGTAGGTCTTTTGGAGTCGGACATCAAATGGTATTAAAGCCAAAGGTTGAGAGTTTTATTCATTAAAAAGGACTTAATGCAAGTCTAAAAATTGTAGGAAGTGATCATTGTTTCAGGAAATTCATCATAATATGAACCTTAAACTTCATCCAGCATACTTGCATTTTAAAAGGGCATGTTTCAAAATTTTGTTCTGAGAAATACCTATTTGATTCATTGTATTACAGATTCAAACCAACTAATTTCTCCATTGTTCAAAATTTGGCCATTTTTGCCAGCCTTTTCATTTAGTATGACACCACCACCTTAGTTTGCCAATTTCTAACTTGCAGGCCACACAAAAGTGCTCAAATATTTGTATGCGTCAGTGAATGATTGTTGGGACAATTTAGCCTTTAGTGTGCTTATAATGTTATTTCAAACTTCATTGATTGCAGGAGTTTAAAGAATTATCAGGTGTTTGAACATTTCAAACCAGGCTTCAGTCAAGGTGTACTGCCTGTTTCAATTATATTTTATCTTTGACTTGGCTGTTATTTTGAATATACTTTTTGTTTGCTGTATGTCATTAGGACAATTTCTGTCACTGATATTGTACAATTAAAAATGCAGGAACATGTATCAAACTTTATCACTCATCTCCAATGTGTTGCATTTCTTTCAGAAATCTGTGATAAGTGGAAAAGACTCAAGTAGTTTAAAGGTTACAGAGAAGCCCCTCAATGCATCTCTCTTATGGGCTGCTTCTCTAGTTATGGATAGGCTTGGGCCTTTGCTCTCTTCTGCATTTGTGGTCCAAGCAGTTCTTGTGCCATTCATGGAGGTTCTCATTGGTGGTTTAGAAGATACAGGACCTCATTATCACCTTTCAAAATTGTTGGACTTATTTTGGATCTTTCTTGAGGTTAGTCTAATTCCTGGAAAATGTATTAGTTGCTAATTATCAGTATTGCTCTTTAGCAACATATTTTTCCAAATGTGGTTTATGTTTTTGATAATTTATGCACTAATGAATAAACTTAACTTAGAATAAACTGAATGCATCTTTAAAATATGTACCAAGCTTGACAATTTTGAAAATAATTCACATACAGTATCCATTTGTGGATGCCCTCACTCTGCAAGGGAGAAATTTTGTTAACTTTATTGCTTTGATCATTGAAATATTATAGATCATACCACACATTATGTTTCCATCTGAGCTAATTGGGAAAGTACTTAATTAAATTAAGATTTCATCGCCAAGTGATATTTGTTGTAATGGTTGCAATCAAAGCACTCATGTACCCTATCCATTTTATATAATTTTAATTTGACCCTTGAAATAGACTATGTTATTATTAGGAATGTTCTATTGAGTTGATTATTAAACTGGGTGGAGTGGGTTTGGTGAAGAGTGAGGTAGTGTCGGTAGGGATGGTGTCAGTTGCTGTGTGGGCATTTTTGTTTTTGGAATGTGATGGTATGGAAGGGAGGTATGGTTTTGTATTATGTTCAATTCCCACGAATTAGATCATATCACTACTACTTATGTTGTGAAGTAGCATTGAGTTAATTGTAAAATGTGTTTATTCATGCATAGTGTGACATTTAATTTGCCTCTTTAGTTAGACCTTATTTCAGTTTCATCCATATTTTTCCTATATGTGAAATCAGGTGCACACTGAATACTTCTGCTTTGAAACAATTAATTTTCTTATATTCTTTTTTTATTCCTGCAGGAGCATGAAATAACTCCAATGATGGAAAATGTGGCCTTATCACTATTGTGCTCATTTAGAACTACGCCATCCCCTCAGCAAGCGAAAAATGCTTTGGGATCACCGCCAAAGAATAATTTCTTTAAACTTTTCAAAGACCAGCATAGGAGTTTAAATCTTTTGCTGGGGCTCGCAAGGCACCAGCAGACGCGCAGGCATCTTCTTCTTCATGTCTTTTTCTCTCGTATTGGGTGAGTGGGGTATTATTAGCATCCACATATGTATTTGATCCATGTATTTAAACAATGCTTGTGTTAAATATTTTATTTATGAAAGTGGTATAATTTTAATTTAACTTGAATTAAATTGACCTCATAGGCGAGTAATTTAAATTTTAAGTAAACATTTTTTGTGGAATGACCAAATGCTGAAATTTTATTGGCTTAAACAAATTCTAATATTCTGATCTAATGCTGGATTTTTTAAATTTATATATTGAATGCAATTTTTTGAAACTGTGTAGTGATTTCTCATTGTGTCTCATATTGTCTGTCTACATTACTTTCTTTTGGACTGGAAAAAGTGATTCCCAGTTTACAGCATGAAACAGCACTTGACTTGTAGTTAGGTTCATAGGAAAATAACTACTAAGCATAGATTAGGGAAACAATTGCTGTACAAGTTAAAGTTAAATGCAAGACAGAAACTACAAAATGCTTTTTTTGGATTATTTGTAAAAAAAATGGCTATTAAAAGCTTGTAGAAACGTACAGTCTGGTAAAAGTTATATGGTGTGTGTCATTCTGTAAATTTTGTGGCTATTAGCTTTTATTGATATGCCATGTATCACCTATTTGATTCACTTTTTCATTTCAATAGCATGCAGATTTTTATTAGTGATAAATGGCAATGTTGATCAGTCATAAGCCATGTAGTATGTCTGGTGGAATTATTCTCAATAGGTAACTCTGCCATGCTTATGAAAGGTCTTTGCTGTACTTGTATCCTGCATCACATGTGGAGATATTTTCTCATTTTGCACAAGATGGCTAAAATGGAAAATAATTATCAAGAAGAATAAAATCTTACTGAGAGCTAAAATTCATTGAACATGACTCCATTTTTTGAAATAGCACTAATTCCATTTGGGTATTAAACAATTCACAATCTTTTTGTTATTTCAGGTTTTTTAGTTTTATTAATATAAAGCCACTAGATGATGAAGCTTTGATGGAGATAGTGAAGGAACCATGGTTTGACCGTACACCTCAGTCAAAGCTACCTGAAAAAAAGGAGGGATCTACCAAAAGTTCCTTACTTCCAGCTGAAGAAAAATTGCGTTCACAGTACATGAGATCTATACAAAGAATAGAAAAATCTGTTAAAGGTTTGTTGTTGTTGGTTTAATTTATGCATTTAATGTTGTGTATATATGTGTGTGTGTGTGTGTATATTTATATATAATATATAATCTTGACCCCTCTTTGCATGTAAAAGAGATTGGTAAAATTGATAGGGGTGTGGGGCTTCTGTCAAAGGCCCACCTTTACCTAATTATCTATCTATATATAGACCATATGAGTGCCAGCTTCCTTGACTAATGTGAGACAAAAATATTTGAATAGGAAACATGGAAAAGTCATGGAATTGGATCATTTCAGGTCTCTGGTGACTCTGCTGTTTCTATTAAAGATATACCTTATTAAAGCTAATATCACTTATTTGTCATTAGGGTAACAATTCCTATTTCTCTGAACCTTTGGAGACATTGTCTCTCAAAGCTTGTATACACAGCACCACCTATATGGTTATGAGGCGTTGAGATTCTTTATGCTTGTCTCAATGATGAATTATCAATCCTCACGTACAGATGATTTAATGATGTAAGTTCTATGACAATTCTAATTGTTTTCATGCAATTTGCTTTCAATTATGGGTATATTTCAAATGCCATGATTTCAATTCTTGTCAACTCTTTGAGTGCAAAGTTTTCTCTAATTGATTATTCCTCTCTAGCTTTGGAGAAGAAACAAATTGAATTCCTAAAATTGCTCCTGGCAAATGATGATGGGACAGCAAACCAACCGTCCTCTCGACATATATTTCTGAAAAGATTCCATAAGTACCTGGACGAAATTTTTGCTACTACTCGGGTATGTGATCAGTGATTAAGTTTGATATTATCAATACTCTAAATTGCATAAAAATGGGTTTAGGATAGTCATATGCCATTGTGTGCTCCTGAAAAAATTTGAAGCTTGGAGCCCATACTTTGCCCCATATAGTTACAAAAGTACTGAAATTATAGTTTGAAGTAAATTATCTTAAATAATTTGGGTGGTGTTAAGGAAAGGCACTACTGATAATTGAGAAGGGAAGCTTTGAGTTAACATGCTTCATTTGATGTGTGATGAACACACTTAAATGTGATTGGTATTACGATTGATGAGAATTATTTTATGTAGTTATGGTTAAGAAGTTGAGCAGTAATTCAATTAATTGGTGGCTTGATTTCTAAATTAAATTTGTCTTCTCGTTTGTAGCAAGAAATATTGCACTTTCGAGCTGCATTTTGGATAATCCCAGGTTTCCCTTTTGTAACATTGTGAGATGTCTCGTGTAATAGTTATTAATATCAATATTTATTTGGAATACAGAGCAGTATTACATTTCTTTTTTTTTAATCTGTGCCACTATTTATGACTTCTTTCGTCAGAACATCATCATTTTCACTTTATGCAGGGTCTTAAGTTATAAATATATTTAATATATATATGTTATATAAATTAGCCTAATGTTGTAATTAATGTAGAAGGTGGCAAGTTCCACTTCCAACCTCAGCTTAAGGATCGCACAAGATTGTCAAAATAGCAGCCTTCAGATCTTCTGACAGCACTTTGGGCACAACTTTCTCCTGGAAAAATTTTCTCTAAGAATGTGATGCATTGTGGTTTTTGGAATATTGCATGCTTCTGCAAACATTCTGACACTTCGATGTCATTCAGAATCGAGCGTGTATGTGACTTTTTCAACATTTTTGCCACACTGTGCTATTGGTGGATGTTTAGTATGTTCATCATTGTCAACCTGCTCTCTACTCTCATGGAATATCCTGTGCCAGCAGAAAAATATTCTTTGGAACATTGCTTAATCTCCATAAGCATCCGTAACTATGGTAATGGTCCTCTAAACCTAATTTTTCAAGCTTGACACAAAATTTTGTTCTATATTGTTTCTTCCTGAAATGTGGCATTGTGAATTAGTGATATGACCCTCTAACAGCAATCTTCACCCAGTAATCACCTGCAGACAGCTGATGTGGGTCATGTTGTTTTTCCGAAGACATCCCACCACCTTTCCCAACAAAAAGTGTTCCACTCCAACCATCAGCATCAGTAGGAAAAAATCATTAGTCTTATTTTTGTTGCAGACCCTGTAATGATGACAAACTAAAGCATTACATCTTAAGAAGGCATTAGTCAGACATTTTGCGTGGCTGTTTTGTGAGATCATCCTAGCTTCAATTGTGGAATTCAGTGGAACCAAGGCTTCATGTTTGAACACATCCTTGTATCAATGAGAGAATGAACAGGGTTGAAAATGAAGAGCTGATGGATGTGGCATTTTAGTTTTGGAATGTTTCTAAGCATGAAATGTGTACTAGATACTGAGAATCGGTATTTTTGTGGCTTATGACTGCTGAGCAACTGACTTCAAGGATACATTTAACTTGGCTTCTGTTGAAAAATAACAGCCTAACCCTGCAGTTCCACAATAAATGTCAAGCTTCCATGGTTAAAAATTCTCAAGAGATTATTGCAAGAAGATTAAAGACAATCTTGTCAAATCTGTGTAATATCTTATACCAATTATTATCTGAGTAAGGTCAAATATTGCAGGAGCTCCAGAGAGACCTTGCGATTATCTTGGAGCACATTTGCATCACAAAAATTCAGGCTAAAAGGCAAACTTGTATTTCATCAAACCCCTCTCTGAAACATCTTTGTTCATCTGAACTCCAGAATTTTTATCTGCCTAAAAACTGCCAGGACCAATTTACTTCAGATGTTTGTGAGTTGCAAAAATAATTAGTAATGTGGGAAAGAAGATGTGGAAAGGGCAGAAATAAGGAAAGGGGAGAGAGATTTGGATTAGTGATGGAATGCGCTTAAGAAACCAACCTTTCCGAAAAGCCAAAACTTATGGATTCCATGAAATATTTGATAATTATGCATGTTTTTATTTCCAGCTTTGAGCGGATTTTCTTAAATATACTATTCCTTATTTGTTATATTATAATCTTGGTTCTAGTTTTGAATTCTGTTGTTAAGGTCTCTAAAAGACTGTTAATATGAGATTTTGTCCAGTTTATATTTTTTATGTGCTGAACTTTTTATTATACAGTCCGAAAATTTATTTTTGCCCTATTCAATTATTTTTTAAATTGATGTTTTACCCTAAGTTATGGAATATTGTTAATGGGATGTATTTTTCATGCAAAAAAAACAAATCCTGAAAGTTTTCTTTGGTGCAATTCATGCGTTTGTGTCTTTTGGAAATATTTTCCATGAGAAATGATGGTTGGACATGGTAGTCCAGGGGTAAAGCATTGGACTACAAACCGGAGGATATGAATTTGATTCATACACCTCTGGGCACTTTCAGCTTTAACTGAGCTGTGTGATTTTTTTGGGTACCAGAACTTACTTGGAAGTATAGACGGCTCAAGGATCTGGCCCCCCTAGCCTGATATGTGAATTTCACACACTGTTGGGCTTAATACTGGGGTGAACTCTATTGTCACCTATCAAACCAACCTTTGGGTTGATTACTGTTCTTATGGTTTTTTTTTTAATTATTGATAAGATTGTTTTGGAATTGGGTCTTCTGGATTTTATTTTTTCTGCTACAACCCTCTGACTGGAATAAATGAATTGTGTAGTGTTTTTGTAAGTGTTGAGTCTGTTCATTTTTCTTTTATCACAGAGGCATAAATGATGTTTTGGTCACAAGATTTCAATTTTTTGCTTTCTTTGATGTTGTGACATCCCTAATTGTGTGTTAAATTTTTTCATTTTGAAAATGTAGGCTTTCTTATGTTCATTTTTCATAGTATTGCATATTCGCAAAAAGGTTTGCTTTTTACAAACTCAAAATTAGGATTCAGTAATAATTAAAGAATTTAAAAGTCATTGCAAGCCATCAGGGAAGCAATGCTATTTGCCCTTTGCTTATCTAGACCTTGATTCTCATAATTGCCTCTTTCTTTTATAAAATGTAATTTCATGTGAAACTGAGCTTGTTATGAGGTCAGCTGGTTTATTTGTATTCTAAATTTCTTTTTCAATTATTTTCTTGCATGTAGCACTTGCATATAGCACTTCCATTGCTGGTGGCTCCTGTGACAACATCGCTTTGTCTCTTCCAACGCCTAGTCTCTGTTTTTCAAATGCTGTGGAATGAAGAAATAAGTCAAGAAAGAGATGATATAAACCCAGATGTCCCAAGGCCATTAGACAAGTTTTTTATGCATAGCAAATACTTTTATAATGGCTCAATTGATCTGTTTGGCTCTGACAGATTGGGTGGTGTCCCATCCCATTTGATTAAGCAATTCCGGGAGGAACTGATGAGAGCTGATGTCCCACAAGAAGTGAGAGTGATGAAATTTATATTTTTATCATTATACGTAGAAATAGCATTTGTTTTGAGAGTATCGAAGTTGATTGACAAAAATGATTTGTTGGATCTTCATAGTATGAAACATAAACTGCCTTGAAGGACCAGCCTTGTACCTACATCCCTAATGACAAATATTGAATTCCGGACGCTTTGATAGAGCATTGGATATTTAATTATCCTGAATCAAATTTTCTATTTGGAGCTGAAGGAAAATAAATGTGAAATATTATTAAGGTCTGCATGCTCTACATACACTACATTTTTTGATGTGGCTTGTGAGGAAAATACATTTTAATATAAAAATAATTGTTAACACTGTTGAGCAGTTACAGAATATTTATTGCATTATTATTGCAAAGTAACTTCAGATTTATTTGCATGAAAACAAGTTAATTAGTTAAATTAAGTTTCAAAATACTATTATTTGGAAATCTAAGGAGAATTTTTGTTTTTCTTTTGCTTTTATCTAATAGAAACAGCATTTCGTAGCATTTAATGAATGTTAAACTGTAAAGCAAACTGATAGCTTAAATTATAATTTGGGAAAATAAAAAAGTGATAATATGGACGGCAAAATAATGCCAGTTAATAATTTAAATTAAAACTCTACATGCTGCATGATCAAATTTAGAGTTTTGCTAAGCAATTAATTTAAAAGTAGGATGAAAATAACAATTTTTACTATTAATGCTATCAGGCCTGGTTGGAAATCAGTAGAAAGATGATTTAACAAAAGTACATTACCAGTTTAAAGTAAAATTTGCCAAATTCTAATATTTAAATATTGAAATTCATTGCAATTCTCTGTTGCATTATCTGGTAATATACTACCGTGTTTGTATTAGAAATGTTTGTACAATTCATTGGGTCAAATGTATTGCATTCTCCATGAAGGGATGTGGTAGACCAGTGCACAGTGTTGAGTTATTACCTGTAGATTCTGAGTTTAAATCTTTGGTGAATCATTTTGAAAAATTCCAATCTGAAAACCTAATGTTGTGATTTTCTGATCCAGAATTTTTGGGATCGGGATGGGGATGTACAGGTGATACATGGAAAGAACCAGTTCCAAATCAATTAAGGCAATAGCGGGATAAGATGGTAAAATCTGCACTCAGCTGGATTCTTATTTGGGATTGGGCACTCAAAAGTAAATATTTAGAAACCCCACTAGCCAAATTTTTGGCTCCCTAGGTGGCCCCAGGGGGCTCCTCTCACAAAAAAATGTTTTTTTGAAAAAAAATTTTGCTGAGCGATCATTTGCTTTAAAAAATCTGAAAAAAATCATAACATACATTTTTAGGCCCAAAAACATTGATTTTTTTCAAAATTTTTGAATCAAAATTGAGCTCAGGAAAAATATTTGAATTTTTCAAAGAATTTTTAGGTTATGTAGATAATTTTTTTTCGAACTTCTAAATAATAGTTTTCGTGTATTTTTTCCCATTCTTTTGAATGGCAGGGTTTGATTTGCATTTTTCTCTCCGGAACATCCTCAAAATTTGAAAAAACCTATTTTTTTGGTGTTTTCCGCCATGTTTTTAGCCCATTAACTCAACTGCATGTCAGTTCAGCCTGCTCACAGTAATGACTCGCCATATTTAGTACACCCGCGCGCAGAGAAAATACAGCCTACCAGTTCAGTTCTCGATTGACCACTGACTGTCAGCAGTAGAATTCCCTCAGCCAAACTGCACAATCCTTGCAACAATCCTGTGCACTTAATTAAACAATATCCCAAGCATCCATTACAACAATATCTCATCAAGCCCCAATAATGCTGTATTATTCACGGGAACACATTCAAATAATCTTAACAAACTATCTTTACTGATCTAAACTTATTGTTACAAAGACTCCAAATCTCCCTTTTGATTACGAATATATTTATTGACTAGCTGTTAATATATGTGGCTTCGCCCACAATTATAATACGCATTCAATAAAATTTCAAAATTCAATAAAATAATGCTAATTAGTGGGTCGCGGTAGTCCAGTGGGTAGAGCGTGGGACTACTGACCGGAGGGTCCCGGGTTCGATTCCCGCTCTGGGCACTTGCAGCTCTACCTAAGCTATGTGATTTTTCGGGTACCAGGTCTTCCTGGGAAACCATAACCGGCACAGGGAAAGGAACTGGCCCCCCTACCCTGATGTGTGAATATTCACACGCCGAATAGGGCTTAGTACTGGGTGAACTCTACCATCACCTACTAAACCGACCTTCAGGTTGATTACGGTGTTTATGGTTTTTAATGCTAATTAAGCATAGGTAATATCTAATTTTTAATGTTTGTCCCTTTTATCATTTTAATGTGCAAAGTAAACGGAATGTGAACTAATATAAATTTATCAAAAGTCACTATTTATTGACATGCAGTTGAGTTAATGTGCTAAAAACATGGGGGAAAACACCAAGAAAATGGGTTTTCTCGAATTTTGAGAACGTTCCAGAGAGAAAATGGCAAATCTAACCCTGCCATTCAAAAGAACAGGAAAAAATAACCGATAAATAATTATTTAGAAGTTTGCCAAAAATTATTTATTTATTCAGTATCAGTCCGAAAACAGCACATTTTGGCCTTTACATCGAACTATTATCTACATAATCTAAAATTTCTTTGAAAAATTCAAATATTTTTCCTGAGCTCAATTTTTATTTAAAAAATCTGAAAAAAATCAGAATGTTTTTGAGCATTAAAATGCAAATTCATGATTTTTTTTCATTTATTTTAAAGCAAAGAGTCACTCGGGAAAATTTTTTTTTGAAAAAACACATTTTTTGTGATAGGAGGCCCCTGGGGCAACCTAGGGAGCTGAAAATTTGGCTAAAGGGGTTTCTAAATATTTAATTTCGAGTGCCCAATCCCAAATAAGAATCCAACCGAGTGCAGATTGTACTATCTTATCCCACTATAGCCTTTATGGGTTTCTTATGCATTAGTGCTTAGTTCAGGTTGAGCTCTATCCATACCTATCATAACCAACCTTCGGGTTGATTACCATTGTTTGGGTTTTTTCTTGGACTTAATTTTTTATTGCTTTTGCAGGTATTATCATCTCAGTCCTCTTTATCTTTGGGCGCTTCATCCTCTGGGGCTTCGTCACGCATGTCATCTCTAGTCAATCTTTTTCAACGACGCCTTCGTGCCCTCGGAGTTGAGAGGGGAGCCATTTCTGAGGGTGTGCTCCCAAGTTCTGATGTAGCTAGTGATAATCCTCTTGATCTGCAGTCGACCATGCCAGGAATGTTGCGTGGACTTTTAACTCCTGTCAGGCCTATGTCTGGCATTGATCCAAGTGAGTTGCACTGAGTTAAAGGGGCATACTCTTTTGGGGAGCAAGAGAATGACATTTTTTAAATGGAAATAAAAAAGTAAAGAGGAAAATAAATGTAACCTAATTCTGCCTATACTCATGCTGTAAATTTGTGCTGTGCAGAGACATTCATGAGTCCTATTTAAGCGCACACTAAGTTTTGGCAGTAGTTTAATGGCTAAATCAATGGGACCATTTTTCAAAATGTACGCATTTTTAGTTTTTGTGTGACATGTCGTACCATTTTAAAATAATTAGATGAAAAAATAAATAAATGTTGGCCCATCAGGCATAAGTAAATGTAAAGTTTATGAAAATGAATTTATTGTTTGCTCTTTTCTGTCCACATAACAGAAAGGAATTTGGCTTTGTTATTATAATTTGTCTTACTTGTGATATTAAATTTCCTCAAGTAATCCTTGTATACCTCTTGCCAGATGTCATGATTGTTCAGAAAATTTTGAATGATTTTTATTTTTGGCTTGTAAATATTTTGATGGATGTATTTTATTTAATGCAGTGCAGTTAATGATATTGGATGATATATTTTAATCACTCATTGCTGTATCCCGTGGTGAAATATCCAGAATGGTTGAAATAATTATGATCAGAATTACCCAACCATAATCTGTTATTGTGGACCATTATATTAAATTCAAAGAAACTGTGGGAGATGCCTTGAGAGTAATTTGTAATGGAGTCGGTATAACACAAAGTAGACACTTTAATGTTAAAAACTTGGCTTTAACCTCGTGGACTGTAGTGAAAGACGTACAATTATGAATGCCTATTACTTTGTGTATATGGTATTTTCTCATAGCATCTTATTCTTTCAAAGCCCCTAAAATTTCAGACCCTTTTTTTCTCGAGAGTATGATGGTCACTCAAGATAGGAATTTCAGTATTTTGCTAAAAATTCTGGAAGAAACTGGGAAAAGGGTCAATATTATTTCAAACCAGGAATCGGATATTCAAATTGAGAAAATGATATGGCGGTCATGAATTCCTGGTGAGAATGATGTTCCAGTTGTTTCAAGTGAGAATGATCTGTCAGTAATGTTTCACAACATAATGTACTTGAAATCACCCTTGAAACTCCATTACTTCAGGCAATGTTGAAATGCATTTACTATGAGTATTTTTTTCCAAAATTAAGCTTGCTCAAATAAGTTGCTACCTGCTCATGAAATTGCTTTTTTAGATAAGTAAATGTTGAATATGAAGTACTATTTTCATTTTACCTCTTAGAACAGTTTGAATCACCTTGTCAAAATGGCTGTAGCATTAATAAAAAATATTACACTTTTGAAGATTTAATTTTATTTGAAGGAGTTTCTATAAACTGAGAGCTGTTTTTTTGTTACATTATGTTTTTTTGTTAATAGTAATTTACCATTCTATAATTTTTCTTCACTTACAACTGTTTGTTGTGTTAGTTGCTTCAGTGTGATGAAGTTTAAATGGATTATCTCTACCTTTCAGCCTCGCATAGTTTATTCTCAATTCTTTAACGCAGTTTGTTTTTTTTGCTTCAGGTGGGCATCGCAGAAGAATTAGAATTGGATTACTGGAAATGGATGATACAGAGGAAAAAGAGGAAAATCTTGGGGTTGGTCCTGTTGATAAAGTCACCTCTCTTCTGGATCTCTTCAATAGCACTGTTCTGCTTTACCAATTGGAAGCACATAGACAACTGTGCAGGATCTCTAGTATCCATGAAAATATGCATGAATATGCCACATCTCTTAAGATGGCAAATGCACGTCTGGAGGCTTGTCGCTTACGAATAAGTTAATAAGTATTCCATTCTCTTTTGCTTATAAAACTCTCTTATAATGTGTTCCTTTTTCATTGATTTAATTAGAATTTAAGGTGGAAATCAGTGTAATCATTAGGAGAGCAATGTGGCTGCTATACATTGCAACCTGTGCAGTACCAGAAATATCCATTGTATGTACTGTGAAGCCACAAAAGAAGTATTTTAATCTGATTTTTACTGTGAAGTATCATCATATTTTTTTTGAGTAAAGAAGCTAGTTATCGGTGGATTTCATTGTAAAACATTTGTAAGATTTCTTCTCAGTTGATGAAACAGCCTGTGGTGTTACAAGCTCTCTCTCAAAATCAATGTTTTACAGTCTTAATTTTGGTTTCGGTGTGCAAATTTTTAGAATGCTGGACTAGTCTATGGGTTTCTTGTTAATGAGTGAATGCTATAATAGTCAGGAAATGACTTATTGGAAACATAGTGTGTTGGTATATGGGGTACCTGTACATGTGTGTAATATGTAAAATCAGGAATTATTAAGAAGGCCATCACTGGATTATTTTGAAAAACTATTCTCCGGGATAAACTGATTTGTACAATTTTCTGTGATAAGGCTAATCAAACTGCTGTGGGTGCTGTTTTAATTTTTTGCTTAAGAATTGTCTTAACTTTTTATCGAAAAAATAACTGGTCACATTTATTCTAATAAACCCTGCGTATGGTCTGCTATGTCCTACTGGGATGGAATTTTTCGCCATCTTTGCCCAATGTCACCACACAGCAAACCAGGGGAACTCAGTATTATAAAACAAATTGCAATCAATCAATAAATCACGGTTACAGGGAAATAATGATTGACAACATGTACTACAGAAATCAAACACAAATAGCCCAGAAATCTATATACCACATATCTAAACTTGACTAGCACCAATGGTGAAGAATTCCATTCCTTGTCACATTTCAGTCAGGATACAACAAATACTCTCCAAAAAGAAAATGAAGACAGCATTTTACAACACATTTACTTTAAAAAATAATGGGTTCCCCAAAGACAAAATTGACAATGCAACAAAGCGGGGTTTATAAACTCAATTGTGCGGACTACAACGCCATCTACATTGGCCAGATAGGGAGGGCATTTGATATTAGGATTGAAGAACTCTGATCAAGCTTCACAAAGAAAGACAAAAGATCCCAATTCGCTAAACTTCTCTTGGAAAAGAATCATACCAGTAACTTCACAGCAGACATTCTTCACACAAATGAAAGGACGCTGGTTGAATGCTTGGGAGGAGTTGGAAATATGGCAATCCCTTCAGTCTGACAGATTTGAGGTGGTCAACAAAACAATGTACCTCTCCTGTTCCCCTTTTTTTACCCTTGCATAAGTTAGTTCAGTTGAAAAACTTTGAAGTGATGTTTATTTCTTAACTGAAGACTCTTGCGCGTGAATGGCCTGAGTTTTGTATCATCACCATTCTGTTAGCATTTTAGCTTGCCAGTTGTGTGAGGTATGTTGTGGTCTTCAGCTTGGTCGATCCAGGAGAACCTCTTTTAATGCCCATTGGCTAATTTCTTACATGTTTCTTGTACCTGCTTGTATATCATGTACAGGCTGTGAAGAAAGACTATTGTGTTCGATTTAGCTTAAAATAAAAAAGGATTACTTGTAACTTAAAGGGTGCTAACTTTTTCTAATAAATATTATAATTTATGCTCTAGAAACAATGATTGAAGAATAATTATGTGTATACTTAACAATTGCTACTTGTTTTCTGAGAGGCAACATTTTTTGCGGCCTCAGTAACACTTTTTTTATTTTATCTATGTGTATACAGTAAACCCTCACTAATCTAGACTACATAGGATCGGAGGATGTCTGAATTAGGTGAAATATGGATTAACTTGGGTTTTGGTGCTCAAAACCACATGGAATATTTCCCCTCTCGAATATTTTGTACTGTTGTTTACCACTAGACTTTTAATGACTCCATATGATGCGTTCCCAAGAGTCCCAAAGTATGAGAATATCTCATTAAAATGTAAACTAAATTTATTTAAATGAAATATTTTGCCCATTTTCTCTTCAAATTCTGTCTTAAATTTTGAGTCTTTGAGAGAAATACCAATGGTTATGAGTGTTTAATTTGATTATTCCGTTTATCAAATTTATTTCAATTATCATGGCAACTAATTAATAAGTTTTTATTTTAGAAAAGGAGAGTTTAACTTCTGAAAAATGGCACTAGTTTCCCTTAGTAATGTTCAGTTGTAATTATGCAACAAATGATTGCTGCTGTTTTCCAACGTACTAAAATGTTACTGTCTAGCATCGAAATATATTATTTTGCTTTATTGTTTCTGTTGCTGAAATATTTAAGAATATTACAGCTAATATTCTGTGGTGTTGCAACACAATTTGTCATAGCTACATAAAATCCATTAGATTTTAGTGAATCTTCAATGGATGAATGTCGTTAATAGAGTTAATCAGCTACTGGCTGATGACTATCACTGCTAGAGGATTTATTTGCACATTTTGTGTTATATTATTTAATGCAAATGAATGATTTAGGATTTTTATTTTGTGCTGATTATTATAAAAATCACTTTTTTCCTTAAGAATTCCCAAGGCATCGATTCAATATTTTGTAATTTAGGGGAAGGAATGATAATGGAGCCAGCCTGTAATGGTAAATGTGACAAACCAAGCATTTGCCAAATTGTTTGTTAGAGAGAGGATATTGACTACCCTCTTCAGTGTTTGGGGTAGTCTATATTATTCCATGGCTACACTCTCCAGCTTATGCCTATGATCAGCATTAACACACAGATTTATTAGTATCCTATCTTTATTGATTTTTTTTGTTCAAGAACCATCGAGTCACTCAGTAAAGCTTGCATATTTTTGGGCAAACCTTTTCAGGACTAGCCCATGTCATCTGGGTCCTAGCTCTAAGACACTGTGAATTATTTTCAGTCATCTTTGCTTGCAAATATTCCATTAATGGTTCAATGGCATCACTGTCAGCACTAGTGATGCACCTTTTTCCTAAGTAATGTCTCTTAACAGCCATAGTTAACCACTCCTTGCATTGAAGTACTCGCATGCAAGTATTTGGAAAAATTTTTATTACACTCTGTCTTGTATGTCAGTCTAACGTGTTTCTACTTCACTTGATTGGAAATGCACCTGTCCCCTTTGGATGGTCTTTTGCTATCTTCCAACTTCTGCTGACATACTCTCCCGAACCTGCCTTTTCATTTAGTGGATATTAAATTCAAACCTAAGTGCAAATAGATGGCTATCAATTTTCTTCTTTCTCAGATTAGGTAGTGTATAAAGTAATAACAAACTCCCAAACCAACCTCCGCATCGAATTTCTAAAGACACTTCACAATGTGCAATGCTCAAGCTCAAAGTTTTTCTAATGCGTGTATGTTTGTATTTTTCGGTGTAAGAGTGATCATTGACCAAACTTGACTGTTGCCACCAGGAAAATCACCTAATTGCTATGTAATTCTTAATTCATCTTCTTAAAGTAGTATTTTTTTTAGTGCATTTCTTCTTTGGTCCTATTGTCAGAAGTTACTTTAATTTTTCCTCAACAAGATCCCATAATCAGTAAATATCTAGGAATAAGGAGATACACCAAATTGCATGGAAAGAATTAGCTACCTCTTTCAAATGTGCCACAGTTCAAAATGTTGGGCAAGATGGACATTTGAATTATATTTCATGTAGAAACTTGCAGGTTCTGCATATAAAATTTCAGTAGAGTACTAAGATACTGCTCCTGGCAACCCCTTTAAAAGTCACCTGCAGTAAAAGGTTGAACTCCTTCGGGATTTAACAGGATTCTAGATTATTGGGGGTCTCGATTGGTGAGGGTTTACTGTACTTATATTGGGAAGTAATTTTAAGCTTAGTTGATTTCCATTATTTTCACTCTTGTATTTTAAATATTTGTGCTATGATCACTTTGGTTTTATTGATCACTCATGTTTTTCCTTTCAGAGAAATACACAAATGAGCAGGATGTAATGGACGAATTGCAAGTTGAGAAAGAGTTGATAAGGTCAGTAGAAGTTTTTGAGCGCAAGCTTAAATCACAAGCTTGTGACCTGGCTTGGGTTAAATCCTGCATATTCTCCAAAGACAAGCAATTTCAAGTTGCATGGATGTTGCGTTCTGTGTTGCGCACTCTTCAAGAAGCATCTGCCCCGATTCATAGTACCTCCTGCCAGTATTCCCGTCCAACTTCATCCACTCGTGCTGTGGATGAAGCCTCTGAGGCTGAAGACCAAAAACGTTTGTTTGCCTTTGTTCCTGACTACTATCTTGATGCATTGGTTGGCCTATGCACTGCATTGCGCTCATATTTCCACCCTACTGCACCAATAGAAGATGTTCAAGGTAAGTTTATAGTTAAACCTTAGTAGTGTTCTTTCTAATTATTTAACTATTATCAGAGTGGATAACCATTTTAGCAAAGGCATTGAGGCCACTGAGATGGCATTACATATCATAATTATAATAGTTGCAGTAATCTCAAGAAGCTCGTAGAGGTCTTTTATGTGGTTATTCCAGGCTAGCTAGTGGGCTAGTTTGGCAAACACAGATTCAAAATCCAATTCAATCGTAGTGTTCTAGAATTTAAAAAATTTAAGTAGAAATCAAAAAGCTAATGCCAATTCCTTAACTATATTGAGATTTTTCGAGTACGTATATGGATTTCTCCTTTCCTTACTTCCTTTTTTTTTACAGCATTATACCACTTAAACATTGACCTCTGGCAGTTCTTTACCTCAATTTATTACATATTGTCATTTCATATTCATGTTTTTTTTTCATTGTAATGATTAATTCAGATAAACTCTGTCATTTTCTTTGACAATTATATCTATGAACATATGTATGTTGAAAGCCATCTTTATTATCTCTATTAAAAAGTTTCTTTTTGCACCTCATCTTTCTAATTTTCCAGTAGAATAGTATTCATGTTCCAGAGTAATTGAAGAAAATTTAGATCATGAGTATCTGAGCTACCTTGCTGTTCGATTGGTGCAAACAGTTTCCTAACTTCAAATTATTTGAAGAAAATTACAATTTTTTTAATTCAATGTAGTTTTCATGTGATATAACAAGTTTCTTTTAGAATCCTAATATTGCGTTTCCTTCTGCCGGAAATACATTAATTCATTTTTACCCTTTGGCATTGGCGTTGCTTATTTAATTTTGAAAACATTTCAAAACTACATGAACTATTTTATAGCATTTCAGTTTTCTAATTAATAGTTGTTAATGATTGACTGTCTGTGAAAGTTGAAAGTTCTTTTTAAATTAAACATGACACTCATTGTGAGGCACTTAATCTGGATTTATTTCCTCTGAACCTGGCTCTTTTTTATTGGGTTTTTTCTTTCAAAATGTTCTTGTACCTTTTCATACTGCACCTCAATTATGTTTTCTAATTATTTATTGGATGCAAATTCTCTAGTTGGCTGGGGTTATTTACTTTGGGAATAGGTACATATGTAGAGCATCACCATGCATCATAGAATTCTCTCTGTTGCAGAGACCCGCATATCAGTTGCATCATTGTTAGTTCCATAATAAGGTACCTCAATAGCCAAGATTTATTGATTAATAACCAACACAGGTTTCGTAAAGGTAGATCTTGCGAAACTGAACTCGCACTTTTTGTTCATGATATAATGCATTCCGGTGAAAGTAATATTCCAGTTGATCTGATATTCCTAGATTTTAAAAAAGCTTTCGATAAAGTCCCTCATTGCAAGTTACTCGCGAAGTTGGAAACTTATGGAATACACACGAGTATTATATGCTGGATTAGACTATTCTTAAAAAATCCTGTTCTGTCGTCCTGGATGGTGTATCATCCGATACTGTCAAGGTCACGTCGAGTGTACCAAAAAGAAGTTTCATAGGCCCCTTCTTGTTCCTTATTTACATAAATGACCTCAGTACCATGGTTAACAGCAGGCTCTGTCTTTTTGCTGACGATGCAGTGATTTATGGGGACACATGGTGATGAAAAATAGTGATTGAATTTTTTCTCAAAAACTGGCGGTTAATCAATGCTGAATATGTAGGTCATGGTGAAGAATCCATCCATCGCCTTGAGTCGAATTTGTTTGCACACGACTTACACAATCTCTCAAACGCTTGTTGAACTGTAAGGTAGAACTCAGCATTTATTCCTCATCCTTCAGGAAGAAATTCATGATGAACGCCACCTTTGACATCAAAGAAAACCAGGAGCATGACTTTGATTTTTTATCGACTTTTCTTGATTTTTTGGTTTGATTAAATCCACTTGAAAATGGATGTTTTCTTTCCAGAGCATTATCACCGTAAACAGCTGTAAACATTTCAGTAATTTCTTGATAACTTTTACAGCCCTACACCAAAAACTTGATGTTAATTTGTTGCTCCTTGATTTTTTTGATTTCCATTTTCGACCAACAGTTAAAATTAGGACAACAAAAGCTAACATAACTGGCACCATACGAACAGATGACTCATTGGGTCTCAGGCACCTAGCACTGCCGGTGGGTGGGGCTATAGTCCATGTCATGGCCGCCAGATTGCACCAGTTTGCGTATTTATTGTACTGATCTCGTATACAGGGATATTCTATGAATCTTTTTGAACCTTGTTTTGTCAAGAAAACCAGCTGTTTCCTAACAACTGTCTTGCGTGTGCTGGCCTCGCTAATAATATTTTTGCCTTTCCTGGATGAATGGAAAATTTTTGGTATTTTCAATTTGGTTTTCTACAAAATCTACTTATAAACAATACCCTGCATGTCACAGGGAAGGTGTGTGACAGGGGTTTTTTTTAAAGGTAATTGATTGATTTTAGAGGGGAAAATTTTATGTGCCTGTCCACTTGAACAGCTTTCAATTAAAAATAAAATTGATATTTTTGTCTTAGTGTAATATAACATTAATTTGAGGTCACAAGAAGAATCCCAGACATTTTTGCAGGTGTTACTATTGAAATTAACAGTTTTTCAACTGATGTTTGTTTATGAATAAATGAGGTTATATTATATGAGGTTTTTGATTTATTGAACACAATTTGTTAGTATGTCTGATTTGTGATAATATTTACATTGATTCCTCAGATCATGGAGAACTTCTATATCAAGTTGGGCTATTTCTTTGCGATCACTTTTATGACCCAAGAATTGTCCATGCCAGTTCAAAGGACACTTTTGTTCAAGCATTGGCTGCCTTTTTCTGTGCTCCTCCTGCACTTAAAGCCTTGGAGAGGCTGCCAGAACCCAGGTAAGAATTCAATCATCTTTCTCCTTGCATGAACATTATTTTACCATTATAGCTGTTTTCCTAAATGAATTTTCTGAGCAGTATTAAACTGATAGCACAACCATTAATGCATTTTTCAATATTTTATATAAATTAACTGTAGAGAATTTTCAAACAGAACATGAATACATGGTCATTTTATCATACATAGTTTGAATTTCGTGTGTGCTATGACCATGGTTCCCTCATGGGGTTCATTATTTCCTTTTTTTTTCAAGTTTTTATATATGCATAATTTTTTCAACCATTAGATTTAATAGAAAAAAAATCATTACTTCAATGTTGTGCATTGTAGATATGTTGCAATTTGAATTTACCCCAGAAATTTTGCATTTTCCATAATTTGTATAGCTTAGAGGGGCTGGTACGTAGTCTTTTGAGGCCATATGAAAATCGTGCCTGGGCCCAGAGCAATTTCATCCTTGTACGCATTTGGCAAGGAAATGGCTTTGCATTTCGACATGCTCGTTCTCCGCACCTGCGAAATCGTCTAGGACCACGTTTAAACTCTTCTGATGGACCTGGACTCTCTGGGCCTCCCATAGGTAACTATTATTTATTAGTGGCTTTATTTATAGTTTTTTATTAGAAACATTGAATGTTTAATTGTATGGTATGGCTCCATCATTGGGCCCTTCATTGTGCACCATTGGGTCCTATGTCCTTAAGCAATAGGTATTATTTTTAATGTTCATGGCACCTCTTTAAAAGCATTTCAACTCTCTGAAGTGAAATAGTTAACGTATGTGATTAGAGTTGCAGTATGTCAATCAAAGGTGCCACAGTTTAGTATATGGTAAGCTCATAGTTCTGAGGCCTCCTAATTTTCTCTCTTGAAGTACTTGCCCTAAGAAGTTGAAACTTAAATAACCTCTCAGTGTAATCTCCTTGAAGATATGTTTGTTTTTTCATAATGTTGATGCCATGATTCCACTTCCACCATGAATACTTCTGTAGTATTAGAGTCCCTTTTGCCCCCTGGAAAAACCAGATGATCCACAACCGAAACTTTGGTTTTTTTCAGTGTTTGCTTTTCTTTGAACTGTTGACTTATGTTCTCATATGAAAATAGAAGGAAAATGGAGAGGAACCCTTGAATGGTGGGGAAGGTGGAATCTAGCAGATCACAAGCGCAAAAGTTTCCGTGATCAGGAGTTGAACCACAGATCTTTGACTTCTTACCTGGCCAATTATCTTAACTGCTTGAGCTATCAAGGAAACATAAATTATACAGAAATCTGCAGGGGGTTTATGCCACCATGTTTCAAATGTGTTCCTATCCTTTTTACTTTCTTATCTATTTCCATCGGACAACATTTTATTCATTTTTCTTTGAAATGCTAGTTGTGTAATGCGGGATAGTAATTTTCACGTATAATGAGCATCTAGATGTGGAACAACTGTTGATGCTGCAACAGAAAGCCTTAAGATTTATGTGATACTTATTTAATTTTAGATGACAGGATTTGTGCTCATCCAATTTGCTTGGCAAAGTGTTTTGTTGTTGAAGGTATTTAATGCATGAGGTGCCTTTATAAGGCGTTAAACTTGTTAATGTTTTCTCCAACCAACTTTTAATGTGGTATCCTACTGTGAAGCTGTAATATAGGGGAAAATTCTTAGAAGTTCATAGGAGAATGTGGGCAAGGGATTGAATTTGTTTAATACTTTTTCTAATAATTTATATTAAAACTTTTGATGCTGGTTTGTGTAATGAAATTTGAAATCTGAAAATGATACTAACTGATACTTTCAATGGGGGATGGGTGCTAGAACCCTGTCCTTCTCCTGTTTTCCAGAGGCAAGTTGGGAAGCTGCTAAAGAGTGATGAACCTTTAGCCACAGCCTTTATTAACTCACTTCTGAATCAGTTGAACTGGGCTTTCTCCGAATTTATTGGAATGCTCCAGGAGGTATGTGCCAAATTAGCTCCCATTTCTCCAGTTTATTTGGGAGTTGAAAAATAATTTTAAGTTAATCTAAATATATCCAATTTTCCATTTAGAATTTTATTATTTGTAAGACTTTAGTGTCTGTGGCATTTTTTAATCATTTTTTAAAATATTAAGGTTGTTGATGCCAAAGCATAAGGATTCAATATTGTCTGAGACATGGGTTTCATTTGTGTATCTATAATTTTTTGATAATTTTAGGGAAGAATTTTGTGCAGAGCTAACCAAATCAAGGGGGGTTTTCACGGTGGAAAATGGAAATATTTTTTACCTTCATGATCTTTAATCCCGTCAAATTCATGATTGCTTTGTTCTGTTCCAAGTTTTCTTGTTTGTCTGTAACCACAAGAGATGGATGTACCATTGATGTCCAGAAATAATGTGAAAAAGTTAGTAACTTTGCAGTAATCAAATACAAAAGGTTATATGATGGTATGAGAGAAAGGGAAATTATTATTATACTTAGATTTAAGTTTTGCCAATGTTCAGCAAAGAGATTTTCAAAGGATTGGTGATCTGCTTTATTGCTGGAATGAATCACCCGTAATCAATAAATATTAGCTTGATTGAAAACTGCAAAAAAGCACAGGCGACAGAATGGTGACACCTACTAATAAAGTGGAATTGTTCAAATATCTTGGGGTATTTTTATGGAATAGATTTAAGGTAATTATGTAGAGGTTAAAAACATTTTGCAAATAATTGGATTAAAACAGTGTTATCATGATTTTCATCCTGTGCTGTGTGCACACTGGATTTCAAAATGGGTAATGAAATTTAGTCCTAGTTTGTATGTAGCACCGCTCAATTTGATATATATGCCTACTTTATAGATCCAGAATGCAGCTGGGCAGACTAATACTCAGGTTTTCATCGAATCCAGGGAACTCAAAATATGTGCCACCTGTTTTGATTTAGCTCTCAGCCTTCTAAGAGTTTTGGAGATGGTGACTGTAGTGGCACCTCAAGTTTTCACAGATGCTTCCAGAGCCTCCTCAGACCTCTTACTGGCCAGACTTTGCCAGGTTGAGTATCATTATTACAATTTTTAGCCAAGCATTTTGAAATCTAACGAGTATTTCTGATCATAAATGCAATTAGCAATGCAGTGGAACGTTACTTAATAAGCATATGATGATTCAAAATTTTGTGAAAATGCCACATGGCATTATAATTAAGTGAATTTGTTGTGTGTGTATCCACTACCTTATTAGGGTGATGCTTCTTTGGCCGTTGATAATCGTGGCATCTTTTAAACGAGATCAGTGGAAATCATTTTCACCTTCTCATGTTCTTGTCAAAAGTGTCGCTCTGCAATTGCTTTTTGTTTATCCATATGAGAAACAACCTTTCAACATCATTCAGAAAAGGTAATTGTACCATTAGATATTCTTGTCGCTCCCTTTGAAGCAAGTATCTCCTTAATTTTGTCCTTGTTCTTGAATATGGAGCAAACCATTGATTTTGACTGATCGTATGTGCTGTTATGCTAGATTAGCCTCGTCATACCTCATTTTCAGTTTAAAATAATTTTAATTTTTGTTACTTTCTCTTTGGGGAAATTTTCTAAACTATGCACATAATATTATTAAACTTTAAACAAAAAACTCACAAATAGTATGTCTGAGCTTAAATTTTGAAAAATTTATTATCACTATTCATTCACTTGGCATTAATATGCTACTGAAATGAGTGCTTAACGCAGGCTGAAGCATCAGTTGCAAAGTCATTCAAAGGATTCCCATCTCCTCATCAAATGTTAAGCAAATGTTGCTTGTTGCTTTGCTCATTATGTCAAATGTGAAGTTGATGTTTTAGGTTCATTTTGCTACGCTGCGATGCTTGTTAATTGAGATTCCACGCTATATAATGAAAAAGTATGTGATAATAAATTGATAAAAACCCAAACACCTGTACTTAAAAGACAAATATCGGTTCAAAAACATGTGCATAACCTTAGCATGGAATATAGAAATTTTATTTATTCCACTCGATCACACCAACTTGTATGAGGAGCCATTTGCCATTTTTTTTGCATAAAGTTGGGAACTCAATAACTGAAACTATCAAGTATGTTGAGAATGTTAATGCAGTAATACCCAAAATTACCAAATAATTTTTTATTAAGTTTTCTTAAAATATATATAATTTCGGTTCTTATGTGAAATCCCTGGTTATATATTTCGTTACTAATTCCTTTGCTGACACTTTTGTTTTCCTTGCTCATTTTATTTTCATTTCTTGCTTGTCTGTTAACACTTCTTATAGCTTGTGCAACAAAGTCTGTGTCTAATGTTTTCCCTCATTTCAAAAACATTTCCAGGTTCATGAGACTTGAAAGCTCTCCAAGTAAATAGATATCTGTTATTATCAGAGTCTATCCCAATTTTAAATTCTGCAATTGTAAAAAATGTGCTTCTTAAGTGAAAGACTTGGTGCCAGTGTAGCCATTTGTAATCAAAGCAATGTTTTGTGATTTTTCCTTGTGGATATGAAAAAGAATTCTAAAAAGCATGATTCCTAGTTAATCGTATTCACAAATGAAAAGCATAAACATTAATGAAAAAGATAAATTAAGTGCAAAGAAAAAACATGCTTCTGCAAATAATATCACTTTCCTTCGAATAAATAAAGGGTGCTGCTGGAGAAAATTCAATTTAAGATTCCCACCATTTATACCACATGTCAAGGTCGCCATTGGTGCCCTAATAAGCTTGTCATGTGTGCTGAACAGCTATAACCTCAAAATGGTTGCATAGCTGAGAACGTGTGAAGTATAACTGAAGAGCTGCAATCATTGAAAGTATATGTGCTGGTTGCTTGGGGACAGAAATTATTTGGTTCAGCATACGACATCAATGGTATATGATTTCGTTACAAAGTGTATGACTTGGAAAAGTCTGGAAACGGTTTTGCAACACCGGCAAGGAAAACTGACTCAAAGTAACGCGTTGTCAGGAAGCCCGACGTCATCCAATGGACTCAGGATCTCATTTTTTAGGATCAAGGGCAATTGACCTGAAAATTGTCATCAGTTGTCATATGTCTATGTGTCAAATTGTTGAGGAGGACCTTTGCTACAAGTCTTACACCATTGAAATATGACAGATACTTTCTGAAGCTACCAAGGCAAAACGAGTGGAACAAGATTTAGTTCTGATGAAAAAGTTTTTAATGTGGATGCTAAACCCAATCGTAGGAACAACCGTTGGCTCACCCATGACTCTGGAGATGTCTCTGTTGTTTCCAGAATGAAATTTCCACCAAATGTTCACTTGCTATGAGGGTGATGTCATGCCACTGCATTTCTTTAACAAAGGGAAAAATTTCAATAAAGAAGTTTATTTGCATGTTTTGACAAATTTAGTGAAGCCGTGGATGGAAACTGTGTCATCTGGAAGGGCGTACGTTTTCCAGGAGAACGGTGAGCCAAAATTGGTTGTCGGACAACATTGATATGTTTTGGTCCGAAGAATTCTGGCCTCCCAGCAGCCCAGATTTAAATCCGATGGAGTACTATGTGGAAGCATGTTCGAAAGGATCATTAATAAGTCCAGACATCCAAAAATGTCATTGAGAGCCATTGAAACGATATTTACCGATATGGATTGTGTCGCATTAAAATGGGTGTGGGAATGCTTCAGACTGAGAATGGAGGCCGTCATTCAACCGAATGGGGCATACATAGAATAACTTTGTTGTTAACGATCATTCAAAAAATTTAGTACAAAAAATTTCATAAACATTTTTATTTTTGTAGTAAAAAAAGTTTGAAAAAATTATTTACATTATCTGAATATTTTGCACCCTGCTGCACCCTGTTTATAATAAATTAGTTTCAAGTAATGTGCTACTGCCTGAATTTGGCATGGGAATAAGCTGATGTCCAAAAAATCATTCCTATAACTCCTCTCATTCTCCCATTGGTATAAGGACCAATGGTAGCAGAATTATTTGAAAACTTAGCCATATGCTTGTATGTCTACATGTGTCTGTAATTTTCTGATTGGGCCCTTTGACTTTAGAATATGGCATGATTAATTTTGAATGACTGTTCACTGACATATTGACAGGATATTTTCAGAATGTCTCAAGAATCCATTTGTTTCATGAATCAGACCCAGTGGAATCAGCTAGATCTTTTAAAAAACAAAAAAGAAATGACTTAATTGGTCAAATCTGGGCCCTCTGGGTGGGAAGCCAGTAGGTTAGCCATTGCACCATCTGATCCCCACAACACTTCTTGCAGGCTCGTGGAGTTTCTGAATGGTAAAGAAGCAGGAGTTTGATTTTCAAATGGCTGCTCGCATTTATGCTAAATTGCAGCGTAAGGTGGCCTTTCATTACCATGTGGTAGGGCAATTCATCCTCGTCTACTGTTATGTGCACGAACATAGGTTGGCTTAAGCATCTTCTTCCTGAAGAGAGCCATCTCGTCACAATTAAAAACATGTTTTGGCTGGTAAACTTCTGAATCTATGAGCTTTTTGTAGTCACCGATGAAGTTCTCTGCTGCCTTTGACTCAAGAGCTTGCTGCTTCATCATGCCTCAAAATTCCATGGATGACTGTTTTTCTTGTTAACTTATTGAACCATGCACATCTCCCCTTAAATACTTGTTTGGCCATTGATGATCCGGACATCTTATTAGCGAGGCCAGCAAAAATCACTTTACCCTTCTCACAAATTATATTCTTATTAATGGTGTCACATTGCAAATGCATTTTGTTAATCCATATGAAAAGAAACCTTTCTACATCATTGAGAATACATAGCCGTGGTAGTTGACCAGTACTAGAGATAAACTGCAGTAGCAGGCATGCAATAAATATGGGGATTTTTAGGACCAATAAATTTGCTTGTAATACGAATTAATTACTGTATTGTACTGGTTGCGCCTTAAGTGAAGTTCCACTGTTTATGGCTATATCAAAGCTCTAATAAGCTATAGTCATTTTATAATCAATTAGTAATAGAATTGTAATTGTAAATTATTAAGCTTTTATTCTTCCCCATGTGATAAGCTTCACTTTTGTAGCTAAGGCCGACCCTTTGAATATATTATGAGTATTCAAAATGTGGGCTACCTTGGATGATCTTATTAAGGGATCATCTTCTGACCCAGGTGGCAGCAGGGAATTGTCTTTGTCTGCCAACTCAGGGTCAAGGGTTTGATTCCCGCTTAGGTAGGTTTTTCTCCATCTAGGGCTTAAGTGTTTGTTCCTGTCTTTGTTGTTATTTTCAAGTCTAAAAATCCTATGCAAAGGCCAAATTTGTCTTTTTGGATTAATGATTTTTAAATAAATTGAAACTAAATGTTGATTGTCATGAAAAATTCTTTGCGATTTGTATTTTAGCCAATCAACATTGGAACTAATTGCAGAAGTGTTTGTCAACTAAGCCTTGTTTTCTGCATTTCCCTCTGCAGCTGCTGTGTCAGGTTCTCAACCGTGTTGCTTGCGCTCCTGGTAGTGGAAATACCACAGCAATTGGACCTGGGTGTTTTTCACATGTGGTAAATCTTGACATCTCCGACTTAGAAGCTGTGGATCATTTTCCCATGTTGGCAGCTGTTGCAGGAGTTCTCCTTGGACTTCTTACTCCAGAGGTGAAAAATGAAAGTCATCGACCTCCAGTAAAAGGTACTTGAATTAATTTAATTCTGATCCCTCAAAAGTATTATGTAACTTAATTAACATATTACGTTCCTTATTATTTAGTGTGCATGATTGCATTTACACACAGAAAAACTAAGTGTTAATAAAAAGTTAAAATTAGAACCACTTGGGATCTAAAGGGATAAGATTGTTGTACAATATCGCATTTAAACTTGAAGCCATGAATTATGCTTCAGAACAAGGAAACAGGACAGATGAAAGGCATTTTGTCCCACCTCCAACTGAGAAGATTATATGAGAACAGAGGAAACAAAAGTGGTTGGTGAATGCTGGTAGGATTAAATAAAAATTAGCATTCATGTGGTCTTAAATGGCCAAAATTCGAGGAACCTGTTATGAACTGGAAAAAACCCAGGAAGAATAGGGTTACTGTTTTAACAAAAACTAATTCAATTGAGGCAAGAAAATAAGCAATAGATATGCTGTTTTTTCTGGGAAAACGTTATGATGTGAAGGATTCACTTAAAGAAATGGTTCCTACATAAATACCAGAACTGCTATAGTGCAAGAACTGCCACTTGAATACAAAAGAAAGGTTATAGAATTCCACAGCGAAAATAACTGTGTACAAAAATGATTTTGGCAGCAGTGTTGATAAATTTCTGGATTCTATGAGGAATAAACGTTTATATAGTTGCCAAGTTTTTATTGAACAATTCTATTTTATTCCTATAAAGTGTCAACATTAAAATACTTTTTAGTCTGATCCAAAAAATGTTTAATTTATTCTTACCTGAAAAACCATAGTGCATCTTATTTGCCGGGAAATACTGTATCTAAATTGAATAAGCTGAAGACTTTAAATGTGGAATATTTTTTCAATTGACTCAAAGTGCACTAGTTTTTTAGGAACCATGTAATTATTTTGTTAAGTATCTATATTGATTGTGCTAATCTTAGTTAAAATAGTTCCAAACCAAACCACAATATTAAACTTGAAAGTTTGTGTGATAAGTGGGGGTTGAACTCACCCAAAACTTAGCCCAACATTGTGGGAAATTCACACTTTTGGGGGGGGGGGGGAGTACCTTTCCCTGTGCTGCCTATGGTTTCCCGGGAAATTCTTGCACCTGAAAAATTGCTCTTGCACAGCTTGGGTGAAGCTGACTGGGTGCC
This sequence comes from Hetaerina americana, assembly GCF_022747635.1. Taxonomy (NCBI): domain Eukaryota; kingdom Metazoa; phylum Arthropoda; class Insecta; order Odonata; family Calopterygidae; genus Hetaerina; species Hetaerina americana. The sequence goes on along the minus strand of NW_027286070.1, from coordinate 19,775,273 downwards.
CAGAGGCATCCCCAGGAATCAAACCCTGATCCTTCGGTCAGTAGTCCAGCATTCTACCCACTGGAGTACCTAATCCCCAAAATAGTTCGCCGTTTAATATTTTAAAAGCTAATAGTTAGTAATAATTTTCTTTTCCTGCTCTTGAGCATTAATTTGTTCATTTTGATTGATTGTTCTGATTTGATGTTGTCATCATTGATAACTCTTCTTGTAGGCTCTCCACTGCAAACAGTTCCACGTGTAACTGAAGCAATCCTCTCCGAGCCAAGTTTCCAAATTGGATCCCTCTACTTTCTTCTTGGAGGACAAGCATCATTTGAAGAAGTTGATGAAGAAAGTGCTTGCGGGGTAGCTGGTTCAGTATCACCTGCTGCTGCTAACAATGTATTCTCATTTGCAAATTGTAAGTATAGGTAGTGTTCTTGATTTAACAAGTCCAAGTTTCATTATGATGCTACAGTATATCGATGATTTAGAAGCCTTCACAAGAGCAATATAACACTTGGACAGCTCAATAGAACACAAAAATATAAATAGAAAACATGTTAAAGGGTATAAATGAATGCTCCATCATTTGTGTTTTTGTGCTTTATTCATTTCAGATGCCACTTCAGTGAGTAGTGAGGAAATAAGTCTCCTCAAGGATGCTGTGCATTGGTTAACTCTTTGGCAGGATGCATTGAGCTCAGATGCTAACTCCAAATCTCGAATCCCAGAAGAGGAGTTGTGTACTATTTGTTATGCTTTCCCTGCCACTGCTATATTTTATCCTTGCAAGCATGCCTCTTGTAGGTGAGTAAGTAATGAGTAGTGAGCAGTCATGATATATACCATATCCTTTTAATAATCTCTTGGTATCATTACCATTTCTCTTTTATCATTGATGCTGCTACATCCCTTTTGTGACATTAACAGTCGATATCTGTTACATCAATGGCAGTTTTTTCCATGTGCCAAATATATTTAATGTTTTCTATGAATCAATATTAAAAATCACTAATTTTTTTTCCCTTTACTCTGTACAACATCTCATGGCTAAGATTATTAACATGATTTATTAAATATCTATACTTGGAAAGATACATGTATTTCTGCTGCTTATTTGAGAAAGATAAATGGTTGTGCTGAAGGGGAAGGAAAAATGAATGAGATTTTCATGATGCATGTAAAGAAAAAGAGAGATATTGTTATGCGAAAAGAATATTTGTAGACCTACTTTAGGAAATGATTTTCTAATGTATAGGACTGTGTTAATGATGCCAAGTAGCCTCCCTCATAAGTCTATGTTTCCCGCTGGTCATTGCTAAGGCTGCATTTAGTTGTTCCATTAAAGCATACCTAATGTACTTCACGTAATTTTAACAACTTTGCATGGAAAGACATTTTAAGTGACATTTTTGCTTGATTTATTTTTAGTGTTCCCTGCTGATGTAAAGTTTTTTTTTTACAGATGCTGTATAGTACATCACCTAATGAATCACAAGGAATGCTTTTTCTGCAAGGCTATCATAGAAAGTGTTGTTGATGTTGGGGGTCATGTTATACATGGCAAATCTCCTGCGAAAAGTAAAGGAGATTGATAAGACACTCTCAGTTGTGCAGTTCTAATCATCAAAGTATGGTGATTATGAAGATGAAATTGTTGGGGATGTTCTCCTCTTGCATGTTAGTCCTCATTCTAACCCAAAACAATGCCCAGGGGTTGTGGCCAAGAGTGCAATTTTTCATAAAAGTGTACTTTGATCTGGTTTCCATCAGCAAATTTTTGTGATGTATGAATCTGAACAATCTTGTTTCAGCTGTCATTCTCACTCACTAAAACTTTGTTAGCTTGAGGGTTGGCACTTGTTACTTCATTAATTTGTGTTGTACCTATGCTTTATATCCATCAGTCCAATATTTGAATTACTAAATTTATTCAACAGGGTTGTTAATATAATTAAATGAATTATAGTCGGGAGAATACTAAAAAAACTAGTGTGTACCTCAGTTCTGTTTGGCTTTTTTTACTGTGCCTTCCATCAAATTACATTGCATTATTGTTTTGCATAATTTTATTTAAATTTGAATGGTTCCAGTATGTGCAATCTGTTCATTCAATCACTAATCATGCCCCAACATGGATCATGGCTCGGATGATGGAAGAAGTTGTTGATAAATTTTATGGTAATTCTAAAGAATGAAGTTTGTCCATTGATAGTAAGTCCTTTGAATCGTTGGGACCTAAATTCATAGAATTCATTTAAGTGATTTTAGCCACTTTATATGTTAAATGATTTATTATACATAAATTTTTGGTCAGTAAATATGCTTTTCTGGAGTCACACAAGTAACGACTGTGGAGATGAAGCTTTTAAGTTAACTCTGGATCACTTTGAACAGGAAGTAATGTTCATACCTAAATTTATATCTTTATTTATTTTTTATTATTTAATGAAGATGTTGGATTTTGCCACTTTTGGTTTTGCTGTTCCAATGCTTTTGGTTATGCTATTATGTGGATACAGGTTCTATCTGTATGAATATAACTATTCAGCTGGGGATTCTATTTTGCAGCAAAAAATAACAAGAGGGAATTGACATAGCATATATTTATTTGTAATCATAAAGCCTGCGAAGGTATTTTAAACTCAAAAAATGATAGGTACTATTTGATCATTCATGTCATGTGACTTCAGGTACTTTGGCTGTGCAGTATATGGCATAAATTGTAAACAAGTACTTTCAATGAATTGTGCTCGTTTATTTTGCACTTACGATACACATATTGTTATTAATTCCTTTGTGTTTGGTGGAGATTTAATTAATTTAAAGTGTGGATTTTAGGAGTGGTTTGCAACTATGCCTAGGGAATTACCATGTCCATGTTGATCTTCAATGATTAGGTAAAAAATTTCTCTAGGGCCGTAATGATATTTTATGCAGTTTTTGTTGGTGACTATCCATTTGGATTCTCCCAAAAATAACCGATACACTCACATTCATCTGAAATTTTATTGCATTGAAATAACCATTTCTTTTATACTAACTTCAATTAAATTATTGAAATTTTTTTTCTTCATTTCCTTATGAATTGAAGCTATCAAACCTTTAAGATTTTGTTTCTGCCTTTTGATTATTTTGTTGAATTCTTGCGATCACTCGGTAAAATGCTTTATTTATCATCCATTTCATGAATTTTGAAACAATTTACTTTCAGAGTTTCATATCATATGTACCATTGCTTTTCTGATAGTCTTCTGTCGTGACAAATCCAAGCCCCAGTATTTAGTGCTCTCTCTTGTAATTCAAACGCTTAATTTCTGCTGCACATCTTTCAGAAGACTGCCTCCATATCATTATTTGTGCCTTCTACTCTCTACACTTGAGTATGCCAATACATAAGAAGGGCGATTCATGAATATTTTGACCCATGATAATTTATCTTGTTGTCATTAACTTATGAGCCCACTAAGGTTAAGCAGGTGTATATGGTTTGAGGCATCTTTACAAAAGACTGAATTTATTTGTGGTAAGTGCTTCCTGAAAAAAAAAGATTATGTATATTAAAGTTTGCTCTTATTTGCTTTTCAATCACAATTGTCGTGTCATCATGTTTCATGATATCATTGAGTAAACTGGTTAAAAAATTGTTGTTTGACAGAATAAATGTTTGAAATCACTAAAATATTTTAGCCAACTATAGATGAAAAGATGACCATTCCCCAAAAAATTGAAATATTATATGTAAGTGAAAATGGAATGCCTGATTGATGACTATTACCAAATTCTGTGACCTGGACATGAAAACCTCCTCCTTATCTGACCAAAATTTTATGCCATTTAGGGCTGCCAGAATTATTTATCTCATGTAAATTTTTTATGCATTATCTGTGATGGTAGACTTATAGAATTATAATAGAAAATTATTTAATCGATATCCACTGAAAAGGAACTTCCAGGATTCCAGATTTAGATATTAAGTTTGTTGAAGTGCATTGGTGAATTGGTGACACATGTTTAAAAATTCAAAGTATCAGCAACAGTTGTTAAAGAGCCACTTCCCTTTTGCTTTTTTTCATTTTGCTTTACACAAATGTCTCACAAGTAACTTAACATATTACTGTTAGAATAGATTTGTATGGATTTTTACATTTAATCAAAACACTTATAAGAGCTATTGTGATTGATATGATGCAATTACCAATGACATTAAAAATCTGGAAAAATATTTTTGATTCATTTTTATATGCCTCCATATTATTGCCAAATATCCTTTATTGTTAACAATAAATATGTATTTATCAGTAGTCAAATTGAAATAATATACTATAAAATACAGGGTGCAGTAACATAACTACTTTTTTTGAAAGCGTTTTGAGTTTGAAAAAAGGAAGTTCATTTGCCGCACTCTGTATGTTACCCATAAAAAAATTGTATTCAGGGTCTATTGATGTGGTTGTAATAATTTTGAAGTAATCTTAGTGTGAAGAATTTAATGACAATATCAGCTTATTGTAGGAATTTTGGTGAATTTGAAGCTATGTTTTTATTATTACCCTCATTTTTCACTTCCTTTATGATGAGCATTTAATGAATATAAAGATCTATTTTGATTTATTCATATGTATGATTTCAGTCTAGTGTTGTCATACACTGAATTATGAAAACCAGGACATTTGCCATACTCTGAATTATTAAAACGGATGCTCATTAGAGTAAATATTAAAAATGTGATTTTTTCCTACAGACTTGCACATTTATTTTACCAATGCTAAGCCCTGAACCAAAAATAAAAAGTTATGGCAAATGATGCTTAAGAAGTTGAAGCATACTGTTTCAATAGTGTAATAATTATTTTTGGGGGTAATGTACCAAATCCAGAATTCTATCTTTATCTTAAAGTCATGTGGAGGAACTGGTATGCCTTGTGCTGTACTGTATCTATTACCCATAGAGGAAATTGTTTCAAGAGTGACTTTGTGGAAATGCTCCATCATTTAAGATAACTCCAATACTTGGTTAATTCCACGTATAAACTTTTCTCAATAAATTTAAATAACTTATGTGAAAATTTTGAATTATCAATCATAAGTACATTTCCTTATTATGTCTCCTATGCACTGAAATAGATAAAAGACAGCACATTTGCATCATGGCTGTAGATGGAAAAATCATTCTCTGTGACATTTATCTGCTCAGAGTATTGTTCTTCCCAAATTTTTACTAATTTTCCTCCAGTTTTTTTTGTTAAATTCACCCAACTCTCATTTTTTAAGTTCTTCTTTACCCATAATTTCTGCATGTAAGCAATGCATTAATGAGCAGTGCCAGATAAACTGAAAGATGTTTCTGCTCTCAAACATAGTCCAAATTAATCTATGCCAGGTAACAGGAATCTTTCTAATTTAATTGTGTTCTATAATATTTAAATTTTGATAACATTCTGAATACCCCACTGAACATTTTCATCCTTAAATATGGAAAATCATGCTTTTTTCAGTATCTATGACAATTTACTTCAGCTAGGCTTGGAAAGTTTTTTTGTAGACAATCTTCAGGACTCATCTTCTTTTGTGCCCCCGAGCTGCTTTATTTTTACCTATCCATCCTTAATGTTACAACTGAAATCAGTCCTTGTGGGCCTCTTTTGAGACCACTCGTAGCTGCCTTTTTGGTTTTTTCCATAGTATTTCAAATCACCTGAACCTTATCTGTTCAAAGTGACTTTTAAGTCTGTGACTGAAAAATGTTAGTTAGTTCAGGTAAGTGAATTGGCTGAGGAATGATTAGTGGAGTTGGTTAACTCCAAAACATCGTGAATCTGTTGTACCTAATGTGTGCTACTTTGAGTATGACCCTTTGTCTGAATTGGTAGGAAACATTTTCCTGTCACTTGGTGATTTCTAATTTTTTTGTGAGAATATCTTTATGCAAGCCTACCAATATTTTGCATTCTTCTCCTAATTCTTGAACTGTCAAGTGACAATTGGAGTTCTAGGCTTCATGAACCGGTGTAATGGCAGTGACATCAGATGACTCTTGAGGGCCACCCTGAATCCAGGTCAGATATGACTACTAATTTTCCTCGAATTATTTCAACTATTTCATGAGTTTCTGCAGGCATCCTCAGACTAAATATTAATTTACTGCTCATTGAAATCAGTCATCTGAATATAACAAAATTCACTTTTGAGCTTTGAATTTTTAAGCAGATGAAAGTGGATTAAAGAATGTGGCAAAGAGATGCTTCCATGTACGAGCCCTGTTGCTAAAGGAACCAAACTTGAATTTTCCAGCTCAATAGTAGTGATACTGTGGTGGTGCCACTGAGAACAGTGGAAGGAGACAGCTTAATGTGCATGCTTGAATTTTTTCTCTGCCTGCAAATGAGCCAGTTGCTGGCTGCTGATTGAGGTACTGTTATGCATGTCCATTGTAACATCGATTTCTCTCAAGATGGCGGAAAGAGTTGATTTTGTTGGGTCCTCCAGTTATCGCATTGTTCAGAAACTCAGGATCAGTTATGGTAGTGTCCAGTAGGCCCTGAACTGGAGATGTGTCATGGATATTTGGGTACGACCCAATGAAATAAACTTGTTCAGCTATTTTGAGAGAAATCAGTAAGTGATTAACATGTATGACAACGCATCGCATGACAGGCAGTGACTGGTTCACTCGAAGGGGGAGAGAAAAATTCTAGCTTGTACATCAAGCTATCTCCTTCTACTGTGCACAGTGATACCACCCTGGTATCACTACTGTGCCCTGGGAAATTCAAGGTCGCATACTTTTTCAACAAGCCTTCTATATCTTATAAAACAATGTAAAATTTCTCCTGGTACAATGTCTTTTTTCCCTGTTTGTCTCATTATGATCTTTTACCACCATCTTTTGGTCCATTCCTTTTGAAATTGATGGATTAGCAACAAATTAAATCTTGTTCAACTTGTAGCGAAATGCCAGTGGAAAATTATTATTTCTCCCCACATTTCCAGATGTATTTCCAAACGATCGGTGTGTAGGCCAAATGATAATGGGTCCCGGAAGAAAGCTATCAGAGCATGAGAGAGCAGTGAACAAGGAAGAGTGGAGAGGTGCAGTGCAGAGGCTATCTTTTGATAGATATTTAGATGTGACACTTGTCATAGCTACTTGAGCACGTTAACCTAATGCTTGCATGGAATTAGCAGAAGGTAAATCTCCAACTGCTACAAATGAAAATTTCAATTTTTCTACCAGTAGCCTCCGACATAGTCTTCAGTCGAAGAGGAACATTGACATAATTCAGTTTTGGTGAATCATTTTTAAAACTCTTGACTTCATGTAAGCCAGTTGCAATATTTCTCCTATGTGGGTATGAGATAGAGATATGTTTATAATTTTAGCTGATACATACCTTTAAGTTTGTTTGATTTGCTATCTTCATTGCTGTCTCATATTTGGTACAGTTTTGAAAAAGCCGGTGCTTATCCAGTACCTTTCAGGCTATAAGAAAAGGGGTCCAATAGTGCCACAAAGACAGTGATTTTAATTTGGCTGAGGATTCTTGTGCTATTTGATAAATGAAACTAAACAATTAGATTGTGATTTTGTTCTTTATATGTTTCCCTAAATTAAACTGTTTTATTTCCTGGCTGGCATCTGAAGGATAGGTACACATTATCTTTCTTCAAGGTATTCTACATTTCTAATAAAACAGAATAGTAATAATAATATTATATGCATTTATTTGTCTGGAGATTTGGTGCATGTTCATACGTACACAAATATTTGGTACATTGAGATTAGGTTTAATGGGTTCTTGAAAACTGGTATATTTGTTTCATATATGATTTCGCAGGTAAGTTCATTAAATTATCTTAAGCCCATTGCTTTGGGCTTAAGCATCAGAAGTATGTGTCCTGACAATGGTCATTGTGTTGTTGCAGGTTCCTGTATAACAGCTATGGTAATCACTGTAGGACTTATACTGAGAGATAGTATTACCCTTTGTATGCAAGGTGATATTGAAAAGATATCTGCAAGGTACTGGTGATAAATCTTTTGAGAAAGGGTTTATGTGGTGTGCCACAAGGAGCATTGCTACTTATACATTTGATTCTCATTTGGATTTTGAAGATTTTGCTCTCTTAGGGAAGGGACCCCTAAAGAGAACGAGAAAAATAAAATAAGAATAGAATTCTCATTATTTAAATAGATTAATTAGATAGAGGACCTCAGAATTATCATTAGGACAAGTATTTGTTACGATAAAGCATAGGGAACTTGCTATATAGTTTATGAATAGATAAAATTATTTCATAAATGGTCAAGCCTTTTTTGCAATGCAGGTTTGATTATAATTTGGATATTTGGTGAAAGATAGTATGATACATTGGTGTCTGTTGTTAGAAAATACTTTCTAGACCTTATAAAATGTAGTCTCGTGGTATCTGAGGCTGATTGTACATTCTTATGGTTTCCCCTTTGTGTGTGCTATCATGCTTTGTATTTCTACATATACTCTTACAGATTCATGGTTCATTAAATGCTGTTGGGTTCATTGTAAATCTTGCAACTTATCTTATTCATAAGTTGTGAAAATGAATTCTTCATGTGTGTCCAAACCAATATTGATGATTTAATGTGGAAAAATCATAATACTCTTTCTATCTTATTCCTGCTATGTGTAATTTACTATCTATTGTCTTCATTTTCTCATCTATCATCTTCTTTGTGGTAGTTTATATGGGTCTCCCATGTCAAGTATGAGACGAAATGGATGCCAAGAAATATTGTGGGTTTTACTCTTCATTGACTCTGTTCAGACCATTATCTCCATCAACTCTACTGATCAAGAGAGGGCTCACGTCTCATTAAGAAATTATACTACTAATAAAATGTTTTAAATAGAAATGGATAACCCCATATGCTATCTTCAAAATAAATAAGGCTCTTTAGATGCCGACGGCAAGGACTTATATGAGGACTCAAACAACCTTAATAAGGGCTTAAATGAATGTATGTATTACTTTCTATTATTTTCAATAGTTTTTTGTAATCTGCTACTTTCCCTTTAGCTCTTAAGCAATCAAGATTTGTTCCCATGCATAAGGAAGGAGTTAAAGATGACCCTCAGTGGTACCACCTTACTTCTGCAAATCTTGTTTTGGCAAAATGTTTGAATCCATGTTCAAATTTCAGCTCTACAACTTCCTGGAAGACTATGAAGTATTCAGTTCCTCACAGTCTGGCTTCTGCTGGGAATGTGAATAAGAATGCAAAAAGAGTTGAGATATTAACTGAGGTAAAAAAAGTAAGAGGACCATGGAAATATGGTGGAAATATCAGTACAATGATATGGAGAAATTTTAGATACAATGATAAGTAGAGGCATAATACAAGAAAGTAAGAGAATTTTCAGGATATGAAAAGGGAAAAACTGTACCTACAATGATAGATAAGGTGGGAGTATTTAATAAAGCCAGAAGAGATTAAGAGTCAGTGGAAAGAAAATGTGGAAGAGCTTTACATCAAATACATTCAGCCTGCTGGTTCAGAAAGTGAATGTGAGATAGTTTAGGATTGTCTTGAGGTCCGGATACTAGATAGCAAGACAGAAAAAGCATTAAGGTAAATGGAGAAGAACGAGGCAATAGGAATAGATGATATCCCAACAGAATAATGAAGGAGTTCAGGGAAAAATAGAATGAAAAAATTATTTGAACTCATATGAGTATTTATGAGGAAGAATAATGGTCAGAAGATTCCTAAGGTCAATTTTGACCCTGATTCCTAAAAATTGTTAATCAGCTTTCAAAAATATCAATCAGAACTACATGTTAAATTTCACATGCAGCATAGGCAATTCTAAGAATCGTTGATAGAAGGTTATTAAATAGTGTAAGCAACTGCGTAGGGGAAAATCAGTTAGGGTTTAGAAAGAAGACAAAGGCATGACATCACAGCAATGATTATATAATAATACTTACACTATAATTTATTCATTTTGATAAGTGGTACAACCATATTCAATGCCATCAAGATAAAGAGTATATAGATGTATTCTTAAATGTGATGAAGATTGACATATAATATCATCATTTAAAGGAAGCCGGTTTGTAGGTAACCAGATATATACCCTACTCTTGAAATTCATGTTACAGTTTGATTTCAACTGAGTTGGTGCCCAGTTATATAAATTAATGTTCACATTATGAAAGGAGTTATTAATTAAGGACAGTCTACAATAATTTATATTCAAGTTCTCTTTAGCACCAAAGGCATAGTAATGGATGCGAGGTCGTAATTGATAAGTTTCTAGATTAACTTTCACAAGAACCCAGAGCCTTATAGATATATAAACTAAATACAGCCATGATTCCATACCTAATAAAAAAGGCTTTCAGAAATCACATGTTGCTATATGAGCAAGAGATTGAATAGTTGATCTCTTTTGTGGTAGCAAGATTTGCTTAACATGTGGGGAATGACCCCATGACTCAACACCAATATTCAAGTGACAATGAAAGAAGGTATGGTAAAGTGTTAAACCATGCTCATTTGAAATAAGAAAGTTAAGGCTCCTTAACACATAAACAGGTTTACTCAGTTTATTACAGATCTAACTGATGTGGGTCTATCATTTAATTTTATTATAAAAATAAATTTCTGTTATTATGATGAGGACATTAGTAGACAGGAACATTAAATATAATTAGGATGTCCTGTTTGAACTCAATGTTCCTGTCATTAAATCCCCTCTCCTCATTAAGCTTCTTTGCCTGATGCAATTCCTCTATGTACTTAATATTTTGACTATCTTAGTCAAAAACCCTATCAAGACAGGTAAGTTGTACCACCTGACCAGGTTTTTGCCTTCTATTTCTACTCTTTTATAATATTTAATTTAGCATTCCTCTTTCTTTAAAATGTTCATTTTGTTTTCTTTGATTCTCATCCCATACCAATCACACTTTTTTCCAACGTGCTGAGCAATTATTATACCTGACTGTCTTACTAAAGCCTGATTATTTGCAAACCTAACTGCTTTTATAAATTCCCTACAGACTTTCATTTCTGCCTTCATTTCTTCCCATTACTCTTTTAACGTTCCTCTACGTATGCTTAAGAAAGAATGGATGTTTCTGGATACCCTTATCTTATTTCTCTTCCTGTGTAGGAAAGAAAACCAACCTGCTATTCCTCAAAATATAACTTTATTGCAAACACTGTATCAAAACCAGTTGCAGTAAATTTATATTTTGTTTGAGTTTGAGTTTTTCTTTCCTATAATTCAAGAAGGAGTTCCACCAAGTTATGCCATCCCTTATTGCATACTAATTTCTCTACTTAACACTGCTGAACTTAACTTTTCATCCACCCCACGCACTTGAGCAGCCTGAGACATGTAAAGGTTGGGGATAAGCAGTCTGGCCCTCCAATCAGCTGCTGTCTTTTGTCATACATACATGAATTCTATCAAATTCAGTCTACCAAATGCCTTCTCAACATCTACGAAACAAAGAAACACCGTCTAATTGTATCCATTGTTCCTTTCTATTTGTGACCTGATTATTGCAATGGCATCATGAAGACCTCTCCCCTTCCTAAATCCAAACTGATCATCCCCAAAGTAATCATTTTCTTTGATATCCATCCTTTTATTGATGATCCTGAGAACCACTTTAGCTGCATGTGAAATCAAACTCATTTTTAATAGTTGTCTGTCTTTCTCTTTTTTTTATGGTAACTGACTCTGATCTGAAGAAATTTTCTGAATAAACTCTTCCCTTAAAAATGCCATGAATTAACCGATGAAAACTCTTTCTACCATGTTTTTCTAAACCCTTAATTAGTTTTGTACAATTTTTTCTATCCCCAAAGTCTTATTTCCTTTAAATTCTCTCCATGCTCTTTCTATCTTGCCATCCAGTACACCTGATCCTAAACTATGCCCATCTACGTCATATCCTCTTTCTTTGTCTAGTTGTCTTTGACTTGTTGGCCTAATATCTAAAACATATAGACTCTATATGTATTCTCCCTATATCTCTTGAATATTTCCTGGTCCAAATAAAGTATATTCCCTGACTTATGCTTTATAGTGTGCTCCGATTTTCCATCTTATTTCCTGATAGTACTTTCACCTTTATGTACAGAACATCAATTTGACATCTTCCTTTTCAAACTTTCCGCATCCTCACAGTCTTCCAACAAGCTTCTTGTGCCCTCCTAGTTTTCTGGCTCAATTTATTATTCCAGTTTTGGTACTTTCTTTTACCTAACTCATTCTTCTGTTTACTTCTCTTTCTAGTCATCTCATTAGTAATCTATGGTATCCTTGTCCTTTTCCCATTAGCTATTTCTATAGTTTTGTCTGTGACTTTTGAAATATTCCCATTCTTCTTATATTGTGCTCATCTTCCTTTTCTCACTCATAATTTTTTGTTCAGCCTGCTGATACTACTTTCTTATTGCACAGGTTAATTGACTCACTTTTACTCAAACCTCTTCCCTATTTTATCCTCTTGAATCTGATGTCACATTTCCTTAGTACTAAATAATGATCTAAATCTGCACCCAGGAATATTTGAGAATTTTAAACTGTTCCAAAATCTTTGTCTAACAATTGTATAATCTACTTGATATGTCTCTGAATTACCAAGCATTATTCACATAAACCAGCATCAATGTGGTGTTTAAACCAAGTATTCGTTATGATAAAACTTTCTCGTGGAACTCCATGGCTTTCTGCTCATTGTCATTCTTGCTTCTATGCCATGACTGTCCTAAAATACCTCTATTTTCTCTCTCCATATCTCACTTTATATTTTTTAATTTCCCTGCCCTCAACATGGTCTTAACATTCCCAGTTCCTATTAGCTGGTTCAATCCTCTTCTGAGCTGCCACTGTCAATTTTGCTATGCAAGGATTTTGTGAGATTATTACTTCAGAAGCATTGCCTCTCCCACTGCTGGGCACAACACATGGCCCAGTGGGCCGAGTCCCATTGTTGCCTGGACACATTTTCATTTCAATGTCTATCATTGTTGCAAGGGATCGTTAATTGAGGTGGTTTCCTGCCTTCTTCAATATTGTTTTGAATGTGGTGCAATCTCTCAAATGATCCTCAACTAGTCCAAAATTCTGTCCACAACATTGTCCTAACATTCGAATTGGTATTTAATACAATAATATGATAGTTGAATGTGGCAGGAACTTAATTTCATGAAAAGTTAAGTGTTACACTTCTGAGGGTTTCAAAATAGTTCTTTATATCAATCTGATGTCACATCCCTAAGACTTGATGGACATTTAGCTCCACGGCGAAGGATTCCAACTTTTTCCAGTCAGGTATGGGTGTATGATTTTAACCATTAATATGAAATGATTGGAGATAGAGAAAATAGTAATATTGATTGAAACATTAATATGCAAAGGAATTCGTAGAATGCAGTTTTCTTTTTGATGACAAGGTGCATTGCTTTTCAGCCATATAATCCTTTTTTTTATTTTGAAGGATACACTGGCTAAAAGAGAGAAACTACCTAACTATAGACTGAATATGATGAGAATAAAATTTACTGCAATACACAGATAATAAAAGTATCTCAAGAAATATGCAGGCATGCCTTGAATTTCCAATGAGCAAGTATATGGAGGACAGCTTAATGGGAAGTTTAAAAATGTGCTCACCCAATGATAGTTTGATTGAGAGTATCTAACTCCTGTGAGCTTATTGCAATAATTTTGAGGGGTGTATTTACCATCTGTAACTGAGATTGTAGCAGGAATTTAATTTTTTGAGAAAAGTGAACAAGAATGCATTATTCATTTTCAGGGAATCATGAAGATACCATTTATGCAACAATTGAGTTACAATGGCTGTAGACCTAGGAGTGATGTTTTGTTTTTGTTTACAATATGTACTGGCCTATGCAATTGAATAACTCTAGGTAGAGAGTTGGGTGGGTCAGGTAGGCCATTGATATGTGAAAATTAAAAAAAAGAGCCCAGTACAGAATCTCGAGGTACATTGTGTTTTTTCTCAATGGGGAGAGACACATAGTTCCACCTTGAAACAGTACAATATACGGATGCCATTAAGTCAGAATAGATTCACTGAGCTGTATTAGGAATCTTTCTAAAGTCAGAACGCCCAATTTTTACAAAAAAGCTGATGAGTAGCCTTTCTTAAAAAAGTATAAAAATAAGTCCAAGGTTTCTGTTTTATTACCTTAATCTGATAATATTTTATTTGAAAAGTGGCTATCGGTAGAGCTGTTCCGAACCTGTAGGAAGTGGTTTATGACAAGTAGGAATTAAGGTATAATTTGAGTTCATCTTCTAAAACGTTTCCAAAGATTTTTCCGTTGAAGAAAATGTTGCCGACAATAATTTAATTCATCTTCGTTATTAAGGCTATTTTTAGTGATAGACAGGGGACCACTGATACTCATATTAACGCAGCCATCTAAGATGCACGACCATTCTGCTGCACTATACTTGATGAATTCCCGAGCTGACATAATGCATAGTTTTTCCTGAATTTTGGAATTGTTTTTAAGTGACCAACTTAAAATAAAAAGGAGGTGAAAGGATATACAAGAAGCAATGGGCCCCTACCATTGTCTGCACCCCTCATCTCCTCTTAAATTCTTGGCTTTAAAGCTTTTATTGTACATTTATCTCGCAAATATGCACTTTTTCCATTCAATGAAATCTATTGATGAGATGCACCAATACATATTTAGTAAAAAATCTTTAATTAGTGGATGCTACTCGTACAACATTAAAAAATCAACTCCTGGTCTCAAATTTAGTTAACTTTTAAGTTTCGTTTCAAATATTCACTACCCATGTGTCTTATGAGTAGTGTTAGAGGATTTGGGTATCCGCTGTAGGGAAACTGTATATACAATTGCAATAAATTGTACATGCAGTGGATGTACTTCAGCTGCGTAGCTAACCAAATACCTTAGAACTTTAACACCTTAGCTTAACCAGATTTCTCATAAGCAAGAATTTCAATGAAAACAAGAAATTACTCCCGTAAGAGGTTTTAAATTTCCACAAAATTCACATGAATGATAGAAGTGACGAAATCTAGGGCTTATTTACAAAAAATATGTTCTAATAATAATAACGACAACTCCAAAGACAATCTGTTGATGTAACGTGATCACTCTTCTCCATCTGAAATTGACCCTACAACAATTCTTTAGATGCAATTCAGGCATGAACTTAACGTCGTGGAAAATACTTCTATATTACATATCGGGAAAGAATATACTTCGTATCTTGGTTGTTTTAACCCAAAATGATATGCCGGCAAAAATACGACTTGAGGTAAGGAAGTTTATCAGATTACCATTTTTACTGTCTATTCGCCACTTCAAATCCCCTTATCGACATAAAAATTAATTTCGCGTCTTAAATAACATTTGTAAACAATAGTCTTTTCTTCCCCATATGGGCAGGACTTGCATGATCTCAGCATCCCAGAATTGACTCATATGAGCCAATAGGAATCTTCTTTACAGGTTTTTCTCGCCCAATAGCAAATTGATAAACATCCCACCTAAAAAGTAGGCGCGCAAATACAAGCGCCATCTTGAATGTTTGTAGCTTGTCAAGAAACGAGTTGTCGGCGACTTGGGGAATTGTGAGTTATATACATGAAGTTTTTGATCCAGGTCATTTTTATCAATAAACAGAAAATCGTCTACAGCCAGGGTATGATGGTGTGACCAGCATGCCTAGACACCCATATGTGAGGTATGTTGTTTCCCATGTATATTGAAATGCATGCACATATGACTATCTATTGTTACCCTTCTACGTTGTGAATACCATATATCGTGTGATCTTTCGTTCAGATCAAAGAAGCGATATTCTCAGGCTTCTCTTTTTGATTATTTTACCTCTGAGACATTCATTGCTTGTCGAACTAAGTGTCATCTTAATGTTTACATTATAGCCCTCAGTACGCTTATGCTATATTCATAAACTTTTGGGTCTGGTGTTTACATTTCATTCGTAATCCTTTTGGGACATGATGTTGTTGGGTGTTTGATGCCAAAATAGTTTTGGTGTACTTGGGAGCAAATACGGTTTTCACCCATGTTATGATCTCCCCAGTTTTACTGTAATAAATAACTAATCAGAGGCTTAGAGGTAAGGACATAGCTAACAGTCAACCAGTGTCATCTTGTGATCTCTAGGAAATAATTTATTTTCCGAGAGAATTCGAAAGTTCGGTGAAAAAATGTGATTATTATACTACGGTTGTATACATGGTTGATGGTTTCTTGCGTTTTCGTTTGTGGTAGTGGATGGCTAGGAGACCCTCTTGACAGTGCTTCACCAAATAGGTCATGCCGGGTATTTTATCACATGACATCTTCATATTCGGCTTAGTTGCTATAGAACATTCTGAAATGTTTTGAAACTGCAGTTGAAACAATTTAAATACACTAGCCTCATCATTTTTCTGTCGGAATCACGCTGCTATATATTTATAGATTTGATCTCACACGAAGTTTATTGACACTTTTAGTGTCTATAATATTAGGATTACCATCGATAACTTTCTCCGGAAGAAATTTGATAATACCATCCATTAGGTTTTAATTTACATATCAATGAAGACCTATTCTTTGTGTGAGAACAATGCCTCTTACCATTAACATTTGATTTCGCACGTGAATATAAGTTAGGTTTTATTTCTTAAATTGATGAAATTGTTTTGCATTTTGGGGAAATGTTTACGATAGATATAGTATGTTGGAGCCAATCCTCGATGTAGTTCAGTTACACGAGCGGGTAAGTTTTTGTGTCTTGTGTATATACTATATTTTTTGAAAACGTGCCTCATATGTGCTATTGATAACTTGTAATATTATATATGTATTTATTGATCAGACATTTCAAATCGCGGAGAGTTCGGTTGTTAAATACATTTTGTTCTTGAAGGTAGAGCGCGTAGAACATTAATTTTTGATACGACCGGCAGAAAGGAATGGTAAGCAGTATGTAACTGTACGATGGTCAATTTGTTATGTAGTAGCTCAACCAATGAGCCCGGAATTTTAATAATTGTTGGTGTCCCTTTGCCCTCTTGCTTTCGTTTGTTGACGTGGAAGGCAATTAATAATTGAAAGAC
Organism: Hetaerina americana; assembly: GCF_022747635.1. Taxonomy (NCBI): domain Eukaryota; kingdom Metazoa; phylum Arthropoda; class Insecta; order Odonata; family Calopterygidae; genus Hetaerina; species Hetaerina americana. The sequence continues at coordinate 19,758,144 of NW_027286070.1, read as the reverse complement.
TCCATATTATCAAATTTTGTGAAGTGAAATTTGAACCGGTATTCTTTACTGCATACAACATCGGTTGAAGTGATCGGTATAGATTTCAGACACATTCATTACTGGTTGGATCATCATTAACCTTGAATTTATATCATCTTGGATTGTTGATGAACGAATGCAATTAGAAAGCGTCTTCTTTGTCAAATTTTCGATCTAGAAGCCTTTGTCATTGTAACTTTATATTCGCCTGTAATGATTAATTTTGCCGGAGAAATGTTCCCAATTTCCATAAATTTTAAGCCATTCGCTCTAAATTTTTGATTGACCTTAATTTTTGAAGGTTCGCATCCTGCTTTGTGTGAATGTTGTATTGTGATGTGAAGAATACGATCCAATTAAGAACTGCGAAATATCTGAGGTAATTGGGCATTGAATTTCCGGTTGAGGATTGCCGATGCCGAACACAAGAATTGCATCTGGTAACACTACTGTTTTTTTAAAAAGAATATTTAACCAGAAGGAATCATTCCATTCATTTACCATTCTTTAATTTGAATTTTACGTTAGAAATTTTCAGCAACAAGTTTTAAATTTAATATTTCAAAATAGGATTGGATATTTGAAAATATATATTTTGGTTATCGGTAGTCTGGTGTTCAATCACCCTCCCTGGCTTACACCTTAGTTGTGGCTCGCAGGGTCGTACGTAAAGTTAAAAAAATTATTCTCTTCGTGCCAGATTTTTAAGATGACTGATAGAGATAGAAATAAGTATTTTTCTGCTCCGCGTTTACAATTTGCATTACTTAACCGTTTTTTAATTTTTAGTGTATGAGCCTTTAGACATTGAATATATATATATACATATTTGAATATTCTATAGTTTTTGCTCGTTTACATCCACGGCCAAATAATACGTTGTCCGTGCAAAATTAAGTGTGTGTGGCAGGGGGGTGGTTCCATTCCGGGCGCTCAACGCATATTTAGCGGAACTAGTACGTGCATGAGCTTGTATGTGTATGGGTATTATAAGTGCAGTTCACACCAGGAAGTTTACGGTCGAGACCGTTTAACAGCTTTATTTCCCAGCTTCCCCAACTACTCTGAGCCAGTGTGAACCTGTCTGACACCCCGGCCACGTCACCGCCTTAAACGTGTAAGATGCACCTGGCATCCTCTGGACCAAATTGCATCCTCCGAATGACATTCTCTCATGGAATGACTTGTGCAAGAGAGAGTCAACTGATACAAAATCTGGCGGATTATTCACTCGGCCAAACTAGCCCAAGTTTTTAATATCTCATTAAAACACCTTGCTAGGCATTATTGTGGTTGTCAGGTCGCTGTTGTTTCAATTTATTGGTTGTATGTTCCGCGGAGTCTTTTATTGCATGGCGAATTTGAGTTTTAGTCTAAACCAGCCAGGAAAGTAAAGTCAGGGGGATCGGGATGGCTAGCGTGTATTGACTTCCCACTGAAAGGGACCGGGCTCGAATCCTGGAGATGACAGATATTTTTCAGTGGTGCTTGAGGTGCATTGTGGAGAGCATTTTGAGTCGAGTTCGCCGTCTTTCGGATGGGACGTAAAATTGCTGGCTCCTTTCGCTAAAAGTAAGCTATTATCGACATCGGGTATCTCTCCGCCATTCCTCCTTTCCCATCCATCCTTAATGGCGCAAATGTCCTTAGATGTTGTTAGCCTCACCCAAAACCACCATTACCAGTTAACTCAAAAATACCTCAGGTCCCTTAGATCCCCTTTCACACCCAAACTTCCGCAGTGGTGTGTGTGGCAGGGAGTGCTAGGTCATGGGACAGAAGCTCCGGGGCTAAGCGCGAAAGCTGTCATTCTCCAAATAACTTCCTTCAGAGATGGCTAGACACACTGAAATTTTCATTGCATTACTATAGTAGGAATCTGTAGTCTTTTTAATTTTATCCCAATTGCTCCCCAGGTAATATGATGCAAGTTAATGATACAAGAGTTAAGCGACTACACTCGTACAATCTGAAAATTAACTTTTATTTTGTTCTGATACGTAATACAAAACAATTTAAGTCAATAATTAAAAATGATTTCGTTGTGGGTATGCGTGAGGGTATCGCGCCTACCATGTGCTCGCCCCACCTGCTGTTAAAACTTTTCTCTTAATGGGTTGGTCTATGTACATTTGCATGGTATTTTGCAAGATATCGTCCGGGCGTTCAGCAGGGAGTGATTCCTTATCAGAAGTACCCTAATAATTATGTTGCCATAGTGATTGGTAAAAATGGGGAAGCTCTTAAATTTAAAGGATGAATTTGAATTAATATTCACAAATAGCTTAAGGTGCGCTACACTTAAAGCGTTGCTCTGCGAACTGCCACTGCCCTGCTTCTGTGTGTATCTGCGTACTATTATTTCAATAAATAATATATTACTAATGAATATATTTGGCTTCTTTACTTAGTTGATGACTCGGATATTAGTAGCATAATCAGGAAATGATGGATTAGCAATACCTTTTATTCATTTGGATCTCATTAGTTTAACAGTTCTCTTAAACAGCGTGGTAGGCTGTTGTTAGGTTTCTTTTTTTGTCGCAGTGATCGCGCAATTCCTCCGGTGGCGGGTGACCACCTTGTCACGTGCTTGCGTGGTGGCTTTTTGAATAAAACGTAGGTCAATGTTCACGGGAAATATATTCCCAGTCTCAAAGTATTGGGGAGTGCACTTCTTTTGTTTAATGATTCTCGTCTATTTTTGCTTGTGACGGATCTTTGCCCCAGAGTAAGGAGTCCTGTCCCTAGGAACCCTCCTTGCTGCCCGCAGGCACTTTTCAATTGATATCCCATTCGGGGGGTCCCGACGCACTCATTCCTTCGTCGGTCTCCTTCCCTATCTTCGTTCTCCCCCTACCCCTATTCGGTTTCTTCCCCCTCTCTTTCACTCTGGCCTTACGCCCTTCCTTGCCCCACCACCACACAGTGAGCCGGCTGTGTGAGACACCTGGCGTCTCTCTCTCTCACACACCGGCCTTCTCTCTTCTTCTCCGTCCTCCGATCCTTCCTTCTTCCTCTTAGCACGTGGGGAACTCGTCCTCTCGCTGTCCGTCTCCCTTCCGCTCTCTGATCGCTTTTATACCCTTTACCGGAATAAGAGGCGCCTGCGTACATGGTTATAGCGACCCTCGGCAGGTCGCTTAAAAAAAATGTGCTCTTTAGCCTGCTGTGTCTAAAATATCCTTTGGTATTCAATTGTTTCAGGCTTAACTTTGTGGAAGTTCATGTTCATTAAATGAAGAACACAATGTATTTTTCCACCGAAAATAAAGAACAGTGAGAATATGCGTTGTATTCTTCATTCAATGAGTATCCTATAGTACTGCTCGAACCATAGATCATATTGATTAAATTCACTGACGTTGTTTGCGTTCGATTTTAATTGATATTGTAATTTGCGTTGCTGCAGGGGAGTATTCTGGGTGATTCCAGACAAAGTTATGCTTTGCAGGGGTTTTATATGTTATCAAAGGTATAGGCCGACGTATAGCAAGATGGCTGAGGGTACTTATACGAGGGGAATACTAATTCGAACAGAATGGCATGCCGCATATTGGTAGTTCATGAATTGCCCTTATGGACGGTCACCTTATAACCAGCCTGCCACTCGCCTTTTGGTTGGAAAAAAGGCTTGTGGTAGGCGTGGAAGTAGTAAGTGTGGAATTGCTCATTCACCGGATCGTAATGGTCTCCGTTAAGCTTTTAGCAAACCGCACATTCAAAAAAATGTTCGCTGTAATCAGAGAACTAATGGTGTTTTTAATCCAAGAAATTTAGCATTACTGATCTGTGGGAGCGTTGAACCCTTGGTATAGTCGTTCATCAATTTCGAGGTATTCGCTTTGATATTATCAGTCGTAGGAATTGAAATACTTTGACAAGGTGATTAGATTGATAAAATTACCTCGTTCGAATTTCAGTTTTTGTAAACCTTTACGTCTGCATCTTGATTCTGCTAGACGCCACGAGGGTGTGTGGCGGGGGGAGGAGGTCTGTAATATTTTACTGCTTTCATTTTCACGTGTACATCTACGTCATACAAAAGACCGGTTTAAGAATTTAACAGTTCGTATTGGCACACGGACTCTCCCGACGCCCCCGTCTTTTCCCCCGATTGAAACTGGCGATCATCCCAGTTTTTCGGGAACTCATCGCCCTGTTTCCCACCCCACCTTCAATCGCCTGGGAACACTTACTCCAGTGGCTCTTGCATCTGCTCTTTTTCCTCCCCTCCCCTTCTCACCCTTCCTCTGACTCCCCCTCCCCACACCCTGTCCCTCCGGCCTCACCGCACTACTTCCGCCCTGTTCTCACCGGCCGACGGACCCCCCTAGTTCCTCTTGCCTCGGTGATACCACCGCATGCCCCGGTGTGACTCTTCTTACGGTGTTCCAAGGAATCTGTGATCATTGTGGCGTCCTGTGATAGTAATTGTGCCCAGGTGCCGGTGTGCACCGAACCTTTACCTTGGAGCTGGCCCCATAACATGGAGGTCCCTGGGATGTGCTGTGGCTCCTACGGTTTTGTTCCAGGGAACGGAGAGGCGTAAGTTCAAAATTGGTTCTTGTTATTCGTCCGTTGCGTCCTAAAATGTCGGAGCGTATTTCGCGGATCGATTATTAATCTTGCGCCTATTTCAATGCACGATATGTTTTGCTGTTTGGTGGAGCAATCAGTCATTTCATCCCAGACGACTGCGAGACCATTTTCGAACACGCGGATTGACTTCGCCGATCGGTTTTTCCCCCCAGGATAAACGGGAGACCCACGTTTTTGGATCCTTCATCCTGTCTGTGCTACGAACTCCCCCGTAAATTTGAGCTTCTATATATTTACTTGTGTTGATCTGTTTTTCCCCTTAAGTTTCGGAGTTTGATTCTTATCGCGGCATTCCTAATTTCGTCGATCATTTGCGAATCTCGTTCAAAAGCCATAATCACGTTTTGTGTCTTGGTGCTGTCGTCGTTATGGACGGAATGAGGTATCATGCAACATGTGCATTCATTCCGCCAGGGCATTACATTGTAAATTGTTAATGCCCACCACTGTACCAGAGGCGTTAGCGTTGGATGAAGGAGAATTTACTTAACTTTCTAATTTTTATTGCACTAATGGCGTAAGGCGTACTTTTTTCTTTGCATTCTCGGGGTAGTATGTAAGAATTTGAAAGGAAGCTTCTACACGGAGTAAGCCTATTGGTTTCTTCGTTTCTTAGTTATTACAGTCAAGCGTTCTTTAGTGCCGTCTCTTTGTTCGTTATCATTTGAGGGCGATCATGTTTTTTTACTGTGTATCTTCCTAAGTGCTCATGTGATAAGAATGTTGTTTTATCATACTCATCTCCCAGGAAAAAAATATTCATGTCGAGTTGATTTTAGGAGAAAAAGTCTTCGGTTTTGGTTCATGTAATTTCAATGCATGACTTCCCATAGCAAGAAAAATTAGTCTGAGAAATAAATGGTTTGGAGAGGAGTGTTTTGATGAAAGTCATTCGCCATTTTATCATCCTTGCGGTTTACTTAAATTACTGATTGATTTGATGCATTTACCTGTACACAGTACTTTGCTAGCCGCCTTGAGGTCATGTGGCGGGGAATTTTATAGCACCAACAATGCATACACGAAACGAACTCATGAAATATTAGTCCATGCGTTCGCTCGAAAATGCGTTAGTTCATATACAAAAACACTCGTGCACATGCAAACATACATGCCCGAATGCATAATGCAAAAATTTTTGTTTGACTAATTTATTAAGTTGGTATTTAAGTTGATTTCGTATATTTGTGAAAGCGTTTTCTTTAACTCTCTCTCACAAAGAGGAAAGTTTATTGAAATCCATGTTAGTGTAATTTGATATCGTTTATCATTTCTGATATTGTTATTTGGTGGAAACATTTTCCCCTCGTCTAACGAATGCAATATTTCTTATTGTATTTTATATCTTGTAAAGTATAATTTCTTCTTGTCCGCCAGTCGAATTTTGGGAGGAAGTTCATCGCGGGTATTCTTTGTGAATTTCGTGAGTGCATACAAGCGGCGATTGTGAATTTATTTGATAAACTCGTAAGACTTGCTCTTTTCCAATTTATGAATATGTGACCGTGCTTAATGTTCCCATAGTATATTTGGAAAAGATTATGTTGGTTGTACAGTTTTGAGTGTAACAAAGTGGATATGGATACGAACGAGGACGTTTATGATAGGTTTAATTCTTCTACCCTTTAAATCTGGCTTCCGTATCTATGAGGTTGCTATGAAATAGGTTGCCCTAGAACAGTTCATGTGATGGAGTGTACTGCATGCCCTTAATCGTATTTTTAGCTTCGTTCTCCATCCTCGAAATGCCGCCTTCCCAACTTCCCGTTTGTTGGGATATCATGATGATAATACGAGTTCATGGTGACATTTGACCTAATGTAAGATATGAACAGTTAAATGCCGTCGTATCTCATGGGATTGAGATTAGTTTTATTGACACTTACTTATACGGCTGTGTTTTTTTTGTTCTTTCTTCTCGTCGTGGATCAAAATCCAGGGGCCAATTTTTTTGAGTCATATATTTTTTAAGTATCAATTGCATCATCCACTTCGCAGCTTGGTGTCATCTCAAAAGAGGCAATTTATTGGCTTGGATTTTGAACTTTTACCGACTTAATGTCATGGATTTGCCCCAGAGAAGACAGTGGAAACAAAAAGATTACATCTGCGGATTAATTCTTAGGAAAAAACAGCATGTTTAATGCAGAGGGATAGTTTCAAGTCGTATTGCAGCGGTTTGCGAGACAACATTGGGGAGGGAAATGATGCCGAACCGATCGGTATCTTTTCTCTCCCACAATTTGTGAGGACAACAGGAAAATGAAGCTGGTTGAGCTTCCCGAACTCTGTTAATCACTAATCATTTTACGCCGCTGTGGCTGTAGTTTTTCATGTTGTTGATTTTGCATGTGAGATTGATCCTATTTACAGGTGGTGACCCTACACCTCCCGCCACACGCCCTTGTGGCGGCTTGCGGGGTATTATGTAGATCAACGATTGCTGTAATGACTGGTGATCTAATACCCCTTCCACGCCCGCCACTTCCACCCTCTTGCATGATAAGATTAAGGATATAATAATACAATTGTATATTTTGAGGATATGTCAGTTGTTTTCTGGATATGACGATACACGAAGTAATGTGCGAAAAGCTCTGGGGATATCAATCAGGTTTGGGAGTTTGTATGCGAAAGCTGACTATCGTTTTCTTCAAGGTGAAGTGTGATTTCGTTCCACCAGCCATTATAAAGCGCCGCTGTCCACCATAAGGGCGTGTGACCGGGGCAGGGGGTGTTAGGGCAACACAGAAAATGACATTTCGCCTAATTTGTACCACCACAGTACATGTAAAGTATGAATAAGCACTTTTCCACGAAATAAAACTTAATTGTACAATCAAGTATTTATTTTGTGGAAAAGTACTATATCCTTACTTTATTACAAGTATTATGATTGGATGGAAACCATTTTTTTGGATAAACACTAGTTTGGTCAACGTGATGTGTAGATATAACTGCAATGAATCCGAAAATTAGACTTCTGAAATGATAAATATATTGGCAAGTCAAAGTAGGGGTGAGAAGTTCAGATCGGATAAAATATGCCTGGTATTGTTCCTAATGAAAGTGCATGCCCTTCTCTTGCCTTGCTCTGCGTATTATTTTAATAAGCCTGGAGAGGGCTGCTAAAATCTAAGTAGCGTCATGGGTTTTAATTATTAGGCCATCATCCAATGGTAATATTAATAACCATTATTCAATGATTATTAGTATAGTAATGGTTTTTGCATTTACTAAACCTTCCAACGGTGAGGCTGCAAATTTGGGGGCGGAACAAATTTTTGTTTGGCATTTGCCAGTGATGTGGTGGGAAAGTGAAATATTAGGCTGTACTAAAATTTGTCGTGAGGGTACTTCATTTGCCACAAGAATAAGAGTTAGAGCTTTTTAAACTGTGGATTTGTTTGCACTTCTCATGCGTTATTTAGTACAACTCCCCGTCCGCGTTCTACGATCTTATGGAGAAACCAATCATCAAAGACTTCTTTCTGATTAAATCGTGTGGTCCATATCTTTTATGAAAATTACATCACTTTATGAGGCAAACGTTGTTTCAATAATACCCAATGAACCGTCATTGTTTAAATGTGCAAACAAATTGATATTATCCCCAGTCTATTTGTTTCGGCCGTAAAAATTGTATCAAGACTGTTGAAATCTTCGCAGTGTTCCCGTGTTTTCCTATTCAGGTGCTGTTCTCTTTGACATTTTCAAATGGAATCTGATGAAATAAAATAATTTATCTCTCAGGTTTTGATAATTTAATGACTATCCAATCATCCATTTTGAAGAAATAGTCAAAACTTCCGATGAATTTCCGGAATTATAATTCGAACGCGACTGAGGGCATATCAGGATTGGCTGATTCCAGTGTCCCCGCCTTCAATCCTTGTCTCGCAATTACTCGGCGCGAGCAAAATTGTAGTGCTAATTAAAATTTTGCTTAATTTTTCATTGTGCAAGCATTTAAATGAACCTTTTTATCCGGGAATTTGTTCTTGATCGCCCCCAGTATAGTTTGCGCCCTGAAACTCGTACTTAATAATAGCAGTCGACCGATTTCAGCGTTTGCTTGCCATTCGTGGGGATGCTCTTTATCATGCCAGTGCATCATCAAAGATCATACTGATTACAGGTTTGTGTGGCCGTGAGTCAACTCTCGGGGAAATGCATATCTCACGCCTTGGGTCCTGTGGACGTCGGCAGCTGATTCTTTCCTCCCCTTCGCTCTTCTCCCTTCCTCCGCCGTTCTCTCCCTCCCTGTAGGACGTGGTGGAGATGGAAGGCATTGTGTTCCTTCGCGTACCTCGATCCCCGTATCCGCTGCCTCCCAAGAAGTCCACGCAGTCTCACAGGCGGCGTTGGCCGGTCAGGCAAGGTGGGGCGGGTAAGGTTTGCCAAGCCCACTCCACCTTGTTCCCTCCTCATCCCCCCAATCCCTCTCCGTCCCGTGTTCTTAACTCTCGTGGGAAAAGCTCGCCCAATGGAAAAAGGCTCTTTAGGGTTTCCCTCCGTCCCCTTCTCATGGCCTCACCCCACTGGTTTTTATAAAGGGACCAAAACCCTCCCCTGGTGTCGCTAACCTCCACCCTCCCCTCTTTTACCCCCTTCCTCTTTGGTCCCCTTCAACCACATGCTGTTCAATCCACTGTCTCTTTACGCGTTCCGACCCCGGGGTTGGAGTGACGGGGGGTATTGGCGACCCTGATACATGGTGATGCCCGTGTGCCCCTTGGTTTTAAGGATCGGTCGGTGGAACAACTGGGTTATCGAGGTATGACCCCTGTCTGCTGCACCTCGTTTCTGATTCGGCATTTGTGATTTGGAAACCTGTCACGGGGTGAAATTCATTATAGGATAGAATTTTGGGACGCTAATTTTTTCGTAAGGATGTTTTCCGAAGTGAGCTCTTTTTTTTCCTCAACATCTTACCCTCCAAGACGTCACGTGAGAGAGTGGCAGGTGTTGTCAAGAGTAATTGTTGTTTGAAATATTCCTCTCTGGTACTATTGTATTTTTTTTTAAACTTAAGGAGAGAAAATGATGCCTTATATCAATAGGTGCTACGGTCAATTTTCCTTAACTTATAACTGTGGCCCTGCCTACCAGTGTGATGCGGGGGTAAAATTATTCCTTCGAAGCGATCGATACAAGCGAACATTTTTCCCTTGCACAATTCGGGACCACAACTTTAGAAAACGAGGCAGTTTATTTGAGTACCTTTTATCATTGTTCAATCAGACTGATGACCTAGCACTCTCACCACTCGCCTTCTTGCCCTTTTTATGATAAGATTTACAGAAGATATTAGGGAATCCCTGATGGGAGTTGGTGCGTAGGGGGGGGGTAATTAGGAGTTAAATGTGTTTTTATATTTTTGCAGTGGTTGAGGATAAATATGATGTGAATATGGCAGGGTTTATTTCAGCTTGGATGGCATCAACTTTTTCGAACCTAGAAATATCGCGGATGTTGGTCAGTCGGATTGAAATTTTGCTTAGTGATCTTCCAGCTGAAAATTCACGTAATTATAACCATGTATTCCAAATTGTATATTTTTGTCGCATTTTCTGTTGTTTGTTGGTGTAGAAATTAAACTTTCTTATATGTTCTTGTTGCGCTGAAGTCTAGTGAAGTGGTTCACCTTACAATATGGGATGACATGAACAGAGGTCGAATAAGATATCAGCGATTATGGGAAATCAGCCAATGAGTCGCGTGTTAGGTGTGGGAAACCAGAGCTCTCATCATGCGCTCTTCTCCCTAATTCCTCGAGTTATATTCCAGGTGAACGATTCTAAGTACAAATTAAATAGGTGGAACTTTGTCACCTCTGGAGAATCGGTAAGGAGCGTATGGGTTTATCTGCAAAGTAATAACACGGGTAGGTAAGGCCTATTGTTTAACGAAACAGTTTTGGTTAAATTCATGTTCTCCAAACTCGTTTTCACTTAATTATGCCATGTTATTTTTCACGTTCTCCAAATGTGTTTTTATTTAATTATGCCGTGTCATATTGCCATCTCTCATAGAGTGACCTTTTTTGCGCACAGCCTGATTATGGATTTTGTGAGCATACTGAGTGTGGGAGTAAGCGTGGATTTCGAATTGATGGCGCGAAACGCATGGAAGGGATTCTTAGATTGGACGAATACTGCAATTCGCTCTGTCTGTGATATGAAGATGACCCGCGCGGTAACAATGTCTCGATCGCTTGTGCTTTCTTTCGTCTTTCCGGAGTTCCTTTTAGAAGTCAGTCCAGTTAGTTGTCTGGCTGTAATTCCAACACTGACATCACATTTGGGCTTCGTAAACGAAATACACGAAATTATATGGGGTACCATGGCTACCCCAATCGCCCGTTGGCATTGTTCAGTATTTAGCTAATTTAATTTTGAATGCAAAAATAAATTTACGTAACGAAGAAAGGTTAAAAAGATCAGTAAGCTTACAAATTGTCACCATCTCTTGGCAATCGACGTCATAGGATATCGAGTGCAAGGTGTATCGCCAAAAACCTTTGCCAGTGGCTGTCAGGGCATCGTGTAGATGTTTTTAAGTGCAGTTTCGTGGAGTTTAACCTTCTGAGCTAGAGGGCAACCCGTGCCGGAATTTATCCGATTCGGCAGTCCACCGGCCTTGTGATCCTCCGGCCTCCATAACCTTGTCGGGTGGATTGGTTTTTAAGAATTTTTTTGCGCTCATTTATTTTAGTAGTGCGATATTACATTTACATTTTACACATTGTACATTTTTTTATTCAAGTCTACATTTTGATATTATAATATGCCACTCCCATAATTCTTCCAAGTTATTCATTTTAAGTTTCAGTCGTTTCCCTAGGAACAGGTGAGGCACGGGGGATATACCCATGTCCCAAAAAGGTTGCCCGTTTCCATCTGCCGCTCCCCATTTTTTTGTAATGTTATCAAGCGAGGGGTCAAGAATAAGGTATCTGTAAATTTTCTCTCAGCTACGTGACAGGATTGTTATGTTTGCATTGTAATCATGGGTCTTGGATTAATTCCGTCGTTTACTTGGCCGTTATTTATGAGTTCAGAACCACAGATTCCGTATGTGCTTTTTTAAAAATCACTTTTGCCCTATTAGTGCGTTTACTCTTTGCGCTGCCCTCCCACTAGTCTTTGAGATTTGAGGTCCAAGCACGTACGACAGTTTCATTTCACCTTTGAAAAACAGAAAGTTCTCGCCTAGTTTTAGTTTAAGTACAAGTCACCGAAGAGTGAGTTGCATGATGAGGATCTACACCAGATATGCACTATTTTCCATTTACATTACCGATTAGTGACCATTCGACAGGATATGTGATGAAGAGTACTACAAATAGCATCTTTAACAACATAGTTAAGTATGCTAAACAGTTCTTAATTTCTGGTCACTATACTATTCATTCGGGAAGTTGATTGCTTTGTAACATTATTAAGAGTGCTGTCTTCATGTAGCGGATTTAAGTTCGCGTAAAAATGCCTCCAATGTACATTGCCTATCCTGATTTCTCTTTCTAGACCTCGACAACAACCGTAGCGATTCATAATCGTACGCGGAAAATGACATTTTAAAATAGTCACTCGACCTATCTCTATGATTTTATATTTTTGGCCAGCCTGGTGATGGGGTTTGCAATATAATATATTAAGATAAGTATTCCGTGAGAGGGTAGAGATGATGGTTAGTTGAAAATGCCATATGCCACATGTGCAATAGGTAATCAGAATAACTGCAAACTATGGCGCGAAGTGAACAACTTTTGGAATGATAATTAACCTTAAGTGGGATCATTATTTTAACAAACCCTTATTTTGTTGTTTTCATACCATCACTAATTTCCATAATTTAAAATTAACCTATTAATTGGTAACGGACGTTTTAGCCGCAATTCCTTTAGATGCCGCATGCCTCTGTGGCACCCTCATTTCCACTTGCAGCGTACAATGGAAATGTGTGCCTCAAATTTTCGCATCTTATAACATTATGCAGCAGATATAACTTATATCTTTACCTACCATCCGTCTTCTAAGTTGTTCCAACATCATTCTCCCAATTCAGAGTTTAGAATTGTATCATATATTTTTGCAAAACTAACTGGTCTCCCCTGCGCATATTCTAAATTGGATATGGAAGCGCTCTCATTAGAATCCCATTTACGAGCAGAATTCTAGGTGCGGTCTAAAAAGTAAAGAATAATTGCGCCCTCTCACTTAATCACATATCCTTATAATAAAGTCTAACTTTCTGCTGTCTTGTTAACACATTTCCCGTGTAGTGTTTACCGATCGGAATTGATTGATTTGTGTTAAGTACTAACCGTCATGTGTCGAAACAGAGATCTGAATATATCGATACGTAAGACCACTACGCGTAGTCCCGCCCATTCCTGCTCGTTTAATTCCGTAAGACCGAGGGGTGCTATAGTATCCCTGGACCCACAACGCTGTATCCGAACTTTCTCACCCCGTTGTCTCTTCGTAGGCATGGGACGACGCCCTTTCCATTGAAATTGTTCCGCCGCCTGAAAGCTATCCCCCTCAAGAATAATTCATCGGTGATTACGGGTGACTGACTTCACTCACTATTCTATTTGGTGAGAATTCGCCTCCGGTCCGCATTTTCCTCGGGGAATACGCAATCGTTCAGAGAAATGCTCCCGGAAGACCGTGTGAATACGGCTTCTTGGAATAAAATCGGTAGATTCCCATACGCACGAAAAGTTGCAATTTAAACGATTAACTATTTTTAATCAAGCAATGCATTCGTATTCAGCACCTTGGAATGTTAACCGTGGAATTGAACAAATGTACAGTTATGAAACTTTTGAAAGACTATGAGAGAAACAAAACAAAGCAAAAGGTAAAGGCGCTCGAAGTATTCATCTCGGAACAGGTGAAATAGTCAACCGCTTAATTTACATCATAAATTTAATTGAGCGCACAAATCAGGGTAACGTGCGAGCCAGCCTTAAAATAGGTTTCATCAGACGGGTTGTTGGAAAATTAATGAAATAGTAAAATAGAGGTGTTACTTCTCTTTAGTTCAATCATATTTGTGTTCGTGTGAAGGGTATCCTGTAGGACATAGGATGGTAGCCCACAGTGGGGAAATCAAGGGGTGAGAGGGAATGAACTCCTAAATCCACGTGATTACCTTCAAGCCACTGGCGAGGTGTGTGGCAGGGATGCATCCGCACTATGCATGATTAGTGTGCGAAGATTTGTACTCACTTGGCTTACATGAAGAGGTGTTAGTTACAAAATAATGTTTCCTATAAGTAAATGGGGAATTCATGATGAAGAAACTATCGACATTAGTTGAGGAACCATGAAGAAACTAATAAACAAACGTTCGATTATTATATATTCCTCATGTATTAAGCAAGACAAGAAAATAAGCATCGTCATGTGTAGATGTAATGCCATTTTTTTTATCTAATTTTGGTCACGGCTATTTCTCCTATTTCTTTTGGGAAAACATCTCAAACTTCTCCGTATCGCAGTCTCTGATCATGAATGTACGAGTATGATCTTGTCTTCCGTATTAATTTTAATATGTGCATGTTTGTGTATGAGGCTGGCGCCCTAACACCCTTGCGGCAGTAACAGATGATCCACTTGAAATTCCTTTGTAGATTTCAAGCTCCTGGGGGTGACAAATGGTTAACAAAGGGCGGCGGAAGAAATCAGTAAGAGTCGGGAACGAGAATCTAATAAATAAATGTTCGCACTGAATTAGTATCGTTGCCGTAATTGAGGAATGGAAGGGAGTCAGACCACGCTACTCTGCGGGACACCAGGGGCTAATAATCGATTCAGCGACTTGTGAAAGTTTTAGCATGATGCGTTCATGTTCATAAGAAGGCAGGATTGCATTATTTGATGTAGGCTGATTTCCGTACTGCTGATAATTTGCTTAAATAGTGTTCACTACGATTTTCCGTGGCTGCTCTGTATTCATGGACAATGACCTGGTTACTTGAATCACGACCGTTAAGGAATTTCGAAAGAACAATCTTATTCTCCGAAGCAACCGTATGTTTGTGGAAAGTGTGTGCACCTGGACCACGCCGTGCTAATTAAGTCACACGGAACTCAAGGAGGTACTTTTTAGCGTACTCAAATGGAGTGACACATTCCCGATGAACGGCTAGTTTGACGAGAGTAAAAGGTTTGCCTGGTTTGTTCGTTTGTCAGTTCACCGCGTGGACCGATTTCACGCCAGATGTTTTGAAAATTATCTTGGCTCTGTAGATAACTATCGATGCTACGAATAATGTTGTTGACTTGTTCGGTAGCATAGTGGATATTTGTTAATGTCCAGAACTCCTGAAAAACAACGGACCCTTATTTTATCAAGTATAATTAATTTTGCAATAAATACACTCATAGTTGATAATTTTTGAATCGTGGATTAGGCAACATAAGGATCTTTCATGTGAAGAAATGAAATGTGTGGAGTTTTAGGTGATATTTCGGTTGTATTTGAATAAGCATACTATATAGTTAAATGCTAGCAATAGCTCAAATAGTAATTGATATTTTCTTTGCCCTTTTGATATATTATACGAGGGTCATCCGGAAAGTAGTACCCGTTCGTGCCGCATGAAGTGCTGACGACGCGAGTAGCCGCTGGACGAGGTCAGATAGCTTCAGTGGCTTGTCTGCCTTCTCTGAGCCAAGTTGCGTGACGCTAGCATTGCCTGTGTTGTTTCTGTGATTGTTTACAATGTTTAAAAAAATTGAGAACGCCGCCAGTTGTGAAGTGAGGGCAGTGATTAAATTCCTCAATGCAAGAAACGTTCGCCCATGTGATATTCATCGCCAATTAAAGGAGGTGTATGGAGACAATGTAATGGACGAGTCGTCTGTTCGGCGGTGGTGTCGCAACTTCAACATGGGGAGGGGGAACACACACGACGATGAGCGTTCGGGGAGACCGTCTGTCATTACAGACCAACTGGTGAGCTCAGTTGACGAATTCGTGAGGAACGATCGGCGCGTCACAATTGATGACATCTGTGAGCATTTTCCCAATGTTTCTCGAACAATTGTTCATGAAATTGTTAAACACCATCTGCATTATGCAAAAATTTGTGCAAGATGGGTCCCTCGCGTATCTCAATGAGCTGGCGGCGAAGGACTATGCAGCAGGAATACAGAAACTTGTCACACGTTATGACAAATGCCTTAATTTGCTTGGAGATTATGTTGAGAAGTAGTTTAAAGTATCCTCTTTCAAATAAAATTTTTTATGTTTGTTAATATTTACTTTTGTCTTTTTATTTCACGAACGGGTACTACTTTCCGGATGACCCTCGTAATTTATTCGGTCATACTTCTGCATCAACTTAACATGTGCATGTATAGCATCATTAAGAGATTTCCGGAAGTCAAAATATCGCAGAAAATGCACCCTGTGCGGTTGATATTTTTTCATTCTGATCTTCGATCCTAAATTTTCATAGTTTTTTATAACGCTAGGGAAAATTTTAGATGCTTGGAATTAAGGGTTCGGAGTTCGTTTAACATGATTTTCGAAGCCTATGAATGCTTTCCGGTTTAAATTAATGCTTAACAGTGGAACTTGAATGTTTTAACTGTACGTAGTTGACGCTCATCATCGCGAATTTGACGGTTGTAATTTTTCAATTTCTTATTCGATGGACATTTTGTGTAACTACTAGTCTTTTATGTGTGGCACATGAAAGCGCAGCTCTTAACATGTGCATGCCAAGTGTGGATGCACCCGCTGCCACACACCTTCTGGATATCCTTTTTGGCATACTGCCGAATAAGTGTTGATGCTGGTGAGAGCTTCAAAGGTGACAGCAATGTGTAATGAATAGTAGTTGTTATGGACCGCTCAGGACCTCCTGCTAAACGGTAGACTACCCATGGTGCGGAATGAACGCATGCTTAACTGTTTACACGGTGCCTCAGCCGATGTTCCCATGGAAGATACACGCAGGACAAGGAAGAAGAGGTGTCATGATAAGCCGGGTGATATGTATAACTCCGCGAAAGAAGAAGCACGAAGCCGCGGGAGAGACTAAAGCTTTTTTTCCCTCGGGAGTGAATCACGGAGGGAGGGACGAGGCGTTACGCCATCCGCGCTATCTCGTGCATAATAAGCGATGACACCGATCTCCACACCTCGAAAAAAAACTTAAACACGCGCCAGCCGCACGATACTACATGCCGAAAGGTAAACGCAGCACATTCTTTGCCGCAGGCGACTATATTTTTTCCTCTAGAGGGAGACGTTTGGTAAACATTGAAATTCCTGTACTACTGGAAAACCTGCATCCTGCATCATTTAACGTAGTGTAATATTTTCATCACGTCATGTGGAATTTCTTATTGAGTATCTTGGAGCCCTTAGCATTACTGCGGTTTCTTTTTGCCCCTGATCATGTGTTTTGCGGGTGGCATGAGTTTATCCTATATTAAGGGAATAGGGGGAATGCTTTCTTCCCAATTATCTTACTTTTATTTCATTGTGCTGCATACTAGCAACCCCTCTCGCATGCGTCGAAATTGGTTCTCTTAGATTCTGTAGTACATGTAACTATGATGATAATGACTTCCATTTCTTGAATTATTTATTTTGGTGATTAACATTTAAGCGCCACTTACTTGCATACATGGTGTGGAATCATCTATCACACATCCTGGGTTTGGATTTCATGGTGGAATTTATGGGTAAGTGAAGCTTCGAAGTGGGGATATTGAGGAAATTGCATTGTTTGGACTTGAGATTTTCCAAATGCGGATTGTCTCCCGGATTCTGTACCCGGCATCCTTTGGGGAGAACTCTCCTCACCCAAGCACCAAGATTTTAGTTTGTTTAATCCTTATTTTCGAGCATGACACCTGTCGGTGTTTTCTCTTGATTGAACCAGTTGGATCATATTTTTGAATTGTAACTGATGTACTGCCAATTTTAATATTTTCCTAAGTAAATTATTTGTTGAGTATAAACCTCATCTTGAAGATCACAAATTCTTCGCGAAATTGATCCGTATTTACTTTCTCCTCACCGTACAGTCTTTGTTTATTGGCTAATTCTTGTTTCAACAGGTGACTAACCTAATTAATTTCTTTTAGTCTTGTTTATCTACATAGTTTTTCAATTTGTTAGGTATCAGAAGCTTTTATGACTACCAGCTTTTTAATCACTCGCCATTAATTGCAGCCCTTCCCGTGCATGCGTAGCGGGTGACGTAACAACCCCTGCCACTCGTCCTTGCCACGGATTGCGGGGTAGATGCATATAGACTCCCACTACGGGATGTTTGATATAAAGGTTTCATATAAAATAACGGCCATTTTTCTTCTTGTCGGAGGCAGATAAGGTTATTCGGCTTTGAGGAAAACAAATTCCATTATTAATATCCATTGCACTGCTAAAGTCGTGTGATTGTTTAATGCGTATCTTATGGGAAATTTTAAGGTATTCATTCTTCAGCAACATTCCTCGAGATCTCGTTATGTGTGTGTAGCGTGGAAGTTTCTTATATCTTCGTAAGCACCGCCACTCACCGAGAGAAGTGTCGGCTAACCGTTTCTCCCTAGTTCAATTTTGATCCTTAGGAGTCAACGGAACGAAGCAGTGCATCCGGTCCTTCCGTCTTATTCTTATGTGTTGCTCATCAGGGGCCTTTCCTCGGGGGATGGCAAGAAAGTGGTCGGGAGAAAAGGCCAAACTGAAGTTGATGGGACTGGAGTGGGGGCTTATAATTAAGCGGCGGTGAGGAGGAGGTACCTCCTGTAAATTTTTTTGAGTTTCTTTCCCTTCCGTCCTTCCGACGTGCGTCATCTTGGTACGTGCCCCGATTGTCGCTGACACAAGGGGGCACCTTCTCCTTGCCTTCTCTTGTGGAACGGCGCGTGTCTCCTCTTTATTTGAAGGCGATTAAGTTCATCTTTTTTGGCGTCTATGTCCAACGTCTTCCCTTGGTCTCCACCTGCGGGTCGCCGTTCTGCCCCGTGAACCCGCATTGGGGGGCTGGGGGTGCTGCTTCTGGTCGCTCGTGCAAGTCGCACTCCTGGCCTCCCTCGCGGTCTTTTCCTAGGAGTGTGCCGATTTCGTCGTGTGCGTCGCCTTATTTTTTTGCCCCCGTCGAAAGTTTCCTACCGTACTTCCTTACTCACCCTCGATGAGTTCCGCTGACTGATAATAGGAATTGCGTTTCGGCCCCTTTCCTCCCAAATCAGAAGTATATCCTGTCAAAAGTGATTTATCCTGCGGCCTCGAAATTACCAAATGGGTTCACGTTTAGATAGCGGGACGTTTTCTGAGACCTCTGGCATCCTGGAGACTTAAATGTATGCATTTCCGTCTCTCCTCCATAATACACGGATGAGTAACGATCATGTGGCAGTATAAGTTAGGAATTAGGTAGTGTTCGGTTAGAATTGGAGGAATCATGTGTAGAGTCGACAGAGTTAAGATGCCAGTTCGTTTGCAAACAATAGTAATAATAATAAAAATATACGGGTTCAAAATATCTACAAATGATCGCACTAGGGAATAACATTTTTTTAATTTTAAGTAGCCTGTTATATTGTCATTATTTTATCTAGCCTTTATTTCATTGTTCTAATTGCTACTATGAGCTCGTCTCGCATGCATTGAAAAGTATTTCTCGCTCGATCCTTGGCATCGCGCGATTAGCAGTCAACTGGTTCATTCCTTGTGAAGTCATATAGTAGACATTAACACAGAACAGGTGGTACAGCGCGGATGTTAGAAAACCCTACAACATCGAAGGCCATGTTATATGAAAAATATTAGAGATATCTTCAGCGACAGAAGGCATGGGCTCAGTTATCAATTGAGGATGTCTAGGGCGAATGCCATGAAGGAATTCCGGAAAGCGCTAAGAGAGGTCAAAATAATAGTTAAGGAGAAAATTTGAAATAGAATCTGGAAGCAGAATCCTTACCTTACTGCAATGAATAAAAAAGAATCGTGAAGAAATACAAGCTGTTCAAGGAATAACTTTCTCCAGGCACGTATCAAGTGAGGGTCATGACCTCTTTCTTGCGGTGTAGTTTTAGCTTTAATTAAAGTCCAAATTAATATTAATAATATGCCTGACACTACTTTTATATCCTGTTGTCACTCGATTATGAAATTATCTACTGCTGAGTGCGTTCAGGTCTCTAAATTAGTACGCTTATTAAATAAAAATAGATGGAAATATTATTATGAAAACAGTTATAATTAATGTTCTGAAAATTTAGCTTATCAATTTTGTGTTTCAAAACAGTTTATAAAATTATTTTTGTTCCTTTTTGAAAATGTAAGGGTTCATTGTAGTGTGGGTTGTCAGGTATTCTTTAGTTAGGAGAAGTAAAGAGTATTGTTCGTGACCATCCAAAACTGCTTTAAAATTTAGAATACCAATATTAATAATTATGGAATTGCCTCCCCCTAAAGGTTATTGGATTCGCCTCTGGCTCGTTCCTGAGACATTGTGGTCATGTTAGAGCTTGTGATAGGTACCTAATAATAATTTTGACGCTTTTCCTTGCGTGGAGTGAAGGTATGAAGGTATAACCCAAAACTGAACCATAATGAGCGGAATATAAGACTCAGTCGTAGAAGCGAGTTCCAAGCTGCCAGATTAGCGTACAGTATAATTTACATCTTCATGGTACCATTCGAGTCACCGCTAGGGTGCTTGGCAGGGGTGATTCCACACCATCTCTTACGCGTTATACTTGTACATTAGGGTTGAATATTGCTTAAATGTTAATGACTCCCGGTAATTTTATGTGAGTCAAATCATGGAAGTAACTTAGGGTACTTTACATGCACTCGTATATCAAAGTTAAAATGCTCCTTTACGCGTGCTTCACAAGCCGCAAGTAAGAATAATAATTAAATAAGAACCTTCATTGTCCTTAATGTGTAATATGCATTTCAAAATTATTTATCCTTTCTCTCCTCTCGTTCTACCATCCACGTGTGCACAAATTCGTTGAAACTTGCCCTATCTCACTTCTCACTCTTGCCCTATTCCGGTGCCTGTTTGATTGGCGCTTTTGTGTTACATTGAAAACAAGTTCTCGTCTCTCCCATCGTCCTCTCATGGCCACCCGAGATTATCCTCGTCAAATCGTCAACCCTCCCGTCCTTTGAAAATCACTAAAATTGTCTGCGAGAGTCTCCGAGGAGGGTGGCTGTACCTCTCTCTTCTACAGACCCTAAAGTCTCAGGTGAATGAGTTGAATTTCGCCGTGTGAGCCGATCCAAGCCTGAATTAAGTAGGGACGCGGAGAAATATTGGTGTGTTGCATCAGTTCGCGATGGGGGGGATGATCGAAGACGCCTCCCACGTATCTCTTCAGCCCTCCCATCACGCAGTCTCCCCTCATTGTCAAACCTTCCCGTCCATGATCACCGACGGCCCTCACCCAAATCCGCAGCCAATCGCGTCCATTCCCACCCTACCCTTCAGCCCCCCCTCTCCATTCCATTCTCCCGAAGCGTTCATCCCCCCTGCCTTAGCCACCCGCTCCATCTGCAACCCATGTTCTCATACCACTCCCCATCTTCATCCCTTACCCATCCCCTCATCGCCACATGTTCTTTGTGTGACCAACCCCTCCCCATCTCCACGGTCCCCTCGGTTCATTATGCAGATTTCCTTCTCCTCAGCGTCCCTTCTCTTACCGTTCACCTCTCCCGTGTCCTTTTCTCATGTATCCTCCGTGCCCCCGAACTCTTCTCCTTTACGGCGTATGCCCCATGAGGGGGGCTCTCTCCGTGCTCCCGTTTCCACGGGGTTGTTGCTGTTTGCTGCGTAGTTTCTTGGGAGGCTTGCGGATGGATGCCCTCGGCCCTCTCTTACCTTACGTCCTCGTCCCTAGCCTTTGCTCCCGCCCCTCCATTCACTCTGTCCGTCGGACCCTGCGTGCCTTTTGGGCAAGGGTGCTCTTTGAAAGCAAAGATGGGAGGAGGGGGCGAGGTTAAATAGGCACAGTCCTCGGAGGGAGCGGCACTTGCGTAATCTGCCGAGTTTCCTATTACTCGCGGCGTCACACTTTTCTTTCATGGGAAAAAACTGGGAGGCTTTAGAGGGGTTGCTGGTTAGAGCTAGGGGTTCTTTCACCCGGGGGGAGGATTTCAGTCGACAAACACTGGTATCTAAACTCAGTCACTTGGATGTACGTAGTTTTTCTCCTATGCATTGGCTTTTTTAGTCAGCCAATTTAGACCGTATTTAGTTTTTAAAATTTTGCAAAGTCTCAGAATCAGTTACTTTTACTTTTTTATCGGTGGTATTTGTTTCCTATGTTATGATGGAATTCGCATTTTCGTTGGAAAAAAGCTTTGTGTTGAATATCTAGCGTAGACTTACACATTTGTACACACTTGCATTTATATTTCCGTAGCAGACTGGTGTATTATCAAGTGATGAACTTTGTAGGCAGATTTAAGCGTAATATGCAAATAGTTTTTTCAATAGACCTTATGACCTATAATTTTCTCTGTCGTATTGATTGATTTCATTAAAAAGTGATTGCTAATGTAGTATGTGACCTGATGAATCTCGCCAGCGTGGATGATATATTTTCCTTTATTCATTATCATTCCGTCTTAGCATCCTCAAATGTAACTATTTGTAACCATATCTGCGAATATTTTTGCTCTGCAACATTATTTCAAGCGTTTCCTCACTTGCAAAGTAAAATCATCCTCTGTTCTTTGCGGACACTCGTCCTATCTCAGTATTTATATTCCGCTGGTGTAATGGAGCGGTAGTTTTTTTTATCCTTTGGAGGATCCATAGATTTTTATCTGTGCTTGCTGCTAAGGGTGGCTTGGGCTAAGGTTTAGAAGTTTGAGAAATAACATAGAGAAATATTTTCATATAGCCGTGAAAAATGTAATAGTTATTGTAATGTCTGTAATTTATCACGGCCAGTATAGAACATTTCCCCCGTCTGTTTATTATTTTTTACCAACCGCGTGACCATACCTATTTCGAAGCTCGTTCGTTGTGCTATCTTCCCTAAAGCCTCTCTCCACCCAGACGTCAGCCACAAGCACCCCGTTCGAACCCCCGCCGACTTAACCTTAACCTAGCGCGAATGAGTATTCCATACGTACACCGGGAGTCCCTCGTTTTTACCTTGAACCACCCCCGTTTCACTCTCTCACTTGCCTTTTGGAAAGTCCGTACCCGCTCCCCCTCCTCCGGGTTGCCGCGTCCGTCCCATTATCCCTCCTTTCCTATCCTTCCAGACCACCGTCCAACCTCCTCTAGGTCCCCCATCCCCCGACTCTCACGCACAAAATGCCATCCGCGCCCTGCCCTTCCTACCCTCACACCCCTCGTCCATTCGTCTCTCCATGCATGGCTGGTAGAGCACGGCAGGGTTTATTTCCGGTGCCCCGACGTCGAATTTTCTTCCACGTTCGAACCCCATCACTCGTTTTTTCCCTTGCCTCTCCCTTATGTTATCTTCTTCCCCGCCGTCGCCTTGGCTTGGTGGAATCATGGAAGTCTCGACAGATTGCCAGCCTGAGGCCGATAGGGGGAACTTCCTGTTACCCTTATCGTTCCCTCTATAGTTGGCGTTTATCTTTTATCCTCGGGATGTAATAATAATATCACCGTATAATGAGTTTCAGTTTGCGGTACTTTCTGCTATTTGACAAAACTAATATTCGTTCAGTCACCGTAATGGTTTTCTCCCAGTGGCCATCATACAAAAATGGAATATTTTGTGAAGCACATGTCAGTTTTATGAGAGATATTATAAGCGAGTTAATTTAAAAATGAACTGTATCGCTGCTAACTCACTCAGCAAATTTCGTTCTCAGGTTTCAGCGCCATATTGAAGCGGGAAGTTAACTGCTCTGGTGTCGGTTTTCACAAAACCCAAATGTTTTGATAGTTCTTAACTGTACTCTAAATGAATAAGATTTCAGTGATACTGCGACAGAAGTTTTGTCAAAATTTCTTTTGTTATGAATTATTATTTTATTTTGGATATCAATGAGTGAAAAACTTTGTTTCGTGTTTTATTTGCAGTCCGAGTACACTCCACCTCGAATGTATTTGACGGAGCATGACCCAAGACATGGCCATGTTCATGAAGTAGCATCTATATTTTCCCACCTTCGCTTTTAATTGTGACTCCGATAGAGTGATAATTCTTTCTCTCTTCTATTTAGCAAGATGCGTCTTTTATCACCAGTCTTCCACCTTCGTGGTGCGATAAAGAATTCACCCCCACCTTTCTCATCACATGTTACTCTAGGTGGGCGCGGGACAGCTGTCGAGCGAGTGAAGGGTAGATAACGCCCACATGGGGGTTGGTTGTTTCTGGGCCCCCCCTTCATTCCCTGCCATGGGGAGGGGGGTTCTCTCCTATTTGCACTGTCCCTCTTCCATCTCCCGAGAGCGGACCCCCCTCGGAGTGTGGTCTCCCCCATGTGCAGGCCGTGCCGATTTGGATCCGACGCGTACTCCTTTCCCCCCTCGACTCCCATCGTCAACCCTCCCTCCTCTCCAGCTCTTCCATTTCGTCCATATTCCACCCACTCTTCCTATATGGTCTCTCTTTGGCCATATGCTCTATGAACCCCACGTCCTCCTATGCTTGCTCGGTCCTATGCTTGCTTTTTCCTGCGCATTGTACCTACCAACCCGGGTCGTTCTATACCCCCGCCTGCAACTGGTTTGGTTCAAATCTTTCCCTGCTTGGGACTGAGAGTAATTAAATGGTTGGCATGATGAATGCAGTGTGATAACACCCTAAATGTACCCAAAGTGAGAAGAATATTTGTTATTATATTATTACTGTTTTATTCTTTGGTAAATCGCGCGATTTTCATTCGTGATTGAGTTCCACGGTCACCAGTTAGTTATATGGCTCATGGTGGGGCGTTTCGAGCGGACATTTTATTTAGATGCTTGGTGTGTTCAGGTAAAGGTAAACTTGTGGTGGTCTGTTGTTTAAGTAGCTGTAGTTCATTTTTATTCCCCCCTATTTACATACACGAGAACTTTTGTTGTGGGTGAAATGAACACTTCTTTACTACTAAGTTTTCCGATTACATGTGTGTATGTATGTATGTGTGCACCTCTATGTTCATATTTTCAAGGATTTTATTGTCATTGTTTTTCCCTTTTACTAATCCTTCAAACTCCCTTCCTCTCCCTTATCCCTTCCAGCTGGTGCCAAACTACACCTTTTTGGTGAATTGAGGGGTGTAAGTGTTGAAATAGCTCTTCGGTCAACCATTCTTCGTTATGTCTATTACAAAGGGCATCGAGTATGGCCTTTCTATAGGTGACCCGGTAGTTATATCAACTAGTGTAACTAGGTAGAGTACTTTATATTCTCGGCTGCTGGAACCTGCTTGTATTAATCCTTGAGGCAGCATGACCGCTGACCAAACACGGTGATCGGGTTCTACCCCCTCCCCAGGACTTGGACAGCATATCTGATTTCGGTTTTCCTTGAGGAATTATTATACAATAATGATAATTGGGCCGCTGAAAATTCAGTTCCTTTCCTGCTACACATGATGAATTTCCGTTCTAGCTGAAGGTGTGATGTTACCTTTCTGTTAGCTTTTTTAGTAGTATTGTCTTTTGCGGGCTAGGTCTTATTTGGAATATGCTGCTAGCATATGGGATCCCGATGGAGTTGGGTTGAATTTGATCGCGTTCAGCGTGTGGGAGATAGATTTTAAAACGTTGGTTTGATGCACTGATGCAATCATTAGAGGAGCTAGGTTTGGAATCACTTCTGGAGCTAGGGTTAAATTACAGATTAAATCTATGTTATTAATTGGAAGGATATGTACATAGCAATGATGTTAAAAATGTATTATTAGTCACATTTTATACGGTGGGAGAGATAAGGTAAATAAAATCAAGGGAGATTAAGTGTAGAACAGATATATTTAAGATGCCATTTTTCTCACGAACGATAAGGGATCTGAATAAAATAACCTTTATCTGACCGCGCTTGTAGGGAAAGGTGTTTTGGGCCTGGCATTTACACACCCCCTGCCATAACCTTAGCGGTGGCTTGCAGGTTGCTATATAAAATATATGTTTATGTTTTTTTTATTTCTTTACACTTTCATCTGCTCCCTAAGGCGGAGTGGAGGGGGTTCAATTTTTGCTATGATTGCGTTTCGTGCAAGGGAAGAACGAGTGCTTGAATCTGTCTGTGAAGATGTCTGTTATTTTATCTCGGTAGTCAAATCTACCCAGAAAGGGGCAAGAAAACTCAGGTGTCTTCAACGTTACTAAAAGCCTGCCTTTCTTGCCTGCTGTCTTCAAGAATCTAAAAAAGATACCGACCTTATTCATCCAGCATACCCGTGACGCTTAGTCTCATCTCGTAGTAACAATTAACAAAACCTAGCGGATTTAAAATGCTTATCCAATATGATAACTCCCAATGATCCCAAGTACTTACCGTGTGTTGTGCGGCCTAGCTAAATCGAAGTAACACTTATCTCTTGCTTATAAATTACATTTTCGCCCAGCCCGTGTAATGAAACCTAGCTTCTTTTATACTGACCTTCATTGTACTCATGAATGATATAAGAGCACAGCCCAGAGCAACACCTAAGTTTTTTTACCCATTCCAAAATTCCTATAGAAACGTCGAAGAGAGTATGTGTTTACTCTTTCCCTTCGTTTCTTCTGTTAGTAATACTGGACAAGATGCTGCTTTTCGCATAGTCCAAAACTCTCTTATTATTCTTCCTATTACTTCGTCGCCAAAGCAGTTACTAAGCATAATTTGGCTGGAGTCCCGGGGCGCTGCTTTTTTCGTAGGCTGTGTGTGGTGGAGTGTTATTCATTGGAAAGTTCCTCTGGCCCAAGGGCTTCCAAAAACAGGAAAAGGTGGCTTTGGTGACCGCCGCCGCTACCACCGGCAGAAAGAAACTGCGAAGTTGTCACATTCCTCCTCCGTGGTACCCTCAGACCCCCCCCTTCCCCCGCTTCCTCCGGTACCCTCACTTTCCTTTCTGGTTCTCACACTAGCCCTTTTCGTCATTCTTCTCTTCGACAGTAGCGCTAACTTCTTAGCGCGAAAAGGTGAAGGAAGTTACCTTCTTCCGCATGCTTTCACATAACGACCCAGATAGTTGCTGAAAAGTGACATTTATTGCAGTTTTTATCGATGGATTTTTTATCCTTTGTAAACGTTTTAGCGCCCCCGTTAGAAACCAGACTGCCTGGTGTATTTCATCTTTACAAGATTGAAGTGCCTTCGTAAGGAATATTTTGATATTTTGTTGTGAGAGTTTTTGTTTACATTGTCCATAAGTTCAGTATCTGTTGTTGTGTTATCAGGCAAACGCTTCTGTTTGAATGGTATGTGTTGGTCGGGAGAACGATTTCCTTTCTGGCGGAACTGGACCGAGATAGCCAGCTTCTCGGGTAATGGTCATCCCGGCGAACTAAGCTTCGCTCAGTCGATGCCCGGTTATGCCATTGTAGTTTTACTTAATTAAAGTAGTTTTTCCTCAAAGTTTTAAGTCTTTTTGCTGCGATATGGGCTTGTAACAGCGGTAGTAGCCTTGAATAATTCTTCTCGTAAAATCCGAGGACGGAGTCCGTGTAGTTTTGGTGCCTCCTACTTCCTAAACAAATATAGCAGGTCACGTGCGCGATTGGATTGGCGCCGTCAGTTGTGTACTCAAATATTATCTAATACATTTGTTACTTTCATTTTGTGATGAAAATGTTGTTCGTAATAAATATATAAATGCATGTGCGTGTGTGTATGTACATGTATATATATGTATATATTTATGTATGTATACATAGATAGATAGATAGAGGTCTTTATTTGGGCGAAATTGAGACCAAATGACAGACACATATTCATAATACATACACATATTCACACACACAAACTAACGCATACTCATGTAAATTAAAACAATAGTTCGTTTTTGTTTCCGTTATTGTCTCCATTTAGCGCGCTTTAAACTTTTCAGGAAATTTATTATTTAGTAAAATTATCACGTGTGAAATGTATTGGATAGCCTCCGTTTAAGTGCATTAATGAGCGTAAAAGTGGTATACGATGATAGTTGTAACATTATCTCTATTTTATTATATTTATGAATACTAGTGTTGCCTTGAATGAGTTTGTAAAATTGATGTAATTGTTTGAACTGCAACGGAAACGGACAGTGTGTTTTTTCATGGTAATACATAGCGTATCCTCTCCTGAAATGCAGATATAGGCCACATTGTCAGTCATAAGGTTAATCGTATCTCAACGTTATTATGATGACTGTGTTTCTCAAATTGTTTGTTTGATGAAGTGAAATAGAGTAATCACGGTATCTGTTCCTAGTCACACGATTTTTGATTTTCCCCCAGTGTCAATTTAAAAAAAAATTAAATCTTTCTTTGAAGCCTTTCGAAATCTCACTTAATCAAGTGAACGGCATGGAAAGGCATTATCTAATTCAAATACCTATTATCTGAATTCAGATTTTTCCCGCATAGCATTATAGAGCAGAGAAGTATTATATTTGATATTTAATGCTAGTTATCTAGTTAGGCTAGTGATGTATGGTTGTGATGAGGCTTTGGATAATTCAAGGGAAAGTAGGGTCTTCTGTCAGTTTGTGTGGTAGTCAGTTCTTTTGTCAATGGTCTTACACTATGTTATAAAGCCAAGGTTGGAGTTGTTGCTTGATGCAGATATATACTTGTATAATTGATACGTTTACATTCATATCCTGCGAGTGTTATGATTTTGTTGGGTCATATCTTTTATTGATATAGTACTATGATATTATAATCTTCCTGATTTAATATTTGTGCATTTATTATCTTTTCCAGTTCTCGCTCAGGTTATGACAGTTCCAGTGATGAGTTTTCAGATGAATCTTCTAGTGCACAATGTGATATAGGCCTGTCTGCAACAAATTGGGGTTCTGTAGAGAGGCACAATTCTGCAGGTTCTATTAATCCATCTGGGAAGAAAACTATAAACAAAGGAAGATGGACAAAGGAAGAGGTAAGGTTTGGTTATATTTTCAATAGATATTATAAATATTATTTTAGCTTTCTTATCCCTCCCATTCCTGTTGTTTTGGTTTACACTTAAATTAGGTGAGAAACAAAAGTTTAAAGAGTAGATTTTTAGAAAATTAATTGTTTGCCTGGCCTTTTTATGAATATAAGCTCATGTTTAAGGTTAACTTTAAGATGCTTCCTGAAAAAAAATTATTCATCACAGTCTACTTTTCTGTGAAGCACTTTTATTCATCCTCAATAGTGTTTGCTCTCCTCTCATTAATTCCTCAGCTATTCATACTGTCTATCCCTCTTTCATATTGTCTTGCTGTCAATTTCTTTCATGCTGTCATAGTTCTTTTGTTTTCTTCCTCTCACTCCTCACTTATTTCTTCAGTTATAAATCTTGAATTTCGTATTATCTCTCAATGTCTTATCTTTTAACTTTTTACAATTTTATTTATCATCGTTGTTCAGCATGTTTTCTATTCTTCTCTCTGTACTGCACCTCAAAAACTTTCCAATCTTAGCTATCTTCATTCTTCAAAGACCCAATTTTTGGTATGAAGCTCTTGTGTTAAAGTTATTTACCAGTTGAATCTTCAAATGGGATATTTGTGTGTAATGATGAGGATTTGGGGTAACCTTTTAAAACCTCAAGTGTCATTCAGCAAATACTTAATTTCATTCTTTTTTTAAGGATGTAAAACTAAAACTTTTGGCAGAGGCTCACTTCGAACACTGGGAGTCAGTTGCACAGCATTTTCCAGACCGTTCAGATATACAGTGCCAGCAACGATGGACTAAAGTAGTAAATCCTGAATTAGTCAAAGGTCCATGGACAAAAGAGGTATCTATTCAATTTTATCTTCCTTTTTAAATACAGCAAAGTTGGAAACACCAACATATTTGTTCAGATTCATAGACTGCAGTTGTTAATTTACATGACTAATGTCATAGCTACAGCATTTCCTCTCATTTTTTAATAGTTCATGACGAGTGTTGTTTATGTAATGATCTCTTATGATCTTTTATGTAATGATACGTATATGGATTATACTCATATACTCATGGATGTTTTAGTATAATGTATGATTGAAAATTATTTTACCTACATTTTTATTTGCTTTCCTTTTTGCAGGAAGATGAAATGGTTGTTGAACTTGTGGGTAAGCTTGGGCCAAAAAAGTGGACGTTAATCGCACGACACTTGAAAGGTAGAATAGGAAAGCAGTGTCGGGAAAGGTGGCACAATCACCTCAATCCAGAAATCAAGAAAACTGCTTGGACCGAGGAAGAAGATAGAATTATTTATGAAGCTCATTGCCAGTGGGGGAATCAGTGGGCCAAGATAGCTAAACTACTGCCTGGGAGGTTAGTTGATGTCTTATATCTCATCGTATGTATTGTTTCTGCTTTTGAGTATACTTTCAATTTGTATAATTAGTTTTAGATACCTGGGTTGTGCTGTTAATTGATTGATTGTATGATGTAATGCTGAATGGTTAATAACAATTTCCTGATATCGTAGGACAGACAATGCCATCAAAAATCACTGGAATTCAACTATGAGGAGGAAGTTTGAAGTTGATGAAAATGAATCAAGTGACGCAGCTCGTAGACGAGGGAGAAGGGCATCAAGAAGGGTAACTCCTGTGATTACCAGCTCATCACTTCCTGCAGAGTCATCCTCTCCTGCATGTGATGGTGAAGATTCACGTGGAACCAATAATACAGATACCCCAGATACACCAGGGCTGATGGGCTACCCAGGAATCAAGGAGAATCAGAATTATGATGTAATAATCAGTTGCATGAGTTGCCTTAATTAAGCATTGAACTTTGGTTTGTATTTACACGTGTATCAACATATTTCTTTTTCTTAGAAGGATTCATGGTCTTCACCGGAATATTTTGAAGCACCTGGCAGTGTTGGGAGTGTCTCTGGCAGTAGCAGTGTTGGTTACCAAATCACTGGTTCAACATCAGTTGCTCTATTACAGCCTGGTCAGGTTAATGTTGCAGGGAGAACTGTTCTTGCCCAAACAACAAACCTGGGTGGTTCTCAAAAGTCTGAGCTGGGGCTTTTGACTCCAGTAGTAATTAAACCAGCTAGTGCACCTCTTCCTGCACCTTCTTTTATGCCCACAACGCCTCCAGGCTCCGCTGTGCCTCAGACTTTGTCAAACATAACTAATGTTGTGAATGCATCCACTGTGGGACCAAAGGGCCGCTTAAAGGTGACTGATGCAGAGACGTTGAGGACATCGAATGAAACTCACCTCATGAATGATGAAGGTCAAAACACCCAGTCTCCTAACTCCAACTTCTTCTCACCAATGAAGTAAGTCCTTGATCTCTATGAGGCCAATCAATAGGTGGGACTTCATGAAAATATTTTTTTCGATGCATTATAATAATCTCATGCTCTTCTCTAAAATACTACTCTGATTGTAGTTTTTTTAAAAGTAAAAATGGATTTGTGTGACATCACTAACATCCATCTAAACAGGAAATATATGCCAAAATTTAACCGCTCATGTGGGTTTTCATTACTTAGTCTCAGTGTACTTCTTTAACTTAAGAGATTTTTCATTCTCAAGAGAAAATAAAGCAGAGATGTATAAGGGATACTGAAGAAGATTGTGCAGAAGAAAGTGCGAGTATGTTAAGTCTGAAGTGATATAATTTGATTACTTGGTTGGTAATTTCATAGTGATTAGCTTAATACAAAATCTTTTTCTGAGATATTAAGCATTAATGTGTTTAATATCTCAGGAAAAGCCTGTGTACAATTTCATCTTTTGGGTGATTTTTCCAATTCTAAAATTACCAATATATTACATGTTATATTCCTCATAATTTCAACTTTCATTTTCAAATATCTTGACTCGTAAAAATGAAAACAAATGATGAAGTGATAGGTATGGTGGGGCGGAAGAGGGGATTCTTGGGAGAAATCACAAGGAGATGGGAAAAATGGATGCAAAGCATATTGATTGGCAATGAGATGTTGAAGACTGATGGAGGGTAGAATGTTGGAAAATGAAGAAGGGGCAGGTATAAGATAGGGATGCTGGATGGAACTAAGGGAGGAAGGAAGTACACGGAGATGAATAGAGGCTTTTTGTAGAGTAGGATGTTGGGTTGTGTTTTGTTAGGAGATACAAGAGAATTATTTAGTTGTTGTGTCCATCCTAAACCTTCCTTAACCGATAGATTACCTATAATAATATTTTGAAATATTACTGACTTGACTCTATAAGTTGCAAGAAATGTCTATGCTTTCTAAAGCATTCTGTGAAATTTATCGCAGTTCAAAACTCTAATGTGACTGGAAAAATTGCCACTGTTTCTGTGTATCTGTAAACATTACCAAATTTTCTCATTATTATATTTTTGTGGTACTATGTTATCTTTAAGTTTTTAAAATCTTCTTTCAGAATTCTGTGTTTATAAAAAGCTTTTTTGTATGCTAGGGGATGTATTGGAATCAATCTGACTTCCAAGTTGAATGTCTAAGAACTTTTTTAGTTCATATAGTGAGAATTATCTATCTCTGCAATGAAACTGATGTATCAGTGCTTTAGCAGGTTATTTAGATGTTGCAGGTTATATTAATAACCAATTGTGAGGAAAAATATTATACTTAATGCCCTCATTGTTTCTACATGTACATATGGTATTAATTGGTCTCTGTCCTAAATTAAACCATTAGTTTGAGTTAAATAAGTACTGATTGGCCTTGATAATTCCTTTTCAATTTATGTCTAATTAAAGCCAAGGTGTTGAGCTGATATATTCCATCTAGGTATTTTCTATTCATAAAATGCTTATGGATGTTTAAGCATATAATATTAAAATCATTGATTCCTTTCAGGTATCTTGACATAGATGTGCTGACACGTTCAAGTCCATTCAAAATTCAGTCTACATCGGAGGAAAGTTTTAATGGACTTGGAGTTCTTGACCTGGTGCCTGGAGTCTATTCTTCTCCTGATAAAAGTCATTGTGCTGAGGCTCTTTTGACATCACATGTCTCATCGCCTGGTCTGTCCACTCCCCCTCCCAGGCCTTGTGTCTCAGGCTCCTCCACAGAGGTGTCCCAGCCTTCTAGGAAAAGACCGTATGCTGGTGAGCAATAGTCTTCAATAGGTTTTTGTGGGGTGTTGCATGTTTTAGAATTGAGTTTTGAAACTTGATCTTCCTTCTTTTACCAGCAATTTCATACAGCATTCATGGTGTCAGCAGTGGTAATCAAGGGGATGGAGTTGAAGTTCCCGATCCGGTCATGATAGCTAACAGTATTGCATCATCTAATGCTAACGAAAGTCGTGCCGGGAGAACAAGTTGTGCTGTTACCCCACCTATTCTCAGGCGTGGCCCATCAAGGAGACGGAGGTGCACTGGAAGTTTATCCAAAGACCCAGTTGAGAATGGAAGTTTGGTCAGCTCATTGAATCCGCCACCCCAGGAAATACAGAAAGTAAGTGATAATATCAGAAAATCATGTATTACAAATGATATGACCATATATGATCATGATATGACGTCTATTCTTTTGTTAACTTAAGACTGCCTACATGAGTTTTATAAATGTGTAGAATGTCTGTGATAAATTTCCGAATCTCTTATAAATACATTCAACCAATTGTTACAACTAATTTTTTATGGGAATGTTCGATGCATTGTGAATATAACTTTTTATGGCTGATATGGCGTTTATATTAAAATGATCGGTATGCTTTTTATATGAAAGATTGAGGTGGAATTCATGTAAGTAAATATCAACTTACTGTTTTTGAATAAAAATGGGTTCTGGAAGAAGGGATGGGAAATATTAGCTGTATATTTTTATGGGACTAAGCTTTTTTGCTGCTCCCGACGAAGGTAAATAACTTTTTTGCTGTGAATAGTTTGGCTTCTCTGAAATCCAGAGAAATAATCATTATTGAATTGAATCATTACTTTCCATTCATGCTACTTGATGAATGCACAAATTGCATTTGATGAAAAACCACAATTTTCAATGTGCACTTTCATAAACTGCGAATAATTTATAATGTAGTCATTTTTTCAATACTTTTTTATATGTGTATTATTGGAAGAATTGAAATCCTTACAAGCAATTTTAGAGTAATCCCTTGCCGAAGCTGTAATGAAGGTGGAAATAATTTCATTTCACTTATCTCACTAGTGGTCTAACTATACTGCTGTTCAACTAAAAGCCTGCATTCTAACAGTTATTACCATGCATGTCTTACACCTTAAACACTTGTGTTCAGATTTTTTACTAATTCATCATTTCATCTGTGTTTTATTTTCAGATATCCCTGCCTGTTAAGCTGCCTCCCATCACTTCTCTGTCTCCAGTCCCCCACAGTACCCAGTTCTTACAACTTCCCACAACTCCGATAAAATCAGAGACTTCAACCCCTATCAAACCTCTGCCTTTCAGCCCCTCCCAGTTTCTTAACAGTCCCAACCTCTCATTTGAGGCTGGTGTGTCATCCACGCCATTGCACAGGCTGGGAAGCAGTCGGAAACGGGCTCTCCACTCCGACAGCCCGCTAAGTACGCCACGCGTAAGCCGCCCATCACCTCCATCCTCACCCCACATTCAACCCAGTGAACTTGTGCTTCAGGGCACAGTAAAAATAGAACAAGAGAATGCTTGCACACCAAAGATACATCGATCACTTGTTGAGGCAACCCCACGCACACCTACTCCCTTCAAAAATGCCCTTGCTGAAATGGAGAAGAAGAACGGTGGAGTCAGATACACTGTAAGTTTATTTCCATTAAGGCCTTATGCACAATTGTTGGAGTTCCTCATGCTCTGTTTTTACTTAAATTTAGTTCCATTAATGTTTTAAAGTGACTTTAAAATGTACGGTGTCATAACCTTGGCTGTAAATGGATTTCAGAGTAAATTGTCATTACACCCAATGACCTTTGCTAGCAAACTGGTGTAAGCTGACAGTTGTAAATGTATAATAATTTTTATACATTATATGATTTTTGATGCTGACTCATTTTTATGTACATGGCCCATGAGATGACAAATTCTGTGCTGCTTACTTTATTGAAAAACGGTGCACAATTTTTCTGTGATTAGCAATGTTAGCATTGAAAATTTATGGGTGGAGTCATTTGCACAAAATTTTGGTTTTAGTATGCTCAAGTGAGAGTGATACATATACGCAAAAAAATTCGTGGAGGCATTTTCTTGACTGGGTTACATTTGGGCAAACGTCAGTTTTTTCTTTTGTTCCAAAACTAAAATGAAAAAAAACAATGAAAATGACTTTCAATTACATGGAGTGGGTCTTTAAAGAAGAACTTTTTTATGTTGATATCTATCTGCCTATAGATGTGACACAAGTGCTGGCTTGATGGCAGATATACTGTGCAGCATTTTTTGACAGTAGTATTCAGTGTAAACTATATTTGTTCATCTGTTCTCTCTCACATGTGTTGCAAATGGTAATGCTCAAATATTTATATGTTAATGCCTTTACGCCTTTGATACTACAGAAATAGACTCATAGCATTCATTTTACAGCTATGTAAATTTATTTTTTTTCTGGAATACTATTCTGTATCCATTAGTCATCATGTTTTCTAGGTAACTGATGGTGAAACACTTGAGTTAATTATCCTAAAATATCCTCCTTCACCCTGAATCTATGACATACATTTAAATGAGAAGCAGCCAGGTTCAGTTTTCAATATTTGTGTTGGGTTTTGGCGTAGGTGCCTCTAACTATGGTAAATTGGATACCTTGATTTGCGTTTTGAAAGAGTGTGGTAGAAGACTGATATATGTCTTCTGAGCAATCAAATTTTCAATTATTTACTATTGCCATTGTAATTTTAAATGAGCATTAAGTCGGGGAATTAAACCCATTAGTGTCTGTTTCTTGATATAGTTTTATGGATATTGCAATTTTCCAATATCTAGGAGTTGATTATATTGGTTATATGTTTGAGAGTGCCCATAATGTCCTAGGTCCTGAAGGAAGCAACTGCTTATGTTGCTTATGCTTTTAAATTTCAGCCACAGACACCGACCAGGCTTGTGGAAGACATAACGGAGATCATCAAAAAAGAACAGCCAGAAATCTCAGACTCCCATTATGAGACTGATACTTCAAGCATATTGTACCCAAATGGAAGTCACAGAGTGAGTAACATTTAAGAGATCACTATTTATATTTCTTGCTTTTATATGCCACTTTTTTGCTGGCATTGCCATTAATTTACATGAATGGCAATGCCAGCAAAGTAGATGGGTTGAAATGTAGTGACTTCTTAGGATTGAAACTGCCCTGGTGCTTTGTTCCTGAATATGAAACAATGCTTTTGTTGTAGTTGAGCCTTGGTAACCCGCATTCCTTATGAGTTGATGTATACTGTTTGGGCTGAATACAATATTTGATGCAAACATTTGTTTATAGTATCATCATTGGTGTATAAAAAATCTTATGTCTTTTTGAATTACATTCCCTTTTTATAAAGCCAGATTTCCAAGATTTTACTTGTTAAATTTCCATCTTCAGTCACCTCTAAACAATATGGTCACATGATGTGTTACTTCATGATTTCTTAGCCTTTTTGCATCTCCTGCACTGTACAGATTTAAAACTTAAATAATTTGTTGGGTGGATAGAGTACTTTCATTCACGTTAATGTATTTAAGTAATTCCTTCTCATGATGAGTGAGATTATTCATTTTCACTTGTTCCATATTAATCTTGATTTTACCAATTACTTATGGCTATAAAAATAATTTTTGAATTGAGATGACATCTTATGAACCAGCTATAAAGGACTTAAGATCATGCATTCCTTTCTGTTCTACAATTTTCAGAATCTCTTTCATTATTTTGCTCTGTAATTTTTTTCCATTTTGCAACATATAAAACATTTTGCCAAAATGTTGTACACACCCTTAAATCATCTTGTCTTGTCTTTTTCATTTCATATCTTTGTTCATGCTTGAAGCTATTCATAAATCTTCAGAGTGCTAAAATTCCATTGTTCTGTGTGACCCTTCGAGTTTTCAACATTCTAGTTAATTTTATTTCAGATTTATCTGTATCTATTTTGGTTGTCTTGAGTTCAGTTGCTGTTGGTATGGGTTGGTCATAATTTGTTATATCTAGGTATTTGAGTGGTGCATTGAGGGCAATTATTCTTGGTAATAGTTATTGGTTAAATGGTAAAGATTGGCCATTGAATAGGGGACAGTGAATAATTTTTTCTTAGAGAGTTGCTGATTGGTTCTGTTTATTCGTGACTTATGAGATAGAGATTCAATGAGAGAGGTTTGGTATGACTAAAATCTTGCCTTGGAAACAACAGCAAAATACAAACTTTCTCTCAATAGCTCATGGCCAGTACTGTAATACTTGTCATTAGCATATAAGCATTTTGCCCATGTGAAGGAATAATTATCATTTACTAGGTTTTTTAATCATGTTAAATTTTCCTTTGTAAAAACTAAAAAAAATTAATATTTTGGTGGGACACATCACTGATTATCATACATTTTTTTCACTCTCCATGCAGACTGGTCTTCAGGACAGTGGCTATGCAACAACTGTGTCAAGACATGGCCATACAATGACATCTCCTAATTCCACTATATCCAACATGTCTCCAAGTGGCAAGGAGAATGCCCTGCCTAACAGTGGCAACTGTACTGCACGAAGCACTGGGGTGCCCAGAGAAGGGAGGCGTGCCCGCAAAGCATTGGCTCAGTCTTGGAGTACTCCGAGCAATGTTTCTCTGCCGGGTGTTACAGACACTTCTTTTTTAGAGACACCGGTAAGTATTTCATGTGCATGTATGCTTATAAAGGACTTCGAATAAATAATTGTGTGCTCCAGTGGAAATCTTAGAATTCCAAATACCTTCGTCATGGTGTTAACCTTCCCTTACCATAAGCACCAATAATTGGTGGAAGGACTTGCATGTTTTGATAACCCATAGGGCTGTTCTGGCAGGAGTATTAATTGGTACTTCCAACTTTTATGGTAAGGATCCACTAGCCTGATAGGTCTGAGAGTATGAACCATAAGAAAAGTAATCCAGGCAGTGTCTGTCCTTCATTAAGGTGGCCTCCAGGGCATCTGACCTCAAGGGGTTGATATTTAAGTGATATTGTTACATTAAAACCATTACTGAGAAAGGTGGCAGGAAACCACCTCAAGTATTTCTCCTATAATTCTATTGCTAGCCCCGGTGACGGTGGGGTAACGTCCTTCTCTACCAGCCCCAAGGTCACGGGTTAGATTCCCACCTAGGTGGTTTTTTCTCTACCTAGGGCTTGGGTGTATGTTATCGCCAAATTGATATATCGATGTTCAAAGCCCAATGTAAAGGTTTAAGTGCTTTTTTGGATGAATGCAAAATAAATAAATTAGGTGTAGGGGGAAGAGAATGGCCATAATTAGTGAAATTAAGGATGGTGAGCTTACCCAATGTTCATGACTTCTTTATAACTTATAATATAGTGAAATATTATGTTATGAGGTTATTTAATAATTTCTTGAAATAGAATAGAAATAAACGACTTACTTCTATGAAACCTTTTTTAAATGTAGTGTCCGTGTATACTAATGCACTAGGCCCTGTGATGTTCCAATGTCTTGATCCCATCTCGAAAAGTAGATATCTTCAGGCCAGCAAAATATCCATCTACTTTGGCTGTTAGTTTTTTAAAATGAAGGAAACTTGAGATCTATGGCCTCGTGACATAACAAATTAAAGCTGTTATTATATTATATTAAAGCTGTTATATAGTAAATTAAAACTTGTTGCCGTAATAAGTTGTTACCACTTGTCCTTCAAAGACAACTAAATTTGTTGTGACGGTTTGTTGGAAAAGATATTCTACTACAGTGACCAACCACAACCTCTCAACCAGAATACCATTCGGTAATAGTTTGCAGGAATGTTTCTTCCTCGCCAGTGACCAACTACTGACACAAACACTCAAATCCAAATGGGATCCTTCACAGGGTTATAAGGACTTCATTAAGGATACCTGGGTTTATGAACACACACATACTATCTGTGACTGTCTATGGGAATAAATTTCACCACAGGGACAACCACAGAGCTGGCACCTTCACGAGCTCTCAGGAAAACATTCACTGACTTTCGAAAAGGTCCTAACTATTGGGTGAATATTACTCAAATTGAGCAACATCAAGAGATAACTACAAAGAGGGAAAGACGAGGGTGTACGTTGGATACGGGTAATTCAACCACAACGTGGCCCTCCTCAGCGAACTGAAGGAAAATAGGCTCTTGCAATAGAAAGTATAAGTGAATCAGGAATGGACAAACTTTCAATGTATACACTAAGCCAAAGAGGAGGGGGGGCGGGAAAGGCAAAATTGGGGGAACCAATGGCAGTAAAAGGGAGGAGAGAAAGAGGGTTGTGGAAGCAGGGGTATTTAAGGGGGATAGGAAAGGCAAAAATTGGAGGAACTAATGAGGGTAAAGGGGGGAAGGAAACATTGTAGGGTGTTTGGGGAAGTGAAAGGAAGTCAGGTGATTTAAGAGGGGAAATTTCAAAAAATGAGGGAGAATTCGAAATACTTGTTTTAAAATAGAGATAAGGGATGAGAAAGGAATAGGTCCATTGTCAGCATTAATAATGTTTGTTTTAAATTTGTGGCTAAAGAGAATTTCATAAGCGTGAAGTAAACAAACAGATGTTTGTTTGATAAGATGAAGATTTTTTTATGAGGTTTCTTGAGTAACTCTCTATCCCCATTTTTCCTGTAAATTTCCATTCCGATGCATTTTTGATCCTGCATCAAGAGTTGTGGCCTCCATTTAGTAGATAATTTTCTCATATCCAATTCCACTGTTAAATTGTCATATGGTCATTCGGAGTTCATTCGTACAGTTTCAACGATTTCTCACGCTTTCTGTCTGCGATCGTCCATAGCCATTTTATCCAGTTTTGCAGTAATTTCTGGGTTAGTGGCACATTTGGGCCAACCACTATGCAGATAATCATCTAAGCTGTCCGGACCAAACTTAAACTTGTTTGACCCCTTGGCAACAGTTGAATATGAAGGAGCAGAGTCCCCCGAGAGTTTTCTGATAGTCAGTATGAATTTCCTTTGCTTTCATACCTTTCTTTACAAAGTCATTCATTCACTGCTCGAATCTTGATTTTTCTATCTTCACAAATCACTTGACTGGAAAAACTAAAGAGAGGCATCTGCCCCGTAGATCTCCTCCCAGAGCACTGACGCATTATGTGTTTACTCATAAAGGATTACCTATTTCTACGTGGGAAACTCATTGAGCTAGGTCTGACATCTGGTGGTAATTCTGAGAACCTTTCAAACTACCCTCGTACATGCCTGATTTCACATTGAGACCTAGCTACAGATACTTTTTCAAATTTTTTATTTCATGCATACTTTTATTACCTATGTCCAATATTTCATCCAAGATGCAATGGTTAAGGAATGTGCAATATCTGGATTACTTGAATGTCATGATAATTGGATCACGTTGTGCTATTACTAGGTTCATGCTCTCCTTCTATTTAATTAAGAATGTGCCACAGTTTTTAGCAATGCAACAATTGTTAAATTGATCATTAAGCATATTTCCCCATGGTTTTAATTTGGTTTCATCAGTATTTCACTGTAAAAATGGTACTAACTAGTTTGTGTGTGAAAAAAAGTTGATGCTTTTCAAAAATGAAGTGAAAGTGTTGTATGAAAAAATAACTATGGCCTGTATCATCATTCAACTTCCTGATGGGTCTGTTTAGGTAGTCTGTATTGTGCCTGTTTTGAAGTGACTATGTCTTCAACTGATCATTGAACCATTGTGGAAGAAGTTATAGGGATAATTGTTGTAGACATGGAATCAGCTTTTTAAGACAATTTATTAGGATAT
Organism: Hetaerina americana; assembly: GCF_022747635.1. Classification (NCBI taxonomy): domain Eukaryota; kingdom Metazoa; phylum Arthropoda; class Insecta; order Odonata; family Calopterygidae; genus Hetaerina; species Hetaerina americana. The sequence continues at coordinate 19,717,535 of NW_027286070.1, read as the reverse complement.
ACATATTGACTTGTTAAGCTCAGGATTAGCAGTAGTGGTGTGTCAATGACTATGCGTTAGTTAAATGCATGCTTATGAATCATTTTCAGAGCAAGTCATTGGCTGGTGATACATCTGTTTTATTTTCGCCACCATCCATAATGAGGAATCCCTTAGAGGTGGAAGGAGGAGCTATTCGTGGTGCTGAAGGACAGCGTCATCTCAGGACAATCATCAACCCTTGTCCTTCATCAAATTTGGCATACCCTCCCACCCGATCTGGTGCCTCCCCCGTCAAGGTAGATGACATTATTAATTGAAAATTATAGTACTGATTTAAAGCAACTTGAGTTTAACATACTTCCAACTATTGGTTATGTGATACATTTAGTTTGAAGTGGATTGTGTAATGGGGTGGCACCCAAAAACACTTGTCACATGCTGTGTTGCTCTGTTATACATATGTTAGGAATTTGCCATTGAAGGTGGTGGAACACGTGCCGCAAGACTTTTTTCTATTATATTCTGATGGTACAGGCTGATCAGTTCCCTTAAATTGCTGTATCAATATGTAATTTTTGTGTGTCGCTCATTATGTTAAATGACAATTACAGTTTGTCTCCTACAGAGAAATTGCTGAATTTCTCTTTCTTGAGTTGAAGCTAAACTTTTCTTAGTCTAAAACATTACTAAAAGGACACCTTTCTTTAACCAGTGGACTCTCCTTTGACCAAAATTATTCAAACAAACTCCACGATGAGAGTCTTAGTCTAAAAATTTTATTGTTAATCTGTGCTTTCTACAAACTTTAAATAGTGTTTTTTTAGATTAAAACTTTATTTTCTTGTTGCCATTTGCCGTACTCCATGTGCTTCATACCCTGTAAAAATTTCATATCTTAAAAAATATTGTTACTGAATAATATGACATTAGGAAATTATTTTAGTTTTAAGATTAATATAATGCAAGCACATATTTAAATTAATGAAAGAAAAAATGCCCTGGTATTAAAATCAAATCAAACAGGTACAACACATAGTGCTTAAGTATTTGCATTTTCCATTATTTCATTGTACAAAGTTGCAGTGTACATAATTTTTGTACATTGTTATGAATTGTCACTGAAAAAAAGTAGAGATAAGTTAAAGGGAAAGGTGCACAAAAAGGTTGTATAAGTTTTTTTTTAACTTTCCTTTCCACAAATTGGCAGTCATATATGCACAGTGGAACCTTGCATAGCAAGCACTTCATATAGTGAGTAATTTGCATAGCGAAGAAAAATTTTGGTCCCAAGAACATCTTCCTTAAGGATTGACTTTTGGCTTAATGAGCGGCGAGGAAAAGGGAATTACCGAGTTCATTGCACTCCTTCTTCTGCTGTTAGTCTCGTTCCACTAGAATTTTAGCATTGCTAGTGTTCATGCATTTTCCAAACTTGTGTTCAAACATTATTAGCGATTTATTTGTGCAAAGTTTAATAATATTTTGTGCATATCTTCAAAATTGACCCCGAAGAAAAATTCGTAAGAAGAAACCCACAAGTAAATAAAAATAAAAAATAACAGTAGAAATGAAAGTGAAAATCATTGAAAATCGGGAACAAGGTGTGAGCATGGCTGATCTGGTATGCACATCGACAATCGGTTGACATGGGCCTTTTCTTCAAGAACACAGACAAGACTAAGGAGATATAGATGCTTCAAGTAGAGTGGCGAGTACTCACACAACGGTTATGTATTTTTAACGATGTAGAAAGGTTGTTTCTCATGTGCATCAATGAAAAGCAATCGCAATGTGACACAATTAAGGAGAATATAATTTGTGAGAAGGGAAAGTGATTTTTGCTGCCCCTATTAATAAAGATGTGAGGAACATCACCGGCCAAACGAGTATTTAGTGGGAGCTGAGCATAGTTCGAGAAGTTAATGAGGAGAACAGTCATCCACGGCATTGTGAAACTCGGTGAAGCAGCAATCTCTGAGTCCAAGGTTGCAGAGAACTTCATCAGTGGCTTCATAAAGCTTGTAGATTCTGAGGGTTACCAGCCAAAATATGTTTTTAATTGTGACGAGATGGTTCTCTTTGGGAAGAATATGCCAAAGCGAACCTATATTTGTGCACATAACAGTAGAAGAGAATGCATTGCTCGACCACAAGGTAATGAAAGGCCCTCTCACGCTGCTATTTTGGTCAAATGCATGCGGCGATTTGAAAATCAAACTTCTACTTGCTTACCATTCAGAAACTCTACGAGCCTTCAAGAAGTGTTCAGTCAAAAACAGCAGACAAAATGAGATATGGAGGTCACAGGAAACTTGTGCATCATACCATCCATACAAGGCATCACCTTAACAATGCAAGGCGGTGACAATGCAAACCATAAATTTGCTTACCGTTCAAAATAGCATTGCCAAAGGATTCATTCTTTGTGCTATGTAGAGAAACAGCTGAAGAGTTTATAATTTGAAGCAAGCTATTCCTTTGTCCCCACTTTTAATGGCAAATTAAACTATCCCAAATTTTTTAAAAACTGACTCCATATTGCATAGCATAAACATTCCCTTAATTCATTTCTTCACTCCCCCATCATGTCAAGAAAAGCTTTGCATTATATAATAGTGAAGGTCCCTCGTTTAAAAGTGAACAAGTAGTGCATCTGTGGCATCCTGGGTTGATAATTCCTGAGCTCTTGCAAAATATTTTGTGAGGAAAGATGAGAAAAGCACACTGTGTTTTGCTTAATGTTAGGTAAACATTTAATCATATAGATTCTTGTGACAGTTGTAAAGGTGGCTGCAGAGTCTAAAAGTCTATTCAGCATTATTTCAATAAGTTACACTTGAACTAAGGGTTGTCTTAGTGCTCATTCCACAATTTTATGCCAGTAGTTATAAGTTGGAGCCACATGTATAAAAGATGTGCTTGGAGACACAAGTGTTATGAGTGTTGTTGCTTTCAATGTGTTGCTTTTCTCCAGTTTATCACATGATCCCAATTATTTTTGTACAAAATTAACACATTGCTTGCTTGTCTCTTTACTCAATACAGAACCAAAGGAATCCAGTGGTGAAAAGAATTCAGTTTGAGGATACCCCAGTATCTGCAGCCTCTCTTGGTGACGTGATGTCTTGCAACAAGTCTAACCGTCACCTTCCAAAAGTACGTTTCCCACTAATAGCAAACTCAGTCAGATGCTTTATGTCTTCATGAAAAAGCTGAAAACTTGTATACTTGATCGAGTCAAAACCCTGCACTAACCTTAATCTTACATGATATGCTTTCCTGGCCTATAGATGGCAGCCTAAAAATCTTGAGTGTTTTCAATGTCATTATAGCATATTGCTCTGAATATAAATCCACCATGCTTTGTCCAAATATCACTTGAAAAGTGATGGGGGACTATTTTTTAGTGCGAATGTGTGCGTGGGAGAAATAAGCTATTCATAATTGATGTCAAATGAGGAATAAATGAATGAACTTCAACAGGGTATCTAATAATCATAAAAACCAGGAATGCAGTCGGGCATCTAGTTGGCCCAGGAATGCCTGGGATGTTGGCACCCTTTGAATTTACTAGATATGCTGTGACCAACACAGTTTCATTTGTGCACTAATTCTTAATAATTGAGGTAATTTGTCTGCAAATAAAAAAAAGGCAGATAGAAGTGTATTTATTAATCATTGCCAAAAAAAGTTGCAAATGTGAAACTTTCTATTCTATTTATTCTATTCTATTTATTTCTATTTTATTCATACTATTTAAAACTTGTACAAACCATTAGTTCTATCAGTGAAGGCTATAGCTTTTATTCAACTCTCATTCAAGAGCATAGTTACAGGTACACATGAAAAGTAAATGCTTGTTATATCTGGTTTTGTGAACTTGGACTATCTTGTCATTTTTCATTTGTATCCGGAAAAGGAGTTAACTTCTTTTTTTGAAATATTTAGAATTGTGTAAATCATGAAAAATTGTGATAACAGCCAAAAAGCTAATGGATTCTAATAATTGAAAAGTGTAAGTAAGGAGTGGTGAAAATCATCGTAAGATTTGAATGGCTATTCATATTAGATCTACCTCCTGGGTGTTGAACTTCATTAGGCATGACGCTATCCGTCAAAATGAAAGTGTTGAAATAAGGGATCCCAAAATCCTTTAAAAAATGTTGACCACTCATACTTCCCATCTCTAATTGAAAACTCCTGGAATGTTAAACTATAGAAAATACATTGAAATTTTGAATTACACATGCATATGCATGTTTATCATTATATACATGTTCAATCAACCAAAGAATATAATAAGAAAAATCAAATGTTTTGGTATGAATATATCTTGAAAGATATTTTGTGATAGTTATCGTTATTTGGGTAGGTGACTGACAGCTGAAGTTGCTGGCATCATTAGAGATAGATGGGTAATTTTGTAGAGGTAGGATGTTGTGCAAATTGGGAATGGTGGAGTGAAACTACTGTTAATGAAAAGCAGCAAGGGGTCTACAATTTAATGTGATGAGCATTTTACTTAATATAAAGAGCTTCCTAAGTAGAAATCAGGAAACGACTGAGAAGCCATGCCACCAATTAGATTTAAACATGGGCCTTCGGTGTGAGAAGCCATTAGACTAGCCACCACAGTAACCCAATTCACTATAGATATTTTCTTCAAAATATTATCAAAATAAGGGTATCCACAAAACCTATAATTGGAGGAAATAAAGGAAAAGCTAGTTCATTTTTTGATTTAAAATCTCTTGGGACAGTTTGGGAAACATACGGAATCCTTCTAGAATTTAATTCTGTAGTAGAGCATGCCAGTATCCCAATTTTATTACATGTTTCATTAACCTGTGATATCAGGTTTTATATTAAGTTGATAAGAAGTTCTCCTTTTTATTTAGTGTGAGATATAATTAGATAGATTAGAAGTTTTTTCTGGCTGATGCTGAGCATACTGCAGAAACTTGATGTAATGTGTGTACCATATAATGAGAATCTTGATATTATGAGTAATATCTATAATACATTTAATTTCCCAGTAATTATTTCCCTTCATATTCATGCAAAGTAAATTAGTAATAGTGAAGACTACATATTGTACCTACACTGATTGTTTGGTATGAAGATAAGGTTCAATTTTTGCTTAAACATGGAATGTGTAGAGTTTTATGTTTAATTGCCAAGAACACATTTGCAACTATCTCAGTTGCCCATTTGTGACTTCCAGGTGAATGTGGTTTTCAAGGCTCAATTGTATTATATGGAGCAGTATTTCAATTGGTCCATGGCATTGCTTGTAAAGGAATTCAAATTGAAATTCTAAATGGCACAGAATCTACTCTTTTAAAATTATTATGTCAGCAGGAATCAGTCCTGGAAAAGATGTTAAATGTCAGATATGTTGGCTAAATAAAGGGGGATTATAATTTTGGTGTGCACATCAAAGGTTGTCATAAGGTCTAATGGCTCTAACATAAGATTGGAGAACAGCGTGAGTCAGTTGCCAACACCTGACCCTGATTTGAAGTGGATATTTAAATAAATAATGTCAATATTTTTTATATAAAGGTATGAAACAACTGTTTTATTATCTCATTACTGCCATCATGCTTACTAGATAATGTGCCACCAAAAGATGATAAGCTTGGATGATTATTGTGACATTTAAAAAAATTAAAGGTAGGGAAAAGTACACAACTTAGCAACTGATTTGAATGAAATGGAAATGGGCTTATTGTTAATCATTTGTCTCCAAACATTATAGTTCAGTCAATAAATTAACTTTTTTTTCTATTTTTGCTTATTTCTGGCTTGTGTATTTTTTGTTTACTGATTAATAATCATCAGATGATTTTCCTGTGACCTATATTTCTTTGTAGAATTTTCCTTTTGGAAAGTTAAACTGTTGCTGATATTTTAATTATAGGGCTTATCTAAAATTATTTTCTATTATATTTGTAACACACCTTTATTATGATTTTGAAAGCATATATTCTTTAGAGGACTTAGTCCTTTGTTTGACACCAGATGAAAAATGATTAAAAATATAGATTGAAGGTATATAAAACAAGGAACTCATGATAGGTGTCAAGTGGAGTCTGATGTAATGAAATGCAAATGGAAATCTGGAAGGCTTGAGAAATTAAAAATGCTTCTTTAAAACTTTGAATAGCAAGCTTTTTGTCTTCAATGTACAACTTGATTGGAATTAGAGTGAGTCATTATAAAAGTTTTACTTGTTGTAGAATTAAAATTTCCAAATGCTGTGTGGATTACAGAATAAGATGTTTTGAATATCTATGTTTCCCAGATATCAGTAATCAGGGCTTCTGATAACTAATTACTTTGCCTACATGTGCATACGAGAGGAATATCAAAAGAACAATTCCTCCTTGTATATGCACCTTGATATGATAATTAGAACTCTTCTGAAGTCTGGCAGGATTAGAAGACTGAGGAATCATCATTTCAGAGAGACAGTAAGTCACCAGCATGTATCTCTGTTGAAAATGCATTTTCTTCTCGTTTATATCTTTAAACTCATCAGATCTGATTAGAGGAAAATTATCTTAGTTTAAGGCCACATCAGAGAGAGATTTTATTGGAATATCATTCCATGTAAAATTTGAAGTTGTTGCGTTCATTGCAAAACCTTTTTAAAAAATTTTTTATCAGGATAATGATTTGTGTTCGCCCCAAGGCCACACCAAAATTAATCAGAAGTATTAAGGCAATGTATGTTCATATTTTGGATTGAAGAAAAATTACAAGAAAACCTTGAATAACCCAGAATTTGAGTTAATCAAAGAAAGCTCTAATTTTCCGAGTTTTTGCTTAACCTATTAAAAATAACTTGGATTTATTGTTAGTGGATCAAGATTTTCTATTTTGGCTCTATGAACATGTTTTGTCTTATATAATAAGCAGGTTCTTAGTATGGGACGCAAACATTTTTCCAGAAATGGAACTTGGAAGATACGGTGATAGGGAAATATTCAGAGCAATATGGTATTGACAATCAACTTTGTTCAACATCAATCTTCATTGCTTGAGTCCAGTGGCACAAATGTTGTTGCTTGATTTTATTGTCAGAATATTTATCTTGTTGTGCCACTTGCTAATGAAATGTTGCTAATTTGAAAAGTAGGTATTGACGAAAAGTACTTATTTTCAGGTTGATGTGCATTGGGAAATAGTGGCATATGGTAAAACCAAGGATCAGTTGGAGATGACTGAAAAAGCATGGAACTATCTAAATACCCTCCAAGCCCATTTTCTCGATCCCTAAACAATGTGCCTTAAGAATTGCCTTCAATATAATGGACTTCATGAAAATAAGGGCGACGTTGCCAAGTTGTGAAGTTTTAACAATGTGTAGACCTATTCATCCCTTGTATATATTTTGATACTGATTACTTATATTCAGTGAAGTATTGAGAGAGTTTTTGGCCTTTGTAAGTGTCAACTCTGGCTGTAAATACGTATGAAGGTAACAGTAAGGGATGGATGATATATTTTCTTAAACTACCATTTAAGGTGTGTGGATCTTACATTGTTATTTTGAAGCCATAATGCTCTGCTCTCTTCAGTGTGGCATTTGAGTATTAGTGCTAGTGGCTTAATAAGGGGTTGCTGTGCAAAATAATACAGAACTTTCATATGGTGTGGGTCTTGTATTAACATTAACCCATGAGGTCAAAAACTGGCTACATATAGTTCAGAAGTGAAGTAATTGAAATCAAATTTTCACTAAATCTCTGTGCTGATGTAGATAATTTTGTATAATGTGTACATTTAATGGTGCCACTTTATCTTTAATATATTAGTTGTGAAGGTTTAAAAGTATCATAGGCAGCTTATTTGTGTTTGTTTGTGTTCTTGTGAAACATGTATTTTATACATGTCCTTGTTATAATTTAACTACAGGGAAGTTTTGTGTAATTTGATAATTGTATGTGGCAAGTTTTCTGCGGCATTAACCCCCCCCCCCCTTCCCCCCTGCATGCTTTTTATGATATTTGTGTAATATACTCTCAGAATATGTCGTGATCGTTCTGAGAAAAAGCTCTCACAGAAATGTTGTGTAAATGCTCTCTAAACTCCAAAAAATAAATACTGGTGCTGCAATTTTCTCACATCACCTCTCTTTCCACTTTGCTGAAGAACATACATGTTTTTTACATGCGTATAATTTTTTAAGTTTATACACAGAAGTACAAACACTCTCTGCTTTAAGCAGAGGTTAAAAGAGTCTAAAAATACCTGATAACTTATTTGAACTTGTGAATGTGGACATAGGTTTGCTCTTCAGGATCACTAAGATGTGAAGTTTTTAAATGAATCTCATTAGGTTGTTGGGTCCTCATTTGGTTCAAATAGGGAATACTGATTATCTCTCAATTCATTGGGATTTGGGCCCACAGATTAAAACTTTAGTTTGTCCCCTTATTGGTCAACAAAGACTGTGGAGTTGTGCTCTCATACTTAATAGGACTCTCAGAAACACATGAAGAATGCATCACATGATCTTTGAGCTAACTGAAAAGAATCTAACTATTCATCAAAGTGGTTGCTTTAAGATAAAAAAAATGTATATAAATAGCAGTAAGCTTAATTGGCTTCTAAAGTCTATGTGGATGTAATATTGTCAAGAGTTGTACAGATTTGAATGTGTATTTTGTGAATTAGGTAGTAGACTATTTCATGACTGCACCACTTGTTGTGGTTTACTCTTTCCTCAAAGCCCCTCAAGAGTATTTATTGCCTGTGCAATTGCCTGGAAGGAATTATTTTTGTGATTTGAAATGACAATTCATGCATTCTCCAATTATAATATCCTGTATTTATATAAATATATTTTTAACACACCAAATAAGCCTCTCTATTAAATAAATACAGCACAATTAAAAAAAAATAGGTTATGTTAATCCAAAGTTGTTATTCATCTTCATTGTACTATTCATTCATTATATATAAATATATTTTATGTAAAAAAATAATTGAAAATTCTTATACGTTGTGGTGAATGAAAGACAATGAAGATGAGGAAGCTATTTGGGTACAAAATGTGTTTTAAATGTATTTGCTTTCTTAATGTATTTGGCTAGCATTTAAACTGTTATACATCATGACTCCTGAGAAAACGCTGACTTTTAAACCAAATTCTTATAATTGTAACTGTAGTTGGCTTTGGAATACTAACTTGAAACTCAACATTGAGTAGGTTTTGGTTCTCAGAATGGCCCTGGTACACCTCATCCTAAAATTAAATGCTCTTTGGTAAAAACCAGTGTGAAGGAAATGGACTTATTGTGCATGTAAGTTTTGTTGTCTTGTCAAATGACTTGATATCATTATTATGTTTCCAATCACTCATGAAAGGTGCTGTCTTAGTGCTTAAGCACCTGTACCTGTTCTGTGTCTTATGTCAGCAAAAGTGAGCTTGTGGTGATTTATAACTATCAAAAGTTGTCATATTTATGAAATATATATATACAATAAATCTACTAAAACATAAATTTTTAAAAAATTTTTTGCTAATTATTTTCATACTTTGCAATAACATCTAGGAGCGTTATGTATCAAAGTTTAATTATGCACAGTGTATCTTTTCTCTAAATTGAGAAATTATGCCTGTTGGTTTAAAATATCTATCCAATACCCAATTACTGTTTGAGGTCTGATGGTAATATTATCATGTTATTGAATATCTTCATTGTGGTATATGTTGCTTCAAGTTTCAATTGTAGTGACATCACATTATATCTGGTTTCTGAAGAATTATATTAATTGCAGTTCATGCTGGGAGCATTCATATTGTAATTCTTTGGAGTTGTAGTCTGCAAATTTGTACTGCTGTACAAGAAATTGTTCAAAAATTAAAAAAATTGGGACGACTTAGATGTGGCAAGCCAAGAAGAAGCTTAAACATTAATAAAAATGCAATAGATTGCTTTTTAACTTTTTTCTACCAATGTGACATTCATGTCACATTAATTAGTAATGGTCCAGTGGTGGCTGAGAAAAATAGTTAAACTCAATGGTTAATGAAGTTGGTATCAAGTTTACTTATGATCATAGAAAAAGCATTGTGTACTCCTAAATAATGTACCACTTTCAAATAACTTGACACTAAAAATACCTTTTCAATTAAATAATTCTTTAACTTCTCCACAATTCTATATCCCTTCATCTATTCAAAAGTAATATTCTTTCCTTCATTTAACCTTAAAGTCATAGCTCTACTTTCTCACGTGGTTTTCATTTTTGCAATAATTCATAATATATCAACTGTTACTCCCTTATTCAAATTACTTCCCTCAACTTCCACTTCAACTACGAACCTAGCACTTGATTGCTTGTATTTGTGATTGCATGTATTCTTTGTGTCCATTTACTCCCCATTCTTACCTGAAACAATGCAGTGAAACTCAGTCTTTGCTGACCTTAAAATTTACTATGATATGGCTGTATGGTCTAAGTTCTTGTTAATCTTTTTCATAAATTCAGTAGCATCAGACTCACCCACTTGAAATCTCATATTGCAAATTGAAAATAGCTTGTTGAGATGGTGTGTGATAAGATCGTATCTTCGGGTAAAAATTTTGCCGAAGGTTGGATATTGATATTATATTAATGAGGAAGGAGGTGGAAGGTGCAAGGGAAGCTAATGTTAAAGTGATATATATCCAAATACTTATTTTGAAATCAACCAAGTTTTTTCCGTCTTCTGTCTTAGTGAGTCCATATTTCACTAATGCAATTCATCTCCTGATATCCTTGCTACTATTTCCATTTTTGTGTATATAATTTCCCAGTAAAAGAGATGTCTTATCTGCTCTCATCGTTACCCTCATACTAAGGTATTTTGACTTGACCTGCCTGTTTCATGAAAGCCGCATTACTTTTATATTTGTATGATTTATTTTCATTCATTACCTGATATATATCCATAAGTAACACCTTAATAAAACTTGGCTATCAGAAAACCTCACTTTAGTACTAATTTAAGGTACTCCTTTCAGGTTAGAATTTATGAAAAATACTGGTATCATGCAGAAAAGCACCAAATTATGTTCATGTTTACACTGAATAAGAAGAAAATGGCATTACCAAAGCAAAATCAGCATTTATGTAAGGGAGAGGAAGGGTGTTTAAATGGTTAGGAAAACCATTTACTAAAAATTCTGGAAAGACATGCTAATCCGTATGCATGCTAGTGAAAAACTGTTCTAAATTAGTGTTAATTTTACCCACTGTAAAAGTTCTTTGGTATATGAAAAAGGAGGGATTAATAATGAACCACAGTCACTTAAATGATAAGACCTCCACCATAGCAAGTCAGGTCATGCAGAATTGGAAAGGAAGAGGGGGAGGGTTCTTATGAAAGACATTATGATAGTTTCACTTTTAACTTTCTTACAGGACTTAACCAACCAATTACAAAGGCTAGAAGTTGACGGTTGTTTCATTCTTCCCATCGGTGTGATGTCAATAGTTGGTACTTATAACCTTCCTTTCGTGTAAAAGTGGCAGTTTTTGTGCAATGGTTGTTCTAGTATGTGTCCATAGACCATTTCTCTTCATGAATCTCACACAGCAAAAGATCCATAAAAATTGGCAATAAACATACCTATCACTTATTTTCTTGCTGCCATTAAAGTCATTTTTTATTAAAAACCGTAATCCTGTTCTTTCTGTGATTTATTATTCAGTTCTTTATATGTCCCTCATCTTTGGTCTGATAAGAGGACACGGATGTAAATTCTTTGTACTCATATCTGCATTTAATAAATCCACCTGCTTCCTCCGTTCTCATATCATCATTTCAGTTGGAGGTGGGGCCAAAATGCCTTTCATCTGTCCTGTTTCCAAAACACATGACTCCAAGTTAACTTTCAATACTGTATGGCAATCTTCTCTCTCACTATCCAATGAGATTATCATCATTTCAACTTTTTATGCAATAAATCCACCTGCTTCCTCCGTTCTCATATCATCATTTCAGTTGGAGGTGGGGCCAAAATGCCTTTCATCTGTCCTGTTTCCAAAACACATGACTCCAAGTTAACTTTCAATACTGTATGGCAATCTTCTCTCTTACTATCCAATGAGATTATCATCATTTCAACTTTTTATGCAATGCTTAGTTTCTGGTCTTATTTTATTATTAGCAACATTTGTATTAAAGGCAACCATTTTCTATTCCTTTCTGACACTCTCATACTATTTAAGGTTGAGTGCCTTTAGACTCAGATTTATCGGGAGAGATAAAATGTATGTATTAATGGAGGGGCAATATCCCCATTAGCCCTACGCACATAGGTTTAGCAGCAGCACCACATATGAGATAAACTAAATGCACCGTTATACATTTACAATTCATTTGAGAATTTTTTTATGAAGTACTTTCAAGGAAATATTAAATTCCCTTGCCTACTACTAGCTCATAAAGGAGATATTATTCAAATTCATGTTAAAGGCAACTGTTTTATTTACCTGATGTGAGGAACAATACTTAATAGTAAGTATTTTTCAAGCAAATCGGCTTGCTTATTGGCTGAAGTTATTATACCTGTATACCCTTGGCCCATAAGATGCAAGCTGATTTTGGAGTACAAAAAGTGTCTTATGACCTGGAAAATATGGCACTTACATCTTGGTTGCTGTGTGACAGTTGTTAATGTGAGAGGGGTTTAAAGGAAGAGGCATTAACTCTTAAAGAGAGGTTTTTACGTATTCATTTCTCTTCTTTGCCTTTTACAATTTTACTCCCTGAAAATGGTCACCTGGGGGTCATTTTACAGCTGCAAGTCAATTTACAAGTCTTTTGAAAATAATAGTGAATGTGATACTGAACTTCGCTTTACTGAAAATAAATGTGATGAGTTCTTAATTTAAAGAACTGTGGGAAATGCTGCAGCAGTTACTTTGGCAATTGTCCCTATAACCTATTGATGTTCTCACAAATACAAGAATTTCAACATAAAAACCATTCACCTTGAGGTTTGAGCCTAGATCCCTCAATATCTGGCTAAGTGCTTTTAAACAGTTAATCAACTGAGGCATTCTCAGACTGTGAATTCGTAAAACCATTAAATGAACAAGTTGCTCAGATGAATTCTCATGCATAAAATATCAAGAAGTAGTCATAGTAGTGTGTTATGCCATAGTACGTAGTGTGTTATGCCATTGAACAGTAATGGATATCAAGGGATCTGGGTTCAAATACCAATCAAGGTGAGAAATTTTTACGCTTAGAAATTCTTGCATTTGTATTTTATGAGTAATAACTAATTTATTTCTATCAGAAAGAAATATATTGTTCCCTTTCCTGGTACAAGAGATAAATCTATTTCTTGTACCAGGAAAAAATTTAGGATTTTTTGCTTGGAGCAGTGAACCTAGGGTGGCTGAATTATAGAATATTAGTTTATCAAGTATATAAATTACTGAAAAGTATCTTTCATCAATATCATTAATCATCTTAAGCATTTAGTAAGTCTCTAAGAATCATGTTGTGGGATGCCTCCATGGTATAATGAAAACCAAACTTTGCATTGTTCCATGCTATTTTGTTGTCCTGACCTAGGTTTTGATGTCTTAGTGTCATTGTCAAGGGTAGCAAAGTACTATAATATGTTATCCTTGACAATAAATAATACCTAGATATTGAAACCACCATCGGGACAATAAAATTGTATGAAACAGTACCAAGTTTGGTTTTTATGATACCATCTAGCCAATAACTTTTCTATATCATATATGACTGGCAACTTTCATTACTTCCTGGTACCATTATTTTACCTCTTATTTTTTATTCAGTATTATTAGCAGTATATTATGAGGTTAGGTTCAATTTTATATGGGCCTTGGCACTGTGCAGTACTGTGCTTCTAAGCCCCAACTACCATGTCATAAAAATCATTAAACCCCATGCTATAATTTACTTTAACTCATTCTTTAGCTCTGCATACTTTCTACCTTCATTAATTTCATCCAAAATACTTATTTTTTCTCCCATCTACCTCTCACAGAAAAGGCTAAAAGAACTAATGAAGGTTGAATGATTAACTGAAAAAGCTACAGAGTGCTGGCTGCTGTAAGAACATGAAGAATTACAATAGCTAGAAATTAAAGGAATAAGTAGTATAGTGTCTAAGAAAGTAATTAGGGCAACCTGGGATGGAGGCAATATAGTTACCTTAGCCAAGGAAATAGAAGATAAGAGCAGGAAAGTACCGAAAGAAATTGGAGCATTAAAAAAAGATGTAGAAAGCTGTGTAGAGTGAAAGAAAGCCCACTTGATCAGGAACTTCAAAAAGCAGATGTTGTAGACAGATAAATGGAAGGGTAAAATATTTTGAGAAAGAAATATTAGCAGTAATCATGGATATGAAGAATAGGAAAACTGATGTGCATGGCTTCCCTGCTAAATCTGATCAATTACGTACTGGAGAGAGGCAAGAGAGAATTCACATCTTTGTGTGAAGAAAGAAATGAGATGGGTGAATGGCCAGAAGACTTTTTGTTGACTGGAATGATCCCATTGGTGAAGAAGAATGGACAAAAAATTGCAAGAAACACTGGACCAAAAAACAAGATTAATATAGATTGTTGCCAACATCATTGTTGTGAATAGTGAATGGAAGATTAGTAAAGGTAATGGAAGAAAAAATTGGTGTGGAACATTTTGTATTCAGGAAGGGAATGGGTACTAGGGAAGCAGTTTGGAGTGGTAAGGGTTATGGGAGAGAGATCTGGAAATAGGCAAAGGATTATATATTTGTTTTGTCAATTTAAAGAAGGGATTTAATTGTGTTGGGATATGTTGTGTATTGTGTGGAGAAAAGGAGTTAACTGAAAGGAAATATGCCTAATTACAAGCTTTAGTGTGGAACAGCATAGTTGAAATGTAAAAGAATGGACTCGTTTGGTCTGTGTAGAGGTGTGAGACAGGTGCTGTCTCCCCCAACCCAGTTCAATATTTACGTAGAAGAGTAGTGAGAGAGTTGGGAGAAGATAAATGTTATAAAAAATAAGAGGTAGGAAAATAACTTGCATGAGATTTTTTCATGACATGAATCTGATGTCAGAAGAGGGGAATAGAATGAAATACTGAAATATTAGACTTGGAAGAAAGAGAATATAGTCAGACACCGAACACAAAGAAAACCAAGGTAATGAAAATCAGGGAGCCAGAATACTTATGTTTTATATAGAAGCAGACTGGGAAATATAATGTGGTGTATGTAATTAGGAACTGAAAAATGGAAAACTGGGAAAGTAAAGGGGAAAAAAAAGTAATTATTGAAATGGCTGAAGTGGCATAGATAATGAAAAGCAGATAATGAAGTTGTAGGATGGATTTGAAACTGAGTAAGAGGTTGTTGAAATGTTATCTGTGGAGCATAATGCTGTCTAGAGGGGAGGTATGAGTATTGAGGAAAAGAGATTGAAAAATAACAGAAGGCTTTGAAAGGTGGATTTGAAGATAATGTTGAAGATTGCATGGTCAGACAGGGTAGGGAATGAGAATTGGAGACTCTTGATTGATGCCATACTGATAAGGGACTGCTTGATGAGGCATGTCTCGGAAGGAACAATTAAGGGACTGTTGATTGTTGGGAGATGGCTTAAGTTTGTGGACTTCGTGAAGGGGATTCACATTGTGGATATGAAGAGAAGGGCTCATGATATGGACGTGGTAGAATAATGTGTGCCTAGCAGAATACTGGTGATGATGGCCTTTATCTCGTAGTATAATTCCCCATATTATAGTCTTCAGCATACTATTTCCTCTCTATATCCAGCTTCTCCTGTCTGTTAATCTCCACTTGTCCTGTTTTTTTTAAATTTCTCCCAACAGCCATCTCTCCCTCACCATGCCAAGTACTTCATTCGTTGTCCTTTCCATCCATTAATTTTCTCCACCCTTCTCCACAATCATATCTCATAAGCCTCCAAAATATGCTTATCCTCTTGCTGCAATGATCAAGTTTCTGAGCCATACCAAACTATACTCTTGGATGTATTTAAATTTTTCTAACCCTTTCTTTACACTTAGGTGCCTATCATTAACACCCATCTCTTTGTTAATGCTTCTTAACCTAATGTAATTCCATTTTTAATTTCCCCTAACACTTGACCCGTCTTTCTAATACGTTTCCCAAAAAGGTGAATTGTTTCACTTGCCCAGGATTACATCCCCCAACCTCAATGCTTATTATACAAGTAAACTTAATTTTTCATGATAATCTCATTAATTTCATTTAATTATTTTTAAATCTCATCCCATACCACCCTGGCTCTGAGTAATTATTGTTATCTTTTTGCTAACTGGCTAATTAATGCTTGATTTTCCCCAAACCTAATTGATCCGAAGAGTTTATCACGTACTTTCACTCCAGCATCCAGCCTTCCTGTGTCTCACTTACCACATCCTCTGTATATTTATTGAAAAGAAGAGGTGGTTATGTGCATCTAATTCTTACTACCCATCCTACTCCAAACACAATTACTAAATGCATGTGCAGTCTGAGTCTTGTACAGGTTCCAAATAAGTCATTTATCCTTCTAGTCTACTCTTATCCCCTGCAAAATGTTCACAATGCTTCAGTATACCTGTTTAAAGGTATGTGCGGTGACAAACCACTCGTGCCTTACTTTCCAGCCCATCCTGATTCATGATTGCCTTACTTGTGCAGTCGGGGATGTATATTTTTTGATTAAGATATGTATTACCTGAAAAATCATCCAGTCTCTGTATTTTGTTGAATACTTCACAGTATCTAAGGAGCATGTGAAAATTGTGATTACATCTTGTTCTATTTCTCATTACTATTTTGGGATCACTTGTTCTCATTATCCTTAACCCAAGCTCATTTTCACCTAAATATTTGTTTGCTGTTTTGTTTTATTCTTTTGTTTATGATTCTTTTGTTTATGTTTATGCATGACCTGTTTGGTAAAAAATATGTAAATATTTTTTCCAGAGGCTTTAAGTTTTATTATTTTTGTCTCTTTTGAGGAGAGAATCAATAGCCACCAAATGAAATTTTTTTGTGGACCACCTTCATAAATGCAACAAATGACATGTAAAAACCTTTTCTTCCACCTTCCTAAACACTTAAGTATTTCTTATGGGGTGTTAATATAAATTCCTTCTTATTAGACTGTCCTGTAATGTTTTCTTCCGGTCACTTTCTCCAATGCCTGGTCTTTAGTTATCCCATAAGTGTCACATTTCCTTTACGTTAGTATACTGTCTAATGTCTTCACTAGTTTTTCTGTGTAAGGTTTGCATAAAAAGTATTGGGAAAATTTTTGGAAAAATAGATTTATTTCAGATATGGCTAAAATACCTCACATTCTTCCAAGAACATCTCTTTAGGGTCGACACACTTTTGTCAGCGGCTTTTCCACGACTCGAAGGTTCCCTGGTAGGCGGATTCTAGAAGGTCCTTGAGGGTACGCGTGCAAGCTTCTTTGACGGCGTTTAGGGCCCCATGATTGTGTCCTTTGAAGGAGGATTTCACTTTTGGGAATAGGAAATAGTGTGCTGCTACCAATTCGGGACTGCAAGGGGGTTGGGGAATCGTCGCGATGTCGAAGTTCGCCAGGTAGTCGGTTACCTTAGAGCAGTTGTGGCTAGGTGCCTTCGGTACGATCTCAGCGCAGATCTTTCGCATCATCATCTTATTCAATGCGATTTGCGATTATGCGCATCAATGCCAATACGATTTGCAATCATGCGCACACTTCATCGACGGTTTGAATTCAGCACTTCACGTGCACGCCACCGGATTTTGACATCGACGACTTAAGAGCGCGGGGCTCGTCCTCCACACTTTCGGCTATCTTTGAAGAGCTTGTGCCACTTCAAACTGCAGTTTTTGACATGCTTTCATCCTTTAGCACTTGGCGAATCATACACAAAGTCATCATACCCGATTTTCCCAACCCAACTCAAAAGTTGATGGCGTACCGCTATTCAATCGTTCGCTGCATTTTGCGTACGATGCACCGATTCACTCGACAGGGGTCCACTAAAAACTCGATCTAACCGGAACGAACGCTCGCAGGCGATTGGCGCGTGTTGAAGGTCACTCCCCCCACCACCGAGCCTGCGCGCTGCATCGTACGGTCACGTTAGGAAAAAAAATGTTCTCGATACATTTTAAACCGAACTTGTGTATTCCTTCGTCTCAACCTTGTCTCTTTGGTTAGTTAGTTTTATAGATTGCCTGTCGTATCTACTTTAATGGGTGTCATTTCCCCTCATTGTTACTTCATGGCATTGAGGAAGTTAGGAATATCTGGGAGTTCAATGCGTAAATTTTGGTCAGAAGTGTTCGGTTTTCTAAAATGGTTTTTATCTGGAACTCCCATCTCGTTTCATGCTGGAAGTTGGGATGATCCAGTGACCAGAAGGCTGGCTGCATAAGCAAAGGTACTGGGTTCATATCCCAGCGATAGAAGATCTTTCTATCCTTTTAACCTAAGGTGAATACCACGCCATGTCATCTAAGGAGAACTTGCAGTGTATTATGTCTTGTGTTTCGGATGTAGCGATGACCTGTACCATTTGCCGCCTTTTGTTAGTTAATGTCATACCTGTAGACTCCAAGGGCCTTGGCACGTAGGCACTCCCGACCAGATATATAAGTAGTACATATTAGCTCGAGTATCGGACGCTCCCCATAACAATTGATAAAGGGGGCGGGGGCAAGAATTAAAAGGTCAGTTATCTGAGGTTTTCTGGGTTGTGTGCCTGTTATATTTAACTTAACGTTCACCTGAGCGAAGGTTGTTGATTAACTGTTTTCATACACTAAACTAATGCCCGTAAAAATTCTGGGGAGTGTAAATATTTCAATCAACGTTCAAGTACGAAAGGTACGACGAGGTAGGGCTACGCATTGCGTGGTCCTACCTGGAAAAAGCGATCCGGCGATCGATCGCTCTGGAGTCGTGGTGGATTTTCTAGTGTTTGTTATTTTCGTTGTGGTTTCCGGAAAGGAGATTTTATAAACTATCAACTTGAGCAATAGGTGACCTGTTTTCATAGTAGTCTTATTTTTTGTGAGGCATTTTGTTCGTCCGGGGCCGAAACATGTATTCTTCAAACAGTAATATCTTATCTAATGCTCCCAACAGTCACTATTTGTCAAGAGACCCGAGGTGCTGCTTCCTATCTGGAAACGACCTCGTACCATCGCGTGGGTCTTCAAAATGTTTTGGAAAAGTTTGGAGTTGTGCCAAGCGCCGCAAATACGTTTCTTTTAATAGAGGAGGCGTTCAATGGCCCGATGACTTTTTGGTGAATTGTTTTTTTGGGCAATTGAGACTTTGTGGGAAACAGTAATTTTGGAATAATTTTGCCTGTTAATCAGGAATTTAAAGACAACATTGCGCACAGAAACACTAAATTTACTCGCCCGTGTAACCCCCTATTCCCATAGTCCCCAGAGGTTTTTAGGTATATTGGGTTTGTAAATTATTTCAACTTTGGGTTTACACTGAAAAAAGCTTGATATAACTTCGTAAATTTATATATGATCGCAAGTACGCATGCATTGCATGACCTCCCTATTTTCCGCAAAAGCCGGCATACAGAACGACGTGATTGGTAACCAAGGTTACACCTGCCCCTCCACAAAAAATATACCGTCCTCGCCTCCCTTCCGTCTCCGATGCTGCGACTCGGATATCAGTCTCTTGCCATGCTCAGTCGCGCTAGAAAGATGCTCCTGATTACTGCGTATGCCTTCTGAGAGAAAAGTTCAGTTAATCGCAACGAGGGATTGAACTATTGTTGTTGAGGAGTTCTGTCCCACTACGCGTCGGAATTGTTAGTACGGACATTGTTGTAAACAATGTACTCTTTGCGAATACAGTATGAACGAGAACTTTCATGACCACTGGAGGTATGAGGAGAAGTGTTCGTTGCTAATTTTTGTCTGTTCACAGGTTCCAATTATTGTCGCACGTGATAATCTAATATGGACATGGAAAGTCAAACTCAACTGCTCTAATTGTACGTGTCAACAAAAGTTGTAGCCGTCGCCTGCCGACACCTCATTGGCCAGGAAGGAGACCCCGAAGGACGGAGCGTCTGAAACAGAAATCAGGAGATGCATCGAGGACGTACCATTCGGATGGATTAGGATATTACCTGGAATCAAGTGGCTTTGTTTGTAGTGCTTGCAGGAGAGGTGTCGCGTCCGAATAAAAGGAAGCCATTGAAGTAAATAACATTAATTCATCCTTGTGGTACCATCTGCCTTGCTCGTTTCCAGCTAGGCTTTATTTTATATTAGGTTGGTGGGCTATATATAAGTTCTAGCAACGATTTTTGAGGGCTTTAGTTAAGATAATTTTCAGTGAAAATGAGTTTCACGCGTGTGAGCAATTTCTTGTGGAAGAGAAACTTACAGCAATATGTGAATATTGCTGGTGTTTCGACCGCAGGGCACAACTTGTCCCCGGTTGAGAACCTGGGTGAGAAACAATCCAGAGGAAATGGCTACAAGTTGAGGTAGGTGCACTCATTTTTTTTTTAATTTTGCTGATGTGCGTGAGAACAGTGAAAGGATTATTTTTAAGGAATATATGCATGATTTTACCATATTTTTGACTCTAGGAGACCATCGGAATAAAACTTAATTTAATTATAAAATTAAATTATGAATCAGGCTAATCTAAAGCAAAAGAATTATTGTTGGGGAAAAATGTAACCGAAACTAAAAGAAATACATCAATCTATTTCTGCATTGGCTATTGAATACATTTAAGGAACCGAGTGATTTGATATTGTGTTCGTATTGTTAATTGCCTAATTATCTTAATCAAATCATAGCACTGCGTTAAGTTGTGACCCCAAGAGATTAATAGTCGTTAGTATTAGATACTTGCATACCTCCCTGTTAACAAAATCCAATTCAGATTTGGTGAATTTAAATTCTTATTGGACTAATTGAATCTTCCGATACTTGGATGGACTACTTTAAGGCAAAATAAAGTCCACTTAAATTCATAGTGCAGCATATGGAAAATAAACTTAAACGGTTTTTCTTTTGTTTAAAAGTTTTATCTTACAAAATTTTTATTTCTTCGTCCTAATCGTTTGGGTGGCCGTATTTTATATTCATGATTTTTTTCGTTTTCTGAAGTCGATGCTTGGTTTCGCGTTTTTGGATACTGCCTCGCTCCATTTGTGAGCATTTCCACTGAGTTAGCGTTGATTGAGATCATATTAATACTCTTTTGCAGTAATATTGAAGATTCCAGCCTCTCTCTCATTCTTACCGAGTATGCACAGCGGTTGAAGATTATTTATTATCATGCGCTAGGCACTCGAGAAGAAGAATGACTTATTTGTCTCTTGAATAGCGTGGTGATTGGTTGCGTAACGTCTTTCTTCGTATTAGGTTCCTCTAGGCATCCTTCGGTTATGGAAACAATAGTTGTAGTTCTAAATGGAAAGAAATTGAATTTATTCTCTTTGGATATTTTTAATGGGATAAACAGTAATAATGTTCGTTCTGTGTTTTATTACGATGGGAATTTTTGATAGTTAGCAAAAGTAATGAAATTGTAACTAACTTTTTCCAATCCGATGCTGTGTGCCCAGAGTTTTTCTTGGTCATGCACTCGTAATCTCCGCACTCAGTCATGAGCCCGGTAATTTGTTTCCCGTTGATAAAATGCCTTATATGATTTTTTTTCCCAACTTCATCTGGTCATGCATTTCGTTTTAGGTGAGCTCTCTGGAACCTTGTTATCATCCTAAGGCCTAATTTGCAAACGTATTACTATAGGCTCAATCATGTATTCTTTAAGCCAGATATTATATTTATCATCAGGAACTAGATACAATTAAAACCATCTAATAATTAATTACGTTCGTCAACGTAATTCAAAATAATCCCTGGTGTCAGTGCCGCAGTTCGGCTAAGATTTCGTGTCTAAAATCTTATCTACGTTCAAATACCACTCGATCTTCCCCTTCCCGATGTACGTACTTTTAATCAATACGTGAAAGTCCTTCCGTGAGCAGCTTATTATGTGTCTCACGCGGTTACATTCGTGATCCAATGCATTCACAGAATATATTACGAAGTTTCTGTCGGAGGACTGGTCCAGCTAGCACAAGGTCGTTTTAGAATGCCTTTCAGCGTTCAGTCAACTGTTACTTGTTCCATTGAAAATTTCGTTGGAGTTGTAATTGTAACTTAAATTGTAATCTTAAAGTCTTAATGTCAAATTAACAAAAGGAATGCGTTCCTCTACTATTACGAATTTAATTTTAGAATTTTTTTTGGTTTAATTTACTATTAAAATTACATATGCTCCGATTCCGGCTAGTTTTAAGGACAAGGAAGGAGTCAATTAATTAGCTGGATAGCTAAGCATATTATTTACTATATGCTGATTTTTGTTTAGTGTCATATGGTGAAATTGTCCTGGATTGCGAAATCGTCTATCGCAGTTTACTGCTGAAATATTCGAGAATAAAAACTTGAATTAGCGAATGGCGTTACTCTTTTAAAATAATTTAAGAGCTTCTGCTGTATGTTTAGTCCAGGGACGGATATAATTCCCATTGCCCCAACCTCTCGAAATATTTCCTTCACATGAAAATTCATTCAATTTGCCACCTCTTTGGCAGGGGAAGGTTTAGATACCCTACAGCGCCAATCCATAGGAACACCGAACTTGCCTATAGCTTTTCATAACCCTTACCCCCTCTCCCAAAAAATGTTATGTGCATGCATATATGAACAAAGAGCGACAAGAAGTTATGCGCCAAAAACTAACGGCCTAATGTCGTTCTCTGAGGACTAAATATGATTTGATATATGCATAATGCATTGGTTTACCATTCCCTTTTTTCTCCTCTTCCTGATGCGTGGTGGTGCGAATCCTAAGTCGCTTCGACCCGAAATGCGGTGTACGAAGGTGCATACTGGTCGTCGGCCCTCTTTCTCATCGAGGTATTTGAATCCACAAGGTGGCGTGGATGCATACGCTATGTCTCCGTCGCTATGTGCTTTTGGGTTGTTTATCTTTCGCGTTGCAGCGGGAACTGTTTGGATGGAAAACACCATAGCGATACAAAGTGCTCCCCGGGTAAAGTTATCTTGGAATTCGTGTGACAAGATTTCGCGATTTTTTTACTGGTTACTTATTTTTGTCTTTTGGGAGAAGTGGATGGAATGGAAAATTGGGGTATCGACGGAGCCCGATAAAACGTTGCTATGTGACTGCAGGCCGGGTGTGCATGGTGGCGAACACGAGGGAAGAAGATCACAAAACGTTGCGGAGATCTCAAATGGGCGCGTGACTTTTTTCTTTTTCATTTTTTATCCACTTTTGTGATTCTAAATTAGTGCTAATTTTAGAGCGGCTTTCCTCATAAATCTTTATTTAAGCGGGAAATTGTGTAGGTTTAGGCCATTGGGAAGGTACCAATGAAAAATCTTTTCGCCCCTGAGTGTCAAGTCAGCTCCAGTCAGCTCAATTTGATCACTTTGAAGTACGGACGAGCGGTATAAGAGAGAATGAATCACCAGTATTGAGCTTTTTTATTTCAGATGACATTTCTGTGACGTCCCATGGCGTAGTGCTATTTATGCTTATTGAAGGTACATCAACTTTGAAAGACTCCGTTTCAATTATCCACTTTAAACCTGAAAGAATTACTCAGTTAACCTTGAAAGACCTTGATTAACCTTGAGTCCTCCTCTTCAATGGGACAAAAGAGTTCATCGTGTCCCCGGTGAATCCAGAAAAAAATCTCGGGAAATGGGTCAACGAGTTCCATTGGCATCCGTGTCCGATCACCAGCATTCTTTCTTCGGAAAATCGTAAAATCATCATCGACCAAACACGAAACGTAGTCTTGTCGCAGAACCTTGAATGTGTCAACAGTTTTGGTTATTATGTAGTCAACTATCTCGTCTCCTCTCGGCTAATCAAATGTGATAAAACCAATTGATTCCCGTGCCGTTGCCCTCATTTAATATCTGCGATATGATAGCCCGGAAGAGTCTTACATGCCACATCGCCTCATCGAATGTCAAGAAAGCGATTTGGGATCTGATTCGCGTTCGTCCTCGTTTCCTTCTCGTTCGTCTGTGCCTCTATGTTTCAAATCATGTATTAGAATCAATAGATTTAGGGACGCACGGGGTAATTTTGGGTCAAAAAGTTTGTCTGAAGCAATTTTAAGGTGAAGAAAATATTAAAATGTATTCAAATTTGTATTGAACCATTGCGACCAAGTTTGTGGTCCCAATGGAAAGTTTATCATGACGTGAGATTATGTACTAAGGATTCTTATTGGAAAGGCTTGAGAGAGATTTTGTCAAAATAGGGTAGTTTTGGGTCCACAAGTTTTCTCCTCCTTGGGACTACGTATGTATCTGTCTTCTTTGTATCCTCAGCAATTAACGTATCCTACCATTCACCACGGAGTTATGGTCGTTAATGTAAAAAAGGAATTTATATCAAACAAGAGGTTTGATAACATTTTTTGAGGAATACCTTATGTAACTTTCACTGCGTTAGAGATAACAGCATCGATGGCTACACTTTGTACTCGACCATTCAAAAAAACTTCAATCCTGCTCAGGATATTTCTTTGTATTCCATAGGCTTCTAACTTCGTGTGTAATTTATTATGAGGTACTGTGTCGAAAGCCTTTTTTTTAATCTAGAAAAACGGCGTCCACTGGAATGTGCTCTCCCCCGAACCAAAGATGTCATGAACAAAAAGCACACAGTGTCTCTCGCGAGTTTTACCCTTTCGGAAACCGTACTGGTTTTTCTTAAATATATCTTGGCTATCGAGGTGTATATGTGCATACGAAACCCTCATCGAGTTATGTTACGTACGGTGTGTTGTTTTTTAAGAATTATAACCATCGAGGATAAGATATTAACGCAGACAGCGGAAAACATGAAATCCAAATAGTAGTTCTTACTTTTGTAGTTACTACTGACTGCTCATGACAAATACATTGCGGCATGTCTTATCTGGAAATAGCTTCTTTTAATATTCGTCCTCTCGTCGAGGTGACCCCCTCACTGGGGCTTTCTTCATAAATGTCTGGGAATCCCGGCCTTTGGCTCTTGAAAAACATTTGGATGGATGCCTAAATTCGGATTCCAAGTTCACAAGGGAAATCCCGTCTCAATCCGCTGCTTTAAGAGGATTTAAATCAATTTAGTTGGAGTTAGAAAATACATTTGCGAGAAAATTGATTCTTTTGTGCCCATGTTAGCGTTGGTACGCGCGTTAAAAGAAAAACTGACGGATTCTCATTAATTCCTGATAAGGTAATTATTTATTTCACTTTTATGATTGCACCCTGATGAAACTTCTTATTTTAAAATAGATCACAATTGTAAGCGAAATACCTCCTCTGGGGATCGTAAACCTATTTTTTTATTCCATTCCGACGAAGTGTTTCCACAGTCATTTTAAAAATAGAACCCTGGCTGTCCTTGTCGCTGTTGTTCAACGACCTCTGACTTGACTCCAGCTAATACGTCTCACTTTGAGGGAAACCTATGAAATTGTTCTCTAGGCATAGCTGTGAACAGACTTTCTGGAAATTTTAACTCGAATTACCGCGTCGAATTTTTTATCCCGTCTTCGTTCGTTGATATCAATTTAATTTTTTTCTGAATTAGCATTCACCGAGGGAGGGGATAGTAATTGTCGTAATAAATTTTTATTTTACGTACATTTTTTAATTAAAAAATTCTAAGTGCGATAATTCCATTGAATGCGTCAGGTGGTATTGATGGCACCCGGTATAGCGTTGCAACTTTCTATTTTGAGAAAATCGTCATAATCCTTGCATTCTCGTATGATTAGAGTATTTTTCTGCGTTCGAACGGTCGATGCAACAAATTTTATGTACAAATGGGTCGACGGAAACGAAAGCGCGCTTTAAAATGCGCAAGCCGGGAGCTGGGAGATTAGGGTGAGACGATCGCCTGGAGGGATCCGCCCTTCAGATTCCGTCCGTGCTCCGCTGGAGTATAAAATACATTCACCAGACGCTTGTTTCGTGTCCGTCAAACCCTCACGCTCTCTCCTCCTCCTCCCTAAGAATTTTTTTAACCTTCAGACGGTTTCGCCCCTCGCGCGGCGAACATATCTCTCGGCTCTCATTTCTCTATTTTATTCGCCCGTGCACCTGACTCAGTAGAAGGCCGACGGCAAGGCGACTTCATTCGGGCGAGCGCTTTAAGATTACAGACACGCACCCAATCTTAAATACTACGACAACTACTAGATGCAAATGAAAAAAATATGAAATAGAGGGATCATTTGACAATGATTGCGACGAAATTTTTGACGCTTAAATTAACAAAGAAGCTCCTTTGATTAATATCACAGCAGAAAGAAAATAGATCTTTTACCCCTACATAATGTCACGCAAGTCGCCACAAGGACGTGTGGTGGGATGTGTTGAGGTGTCAACTCTACCATCACCTACTAAACCGACCTTCGGGTTGATTACTGTGTTTATGGTTTTTTTATATTTTAATATATATATATAGTTCCTTTCCCTGTATATAAAATATTATAACATACAATAACTATAGTTACACTATATATATGCATAGTAATATGTTTATATATGTATATATAAACACACACACACACACACACACACACACATATATATATATATATAATATAATATATATATATATACACATACATACATATAACCATTAACATACTAATCAACCCGAAGATCGGTTTAGTAGGTGATGGTAGAGATCACCCAGTACTAAGCCCTACACGGCGTGTGAAAATTCACACATCAGGGTAGGGGGGCCAGTTACTTTCCCTGTGCCGGTTATGGTTTCCGAGGAAGACCTGGTACCCGAAAAATCACTTTAGCTTGGGCGAAGCTGCAGGTGCCCAGAGTGCCTTGCCCTGGAATCGAACCCGGGACCCTACAGTCAGCAGTCCAACGCTCTACCCACTGGACTACCGCGACCAACATAAATATATGTAATAAATAACTGTATATGTATAGGTATTTTATATATAAACATTTCTATTTATATATATATATATATATTTCTATATATATATATTTCTATATATATATATTTCTATATATATATATATATATATATATATATATATATATTTATATATATATATATATATATATATTTATACTTGGTATGGTGGGCGAAGAGAGGGGTTTGTTGGGAGCAATCCTATGGAGGCAGGAAAAGTGGATGAAAGGGGTGTTGACCGGCAGTGGGATGTTGAAGACTGTGATAGAGGGTAGAATGTTGGGCAAAAGAGGAAAGGGAAGGAACAGGATAGGGATGTTGGATGGGATGAAGGGAGGAAGAAAGTACTCAGAGATGAAGAGGGGTCTGAGGTAGAGTAGGGTACTGGATTTTTTATTTTGTAAGGAATTACAAAATATTTATTTAGTAGCTGTGTCCATCCAAAAACCTGCCTTGACCGGTAGATTACCTTATAAAAAAAATATATATATATACATATATATATATATATATATATATATATATATATATATATATATATATATATACACACATATATATATACATATATATATATATATATATACATATATATATATATATATATATATATATAAATTTCTTCGAAATGGAACGCTCTTCGGCGACGCGCATAGATAAAAACACATGTGTAGATTTTTAAAATATAAGCGTAAACTTACAAACGTACCTGTCTATGTGTTCTTGAATTCATCTGTACTCTTCCTTGTCCTTAAAAAGAGCCAGATTTTAGCATTTGTGGCTATTATCTGGTAATTTTCAGTTGCAAAATAGGTTAAAACACAATCTCAATCTATGAGATCGTAATTTTAGTGCCAATTAGGCACTAAGGCTCCTTAGGGCCTTAGTTTCGAATAAAAGCAAGTTTTTCGTCGTATTTTTTGCATAATGGAATTATCTTCCGATTGCAAATGCTCAAAAACAAAAGTGAAGGTAACTTTATGAACTTTAGGGCAACAATTGGAATATTAGAATGCATTGATATCGGCTAAACTCAATGAATTTTCGAAAAAAATATCAACATTTAATGTGAACTTTGCGTCACTTTCAGCGGCTTTGAGATTTAGAAAATCCTGAAATGGCATTCCATGGGTTACCAAATATAGCGTAGTAATTTGTAAACTTTATTCAAATTTTATGTCAAGCCCCATTCACTTCTGATTCTATAGGTGTACTGCATAGTTAACGGCGTGATAATCAGCGGAGTAACAAACCAAAACCAATTGACAATTTATGTTCAGTACTACAACTCTTCATGCTATGTAGGCCAACGAAAATGAAGTTTTTGTGAAGTTCCAAAACGATTCTCTTCATGAAATAACAAGACCTAGAAAGGATGGCGACTTTGAAATCTCTGTGGAATAGGAAGGCTAATAGACGTACGTAAAATAAAAATTAGTCATGTCAACACTTAATGTCATCTTCACCTGAAGATGACATTAAGTGTTTGAAACCCGGGTCGTGAATAAATCTCTATTCAAGTGAAATTTGCATAGTTTGTTTCCTTTCCATCATGGATAAATTTCACAGGGTTAACCCTAATACCGTTCGGTTTGTTAAAAATTAGAGTATTTCCCGTTGTTTCAAAAATATACACCGTATGTGTAATATAGCGGACAAACACAAAATTTTCACAGTCTTGCTATCAGAAAGTGTATGGAACACTTAGGAGGTAGATATTCCTTAAGAACTCCAGTGACCTCGGCAAAGAGCTATAATTTTACTAAGCATCGTCATCCGAGTTTGTTCGGGAATCCCTATGGTAACGGGAGCTGAACGAGATATTAAACCCTCTAAAACCAAACTGATTCGGTTTCGATTTCAGAAGACGTGAAAGTGTACACGAAAGGCTCTAATTATATCACAGGGGTGGAAGAGAGCTGAAAGTTTTCTCCTTGCATCCCTACACGTCTGTCCCTTGGGTCCAAGTAAGCCTTCGCCGGGCATCCGGCTTCCCTCTGGCTCAAGAGTTTTATGAACTACGCCCACTGCAGAGGTGGGCAGGTAACCCACCAAAATTAAACTGGCCGGCAAGATGTAATTTTAGCGAAGGTCGTTTGGGGTCGCAATAAGAAAATGCTTTCACTAAGCATAGATAGATATACTTGACTGTCTAATTGGCGTAATCATAATTTGGCCTCAAATTAAATAATATAGTAGCAAATATTGATGTAAGCCAGCGCCGTGCCTAATATTAAATTTAATTTCCCTCTTCAAGCCGGACGATTTATTCAGTTGGGAATCGCGTTTGTCTGCTAATCCAAAGTTCAGGGAGTTCGAGTCCCATCTCGGGCATGGGAGTTTTTTAAACCGTGATGGTTCGGTCCCTGAGATATCTAATCACAAATCAGGACTCGTGTATATCGGACTCTCGAGGTACATTTCTTTCTCATATTTTTAAGAATAAACTCCGGGGAACTCCTGGGGAACCTAAAATTATTAGCAACCAGGCTCAGTCTTTGGTATATTGTGGGACTCCGTGTAAGAATTATATACAGGTCCTGTAAGAGGACTCTTAACACCTTAGCGTTCTTTCCAAATTGAATTTCCGGTGAAAATTTGAATTCCCTTTAGCTGCTAAAATATAGGAAACTACATAGACCGACCGGCAAATTATTTTCAGTGATTCTTTGTCGACAATACTGTCGAGATTTTATCAGGATCTCTCCGAGGCATAAGGTCCACCAAGGTGTACCCAAACGGGAAAAGAGAAGAGAAATGAAATAATCGCAGCTGCATGTGCGTCGTTAGTCGTCAGAGCGAGGCGAGGGAGGAAAATAAGCGTCAGGGGATGCGACATGGGTCGCCCATTTCGTGTGTGCTGTCTTCTGGTGTTGCGAAAAGGGAGCAGCGGAAGGAATGGGGACGGATGTGCAGTGGGATGTATCAGGGAGGCGGGAGTGAGGAGGGAGGAAGTTTGCATCCAACAGATTATGATTCTCGCAACCCAAAGCCGCTTTCACACGATACAAAAAAAGGTTTGCTTAGGGAAATTGTACGACAATTCTTGAGAAAGCCCCTTCACACGGTAAAATTTGTCTCCACATTTTGCTCTTAAAATCTTTCACTGATATGGCTGGAATCATGACCGCGGCCATACTCAGTTTGAATCGACTTGGGCAGTACATTTTACATT
Organism: Hetaerina americana; assembly: GCF_022747635.1. Lineage (NCBI taxonomy): Eukaryota > Metazoa > Arthropoda > Insecta > Odonata > Calopterygidae > Hetaerina > Hetaerina americana. The sequence goes on along the minus strand of NW_027286070.1, from coordinate 19,687,324 downwards.
AAAGTTCTCGTTCAGAACCCATCTCTAAAGTTTCTTGGTTGTATTATGCATAATTCCACTATGTTTAATGCTAATTTCATCCGTAATAACCAATATAACGTAACCAATCAGAACTTACGTTTGGATGACAAGCGAAGGGATACGGTACTGCTTGAAAGGATATGCGTGTAGATTGCGTTGGATATATTCTAACCGTTGTTTGTTTACATTGAGACACCTTGATAGTAAACAATTTTTTTATTAATTGTTGCTGCTGGCGTATTATACCACCATTTTGCGGTAAGAGGAAACTTTAAATACCCCCAGTCAAATATTATTGCAAAATTTTCACTCCACGAAGTTCTTTATAATTTTCGGCGAACTTATTCTGGTTTTAATGCACTATTAGCAGTAGTCTACGGGATCAGATTAGATTTATGATGGAAAGTGGCATTTACACACTACTGTCCTCGTAAGCCCTAACAGACATGGCATAGAATATCCTTAGTTCTGCATATTTTCTACCTCCCTCAATAAGAAAAAGAAATATGAAAAAAATTGCGGATTGAAAGCCTTAGCAACTTTGGTACCTTGATATCACATAGTAATTTCTCGGACGGAACCCATACAAGTACAGCATTCTCTAAATGTCACTAAAATGATTAAAAATAATTCCTTCGTCTATGGGCTCATCACATTTGCCTATGCGTAGGTACATTATGACCACCCGTTTTCCATTACGTAACGATATCTGCGGTGCTGCATCAAAGTAAATTAGTGTTCACAAAATGTAAAAGATGGAGACTTATCCGAATGAAAAAGAAAAGGAGAGCTGTTGTTTCGCTGGTGTGAAACCTAACTTTGAATACGCGTCGAGTCTTGGGTACCCTTTCCATTATTTAATTTCGGATTTAACAGAATACAAAAATAGCTTGTCTGTTTCTTCATCGATTTGTAAAGGACGAACAGAAAGAGTCTCTCTTATGTTGGTAGGTGTGACCTCTTTGAGGAGTGAAGAGGAATTTGGCAAACGGGCCGATCGAAATTAGGAATATTCCCTAGCACAATTCGATACCAAAACCGTAGGAAATGTAGCTAAGGCGATTTAAATCTCCCATATGCTATAAATCACTGTTTACTTTAATAGCTGATCGCCCCACTATACGCTCTCCTGGGTGCTTGAAGCGTAAGATGTAGATGCATGCATGCGTTGAATAAATTCAGGTTGTTTTTGGGTGACCTTGTGTATTCTAGGCTTTACATGGAAGAAGACAGAGAAAGGTGTATATATATTTTAATATATTAAAAGAATATATTGTGAACTAGACAAGGGCCAATACATATATTAAATTATCATTTTATCCATATGCTACAGCCAGAACTTGGAATAAAACCGCAGTTTATTATTTCAGTCATTCATATCCATTCCAATACTTCTAATTGACCTCATATTCTCGATTAGGTACTTCCGAGAAAATGTATTCTTAAGACCTATTGCTCCACAGTATCTTTTCACTCGGAGTTGATCCTACTTTTGCAATCCGTTTAATTATCTCAGGCCCCGAATTTCCTCACAGTGATGGAGCACAGGAATAACGTATACCTGGATTTTTATAACACGTTTCTGTGCTAAAGAATCTTTAAAAAAAAACATATGAGGACATGAGGAGTCTGGGAGTACCATCCATGTCGTCGATGTGGTTTTTCGCCGAATGGAAAAGTTGCGGCTGCATTCAGCGAGGGTTTTCGCTTGCGAAGGATGCGAGGCCGGGGACTCGCGACCAGCATCCCGCAGCATGCGTGCAATTAATCCTCTCGTGACCTCGAAAGGACACTTTCATCTTGCGTTGACGCTATCATCCGCGAAGAATAAGAATAAAGGCATGACTTTGCAAGACCTCCTTGCGTACTCGAATGAGAAAGAGTTTCTCAACATCCAGGACTGGGCACTAGGAAAGCGATTCATGCAAAACGGTCGTCGCAAATGAGGTCACGACCCCACCATTTGGCAACGCCTCTCAAGTCATTATCGGTATCGTGTATGAAGATCGACTTCCGTATAGCCCGATCGTATGAAATGCAATAAAACAAAGGAATGGGGGCATGTTTGTTGTTCCCTGAAATACTTTCAGCGCTCGCAATGCATTCCAAGATATCATGGACCACGCCCACATATTTATTTTTTTTGTATTTTTTGGTACCCTGCAAGCAGGGATGAGTACACACCACACTAATTTTGACCCGGATATTTTTACGCCTACCGCGATCGGACAACGCTATTTTGATTCCTTATCGCTGGTGGAAGAAATATCTTAAATCTATCTGTTCTGCACTGAATCTCTCCAATTTTATTGACATGATCTCTCCTACCGCAGTACGATGGGGGTAATAATACATTTTAAACATCCCTGCTAAAAGAGACCTCCTTCCAATTTATGCAAGAGCTTCAATCTGTAATTTAACCTTCGCTCCGGGAGTGATTCCCAGCCTAGCTGCTCTAATAATGTGGATACACTACTAAGCTTATCATAACAAAGTGCTACAAATCTATCTCCTCTACGCTGCTCGCGATCCAATTCGGCAACTAATCCAACTTCGTGAGGATCCCACATACTTGCAGCATATTCTAAAGGAGGCCTAACCAGCGACAGATAGGATTAATCTTTCATCACATTTATCCAGTACTCTTCCAATCAATTCTAATTTTTTGTTAGCCAGTCCACATATTCCCCGTATGGATTTCACCCAGGAGAGGTCATGAGTGAGGGTAACGCCTGAGTATTTAATCGAGTGTATTCATTCCATTTCGGTGTTCCGGGCGTTCCGGAGGGAAGTACTCTTTTTCCAAAAATTCATCGCTACGCAATTTTTAAAATTTAATTTTAATTGCCAATTGTCGCTCCAGCATTATATAGCATTTAGACCGTCTGATAAAACTGCTGTGTCTTCAGGATTACAGATATCTCGGTAAACCACCCTCAGCAAATAATGTATCTTACTATTAACCACGGAGTTAAGGCCGTTAATGTAAAGAAGGCATAAAAGAGGTCCGATAACCCTTTTTTGAGGAATACCTTGAGTGGCTTTCAGTGCATTAGAGCTAAAAACAACAATGATTACTCTTTGTACCCGATCAATCAAAAGGTCTTTAACCGAAACTAGGATATTTCTACAGGGTTCGTCCGGAAAATAAGTGTACTGATTTTTTCCCGCCGCTCCAGGCGCGCCCAGCACCGCTCTGACGGGCTGCGATTGGAGGGGGGTATGTTGGCAAGCGACGCTGAAAAAGGCAGTCGGCTCTGAGCTGTGGTGTAGTGAGGAGCTCTGTTAACGCGAACCTCCACGCTCGACCCACGTCACGGAACGCGATGCCGAAGTTTTTGGAGCAGCGTTATTCCATCAAATTTGCGGTAAAGCTTGGGAAATCGTCTACCGAAACTGTCGGTATGATTAACCAGGCTTACGGGGAGTCAGCCATGTCCAGAAACATGATCTTTCGGTGGCACAAGATGTTCGTGGAGGGCAGAGAAGAGGTCGACGACGAACCACGGCCTGGACGCCCATCAACGACACTCACCGACGAAAATGTGCGAAAAGTTCGCGATGTACTGAACTCTGATCGTCGTCTTAGTGTTCGGATGATAGCAGAGCAGTGTAATGTGCCAAAAACAATAGTGCACGATATTATTAGGGAGCAATTACAGATGCGAAAAATTTGTGCAAAGTTGGTGCCGAAAGTGCTCAGTGATGATCAAAGACTCAATCGTTTGGAAATCGCGACACAACTTGCGGATCACTGCAAAAATGATCCACATTTTTTAGAGAACGTTGTTTCGGGTGACGAGACGTGGATCTTTGAGTACGACCCGGAGTCGAAGAGACAAAGTGCGGAGTGGCACACCCCATCATCACCCCGTCAAAAGAAAGCTCGCATGAGCAAATCTCGGATCAAGGCGATGCTCATTGTCTTTTTTGACAAAAGAGGAGTCGTCCACTACGAATTTGTACCTGAACGACAAACTGTAAATGCTGCATTTTACGTCCAAGTGCTCGACAGGCTTCGAAAACGAATCGCCCGCGTCCGGCCAGCGATCAAAAACATCCAAGCCAACATTTTCAACCAATTATGATCTTTATAGATGAAAAATATGAATTGCACGTGTTTTAAAAATAAAAATATGTCTCTAATATAAAATTAAAATGCTCTTTAAAGTTATTATTTCGTTTACGTTTGTTATGACATAGCAAAGACATGAAATTAATGCAAAAGGCCTCAAGAGGTTTAATATTTTTGAGCGTTCGAATGATGTTGGGTGAAAATGAATAACAAATTCAAAGAATAAGTGCCGATCCAAAAATATGCAACTCCCCTCAAAATCAAACTGCGTCGAACTCCTAAGAACATTATATGGTCAGTGAAATTCTGTTGCTGTACGGTACAACACCCGGCTAATTATTTTATGACTTTGAAAACACGTATATTTTTATTTATTTAAGGGGATTATATTGGGGCGAGATTGAGACTTCATAGTACCTTCTTCACCTAACCTCTACACATTACAATGAACCATACATACCCAAGATCCCATTCCATTACATACCATACATCCATACCCTAGATGGAGGAAAACCCACCTAGGTGGGACTCGAATCCGTGACCTCTGGATTGGAAGGCGAGGACGTTACCCCGCCGCCACCGGGACCGGCATATTTTGTGTAAAGAGATATGAGAAAACAATGTAACGGCCCCACTCCATTCCTTCCGTTGTTTTCACTTGCCTACAAACTAACTTAGAACCCATAAATAATCTACCATCATCGTAATCCCCCCCTCCCGTTGGTTTTTGAAACACAAGGACAACCTTATTCACATTCAGTCAAAATCTCTTCCCGTTCATTTGAAAGATCGAGCTACACAATCCCCTTGGACTTTCATCGACTGTCGTTCGTAGACCCAAAATGGTCAAAATGGGGTTTTTCCCACCCCTGTGCTTCCTCTCGTGAACTGGAAGATGTATAAATACCCAAATGCTGCTGCGCTGCTGGTTATAGCTTTACAGGCTTCCTGCCTATAGCTTCAGTCGGGGGCAAAATAGTGCTCGAAAAACGTGCATCTGTGTGTCAATGTAATGGTGTGTTACTTATGGTGAAAAAGGGAAAACTATTTATGAGATACTATGAAGGGTGAACTCGATTCAGCAAAGCTTCTTGACGGTGACCACGGTGAATACTTGAAAAGAAACCCTGAACAGCTGATCCCAGGTGAGAAAGACCATGAAGATGTTTAAGCCGGGAACATTATTTTCAAATAATAATTTCACGACTTTTCGAATATTTTATCCTCTTTCATTATAGCCTTGTTATCTCTCTCAGTTTATATATTTTTATTCATTTTTAAGAGCGGTACTTAAAACTATGAATAAAATACGTTACTTTATTGTTCAGCCGTCCTATTTGGATTCCCTGGGGCGGATCGCCAGCCATATTAAGGGCAATTCAGGTACTCATGTTACCTTCACAGAATTCGTAATTATAGCCTCGGGATTAAAAGAATATCCAAAGGCCCAATACTCGAAGGATCATTACGTAAACAATAGTGAAGAGGACATAATATGCGTTATACTAACTTAAATTATTTTCCAATTTCTCTTCCAGTTCCTTTATACACGGTCTATCAAACCAATCTATTCTATTTTCTAGTAGTTAGTTTGTATTCTCGAGTCTGAAAAAGACAAGACGCCGATACCTGCTTAGTTTACTTGGGTAATACCAACTTTTTTAATTGCATTAGTCGAGAGTTATAAAATACTGGTAAACTGTTTCCATGACATGAATCCGATGTGTTTCGTACATTAATCCATGGTTTTTTATTTGGTCACGCGTCCATCCATACTGACAGGTTGGCATTTTCGCTGGTATTTCAAGCATGTTTCCTGCTGCTCGGAGTCCCACCTTCCCGAAAACTGCAGAGTCAAATAAATAGTTTGTTCACGACTTCGCACTTGTTCCGACGTTCTCGACTCTTTAGTGGACTTAAACACACTCTTCCCTTCACGCTCTGCGAATATTTGCACTTAACTCTCCGTGCCAGTCGCAACCCGAATGCTTTTACCCTAGGAAAGGAAACGTGAGCATTTTTGAGAACCAAGGACGGCGACTGAGGGGAAATACGGGGGAGCCTCCTTACTTGACCCCAAGCCTAGGTACTGGGAGGAAATCCTTATTTACAGCTTGCAAATTAAATCTCCTTGCATAGGTATCTTATATTGGAAGGACCATTAGACCATTAAGTGTGTGGAGGCCAAATATTTCTGCCGAATCCAAGCACTGGCCGTTTGACACACTCAACATCTTGCTCATCTTCGTTTCCACTACCTGCCTACTAATCATATCTCGTACTCAATCCCACTGAACTTGACTGATTGCAAAGTAAATAATAAGCCTGACGGTCATACGCTCTATGATCCCCTCCACTGACTGTCGAAGGGAAGAATATGTAATTTAATGTATCAAAGTTAATTCATTGTAAACAGTGTGTTCACCTTATACGCCTTTCCGATCTCGTTATCTGCCTTTATCTACTGCGCTTAACTAGACTTAAGAAAGCCTTGATGGAGCAACGCTAGCCCCCCCTTGTCGGCAGCCGTTTTTTTCGTAGGCAAAGGTGTTACAGCTGAATAAATGCTTTGCGTTAGCTCTTTGGAAATTGTTTTAATGGTAAAACTGCCCAGAATGGTACCGAACCGCGAAGTGTTTTTCGGAAGTGTTTCTTTGTGATCGATACTGAAGACTAGAGCCCGACAACATTATCGAGGGGGAAAAGCATATTATTTTATACCAATTTTGGGTGTGAAAAAAGAGGTAAAAGCCAAGTACATTATGAAATACTCTAGTGTGCAGATGCCTAGTTAAATCACCCGAGCCTTTTGTTTTTCAGGTAAGCAAACAATATAAGTTCGACTAAATAAACTTTTTATAAGATGAACTTGGAATACATGCTATGCATTACGAAGCTCTAGCGTATGATATTTTGTTTGTTATCATAAAATGACGTAAAATTTCTATTTGGGATAACAATTATTGTCGCATTCTGTGTTCATTGTATCTAATCGGAGGAGACTTTGGACACCTATATAGTCGCATTGCCCAGTATATAGCATTAGATAGATATATTTGCTTTAGGTACAAATAGTACGCAACCACAGACCCATTTGGGTACCTCGAAGGTGCTTTGTGTAGATGTTCCTGTTTATAGTTTTTTCCGGCCCCTTAGGTACAGGGCTTGTGTAAGAACTATTGGTTTATCGCCTTTATTGTAACAACTAGTAGTGGTGGCGGCCGGGTAACGTCCTCGTCTGCCAATCAAAGGGTCGCGGGTTCGGTTCCCGCCTGGGTGGGTTTTCCTCCACCTAGGGCTTGGGTGTTTGTAATCATCTCCATTGTTTTTACTATTAATTGTTCGATGTAAAGAAAGAAAGTGCTGTTTTCGGACTAAGGCTAAATAAAAAATGAATAAACATTAATAAAATTTGATTCCAACGAGAAAACCACATCATTTCTTCCAGAAATACCCATCGTCGATCACATTTCCTCACTAGTGCCAATGAAAATTGCTTTTAAGCATACGATCTCGAGTTCATTCGCTTTGATTATGTTAGAGTGGTTGATTTATCAACGGAGGACTTATCTGTTCTTATGAAAATAGACGGCGTTGACTACGACCTTGGTGTTGCTAAAATAATTGTTATTTAATCCCGACCCACGAAGGCTAGTTCCATTCATTGCTCCTGAGAGTGTGGTCTTTTCAATCTATTGGCATTTTAACACAGTAGTTTTTCTTATGCATATATTTAATACTTACTTTTCCTCAAGCTCAGACAAAGTATGGGAATGTCGACCCCCCCCCCCCCGCGAGCAATGCGATACGGAAAACTTGCAGACGCGATAATATCCCATGAAAAAGTCACCCACTTCTGTTTTCAAGTATTGAACTGAGCCACGACAATCTTTTAAAGATATAAACAATGCTGAAGGGCGTAGAGTAGCCGTGATTGATTAGTTTCTTAACAGCATTGCATGGAGCGAACGTTTGCTTCGAGGTAGTTGAGCAGTAAAAAACATTGCTGGTGAGCAATGGTTGGCCTTCGAATCATAGCGATCGAATTCTTAGATCTGAATCTTTCCTTTGTACCTTTTGAAAAATATTTAAGATTAAGAAACTAAGTCCCACGAAGCTCTTGTATAAATTGGAAAGGAGTCTCTTCAGCAGTGATGTTGAAAATGTATTATTACCCCAATCGTACTACGATAGTAGAGATAATGTCAATAAAATTAGAGAGATTAAGAGCAGAACAGATAGATTTAAGATGTCATTTCTTCCACGAATGATAAGAAATCAGAATAACACTGTCCGACCGCGGTAGGTGTAAAAATATTCGGGTCAAATTAGTCTGGTGTGTATTCATCCCCTACCACACACCCTAGCGCTGTACTAAAATAAATAAACACAAGATGCAATGGCTGGTAAATGTATTAGCCTTCACCGGCCGTTGCATTTTGGTAGAAAAACAAACTCAGTGCGTCTTCAGAGTAAATGATTTTTAACAGTATCCAAGTCTCCTTCCTTCTTGCCCTTCACTTTTCCTGAGCCCCCTCCTCCATTTGTCTGCTCCTGTACGTTAGGTATGGATTGAGGACGTGTTTCTGCAATCCCATTTGCCCAATTCTACTACCGGGTTTACCTCAACATGCAATTTGGAACAACTAATTATGTATAACGAATCTTCGAAATAATGAATTTCCACCCGCCAATTTCAATTTTATGGTGCAGCGAGACCGGATCGTGACGAGATGACGTCGGAAATACGAAAAAAATATACTGAAGTGGAGTCATCTCCTCACTAGACGTGACTACTGTCACAATAGTCGAAATTTCGATGAAAAAAATATAATTCTGAAGAGGTGTATATTCAGGGTTTAGAAATAAAGCAAATTATCGCTTATCTTCGAGGTCAACCTTTGATGAAAATCAGAAAGTGGAAAGGACCTTGCGAAAATGCGATAACTTTTTCCTGCTTCACGGTTAGAATATCAATCTACACGACGTGCGGAATTTGGCGTACTATTTTCACCGAAATGGGAAATAATAGGAGGCCATGATCGCCATTATTATGAGCGAGGCCATGATTTAGCGGTGTCCTCAGAAATTTCGTATAAAATATGATTAAGTCGTTCACTCATCCAGAGCATGCATGATATGATACAAAAAATAGTATTCCCGGAAAAGTAGGAGGAGGACGGAGCGTCCGTGGCTCTTTCTCCTGATTCACATCTAGCGTATTAACCCGCCCAAGTCCGTTCGTGCACTCAAACCTGGGGAAAACATTTTCACTGTAGCGCTCAACGAATGCGGGCAGTGGAACCTTCTTTTGATTCTAAATAGCCTTGACTCCTTTCAGTCGCGCATAGCAAAAAAGGCTCATCTGTGTCTGGCCGAATTCGGAGAAACGATCGACTACGTGGGCACTTAACATTTTTGAGAATGACTCAGTTGCGATCATTTTAGGACTGACGGCCTCTAAATATGATTTTCAGAAGCGAAAATCTGTAAGATTCTGCTGAGGAAGCATTTTGACCAGAGCTTACCAACAGATTACAGTTTATTTGTCTGTAGGGAAAGAGTGTGGGAACTGCTTCATTCGAATTTATTCCAGCAGGCGAGCGAGAATGATCTGACTGGCGTCAAATAATTGGATGTTCTCTGAAAACACACATTTCATGCTACAAGCATATACACAAAACAAACATTTCATACATTTTGTCCTATGCTCATTCGTTATGAAATTTCCCTATCTCTTCCATAAGGAGTTTGTTTTCTGTCCTAGGTTTAGCAAAGAAGCAATGGAGGTAGGCATTCACTTCCTTTTATAGCATTTCCTTTTGTGATAGGCATTTGATATAATATTTTTATATTTCCAAGTAAATCTGCTCAATTAAAAAAAAGAAAAAAGTAATATCGAATCCCTTGGTGCCTGAATAAAATGTAACCTGGTTAGGTCACTCTTACGATCCTTAAATATTGTCATCCCTAATGTATCAATGTGTTAGTTGACTTTGACTAACACAGTGAAGGTTTCCTGCTCCATAAATTTAGATTTGGGTGAACCCAAATCACCATTTTGAGAAAATAATAGTAATAAAAATAAAAATTGCACCTTCATCATGATCATTTCAACCAATAAATTATCTGGTCTAATAATTAAAAAATAGTGTGGATTATACATGTATAAGAGTGTAAGAACCTACCTCCAAGTCAATTTACTAAAATAAATGGAAATTTCTTTAAAATGTAAAAATAATTTTTAAAAATTACAAATAAAATATTGTATATATATAATTGAGTACATTACCCACTCTTTAATTAAAGCCAGTATTTCTCTGTAATCATTATTGTAAACAATGATGTGATAGTCCATCTCATCGTTACGTATACAGCTACTGAAACCCTTTTTTACGCACATATTGACTTCATAATGCATGTAAATTATATAATGTATGATGGAAATACTATCCATATATTTCTCATAACATGTTATCACACCCTTTCTCCCCTTAATAACCACCTCTTCTTTTCCATTACGTTTTCATTTTGTTTTCAAGATATTCCCTGGATGGTCATTTTTGAGACTTTCACATTCCCTATGCCTAACATCATTCTCAGGCTGTGGGATACATGGGGAGACCTGAATTAGAAAACATTTCCATCATCTTTTGATCCTCTGTTTATTTATTAAGAGATTATAATTTATCTTTTATTGTTAGAAATAAAACTATACGACTTCTTCTGTAGTTAATTAAAAGTACCTGCATTGTGGGGAGTATCTTTTTGGTTATTGGCATTTAATGAAAGATCTAATAAAGATGCATAGATAAAAACCAAATATTGTGAACTATCCATATTAATACAGTAATTAAAACACACTATGTGAAAATTAATTGGCTCTTATTTTTACAGATAACTTCAAATACCTATACATGAATTAAAATATAACCAGATTTGTGTGCATCTATATCATGTGCTTCATGTTCCCATGTATGACGAGAATTTTTCTGATATTTAAGTCCTGTTTTAGTTGTGAAAGTGTTTTTACCAAGTCACAGAAATAATTGTGTCCTCTCCATCCTAATTCTTCCCATGGCTTGATTTATTTGTTACTTGAGTTTTCTTCATCATAGTTTATCATATCCCTGATAAATCTTACCTTATTATAGTAACAAAGTTTGACATCCTTTGGATCTTCTATGAACTTTGAATCCATCTTTATGTTTGAAACTTGCTCTGTTTACTTTGTTTCATTGCTTTGTTGGGTCCTTGGTGCTTATAGATTTCTTCTCTGTGGTGGTTCACTTACACTCAATTAAATTTGTGGAATGTGTTTGCTTTGGCCCATTTTATCAAGAAACCCTAACCAAATTCAGGGAAAGTATTCATTAACCAACTATTTCTGGATGTAAGCTAGTATCTTTATTGAAGATTCATTATTCTTTTAGGTGGTGATTTGTACTATGTTTTTGGGGACAAATGGTTTACTATATGGAAGTGGTGGAAAGAATCAGATTTAGACCTCAACCTTAAGTTTTAGGGCCTTGTTTAGTTTTTTAATAATTTCATATGATTGACAATGTTCTTTTATTCAGTAATGTACATTAACAACCATTAAAACTTCATATTTTTTATAATTATGGAAACTGTTTGAAAAATATAAAAAAAGTTTGAATAATTACAAAGATTTTTGCTTTTTTCTTCGGTGTTTTTAGATGAATCCTTTTTCCATATACATGCATATCAGATTTATTTTTCTGGAAGAATCTTTGTTGGAATTTAATGAAAAATAATTCCTTTTAGGGAGCTCCAGCTTTCTTGGGGCTTTTGACAGCTTGTTTTGTGCCCACACATAGGCATTCTCAATGTACAAGGTAACTGTGCTGATCAGAGTGAAAACAATGTGCATTATGCTGTGACTAGCTTAACCAAACCCTTTAGGTAGATAAGTGATGATGATCACTTTGGGGATACCACATGCTCATTTTCAGTTATGCTTATTTCTAAGTTCAATTGCTGCAAGTCTATAATGTATGCTAGCAAGGTTAAATCAGTTGTTCAGCATGAAAGTCTTTTTACTACCCTAATGAAGTCATCTTCTATCATTAGAAGGGCAAGTGTTTTATTGTTTAAAAAAAATCCAACGTCGTCATATTTGTAAAGAGGAGCCCTGTAAGCCCTCTCTGTCACAGGGTCAAAGGCCATTATTGCTTGCTTATTTTGCGTAATGATAAAACTAGGAGCTCAAGAACACATTTACCTATTTTTATACATTGGGTGAAATTTTGAAATGAGGGAAAAGATTTCTCCATTTTATTTACTTTATGGTGTTTTAGTGGATGAATTGCAGTAGAAAATTTCTATGTCAAAGTTTAGGTAAAAATAAAAGTAACATGAAAGCAAATAACTTCAAGAATTACCCAAATTGCTCTAGACTGGATTGCAACTCTCTTAGTGTGCATTGATTATCTAGTATCAGAGAATTAGAAAGGGAGCTGAAAAGAAAGTAAAAAATAAATTAAAATTATTAATTTTAATGGTCCAACTTTTATGATATTTTGCAGTGACTATTAATTATTAACAAGTTGAATGTCTTATTTGGGTCATTATTTTGAAGTACATTTAAGTTTTCACTTTCCGTATTTTATTTCTATACCTGCTGATAATAATTGTCTTTCTCAAAAATATAAAAAAGAAAGACCCATTTTAATCATTATCCACTCTGTGAAGAATTTATTTTCCCCAACACATTCTCAAACAAAAATATGTTCACTAAAAACACAAAGAAAACCTTGAAATTTTACTTTAGAAAGTTTAATGTGTGAGGTGATAAGGGGAGCTAATGATGTATTTTGGAAGATAGCACCCTTATATTACCTAACTACTCATAGAAAACAATTTTGATAATATATTTTTATTAGTATATCTTATGGCTTGTTTGTCAACCATTGCATTCCTCAAAATTACATAGCAAATTCTCATTGAATCAATTGGATTCACTTTCAGCAGTACGACATTAACATTACTGTTGACCATTGAAATTGCAATTTTCAACTCCACATAAGTCATAGTTACTATCATGCCATCTATCTGAGGTCTAAAAACAATTGCTATAACTAATAATCCATGCCATAAAGAGCATACATTTCAATATGCTCATGGATGATAATTATAACCTCGTACAGTTTTGAATTTCATGAGATATGTATACATCTTTATTATTATATTGAATTTTCTTGCTACAATAGTCGAAAACAGAAGAAGGAAGTTGAGGAACTTGCTGTTATACCACCTGCTTTGCTTGGCACTGCAATAAGCAAAGTAGAAGTTATTGAATTCACAAAAATATTTCCTGATTTAGTGCAAGAACTTACTCAGACACCGCTGGAATCAATTGATTCCCCAACTCCTCCAGCCAGCAGACAACATTTTAGAAAGGTATTAAATTGTAGGATAATCTAGAGTTACCTCACACCATTTTGAGCATGCCAAAAGATATATTCATCAACACTGTACTAATTAAATAGACTAGGAAATTAATTTAAGCTTGGCTATATACCTTATATAAAAAAGTGCTTGAATTACTTTATTTTGTTCGTAAATTTACCAAGGACAGATTTTATAGTCTCATCAAATTGAAGATTAACTACTTTGTTTAAATACTTAAACTGTATTATGGCTACTATTTAAGTTCAAAATTGAGTGTTAACAGTTTAATAACTGACAGACAATGTTACTATGGTATGAATATTCATATTCTCAAATGATCTATATTATTTGTTGGTGTGATTGGATTTGCTGATATCTTCATTTTATATTAACATTCATTTTAACTAATGATTGGATTTAACCAAACATATGAAACTGGGCCAAAATGAAAAAACCCATGTACATAAATATAGACAACTATTATACTTACCATTCTTTGGAAGGTGATGACTGTCCTCCCTCTCTAGATAATCAATTTGTTCTTCTTTACGAGGTAGATAACTGCCATTAAGTAAATTACAGCAAAATAAATACCAAATTATAGAATCAAGGATAATGAAAATTCATTGACCATTTTGCAGCATTATGAAGGTTTTAACCTTAATATTTTTTGTTATTTACATGACATAAATGAAGTCTTCTTATGACTATTGTGGTGATGAATGGCCGATGTCAACCATTCAGCACCTTACCAGGCAGTAATCCTGAGAGGAATTCATTAGTATTATTCCCCCTGAAAATGAAATCTTTCATGCACATTATAGTAACTGGTACCCATGGGTTCTGGTAACTTCAGTACCTATGATACAACTTCAGAATAATATATGTTGTGAAAAACTTTGGATGATTGGTTATTTCATGTTGCTTTTCCAACTACTTAGTTATCATTTAGAACCTAAATATTCAATCCTACATTGTGCTTTTGTTTCTGCCATTCCTGAAGTCAAGGTTGACAGGCAAGAAATTTGGTTGCTTGTTTTACTAGAGAGTACTGCTGCTCTGGTGGGTACTTGCAATATCCATTTTCCATTATGTCATTATTTTCTTACAAATAAAGTTATGAAAGTATTTTGGTATTCTCTGGAATTGGCAGTATCATTTTGGCTTCCCCTTTTTACTGAGAGTTCTTCTAGTTTATTAATTACACTTTCAGGAGCATTATATTTTCTTAATGAGCACAGAATACTCTCTCACACAGCTTCTCTAGATAAAGTAACCAATAAATTAAGCCTTAGGATACACTTGGGATGTTTTTATAGCTTAATTTAATGCATATACCTGTTTCCAACTATCTAATTTGTAGGGATGTATAAGATATCATGGGTAAATGTGATCATTCATCTCTTTGCTTATTGTCTCCATGTGAACCATCACAATCTACTGATTATTTTCCCTTAATGTAATTTCTGGTAATTCAGGGATATCCACAGTAGATGCACCATAGCACCTCATGTCTTAAGCAGATAGTATTAAGAATGAAAAATGCCGGAAATGCGAGTCTCCTATTTCAGGTTTTGCTTGAAATTTCACTCACTATCCTCTGTCATTTCCTTAGATAAAGTTACACATCCTTTCTTGAGTTATAACTGATGAGGAAAATCCTCAGCTTACAACCCTTCATGATATTTTCTGAGTATAAAATACTATACCATACCAATGATCATGAACTATGGTTATACAAAAATTACTTCCCAGATGGAATTCCGAAAAATGCATACATGAATGGTTAAATAAAAATAAATGGCTACAGCTTGTCATGTCCTGATGCAAAATACTCATTTGGGTCATAAAAACAGCTCTTGACTTAAAAAGATTTTAATCTTAATTTAAACATCTGGAATGAGTTGTTATCTATAATGCTTGCTGGTAAATAGTCGTGAAATTTAATGCCAGCATAAAGGGGTCCTTTTTGAAACAGAGATGTAGAATGCTGTATTACATGCACCTATTTCTTTGTCTTGAGACATACCAATGGATACTCTCATTTTTTTTAAATATACTCATGCTTTCTCATTTGGTTATAGTACTTCTTTACTTGGTCTAAGTATACCGATGTTTATTATATTATTTAGTGTAATACTAATGTATTACAGGATTTTTAATAAAATTTAATTATTTAAATAACTTTATTTTTACTCTTTAGGTTCTTCAATACAATGTGGCAAGTGGAAAGAAAAATAGAGGCCTTGCCATGGTGCTTTCATATAAAATGCTGGCAAAGCCCGAAGATCTAACTCCTGAAAATCTTACTCTCGTGCGAATTATGGGCTGGTGTTTAGAACTAGTGAGTGAACCTTTCTCATTTGAGCCTGTGAATTTTGGAAGTAGGGAAATGCTAATTCCAGGATCCTGACTTTGGCCAAATTTTTCCTGACTTTGAGCCAAAAAATTTTTGGAATCTCTTTATTAATATTTTTCTAACAATCTAGGAGTAAATAAATGTATGCCTATTACCTCTTGAATTTGAAAGGTGTTTGTAATTTTTTTAGTAGATGTATGAACTTTTAAAAGTGTGGAAACATTTATGTAAAAATATGCAACTGTTACTTTCAGTTCCATTCTTCTTTGCTGGTTGCACAAGATACAATTGATAAAGCAGAAACAAGGCGAGACAGACCTGCATGGCATGTTCAACTAAAAGAGCAATATGGTCATTTGGGATCTTCAGCTGCTTTTAATGATGCTGCTCTTTTGAAATCTGGTGTTTATCAGATTCTTAAGACATATTTTGGAGACAAACCATACTACACTGATACTGTTCAACTTTTCCTTGAGGTTAGGTTTGGCATTGGGTACCTGTATCTTATTCCCAATCCCCTCAGATTTGAAATTCCTTCTGGTGGAATTTAAGTATTCAGATAGGTATTTGTATTTAAGAGCTAATGATTTGGTATTGAGTCAATGAAGTCTATTCTTGATTAATCAAAGGTGTCATCAAAATATTTACTCCCTTTATGTGGAAAAACTTTATAGCATCTTTTTGGAGAATAAACAGTTTAAGATTTGTTCTAAATGCTTTACTGGTTGAAATAAAAAATAAATTAAAAATTAAATAAAGACAAGAAATCAAGTCTACGTAGAGCATACTTTTTCAGCCTTCCAAAATGAAAAAGTCACTCTAACTTTGTAGAAAATATTGACTAAATATAGCTTAAAAAATTAATAAAATAAAATGCAAACTCTTATAGCCATAATAAGTTAGCACCACTTGTACAGCAATGAAAATAAAATTTTTGTTGTGATGGTTTGTGGGAAAAGAAATTCCGATACAGTGATCAATCACAACCTCTCAACCAGAACACCCTTCTGCAGTAGTTTTTGGGAATATTATTTTCTCCCCAGTGACCAATTACAGACCCAAACACTCAAACCCAATTGGGATCATTGACAGGGTTAAAAGGACACTGTTAAGGATACCTGGGTTTATGAATAGATATACAATCTCTGTGACTGTTTACAGGAATGAATTCTGCACCGGGGACAAACACAGAGCTGACACACACACACAAGCACTCAGGGAAACAATCACTCATACATTCAAAAAGGGTCTCACTACTGGGAGAATACTCAATTTGAGCAAAGTTAGAAAAAACAGGGAAATACAAGAGTGTGCATTGGATATGAGTATTTCGGCTACAATGTAGCCTCCCTTAGCGAACTGAAGAAAAAGAGGACTTGCAACAAAAGGTTTTAAGTAAATTAGGAAATGGACAAACTTTCGATATGTACCCTAAGCTGAAAAGGGGGGGTGGTAAAGGCAAAAATTGGAGGAACCAATGACAGCTAAGGGAGGAAAAAGGGGTAAAATAAGGTGAAATCAAAAGGGGAAATATTTCTTTCCCCTCAAACCATCACAACTAAAATTATTTCATTGCAGGATTAATTCATTGTGGGACAAGTGGTGCTAACTTATTACAGCTGTAGGTTTTTCATTTTATTTTATCTATTTACAAGGCCATAGAGCTCAATTTCTTATATTTTATGGTCTAAACAAGTCCATTTTAATATAAAGTGAAACTTATAATTAACCTTTTGAAGAGATGAGCAAAAAAGTTCATAAAATAGAGGTTTAAGTAAAAATGAGATTGGGAGACAATATTTTAAAAGTATATTTTCAAGTTTTGTTGTAAAAATATCTTGGGATTACAATAGAATAAATAATAAACAATTGTTTCTACAACCAGATGCAATAAATGTAAATGAAGGAGTCTCAAAATAAAATAATGGCTTCTCATACTGGAAAGGTTATGGTAAAGAAACCGGATATGATTTCCTATATTCTTATATATGTACTTCTAACAGAAATTTCAAATTCTGGTTGATTTTCAAAATTTTCATTTTCTTTTAATCTTTTTAAGGCAAAATTAATCAATGCTAAAATGAAATAATATGTAATTAAGGTCACTCAGTAGCTATGATTTTGAGTGATTTAAAAAACCAATCTTGTCACAAAGACTAAAACAATTTTATGCAATTCATGATCCTTTATATGAGCCCTTATATGGTCCTTTTTAAAAATTGATTAATGTGTACAACTTTGATTTATTGCTACACATTGGCACTCTTTCTAATTTAAGATATACATATACTTGTAAGTGTAAAAACTTTTATAATTATTGACAAAAAAATGGGAAAATATAAGCTGTGAATCACCTCATCTCTGTGGGGAAGTGGAAATTAACAAATATTTCATGTTTTAGGATTGTAAATTTAAGGTTTTTAATGCATTGATTTATATGGGTGGAGAGCTGCCTTCAAGGATATTTAAAATTTTGGGTTTTTGTAAATTTAAGGTACTTCACAATGCATTTTTTATAAATTTCTGCATTAATAAGTTAATTGCATGGAAGGGGAAGAAATTATAATAAAATTTCACTCTTAGATTTTAAATTATACCGTATAATTCAAGAAATATGTATATTTGTTAACCTTTTATTTGATATCTATTGACTTGGTATGCATTGATTTTTCATTTATATAATTTTAGATGAGTCAGAGATATAACCTGGGTCAAGCCCTTGATTTGGAAGCCAGAGCTGACCGAAGTTTATCAATGCACACCATGGAGCGTTACTTAACGATTGTGAGGAATAAAACAGCCCACCATTCATTTAGAGCACCTGTGACTTTAGCACTTTTTATGGTAGGTATTAAGAAATGCCTAGTTGAACTATGTATTAAAATTATTGAACTTTTCATGATTTTCATTCATTGTTAAGGTTACACCACCATTCTCTGATAGTAAAATAGATAAACTGTAAGATAAAAATGAAAAAGATGTTGTACTCAGGCACGCTTCACAATAAACTTTACAAGATTCAAGTGAAATTTGACAAATATATATGTAAAACAAGTGTGAATGATGCTTTGGAAAGTTTTGAAGGAACAATTGTTGAATTTATTTAAAGGGTATGTAGGAAAGGTGTTGTCAAAAGAATATAAGATGAATCCTGGAGGATTGAATATGCTGTGAGTGCAAAGTTATAGGCATCTAAGTAGGGATATAAATGAATGAGGATGGTGATATTTTCTAGGGTAAGCGGAGAAGTGGAAAATGTTGGAGGAAGCATTTTAAGGATTTGCATTATTGTGGTTTGGATGATGAAAATGAGCCAAATATGAAATTTTAAAATCATATAATATTGTATTTAATGACTTGTTTGAGTAAGAAAGAAGTTTTTTATTATTAATATTTGCAAATTGTTTTACTCATATATGCAAACATAAGTTAAACCAGATATTTGGAAGACTGCAATTTTTGTATGCTCATGTAAAGTGAAGGGGTCCTTAATGTGCAAGTAGTAGTAGTAGTAGTAGTATAATGCATGGATGATAGAGCACTGATAATGTCTATTAGGGGAGGCACATGACAGCTGTTATAACTTTTGCCATTAGGGTAAGAGGAATGATTTTGCAATGGGAGGATTTCCAGGTAATGGGAGGCAAGGTGGAGGGAAACCTGGCATCAGCATTTGCCTACTCTTAATAAAAGACACTGGGGCATTCACAGTTTAATGAACCATATAACAGGCAGCTTGCCCTACTTAAATTGCAATAACCTGCACTTCTCATGACGTCGAAGGAGAGATCAGGACACCTCTGGGATTCCATTCCTGGCCCTTGGGATGGGAAACTAGGATCTGCACCAACCTGATACCCTGAATTACGCATAGAGCAAATAGTTTTTAGGTATACTGGGGATAGTATTTGGGAAAGTGTTGATTGGAAGATTATCGAAGACATATGATTTGCATGCTCCCAATTGAGTACAAAATCACATTGAACTCACCTAATTTTGTATTATATCTGGGGGTCCAATATAGTTTCATATCTGATGGGGCATATGTGAATCATATATATTCAATGCAACAAGTGTTGGAGAAATGCATGGACTAGTAAAGGTAATTTGTTGATTTGGAGAAAGCACATGAGAGGGTAAATGGAGGAAAGTTTTATAAGGTCTTGGGAGAATATGGATATAATAAGTATGTATTCAATCCCATAATGGGATATGAAAAAATGATTTGATTGACTTGACTAAACAATTGATTCACTCTTACGTATTGAGTATGAGTTAGTGGGTCTTTGTTCTGTGAGACTCACAACTGCATAATATCAGCATGTCTGTTCAATTTGCTAGTGGAATAATGTTTGAGTGATGAATGGAAATATATACAATAAGTATTAGGATTGGTTATTTAAATGTTGATCTTCCATGTACTGATGATGCAGTAGGATTCACTCAGAGATTGCAAAATCTTCAAGGGGTCCTGAATAGCAGGTTAGGTAATAGAGAGATTGAAATGAATCAATTGAGTTTGAATACACCTGAAGCAAAAGTAGTCTTATTTTATGATGAGAATGGGAAGAGTGATTGCATTGAAATGTTATATGGTGCAACAATTGAACAGGTGAATGATTTGGTATACCTTGGCCAGATGCTTGTGAAAGATGGTACGATACTTGAGGAAATTAAAAGGCGTACACATGCCAGCAGAAAGCTTGTTGGTAATATGTAGAGTGTATTAAGAAATTAATTTTAATTAATTCCCACATTAATTTTATATATGGTGCTGAGGAATATTTGTCAATTACTCAACATACTGGACTGCTATGTCCCTAAACCAATACACAAACTATAAATCAAATCACATAACAAACGTTTACAATATTTGTGATATATGAGGGTGTAATGATAGAGTTACTTAATGATTTGAGCTTAATGAACATATTTATTATATTTTTTCTAGGCTGGCATTAGAGATCTTGAGACCCACCGCCAAGTGAAAACTATCCAGATGGAGATGGCTCAGTTTTTTCAAGTTCAGGTGAGATAGTGTAAATATTTCATAAATAATAATAGTGAGATAATGTAAATATTTCATAAAAACAATATAATTGATATAAAGTCACTCTGCCAATTGAAAACTATAATTTGTAATATTTAATGCACTCATCTGATTTTTTCACACTAGAAATTCACTCATTTTTTAATGTGAGCATTTTCTGGGATGGAATGCAAAAAATGCATTTTATCAGCATTAAAATGTCCTTAGTGAAAAGTCTTTAACCGATTTATGCAAGGTAGAAGTTGTCCATCTTGGACTTGTATAATATGAAACATACCTAAATGGTGTTCTAGTTTTCATCTCTAAGCACTCCAGCCATCTAGGGTAAGGCATGGAATTAATTCTCAACTCTAAAGCGAAAGTGTCAGCCTTGATTCAGGACCAGAAATTGATGCACCAGGTCTGTTTACACCAGGTGATCAGCCCATCTTCTCAATCCTCCTGTTTCCTGTACATAGATGCTGCCATTCTTGTTCAAAATTACTTTCTACTTTCTACTATTACTGCTAATCTTTGACCTATTTTAAAAACTGTTGAAAAGGTCGAATCAGGTATACCCAAATCTGCAGATATCAATGTTGGATTCAACCATTGTCAACCGTTTGTATCAGCTGAAGTTTCACTTTTTGAAGAATTTATTTTAAATTAGATGTGCAGTTTATAAGCCATTTATAAATTAGCCACTTATTATACTATTATTAACAGTTAAAAATAATTATGAGAATGATGTAGTTTGAATCATTTCAAAATTCACCCATTTTGCTTGGTGAAGTTTGTAAACAGCTGACTGTGCAGAACAGAAGGAGACAATGGGAAGGAAGACTTTAATGAACTGTAACCTAGGGGTCAGGAGGAATTTGAGTTAATTATATGAAACATGACACTTCACTTGCCAGTCTTCCTCTTTGTTGTAGGGAAGGAAGCTCCCAGAAATAGTTATTACAACAAAAAAAAGTCTTATTGTATCCTTCCAACTCTCCTTTGATGGGGGTGAAGGGAAAGGGAATAATATGGTTAAAGAGGTTGCGCCTAATGTGGGGTGCCATGGCACTGCTAATGACCTTAACCATTGATTGGAGAGGGGGTAGGAAAAAGTTATGAGATTTCATCATTTGGATGTTGATGAAAAATTGCCATGAGAATTTTGAGCCAGATGTCGAAAAAACATAGGATGTGGTAATCCAGATCTTCCTGGGAAACCATAGGCGGTACAGGGAAAGGAAATGCCCCCCCCTACCCTGATGCGTGAATTACACTCATTTTTGAGCTTAGTATTGGGTGAACTCTACCCTATTTTAACAAACCAGCAAACTTCTGGTTGATAACTGTGGTTGATATTGAGAAAAATTGCTGTTGAGGAACCAATGGATTGGGAAATTCAATCACAACACAGTGTCATATTCAAAGAATTTTGCAGGGATTTATTTTATGATGAATAAAAATATTTTCATGACAACCATTGTTTCATGTTTACCATCTTGTGTAAAATGAATAAATATGCATTAGAAAGTTTGAGCTGAAATGGAAAGCACCTACATTTCATGTTAACTGATACATTACATCATCAATTATAATTTGAAGTAGTTTCCACTGTAATGGACTCTTCCTTAAAAAAATATTTTTTTATCAGGTAATCTACCGGTAAAGTTAGGTTTTGGATGGAACCAGTTACCAAATGAATATTTTGTTTCTACTAACAAAACACGACCCAACATCCTATGCTACAAGCCCCCCCCTCATCTCTGTATACTTCCTTCCTCCCATCATCCCGTCCAACATCTCTATCCTATTCCTGCACTTTCCTTGTTTGCCTAACATTCAATCCTCTACCATCGTCTTCAACATCCCAGTGCTGATTAATATGCTTTTCATGCATTTTTCCTGCCTCCTAATGATTTCTCCCAACAATGCCATCTCTTCCCTCACCATATCTAGCACTTCCTCAATTGGTTTCCTTTCTGACCACTTCACTTTCTCCATCCTTCTCTGCACCCACACTTCAAAAACCTCCAATCTACAAGTATCATCCCGCTTTAGTGGCCATGTTTCCACACCGTACCTGACTAAGCTCCATTTCAAGTTTTGATGAGCCTTTCCTTAACATCCTTGCTTAACATCCCTATCATCAGTATCAATTTCAAATCAATGAGTCATGAGTTAAATAATAACCTACATGAGGATGGTTTAAAAAAAAACATGAGTTTCATCCCAAAACAGTGCACTTAACTATGATGATTGCCAAAAATATCACTTCCTATTTCTAACAGTTATGAGTGGAACTTAGAACATGTTCTTAAGTGATTTTAAATAACAATGAGAGAACTAAAGATAGCACTTGTGGAAGACCTAGGAGAGGTCAAAATAGGGGATAATGTCCCCTCTTGCTTTCCCTTATTGTTTCTAGTTGTTGGCTATTGACATATTATTCAAGTACCAGTTCCAAACCTCCAGTCCCTGAAGCACTCAACCCATTTAAAATTTGAAAAGATAGCATTTTGAACATTTAGAGAAAGAATACCCCTCACTCAGTAAATAAACTTAGCATTTTTTCACACAAAAATATTTATTATACAACTATTGGTTTTGATACATAGGCGACATAATTAGGTATAAAAAAATCATAATAAGTTACTAAGTTTATTCATTCAGTGATCATGAGTTTTTGCAAACTTGAGCTTCAAACCATCAAATATCCCTCTGTGTTTATGGTGACCTCTACATGCTCTCTCCTTGGTTTGACTTAATGTATATCTATATTGGATTTTTTATTACAGAATAACTTTTTGGACTGCTATGCTGATATTAAGGTGCTTGGTAGGCCAGGGACTGACATTGAAGATGGCAAGCTCACTTGGTTGTCTATCGTTGCCTTACAAAGGGCTTCACCAAAGCAGCTTAAAGTAATGCAAGTATGTATGCCATGCAAGCACTTGGGAAAAAATTTTTAGTAGTTTTATTTATTATTCTTATCCATAGTCTTTAGATTTGTAATTTTGGATTGTAGTAATTCCATCTAATTTACATGAGAGATTTTATAATATAAGGGTAGTTTGAAAAGTCTGTTCATATCAGAGAGATGGCATCACTGGTGCACATCAAAGTTATTTTCAGTTGGTAGTATGTACATCTTAAAGGAACACATAAAGTTTCAGTCTGATTCGTCTAATACTCAGTGTAAAGCATTCATTTTAATTGAGCAGTTAGTTTGTGGACTTTCCAAAAAATGGATGAAAAAGAATTTCTTGTTCAACCAAACATTTTATGAAAATCAAATCACCTCATCGAACAAAAGATATAACTGCACTGGTGAATCTGAAACATTAAATTATTTACAAGTGGTTTTAAAATTTTTGAGGTGGCCATATAATCAGAGGTTATAATGAATGTTTGTGATGCCCTGTTGAGGTCAACACTCGAGGAATAATTGATAAAATCCATGAAATGGTCATGGATGATTGTAGAGTGAAGATTTGTAAGATTGATAATGCTGTAGGTATCTCGAGTGAATGAATTCATAATATTTTGGATCAAAATTTGGGCATGAGAAACCTAACCAAAAGATGGACGCTGTAATTGCTCGGAGTTGACAAAAATGATATCGTATGATATATTCCAAGGCCAGTTTTCAGCTGTTTATGTGAAACAAATAGGACTTTGTTTGGGTGCTGTAGATGAAACATGGATGCACCACTACATGCATGTAGCTAAGAAAAATCCAAATGATGAGTTGCAAGTGCATATAAAGCCTTGGCTTTAGATTGTTTGAACACTATGCTGCATGAAATACATCCACTCACAAAAAAGTCCTTTTCAAGCACAACAATGCACCTCCTCTGCAGGTGTGACCGTAAAATTAATGAAGTTATGATTCAAACTCATCCCTTATCCTCCCCATTGGCCAGATTTGGCTCCCTCAGACTAGCTATTATCCAAAATGAGGAAATGGAAGACAGGAAGGGGATATTATTGAAACGAAGAGGTGATTACATAAATAACTGCCTCTGAATTTTTCAGAGTCGGAACAATCACGTTATTTGGAAAAAATCAAAGACTGAAGGAGCATTTCTAAGACATTTATAAATAAATATGTAGATATGTGTATAGTGAATTTTGGTAAAGTCAGTGTTGTAGCCTGTAGGCTAATGTTTGACCACTGATCAGAACGTCTGAAGTTGAAAATTTAGCTTTGTTTATGGGCACCTGATCCTTTGTATTCGTTGTATATTTTCTGGATAGGAAATGTCAGAAAATTTTGGGAAACAAGTAATTTAATGGGAAAGGATATGACCTCCCTTACTTGGAGTGCGTGGATTTAAAATTCTGTATGGTCTAGTAAAATCTATCCTTCCTTATTTAACTACCATGGAGTTGAAGCTGGTTTTGTTATCATATTAAATTAATGTATATCTTCACGAAAACACAAGTTTTGGGCTACATCAGTGGGAAATAATCATAGCTTTTGCCATAGAGCTCACTCTTTGGCTGTCCAACAAACTCATGATGACACTTTTTGAGGGAACCCATATGCTAGCTGCTTAGCTCCTCTTCATTGTCCCCGATTCCACACCCAGTTCCATTTTTTATCATGGCTTGTTGCAGTGGTGTACCAAATTTAATCCTGGTTCATGTTAGCCAACTTTTCAGCTGCTAATAAGAAATGTAAGATAGTACACATATTTTTTAAGTAAAAGGCAATTGCTCCTCCATTCCCTCAAGACTTGAGGCAATCAAGACTTAAGAAATTCTCTTGCAAGTAGACCTCTCTTGTATTATGATCTATATCTGAATTATATACATAAGTATATAAGTATCTATATCTGAATTTGAAAAAGAAAATTTTCCCCAAAATGTCCACCATTAATTTACTCCCAATCCAAACAGTACTGAGGGCATTAAGCTACTTAAACCTTTCAATATAATTTGGGAAAATTAATGCTTAAAAAAAAGTTCATTTATTGTTAGTTGTCCAGAGCATTTCATTCAAATTAGTTTGTGCTCAGTGTTATTTCCAGAATCGGTATAATAGTTTTTTTATTATCTCTCAGGGGCCAACTTACAAAAACATTAGCTTTCAGACATTGATTTTATGAATCTCCACTATGCAGGAAAATGTGTAGCATTGTTTGTGCTTATGAATAGGATAAATTGAATTGGGACCAATTATATGCAAAAATTGATTGTAAAATTTTTTTTGGTAAGAAGTTAAGAGAAAACAAAACTTATACAATTAGTATTACTTACCTGCTCACGTGACATTGAAAGCAAAAAAATTCCCATCTTATTTCATGTAAGATAAGCATGATTAGTTTTTAATTTTATCTCGGTTGTCTTTTTCCATTTAATCTAATTATAAAATCTGTCTTTTTAGGAGTGCTATGGGGAAAAGGACCCAGAGAAGGTAGCTTGTGTGAAGGAATTGTACAATGAGTTAGAGTTACCATTTATGTACAAGATTTATGAAGGTCAAAGCTATGATCTCATTTGCACCCAAGTGCAGCAAAATACAAAGAATCTTCCTCATAAGTTATTCTTCAAATTCCTTGAAAAAATATATGTAAAAAACTGAAATGAAGGATTTTTATAAAAAATATGAGTTAAGTATTTTATTCACCACTAAGGATTATTCACAAATGCACTCCTCTTTATGGATCACAATGGAAAGACACTCTCCTCATCTCTCATGAGAATTTTGCACTGATCTACTGTTAGATTCTAAATGACAGAATCATGGACTTCGAAAGTGTGTCCCTCTGATCATTCTTGTTGAAGGCCATGGTAGTGCATAGGTTATGAAAGCTACATTATGCACTACACACTACATGCATGCCAAAAATTAATGAAAATAAATACTTAAATGGCTCTTTAACAAGAAAAAACAAAGCAAAGAAGCCAAAAAATAAGTTTAAATTCACTTGGTTGGTTAACTTTTGGTGACTAATGAAAAACTAGAATGTTCAGACTGGTTACAATTTCATCTAATATAAAGGAAACCATGAAAAATACTGTAAATGCTTGAGTTAAGAATCAAATTTGATTCCTGCAAGATGTGTTAATCCATTTGCAAAATCTGTATCACAGCAATCAGATTATACATTTTTTTCATTGAACGTCACATACTAGTATAAAAAATACCAGGGAAAAAATTGCTGTAGCTTTTTAATTACAGGTTAAAGTCCATTTCATATGATTTTTGGGGAAGAATTTTTCATCTGCCAAGCATGAGGATTCATAGTGAATATTGGGTCAATATCTTCAAATATGTTACAAATACTACAATCTGTATGCAAGACTTCATATTTTCTCAAATATTTTCTCTATAGTATATAAGTAATTGCAAAGGAAGAAAATTGAGGAATTGTACTTCAATATTTTTACTTACTTAACAAATGTCTCAATCTATAATGCTCTTCAATTCTCCATACATAAAATGAATGAGCAGGTACTTAATGAAGGGGAGAAGTTTTAATCGCCAGTTGTCAAAAAGGAAAGTTTGTTGGGGATATGACCTCTTTGTATGGTCTAATGTATGCATGTGGAGTATGGCCATTGAATAATCAGGTGCATATGCAGAATTAATCCATAGGCCTGTGGTGATGCAGTTCAACTGCCTTTCAACTAATCTCATTTGATGATCCCTGAATCTGGAAGGTAGGCTTCAACCAATCCAGTAGTATGTGGATATTGTAATAGTGGGACTTAAAAGAATGTCAAATGTGAAAAATATAAAATTCAAATACTGACATTTATGAATTTTTGCTATCAGTAGCTCTTGTTTCTTTGGAGATCAAAATATTATATGCTTTGTAATTTTGTACACATTGCAGCTTAAACATTGGTGTTGTCAAAGATTTAATTAAATAATTAATGTAAATAATAATAATAGTAATATAGCCTCTTTTAAAACTGATGAAAAACTTGAGACTGTCATGCAGTCCCTTTACACTCAGCCTTGAGAAGTTACATCTTCAAGGTGGTTTTTGATCTGCTGAAATCAGGACACTTTGGGGAGAAAAGATGATAAGTGGTCCTGAAAATTATTGATTTGTCCCTCCTGTGAGACATAAATTATACCATATGTATCCCAAAGCTTATTTGCTGTTTTAAATAGGATTTTTTAATCAAAAAATAACAACAAAATAATGTTATTAATAATAAAATTACATAAAAATAATTATGCAATCTAGGTATCCTGGATGTTTATTGCTTATTTTACTTTCAGGACTACTGGTACTATTTTGGTGTTAATAAGTAAGTACATATGTTGATAGTAATTCAAGAAATATATTAATTTTGCTTCAACTTGACTAATTTCAGACAGCCACATGTATGCATTTTCAAAATTCAAAGGATGTGCCTGCAAAAATGAGGATTTAGGGTATGTTTGTCCTTTCTTTGGCTTCCATCCCACCTGCCTTTTTTCTGTTTCCTAACTCCATACCCTCTTCTTCTCCATCCATTCTCCCCAGAACCTATTTTTAATCACTTTCTCATTCACCTTTTTGTACGCTCTCTCCTCTCTGCATCACATACAGGTGATTTGCAAAGATAATAGCTTCCTAACACCATCTCCTGGCCAAAGAATTGGGGCACTTGGTTACACAAATACCCTGCAGATTACGTTTACTCAATAGCTCAACTGGTTAGAGCATTAGCCCAGCAAATTGAAAGATCCATGGTTGAAGCCCGGGTCAAGGTAATGTTTTTGAAAAATTCCAAAGAAACTGCGGGAGATGCCGCAACAGTAAATTGTTGCATTGAAATGTTTTTGAACTTTTGATCTGCTCAATTCTGCCTTCCTTACCTTTCCTGTGTTCGTCTTTCATATGTGTTCCTATCTTTCCTTGTATCTATTTCTGTGTAATGTATATTTTATATATATATATATATATATATATATATATATATATATATATATATATATATATATATATATATATATATATATATATATATATATATACATAAACATACATATATACAGGAAATTAGTTTGTCAATATCGGGTTTTAATTTGGTGTTTTAAAAACCTTCAAAATGGGTAATTATATGACCTTCAGTCCTGCAGTTTTAAAGTGAGCTATGGACCATGAAGAGCCCATGAAGCCTACTCAGCAAACTGCCAGCACACATTTATAAACAAATTTCATGTCGTCCATATCATTTTCTGGTGTTGTTATCAATTCAAACAAAGAGGTTTTTGCATGATGATAGGAACTATGAGATTTTGTTTTAGTTTATGAATAAATAAATGAGACATAAAACACGAAAAGGAATATATAACGGTTGAATTCACAGCATCATAACATTTAAACATTCTTTGGACTTGGAGAAATGAATACAGAAGATTTAATTAGGATGTGCTAACTTTATATTAAGTATATAGTTATATGTAACTTAATATAAAACACCAA
Source organism: Hetaerina americana (assembly GCF_022747635.1). Lineage (NCBI taxonomy): Eukaryota > Metazoa > Arthropoda > Insecta > Odonata > Calopterygidae > Hetaerina > Hetaerina americana. The sequence continues at coordinate 19,657,994 of NW_027286070.1, read as the reverse complement.
CTATTATGAAATAAATCGTTGGTAATGAGTCTGTTTTCTTCCCATAATACAAGCATATGAGTGATTGGCCTTTGTGTAGACTCATGGAAAGTCAATTGCAATTCAGTTCTGATAGTGAACAAAAAGTTATTTGGTGGATGAGAACAGAGGTTGCAATAATCCTCTAACTTTTCCTGAAGAAATGTAAATGGGCGTGATGACTACTGTTTGTATGGAGCATTGATTGGACACCTGCGATATGAACAGTGTTTTTAACTGTTGAGTCAAGAGATTAACGTCATCCCAGCACATAATCCTTTACCAGAGATGCAGAAAAGTGCGTGTGGGTGATATGCAAAAACACATTTGGGCGTTAAATTTTTCTTGCAAACTTCAGCTTTTCTCATATATCTCCTGAACTTGCAGTCGCACAGTTGCAACTTGAGGCGGTCTGCCACGTACGAGCCACTTCCAAATGACATGCGCTCGACCGAGATTTCAATTACAATCTTTCAAAATTTTCTCTGCCTGGATTTAAGAATTTTTTCAGAAGCTGAAAAATTATTGACGAGTTTATTTGGCTATTGTATTGATCCTCAGTGAGTCCCTTAAAGAAAGGAAAAAGTTGAAAGGAGGAAGAGTGTAGGATGGGAGGGTGAAGCTTAGGATACACATAGGCGTCACCCATAGTCGAACCCCTGGCCCTCAAATCAATAACCTAGCACTTTACCCACTGGGCTGTCATGTGAAGTTTCGTAGATGAGCACGAGGGTCTATGGTACTGAACAACCGAAATCCTATGCCAAAATCCACTGAGTCACAGTCACACTGCAGGACTTACAGTCCTCTATCGTCCAAGTTTTGTTGTATAACGCTAACGCGTTGTGTCGATTCCGGAATCAGAGTTACGTCTGAGCTATACTGCAGCCGTTAATTGACTGGCTAATGTTCTCTCTTTGCCTTCCGACAAAATGAAAGATGCCGCACGTATGATAATCCTTTTGTAAATACAGGTATAATGATCTATTAATATTTTAACATAATTTCTTAATTTAAAATATGGAGTTATTTTACAAAGCTCTTACTCGTATCCATTCATTTTATAATTGCTATCGTCTGGCTACACTCAGCTCTACCCTGTGCAAGCTTCTTTGTTCTCTGAGCCTGCCTTGCGTATTTCTCACGTCGCGTCGTTGTACTCAATTTCTCATTTACATTTGAATCGCTTTGCTTCTTCATGAACTCAACGACTGACCTTTTCGGCGAGGAAAACGGTACTAAAGGTTTATATTTACGTGAACCTTTGTATGTTTATATTTATGAGCAACAGCAAGGCTAACCGAAGCGGAGTGCGATTATTTCTAGCACTTTTAAAAAAGGTATTGCTCGTCTTTTAATGAAAACTGATTTTTTTCACTGACGTCGGTGACAGAAGAAACTACCTAGTGGTTTTCTCTTACCACTGGGTTTGGTTCACGACGGAGAGAATTTCACCTTGAGTCAGGGTAATGCCACGCGTCTCGCGTTACCAAATAGCGAGAATTTTTATGAAATGTAAGGTCAAGGGTGAGACTGAATGATTACCGATATCACTCGTTCCGGTACAGTGTCCACCACGCCACTATTTTCGTCTTTATACACTGGATTCCTTTGTCCTATTCTCTCTTTTATTTCAAGTAATTTCTTCATCATCGTACCCTGAGAAGATACGCGTACAGCTATTAAACTAGAAGGTAAAGGGGCTCTGAATGCATAAGAGAATTTTTTGAGTTCACACACAATCAATTAATTAGTTCTCAGGTTTTCCGAAGGCTGACATTTAAAACAGCAAAGTTATTTCTAGAAAAATTCTTTGTTATGAGAAGAATAATTTACTGACTTTTAGGCATTATGAGGCCGGTCATAAAATACATGCATGATACCTAATTATAAATCAGTGCATTGGAAAACGACGGACAATGTCATCTTAAATATAATGAAATAAATTTTTCCAAAAAAGATTATTCAAAGTCTGAAAGAAGAGTACACACCGGGGAGAACTTAAGTGAACACAATAAAGTACGTTTACCTAAATTAACGAAACCATTTTCTTTTTGAATTTCTCCGTGAAAATTACGTCCTCTGTTGTCACACTGCTGTATAAGGATTGGAGCCGATTACTTATAAATGTCAACTTAACCCGGCTGCGTCTCATTCAATCGTTAGACCGTCTAAAATATCCTCTGTTTAGTGGAATTAATCCGCCATCAGAGGGGGTAGTGCTGTGATCAAGTATGGACGATGACTGTTTAGTCCAAGGAGACTTGGTAATCTGCATAGGATGAGCTGATGCACTAAAACACAGCTCAGGTGTCAGGCAAACTCCTGAGCTTATTCTGAAACAGCTTCATATTTCAAAGGCATAATGATCAAAATTTTACATGGTCTTTTAGCCCTCCAATGACCTCATGCCTTATGTTAATGATGCATTGAAAATTAAATCTTATTTATTCGCCGAATTCAGGCTGTGGTGGTATTTTTTATTAGTATGTATTCCATTGCCAATTTCAGTTAAAAGCGATTAAAAATTAAAATGAAGATGTCTAGGCGTCAGATAGGACATAACTGGTAAGTATATTGTCATGGTACCTATTTATTGTTAATAGCAGGGATTCCGTGGTATTCTTTGTTTATCATTTCTTATTTTCCACTTCCAAAAATCCTACTCACTCCTGCTTACCGAATAACCTCAATAAAGTGTCGCCTACCCCAAAAACTACTTCGCTTACTGGCCTTATTCATCCATCTAGTTATTATTGTTTCATTATTTAATTTCATGAAATCAATATATTTGAGTTCCAACGACTCATAGTTGTGAAAAAAGTCCTTTGACTGGTAATATGTGGATATATTGTATCCTAACTTCATGTTTCTTTAAGATCGAATAGTTATATTAATTTCAAGGAACTGGACATTGTAAATGTCTAAATTATAAAAAAATTCTCTCCGTTTGAGGAAGAGTCTATTAAAAGGTTCGTTGTCCCAAATAAATTTGGGTTTAATTCCAAAATAAAGCTCATTTGGCTTTTACGAATACTATCGTTTGCTGTTTTTAGTCCATTGGGACTTGCTTCTTCCTTGGGCTGACCATCTCGTAATCTATCCCTGAACGTCCTTCTTCTTTAGGGAAGGCAAATGGCGAGTTCTAAAACCTATGTAATCGGCGGCGGTGAAAAAAGGAAGAGGGTGGTTGAATATCGGCGATAGAAAAGAGGAAGGGGATAGCCGTTACAAAACTCGAGTGCACCCCTTTTATTTTTTTTTCTTCTGTCTGAAAAAATGTTGCTCAACGCAGGTGGTGGATATGATCAGGTCGGGTGTGAGTGAGACCTTTCTACGAGTTCACCATCCCCGAAAGATTAGTTTTCCGATCACCGCCACTTCTCACCTTCATCTGAATTCACGTCGCCACCCTTTGAGTGGGCGCGTGGCAGGAAGCGTCAGGACACTGGCCTCCTTTATGCAATTAAGGGTTCATGATAGTAAACCCAGATGACAATTAAGTTTTTCGATCTCATGTGTCGGGGCGCTTAAATTTAGTTCTGTTGTAATCTGGTAATTGTGCGAGGGGTCAGAGTAGAGAGGAGATAGATCGAAGCCGTTTGTAATCCCAGTTACCTCCGTCGTTCTTTCATTCCTCCCCACGGTTTCCATTCTTAGTCTTTTCTCCGTTAAAAAAAAAACTTTGCCTCTTTGATGGATGTTTGTTTTATAAATCATTACCTTCCGCTTCTGAAGGTTTGTGTATTGGCGAGTGAATGAGTTACCTTAAAGTCACAGGGATCCGGATTTATATTCTCGTGAACCAAAAGGGAGACATTTATATGAGTCTGGTAAGATGGTCCCTGTCGTTAGACTAGTTTCCTTTAATACCATGTTTTAATACCTGAAAGTATTAAGCATTAGTGGGGAGTCTCAAATACCCCTGTGAGGAACCAGGAGTAAAAGTTAGTGTGATTGAGGCTTCCTGGTTTCTCCTTTTTTTTCATTTTTCCGCAAAATACTTGTAATAGTTATGTGTTGTTTTGCTCGCGATTTCCTTTTCTAGACATTTTTGTTTTCACCATGATTTGATCCCTGGCGAGGTATAAGTTTCTCCGAAAATCATCATGCACAGTTTGGGTGAAGGTTAAGTGTATTTAACTTATTTTTTATTGAAATATTATTGTTTTTTTTAATATAACGATTGACGTCAGTCCCTCTTTCGACCTGAGGCGTTTTAGGTAAAACGTTCCGCGTACAGATATCTTTCTTGGGGATTGAAGTGTGCCTCTCTGGTCCCCGGTTATTTTTAGTCATCCACGGTGACTTCAGGCGTGTCAATCACATTCTTACATGATTCATACTTCTAGTAGAAAGCGAAGACAAGGTTCGGTGGGCGGCATTTTATCGTACACGGGACAGGCCACTCACACCGGGTCCAATATTTTCACGCCACATATTACCCTGTTGACCGCGGGAAGCAATGGCGATGAAAAAAAATCCTCGGAGGGACCGTTTAGATAGGATAGCTTTAATAGTCTATGTTCACCCCCTTTTTATCCTCAAACCTTCAAACTGACTGGCTACGCTCAAAGCGCCTCCTTGTGTGTTTGTGGAGAAGTGCTCACTATTTGAACTGACCTGCACCGAAGCGGATCGAAGGAGACAGTAATAGCCTGCACCACGAAGAATAACCAAAGGTAAAGAATATTGTATTTGTATTTAAATTGCGTAAGTGAAGAGGAAGTCATCGGTTGGCTCATGACTAGACTAAGAATTCCAAACTTGCAATAAATATTCTGTAAATTTTTTTGTAATTTCACTAAAAGCAAACGTCCGTATTTTTATTCCTTTCATAGCCAGGCAATTTTCCAGGGTGAAATCATCACGGATGGTTAATACAAGCTTCGGTGGAGTGTGGATATCCCAGGACTTCTTAACTTCATTGCTGGGCGACTTTCTGTTACTTCTTACTTTGATAGTTGGTGAATTTGACGAGTTTCGCAACAGGTAAGATCTCTTGTTATAAATACATTCATAGCGAAACTTTTAAGATCACTGTTGGACGAATTTCGTCCCTGTAGTGAGATGCAAAACCCACCGAATCAAGGCGTTTCGACGAATAAAATGACATTTTTCTTCGGGGATAATTTTTTGGTGATTTATAGCGGATAATTAGGGAAATAATAGTCACTCGGATAGGAGGCAGACGGAAACATTAGTACGAAGAGGAAATGGCGTGAAGGAAAGGGGAAAGTTTATTGTCGGGAGGCCGGTTTCCTCTCCTCTATTGCAGTAGGTTTTTACTTTTTTCTTGCCCTCTAAATGCACTCCCCTTGATGAGCAGCATGCTAAACTTTCCAGGGACTAGCAAGAACCGAAGTCAATCAGTCAGGGACTACAGAGGACGCCGCACCTCGCAACGCTCTCCCCTCTTCTCAACTCATTTCTCCCCTCGCCCTGTCTTCGCCCAGGTTATCGGGAAAGGACACTATCAAACGTTATTGAACTGGTCGGTTAAATTAAAATATTGCATAGAGACATAGTGGGATGATTGTCAAATAAAATACAGCGATATCGTAAGGAATCCAGAATTGATAATATCTTGATGGTCGAATTGGAAATTACCTATATCTGAAGTATGGAATTGAAATCACCGCGACCAGAACTCGCTTCTTTCATGGTAGAAGCTAGTTTTAGCATTGTAAGAGATTTTAGGGAGGAATGTATTTGAGAAGGATGGGTTAAGGAAGCCGATGGTGCCTGGACGCGTGCATGATGTAAGGCAGGACAATTCGACTACTGCTCAGGTTAAGCCCGCGCACCCATAATAGTCAGTTCCCATTAAGCTGAGTGTGTCCTTCCTTACGCATGGCTTTTCTCTCTGATGTCAAATTAACCCAACTCTTCTCTTCCGTGTTTTCTGTCACATTCTCCCGGTGTTTGGAGCATTAGAAAAGTTCAGCATCGAAATTCTCTTCTCGAGCTTCCTTTTGTTGGAAGAAAACCATAATATGGTCGTAAAAAATCTCGACATAATCTTCAGTCCTTGACTGGTTATAAGATGAATAATATTTGAACCATAATTTACCGTCGTTTTTAATTTAACTTAAAGATTTACTGCAATTGTGTTTACTAGTATTATTAATAATATCATTAATAAGTAAGGAATCTCTTTAGTAGTATCTGCTTCCGATTAAAATTATTATTGTGGCCATACGAGATTTTACTTTACAAATTCATGCACGATCGTAGGATGTCAATTTGAATAACATATAAATGTATGTGTCGCGCTTCTTTGGCGTCAAAAAATACAGGAAAGAAATGCGTAGGCTTCCAACAAGATAATGCTCGTAGGAATTGTGCACGTTTTAAATAAGTAAATTGTGGATATTAATAAAAAAAATATCTAATTTTCTAAATTTTATGGCGGATAGTTTGACGGTAAATGTTAGATAAAGGGTTTATTATAACCTATCCTATAATAAGTCAATCATAACGCTGAGCTAACTTTTACGTTGAATTTTTGCAGCTATTTTTAGTTTTATAGTTGATTAGAGGATAAACTATGGGTACAAAATATGAATGCAGTGTTATCTTAACTCGACATACGTACATGTACAGAGGTCTGTATTTATATGGGTTATGAAGGTTTTAATTGTCTTTCGTGGTTTCATACACCTTATATAGGAGGTAATAAACCTTACACGCATCGCTGTCAGGGATCGGCATGGTGCGGAGGCTAGCGTACTTGCTTCACTCCCAGAGGGCCCGGGTTTGAATCCTGTAGACGGCAGATCTTTTTCAGTGGTAGCCCGATCCCTAATTGATGTGCTTCGAGTTAGTTTGCTGTCCGTTGGATCAGGCATGAAGCTGCAGACCCCTTAACGTCTTTCGATAAGAGCAGGCTAATGACGACGTCGGGTTTTTTCTCCACCCTTCCTTCTTTCCCATCCATCTCAAATGGCACAAATGACCTCGGTTGTCGGTCACCTCCCCTATATTCAATGCCGCTACTAAGCATGTCTATCTCGTGTAAACATCGAATATTTGACTCCTTGCCTTAATTAAACACACGGAGATACCAGTTTGCCCTCATATTGTGCGTTACCGGCAAAGAGCATGGAAATGTATTTGAAGTCGGTTCCCACAGTTTCGTGCAATAATAAGCACGATTTCCGATCGTTTTCGGGATATGGAACTAGGTTGACTAGTATACATTCATTTACTAAAGAGTCACCTTCAATTTTTTGGAAGCCCTCTCTCCAAATGCAAGACATTCACCAAAATATGCACTTTTCCATGAATATTAGAAGATTTTGCGTACTTGTTAATAAACAAGAGTTCCGTTTCCGATTTAGGTTTGGCTGAAATTTCACAGTTATTCGTGTGATTACAACCTTAAGTTCATTGCGTCGCGGTGTTACTGCGTACTGCAAATGTTTTGCGCGTTTATTTCCCCAAATTTCGTTTTTATTTCTGTAATAAAAAGTAATACATGTACCAAAATAATAAATCCGAAAGCCTAGTAGATATGTACGTGTTATAATCTCAGTGCGCATGCTAAGTTCTACGAAAAACGATGTAAAATGTATACTTCAGGATAGCGATATCCCTTGCCTAATGATTAGGGCATTGAACAGCTGATCGGAAGATCTGGATTCATATCCAGTTGGCGTGACTAGATGACACGCAGTGTCACCCAATCTGCATGTTTTTTCAGTTACCCGGTCTCTCTGGGAAGCTGCGGGCCGCACAGGAAATGAAATTGTCCCTTCCTCACCCGATATGAGAATTTCAGACGCCTTTGGGCTGAGTACGAGGCGAGCCCTACCCTCACATATCAAAACAAGCTTCAGGTTGAGTGCTGCGGTGGTGGAAACGACACTTTTACCCCAACCCTCCGAAGACGACCCGGGACCAAGGTGGTATATACCATCCCACGATGGCACCCCTGCGTTGAAAAAAAAAGAATATTTTTGAAGATATAGTTCTGTATCACCGCATAAACTGTTTGAAAACATGGAGAGAAGGGAAGAAAAGATAAAATTCTGTGGTTTAAGGGTGGATGCGGAGATGGCGGGTTGGTATTGAACCCAGGTTTTTGTTCGGGCATCGGCTGAATAATATTTGCTGGAAGTAAATGAAAAAAGTTACTTTGTTGATAGGGAGTATACTTTTGAGCAATAATTGGTCAAGATCGTAAAGGTTGCAAATCCAGAAGTTGTGAGTCCTCATGTCACGTCCTCCACCCTCGTCTTGTATCCATAGTTTACGAAGAAACCTAAGCCATTCTGACATGATTTTTATTGATTATAATTAAGTGAATGATTATTGATTTTAGTGATTTTTTTGTAAATTAGGGATTATCTAATTTGAAGATCTGTTGAAAATGTCTAAAGTCAAGCATAACACCACAATACCGTTTGCGTGAAGGTAACTCACACTGATCTCAAAAAGATAAGTTGTAGGAAATATTTCTAATATATAATTGATACTACTCGTTATAGTATAGCATACTATACTATGCAGGCAAATATTCAGAAATATCTTACATCCGTAACTTTGAAAATCTAGTTTTTTAAAGATTTTTTCACATCATGTACGGAACCCATCGGTCATTAAGAAGGTAGTTCAAAAGGAAAGATCGAATATCGAGCTGGGTGAAGGTTCAGATGAAAAAAAACCAGGTACTTTCTTTGAGAGCTCATGAAAGAGGATATTTCCCCTGCTGAAGAAGCTGACTGAATTACTTGAGTATTTTCTCCGAAAGCAGGGGTAAAATCAGGGAAGAAAAAGACAGAGTGCTAATGTATTGCATTATATATAATGTACGTATCCATAAAACATGCATGTAGCCGCGCATATTTCGTAATATGCGTAAACGTAATAAATGACAAAAGGTAGGACCTCTTTGTACCCTAGATGGAGAAATTCAATATTTAGCTTACAAAATGTACTCAAAAATATGTGTAGAAAGAATGAGGGGAGATTCCATTCACTGGTTGATCGAGCGTTGTATCCAGAAAGTAGGGTTGGTATGCAAGCTGGAAAACAAAGTACGTATTACGCTAGGGTGATAAGTAAAATTAACTTTCTGTGTGTAAAAAATTAGTTTGGCCACATGATGGGTGTATTTATTTCAATAAGGGAACTGAGATAAATATATAACCTTCGTCTGATGAATAATATTAATTGTCCTAATTAATATCCTTAATTATCCTTCTGATATAATCTTAATTGACAACCTCAATAATCCTATAGTTACAAATAGTAATCTTTTTAATGTTGAAAATTTCTTGAAATGATAGATTTCAAATGCTCGTAGTAGTAGTAGTTTTGAGGGGAGGCGACCGACAGCTGAGGTCATTTGCGCCATAGGGGATGGATAGGAAAGGATGAAGGGTGGAGAGAAACCCGGCGTCGGCATTAGCCTACTCTTTACGAAAGGCGCCAAGGGGTCCGCGGCTTAACGTCCCATCCGACGGACGGCGTACTCACTCAAAGTGCCCTCCACAAAGCACCTCAAGCAGGGATCGAGATACCTCTGAAAAATATTCAACACCGCCGGGATTTGAACCCGGGCCCTCTGGGTGGGAAGCCAGTACGCTAGCCCCCGCACCATCTCGATCCCCTTCAAATGCTCGTTCAATGAAAATCAACATAATAAAAAAAATGGCTGTAATATCTATTTCCGGCAAAATAACATAATTTATGTGAGTATAACGAGGTATTAAGGTAATTTAGTCATATATCTTTCCAATTTTAGAGGATGATATAATTTTAGGACCATTTACATCGTCAATAAATTTCTCTTTTGAAGTTATTTACTGATGTTGGAATTGAAGTTAGTTCAAAAATCAGATTAGAGACGAAAAATAATTGCAAAATACTATTTTTGGCGGAAAAATACACATTATATCAAACAATAGGCAATTGATACCTCTCGTTATTCATCAAGGTCAAAATGTACGAATATACGGAAAATATTGTTATCTTACCCGCCACAAATAACACCCATTCATGTGTGCATCTATTTCTAACGCAGAGTTATAACTTCATGGCGCTCTGCAGGTATGTATTCTCTAATTCGCGGGTAAGTATAGTGATGTAGGGTTTATGTATGCCTCCCTCGATCAATGAAAGAAAGACCGAAGTTATGAAGGAGGACACATCAATAATATAGCTTTACAAATTTAGAAAACTACATGGTATTCCCATCATCCCATATTTTCGAGATTGTACTTGATTTTCAGCAATCCTACTAACTATCCCCTTTCCAAAAATCCCTTAATTTTTTTATGTCCTTGATTTTCGTCGCATGTTTATTATAATTTGATTCATTCTTCAAGGCCCATATTTTTCACATTGCTGTGAAAGCTCATTCGGTTATATTTTTTTTTGCAAATAACAGCTGTTTAGAATACCTATATCCAAGTACTCAAATATTTTTAGAATATATCTCCTTCTTTGTCTTGTAAATGTCTGCGGTATCTTTATCTTTTCTCCTATTCTTTGAGAGCTCCTTTTATTTTTCACTCTGTATACCAATTCAGTTTTCACAATCTTTTTTATCTCCTTTTTATTGCTTTAAATGATTTAATTTCTTTCAACTATCATGTTTGTACTGAAAAAAGTCAACTATAGGTCTCAATCAACCATTTCTTAAAATGTTATCTGCCATTTAGCTTATTTTTTCTCATTGCTGTCTTTTGTTGCTTACTAATTTCCTCTTCTTTTTTCGCTGGAAATCCTTCCTCCAGGGAACCAAATGATTTACCTTTAAAATTTTGTCCATTACTAATTTTTTGAAAATTGCTTGTATTCCGCTAATTGTTATTATTTTAATTATTTGTTTATTTTTATTTTGATCGTAAGATTATTTATTATCATGTTAATAACCTTGTTAAGATCCTTACCTTAATCTGCTGTTTCTCTCACGCATGGAGAACTCTTTGTGTCTTCTGTCATTAAAGTTAATTTTCGTTCTCTTTAAAATACGTTATTTAATATTTTAGTGGTCATCATACACATATTTCTCAAAATATACGAACCTTTTGGTCCTCTCTATTCTTTGGTTAATTGGAAAGAAAGAGGAAAATTTTCTCTTTTCTCTCTGCTTTAAGTAATTACAGATTGATCTTCGATTAAGTGCTATTTTGGTCACCCATCTGTTCTTCGGTAGACATTTATCCTTGCCATGCATAACATTAGACGATGCTATTAATACCTAAATCTCTCGCCAGAAAACGATAAATATCTTAGGAAAAGGAGGATTTCGATGATTTACAAAGATATTAACCTGAGTATCTTTCAGCAGGCTAAAAAAATCTGAAACCTTGCTGTCGTGTTTTCTAGGAGATTAAATTGTGTATGAGGGTCAAGTATATTTTGTTGGCAAAAGGAATTATATAATTAAATAAGAAATATTGCCGTTGCTCTGCGGTCGAAAACAGTTTAGTTTCATGTTTTTGCTAGCTTGTAAAGTCATCAACTTTATTTACCATTCAATTTCGCGAAATTGGGTCATTTAAATATGCTAATTGATAATATTAACATAGTTTTGACCATAAGTAGGCTATAAATACGAATATTATCTAAGGATACTAATTTATATGTATTGTCAAGTAGTTAAGTGGATTTTAAATGCAACATTAGAAAATTGGTATAGGGGAGCTTCAGTATCAAAATTCGGGACGTTTTCGTCCATCATTTTGGTTAAAATGCCGGCCGCACCATCAGAAGCACTGTGTTGGACACAAAACCTTGAAGAAAAACGTCCCTAACGGTATCCTAACATCTCCAAAAAGTGACTCACATCAAGGATAAAGAATATCATCAATTTTTCGGCAATATTGGCACTTAATATGAAAATTGTCGCAGGAACTTTTTGTCAGTAACGATTTTTTCCATTCAATATCCTGTCATCTTATTCGAGTACTCATTTTCTTGTTTCCTGTGAGAGTCTTGGCTGATATCAAGTGGAGAATAGCGCTAGAAAAATGCAAGCTACATCTAAATTCCGTGAAATTTTTCATATACATACTAGCCCAAAGATAACAGCTGCAGAACGTCTAGCCTATGTCTCCCAGGCCTTTTCCAGTAGTCTCAATTATTCTTTATAATTGTGATAACTTGTATGTGAAGCGTTCGTATTTAGTAAATGATGCTGCCACGAATGGTATACACACCTATGAGCAAAAACTAGGACTATAATAATTACATATTGTACTTCACCTGATGATGACTTTGCAAGTCGAAACCTAGGTCGTGCATAATAAAATATATGTGTAAGACCGAAGTATTTTCTTTTCCGATAACAATTTCATATGAGAATGCTTTTTTTTGAGAATGTCTTGAAGCTACCACTTTGTTGGTGGTGTTCGTCAATGGTATTATACTCTTTAAATATCCCCAGTTTAAAGCTAAACAATGATAAAAATTACTTATTTCTCCATTGTCTCAGATACTCTGAATATAAAAAGCGATGAAAGGAGTTCAGCAGCAATAGTACTCCTGCATATGAGTATGACGCGAGAATTTTCCTGGACTAATTCGTGGATGTAATTTGCAAGAAGGGTACTTTTTCAGTCGATGAGCGTGAAACCATTCATACAGGAGTGCTTCATTTTGAAGTATCAAATCCATTCATTTTTGTTGAACATAGAGACGGCTTTTGCTATTATTGCTCTTGTTGGTCACAGACAAGTGCCTATATAGTAATATGGCTGTGTTAGTGATGAGATTGTTCAGGTGGACGGACTGGAGGATGCAGATATAGCCCCTTTCGAGTCAGCAGCAATGTAATTCTCATTTGTGGAATGAACATCATTTTATGAAGTAATTTCAAGATATTCGGGTCCATAACAAATATTCCCATTAAAAATTTATTCTCCCTTTCATCCCTCAAACTCAAGAAAACTTTTAAAATCTTGAAATGCTCTTTTCGTTCCACTTGACTGCTGTACTTGCTAATGTGCTACTCTGATGCAATTGAACAAATATTTTTTTAATCGTAAACTCAATTATACAATTAGGTAGCAAAATATGAAACATCGTTTAATGCTCGAATTTCGTATACTAAATTGTCCTTAATATCCATGAAAAATTGAAAATACAGGTACCTGTAAGTTTCAATTCGCTTGTAAATGATTGCCAAAATAAATTATAACCGATATTAACAGTATTCTAATAGCGATATCATATTCTTTTTGAGTTATTGCGTGGGTTATAATTTATAATATATGCTATTAGTATAATGGTTTCACGAGAAAAAATCTATCTGTATCTTAGAATGTTAGATTTATGATGAAATAATTAAATTGCTCTCAAACCACAACGCATATCTCTGTGGCGTTCCACTGAGTCCTTGCAGAAAATTTTGTTGTTACCCGATTAGTTTTTTTTTAACTTTTCATTCATTATATTTTCAAATTATGAAGTCATATTAAGATGAGTGAGTTACTGGAAGCTTGACTAATCATACTTACCCACAATGTAAAAACATTTTCCGTTATGAATTCCATTTTCCATTGTGGAGAGATTAGATTAAAAAATCGATTGGCAAAGCTAGGTTTTCGGATTGTTTTTTTCTGGGTACAGCCTTTTGTTCAGAAAGTAATAAATAAAAGGCCAGGCTCAAGTAATACCTAGTTTCAAAAAAACTTTTCCGGCTTGTGTATTTAAAGAGTTTTTTAAACTCTGGAAATTGCCCACACGCCCTCAAACCTTAATGGTGGTGCCACACATGGGTTGGGACTGAGACAAGAGATAAGATAAAAGAGAAGAAGAGGAGTAAAAAGAAATGAAAAACATAAGTAGGAGAAAGAAATATGGATACAATGGATAATTTAGGTTGGGAGAGAAATTTGGCAGTCACGGCCTGTGCTCTGAAATAAGTATAATATCCATACACTCCTACCACGTGGTTGATAAATTACATCAACATTTCCAAACTTTTTGTACAGATTGAAACACCATTTGGTGAATTTACAGCTTTAACATATTACAAAATAAATTGAAAATAAGCAGATTTAAATTTAAATTTTTCATCATTAAATTCGTAATCTAATAATCTTTTTTGGGCCTGAAGGAAAGTTCTTACTATGATAAGGAGCTTAATCATCAGGAGCTGGTTTAATTTATTCCTATCCTCATATCATGTCTACTAACAACATATACAGTGATTCTCGAGAAAATGTAAATTTTATGCTTTCTTTTTTCATAATTTTTCTCTGTGAACAAAAAATATCTTACGGCTAGTTCCTTTTTTTGCCAAAACGCTTCTTTTGAGAGGAATAATAATTTTTAATTGGTCAACGAAGATGCCAAGCGAAGTAGCTAGAACCCAGTTTTCAAATAAAATATAGTATACTATAGTATTACCCCGTCAACTTCGTAATGTATGCAGCTCCTTCATAGGGAAGTGTACACGGTCATGCATATTCTTCAGGATAAACAACATAACCTGATTGTTCTACCAGCGTTCTATTAGTAATGCCTGCCGTACTTTGCCAACAGTTACAAAGTGATTGGTGCTTTACGGCAGGAGCAATAACTCAAGAAATTCTTCAGAAACTGTTGATACCAGTACACTGAAAATAGGACAAATTGTATTGGTTTGCACTGCCACATTACTATTTGTTTTATTAATCTTCAGAAGGTTTTGACAAGGGCTAGTATGGCGTTATACCTTATATGGTGTTACATGTATTAATTAAAAGACAAGAATTAAGTATAGGATGAAAATTTGACTAAATTAGACCATTAATATAAAAAAATTAATACCAATATTAGAGCGGAGATTAATCGTTTAGGTAAAGTAACATTTGATAGTCGAATTCATTGCGCTGGTTGTGCATAGTATTTCTGTATGATGGTAAACTAACTGCCCGTTTTTCTTTTCAATAGGTTAGAAATTTGATTTTAATGTATTGATCTTCATCCTTTGGTAGGATTAAGTTAAAAGTATACACAGTTTCGTTACAAATTACTACTCTTGAAGCCTTTTCAAATAAACCAGAGTTAAAGCGAGATGGAGTTTTTGTCTGATTGGATCATACATTTAGTCCAATTTTCCGATTCTTTTGAGCCTTACGACTAGATGAAATCACATGTAGATAGTTTCTAATGGTGCTGACGAGTGATACCTACTGGATCGTGAACAATAATGGAAACTCGAGAAAAAATTCCTTTGTTTCCTAACATGACCGACTCCGTGATGCCTAAAAATCAGGTTTTTACGTATCGCTTGAGTCAAATTTGTCATGCGTATTAAAGCATTATTATTGTTTTTAATGTATTAAATCCAAACGTAAAAAATTATTAACATTGGCATCGTGAACGGAGGCAAAATCCGCTAAAATTTCAGCCAATGATCGGATAAATTTTGTTCCTTTTAATCCCACTCAGTCAAATGCACTCTACTCTCTCAAACTCGGAATTATAAAAAAGATAAAATCGCGTCCGCCTAATTAGTAAAGAAATGGAAATTTTATTTAGAGAAATATGTCTTTTTTTAAAATTTCCCGATGAACTAACAAGAAGGATCATCGAAGGGAAGGATATTTGAGATGAGGATGTTCACTCGTGAGTTAAGAGAGGTTTGAAAGCGTTAGCGAAAGACTGATCAAAGGAAGGAGGAGAATGAGGGTGGGGCGCCCCGACTAGTCCCAACCTCCACAAGGGGGGGGGGCAGAAGGGAAATCAAAAGGGGACTTGATTGAAATACGTTGGTTCACCAGCCGAACATGTCTTGAAAGTTATCTCGTAAAATCCATCAAAATATCCTAAATTTAAACATTAGTGGTGATATACGGCACTGTTGCGTCGTTTGTTTACCAATACACGAGTCATTTGACAAATAATCGCAAGCACGTGTGTCAGTTTTTGGGCCATCAAGGCTATTGGAAAAAAACTAACGAAGAAAATCAGACAAATGGAGTTAATTATCGGTAACGGATTATTATAGCTACTAGTATCTCCATTCCCAGGATTAAATTCAGAAGTAAAGGTGATGAAATGCACCATGCAACCATAAGTAATGCCTTACTGTGTGCAAAACGCATTAAGTGAAGCGATTCTGTTACTTTTCCTGAGTCAACTGTAGTTACGAGAAACTTTTAGTATAATGATGAATGCATGGGGCATAACTGAGGGTGTCCTATAGAATCATCCAAATTTGAGTGATTTGACTGTGTGGTCGTAGGCCGAAAGTCATACCCACACTTGGCTACCAGACCACTATCAGTGATGTGATTAACATAACAAACCTAACCATAATCGAGGATTTACAATCAAAATTAAGTTTATCTATCTGTTATTGTGTGTGCAATATTCAGGAGCAGATGGTGATACTAGAGCAATAGTTACCCTATTCAGTCTCTCCTTTGACAAGTTCTTTCATTTATCTCTACCCTTCCCTTGAATTATTCTTCTTCCTCCTGTTGCTTGCAATAGCCATTCTCACTCTACGATCATAGGTTGGGATCTCATATTGGAGGTGCTGAAGTCGCAAAAATCATTTTTCTGAACTTGAAAGCTGTAATATGGAACCTCAGGGATTAAAAAAAATCATAACTTACCACTTATACGAGATATGTTCAAGTGTTTAGGTTACTTAATTTATTTTCTGAGAAAAACTACACTCACCAAAAAGTTTAAATTTTTATTACTTCTCAACAAAGTTTCCCCCCATAGACTTACACATTTTCCTGGACGTCAATATTGTGATTCCATGGTTGCCAAGACCGCTTCGATAGGGGTTCCTTTTGTACACTAGCAACTTGCTGTTTCAAGGGCGACCCGACTGATTTTCTTTGAGCTGTTGCATCCACAAATGCACATTTTTTCTGACCCTAACACTATCACCGCATGTATCTCAGTCGAAGCTGAATTTCGATAGGTATTAAACCACGAAAGTGGAAACGACGGATGATCGGATGATTAAACGCTGCTCTTTTACACAAAACGAGGCCATTTTTAGTATTAAAACGCTTATACCTCTGGCGGTAGCTTTACAAGCTTTGTACATCATCAGACATCTGCCTTGTATTTATAAGGAATACTCAGTGAATTTAAGTTCAAATAAATTACACTACGTACTCTTAGTCCTTAGAAAAAATCAGATGATCTTATACCTTAAAAGCACTTGGCTATCTTTTCTAGGCTATCACACGACGTGTTGGTGCAAGAACTTCTGTTAGTCCTTGAATTTCAGGTTCAAATTAAGCTGGTAGTAGCAATACCCATGTTATTCTCAAATTTTGTTCTTATCTTTGTATTTATTTCTACTGAACTTCAGTCTATTTTTATTATCATTTTGATATTATCATTATTATCATTATCATTTTGATATAGTCCTGATGTAAAATGTCATTATGAAATTCAAATACCTTAAGATTCCCGGCACCCAGAAAATTTACTGGTCCGACGTTGAGTGTTCTACTCATGGATGCGTTGCGTGCGTTGATAGGGTATACTATATCTTCACATACAGGTACCAGTGGAATAGTATATCTCATATATTACATTATGATCAATATTTCTTCATTCCGATGACCGGTTCGCTGCATTCCTCTTTTGTTTTTCGCTATCATATTTCATTTCTATTTCCACCCTGATATATTTTATTTATATATTTGGCCTTGGATTTTCTTCTCCTTGGTCTTTCTCGCGGGATCTTTCCCTCAAATTGCACTTATATCACATATAAATATCCTCCATTTTCCGATTGAAGAATCATTTTGATTGAAAATATACATGACGAATAATTTGCAAAGTGTCAATTATTACAATGGAGTTTCAAGTTATTGCAACGCGTGTACAACGTACATTTTAACCCCTGGTAATCATTTTTAAGGTACGCTTCAGTACACCAAGTCACGCTATACGCAATTGATTTAATTACTCCCAACAGTTTCAAAATCTACCCCCATATCAAATAGCATCACTGCTTTGTCTTATTAGCAGATCAAGCTTCAAGTTGATCTTCATTAGTCTTCCAGTATGCTCTATTTCTGGTTCTTTTCATTCCTGAATAATTGGTACCGTCAGCATCATCTATAATTGATCTGTTGCATATAATTTAATGCGGAATCTTTCTCGATATCCTTTACCGTCCGTCATTCCCTGCAAAATTGTCTTAAGCTCTCGTAACGTAGAATATGACCTATTTGTATCACCCTCTCCTGTTTATCCTACTTTTAAATATGTTACTAATTTACACTACCCTCCGATAAACTTTAAATTTTATTTTGTCTTTACAAATGATCTTGGGCATTCTATTATAGTGCTACTTTCTAGAGGCCTTTAACCTCTCTTATCTTCCGTTCTTATTATCCAGGATCCACAACCATTTTGGGAAACGCTCCACACAGATGTTTTTGGTAGTCTATTTCTGAACAAAAATTTCTGCTCTTTGTAGTAAATGAGCGTTATTTACTGCTAAATGCTGTACTTAACTAGCTTAGTCTATTTATCATTTCTTTCCTACTTATCCCAATTTTAGTGATTTTGCTTCCAAGGTAGATGCATAAATTATCTCCTCATAAGGATCACCAGCACTTAGGTTTATAAATGAAATACTGTAAAAAAAACGTTATCTTGTACCTAAGTACGGACGCTTCTGTAATTTTAAATCATTACTTGTTGCAAAGAATACATTTTGGTTTCTTACCTCCTTCAATGTTAAGGGTACGGAAGAGTATATGAAGTGATAGGTCCCTTGGGCAGCCTAAGCAACGTATGAACGCGTTTCTTAGGTTTCCTCTTATTGCCTTGCGATCGTTCAATTGCCATTTTTTTAGTCATTCACCTTCGTCTCTCGGTTAAATTACTGTAACGAGAGAGAGAGAGAGTGCCGGAGGGAGAGATAAAGTATGGCGAGAAGTGGGTTGTGGGAGGGGGAGGAGGAGAGGGCGGTGGGAAGGTGAGAGGAGGGAATCTTGGGAACTCCCAGCCAGGCGGAATATGCTTTCCTTATTGCGACAAAACAGGCACGTCGAGTGAGGCTATGGGGGCGTATTCAGAAGAGGCGGGATGATGATGAATGTTTACTCTCTCAGTGAGTGGCGCCGGAGGAATTAGCACTTCCTGCCCGAAGGATTTTGCATCATCCCCGGTGAACGAGCAAACCTTAAACGTTTTCCGGAAAGCATACGTAATTTGTTTCTTATTTACATCTCGTCGCATCAATCTTATTTGAAATATTTACTAACTGAAAAAGGTCGTTCATCAATTGAGGAATTATTTAGGGTGAATATTAAGTCACCTTAAATTGTTACCTCAGTTTTATCATACTTATCATTTAAAACTAAAGTTAGGTGATCATATTAAAAAACATAAATTTACGTGAGAACGAGTGGGAATTATGAAAATACTTATAGTATTCAGTCAATGGTTTTGAGGGTGTTTAACTGCGATAACATGTTGAGTAATCCAAATGCAAATGAAAAGAGAATTTACAAATGTTAAAATTATTTTTAAATTAATGTGATAAAGCATTTACGGTAGTATTGATAACTTTGAGTATTTTTTTTGGGTTTATTTAAGATCGGAGGAAACGCAAGCATTATTTAGCAGGATTATTAGCCTTGTTAAACATTTCTAGTTTTTATTCTTGAAAGTGATATAACAAAACATTACCCTAAAAAGAATTTAATGAATACGTCTATATTTTTTATATATCCTGATACTTAAATTATCAGAAACAAGTTTCCTTCCTTCCTTCTACTATAATACTTAATTATAAGTTCTAATGAGTTTAAATAATGACTGGTATTGACGGCTGCTACGGTAAATGCTATAAGGCAAAATTGAATCATATTTTGGGGAATGTGAAAGAGATTATTTTGCCTACGAATTATTTGATATTTAATGCAACTAAACTTGCTAGGATAACTCTGACAGTTTTGTTGTTTGAAAATAAGAAACGCGATACAAATAATTTTCCAATCGCAATTAATTCTGGTGCATTATTCACGACATGTTCATTTTTTCTTTGCGAAATAGTGTTAAAAATGAAAACTCTATTTTTGACTTCATACTATGTTAGGGAGACGTAAACATCATGAAGTAAATACCACAGAATCTAATAGTACCTTTATAGTGATTTAAAAAAACTTTTCATTCCTCCCCGACTCAAATAATTTTTTTCATAACTCCTACCCAGGATGGTGTTTGTTACCTTTCGATCATGTTCTACTCAGTAGCCAAAGTGATATCATAAAATTATTTGAAACATTTTATACATTTTTTCATATTAAACTCGTATATCACGTGTTTGCATATACCTATAGATAGATGTTTAGCATTAATCTGGTGGATGTATACTATATATATACATGTACATATACATGTATATATATGTATATATACATGTATATATATATATATATATATATATAAATATAAATATAATACTCTCTGGAGATGCTTATGGCCGGAATAACGGATGAGGGCTCTATAATTTTTCAGTGACACATTATTTCCGCCTTGCGATGAACTGGCGGAAGCTAGGGGGAAATGGGCGGGTGGGGAACGAGTATGGTGGCGCATGGGAACAAACCGTGTGTGGGTGGCGAAGTCAGCGAACCGGAGGCTATTGGTCTACCTCCCCCTTTTTATACGCTCACTTTCGCTTTGTATCCCGCATGATATAACCTCCATTGAAACAAAAATAGTCACAGGAACTTCGCCTGCGTTCCCCTACCACTGATCCCTTGTTCATCACACGGGGCTTTCGCCAAAGTTACTTTTCCGGACCGTTGCAAATTCATCGCAACGGTCCGGAACCTTCGCGCTGGTAGTGCATTTCGTTCTTTTTCGTTTCCACGAGGCTTTGAGCGGAATGGATGAGAGAGAAAGAATGCCACATCCATGCTGAACACGAGGGTCCGACGATGAAGGCCGTTGTTAACTTTTTTCATGGATATGGCGTGTTCTGGGTACTGCGGTCGCTGCATTCACGTTGGAGTTAACTGAGGCGCTATAGGTCTTTAAATATCTCGTCCCGAATAGAATTGAGTAGTCTTGGGGGGTTTATTACGTTCTCATTTATCAACTGAAAGATGAAATACCCAGACGCAGGACAACGTCGTAAAATGGAATTTAAAATAGTTTAATTTTTGCAATTTATGCCGTGAGGGGAGGAACAAAGAATGATATAATTATGTGAATTTTTGTGGCTATTTCATGCGTCTCTGATTTAAAGAGTTTTTCTCTTGGCATGCACATTATAGATAGGTGGAAGGAACATATAACTGATGTCGAATGGGGAAGTAGGGAATGCTGCTATTTAAAAATTAAAGAATAAAGTTAGAAAATACTTTATCTTGCACGACCTTATTCCTGACACTATTATATATCATGAATTTGATGCTACTAAGAACTTTTTTCCATCAAAATACAACCTTTCAACTTAGCACTAATTGGAAATCAAAGGGTTATACTTCAAGTAAGAAATTTTAAGTTCTCGTTTGAAGCATAGAAAGTATTTTGAAGTGAAAGTTCTTAGCTGTCATGTAACATTTCCAAAAAATGACGATGAATATACAGTTATTAAATTATAAAAACCATCATATTCATATTTTAAATTTCAGTATCTCTGGGATTTGTAACTGTTTGCAATTGAAATTTTGTGTATTGATTTTTTACTGGTCCAAAATAGCCAGTTTGCGAATGCAAGAGAAAGTGGAGGAACATTTCTTTCTCTCAAGTCTTCTCCTCATTGCGCACTTAAGCAAAAAACTAGCGACACTCGTCGATTTCATCTTTCCTGGAGATTCTCACAACATTTCCTGGAAGGGTGGAAAGACGACCACATGCGGTGTAACATTGTAATATATGCCATCTCCTCGCACGGAGAAAGTTATGGCTTATCCCTCTACACCGGCAAAAAAACAGAGAATTAGTAATGGGAGGGATGCTGGGAAACTAAACGGGGCGGTGAAAGGTATTTTGAGTGATGTAGGAATCTTGGGAGATGGTAAAAGCCTTTAAAGGGGGAGATGATCCACAGGGAATTGGGGATGCGGGAATGGGTTGCAAAGCAAGGGATGGGAGGGTCATCGGGCTGCGTGGGACTAATTTATTCATCCTTTTAAGGATAGCCCGCTAGAGACGTCCTTTGCAGGGGACATGGGCGGATAATTAATGAGAGTAGCGGAAAATTAGTAGTAAAAATAGTTTTAACTACATATTTTTGTTAAATTCTAGTCATCTTAATGAATAATGAACCCTTTTCCCAGGTACCAATAATATTCTATAGATTTTGACCTTTTAAATAGATTTTACCCTTCTTCTATTCTCATCTTCTCCAAAAAAATATTTTATTTATGCTCATTTTTCCCTTGTTTTCTAATTGTCTTTAATTCACGTAAAATTCTCCGTACAATTAATTATCAAAAGACTGGCACCTATACATCTCCTTCCACTTGTCCATGTGACTGTTCGTAGCGGATGATGTAAGTACGCCTATTTTGTGGAAATTTTGCGAGAAATACTATTTGCTAAAGAATTTTCTCAATATACCATATTTTCATTCCGTAGTTTCATTGATACGGACTTCTATTATCGAAAATGCCTACGGAATCTCTACGGCATGTCGTGATAATAAAAATGTACGGAAAAAAATAAATAGTTGGGTCTCCTGAGTCTAATGAACCCTATGTGCAATGGAGGAAAAGGAAAAATTGGCTCTTAAGATCCTACAGAGACGCCAGATTTGTTTTGATACCCAGCCCATTCATCATATTTTGATCTTATGAAATTTTTTGCTGTAATTTTCGCTTTGTCTAACGTGAGAGGGTACACACGGCGTTTTCTCCGACACCGAAAGCAAGAGATTTGCAAACTGTGCTAATGCGTCTTAGATGTCCTCACTAGGCACTCAGGTCTTTAATAGAGGCATGGTTATTCACCCCATTCATGAAAGAAGTAAAAGGGTTTGATTTATTTACATTCCTCGACTTTTCCTCTGCTATTCGAAAGGAAAAAATTAATTCTTAACCTCTCCTGTCCAACCGAATCAATCGGACTAATGTTCCTAGGTCCCTTCATTTTCAACATGAGATACAACTGACTTATTTAAGTAAGAGTATTAAAAAACAGTATTTTGTGAAAGCGTGGTAAAAATATTGCGTTTTGAGAGCTTAACCAAAAGAGCATATGGAGAGAATCGTTCATTAGTTTAGAATCTGAAATAAAACACATCTCAACACACACACAACTCAGCGAAATGTAACGACATGCAAAACACGCAGTATTCAACTCGAAGGTTGGTATTCATAATGCGGTGTCGAGCTTATCTAATGCTAAGACTTAGGTAAGGTGAAATTCACTTGTCAGCATCAGGAGTTCAGGTAGTTCCTATCCATATGCCGCGGGAAGTTTCCGAAAATATTCTGGCACCTGAAATATCTCAGGGTTTGGATTTAGCCGGGGGAGTAAAAAGTAATCCCCCTGCTTAAATCCGAGGCCCTTTGATCAATAGACAATACCGCTCCCCACCAGGTTACCCGCCCAGTTAAGGGGAAAGACTTCAGATGTTAGCCACCGTAAGAAACTAAAAGAACGAGGGAGAGATCGGGAATGTTAGACACTCTTGTGATTCCCTGAAAACGGCAAAAGGGTTTAGAGGAATGGGGAAGAGGTCACAATAGTTGGTGGTTTTGGCAAAAATGTTCTTAATCCGAAAATGTATGGTGCGAGGAAGGTGAAATAAATTTAAAACTAGAGTATGTATGGGAACTTGAACTCAGCACATTTTTTATCATTGCATCTTCAGCATTGATAATACATTAAAATATTTTTTCCATGATTATTGAACCAAATGCGATAGGTATAGGATGGGAATAAGTTATGTTGTTTCAGAGAAAGAGGAAGGCTATATTAAATTCTAAAATGGAAGTTCATCGACTAGAGCATGTGAAACAGTTCACCTTCCTCAGATGCGTTTGGGACCAAGTTGGTCAAAGTACAAGTGGGGACATAAGAAGACGAATCGCATTAGACAAAGGGACTTTCACAAGGAGGAGATAATTGTTTACAGAGACTATGATTGAGGATGTTAAGAAAAGGCTGGTCAAAACTTTAATATGGAGCGTGGTTTTGTACGGTACGGAAACATGGTCACTGAAGAAAGATGATAGGCATAGATTGGAGGCTTTTAAAATGTGGGCGTGGAGAAAGATGAATGGGACACAAAGGAAAACAAAGTAGGAAGTTCTAGGGATGGTGGGGGAGGCAAGAGGATTTTTGGAGAAATCCAAAGGAGGCAGGAAATATGGATGCAGGGAATTTTGACTGGCAATGGAATGTTAAAGACTATGATAGAGGGGAGAATATTAGGCAAACGAGGAAGGGGTAGGAATAAGATGGGCATAACGGAAGGAATGAAGAGAGGAAGAAAGTATGTGGAATTGAAGAGGTTTGGAGATTGGATTGAAGATTGTAGTGTAGGTTGTCAAGTTGTGTTTTGCTAGGAGAGAAGCAAGGGAATCTTTAGCAGTAGATTTCGGATAATAATAATAAATTTGAGGGATAAAAGGACAAAATATAATTTAAAATGTTTAGATATATCTCTCAAACAAGTTACAGTGCACCAACAAGATTGAAGTCTTAAGGGTATCGCTAAGATCTTTAGCGAATTATTTGGAAACCATTTACATTGAGAAAACTACGCTAAAATAGGCCTTGTAGAAGATGGTTTTGAAAGAAATTTAAAATGTAAATACCTTCCAAAATGTATTGTCCAGATATTTATCTACTGTATGAACTGCGCTGTTATCATCGTAAAATAACGGAATAATAATAATTAGATTGTTACCATTTTACCTGGTTGTATTTTCAGGTTATATTCTTTTACCAAATGAAACAAGTAACAAAACAATACAAATTTTAGGCAAGCTATACATATCAACCCTTAGTGTGTTTTATCACTACCTGTATCCGAAATCCTTTTCAATGGATCAGATCTCGCATATGATGTCTCACACTGTACACAGCGATACAAATCCCTTTCAGCTGGACGTTAACGGAACTAAAACGAAGACTAAAGATTATTGTTGTTCTCCTGTCCGCAATCACTATAAACTTTAAATATTTGTATCAACTTTAACTTCTTTTCTAACTAATCTTTTTCTTAACTAATGCGTCTTAGATGTCCTCACTAGGCACTCAGGTCTTTAATAGAGGCATGGTTATTCACCCCATTCATGAAAGAAGTAAAAGGGTTTGATTTATTTACATTCCTCGACTTTTCCTCTGCTATTCGAAAGGAAAAAATTAATTCTTAACCTCTCCTGTCCAACCGAATCAATCGGACTAATGTTCCTAGGTCCCTTCATTTTCAACATGAGATACAACTGACTTATTTAAGTAAGAGTATTAAAAAACAGTATTTTGTGAAAGCGTGGTAAAAATATTGCGTTTTGAGAGCTTAACCAAAAGAGCATATGGAGAGAATCGTTCACTAGTTTAGAATCTGAAATAAAACACATCTCAACACACACACAACTCAGCGAAATGTAACGACATGCAAAACACGCAGTATTCAACTCGAAGGTTGGTATTCATAATGCGGTGTCGAGCTTATCTAATGCTAAGACTTAGGTAAGGTGAAATTCACTTGTCAGCATCAGGAGTTCAGGTAGTTCCTATCCATATGCCGCGGGAAGTTTCCGAAAATATTCTGGCACCTGAAATATCTCAGGGTTTGGATTTAGCCGGGGGAGTAAAAAGTAATCCCCCTGCTTAAATCCGAGGCCCTTTGATCAATAGACAATACCGCTCCCCACCAGGTTACCCGCCCAGTTAAGGGGAAAGACTTCAGATGTTAGCCACCGTAAGAAACTAAAAGAACGAGGGAGAGATCGGGAATGTTAGACACTCTTGTGATTCCCTGAAAACGGCAAAAGGGTTTAGAGGAATGGGGAAGAGGTCACAATAGTTGGTGGTTTTGGCAAAAATGTTCTTAATCCGAAAATGTATGGTGCGAGGAAGGTGAAATAAATTTAAAACTAGAGTATGTATGGGAACTTGAACTCAGCACATTTTTTATCATTGCATCTTCAGCATTGATAATACATTAAAATATTTTTTCCATGATTATTGAACCAAATGCGATAGGTATAGGATGGGAATAAGTTATGTTGTTTCAGAGAAAGAGGAAGGCTATATTAAATTCTAAAATGGAAGTTCATCGACTAGAGCATGTGAAACAGTTCACCTTCCTCAGATGCGTTTGGGACCAAGTTGGTCAAAGTACAAGTGGGGACATAAGAAGACGAATCGCATTAGACAAAGGGACTTTCACAAGGAGGAGATAATTGTTTACAGAGACTATGATTGAGGATGTTAAGAAAAGGCTGGTCAAAACTTTAATATGGAGCGTGGTTTTGTACGGTACGGAAACATGGTCACTGAAGAAAGATGATAGGCATAGATTGGAGGCTTTTAAAATGTGGGCGTGGAGAAAGATGAATGGGACACAAAGGAAAACAAAGTAGGAAGTTCTAGGGATGGTGGGGGAGGCAAGAGGATTTTTGGAGAAATCCAAAGGAGGCAGGAAATATGGATGCAGGGAATTTTGACTGGCAATGGAATGTTAAAGACTATGATAGAGGGGAGAATATTAGGCAAACGAGGAAGGGGTAGGAATAAGATAGGCATAACGGAAGGAATGAAGAGAGGAAGAAAGTATGTGGAATTGAAGAGGTTTGGAGATTGGATTGAAGATTGTAGTGTAGGTTGTCAAGTTGTGTTTTGCTAGGAGAGAAGCAAGGGAATCTTTAGCAGTAGATTTCGGATAATAATAATAAATTTGAGGGATAAAAGGACAAAATATAATTTAAAATGTTTAGATATATCTCTCAAACAAGTTACAGTGCACCAACAAGATTGAAGTCTTAAGGGTATCGCTAAGATCTTTAGCGAATTATTTGGAAACCATTTACATTGAGAAAACTACGCTAAAATAGGCCTTGTAGAAGATGGTTTTGAAAGAAATTTAAAATGTAAATACCTTCCAAAATGTATTGTCCAGATATTTATCTACTGTATGAACTGCGCTGTTATCATCGTAAAATAACGGAATAATAATAATTAGATTGTTACCATTTTACCTGGTTGTATTTTCAGGTTATATTCTTTTACCAAATGAAACAAGTAACAAAACAATACAAATTTTAGGCAAGCTATACATATCAACCCTTAGTGTGTTTTATCACTACCTGTATCCGAAATCCTTTTCAATGGATCAGATCTCGCATATGATGTCTCACACTGTACACAGCGATACAAATCCCTTTCAGCTGGACGTTAACGGAACTAAAACGAAGACTAAAGATTATTGTTGTTCTCCTGTCCGCAATCACTATAAACTTTAAATATTTGTATCAACTTTAACTTCTTTAAATTTTTAACGACAAATTTAATAGCAATCGCTAAAATACTTCCTCTTTGATTTTGCTAAAATCTATCAAATATATTGGAAAGGGAAAATTTTGAATCGGTCTTTATAGCTTTCTCTGACCCATACAGAAGTAATATCATACTTCACTTGTTCAAAGTATATTTTTGTAAATTTGTTATAGGACAGGACTGGCATTTTTCTTTTTCTGTGCTATATTTTCAAATCTGTAATTTGCAACGATTCCTGATTTTTTTAAGAGTGCCCCACTAACGGCTAAAACTATTTTATCACTGTGCAAAATTATAAAATGTGCCAATGAGATCGAAGCATGAAATGAAAAGTACTCATTGAGTTTACTTTGCCCTTCACCATTTACTTTATGCAGAGATTTTTTAAATAGATATCCATTCAGGAAATCACGGGAAATTGTCATAGCTTCCATCTCTCACGGGTTCAAGTTATTTATGGCGAACATTAATTCAATTAATCGTTCAGGATCAATAGATCAAAGAGAACAATTTTTTAATGAAAATTTAATCTTTAAAATACTAAACAGTGACATAATGGGCAAAGCCATTTTATCTAGCGTATATTGTCACTTGTATGGGCTATTTTTTTTAGAGAAGTTGTGGGACCTAAATAATTTTACTTTTGAGGTAATCTTGTAAATGAAAAATAAACGTGATTATTATTTCGTCTCTATGTACCGGTTACTTAGGCACAATTTAACCCTACCCCTTCTGTTACCTCTGCCGCTACGTCCAAACGACCCCCTATTATAGCCACGAAATAAAGACGAATGTATTATTACCGAGCAAAAGAGAATTTAGTGAATTTCGGCGCCATTCATCTAAGGGAGATTTAACAACCGATCGGTATTAACTTATCCAGCTAACACTATCACCGACAGCATTCTTATCCACATGTGAGCAGCAAACATCGTATGATGTGTATCCTTAACGTCACTATAAATCGTTCATATTGCACATCTCTTTGAACAGTGTGCGCACAAAATGATTCAATAGAAGTTAAATTGGTTCATTGAACACCTGACGCCAGCAAACCGCACGGGCTTGGTCGCCATGGTTCCACATTCTGGGGAAGGGTTTACTACGCGAATTCCAACATCTTTTCTAACCAGTAGGAGTTTATTTGAAGCCAATGGATGAGGCTAAGGATTCCTCCCGGCCGTTCACTTCTCGTCCAGGTCCTTAGGCGGGGCCCTTAAAGGTTGACTAAGGCCGGAGTTTGATCTCGACCTCCGCCTCGTGAAGAGACCGTGGGGTCTTAGTCTGTGGGCCCTAGCCGCTGCGGCTGAAGACCCACGTAGGACGTCCGGTAGCCCGGGATAGGGTGACCTCGGTACCCCAGAATCCCCCTGCGACTCCCGGGGGCTCCCCAGCTCCGCCCGCCGTCACGTAGAATTCTCCCCAAGCTTCTGGGCCACGATGGCCAACGGCCCCACGGTCCCGGGCGTGAAGCTCCCGCTGGCAGGCTTTGGTGGCTGGGAGTATCCGTATCCCCGCTGCATCTGCGCCGTCTCGTAAAGCTGCTTCTGCATGACGGCCAGGGAGACCTTGTTTGCCTGTAGGAAATCCTTCATGGAGATCATTTCTCCAGACATCCTCCTCTCGCCGTCCGAGTCGTACATTGAGTCGGAATCGTCCACATCTGGATTGGTGCCGGCGACAGCGTCCGCGTTTATGCCGCACACGGGGAGCGTGTTCCGGACGGTTCCCAGGGCCAGAGGCCTCCTCTGCTTCCTAAGGGTCCCCGGTTTGGCGACGCTTGATCTGCGGCGTCCGCTTGTTGCCGAAGCCCTTCTCATGCTCCTCCTCCTCAGCCTCTGGGAATGTCGCCGCCACAGTCTCCCGGCGGCCATCCCCGCCTTTCGGGTACAACGGCAGTCCAGTCGAACGATCATCCAGTTGAGGGCCTGCTTGATCACGATGGACGTCACGTTGAAAAGTGAGTATATACAGCAGCACCCGAATACCAGGAATATAAAGTTGGCGAACCTGTATAGGTGGACGTGCGGATACTTCTCTGACTGTGTGGAGACGTAGTCCCCGAAGCCGATGGTGGCGAACGACACAAAGCAGAAGTAAACTGACTCGAAGAAGGTCCAGCCCTCGTAGGGAGAGTAGAGGGCGGAGGCGCACGAGGCTACGGTCGTGGAGGCCAACACGAGACAGAGCATCACCCAGTAGACGCTCGGCTTCCAGTTGTCCAAGCTTGAGTCCTCGTCGTAGTCATCCAGGGTTGCCCTTGAGTCCCGGCGAGCGGCCGTACCGTTCTCGCCGGCGCTGCCCCGGGCGTCGGCCGCTCTCTGCTTGGCCAGCTTTCGAAGGTGGACGGATCGCAGGATGAAGGCTAGGAAAGTTATTATCCGCTCGAGAAAAAGGTTGAAGAAGAGGATTCCTCCGGAACAGCCGAGGAAGCCGTATAAAATGACCACGGCCTTTCCTGCTGTCGTCTGGGGCGTCGTACTGCCGTAACCTGCGATGGAAGAGAAAATAGATAAATATATACGAAACATACATCTCCAGTTGATGGATATTAAGGTGTCAACTCTGGTTTTGCCGGGGCGATTTGTACATGCACAAATGGTTAGTTTTACAGGAAATACGTTTCATTAGATGAGTTGAAGGAAAATACGATGAAAAGGTAACAGAGAGGTATTATTTCAATTTAGTTTGATCGCATTTTATTACACGGCGAGTATTTGGCATCTAAAGGGGAATATTTTGATTAAGAAATTGGAACAAGTTACGAGAGAATTCATTAAATCTATTAAAAAACGCTCAAGAGGAGAGTAAGCAAGTTACGAGTTACTGAAGGATTAAGGTGGGGATGCCTTCGGTCAACGTAGAGAGCAAGCAATGGTAAGACTTTCAGAAAGTTACAGAGCGTTGAAGTTTGCTTGGGACACCAAGGGAATTGTAATTGACGTCAAATTTTATTGATTGACTGAACAAGAGGGATTGCATATTAGAGATTGTCACTTTCAATGACCATTTCAAGTGCTCGTTCTTCACTTGGACGATACAAAATAATAAAAAAATCTAACCCAAACACCCGAACATTGGTCATTTAAAAGTGAATTCAATAACACCCAGCATTGCTTTGTGTGTGCGTGCTTTGGTGTGTATTAGCTGATATATACTCATAGTTTTCATAAGCTCATACTATTGTTAATATTCGAGGATCTGCGGGAGAGGCCACAACATTCACTTTAACGGAGTCGTTCGCCGATCTTAACCGAACATCAGGAATTTCAGAGCGTAAAAATAATTCGCCCTGACTGGGATTCACTGTGTGAGAGGATCTCGCTAGATTAATCGGTTAAATTACTCGGCTGGATATCGAGGAATCCGGGTTTGCGTCCCGGTCAAGGCGAATTTTTTTTACCATTCCTGCTTTCCCTTATTTTTAAATAAATGGACGGTGCCCTAACACAACTCTCCGCACGTCCTCGAGGCGGCTTGCAGGATCATGTTCATATGTAGATGAGTATCGGTCTCTCGAACCTTAAAACACCAAGTCTTTCTGGATATGTTTTAAGTTAAGAAATTAAGGGTAAATGCTTTGCTTTACCCCTTAATGGTACAGGATAAAGAATATTTGAAATTATAATAGAGGACACATAAATGTTAAGTCTAATTTTGATAAGTTCGATTTCACACGCAGCACTTAAGATTTTAAGTGTAAGGATAGAGATGAGGGCATATTCAGGGGATAATTAGCATCCATTCAGGATGGAGAGAGGTACGAATGGAAGAGGAGAAAGATAGGGGTGTATCATTATTACCCGTGATTTTCAATGTATTTGAAAGGGATATGGTAAAAATGGACGAGAAGGAACTGCGAATTGGAATGGAAGTCAATGTGGAATTCATAAAATTAGTTAGGTTTACTGATGACCATATATTACTTATCCAGTAATAATGCATTGCTGAGAAAATTAGTTCGTAGGTACATGTAACATGAGAATCAATGTTTAAAAAACAAAGGTTATGCGGTTTTTGAGAGAGAGGAAAGATACATTAAATGTTTAAATAAGAGTTGACAAACTAGAGCCTGTCGAACAGTTTATTTTTCTCAGAAGTGATTTTGACCAAAATGGTCCAAGTTACAGGGAAATAAGAAGAAGAATTGCATTACAAAAAGAAGTTTTCATAAGGAGAGAATTGGTGGCAAGGACGTTGAGTAGGGATGCTAATAAAAGGCTTTTAGAAACTTCAATGTGGAGCCTGGTTTTTTACGGCACGGGAACACGGTCATTGAAGGAGGAGGATAGACATAGATTGGAGACGTTTGAAATGGGGGTGTGTAGAAGGATAGAGAAGGTGAGGTAGATGGAAAGGAAAATAAAGGAGAAAGGGATAGACATGGTATGGAGGAGGGAAGTTTATGGGGAGAAATCCATAGGAGACAGGAATGATGGATGTAGAGCATTTTGGTTGGCAATGGGTTGAAGACTGATAAAGGGAAGAGCGTTAGCTAGGCGAGGATGGAATAGAAATAGGATATACATGTTGGTCGTAATAAAAGAAGGAAGTAAGTATGCGGAATTTAAAAAATATACGGTAGTGTGGGGTAGTAGATTTTTCCTTATTGGGCGTGGCTTAGGAACGTTACACTGTTCAGTCTTTGCTCATCCAAAAAATACCGTAAACGTGGCTGGCGAGTAATGATATGCGTTGAATCTACAGACCAAGGTGCACAAATCCTCACCATTAAAGCAAATGCAACCATACTGCTTGCCGCTCTCAACAAGAGAGGCGGAATTAGAAATTCCCTCCTTTTAAATCCTGGACATGCCGTTGAAAGGTTTCAAAGAACTTTGATATCGCTTTGTATTATTTTAATGCGCTATTTTCGAATTAATCAATCACTATCATCTTAGATATAAAATAAATATTTTTCTTTCGAGCTTTATTCAAAATCTGACCCACATAATATATAATCAGTTTACTCATAAGAAATACGATAAAAAAGTTATTATTTTACGATCAAAACTTTTTAACAAATAGCACAAAAAATCATAAAAAATTATATTTGTTTTCCTCCCATCCATTAAGACTTACTGAGGCCATCTTAAGGTGAAGTAAGAATTCAAACTCAGAAGAAACTAGGTAAAATACTTAAAAAAATAATATACGGTAACAGGAAACATTTAGTCAGGTAATCTTGTCATTCAAAGTAAGTTTACTAAAAAAACAACTTTTAAGTGCATGCATAATTTTCAAGATTGCATTTTCCATTCTGTCGAGGAATAATTTCCTCGAGTGACGGTAGAACATTTTTATTTATCGTTTTAGAGTTTTAAGTATTATGTCACACATTTACGGTTTAAAAAAAATCTGTACGCGAAAAAAGCCGTATGTTGAAAAAAGTGAGGACCTACTCTGAAATTGCCTTTAGATTAAGGCACAGAAAAAAATCATTAAAGAAGAGGATATTCAAATTACATTCAACTTGAGAAAGTAATTAAATCGATCAAAGCCGCTTCATTAAAGTGTTACAGCAGAGCCAGCTCTATCCCTGCGTGCTGGTGACAGCCATCCGCTGACACCCCCATGCATTAACCCTTATTTGAATACATTATTCCCCTTTTCATTTCACGTTTCACCTTACAAAAGTATTTTCGGAAGTCACTCGTCTTTGTATCTCTACCGCAACTGTGTAAAAATTTGGATAGGTCGTCGGTAATTTCCGTCCTCTGTTTTAAAATAAGAGATTTTATGCCTTGAATGATGCGCCTATTTTTTTATTTTTCCAAAATTTTAAAGAAATGTACATTTGAAAGGACATGGTTTTGGTTAAGAGAAATGAAATACATGCGAAGGAGGTGAGTACAAAATGTGCCACCGCGCCAGTCTGTTCAATAGCCTGCCGTAGAACTAGAATTATTCATAAATGAAGTACCTGTTATAAATACTATGAAGCTGCCATAATACGAGGTTGCATTATTTTGCCTTTCATATTTATTTTTATTTCCAATAAATTTGCTGTAGTTACTATCTTCGAATGTTTTATTTTAAAATTTTATACAAACAAGACCTCTACTGTAGCCACAGTATCAGACCCATTAATTTAAGAAAAAGGAAACATTTCCAGTAACTGTTATAAATTGAGGATCATGAAGTGCATTGCGATTAAATGATACCCGTTGCCGCTGCTGAAAACATTAAAATAAAATTGGTGCGAGATTCATTAATTTAAAAGAATTGAACCATTTATAGATCAAATTACTTATTACACTGAGCAATATCTGCAGTAAATATTTCGAAGACCAGCCGGAGCTGGTTAACAGAGCGAGTAAACGTGTCTCAAAAAGTGACCAACGTTTTATTGAGTTTGTGCAAGCGAGTAAGAAGCAGTCATGGGCAATGAGTGGCCACACTCCCTGGGCTTCTGGATATATCCTTGCGTAATGAGAACGAAAATCTCTACAAAACCCAATGGCGCTGCCGTGACTTTGGCGAATAGACCTAATGGCTGCCAATAACCCGGAAGGGAGGGATTGGGTGGATCATTACCAGATTTTCTCCTCACTGAAGAAGATGGAGACCACGTCCGTGGTCTCAGAAATGCTCATTTAATCACAAGGGTATTGAAAATGACCCTCACGGCTGTCGTATAGTGAAATGGAAGGCCAAGGGAAACCACCAAATTCTTATTCAGAGGAGCGGAAGCTCACCGCATCCTCTTCTTTCAATTTTGCAGATGGAATTGTGGTGGATGCCGTTAAGTAACTGTGAAGGAATGAAGAGATTGAAAAGAGGGGATTGTCTTGGAGGGCTTCTACGAACCAATCCTCTTGATTGAAAACCAATGGAAACAGCGACGAATCGTAAACAGTTTTGCTAGAAATCCGGGAAGCTTCCTCCTTTGAGCACACCTTTGCTCTCTTGAATTTTGTATTCCGATGCGGTGTGTTGGAGAAGTGGGTAACGAGGTCGAAGGGCAGAAAACTTCGTAAACGATATCGCAGCTCCGGGGCAAGTGGTACTGGAAAACCTTTCGGGCTTCTTTTGAAGTTTTGCCCGGCCGAAAAAGGTCGTCTCCCTTTCCCTATCTTTCCCACTCCGCTCCTCACGTCTCATTTTCCCATCCTTCTCTCTCTCTCTCTCGACTACCTCCCATCTTTCCACTTTCTTTCTCCTGCTCCCCCTTGCAATTCCCTCCGCCTTTTCCCGCCCCCGGCACCACGATTGCCCCCCGGCTCACGTCTCCTTCCCGCGTCTCTTTCACCGTTTTATCACCCCCATGCGACCTCATCTCACCCGCATTTCTCCCTCTCTCCCACTTCCACGATCCTCCGCAATCCTCCACCCCGTCCAACCGTCCCTCTCTCTCTTTCTGTCTCACCCCTTACACCCCGAAAAATCTCCCCCCCTCCCACTTCCCCACTCCCACTCCTCCCGCCCCATTCCTCACCCTTGGAAGCGAGCTCCCTCGAATATTTCAAAGGATTCTCCGAATCGCGTCCTTTAATTTCCTCTTTTCTCCTCCACCTCTCAGCGTCCCTCTCCTTCAGCACCATCAGTCCTCCGCCATCCTCCTCCCGCCCACCCACCCACCCTCGCTCACTTCTCCGGGGGGAGTGAAATAAAAAAAAGATGATGTTGCCATTAGCCTCTTGGGAGGCCCTCTCGGGCGTTTGGGCTTCCTTCAATCCAAATCCAATAGCAAGATCCAGACGTCATCATCTAATGCGTAGGGACCCATCTTGAGAGAGGCGCTCCGAAATAAAGGGTTGTCAGGGAGGGTTCCCAGGGTCGGGGGGAGGGGGGAAGGGGATACAGGGTCGGACGGAGAAAATAAGATATAGCATCGACGACGACTGCGGCTCCTAAAATTGACTCGCAGGGGAGGAGGGTTCGGAGCTCAAAAGCCATTAAGGGGCATCCCCTCTCTACCCCCCCCCCCCCGCCACTCCGTCCAAAAAAAGGGGCGGGGGCAGGAGAGAGGAGGATGAGGAGGGAGTGCGTGCGTGCATGCGGGCGCTATTTCACAAAGGGGGAATCGGGGTAAGGACCCGTGACAAGAGCGTGACTGCTTTTTGTATTTGTGACCGTTACCGCGCGCGGACATAGGAATCACGTCCGTGACGGCGAGGCGTGACGCTCTCAGGGCACGAGAAGAAAACTTGGTCGTCTCCTCCTTTTCACCCCCTCCAGAAATCTTCAAAGAGTTCCTTTTTTTCACGGGGGTGCGGGGAAAGCAAGGGACGAGAAGGGAAGAGGGGCGAGATGCGAGCGCGGTTCCGTGCGGGCGAAAGAAAATATCTTGTTTGTAGATGGCGGGAGTCTAAATGAGAGAGAGAGAGGGGGAAATTTTCCGGGACATGAAAGGGAATTGGGGATTGATTGGCAGCCGTCGCGGTTAGGGGTGGAAACCAAATCAATCCAATGGCTGTTAACAGGTGTCGGGGAATTCGTGTCCTTTTCGCTCCATGTACGTTAACCACCTTCGAAGCCATGGAAACGGATTAGCGATGTCTGTCAGATGTTAAGCTCACGTTTACAAATGTATCGATTTGATTTGGATTCAAAATGTTTTATTTCCAATGCGAAAAAAGATCGCTGGATTTGTATACAACATGAGAGAAACGCGAACGATTCATGTGTGCCTCGGGTTGTATAGGAAGTGGTCCTTTTTGGGCTGATCTTTTAATTTGTATCCAACTAATTCATTTATAGCTCGCTTGGTGGATAAGGATATGGTGGTGATAGTATAGATGCACATAATGATATATTTTTAAATATCAAATGGAGACTCGAGTAGCGATTTTCAGTATACATTGAGATCCTGAATACGAAGGTCAATGATAAAAATATCATTGAATACTAGGAATGATTAGAGGAGGAAATTCAAGGGATTAATAAGAGAAAAACCGTATTTGACACATTTTGATGAAAATTATGCTCGTAAAATTAAATGGGAAAGCGCCAAAACTGGGTTAAGACAGTGGACGACATAAATCCATGAAAGCATTAAAGCGTAGGCAGATAGACTGCTAGATTGTGCGTTTATTATGAATTAGAATAACTCCCTCCGGGGGAGAGAAGGAAAAAAATTGCAATAGATAGAATTCGGGTGGGAGGCAGAGAATTAACAGAAAATATTTCACGTATAAGGTGATTTAACAGTCTTAATTGTTCGATAATATACCTAAAGAGTAAGGATGGATATATAATATAATATCTAATAGAGAGACTATATATTAAAAAAATTAGATTGAATTGATATAGCATGTTTTACCATTACCAGATAGAAGATTTGAGAGTAGACCTGTTTCAAAGCATGGCTAGATAATAGGAAATTCGATGGCAATAAGCGAGTAGAATTTATTAAGCTTTTAATAATACTTACAAAGTCACTAAAAATTATATGTTCGCTACACAGTCCTTGAGAAGGTGCACTTAACTTTAGTATAATTCTCAATGTCTAATTAATTCTTTTAAAACATTGTTACCCATTTTAGAAGAGTATATCATTCCATAACATTTTAACTTTCAATTAATGGATTTTATGATTTAATAAAGCTTGACCGTGGTTTGGATTTTGATAAGGATTTTATTGATTTAGGGCCAAGGTCTCGTAGTCATCAAGATCAAATGTTGGGGTTGAATTTCTGAATGCGTAAGATACGTTCAGCTTCGATAAGCTCCTCATATTATTTTATAAAGTTTCAAAACTTTAGCTATATTATAAAGCAAAAGTTATACATCAAATAATTTTTCAGATGAGAAAATGAGGATTTGGAACAGACTATAACGAGTAAAATCGATTTCAACTTGGAATATTTATTTGGTGTACGAATTTATTGTAGTACCTAAACGGATCAGCCCGATCATTTAACCAATGTTAGTTGTGACGCCCTTGCGGAAGGACAAGGTATTTTTTCATAACCGAGCACAGTGGCCAAACTGAAATAATCTTATGATTAGAAATACTAAATACCACCTCATAAACTTCCATCAGCTCTATTTAACTATCCATGCTAACTGATGACTTTTGCGTTTACATGATCAATTTCTTCATGTGTAATTATTATTTATAAATATATAGTTTTCTACCGACCGTATAAATACGGTAAACTGCGAGTTTATCTGCTCAAAAACTCCTTAAAACCATGCCTTGAGGAGGGCATGTACTAATTTAAGGTGCTTGGACAAAAAAGACAAATAAAGCCTTAACGGAATCTCAGAGAACAACTCCAATTCTTTTGGAATGCCAGGAAAATATGATGCCTATTGAATTTTAAGAAAAAATTATTGTAGGATGAATTGTTTTATTTTTCCTTCCTTTTATGCTTCTAAAATAATAATAATTATTATTAATTAAGCGATTTGTTACTAGTTGGCAGTTTTTAGGTGGGAACAAATATTTAATTTACGTTCATTCATAAAATTTCATGCATAGCATTTATTTTAGCAATTGGTTGCATCTTTCATCAAAAAAATTTACATGATGTGGAAAGGTCTCAGATAATTCTGTACGTAGACTGTTCGAGTTAACTTTGTTTCGAAGAGTAATATGTGATATGAACATTTTATGACATGTGAAACATAACACTAAAACTATGTGAAACATCCCTATTATAGTCTGGGTCTTTTTTCTCTTAATTTGGTTAAGGTTTCCAGTATCTTCAACCTCCTATGATTTCCCGCCCACTGACTCCCTTTGTAATTTTAAAATTTTGCAATTTGCCTTTCTAATGCTGGTCTCATACCAGTGACTGAGTGCTCTAAAGTTGGTCTCACCAGTATCTTATACGTCTTTTCACTAGTTATTATTCTAAGATTTGATTTTCTCGTCAAACAAAGTAATCTTTGAAAGCTGTCTATTTCTCATTCGGCCCCCACCCTGAATCCTCGTTTAAATACATCGTACGATTACCTTATAATGATACATTTAACTTTTGTAATTTTAGTATTTACTGAATATTGTTTGGCTCTCCTTATTGTTAAAGTGGCTGACGGAACTCAAGTCGTACTTGAGATAAGTGGAGGAAAACGATTTAAATTTTGGTGAAAACTAAGATTGATCAATGTAGTTTTCTTCATGATGAAAATCTTCATGATTTTCTTCACGATTTCTTCATGTAGCATATGAAAATTTACCACAAATATGCTATGTCTAATTCTTTGTAATATATTTGTAAGATCCTCTCCTTTAATATACATTATGACATATTTCTGCTTCGGGTGGCACGCCTGACTCTGCGGTGTAAAATCAACGATTGTGGCCGTTTTACGACGAGTTTTACGAGGATCTTGACAAACGAGATATCTGAAGGGTAATTGGTTCAATCCCTCCGAAAGCAGGATGGCTGATTGCCTCGTGTTAATGGTAAACTTAACGAACCTTCATTTTCCAAGAAGCAGGCGTTATCTTTCGAAAGGCGGGAGAACATTCGCATTATATTTGCCCAGAAAAAAAAAAAAAAAAAAAAAAAAAATATATATATATATATATATATATATATATATATATATATATATATATATATATATATATATATATATATATATCAATGATTGATTAATTCACCTGCTTTAACCAGTGGAAATAATGCTCTGAAGTGTTCATAGGGTTCGTCAAATCTTATATGATAGCCATTAAAATTTCATTGCGCGAATTGTAATCGCTAGTCGGCAGAGAAATAATTTAGGCTATGGTGATTAGGATTTTATTCTCTCTTATTTCCAAATGCCCTGCTACTAATATTTGCAATTTAATATTGAATTTTGGTGAGCAATGAAATTGAGCTGAGAAAGAATCGTCGTAATGGAGTGCTTTTAACGTTGACACTTAAAGGTGACAAAACACCGGGAGAAGAAGTTTTTGCCCGAGAAGAAAGTAGTTTAAGGACAATAAAGGGAAAAGTAATCGCTGCGCTGAAATCTTTATTCAAAACAGTAATTGACTAGGAGTTTTTATTTAATATCCGAGGTTATGACGATGATACAACTGCGTTCTTTTTTCCCTTTGTACACGTAACCTTACGTAACAGTCGGCTGTTTTCAGCATGTATTATTGCTTGGGAAACATCTAAGAGTTTGACTTGGAAACTAAGATAGTTATTTCGATAGTAAATTCGCCTAAACATACTTAGTAATATACGCCTAAATATCTTAATAGTTTAATTTGAAATAATGAGACTCGTAAAAGTTGAAGTAATTATGATAATTGTGAATTGTAAAAAAATGAATCGTAAAAGTGAATTGAGAAAAAACTAATGAAGATAATCAGAAAAGGTTTAATTTCGGAAACTACAGCTAATGTCATTTTATTTTCATTAGGTTTTAAAAATTATTTCATTCAGGAGACGACCTTGGTGAGCGGTGCACATGTTAAGTCGTTCAAAGAAGTTTTCGAAAACTCTTCTCTGTATCTCTTACATTATTCCAGCGATTACGTCTGTTATTGCCTCCTTAAAGAGTTTCCAAGGTGCTTGGTCAAACTTTGTAAACCTCAGCTTTGAGATATCCCCAAATAAAAAAATCACATGGGCTCAAATCCGGGGAGCGAGGGGGCCATGGAACAACCCCTCGAAAGGAGATCAGGCGGTTGGGAAGTTGTTCTTGCAGGATTTGGCGTGAACAACGGGCGGTATGAGCCGTGGCACCATCCTGTTGAAACCAAAAGGCTTCTGTGTCACATTCCTCGCCATAACCTTCCATTTTGGGGAGTAAAGAGTTCTCCCGCATCTCACTTTTTTTTACAGTGTTCACAGTAACAGGTGAACCTCGAGATTCAAAAAAGTAAGACTCAATGAGGCCTATGGAGGAGGCAGCACAGAAAAATGTCACTTTAGAGCTATGAAGAGGTCTTGGATCAAGTTCGTGAGGGTCGTCAGTCACCCAGTAACGAAAATTTTGCTTATTTACTGAGCCAGACAGGTGGATATGCGTTTCATCGCTAGACCACAGCGCCCAATTCGTCATCATCACACTATTATTGTTCATAAAGAGCGTCTCTATGACAAAGCCTCGGTGCTCACCAGACCAATTCATGGTAACTAATAAAAATGGCGTTAATTTAACCAGCTAACGCCACTACTGCCTCTCCGCTAATTTAACTGTGCGCCCTTAAGTGATTTTTTGAAACTAGAAAGTTTTTTCTGCTTCATCCTGTATGTACTTTGTAAATGCATTAAAAGACAGGTTTAACAGCAGGGATTATAGGAACTGGACCTAATCAATTGATTTATAGAATATTTTTAGCCTCTTTTGAAACTCGTCGCATTTTGTAAGGCTGCAATATAAATACGATGCATAAAAAATCGTCATTCTTGATACAGATATTTTACTTCGGCTAAATGAAGTAAAAACTGCGAGTTAGAAAATATTTACTTGTGAAATACTAATGGGTTATCATTTTTCGGTTTAAAATGAAGGAAAAACTAACAATTTGTGCTCGATGACACAGTTTTGAAATTTGGGGCGCAAAACTTGGCTGTAATCAGTTTTCATAAATTGTTAGGAGCGAGTGATAACAAAGAAAACTTCACGGCGAACGTTCCGAATTTGTTTTTCAACAGATAAGCTGTCACATAATGAAGGGTAAGGCGGGAGCAGGAGGTATTAACTCGCCCTCAAAGCCCCTCCTCACCCATTACAGCTTGACTTTTGCTTGGCTTATCTACCGTATATTCCCTTGATTATATAATCAATATTTTCGAGGAGATATACACAAAAGATAGCCGGTTACATGGGCATGAGCATAGACAGATGGAGTAAGCAGTTTTAGGGTAGTTCTAGCAATTAAAATTGAGGAAGTAGACAGATTTGGCAGTGAAAGAAATATTATCAGATATAGAGAAAGAGAGTGCCGTCGAAAAACGTTTTTCATTGAAGCTTTTGTTTAACGTATTAAATGCAGTTATTTATTTGTGGAATTAAAGTCGAAGAGTTGAAGTCACAGTCAGAAAACATAAAATATTCCAGATTTGTGAAAAAAATGGGACCAATTCTGAATCGAAACGATTAAAAAAAGCTGCTTTCCTGGCGAAGGCAATTAATAATTGAAATTTCTTGACTTTATTCCCCCACAGGTATCCAGAGGCATAAAATGTATCAATAAAATCACAAAGAAAATTTGGCTGTATGAAATCTCCTGCTATGTTTACAAGAATAATGCTCTTAGGAAAATGGTGTCTCTTAGAGGTTAAATTACGGAGGATGAGGATATTTCGCGAAAACCATTAAACCATTGGAAAAATGTTTGTTGTTCATTTTATTAATAGTCTTAAATATACCGTACTAACAGTAGCGAGGAATGGAATATAAAACAATCAAATTTTTTATTAATATCAATTAAAACTCGTACATAATAATGCCTCACCTAAGAGCAACTTAATTGCAGAATAGGAAATGCAAGAGGAATGGAAAATTAGCATTTAAAAAGTGGTCAGAAAAAAAATATTTGGTAGGCAATATTCTTATTGTGTGAAATATTTATTTTTAAAAAAAGTTTTGTGCCATTTTTTTGCCTAAACAGGCAAATAATTTTATCAAGTGTTTCCATTAACACCTCATGATTCCAAATACGTAATAAGCAAACATATGCACGACGTTAAAACGTGAAAATCTTTGAAAGGCCAACCTCATAAATTCACGTACTTCGAGCACCTTCATTAGATTATCTTGTTTACGTTTCCAGCGTCTTAAAGGAAACGCTGTTTAGTTAGACCGAATTACTGAAAAGAAGGGCTTGAATGTAAACAAATATTTCAAGAGTTCCTGGAAAATCGTGAAGATTATCCTGATTTTCTTCGCAGAATTAACCTTATTCATTTTTTTAGAAACTTTATATGCCATTAAACTGCGATTAATGAACTTGAGAGCGTGATAACTGATAATGTGAACATTACCTTTGCTGGACATCTCACAAAGAATTCAATCTAGATAAAACTGTGCAAAATGTCGCCATTCCTACGGAAACAAAAGTTTAATGTTAGTTTCCTTTAGAATTTCATAGCAAATCTTCACTGATTTACACCTCGGTTTTAAAACTATCCATATTTCTTCTCTCTCTCTCTCTGCTTAGGCAAACTCCATTGAATGAAATAACTGCTTCGTAAGTAGCATTCATTAGATCATCGACAAAGAGTCAAACTGTGTAGCGTAAACACTGCAATAATATTGGCAAACTATCATGATACATGAGAAATAAACTGAAATAAAATTGGCACAATGTACTTTTTAATATGATATGACGTGAAATACAATCGTAAAATTAAAGCCTGACTCCCTTATTCGGCTCTGTAAATAAGCAACTGAGTATTCCATAATATTTACCCCTTGACTAACAGCTTCTACAGCTCTCTTTATAGTGAGTAGTCAGAGCGACGTTTTTGAGGATAGCAGATACAGGGGATAAATCAGGCATCAGGGCTTTTATGGCCTATTTTGAGGCCCGCAAGTACGATGTCTTCCCTTCAAACATCTCTATAATAAGACGGCCAAGGTCGAAGTGCGCTTTATTTCATACGCGCTTCACTACGCTCCACATATCTCCACGGGTTACGGCACTAACGACGGGCTACTTCGATACCAGCAAAAATGTTCGTATTTTTTTGTTGCATGTTTTGTTGTTATGTTGTTATGTCGTAAAATGATAGGAAAAACAAGCAAACAAGACGTCTGCGTGTTGGGTGACGAACTCACAAACTACGCCTTCGAACCGTCGATAACCTCGCACGCTTAATAGGGATGCAGTCGGGCGAAATGAATTTTAGCAACTCGATTGAAAGGCGATTTAATATGCGCGGTTTTGGTCCTCGTTAATTTGGGGGGAATGGTTCTATATTTGGTATCTGTGCCGGTGATTCCTAAAATTCAGAAATGGGTCGTAAAAAGTCGGAAAATTTAATGCTCTTGGATTGTTTACGCCGTCAATAAGCGTGGAATCCTTCCACCACCCTGGGGCACAGCGAGCGGTTCTTAGTAGTACCGCTGTTCTGCATTTGACTTCTACGAACAAAGTGTTTCATATGTGACGAGCCACGGCTCGGGGAAGATGTTTAGCCTTAGAGTTTTCCAAAAAAATGCACCGGGGGGGTAATAGATGCATAATGTTTTTTAGAGCAAATATTTGTTTAATTCTGAGTTGAGTTAAAATGAGATAAACGTACCTTGAATGAATTACCTCGTATACGATGAAAACGGTGGAATTTTTACGTAATGACATAACTATGAATTTATTTACCTAGTTAGTATTTGATTCTTATAAATGGTTTTGGATTTTTTTCTGAGTGCAATTTATTTATTTCTGTTAAGTCGTCATACGGGTGAAATACACGAGACGCTTATTGAAATATAAAGAAGTGTGCCTTGAACTTAAGATTATGCAGAGTGGAACACCTATATCATGGTGTAATGAAATAGTGATCTCCGAATTTTTTAAATTGCTATCATTAAGGACGCGTTTCAATTCACTGACTCCTTGCCAATTTCACGAAAAAATGAAAACTATTTCAATAACAAAAT
Organism: Hetaerina americana; assembly: GCF_022747635.1. Lineage (NCBI taxonomy): Eukaryota > Metazoa > Arthropoda > Insecta > Odonata > Calopterygidae > Hetaerina > Hetaerina americana. Next base: position 19,614,071 of record NW_027286070.1, on the reverse strand, counting down.
CAGTCTTCTTTTCCGCAGAACATTGGAAATATGGATTAGGGAATTCAGCAAACACTTGAATTCATTTTCTTTACTTGAATGCGGGTTAGTGTTTAGTTTGGTGTCATACTTAAAGGGAGTGGGCTCTGATTGATTTGAGCGGCAGAGAAAGGTGTGGAGAACCTTATCATACCTTATGGATGTCTTGAAAATAAGGCATTGACACATTTAGAATGGATACTCCATAACAATTCATTAGGTCATCTAATCTCCGGTTTTTCCATGGTGATCTTGCAAGTGTTTTGTCGCATTCCGATGCTTTGCTGTGATTGTGGTGTCATACGTATATGCGCACAAGAGAATTGAGGGTATTCATACCAGTGTGATATTTCGAGAAAAAATGGTGAAATGGTCCAGAGAAGAAGAATGAAGATTGGAATATATCGGCACGAGATGGAAAAATAGAGTGAAAAGAGTTGTTGGGGATAACGAAGCAATGAAGAGGTAGAATTGCATCAAGGAACGCGGGATTTTAAGTCTGGGAAGGGAAATTGGGGGAGTAATTACAATCTAATTTAAAGAAGAGTGTCTGATATCCTTATTCGTCGAAACGTCTTTCGAGAGCAAATATGTACTAGTATTAGGTACCTCCAAATTCTAAGATATCCTAATTTTTTCAGGCTAATTACTGGAACCAGGAAGTTGAAACTGCTCTCACTCTCAGCCTAATCTTCCAGTAGATGCACGTTTACATTTTTTCAGCGCCGACGCCTTGATTTTACGGCCATTGAGAACCCTTCTGTAGAATAGGGAACTGTAGGTTACCCACTGCAAAATTGCTGACGCAAGAGCAACCCAGGTTCTTTGGGTTCATCATGACGCGACTTTTTGTCTTCTTTAAACTCTCTCAACAACGTACGCACATTTTTACATACATAACCGCAACACAGAATGTCTCAATCAATTGAAAATGCATTTTGACGGGTTTTAAATCACGATAGCAGTGAATATGGATGATTACACGCTGTTCTTGTACATTAAACGACGCCATTATAAGTATTGAAAACGCTTTGCCCTCTAGCGGAAGGTTTACAAACCCTGTACACTGTGCAGTGCAGCCATCTATATCTTGTATTTAGAAGGAATGACCATGTGATTTACGCTAAACTAAATCTTTTTCACTCCCAATTCTAATAAAAAATTTGTAGGTTCTCAAAACTTGTACTCGCCTCGTAATTAGTCTGTATTTGAAACAACCTCTTCTAAATTCTACTTGTCGGTGTACTTTAAGAGTTCTACATTTTCTCGACATGAGTAAATACATATGTGCGTGAATAAATGAGCTGGAGGCAGTGCTTTGCAATCACGTAATTTAAGGAAAAAATATTTCATGCTTGAACTCATTAGGAAAAACATGGCATTTTCTCGGAGAAGGAGTGTTAAAGCTAGGTTGAGTTTGATTAATCTCGCCACATGCGATATTCGTCCACCATTAAGGTTCATATCGGACGACGCGTCTGCTTACAATCGCTATTTTTCAGAAATAGACCGAGAAATGAAAGGTTAGTTGCCCAATTATCGTTTTGGGGGGACTATATGAGCGGCAGTCAATCGCCAAATTGGGATCTTTTCAGAGACGGCTCGATTTATAAAAAATAAGACGTTTATCAAGAAATGTTGATCCTGCCCGGATATGAGTGATCCCAAATGCAAAATATGGAGTCGAATAAATATTTCGACCCTGATGATCTACTTGAAAGGTAGATTTGAGAAGTATGGGGTTATGGATGAATAAAACGATATGATCCGATGGAAGAGACTTTTGGGGTGATGGATGCAGGTTCTGTTGCACAGGATCCGCAAACGGAAATTCAGGAGTAGGAGTAATACGTACTGTTAGAGAGTGTTGCCTCTGGCAATAACAGTGAAGAGCTTCCTGTATTACCATTAAAGAATCATAGCCTTGAAGATGACGAAATTCACATATTGATACAAGTTCAGAATGCTGATGATAGACTACGGCGGTGATGATGTGGGAGATTAAGATTATGCCGCTGGAGTATTAAATAATATTAATGGAGAAGAACATTTCTAAAAAGAAAATAACTTTTGGAAAAAATGTATCATCGAAGACTGCCACTCGTAAGAAGGAAAAACTCTCGGAGGATATAAACTAAGGAAACGTAATGAAAGTCCAAATAGGATATTGGAGTTTGAAGGCTGAGGAAATCACTAGAGGTAAACAAGAGTTTTAAAAGTACTCTAGAATGTTTACTTGGAAAATGACAGGAGGCACACATAAAAATATGCAAATTTGACCTCATCCGACGTACGAAATGACAACATTACGAATATATAGGGGTGTTATGCACCATCAATTTTAGTAAATTATTGAGTTTCTGTGCAAACAGTGATGTCAACATACGAGTATATATATGTGTGTGTACTAGTGCATATATATTATTCAGCTCATACCGCTTAAATACATTGAAGCTACAATATTTACTGAGTTATATTTTGATATATTTTGGATAGAATAGTAAACTATCACTCATATCGATTTGAATGTGAAATACCTGAGAAAAAACCCTTTATTAATACAAGAATGATTGATTTTGCAAATAGCTATAATGACAGCTGATTATTTTAATTATACTAGTACAAATAACATTGACATTAGTTTTGACCAGGTTTTGTTGACTCCAGCTAGGAAATTTTCAGTAAAATTTCATAAAATGTTGGAAAGTATTTCACATCGAAAGAGGTGAGAATACATATGTAGACGACAACCGACAGTAATTGGTAAAAGTAATCCATTTGAAAATATGAAGTGTATTCACTCCTAAATTATTGAACTGATTGAAATTCTTTCTTCAATGAAAATAATTTTTACTGAATCTCTCTTGATACTCTAAATTGCTAACATAAGAACAAAATTGCTCCAACTACGAAACCCAACGCATGAAAACCCTTACCATTTTTTGACACACCACGTTCTTAGACGTATGGAAGAACTACAGGATCTTTTATGGCATCGTCATTTCTTTCCCTTATCATTAAGTGTCAGATTCATTTTGTGCCCTTGATTTCAATGTGTTGTAGTGTCAAAGAATGCCTTTACTTTGCAGGAACTAAGCAGCATGTTGTTTATGTGGACGTGCTCTGATTGATTGAATCAAAACCATGGCACCAAATGGACATCACATAATGCATTTAGAAACGAATGAAAACAGTTTAAGTAAACAACAAATTTATAACAAAATACGGGCAAGGAAACAAATGATGTCCGCTTTCTGAACGAGATCCCATGCCCAGTCGGAATCTCGTCCGATAGGGCACATTGAACCTCAAATGCATTTTATTTCGGAATGAATCAATCCATGACGCTACAAATTGAGTTCTAAGAAGGGAGTTCCATGGGAGGTGGGTAAGGGTAGCTGAGCGGCCATTTCGCGGTCTCAAGGGAGTGAAGGTTTCCCGTCTTTAAATCTTTAAGAAAGATGCTCTCTCGGCTCGACGATTTTATCGTCCTGAGAAAAACCACGCTAGTTCAGTCCCTGGGGAACATTTTCACAGGGCGACAGCAGATAAGAGTTAGAACGGTTGATAAACTGTTGAGCGATAACCAATTACAGAAAAACGATTCGTGCCAAACCTAGGGAATGGAAAGATTCAGATAACGTCCACATCGAAGGAAATCCACTCTTTCGGATTGACAAATCTGGACCAATTTCCCCGCCCACCTAAAGTCATATTGACAGAGGAATTCGGTGGGAATAGACGGGTATAGGCTTAAAATTGAGCGTGTCATGCAAGTGGAATAATTTCTCTTAAGCCATACTTTCTACGGGTCACTGAAAGGATTTAATACGTAACCTATTTCTCCATATTTACATTCAAATAGGGCAGAAGAAGAACAAGGCGTTCTTTTTTTAGATAGAGTGCCAATTAGAGTTAGGATTGATTCCTGAAGACTATTTGCTTTTAAAATGGTGCAAGAAAAGCACAAGTCGCTTTAATTATCGATAATATGTTGAATAGAGTTAGAAATTGAAGGACCCCTTAAAAAAATGTTTCAACAAACTGTAGATTTGTACCTTCAGCTAAAATAAAAACACTTAAAATCTCCATTTTAACTGAAAATAAACAATTTTTGCCACGTCTTGGCTCACGAGTAATTGTTTCTGTAAATTACTCATACTTGCTGGCAAGTGGTGCAGTTAATTTATCCCGTTATCATAAAAAAAATCATTTCTTGATAAATTTCTTGGAAGCTCTGAATTTTAGAAAAAAAGTGAATAATGAGAAAAAATATGGAAAATATTACTTCCATTAATTTGTTATGTATTTATTCACTCGACTCGCCTATTTCCTAATCTCTCCGAGTTTTCATTTTTATTCACTAACCAACCTTGTAATACTTTTTTAAATGTATTTTGTCTAATTTCTAGGGATTCTTCCGTGGTTCTTACTGTTTCATTAGCCATCCATGTTTGACTGCAGCAAGTTTTAAATATGCCTCAGCATATATCCAATGAATTTGCTCCAGATTGGGCTTTTCAGGGTTTTTCATCGAATTCTTTCTTCGTCAAATATTCGTTGAAATTCTTTAGTCATTCAATTCATATTCAAACTTGGTCGTCATTCTCTCACATCAATTCCATTGGCTTGGGCCTTTTCTCTGCTGCAAACATGTACACTACCTCTACCAAAGCAGTGGATTTCCTACCTTATTTGTCTCTGTGGAGTTTATTTTTTTTATTTAGACATTTTTTTATGGTGCGATAAAATTTTCATCGGTAAGGGCCTCGTGTTATCCTGTGGTTAACTATACCCTACGCTCATTTCCCATCATTGGAAATATTATTTAATAAATGGCAAAATATCGATTGCATCAAGATGTTACATGCCCAATTATATATTTTTGTTTTGACTTCCATTCTCACGACGCAGATCTAACGATAACACGACTCCAGTGGACGGAGTGCGGAACAGGACTACGGCATTCTATTATTTTGCGATAGATCTGAAACACCATCTAGTACTGCCCATAAATGGTAGGTCGCAACCAATGGACTGCCTAAAGTAAAGCCGGAGAACTCTATTGCGGGGAAAGTATCCTACATTTTTATTGCGGACTATTTATTATAAACGGATAATGTAATCGTTTAAGAAATTCAAAATTAATTGAAAAATGAATGCATCATACTAGAATATATTATAAGATAAAACAATTATGAGAAATTTCACTATCTAATTAAGAGCGCGATACATGTTTACACTGGGTGTTGGGATTTGACTTAGAAAATTTTACTTCGTTGATTTTTGTTTCCTCTGGAGAAAGAATAGGTAGATGGCTCAGGAGATATTAACTGACAATGGGATATTGGATTCCGTTTAAGAGAAGAATGTTGGGTGAGCGAACAGTAAGCTAACAAGGCTAAGAAAATTTTGGACTTCATAAGGAGAGGCTGAGAACTTGTAGAAATGAAATGCAGTTTAGTGAAATTCAGGCTATTTGAGTCGTTTATTGTAACGTTAGACAGAGTTCAGAAGCGTAGCAGTACTAACTTCCTAAGAGTGCATTGCATTGCGTACCAGTTTTTTCGTTGCCCATGGAAAATCAAAAACTGATCGGTAGATTAGTGATTATCATAATTAGGGATAATATTGCTTCAAGAGTGACTAGAAACAATGTGTAGAATGGCTTTATCCTTCTCATTTTAGCCATATTAACTTGTTTTACGGTCACTTTACTTTGGCATAATCATTTAGCAACGCGAGATATTCGTTATAAATAAAATTGTTCGCATTGATCAGAATTAACCTATAGTCTGATTTTCATGCGGATTCTTTGACAAGGGAAGCATTATAAACGTCAATGTAAACAAAAATAAACATTGAGTATTTTGTTTTTTACCTAAAACATACTTTTTACTATTACTCTTAGCCTTATCCCGATATACTGGTCGTCTATTATCCGCCAATACTAAATGAATTTGTGGAAAAGTACCGCGAGACAACGAATCATTTTTTGCTTAAGCTTTCATGGAGTCGAAGTCCTGCGATGTTACAGTCAAAGTCGCAAGAGATGAAAAGTTAGGGCGCGGAAAACTCAAATGGATATAATGATTTGGTGCGTGGATTCCGATATTTTATGCAGCCGCTCCGTAAACTTCTTCGGTCGATAAAGTCGTTCAGGCGCATTCAGTCAGCCAGAGAGGATTTTCATTTTACGCATGCATTTCTTTTTACCAAACTTCCAGAATATATACATAAGTGCATAAGGGTACACATCAATCTCTCATCTTCATTGCATAATACATCTCGTACTAAACTTCTGTGTTTAGTTGTTCAATATAGTAATCACGTTTAATTCTAAACTATTCGTATTTCTTGAACTAGACCATAAAGAACATGATTCTGGTCCCTTCCTTCTATTTATCACAAGATTTAATATTTCCCATCATTATTTGCGTTGGTAAATAGTATCTGACTTTATATTCATGCTCTTTCTAAATCCCTGGAGTATAAAAAAAATATTTGACAAAGTTACTGCCCGTAAATTAGACTTTTAGGTGTCTTATTAGCAGGTAGGCCAATGTTCTTACCTCATAAAAGTTTGCACAATTCTATGTGCTAAACGTAAATGAAAAGCCTCAGCCCGAACTCTATGCATCAATAACATGTAAAAACGCAAAAAATAAAAACATTTAGCTTGAATTTTGCAAGGAAGACAATATGTCATTAAAAGTTACTAAGATGTATCATTTAGAAAAAAGTAAATTCATGAAAGCCTTTCGCTACGGGGAGACTGGAAAATGCTCTCTCTCCAGTGATGTTCTGTTACATTTCTTCATTGTGAAATATGTGTATTGCGATATGACTCAAATATACCTTTCAACATGACTAAAGTAGTTTTCTCTTTGACGAAACAAATGCTCCTTCAGCCGCTAATTCATTAAATGCAGCTAAGTTTATCTGATTGGCTGCTTACCCATCTTGATAATGGCTCTTCGGTCGAATCCCGTCATGGGAGTTGTGTCCGGAGTGGTAATTCGGTGTCCTGTGGACACATGCTGCCAATTCAGTTGTCGCTTATCGGGATGTAGTGATCAGAGTCGCTGGAACATAAAGCCTTACGAAAATACTTAGCGGGGTGAACCACGTAGATGTGAAAGAACAGCTGATGTATTTACACAATGAAATTTCTTCCCGTCGATATTCCATTGAGAATTTTACATCGTTAGGAAGAAAGTTTAATGGGACCTTATAATTTTTATCGAGTGCGTTATCAATTGAATAGACGCAATTTTGAGAAGAGACGAATAAAACGGAACTTTCATGGATTGTCGCTGTAAGTGAAATGGCGGCTTTGCAAGTGCTTCCATTTGACAAATGTTGGCATCGCATCCGACCGCTTGTGGTGGGAGGTCTGGGCGAATCATGGTCGACGGACGGAAGGAAGGGAAAGAGAGGGAGAGTTACTAGAGAAGGATGCGGTTGAGAATTGGGGGGGAGAGGGTGTGGATGCGCGGCGGACAGGGTAAGCGACAGAAGTACGGAAGTTAGGACGTACCGCAGGAACGCACTCAAGTGACTATTAACGAAATACAACCGAGCGAGTTTACTGAGGACAGATCCTTCGGGTATAATCCCATTAACGCCATGAGGTTTGGGGCAATGATTTTTTACTCAAACTATGGATTAAGCGGCGCATGAATAGAACTTTTTCATTTTTAAAACGCTGGTAATATAGAGGTTGAACTTTCTAAAACTTCTCGCAGGAAAATTATAATATAGGGCGTTTTTTTTTAATCTTTTATTTTCAAGTTCAAATCCGTGGAGGAGAGAGTAAGAGCGGGACTGACAAAAGAGAGCAGCAATATTGAACTTCGCGGTTAGGGGGAAAAATACAAACATATAAGTATTATATATATATATATATATATGTCTTTTACCCCCATGTATATGTATATATATATGTATATATATATATATAGTCTTTTACCCCTATGTATATGTATATATATATGTATATATGTCTTTTACCCCCATGTATATGTATATATATATATGTATATATATATGTATATATATATATGTATATATATATATATATATATATATGTGGGTGTATATGTATATTTATATATATGTATATGTATATTTATATATATGTATATGTATATTTATATACATGTATATGTATGTGTATGTGCATATATATGCGTATATATATGTGTATATACACACACATACAGACTCGTAAAAACTTTGATATGGAGCGTAACTATGTACCGCGCGGAAACGTGGTCATTGAAGTAGGAGGATAGACGTAGGCTGGAGGCTTTTGAAATGTGGGTGTGGAGAAGGATGGAGAAGGTGAAATGGACAGAGAAGAAAACAAACGAGGAAGTACTTGGTATGGTGGGCGAAGAGAGAGTTTTGTTGGGAGAAATCCTATGGTAGCAGGAAAAGTGGATGAAGGGGGTATTGACCGGCAGCGGGATGTTGAAGACTGTAATTGAGGGGAGAATGTTAGGCAAACGAGGAAAGGGAAGGAACAGGATAGGGATTGTAGACGGGATGAAGGGGGGAAGAAAGTACTTAGAGCTGAAAAGGGACCTGATATAGAGTAGGATGTTGTGTTTTGCTAGGGGTCACAAATTACTTTTAATTGGTAATTATGTTCATCCAAATACCTACCTTAACCGGTAGATTACCTAATAATAATATGTATGTATATATATATATATATATATATATATATATATATATATATATATATATATGTATATGCGCATGTTTGTGTGTATGTGTATGTGTGTATGTGTGAATGTGTATAAGTTTATGTATAAATGTATATATGTATATATATATATTTCTAGATATAGATATAATTTATCTGAAATTTCTGAGAATCATGAGGATTTGTGGGAACTCGATCCTATTACATCTCCTCCGCAGTCTTGATCCCTGTTACAATTGAAGCAGTTATATAATCCCAGTATCGCGAATGACAAGCAGTCCAGCAATATCAAATGCTCGAGCAGTCCCTCTGTCGCATTGCTCATCCTAACATCCGCAAGTATTCGCCTGAGTTACAATAAATTAAATCACATGGAATGAAAGGTAAGTCTTTCAATGCTTTTTTGAACTCAAGTTGACCGCTAATTCGATCGTATCAACTGGATAAATTAGATCCTTACGCCTGAGAGGTCGCGATATACTCTCGAAGCATCATATCAACCAGCAATCTTTTTTTTAAGGAAACTCTCAGAGCTTGTGGGATTCTTTCAAATACGTCGTGGCCTCTCTCACTCAACGCTGTATTCTGTTCTTTGGTCCCTCTGTCTCTCTCTATCTCTCCTCGCAACTTGACCATAAATTCACGAACGCTCGGAGACGCTGGTCCCGGCTGTTTCTGTCGTATTCACTCACATGCACTCCGCAGTCCTCTCTCTTCGTCGGCCTTTCCAAATCCCAACTCCGTCGCCGCCACCCCTCCCCCTCTGTCTGCCTCACCCGCAGACCTTCCTCAAAGAAGAGAGAGTGAGAGAGGGAGGGAAAGTTTTCTCCGAATCGCTCGCTCACCGAGGCTTTCCATCTCCACTTCCCAGCACACGAGGCAGCGAGGGAGATCACTCTTCCCACTTCTACCTCAACCCATCCGACGAATTCACTCCCTTAAGCCCCCTTCTCCCTCCCCGCCCTCCATCCAAGGCACCCTGCCTACCACACTCGGAAGCCCCTGCTCCCTGCCTGGCAACCGGCGAGCGTCACCGCCACAGCATCCAACCTCGACGACCTCCCCTTTCCCTCTCCGCCTCTCGCTCGCTTTCTCTACCTCCCATCCCTTATAAGCACCCCCTTTTCCTTCCTACACGCACACTAGCTCAACCACGACGGACAGAATCCGGCGAGGGTCGTCCGCTAACGCGGGTCACATGCACACATTGTGCGATTGTTAACGCGTCGCATCTCTCAACGATCCTCACTCCACCACTCAGGTCGGAACGCGGGGCTGAGCTGATTCGGCGCGCGGAAGGAATGACTGTGATTCTCTTTGCTCTACGGGAGGCAAAGTGGAGAAGGGGATGGGTGTTAAAAGGGAGGGTGGTGGTGTCGAGGAGGGAGGAGAAGTAAAACAAGTGGAGTGGGAGAAGAGGGTGGAAAATTTGCATCGACGGGATGTAATGTGATGGCGAAGTTTTTCTCGTATAAATGTGTTGGCGTGGGTGTAAAACGCACGAGCGTGTATACAAAATTTGGTTGATAGTCAACTTAAAATTTAAAATAATAATATTAAATTATAAAAACAAAACAGAAAAATTTCAATCAAAATATGTTTTTGTATTTTCCGTAGTTCCATTTTAACACTTTTCAGACGGAAGACTATATAATGAAAGCTTGAATCCTACTTTCTTTTCCCGATCCGTTGAACTTTCACATTCGTAACCTACGTATTCACGTTTTTGAATTTGAATAGCCAGGATAAATTTACGCGTTCATTATTTATATTATGTTTCAAGAAAGAAAAACCTTTTATTCTCTACCGAATATATCACACCGAGAAGATTTGTGCAAATATACATATGTGATGCATTTCTTATCTGCATATACGTACGTCTATTTTAATATACGTACATATGAGCAAACGGATATAAATACGCGCCACATGCACAATCAAATATCCACCATAGTAGAGGGGAAAAAGGAGAATATTGGGAGTTATTTGATCGCGACGGCTCACTTCCCTCTCAAATCCCTTTGCCTCGGTCCTCGGGCCTTCAGCGAGACGCACATTCGGTATGTTATGGGAAATTCGAATCCTTTCTCATTTTACGCAAAACTTCTTTCTTTCCCTTCACATTCCTTCCAATCCAAGAGGTGGAAAAAAATTAGCATACACGCGTCCCCGTAAACGAATTCGAACGAAAATAAAACGGATGCTTATATAGAAAAATAAAGAAAATGGAAGAGATCGTTTTACCAATGCGCCTTATGTCGGTATACGCGGTGGCTGACGAGGGCGCCATACAAAAGAATATTTGCCCGTGGGTTTGGGTGTTTGTGTATGTGTGTGGGTACGCGCGTTCGCTCGTCTTTTGATCGTCGGGTGAAAGCTTTCCGGCGCTGTGAGAGAAGGGGGGAGAGGGAGCCTTTGTTTGTCCTCCTTAACTCTCTTTAAACCCCAAGGCCGACCCCCCTTCATTGGGATATTCCCTTCGCCCCTTGCCACTCCCCCGTACGATGCCGGAAGACGCGAAGTCGGGAGGGGGGACAATGAAATTAATTTTTAGGGGGGGGGGGGCAGGAATGATGAGGGAGGGAGGGAGAAAGGTTTGACAGTCTAATGCGTCACCCCGTGTGCCATGTCTCCGGGGGAACGGCCACGCAAATATCTGGTCTTTTGTTTTCGGTATCTGATGGACACCTTCACCTCAGTGGATCCGTGAATCTGAGAACTGCGCCAAATCCCATAATTTATTGGAATCTTTGGAATGCTAATGAAGGAAGCTGGGAGCATATTAGAAAGATGAGAGGGGGGGAGTCATAACCGTGGAGGGCACACGCTTTTGAACCGACTTGGTCGCACAACGTCGGCATAGTTTTGAGTGTGGCAAAATTAAAATAGTGGAATCCGATAAAATTACGTTACAATGAAGGAATTATTATGCTCACCATAAAATATTGGTCTGCTCTGTGTAATATCTTTTTTAAAAGCCTTTAGGCAGTCATTTACTCGCCGAGATTTGGGAGGAGTTGAAAACATTCGTTAAGTCGCGATTCAATGCCTGGAAGGCGTTTCTGTTGCGAGTTTTACGTAAATTTATGACGGTCCGGAACGACTTACAGTCGTTGAATGCTGACACGACGAATATTTCCTCCTTTTCCAAGTATTTAGCAGGACGGAAACTGAGTACATACATACATAAATGCGTACTTTTGAAAAAGATAGTGTGTAGTAAAGTATCAAAGAGAAAATTAATTATGTTCGCACGGGTTCGATTGAATTATTCCCGCAGGTAGAAATGCCTCTCGCATTACCAATACCTCCGATTATGTAGCAAGGAGGCAGCGAGAGTGTGCACGAAAAATTCGACACCCCTTACTTCTGAAACAGTCAATGAGCTGTTTGGAAGTTGACATCAGAGGGAGATGAGGTGCAGCAGAAGGGTTCTCCAACCCCTCTTGAACCATCCTCTTTTAGTAATCAAATGACCCAGTGACAATTATACCCCTTCTACTCTATTTATGTGGATGTTTTTGATATTTTAAATGGTCTTAATGTGGATTGGGAAATATTACTGTCGAGCGACGAATGAGAAATGCAAATTACATTTGCCAAATAGTGTCAAAATGACACATTACAACCGTTTGAAAATGTAAAATCCAAGGAGAAGTTTATGTATCAATATTACTAAATAAAATTTTAAAGTGAAAAATAATTTTATTTGAAGTGGTTGGAAGACTTCATCACTTAATCAACAAAAATATTTGCTTCCGTGGATTTAATCGACCATTTTAAATTTTAGAATATAAGTATCTTTTGACAAATTGAAACAGATCGTCATCAACGGTGCAACCATTGTTATTTTGAGGCATTCATTTGGATTTTTATACCTATTCCGTTAATCCGGGAATGTGGTACTCAAGTGGATAGAGCGTTGAACTAATTACCACAAAGACCGAGTTTGATTCCCTGAAAAGCCTCTGGCAACTCTCAGATTCGCCCAAGCGGTGTAATTTTTCAAGTACTGGATCTTCCTGGGAGCAAAAGGTAGGGAAAGGAACTAGCACTCGTTATTTGGTGTGAGAAATTCACACGCCGTTGGGATTAGTATTAGATGACTTCTACCCTCACGTATCAAACAAACCTTCGGGTTGATAGCAACTATTCAAAATTTTATTCCAACTTAAATTTTAGTCTGATGGAGCCGTGCAGTGATGCAAAGGGTATTCATATATTTATGAATTTCACGAATTGTCACCATAAATGGTTCTTAAGATTTAATATGGCATTTATTCTGGCATCTTTGGGTTATCCATAGCGATTTACTCTATGGAGATGCCGTGAAAAAAATATGAATTAACTTAAAAACGAGACAGCTTGACATTTATCAAAGCATGTATGAACTAGCCTTAACTTTCATCAAGCTTTACTGCTTCGATTTAATTTCATCAAACTGAACAGTGTGTGATTGGCATCATGTTTCGGAAACTCTGCCATCATCACAACGTCTACTTAATGCAGTTTGACCGAAGTTCTTTTCGAAATTAGTCTAGAAAGTCTTTAAACTAATTTCCGGTGGCCGTTTTCCTTGTCGGAACAACTTTAAACTTAAAATGAAAACTGAAGGAAACCCTTTACCTTCCCACGTGTTAAACATGGTACAAACATGCAGAACCACAGAGGGACTTTTCAAAATTATCTAAAAATACCATGAATTTTTTATTTATTACTCGCGTAGAATAAATATATTTATTTTTACTTATGTTGGTGACTTTGGGGATGGAACCATGAGTTGAATGTCAATGAATTAATAGAATTTCCTCATTCTTACTGTCCAGTTCTGCATGACCTGTCTTGGCATGGTGGAGGCCTGTCATTTAAATGGTTGCGTTTCAATGTTATTTCCTCCTTTTTCGTACAATAAAGTATTATTTTATTTAGTTGAATGAAAACTTGCTTTGAGCTAAGCCTTCCGCCAGTATGTTTATAAAGTTGCACGTTATTTTAGGCGTTTAGTCAATATTTTCCCTTTTTCCTTCATATTACTTATCCTCTCTTATTCTTTACCCATCCCATCTGGTGCTTGCACCCCCTACCAAACATTTTTGGTGGATTGCGGGGTATTTATGTATATGTTAGTAGACGATAGAAGGAGATGGAAAAATGTATACACAAAATTAGAAAGATTAAGGTAAAAAAAGATGAACATTAAAAAGACGGTAAATTTAAAAGGGAAGTGGACAAAAAGGAAAATAAACGAGGAAAAGCGTCAAGATACCTGGTTGTGATTTGTTATGAGAAGTAAAGAAAAGTATCGTTGTACATTTGTGTTTTCTGTGTCAATCCTAAGTTCGCCTAAAACAGTAGAGTATCAATAAATGCAATAAATAGATAATAATAACAAAATAATAGTAACAATATATCCCCCATGATATATTGTTACTATATATCACAATTGCCCCCGCTACACGCCCTTGCGGCGGCTTGCGGGGTATTATGTAGATGTATATCTTTATACCTTAAAAAAATATTCTTAAAAAGTCCAAATTTCCAGATATTGAATAATAAATTAACATACGCATTGTAATAGGTATGCCAGCTTGTGTGTTGTTAGAATAGGTAAAGAAATGTATCTTTGAAACGGTGTATAGTCTGTGGTCCATCCAAAATTTACCTAACACGGTAGAACACCAACATGAATGATTATATAATTACATATATTTAGGGGTTGAGATAAAAGTTGGCGGAAGATGGAAAAGTTATTTGAATAAACTTCACCATTGTGGTGTGTTTTTTATAAAATTTACATGTACGATGAAAGAAATACATACAATCAAAACAAAAACATACGCAAAAGAAATACCGAGTCGCTTAATATTTCGGTGGGCTCAGCCACCTTCGTCAGTGGAAGGAGAGTAACCCTCTTGCTCGGATGAAGGAAAAACTCGCAACAGAAGTGAGAATGGAAATTTAAAGGGACGGAGCGAGCGTTACGGTTCTACTTTACGGGCAAAAGTAGGTGTTCTCCGAATGTGGTTGGAATTTTTATCGGGATTATCATCTAAATTGAGATATCTTTTGAAAAATAATACCCGAGCGGATTTCCCACGTGGAATTATTTAACTGAGAGAACCGGCACCGGATGTTTGAGTCTCTCCCTCGTCCTTTCCCCTGTATCCCTTCGTTGCTCCGATTACCTAGTTAGATAACAGTTACTACACTCGGAGATTCGGAAACCACAGTCGCCTTGGCTCGTCCTCGCACACCTAACGATCGCATGAATTTCCGTTTATCTTGACCTGTTGTCCATGAATTTATGGAATATTGCGGACACCTTCATTATCACAGATTATCATTCGGATTGTAGTGGTTCCCCCAAGTCCTCCGGTTCTCTGCGAATCTCTTCATTCCTTCAGTTCCTTGTGCTGGAATCTTTTATCTTCCACCCATCTATTTTGTCTTCTCTTGTGGTTTCTTAAAATAAATTAAGTAAATTTACTAAAGTCTACTATGTTCAAAGAATCTACGGTTGCAAACAAGTTAGTTGTTCATCTAGAACATGACACTCAACTAGAGACATGGAACATTAGAAAAGTTGACCACGAAGAATAGAAGCCAATGAAATATTATGTTGGAGGAGACTGTCGGAGGTTAACTTGAGAGAAAAATTGAGGTACGAGGAAGTATATAGAAGAACAGAAGATGTAGAGACCTTATGGAGAATTATTCTGCAAAGAAGAACTATGTAGATCTGATCGACGATTGACGATAATTGATCTCGCTGACAAATTTCCTCTTATTTGGACACACCCCCATTTACCGGTTTGTTACGGAAAATCTCGGATATCACAAATTGTGTGCACGGTGGGTACCGTAAAAGCTTGCACAAAGAGCAAACAATATTTAATGAACGAGCGTTTGTGGACTGCTATCAACAAGAGGGAGATGACTTGACCTAGCCCATTGCCTCTTCTCACACTTAAAACAGTGGATTGATGGACAGCGGTTTGAATACAACAAGGAACTCAAGACCGCCGATGTCAACTGGCTCAATTCCGATACGGTGAGCCTCTATGCTGTTTGATTAAACAAACTGGCGCAGCGTTACGAAAACTGCTCAGAAGTGGACGACGATTATGCGAAAAAGTGAAATAAGTTTGTAGAAAACTTAAGCCATTAATAAAAAGGAATGTTTTTTTTTATGAACAGACGGAAATAACTTGAAAAATATCCCTAGTATGATGCATGTAACGTAATTGGACTTTTAAAACTAATATTTCTGAATGTTTAGAAAACTTCGAATTAGGAAAGGTTTATAGTCTCGATGACGAAAATCCGCAACCAAACTCTGTCAAACATCAAAGAGCACCTATATAACCGACTGACAATGTGGATGTTCAAAACAGAACTCATTATAAGAAGTTAGGTCATTCCGGTGAAATGATGACGCATTAAGTATTTATTTTTTCTAACCAGTTAGCGTGCATAGGAAAAGCATAAATACCATCGTAAGGCACTAGAAGGGCCATCAGCTATTTTAGTGCAAAGACCATTCACCTATTTAACACCCATTGTGAGTAACACTAAAGCAGAGGCAATTTGAGGTTTGGATTATAATGCTAAAAATAATGATTATATTAAAAGTAAGCTTTGTTACAACGGTCACCATGGATTTGATGTTATCTCTCCTGAAGTAAGTTTGAATTACTTATCACGGTATCTGTATTTCCATTGAATTCGAGGAAATTCCTCATTAATAGTATACATTTCGTCGCAGCTTCGATGCGGCAGATTTAAAAAAGATGCTAATTAATAGCCCCAGCCAATGGCGTTCGATTATTTAGCTTGATAAATAATATCACTGATGATGACGCTTGAGCGTTGACACTGGTTGTACGTGAATAAAGGACAGTGGAAAGATACATTGTATTCTTCATTTAATTAAGGTCACTAATTTCTACTTTCCTATTCAATAAAAATTGTTTTTGGAATATTCCGTTTACCTGGATTACCTGATGGGTGATTTCGTATATGATTTATTAAACTAGCTATTTAATTCGCCAGATGTAAAACTACGTACTTTATCTATTGGTGATGAGCAGAGCATGGCGAAGTCATAGATTAAATGAGAAATGGTCATGAGTAGTTAAATTTGGCGGATTGAACAGGAAACACTTGACAGGATGAATTGGGACCCCTTCCCGGGAAGTGAAACGATTATCAATTCCCTAAGTATGGATATCGGAAGAATGTACACGAGTTTAATACGGCGTCATCGGAAGAGCTCACTTCACTCCTCCACGGAGTTTTAACTCGGACGAGAACTCTTTGATGCCAGATTAAAGTTGAGTCCACAGGCTGAAGACCGTCGCACCGCCGCCGCAGTCTCTCAGCACGTCATCGCCAAACATTTACTCGTCAAACACGGACTGTACGAGAAGTTTTGGTCTCATGAACGACGCTGCGACGAGCTGTAGTCATGGGACGAGGCTAAGATCTCGGCTTCGTTGAGATGTTAGCCTCCTCACGTAAGGCAACCAAGAGTACGAAGGAAAATAATCTCTTCTAGTCAGTCATTTTAAATCGTGCGTTTACGAAGATGTGTGTGTGTGTCTTTCGTTGTCACATACACCGCATTTAATACTTCTTCATTTACATTCTTTCTTATGCCTCAAGTGACACGCTCTGCAAATGATTTTGGGGGTTGTTTTTATTTTGGGTAATCATTATTTGAAAGAACCTGTACAAATGATGAATAAGAGTTAAAAAATAATAGATTTGTAATTAAAAAAATATATTCTCACATTTTTTTAAAGGTAAAAACAAATCATGTCATTATCGATCAATACCATTCCACGAATTAGTTTTATGGAATTCTTTATTTAGATGATTGAATTATTAACTTTGATAGGCCCTGGAGACGAAGACCACTTCACAGTAACGTGTAGTGAGTGAACGATGGTTTAATTTCGTGGTTTTACTTTCAAACGAGAATCAAAACCACGGCGACCTTACCTTTCACTCTTTTTCATTTTTTATTATATCACCCCAACCCCCCTCGGTTATCTGGCTGACGCATATCGTTTGATTCTGTCCCCTGTAGCTCGTTCCACCTCTCTTTCATTCCATTCCTGGTGGCCTTATGTCTTTTTTTCCTGAGAGTTGATCCAATCTTCTATAACTTGAGTTTATTCCCCCCCCACACACGCACATCTCAACCCAACTTCTTCCAAAGGATCCTTTTTCCTTTCGCTCGACCCTAATCTTTCTCCTGAAGTACTGAGGGGGTCGAAAATATGGACCTCCTCCGACGAGTCGCTTTGCCTCGGAATGCGTCCCACGAGTTCGTTCGTCCCACCCCCCCTCGCATCCCCCTTCAACACTCACCATCTTGAGTTCTCCGCATGCTCCCTCTTTATCCATTCCCTCGCAGCGGATTCCTTCGTTCCGCCCGTTTGACCTTCATCATTCTCTCCTGAGCACTAAGCGGATCGAGCGAACGGAACGAACCGCTGGCAGAGAAGTTTTGCGAGGAGAGAAAATTAACTTCTTCATTAGCGATCGGTAGAAATAAGTGGGGGAATTTATTCTCATATCGGAGAGGGTTGAAATTTAACTTTTGAAACTTCCACGAGCGTTTTGGTCGGACTCCCCGGAGTAGAGTGCGCATGGAGAGGATTTCAAGATTAAATTGAGCTCCATACAGCACAACTGAGATTTACTGATGTAGAAATTTCCCCGAGATTTTGTAGCACGGTTGGAATATCTACTTGAATGCCGTGAGAAATCTAGTGCAAATAATTTCTTCAATCATTAATATTGAGTTTAAGCTGAGAACATACATTTTGAACGAATTTTTATTTCTTTGAATTTTAAAGTATATTCTCGCAACTATCGTAAATACTATTTTTCTCATATTGTCCTCCACTGGTAAACTTTGTGTGTAATAGATAAGAGTATCTCTCATAATTTAAAACTTGGAGCTTTCCGTGCAAGAAAAATAGGTCTGCATTGAATAGAAATAGATGCATCTAGACGCTCGGTCATGCATTCGACTACAGTGATTGGAAAAGTTAACGCCGCTAGTATAATTGATTTTTAATTCTATGGCTTATTCTATCAATATATGGAGTTGGGAGATGTCATGGTTTTGCCATTGATTTGCGTAGCTGATAGCCTAATGGGTGATAAAATAGTGGCATTATTTAAAATGTTACGTGAGATCTGCGATTACAAGCATACTTATAATAACCATTGTCAAGAAAATAGTATGTAAAACTACGGTAGCGTTTTAAATGGTTAGGGGAAAATTAAGATTCATCGGAAACTTAATAATCAGTTAGTACATGATATAAATTATTTCAATGCATTATTCCACCAATTAATTCAATGATTAATACGGAAACGATAAAAGTAATACGGGTTTTCGAGAAAACTTATCTTTTTCCCCCAGTACTCTGGTTGTATCGCGAATGGCCTTACAACAGAGGCCTGGATTTCAGTAAGATTGCGTATAAATTGAATGATGGAATTTACAACTAAATCCAACAGTCATAACATACATTAATAAGGAAATCTTACCATTTAATACAGGCTTGTCAAATGATCACCCGATTTTGACCAATACGATATTTGTGAAAGAGTTTGAAAAATTGAAAATAAAGTGGAACGTTCAGGAACATCGATGTGACTGAAATTTCTCTCATTTGAGTCTCACGAAATGTTTTGTTTGATTTCGTGGGGTGAAATTTTCATCTCAATCTACAGTCCTTCATTCATCTTAATCGAAATCCTCGATCAGAAGTGAGAACCTAAGAGAAGACAACATTCATTTTAATAAAAGAAAAAAATACTTGACTATTTTATCTGTTTATTCAAATCTCTGTTATGTTTACATTTAGAATAACACCTAAATCCAACATAATTTTCCCTCTTCACAGTTAAAGTCACTCAATTCATGAGATCGTGTTTGCTTAAGTGATTCCATTCTTAAACCGACAGTATTAAAGAATTATAAGTTGCAACAAATCTATGCATCCATTTCATGTCAAAAAGTTTTAGGAAGTAATGACATTAATTACCATAAGAAAAAATCGCCAAATTATCATTACGTGATTAACCTTTGAAATCTCTTGGCTTAAATCCTACAGTATTGCATCGAAGATTAATGTGATGGATCGATGGTGTCGAATATTCAATTTTACGATAAAATTAGAGATAACTACATTATCCATTTATTCTACATGTATTCTTCTCGTTCCTCTTCGAGAGATCTAGTACACAATATGTGATATCTTTGGGGAAAGGTATGGCGTGGTTTCTACAATTTTTGGATTGATTTCAATAAAACTTTTGAATTAATCAGCGTCTCTCTAAATGAATTTTTATGAACTAAACGATCTCCTGGTCCTCCTAATGCATTTATAAAGGAAGATAGAGATTGAATGATTTCCTTCGGGTCTTTGACGGCTCATCGACTGGCTGCATTCGATAACAGGATCGAGACAACGTCACCAACGTCTACGGCGTTTGATAGGGATATCCTCCCTCAGAATGGCTCCAGTCCTCTTGAGTGCCCCCTATCGCGTTCCGTGACGTCCATAGAGTATGCTTCGTAGCGGAAGGTAATGCAACGCCATCTCCCAAAACCCGACGTGCGCGGTCAGCAGTTTTAAGTTCACTCCAGAGAGAAGTGGAGGCCAGCCACGGTTGATTAAGCCTGCTGTAGCAATTAAAACACATTACTACTTTTTATGAATCCTCTCTACTTGGCATGATTTCTGTACCATATCCCTACCTTGAGCTTAAATATGAAGGGTGGCAGGATAAAAGGCATTTATATGTGGCTTTTGCCTCATGAATCAGATCTTAAATAGGTGATAGTGAGAAAATGTTCTGAATTGAGAATTAAGTTTGTTCTAATGTTTGATTTTGTGTGATACCATGTATGATTTGGTGGTGTTGGAGCATATTAGTGACCATATCCACTGAAATGAACATATCCACTTCACCTACACCTCCTATCCAGATTCTTGCTTTTTCATTCTTAACTGAGTAGTCTGAGACATATGCAGGTTGAGAATAAGTCGCCTATTACTGCATTCTACTCCTACTTTTTGCAATATTTACATTCATTATTTCAACCAAATTGACTCTATCATGAACTTTGTACTATACCCATTGTGGCAGCGAAAGGAAAAAAATTAAAAGTTTCCCTCAAAATTTGGTCGAGCTCGCATTTTGGAAAGTTATGTTACTTTCGGGTGATTTGAAGATAAAATAATTTGCAAAGAGCCGGGTTTTACCAAAAAATTTTGATCCCCATTTCGAGTAGCATTTTCCTCTTCTGCTTTAAATTTGTTGAAGCTCTCCTATTTCCTATTGAAGTGAAATATATCCGAGGTAATTGAAGATAAAATATTTTATTAATACGATCATGATGGTATTATATTTTGATGCGCACCTCTTCAAAATTGCGGAGAAATAAGAAGTCTTTCTTTCTAAAAAAATGCACAGTACATAGTTTTCTGTCGTAAATTGACTGACGATAAACTTTAATTTTATCTAGAAGACAAGAAAGAGATTATAAAAGCTTTTTAGATTGTAATACTTCAATCAAAGCGAGAGCATTGAACGACTCAGGTTTAGGCAATGCAACGTCTCTCAGCAAAATGAATATTCCGTAATGTCAAAAATAATTCGCCAAATGAAGGCTGTTCGCATAGAAAATAATTTAGAACGTGATATGCACATATCTGAATGTTGTACATTTTGATAACTTAGGATGATAATTACAAGATAGGGTTTTTAAGCTATAATTTAAAAACGCAAATCATCACCCCCTTACAAAGTAAAACATGAAATATTTGATTTCGAGGTTGAAATTTTTCAAGCCCATGCATTACAAACCCAAACACAAACCCAAATGTGTGACTTTATAAACATTAATATGGTCCACAATAACTTATAAAATAATTAATTGGGCAATTCAAGGCGTAGTTTGGTGGTTCCAATTGAAACCGGATTTCCATATACCATATCAACTTTAGCTCCGCACTGAAGTGTTGAAGCCGTGCATCACCTGGAGGTAATGTAGCACATCGAAACCTTATTGTTAATAAACTAGTTAACTAATGGAAACGTGTAATTATTTAGTAATTAATTAGGACATAATCCTTACAGAGAGATATTTTTATTGAGGTTAAGTCTCATGTACTATTTTTAGAGGAACTAGGTTCAAACAGCTTTACGGAGAAATGTACCTAATGTGGGGAGATTGGTACGGTGTAATATTACAGGATTTCTGGAGGAATTTCGATGGAAACCAATTGATTCACGAAGAGAACCACAAAGAATAACACTTTTAAACAGGTATAGGACACTAAATTTGTTTATGACCCCTTTGGAATTATTATGACCCCACATTAGCTAGATTGGACCACCAAGATAAAATAATAGAGAAATACATCACCAACCGACAGGTTCAAGTACTCGTTGTTTCCACGAACTATACGGGCTTCTTCATATCAAAATCAAGCTACTTCTACATTCCGAGAAACTGCGGGAGCCACCGGAACAGTAACTTTTTAACGGAGTCATCAGCTAAGTCTGCATCATAATACAACAATTGCAGAGTGTAAAAATCATTCGCCTTGACCCGGTCAATGCGAATGATTTTTACACTCTGCAATTGTTGCATTGTACCTCTCTACATTTGTAATTTAAAGTGGAAATATAAAGCTTCAATCGAATACAGTTGTAGGCGCATGATGCAATTTGACAAGTGGGTGTGCGTGTATTTATGTATGCAGGTATACTTGTATGCGCAAATATATGTTTATAATTATGCATAAGTGCATATTTTTGCCTGAAAGACTGGTGTTGTAGCATCCCTCACCACACACCATTGCAGTGGTTTGCGGGGAATTGAGAACATACATATTTCTATAAATCTTACCTGTGGTTTTAGACAGAATCAAAGAGTGAAGATAGGGAAGCAAAGAAAGTCTAGAGCAAGTATAGTGTTTACAAATGGCCTGGAAACCGAGTGTTTTCCTAGTGCCATTTTAAGTTAAAAATTGAATTTTTTCAGCATGCATTTCTCAAGAACGAAGAAGTTCTAGGCATGATAGAGGAAAAGAAGGCTGTTAAGATAAATTCGAAGAGATCAGAATGGAGGGATATTTAGAGGCATTCGGCTGTTGAAGACTGTGATGGAAGGGAGCAAGTTTGGTAAGTAAGGCCGAGGGAAGAAAATAAGCGACGTTTTTAATGGAAATAAGGAAGAGGAGAGAGGGAGGGAGAGAGAGAGAGAGAGAGAATGTAGGCATAGGGAATGTTATCAGACGATCAAACAGCCAGTCATTCAGGTTATTTTCTTTTAAAAGTAGGTTCGAAAGGTTCCCAGCAACTATTTATTCCCAAGTGTCGTGGAAACTTAATATTTCTTTCTGCGTTTCTTCGTAGCTTCTGCTTGCCTTCATTTTGTGTGTAAAAAGCCCGCTCTCGTCCTTATTGTGTGTAAATCCGTGGATATATTTTACGTTCATTATGATGGCCAATGAAAATCACTAGGTAATTTTTCACAAATAGTTTAATGTAAAAGACATTGATTTCGGTATTGTGTGCCATTACCACATAGCTTTGTGCCATTGTATGTGTGATATTATCAAATAGTACCTCGATATTGGCGCACACAACTGAAGCGGCCGGTTAAATAATCGAAATTTACGACGTGATTTTAATTTATAGTAACGAAAGTATGAATATTATTTGAATATTGGTTTAGTTTTTTGCAAATCATTTCTTTTTTAAATAGTGCTCAGAAATTCTGAGTTTCTTAGAAGACGGCTGCATAGTTTTATGTATTTCAGGATACTTTGCAAATCTACCTATGGCCGGTGATGGGAATCACTAAATACGCGTACTTCTACGGTATCCGTCTATTATCCATGCTGTTTTGAATCAGTAGACGTATTTCTGGGATTACTTGTTGGCATTAATCCAATGATATTTAACGCATGGGTCCATTTTATGCCGTCTACGTGTATATTTTTATCCCCGGGTTCCTCAAGGAGCGATACGTCTTCGGACATCGTAGGGCGGGTCTTCCGATGAAGAACACCTAACACATTGGTTACATGGAATTGGCACGCTGCCGGCGATGGCCCGGAGAACAATCCTTTTCACCTCTCGCCCCTCCCTCCTACCTCAACCGCCGGCCTGCCACCGTCATAACTGGAGCGGCCCCCTCTGACCGTTTGGCTGATCGCCACTCTGCCGCCGCCCGGTGGAATGCATTTATGGCACGTCCTCCATGGGGGGTGGCGGTAGTAGCCCCAATCACGGACACTCGGTGCCGGACGTGGCCATATAATTCCCTCAGCTTCCTCGCGGGCAATTACCCGTGGAGCAGGAGCTCAGGATGATTGGTGGGGTTGCGCCGGCCCCGGCGTTGCCGTTCCCAGGACCAACGGTGACATCGACTGCGGCCCGCAATCGAAAGAGCAAGGTTCCGCGTAAGTAGGGTACAAGTCACCGCTTTCAGAGTGAACCACTGAGACGCTAAACTGTTTCTGTCTGTCGAAGAACAACGTAAAAATGTGGTATCCTACTTAAGCTGTGGGTGAGAAGTGGAAAAAAACATACGACAAAGCGGAAAACTTTCGAACCGCTGTTCATTCGCGCAAAAATTAAGATTCGCTTAAACATTAGGATTCTTAAAGATGGTTTATCGTTCAAGAGATTACTTTAAAGGAAATAGAAAATACCAATGGTCATCCAAGAAAATGATGTAAAATTGGGTAGTTTCAGGAAAAATAGAAAAAATCAGTGATAAAACTATTGTCTCATTTATTTTAGTCGAGTACTTTGACTTCGGGATTTATTTTCACATTAACACACATGTACGATGCATACACTTGCCTCTTGGGTCTTGCAAGCAGTCTGTTTTTTGGGTTATACATTTGATCCTCATTTGTAACTCACTTAAGTTTGCGGTGCTCCCACGCTCTGCTTTATCACTTTGAACAGAGTCAAGCTATTTGGATACCTTTAAAGCGCAGGAATTTCTGCTGGGTGCGTGGGTGGGATTCATGCTATTAAAATGAACGGCGTCGACCGCGTTGGAAGTTTTCCACTTTGAAATTAGCAGAATAAGTCTAGATGAAAGTCGGTTCAAATATTAATGCACGAGTATCTGTCGAAGGCTTTTTGGATGACCCCTGACAACTGTTATCTGCTGCGAATCCCGTGGGTTTCCTATTGTCTGCCCTACATTAATTCCTCTTTCAGCTGTTCTAAATCTCGACTTGGCGTCCGATAATTCTATTCTCTGCTTTTCTCTTCCATTCTTATTCAAAGTTCTTTATTCTATCTCTATCTTTAACATCTCAAGTAGCTCTCTATAGACCTTCTCCATCTATTTCTTCTGCCCTTGTATTTCACTCAGCATATGCACAAATTTGCCGTTGGTTTTCCCCTCCTCCCAAAATACAATGCATTTTCTCAATCTTTCGCCATTACCATTTCTCAAAAGCATCTTATTGACGCCCATCCATTTGCCTCAAGAGATCAGGTGACATGATAACGGAAAAAATACCATGCCGGTGGAAACTGGAACGTAATTCTAAGTAGATTTTATCATTAATTCAGAATGTATAACTATATATTCATCCATTTTCCACCATTTTTAAATGAGAAAATGTTATGTTTGTTATAAACGCTATGCATTCAACTGCAATTATAAAGCTGCGATCATTATTTTGGATGTCGCAGCTGCGTAATTATTTTACGTTGGTACCAGATTTAATTAACAAGGTTAGTATGCTATAATTATGCAAATATAATGGTTATTTCGCGATAAAATTTATACTTTTCGCGACATAGAATATGCGAGACTTGTGTTGTGACGGAGATTTCGCGAAAGGAAGGCATCTCGAGAGAGGGTCGCGACGGCCGTAGTTAATTGATCTAATTTTACCGTCGAGGTTACACTTTCACTCGTGATCAATCACGTGCGCATCATCTTTAAGAACGCCAAAGTAAATAAGGCTCGGCGATGGATAGGGTGACATTTAATTGAATTAGGATGGCCAAGAAGCTGTTTGCAAGGTAAAATCCTTTCACTAATCAATCATTTCAAAAAGGATGCGTTCCCAGGATATTTTAATTTAATCAACTCCCGTCGTTTCTACGGAACTAGGTTCACAAACACGCCACGGAATAGATAAAACGCTTGAATGGGCTCATTTGAATGGGGGCTGGAAGGAAAAATAAACTCGTTGGAACACGTACGTGCAAATATAGCTACTGAGAAATCGGAATTTTGAAAACAATTGCGTCGTTAACCGTATGGAAACCGGGAAAGATAAAAAGAGAGAGCGTGATAAAGGCTGTTAGTAATGAGCCGGAGACATACGAGGGTCATCCGGAAAGTAGTACCCGTTCGTGAAATAAAGACACAAAAGTAAATATTAACAAACATAAAAAATTTTATTTGAAAGAGGATACTTTAAACTACTTCTCAACATAATCTCCAAGCAAATTAAGGCATTTGTCATAACGTGTGACAAGTTTCTGTATTCCTGCTGCATAGTCCTTCGCCGCCAGCTCATTGAGATACGCGAGGGACCCATCTTGCACAAATGTTTGCATAATGCAGATGGTGTTTAACAATTTCATGAACAATTGTTCGAGAAACATTGGGAAAATGCTCACAGATGTCATCAATTGTGACGCGCCGATCGTTCCTCACGAATTCGTCAACTGAGCTCACCAGTTGGTCTGTAATGACAGACGGTCTCTCCGAACGCTCATCGTCGTGTGTGTTCCCCCTCCCCATGTTGAAGTTGCGACACCACCGCCGAACAGACGACTCGTCCATTACATTGTCTCCATACACCTCCTTTAATTGGCGATGAATATCACATGGGCGAACGTTTCTTGCATTGAGGAATTTAATCACTGCCCTCACTTCACAACTGGCGGCGTTCTCATTTTTTTTAAACATTGTAAACAATCACAGAAACAACACAGGCAATGCTAGCGTCACGCAACTTGGCTCAGAGAAGGCAGACAAGCCACTGAAGCTATCTGACCTCGTCCAGCGGCTACTCGCGTCGTCAGCACTTCATGCGGCACGAACGGGTACTACTTTCCGGATGACCCTCGTACCTTCACTCAGTGAAAGGGTTTAATGGGATCGTTGTAATTAGCACTCGGTAAGATGACTCATGTGATGTACTGCATTTACTGGTATTTACAAAGTGAACAGGGCAAAAATAGCGAATTCTCAGTAGGTATTGTTCTAAATGTATACTTCAGTTGAGTGGATAGTTTATTATGAAGGCGGTGTGAAAATAAAGAACGGGGATACTGGAATGGGATATTTATTTCCATGCAATATGCACAAGCGTGCATTGGAGCCATTTCCAAAGTCCACAAGCAAGCATACGTTATATAATACCGACGCATGCGGAAAAATGCAGAGGATATAGGTTGAGGCGATACAGAATGAAACGGAACAGCTTTATATTAAGAGAACACGTGGAAAAAACATATTCCATTGAATGTTAAAATGTTTTAGTGGAATTTCACTTTTTTAGCGTTTTCGACAGTGGTAGAGTGGTGAGATATGAAAGGATGCATTTAAGTTTAATAAGTCTGGTATAAAGAGGTACGAAAATACGAGGCATGGAGAAGAATATGGGTGGTGAAGGCGGTGATGGAAATGAGAATGCAAATTAATTTAAGTGATGTTGAAGGAGGAAGACAAGATTCAGCATTTTGTACGATGCGAGGGAACATAAAAAATAGATCTATCCGTAGAACTACTCAGGGCTATTAAAGAGGTGTATATGATACGTAATAATTTAAAAGGCCAAGTGTCCAATAAATTTAAAGACTCATCCAAATCCTATCTTTTATCAATGAATAACCCTAGGTAATAAATTATTTTATATAATATTTATAAATAAGATTAAAATATCTGTTAACACTCACCTAATAATAAAACCATTAATTAAATTAATTTAATAATAATTCAAGATTCAAGTTGATATTTTATACGCACGAAAAGCTCAGGTACGTACCAGAGACATTGCAAATTTTGTCAAAAAAATGAGTAACATGCCTTCCTGATGACGCTAAGGTCTCAGGTTTGAGTCTCTCCTTGAGTATTGGTGTCGTGTAAAGTCTGTTCGTTTCCTGGGAAACCTGAAAAACACCGATCATGACAGATGCCCGTAGACAAAGAGCGTTTCGGCGTTCAATAGTTTACATTCAGAAAACCCAATGCCAGCAGTTTGATAGATCTAAATGGGTCTTTCAAGCTGTAATTTTGAAAGCTGAATCGTAATCAGTTCATGCAAATGTTTTCATAGTTGACCTTTCAGGGAAAGGAATCAGATTTATCTTAAACATTCAACATGTAATTAAAAAAAATAATTCCAATTTCCCTTTACATAATAAATAAATAATTTTTTTAGATGCCATTCTTATCCTCTCTCTTTCCAAGATATGGATACGAAAAGTCATGGCACAGCATGAAAAAAGTACGTGGTCATATCCGAATGAATGCATACTGCAGCAGCTTCTTAGTATGGAAAAGCCTATCTTTTGATCTTATCTAATTCCAAAATTAGGACAGAGGAGCATTCGAGTTGCTAGGGACATTTTGTCGTCCTGATTGAATTTTTCTGAGGACTGACGGAGAGAGATGGAGGGGGAACGAAGGCGACGTAAGGAGATTCGACCCTGATTAAATCCCAGCCGATTCATAGAAATCCTACGGTAGGCTGAACTCCTGTCGGCTCGATAGCCTCACTTTCACTGCGCTTACGTCGGGGTGTAAGTAATATGGATTGGAATAAAGGGCGGGAGGAAAGGTGAAAGCGTATATTGAGGCGGCGAGCATAAGGAAGCCTTACACGTAACGGGGTCCACCGTCATAATGGAAGAGGAACCCGGTAATGTGATGCGGTACGACCGGGACTGAAAGAGACCCGAAGGAGAGGAAGGGATTATTAAAGAAGGGATTTCGTCGTATTTTTCGACGAAATTCAATTGGATCCCCTATTGTGCAGGTATTTACATTCTCTCCCGAAGCGGTGCCATTAAAACTGTAGTTTGATAAGGTGAACCCTGAGCACGACCTCGTTTCGCACGAAGGAAACTAGAGATATTTTTTTTCCTTCGTTTTCTTTTCGCATATGTAAGGTCCAGAGTTCCCGCGGTTTCGAAGATGATATTTAAATTCAATGAAGATACTGTGTTAAGTATTACGCTAGTGTTCCAATTTTGAATAGGCATTGATTGGGTGGCGCAGACGTGGCGAACATAAAAATACAAAAACACACAAAAATTGATGCCGAACGTCATGATATTTTTTTCTGTGTGTTCTGATGTTTTATTCTTGTTTCTCCTGTGCTATCATATTTAATGTTAATTTAAAATATAAGCAACTCAACACAAAACGTAACACTCTCAGTGTTTTCTCTAGTTCCATAACCACCCCTTCGGATTATTTTTATATCGGGAAATGTACCACTCTAAATATGGTAATTGGCAATTGCCGAGTCTCACGTGATTCTTCTTCACTGTTCGCCTGTGTTCCGATTCTTAAACACGTCTTCCTCCACAGCACAAACTTTAATGATTGTTACAATATTTCCATCCTGTTCCCCACATCTTGTCAGTTAAAACCATAAGAAGAAGGATACATTTTGATTTTGTAATCATACCTTCACCCCGGCTAACATAAATCACAATGAAACATTTCGCATCCTCCTCATCACGCACCTACTCACGATCCAGACATTGAGTCAATTAAATACCTATAAGACCTTTTTTCCATTCTGACCAACCACAAAACAAGGGCTACAATATTATTTAAATGCCCCTCCGTCACTCTTAAATGACCCGCTAATCCATCTGACATCTTCAAAACAGCTTAAACCATATCTACATTTTCCGCCACATACAAGTCCACATATTTTGCAATCGACCTAAATATAAAACCTATCCCATCTTCACCACTCCTCTCCTTTTACAACTCATCAGTTCTCTCCCACCTCACTCCACTCTCATGTATCTTATCTTCCACAAAGTTGTTCATCAACATAATTTCAAATTCTTCCCTCCCTTCTTAGTTGTAAAACCCTGATAATCTCTCAATAATCGCTCCTTCAGCAGCCCTCTTCAACATCAGCCTCTCCACCAGTTCCCTAATACACCATCCTTCTCAATGTGTATTTCTTTCAATGACTATTATAGCGTTTCAGTTATCGCCTCCGTCACCTTTGACCCACCACTGCAACTTAAAAACCTTGAAGCGGGGTGCATTTAGCTCCTAGGAACATGCTCGGAACCGGGCTTGAACCTCCCAATAAGGGAGGTTCCCCCTTCCTTTTCCGGTTGAATTTACCTCCTAATGCTTGCCCCTCGGAAACCTCCCTCTCACGACTCGCCTTATCCGGCATATTCCTTCCCCTCTTGCCCATTTCCCATGTCTTCTTCCTTCTGTTGGAAGATATTTCGAAGATCATGCCGCTTTCGTCGAATGAAGAAAAATTAAGTTCTCCTCCCTTTTATTTGTGCCTAGGTTTAAACTGTGTATTTAAAATATACAATGAGTTGTCTCCGATGTTACTTCCTCGAATGTGTGTACATTGAATGCCTTCAATATTTGCCATCTCTTACAACCGGGAAGTTACTGTGCGCACACAAAATGGTCTCAATCCAAATCTTGAATTGTCGCCATAAATATATGTTGGGCGATTATTTATTTTTATGCGATTTTGGAACAAAGCTAGCGTGTGCAGATTAAAAATTGTAATGATCTCACCTAATCATTGCTCTACTGGAGTTTTGAACCTGCTGCCATGGCTAAAGTCAAGAAATAAACACTCACTATGTCAGTCCAATAATATAGAAGCAATGGGACGCAGTATTAAAAAGGCCATGGGAAAAGGATAGAAAGTGGGCAGGAAACTAAATCGGGTAAAATGGTTCATCAAATTACAGTTACTCACTATCGTAAACTGTTATGGTTGCTTATTTATTAATGATGTTGAGAACAAGTCTTCTATTGTAATGAGCATGTTTATTTTTTTTTATTTTAACGCAAAAAATAAGTGCTCAATTTCATTCAAAAACATTTTACACTTTCATGCATTTTCTAACTTTAAAAAGCGGAAAGAAGTATTGATGACAGCAGATAGGAAATATTTTCAGATGCATAACAGACAAAGTAATCAACCTAAAGTTTGGTTTAATAGGATAAAGTTTACTCCATCAAAGCCTCTAATGCGTATGTAAAATTTACTTATCGTGGCATTCCCTTCCTCTAAACTGCCAGAAATTCTAAGAAAAACCTGGTGTCCGAAAAATTTCACAATTTGAATGAGAGTGCATATATCTTCCCAGGTCATCCGACGTCAAACTTTGGTCAGCAACCGAACGCTATATCCACTAGGCTACCATTTCTCCCCTTTAAAATGTTAAGGTTACATTTTATGGGTTTTCATCAATAAGTCTAATATACACTGGGATATGCTAAATTGAACGTATGATGATTGCGGTAGAAATAGAGGGTTTATGAAATTATTTTTTTGTATGATATGTATGACGAATTTTATTGATCTCCACATTATTAAAATTGAGCTTTCATTTATGAAACTTTCCCCATATCTTACGTCCTTTACAAACTGCTCTTGGATAAGCCTTCGATTTTTGATCTTTTATTCGCCAAACATACAAATTTCTCTCAAATCGGGGAGGCCTTTTGATGTAAAAATAAAATCCCCTCGTTCGAATGGCGTAGAGGTTGGGGGGGGGGGGGCGAGGTCGGAGTGAAAGCAAAATAAAATGAAACACGTGACGAACGTTTGGAATGGTATAAAAATTCCGCTTGCAGGTTCAGGAACCTTGGTTGCCGAAGACATCCCATTTCAGATCACACTCCTCCTCGCCCTGCTTCTTATGCATAGGCGATGTCACGGATGGAACGTGGCCTCGGCAGGGCCGCCGCCTGCTTAGACACGGGGGGAACTCTCTTCACGGTGATCCGATGGCATCGGCGAACTGATCCTGGGCATTATGGAAAGGCGAACGTGGAAGGACTTGCGAAAAAGTTTCCATCGACGATCGACAGACTGCTATGCGGATGCCGTGTTTTAGTTTATCCATGTTGAACGGACTGGATCATATAATTGACGGTTCGTAATTTGCGCTCTAGATTTCTTGGACTATTCTAACAAAACACTCAGGCAGGCGATATTAAATAAAATGGGATGTATTTAAATATAATGGTTCCTCTGAGTAATTTGATTATTATTCTTTATTGCTGTTCTCTTTTTGATTTATCTTAGTTTGGTAATTGCTCTTACCTTGCTCCCGTCGTAATTTTTTTGCATATAAACATTCAGTGTAAATCTTCACCGTTTTTATACATGGGATTGTGGGTTTTTGGTTCATTTTCAGAATAATAGAATTAAGGATACAACAACTTATGAATTGATGCAGTGAAACTGATGTGTCGGATTTGTTTTTTTAAATAAAAAGTTTAAGGAGAGCCATTCCAGTTATTTGTGTTGGTATAATTTCATCTAAAATTTCTATTTCATGTAAGAAAATGAGATTTATTCCTTAATCGTTAATCCGTCATTGGTTAACTCCAAAATCACATTAATACTGAGTTATAAAAGTCAAACGGATATTTCAACGATAAATGGGGTATCGCTAAATATTTTTGACTGAATTGGAATTCTAACTGTTAGGAATAAGGTGATCCTGTCAATAAATGGTCATTTTATCTATCCAAGAAATGAAATGAAATTATTTCCCAAGCAAGATTATCAATTATTGGTAAAGATGAGTATAAATTGGAATAAATCTCGTATAACGGTATTGAAATGAAAAGAATGGCAAAAATGTATGCAATTATATGTAATGCACTAAATAAGTACAACGGTATAAAAATATGAAGTTACTATAAATTTTAACTGGAAACCCTTATTTGCAGGCGGAGGAGTTATTTATACGGAAGATACACTTGAAACAAACTAGTTTCGTTTCAAATGTGAATTCTGAGTGCCCAACGGGTTTAAAACAATGGATGCGCATCTTCCATTGTTTCTGCCACTTGACCTGATTCTTTGAGTGATGAATGTTGAAACTTAGTTTCCTCATCCAACTGTCACTTATAAGTAGTTAATAAATGTTATGATGAACTCGGTATAAAACACTGTAATACAGTTCCCGCAGAGAAAATGTTTCTCGTAAAACCTTAGCTTCAAAGCGTGATAAATTTAGAAAATGATTGAATCATTCCATAATAAGCTATCCATTGGGATTAACGTGATTGAATTCAGACCGGCAGAGTAAGAATTACCATAAAAATTTCCCAATTTGATATTAGCTCACATTGGAGAACAGGCATCAATCGACTAAAAGGTTTTTCTCTCTTTTATTTTAATTTTTTTTCTCCGGTCTAAAGTTTGATTTCTGCGATTATCTGCTAAAAAAAGCTAGAAATATAGTGTGAAAAAGGGAGTAATTGTAGGTTAATTCAATATTTTATGATTTAAATAGGAATGTTTTATAGTTAGCGTACTTGCAGTGTAGAAGTGGAATTTATTCCCCTCATTTTAAGGGTTAAGTTTGATTAGATTAATTACGTTATCTACTTTTTACGCTTTGAAGTTTACGCTGTAGGGGGCGTGGGTGGGGATTTTTGGTCACTAGTCATACGAATAATTGGTTATTATTACTATTAGGTTAAATTTTAATTTTGAATTGTACAAATAGGCGTACTATGTGATGCTCCCTACAATTGTGATCTGGAAGAGAGGATTCATTTACTCGCATATCGATCTTTTCGGTAGGCAATGTCCGATTTGATCTCATTGAGTTTCCCAACCCCTATCTATTTAATGCGGGGCCAGGATCGCTCACTCAATGTGAACGTTAAAGTCATATCATTTTCATTCATTTAACAATTTAAAAGCGTTAATTTATTCTTCATGGTTTTAGTCGCTCTTAACAAATTTTAATCCAGTAATTAATTGAGTAGTTTCAGGCGTGATGTGGTGGAATTCGAACATTATAAAGAACGGATAGAAGCAATTTTACACAAGATTTATGAACGATCGGGTTTCGATGCATTACATCATCTTTATTAACGGTTACGGTCAAAGGTTACCTGAGGATGATGAATACATCGAAACTCGGTCGTACGTAAATCTTATCTTGTGTTTAAAATTGCTATTATCCGTTCTTTATTTTATCAAGCTAGTAATATTGTGACGATTTATGTTTGCCCGTAACAATTCTTTCCGAAACGAGCAATTTTTAAAAAATCTGAATTATTTAATTCCATATTCATATGATTCTGGTCAAGGATCGTAAAAATATACATTTTATTCAGTAGTAGCCCATCGGCTTAGGGTAGGTTTTTGACGCTCGGATTACACACTACTGTCCTCTCAAGCCCTAGATAGCATGAAAAAAATCTACTCGGACCCCATTCTCATTATTAAAATAACCTAATCTGTAGCTAGTAGTGGTAGCATTTAGGGGAGGCGACCGACTGCTGAGGTCATTTGCGCCATAGGAGATGGACAGGAAAGGATGAAGGGTGGAGAGAAATCCGGCGTCGGCATTAGCCTACTCTTTACGAAAGGCGCCAAGGGGTCCGCAGCTTAACGTCCCATCCGACGGACGGCGTACTCAATCAAAGTGCCCTCCGCAAAGCACTCCAAGGAGGGATGGAGATACCTCTGAAAAATATTCAACACCGCTGGGATTTGAACCCTAGCCCCCTGGGTGGGAAGCCAGTACGATAGCCACCGCAACAATCCCGATTCCCTTAATCTTTAGCTCTGAGTACTTTCAACCTTCCTTAATTTCAACCGAAATGCCGATTTTTTCATCCATCTACCTCAACCTTCTAAAATTCTTCCCTCTATTAAAGTCGTCATCAAGCCATTGCTTCTAAATCCGTTTGCCCTCACTCAATCGAATTTCTCCAAACCACCATATTTCGTAACCTAGCATGCCTAGAATAAAATCCTTTGTTTTCCATTTAATTTTCTTCTTTCACACTCACATTTCAATAGCCTCCAGTTTAAATTATCATCTTGCTTCAACAACCAAGGTTCTGGACTATATAAAACTGCCGTCCATATTATAGCACTGCTAAAAAATTCAATTCTACACCATGCACTTCCCAACTTGCCATAATTTCGACACACTTTGCCATTATCAAGTTATTGCCATCATTAACTTGGTAACGATACACTGTAATGAAAGCATGATAAGTGTGAACATCATCGTGTGCATTCATCTATTTATTATAACGGAAAGAACATTTTCCCGAATAGACAGTTGAGACAGTATCCCAAATTCTTTCTCCACTACTCATTTGATGAAGCCAAGCTTCTTTAATATGAGTTCATCAGGAGTTCCTGACGTGTTGCTCCCTTATTTTCCCTATGTTAGTGATTAAATTCCATGTATTGAATTTGTTCCAAAGCAAATATGTATGTCTCATTCTCCATATTTACTGGTAAATGGATGTTTTTTCTCCGCAAACATCTCCTACCTCCAATTTGACAGGTATAACAGGGGATACTTGTCTGGAATATTGTTGCCAATGCATTATTATAATTACGATTATATATAACATATACAGGTGAAGTGATGAAGTGGAAGGAGAGGAAAACAAAAAAGGCAGCGCCAAGCATTATGGGGAAGAAGAGGGGACTGTTGGGAGAAATAACAGGGAGTTAAGAGAGAGAGAGACGCAGAGCTTGTTAAATGGTGATGGTGAAAGACGGGAGAACTCTAGGCAAGCTAGGAAATGGTTGGCAAAGAATAGGTATGCTTGATGTTAAGAAGGAAGGTAATATACGGAATTGAAAAAGGGTTTAATGTAGTGTGGGATGTTAGGCGAGGCAAAGACATGTATTGTTTACTGTTGTATCCAAAACCTGCCTTGACCGGAAGAATGCTAATAATACTCTTAATAATGAAGTAGATATGAAAGAAAGCAGGGGTAAAGGGGTTTCCGAGAAATAGGAAGGCTAAGTTAAATATTAAAAGGAGTTCATAAACTTTGAGAATTTGATGCAAACGTTTACCTACCTCTGAAGATGGGACCAAAAATTCAAAGCAGTCGGTGCATAAAGAGCAGAATTGCGTAAGAAAAATAAGATCTCGCAAGGAGGAAGGTATCAACATTGATTAGAGGGACGTTGAGTAAGAATTTTAGGAGAGATAACGTTAAAACTTTGATATGGAGCGTACGGCCGGAAACATGGTCGTTGAAGCAGGATTATAGGTTGGAGGCTTTTGAGATGAGAACGCGGAGAAGGATGGGAAAGGCGAAATGAACAGAATGGTATTGACCACGGCAAAAATGAAATTATAGCAAATAAAAAGGTTTACTGTAGGGAATGTCGGCATTTCCATTAAAAGGTAGAAGTAAAACGTGCGATTAAATCAAGGGGAGGATTAGACTTAATTCCTGGATTAAATTTTAAAATAGATATGGCTCTAGAATGGTAAATGTTTTGCCTGAAAGCAAATGATCTTGCCCATTTGGTATTCAATATTGCACAACCTTTCTTGTAAAAGGGACTAATGTTTTCTGCCCTCATAACGGAGCTCATGAAGAAGTACATGTTGTTTTTCATGCAGTGTCTTATTACGGATCTTGTGCAAGTAATATTATGTCTTTCCGTCACGCTTACAGTAGGAAACTTATTGCATCGGCATTTTCTCTGTGCCATGCCAAACGAGTCAGTTTCATGCGTCGCGTCGCTGTATTAATGCAGACAAATTCTGTTTCTTCCAACTTTTTTCCAAAGATGGTTTCCGCATTTACGCACAATGTTCAATTCATATGACTCTTGTAATGGATACACGTTCCTGTTGAGTTGAGAGAATGTTTTAGTTTGTTGAGGGTTTTTCATTTTACAAAGCACTTCTTCGCTAATATTTTTCGAATTGTGAAATTGCGAAAAAGTCGTAAAACTCTTTTTGATGATGCCGCGCCTTCGCGTAGTGGATATACGCTTCAGGGATTTGATTTTCAAACTTCATTGAGGTGCCAAGTCTTTCAGCAGAATGTTTAGGGTGTAGTGGCTTCCTTTTCATAAAACATTCAACGCTCTTATTTAACCAGTCTAAAGGATGCAAGGTATGGGTTCTTTGCCATCCACTTTGCGTGTACGTATCACCGAAGACCAAAGAAATATACGAACCTGTGAATAATATACCGTTGCAACGCAGAGGGAGAGGAGACGAACATTAACGAATCTATATCTAGAATAGGACTGGCATATTGGAAGAACGAAAACTGAAACACACATTTGATATAAATTGAGCAAACTGATAAACTGTATAATTAGTCGCCTGTAAAACGTAACTGCCTTAAAACTTTATTTTCTTTCCCGCTCACCAAAATTTCCCACTCTATAATTTCCATGAATATGACTGTATCCGCTGTTTCTGTTATTATATATCAACTTCCTTCATTCCACCACATTTAATATTTCCTTATTTTGTTTTATTCAATGATAATTTTCAACCTTACTACAGTCTCTTAGCATCTTAGTACGTCTTGCTACCTCACAGTTAAAGAAAAAAAATATTTTCAATAATTATCCTCCCAATTTCATATTACACATTTGCTTTTTCATGTTAGAAGCGGTGTCAATAAACGAGAAGTATTCACTTCAATATGTGCAATTTAATGCAGGATTTATAAAGAAAAGAATGCCGAACGAAGGATTATGAAAGGAAAAATAGGCGTATATGTTGCCCTTGGGTTCGGTATGATTACCCATAAAGATATGTAAGCT
This sequence comes from Hetaerina americana, assembly GCF_022747635.1. Classification (NCBI taxonomy): domain Eukaryota; kingdom Metazoa; phylum Arthropoda; class Insecta; order Odonata; family Calopterygidae; genus Hetaerina; species Hetaerina americana. The sequence goes on along the minus strand of NW_027286070.1, from coordinate 19,576,487 downwards.
ATGGAATGATATTGTAAGAAAATGAGGTTTCCATGTAATTTTTTGAAAAAAAATGTCTTCATTCTTTTATCCTCCAATCTTGAAGCGATGCGAATGGACTTCGAACTTGGGCGAACCGTACTCGGGAATTGGCTGGGAAATTTTACCGGGCGGAAATAAAAAAATGTACCCATAAAAATCGGAGATTTGCGTTTATATTTTTTTTGCAATCACGAGAGCCTTGCAGATTTTCCTGTGGCGTCAAATATTAAAGTTGGAGATGATTTATGAAAACAAGTGGTGACGTTTTATTACAGCTTCGCGAGTTGAGGAAGGACATACAAAGAATATCTGTACGCGCAAATTAAGCTACTTGTTTGCTGCATCAAAATTTACTGGCCAGTCGAACCAGATTTCTTTCGAATTTATATCATAAGATTAGAATAATATATATTGAAAATTATAGTTTAGTTGCAGTTTGTGGGTATAGATAAAAGTCTGAATATATGCTAATCTTTCACGCAAGGATTACTTCACCGATCGAACCAAAATTTGGCATTTCACTACTAGGGAATTTTGATATACTTAATAATTCCTAACTGCTCTGGAGTTAGGTGGAAAAATGAAAGCTTATATTCTTTCATGTAGTTGTTGTATAATGTTAGTTTCACAACGCTTTCTTACCAGCGACGCAAACTAGTTCATGTTTATACAGTTCTCCAACAGTTAAAAAAGTTGGTAAAATTGGAAATGAGCACCAGTGAGTATTCCTTTAATTTCCATTGCTCTTAGATAACCCCAAAAAACCTCAAAGCTTTCCTTTTGGATTCCCAGTGACCTCCTCCAACACACTCCTCAACTCCTGCTGTTACCCTATTATTCACACTTACCATGCCTCCTCACTATCACCTCCTCCACAGAAGAAACTCTATCCTCGTGGCAAATTGGCCTTCCATTTTCTAACAGTCAGAATTTTCTCCATTTGTAATGACTTCCGAATTTTTGGATTTGTATCTGCCTTAACAATGCTACTGTTTAGTGATATTTATTTTAATAAGCGCAAATGACCTCAGCTGTCGGTCGCCTCCCCTAAATACTATTACATATTTTAATAATGCCATAAGTATTACGAGGTAAGCTCGAATAATCGTTAAATTGTTCAAATTTTTGATTGGACCGAAATTTGTAGTCTCGTATACCAATTCATGTTGATTTGACGTGTACCAGGTTGCCAGAGAGAAATTTAAGATACAGGGGTGCGGCAACGTGGCAACGCCGTATTTGGCCAGAAGCTGTCTGACGACGAGCGCGCCATGGTAGAATTTTCGGCACCATCTTGGCGCACACCTTGCGCATGGCCAAATCCTGTGAAATAATGCGTTGGACGTTGGATGCAGACAGACCCAACTAGTCTGCAATTTCTTCACTGGTTAAGCGTCGGTCTGTGTTCAACAGTGTCCTCACTCTGTCCACATTCGTGTCGGTTCTTGCCATCGACGGCCGTCCGGAGCGATGGTCGTCTTCAACGAGCTCCCTACCCTCTTTAAACAACTTGTGCCACTCAAATACTGTGGATCGGCTTAAGGCAGTGTCTCCATATGCCTGCTTGATCATATCGAGGGTCTCAGTTGCCGTCTACCGGAGTTTCGCACAAAACTTCACCGAATAACGTTGCTCTAAATTCAGATTCATTTCGTTTTTCGACGCCGGCCAAAAACTTGCTTTACTAAAAACGGTGTCCTCACTCAACAACAGCCCGCAGGCGACTAAGGTTGGTGTCGGTCAGTTGCTAAGAGCCCCTTCCACCTTACCCTGCCAGGCAGACCCCCCTCCACCGCTCCGTTCGCGCCAGAGAAAATCAGTCCTACCACTTTTGGGTGTGACCCTGTATTTATCCCCAGGATTTTTCTGATCTTATAATGATGAACTATCCGCATATTTAAACAAATTGTGCACAATAACTGGTATACAGGTAAACCTTAAGATATAGTGAAACATTCTGGATCATTTTGGTGCGAATTTTAATTTCCTTATGCAGTATAATGGAAATATTTTCGTAGACTAATGCTGATGATGGCCATTAAATGAAACGTATCCGTTTTTAGGAATTTGGCCCTTCTCCATAAAGCAATTACTTATACCTGAAACTGGTAGTATTAGGCATTGGTAGTAATGTACGCATTTCTCCAGACGCTACATTGACATGCTCGACTTTCATCGCTCGCTTTCATCCATAAATCCTGGATTTGTTGTGTGCATATTCTAATCTGCATTTTACAACCTTTTTGGGTGTTACTTCGACTAAAAATATCCAAGCATTTGCTTATAATATATTTGTTTAACTTGAATAATTCATTCATATACATCTTTATTTTATATTTTATATTAACTCCACAATCCGCCCCAAGGAGGTGTTACAGGGAGTGTTAGGGCACTGTGCACGTATGCACAAATATTAGTTCATATATGAATTTGAATATTTACTGATATAAACAAAAACTCGTTTATATTAATGTTTAAATGCATGCATTTATTGTTGGGTTTGAATAAACCATTAAATGTTGCTCTTTAAGCAAATATATTCGAGTATTCTTTATCAGCTTACTTCATGGATAGTTCCTTATTATCCGCAGCCACGCACCACTGTACCGGCTGGAGCGGTGTCATGTAGGCAAAGGTGTAGGGAAAATGTATTAGCAAATATTCTGTCTTGCATCAGTAGAATGCTAACTGGTAATAAGTGACTGCGTTAAATGGGGATACCACCTTTTAATGGGTTTCCTCATTTTTCTCCTTTGTGTAGTCAGTGGAGTAGTTAAAAACAGTATAATATTCGTAATATGTATTACGGATGCTGCATAAATGGTACACGGGTGGCCCCTACCTTTCAATGGATCGCGGGGTGCACACGTGGAAGTGGTGGAGTATAAACACAGTAGAATGGCTAGCGACCTAACACCCCCAGCCACACGTCCTTGCGACATTTTCCGAGGAAGTGTATAGGTGTGAATGAGATGCACTTGGGTTAGATTTTGCCATAAGCTCATATCCTAAGAGAGAAGAACGAGTGCTCAAATCTGTGGGTGACGGGTGCCTATCGGTATCATTTTTTATCGCGGTGGTTAAATCTACCAATATAATTTTGGGCCATATTAATTTCGTTGGGGGTATCGGGATGGTGGGGTGGCTAACCTAAGCTTCCCACCGATAGGGCCCGGGTTCAAATCCTGGAGGCAACAAATATAGTAGTATCCCGATCCCTACTAGATGTGCTTCATGGAGAGCACTTTGAGTCAGTACGACGTCCGTCGGATAGGACATTAAACTGTGGACTCCTTATTACCTTTCGACAAGAGTAGGCTAATACCGATGCCGGGTTTCTTCCACCCTTCATCCTTTTGCTATCCATCCCCTATGGCGCAAATGACCTAAGCTGTCAGTCACCTCCCATAAAAACTACTACTACTAATTTCATCGGTGTCGTAAGGTGACTCACATGTCCTGCACGTTTCAATAACTTTGTTTCCCTTGCTCTCTTTGTGAATCAGGGGTATATCAACCTAATTCCTCAAAATTATTTGTAACGCTTACTATTGCAGCAATATTTCAACAAACCTATCGAGTTTTCTCTTAACATATTTTATAGTTTAGTAGGTAAAGGGACATACATTTAATTAGTTCCATGTTAAGAGCGAGTGTACAACATATTTTTCATAGTTTCCGGTTGTTTTGGAGAGGAGATACGGAAAATTGAAATTGACTGTTCTGCAAAATACATACTGTAAGAAGGATTTCTCACAACCAACTTGTGGGGTGGTCCTCGCGATTGTAGATTGAACATTCTGTAATAAGCCCTGATAATTAAACGATGGTGATGATCGAGGAAGGGGAATTATATAGACACATTAACCTTTCATGCTTTAATTATTGAATGTATTACAATTGAATAAGCGTGCATATTTAACTTTTAAAGGATTAAAGTTATTTTTCACCGAGAAAAAAAAAGCTTCAATCATAGATCCTTTACTAAAATAAGTGTACCATGGGGTTATTGCTTGAATGAAAACACGATTCAGCTGGCCTTTTGTGACTGGGAATATCCTTTTCAAGTAATACGTACAGCCGTTGTGCATAAGGTTATATCCGAGGCATTAAACGAACCAGCAAGGTCTATCCGTTATCGATCCTATATGTGTGGTGGATGTGATGTGGATGTGTTTCATCGGTTTGATGGCTAAGTGATGCATCAAAAAACCGGTAGATTCGAAGCGGAGACGATTCCCGGGGATACAATAAATCTCTGTCTGGAGGTCCTTGTAACAAACCACGACATTGAGTGTCTTTTCGTAAGGGTCTTCTGAAAAGGGTGCATTCAAACGTTATGCGATTGACGCAAAAACTCCTCACAAACTGATGTCACCTCCCTTGGAGCATTTATTTAATAAAATTTACGAAAAAATTCAACAAATCGATTTAGGTTTTTTCATGTCGTTGCAAAATAGAATTTTGACTGTATTTTATTTTGGAGATTTAATTTTGTTGCAAATATGAGTTGCGGATTGAAATACATTGTTCAATTTCTCTTTTCAATATCTCTTATCTTATACGGTCAGTGGACATAATTTCAAAGCTTTCAACAGACTCTTGAGCTACCTTTTTTGTATCTCTTTCTCGAAATGTAAACATCCATATTAAACCCGAGTCGACTGTTCCGAGAGGGGCATTTATTTTATGTCGGAGTCAAATAAATTTCCTCATTATCCAAAATGAAATGCCAAAAACGACAGTGAATAGCAAGGGATTAATGTGAGGAAAGGAGAAAAGTTTCCGAAAATTTTGGAGAATGAAGAGGTTGAATTCTCGTTAGTTTTCAAAAGCAATCGTTCTTATTTTCTCTGCCACTCATATTTCATGCTCTACATTGAAAACCCTGTACACTGCTCTGCTTTCACCCTTATTTGATTAATGCGCAACGAATCGCGTCAAGCCACCATATTTTATTTTTTTACCGGTCTTAAATGCGCCAATCGGAAATCACTCACGGAGCGAAGTTAAAATTACAGATTAAATCTCTCGCTTGAATTGGAAACGGATCTCTCCAGTGATGATAATGATGAAAATATATTAGGAGCCCCATCGCAATAAGGTAGGAAAGGTCATACTATATGAATAAAATGAGAGAGATCAATGGTAGAATCGACAGATTTGGTCATTTTCCCCTTGAACGATAAGGGTGACGATGGGTGAAAACGAACACGCTAGTGGGAAAATGTCCTTTTTTTATTCCAGGTATGTTTTATTTATTTTAATCAACCCTTATATCATTATTCATCCTTATTTATAGCAGCTTATTAATCTAGTAGGTAGCATTTTACACTTAAATGTTGTATTGCATGTACCTGCAGTTAAAATTAATTTCAATTATTTGAAATAATTTATATATTTATTGGCAACTTAGAATTAAGTAAAGTATAATGTTTGATAAAAGAATCGTTACATTTTGATTTGTTTAAATAAATAAGTAGATAAATAGAGGATTACCAGGGCTATCACGAAAGTCGGAACTAATAATAATTTAATAAATGTAACTCTGTTCATATTTTTCTGTCCGTAAGGATTTTAGATAGAGACGAAGATATGTATTAGGGTGAAGTGAATCTGCGATTTGCTCTAGTATGAAAGAGCTGCATGCGTAATCCTTGAATCGCTTTGAATCACTCCATGAAATATGAACATCATTTTTTTAATAATACGCTAAAAACACATGAGGGGTTTTTTTTACAGAAGTAGCCGTGTCAGTTGTCGTTAAACTATATAGTATATTTTTTAAATTCAAAATGATGTTTTTGCCGCTGAAGTTGGTAACTCATATTTATATACAATGTCATTTTGCTGCGGTCATTTTTTTTTAAAGAATATCATGTTCTGTTCGTTTTTGAGATTTATTATTTCTCTTAGAAATTTTGAACGGTTTTTCTCTTTCGTTTGGTGAACACCTCTTCTTCTGTCACTCTTTTTTCTCACTCGACTTCACAGATCAATAAACATGCCACAGAATATTAAAGATATATATATTTGGTGGGACTACCATTGGAGCTGACAAATCTGATGCTAATATACAAGGGCTGTCTAGAAATTAACTTACGTTTTGAATTTAAAAAAATGAACCCAATGACAAGACAAATTTTTATTATATACATTGAAAAACACAATCCTTAACTATTTTTTTACATAGTTGTCATTCAAATTGAGGCATTTATCATAACGATACACAAGCGTTTCAATTCTGTCACTGAAAAAATCTGCCGCCTTACATTTTAACCATTTGTTCACACCAGCATGCAATTCTGTGTCACTGTCAAAGCGCTGTCTGTGTAACAAGCCATGTCTAGCGAGAGATTGGCAATCATAAATCGGCGATTATTATGTTTTTTTCGTTGATTTTCACCGTCAATTTATTTGTCACAAGGGTAAGACGACCAATGCGGTTCTGCGGATCATGAACATTGGTACTCTACTCTATTAAACATAAGATAGTCCTCCTGATAAATAGTTTCACTATTTTATCTAATATTCTAAATTAACGCAGCAAATGTCTTTCAGCAGAATAAAAGTTTTTATAGCTTAATATTTTATTCAATATACCGAGCTAAGTGGCTAGTTACAAAGCACATTTGAACTTCGACCCATATAAAGCAGTCTTTGTGGTACACAGATCGCCGTGGGATCATTTTTTAGAAAACGCTTTTGCGCAAAATACCCATGCCGTAGATTTAGACAGGGAATTTTGGGTTGATATCCGAGAAATTTTCCCACAAAATTAACTGGGCCGTAGAGGTGAAATGATTTACTGAATAAAGAGCTAATTCGTTAAACAAAGAAGGTGCAGCTGTGGGTATTTTATCACGCTTCACTGCCGGACATAACTCATTATCGGTGAAAGAGAGATAATGGATCAACAAATCAGGCGAGATTCATTCATTGAGCTAAAATTAATACGGTGGCTATGTGCGGAATTAAAGAATCCAGCTGCTGCTTTTGGACCATGGCTGTCGATCCGAGAATTAACATTTCGCGGTGGCTCGGGAGGGTTATCTGTCCAGGCTTAAACCGTCTCAACGGGCCGAGAATCTACCTTTGGACATGTACGTAATCCTCTTCTCCTCGTGAACGTTGCTCCAATTAACAAACGTAAACCTGCAAATGTTGAGGTGAAATACGGGACCACTGTCATTATTTTTACCCACTGGAAAGTCCTTAAGAACTGCGAATACCATTTCCAGGCACCTCTCTATTCCAGTGCGTTGAGTAACAAGAATGGATCAATTTGGTGGAAACAAATTTTCGTTCTCCATTCATATTGGCTCATCCATTTTCATAGTCAGTACTCAAAGCAGTGATATGTTGCGGACTATTATTTTATGCCAACACATATATATTATCCTCGTAATTTGGGTAAAATCTTTGGGGTAACATCTATGTAAAATACCAAGGAGTATTTGTGATTTGATTCTGTTATGAACTACGTGAAAAAAAATGAATATTACTTTATGCTGTTGCTTAATTACGTCTACCCATGGCAAAATTAACTTCATCCCCATTAGATTCAATTTTCTTCAGTGTAGATAGCCATTGTATTCTGTTTCCAGGATTTTTTTCCCAGGTTTTCGAGGTTAAAATTTCATTTTTCAAAGTATAGTGCTATCATTATCACTACCCGATATTCCCGATGCAATGCAGTGGGTACTGATAAAAATGATTGCGCGAATATTTCAGTATTTTTCGCAGATGCAGAGAAATTTTTGGATGGGTAATGAATTGAATTGAATGAAAAGGTCAAAACTTTAATGGCATGTCCTCATAAAAATACCGCTAAAGGTTGAAAGATTGTCTCACTTGTAATTAGTTTTGGAGCTTACTATTGGAATTGTCAAGTGTTTGGCCATTTTAAGTATCTGAATGGTAACTATGTAATGGCACCTTTTGCGTTTTTATTGTTAACATTCGGGTACTATAAATACGGAAACAAATTCCAATGCAAGCACATTACGGATTTGATCAGGAAGTCACCATGACCTTGTCCGGCATTGATATCTCCTTTATGATTAACTTTAATTAATCGGGAACCATTTTATGCACACTTGACAATAGAAGGTAAGATCAGCAAGAAACTAGGGATTATAAAAAATTGTTTCCAACCATAGAGTACTTTTTTAGCGTGCCATTCATTCTCAGAGAAGTAGGTACCTAACGATTACTATTCATTTTTTGCGTTGCAGTCAGTAGTTTCGTAGTGAGAGAGACAGCCTAATTAACATAAAATTTTCATTATATGCAAACACAGCTGCATATGCTAATTACGTAGCATATTGAAAGCCTCTAGTATTATTCATGTTAATTATTAAAATGAAGAAAATACCCAAGTAATTTTTTCTTATGCTGTCAAGTTCCTATTTTACGGTAAAAAGACATTAATTCCCCAAAATTCCAGGTTTGATGCTCAATCCCAGGATTTTTTCTGTGTTTTTTTCTGTTTTAGCTGCTTCCAATTTTCAAGTATCGATTACCTCTTTTATTTCACAAGAACGATAAATCGACAAGACGAAAATGGCCAAACTTGATAATTTTATGCTTAAATATGATGAAAAACCCCAAGTTTACAGCATATCTTCTACATAATTTACCAAATTCTTTCAAAATCCTCAAATACCTCTTTGAACAGTATATCAGGTTATATGAATTTAGTGATAAAACAATCGTGGTAACTTCTTAAGCTCTAATGGAGCTTAGAAAATTTATTCATTGCAGGGTGAATGCCAGACGTACTGGAAAGATTACGTTTTACTCGAGCTGATGCTGTAGATATATCCTTGAGCCTTATCACCAAGGTAAATACTTTACGCCAAACTTAATTAGAAGAACTACGTAAACATAAGATGGGAAGATAAAACTGAGCGCATTTTCTGCTTAGAGTTCGTAATCTACGTAAATTACGTTGTTTACTTTTTTTGCTGGTAGACATCGCTGATTCAGATGCAACGAGAGTCTCTCTTGGCTTTTCTTTTCTCCATTACTCGACTCGTTAGACTTGTGTGTATGTGTGTCTATATATATATGTACAGGGAAAGGAACTGGCCCCCCTTCTCTGATGTGTGAATTTCACACGCCGTCGGGCTTAGTACTGGGTGAAATCTACCAGCACCTAACAAACCGACCTTCCGGTTGATTACTGTGTTTATGGTTTATAAATATATATATATATATATATATATATATATATATATATATATATATATATATATACATATATATATACATACATATATATATATATATATACATACATACACACACGCGAAGAATATTCATAAAGTAAGGTCTCCTATTTGTTCTCATAAAAAATCAAATGTATTCTCAACTTTGCGTACATCGTTGGAAAGGTTGAGCATTTAGCTATTTTGCTGTCTGGTCGCCTTGATGATCAATCACTTTTTGCATCCTTGTAACCAGCTTTTTATACCAGCGTCGAACCTTCCACATTTTCCCCACCATTATAAAATTCCCCCTTCTCACGGTTTCCCTCCAAATCCTTCCCCTCGAAAACCTCTCCCCACCTTCCCCTTCCATCCATCGTTCCAGCCCTGGTATTTGCTGCAGTTCTGTCCCTATCTTCCTTGATGAAGGTGGCTGCGACCCCCGAAACTTCGGAACTTAGTCGCTTTTGTCTGTGTCCCTGTGTCCACTAGTGATGGGTCGTAGTAGTCCAGGGTGTAGAGCGCTGGACTGCCGACTGGAGGGTCCCAGGTTCGATTACCGGGAGAGGCACTCTGGGCACCTGCAGCTCCACCCAAGCTAAAGTGATTTTTCGGGTACCTGGTCTTCCTGGGAAACCATAACCGGCACAGGGAAAGGAACTGGCCCCACTACCCTGATGTGTGAATTTTCACACCCCGTATAGGGCCTAGTACTGGGTGATCTCTACCATCACCTACCAAACCGACCTTCGGGTTGATTACTATGTTTATGGTTTATATATATTTTATCCAGCATGGAAGTGTTGGATAAAAACATTTGGACATCAACAAACAATATAAGAACACACAAAAAGGACACTCACACGTTCTTTCTTAATACTTTCGAAGGAATTTAGCTCCTCTCGTCTTCCTCCCGAGTCCTTCGCTCCGATGAAGACGGAGCAAAATTCCGAGGAAATTATTAAGAAATAACGTGTGAGTATTCTTTTTATATGCCCTTATGTTGTTTGTTGCCGTTCAAGTTTATACATAAATAAATATATATACACAATTATATATATATATACATATATGTATATACATATATATGTATGTATACACACATATATACATATATACATATATATATATATATACATATACATACATATATATATACATATATATATACATATATATATACATATATATATATACATATATATATATACATACATATATATACATATATAAGTATTAAAAAAACCATAAACACAGTTATCAACCTGAAGGTCGGTTTCGTAGGTGATGGTAGAGATCACCCAGTACTAAGCCCTATACGGCGTGTGAATATTCACATATCAGGGTAGGGGGGCCAGTTCCTTTCCCTGTGCCGGTTATGGTTTCCCAGGATGACCTGGTACCCGAAAAATCACTTAAGCTTGGGTGGAGCTGCAGGTGCCCAGAGTGCCTTGCCCGGGAATCGAACCCGGGACCCTCCGGTCAGCAGTCCAACGCTCTACCCACTGGACTACCGCTACAAGTATATATGTATATATGTATATATGTATATATATATATATATATATCAAACATTATGTACATATGTAATGGTGAAAGGAGGAGCGACACTTCTCTTTACATTCTGTTCAGGCACGTATAAAAGTACATGTCTACATGCGTGTATGTGTATATGTTAGGTACTTCTCTTTATATCCATTACCTCGAACTAATATCTTAATTAAATATTTTTTATGTACTTATTGATTTATATCTTGATTAAAAGAGCTGGAAGAGGAGAGTTCTAAGAATGACAGGAATTATTTTCTTTGGCGAGAAACTGCCGGCTAGATTTTCATTGGAAATTGACATTCCGTCTCACTGTGCACACTGTTGAGACGGGTTCCGGGAAATTCATTTTATCATTCTGCGAACGGAAATCTTAAGTAGGTCCCGCAAAAATAACTTGCAAAAAGCATACCTATTCTGAATTCTTCTGGTGTGCCTGGTCATTGCGGCTCACCCTTTTTCGTGTTTATTAGTTTGAATCCCGCTGAAGAAGACAGTTATAGGTATCTTTTTAAAAATATATTTATATTGTGTTACAATGAAGGTATTAAACAAAGAAAGCGGAGATACGATACAATCTTGTGATTTTTATCTACAGAAGTAATTTCCCCGAAATCCTGTCTCGACTGGATTCATAATGCAAATTAAGTCCTTCTTTTACCGCAATCGAATACTAATATCTCTCTGCCGTTGTATAAGATAGTGGACGAGGTGATTGAGAGTGGTTGGGGGGGGGGAATCTCACCCGCATGACCGAGGGAAAATTGAACCTCTTGTCTTCCTCCCCGTCCCGGCAATGAGGCACTGCGTCAATATTGTTTCAGTTGTTAGGATGACGTCAGTGACCAACCAAACTTCCAATAAGGAAGGGGAAACTGTGATAGATTTCTGATCTTCCGTTGGTTCTTATCAAATGGAAAATGGCAATTCATTCAAATATCAACAATGAGGAAGAAGAGAACCGGGGGAAGCGCACTGCCCACGGAAAAAGAAAATGGGAACGCGAGTGAAAATAAGGCGAACAGTTTTCATTACTGGACGCATCTGCGTGAGTCTGGTTTATTGACATTTCCGCTTAGCTCTTTCCGTCTTCTGTGTCTACGAAACGATATTTTATGGTCCCCTCTATCAGAGGAATCTTACTCCCCCTCCCCCATCAACTGTATCAGGCCGTGAGATAAAAAGTTCAATCAATGTGTCAACAGTCGGGCGTCCCTAAAGAAACGAGGGAGAACGAATAGTGCGACTGTCAGCTGTTCGCTCGGCTACGCTACTTGGGGATATATATATATATATATGTTGGTCACATAAGTCTTTGTTTGGAACGTTCTTTCCGCTCTTAAGGTTTTAGGTAGTCTTGTAGGCTAAGGTTTCTTCTGTGGCCATGCCGTAACTTTATAGAAAATGGCTGACAACTTACGGAAATCCGTGGTAGTAAGAGAGACAGCTCATTTTACGTCGAAATACGGTTGAAGCACAAACTCAACAGCTCATATAAACTAATAATAAAGGTGATTGAGAGGTAATTTTTGCATAAATTTAATAGCCTTATCCCATGACCGCGAACAAAGCACGGATCAAAAGAATTTAAGAGAATAAGCAAACAAAATTAGTTAGGTTTATCAGATGCTTCTTCGGCAAATGACAAATTATGTATAAATATTAGGGAAAATTAACCTTTTAAATTCATAATTTTCAGAATGTTATAATATATTTTTATAATCTTCAAATTTCTGACGAAATTATGGCCGTATGTCTAATGTTTTCTCTCTGTTGCTGAATTTATCTAGATTGCTCAAAGGCGAAGTCTTGCCTTCATAAATTTATATAATTTTCTAAAAGGAGGTATTGTTTCTGGATCTGTGCCATCTATTTAAGGGAGAAAGAGATCGTTTCATTTTTCTTCCTGTGGAACTGCGTATCGAAGGCCTCGATATAATTACCATATTCCCGCACAACCGAGTTAGCTTATTATCCGCTTAATGGTTAACATTGACGCACATTGGTCCACGATGTCTATTACAATGGGGAAATCGCCCTTGACGAGTATCTACGTATATATTGACAGTGAAATAGAAGAAAAAAAGACACTCGCCTTGTTCCTGTTGGGAGGACTTGATAGTAATGGTGATTTAGACCACCATCGTGGAAAGTGGGTAAAATGGAGGTGAGGAAAAACCAAAGTTGGAATTCGTCCAAAACCTACTATCTCCTATGGTTTCGGAGTTCAATGTCCCTCACCAGCTAGGCTTAGAGCGGCCTACATATTTTGCGAGCGAGCACCCTGATACTAATACAATTCCCATTGCTATGGATATTTAAATTCTATCATATTACTTGGGGAGGCCAGCGAGATTATCTGATCATCGGGCATCATTCGCTTGAAACCTAGAAAATCAACCGAGAGTGCCATATTTTTTTAATTAGAGTAGGTGAATATTTTCCAATATTCATCAGTTTTTCATAATAGGGATGCGGAACTGAGCTATTTATTCTTTTATAATTATTATTTTGTTCGTGTTATATTAGCATGGAAAATAATGAACGTATTTTAACGCGTATTTTGACACCATCCGATGCTTGTTTTTAAACATCCATTTCTCCTGTTTTGCCATATGTTTATTAGTCGTTAGTGATTGCTCCATTGATTTTCCACTAGTAAGCTGCATATTCATCCGGAATTTTAATCTTATTCTAAATTATTTCAATTTCCAAATTTATTTATCAATTATTTACAGGATTTCTCATGTGGGTTTACTTTTTCTCATTTGCAATGGGCAAAGTAATTATTTCCTTAGTATTTACTTTTATTATACTATATTTATCACATTCTCTGAAACTTGTATTTAATAGGTCGTTTTCAAAATGACGATTCAAAAGTGAGATGTGAAATCAACTAGTTTACATTTAAATGTAATTATTCACCAATTATTTTAAGTTATGAGAAAGAAATAGGTGGAATAAAGTAGAATGAAAAAAAAGTAACCCATTGGTTAGATTTTTACGGTGCTGAAAACCCGATTAAAAATCATTTGGCAGAGATAATTTGATTTAAAATTTTTAACTCGTTGTGTTAGGACAGTCATACCACTCCCTGCAGTAAAATTCCGAGCGAGTAATTTTAAAATCGACGTATAAGCGAACGCTTTTGTCTATTTTGGCGCGACATCGAACCATTAAATTTTTGCGTTCAAGAGGTATTAGAAGACAATTGCTAACCTTAAATTATAACGCAGAATAAATAGGACGACAAAATTGAAGAGTCGTATATTTTTAATTCAATTGGGAAATATGGCAATATGTTTTACGATGGCAAGAATTTTTATGATCGAGAGCTATAAATTATCAAACAAATAAATGTAAGACAATGATAACTAAAACTCGGAACAGGAATTTATATACAATATTTATGTCACTCTTTACATGAAGGCGAAATGGGAATAATAAATTGCTCATACGTGTATGCTGGGGAAGTCCAGGATGAACATGGAACTATGGAAACTTTGAAAGATGAAATGTGAAGGGATTACAAACAGAGCCAGCGAGGGAAGAGATAGTATTCTCAGTAATTTCTTTCAATATGCCTTCACAAACAGAGAAACAAATAAAGCAGAATTATCGCCCAGCGATTAAAAATGTCTTGATTCAATGTTTATTATTAACTGTCAATGAGTAGTGCCTTGCCATTTTTATCAAGGAATATATTGATAGCATACATTTGATTTGGAAGATTCCAATCTTGTGAGATTCAGCACAGCCTCTTATTTTTTACATTATTTAATAAAATCGAGCGACTGTAGTTGGTTTAGCCGAAGCAGTTTCCTTGAGTTCAAAAAAACTTTGAAAAAGTCCCCCAAAGGAAACTTATTTTGATAAATTGCAACTTGTGAGCATTGATAAAGATAGAATGAATTGGGTAAAACATTCCTCACCCAAAAACTGAAAGTTAGTGTCGATAGTGAAGATAATTTCGCCTGTAACAATTGAAAGGATCATAAGTCAAGTAAAACTATTATGGGAAGAGTAAAAAATGGAGACAACAGAGATCAGGAAAAGTGAACAGAATAAAATTGAAAGATAGTTACTTAACAACCCCCAAAATTGTTAGCCATACACTTATGAGTGTTTTCTAATAGAATTCTAATACCGTTAATAGCTTATGACCGCGATTTGAATACCGATCGCAACAATTACAATAGTGTGTGTTAAGCAAGTGTTAAGTGAATAACTAGGCTATTATCACAAAATCGTGGTTATTCACATAAAATATAACATGCTGATTAAAATAGTCCTGAGGTAGAAACTCACCTGGACACTGAATTTTTAAGTCAGATTCCTTTATTCCAATGTTCTAAATCCGATTCAATCTTCTGTTTCATACCACATCTCCACGTACCAGAATTATAAAACGTTTAACGAGAATTGTAGCTATCCCAGTATTTTTGAAAATCTTAGTGATATAGATTTTTAGTCTATTAATATTAAGTACGTCATGGTCAGAAGTGCAAAAAAATATCCAAAAATTAGTAGTCTTTTCACATCTAACAAAACAAATGTAACAAAAACTTAAAGAAAAATATTTTAGCAAAAATAAAATCATCCCTTTTTGAACGTCAGCTCCTTCTGTGAGATACGAGGTGAAAGAAATAAAGAAACGGATAAGGTTTTCTTCAACTTTGAAGAAGGAGCTTTCCCACGCAAGGCCTAACACACTCAACTGGTGTAAGTTTCAAGGCTTTGGCATTAATGATACTGAAGCAAACTAGGTTCGAGACTTTCTCTTCAAACACAAACAAAAAGTAGTGACTAACGGAACGAGTTCTGAATTCATAAAAGTAGCTTCAGCCATCTCCTTAGCTATATCATTAACATTTATGGAAATGCCTACTTACGAAACCAAAAGATAACCGCATTGACGATGAAGTCAATCACTAAGAAACGAGAAGGCATGATGAACATCGAATCGCAATCAACGAGTACGCTGCATTCCTAAAACGGTTCACTGAATGGCCTTTGAAAAAACCAAAAATTGGAAAATATCCAAAATGAGAATTTAAAAGAAAGGATAAGTGAACATCGCATGAAACCCTCGCGTAAGGTTTATGATTCCAAGTATAACGGCGAGAATGTGAATTCCACAGATATATCTCAAACTGTGCTCCTAATGCACATATGAAGCAAATACAGAATCGCTATGGGAGAAGTTAGATTTGCAAATATGGACTCTTACAGCGACGCAAAAGAAATTGTCGCGTAGAGAAATTAAAGTTATCTTAATAAATGAACTTCCACAAAGTTGAGGCTGAAACTATTGAGATAAAGTTATCTTTCTTGAAAATGTTGAATCAAGTCGAATATATCTACATACAAAATACATACCATAAATACCACCTGGAAGTTGTGTGTCAGGGGTTGCATCCACACTAGGCCTACGAACAGGAAGGGGTAAGCACCATGCCATGAAAAATGTCGACAATCAATGAACTAGGAACCACTTATCGGACCTCAGAAGAATGCTAATGGTACAACCACCATTTCTAGGAAAATAATATAGCGCGAGTGATGTGTTTACTGTAACTTGTATGTATTGACGACCTTAACTATATGTAGGGATGAATGTGTAAACGTAGACATGCACACCCAGGGATGCTGAGCTCTGTATTCATACACTAACATATGTATGCACATTCATACCCACACATACATATCTACGTTTGCTTATTTTAGCTAATGATTATTCCATTTAATCCCTAGTTGATGTGAGTAACAGCTGTTACTATCTCTGATTTTTTTTAGGAATAGCGATATCTTAAAACTATCACTTCTAATGTCTCTCTCTCTCTTATTTTGAATGAATGACCGTTTCTTAAATGGTAATTTGGAATTAAAAAAATGTGATGTGCGTCTTTCAAAAACTGTCTCAAATTCACCTTAGAGATTGTCTAAAAATTAATCTTTGTTTTCCGAGGAGATGCCATCCCAAATTTTTGAACAGCTTTATTACCCTGCTGCCTGTGTCATAAACTCCTTTGACGAATCTCGCTGCCCTATTCTGCACGCGATCCGACTCTTTCATTAAACCTGCCTCGTGACGATCCCAGGTACTGGCTGCAAATAATATTATGGGAGGAGAGTATATGATTTCGCCGCGAGCGTTCGGGATCAAGGTGTGATTTGAGCTTTCGGAAAAAATTGATTTGACTGTATCCCAGTCCGCAATAGCACTACTATGTGAGAATAGTGAGGTGGTTGCTCATTAAAAAAATCTGCGATTGAAAAGATTTTATTCTGAATCAAGTACACACACGTTACACAATCTAAACCACAACAAAAATTTCAAATCTGACGTTTTACTCAAAATATTGAGGTTATCCGAGCCTGGATCTGCAGTGATAGATTGGAGCATTTGAATATCCGTGGCATGTTGATTTCAGGGAAAAAATACGGAAAATAGTTTACTTCTGTACGCAAACAGATGGGAAACCGCAACAGGAGGATGACTTGATATGTAAAGAGAAGGGTTAGCTCGTTTCAATCCCCGGATTGTACTCCCGGTGTAATTCGCAGAAAAAGGCACTGAGAGAGGTAATATCTTTCACTCTGCGGCATGCGCGGTGGCCGGGTAAGATCCAGCCAAGGGGGTCTTCGCTAGGGTTTGACCGTTGGCGACTTTGATCCAGAGTCAACCACCGTAACTACCGTACGTGAAGCCGACAAACAGGAGGATACATTAATTCATGGAAACCTTTATTAATATCTGTTGAGTTCTTCCTCTCTCTTATCACAATTACTGCTCTGTTAATCACAAAACCTCTGCCGTATCTAAAGGCTGAACGTATGTACTACAAACTCTTTGGAGCCAACCCTTATCTATGGATTTGTTCTTGCATCCTGATACTATTTATTTATTTTTAGGAAATGTTTACAAGTTGGTAGTTTGCCAGGTAGTGATAAATATTCAATATGCATCCATGCATACAATTTCTCTTTTATATTTTACGTGTATTACATCGATAGATAAAATTTCACATTTATGCAATTATGGTATACGTATCCGTATCTAAAAAACATAATTATTATTTCTTGGAAAGGGCTCGAATAGTTTTGCAGGAATACCGTTACAGTCAATCATCGTTTTGTTGATAAGAGGAATTTTTAAAACATTTGTTCTTTGTGGCTGGCATTTCACCTTGTATTTGTAATCATTTATCCCGATAAATATATGATTTCCCACATCCTTCCTTAATTCTGCCCAAGCTTTTTCTCCCTTCATTCTTTGGAAAATTCCACGGAATTTGCTTCTTTTTCTACTTAATTTTAAAAAATCTGTTTATCTACGAGGGCGGTTCAATAAGTACCCATCTTAGAAATGAATAAACTATTAAAAAATTTTTTATTTTTATTTTTCAACATAGTCCCCTTTTAGAAAGATACACCTCTCCCAACGTTCTGGCAATTTTTTTAACCCCTCAAAAAAATAGAATTTGTCGAACTCTCCAAAATACGCCTCTGTCTCCGCGATAACTTCCTCGTTTGAGCTAAATTTTTTCCCGCGAGCCATTACTTCATGTTGGAGAATAAGAAAAAGTCGCAGGGAGCCAGATCGGGTGAATACGGGGGGTGCGGCAGCAATTCATAACGTAGTTCATGCAGTTTGGCGGCGACAACTCCGGATCAGCTTGTTGTCCACCGTGAGCAATCGCGGCACCCATCGGGCCGACAATTTTTTCATCGTTAACTTATCATGTAAAATATTTATTGCCGTTCCGGTCGACACACCCACGACCTCTGCTACTTCGCGCACTTTCGTTCGTCGATCAGCGAGAATCATGGCGTGGATGTTATGAATGATTACCTCGATAACCACGTCTGCCGGGCGTCCTGGTCTCTCCTCATTAAAAACAGATGTTCGCCCACGTTTAAATTCGTTGAACCAATATCGAACTGTGGTCATAGGTGGCGAAGTGTCCCCATAAAGAGCATCCAACTTAGCTTTTATCTCCTCGCATTTCTTCCCACCCAAAAACAAAAAGCGAATTACCGAACGATACTGCTCTTTTTCCATCTAAGCGAAATTCACGATACACGTCTTACTCGAATGGCTGCCAAATCTAAAGTAACCTTTAAATCAGTCTGAATTTTGTTTCGTCGTCGTTTGATAGATGGCAGCACACGATGGTAATATAAACTTCCCTCAGAAACACCCTTTGTCGTCAAAAACGGGTACTTATTGAACCGGACTTGTAAATGGCTAACTATAAAAAATAATATAATTCTCAAATTAATGCGATATTAGTCCATTTTCTCCCCGGAGTTAGACAGCTACGTACTTAACACCATTTCATAGCCCAATTTGATGTTTTGCTAGTCGTGTATAAAAGTTTTGTCTCGTCTTACAGAAATTATATAATAAATTTCCAAAATATCAATTTTTTAAGTCTCGTGAATTATGAGCATGGAAAATCTTTATCGCTCCCCTTAATATCGGAGAAATAATTTTAAAGAGACAGAGATCCATTAAGTCGCCTAAGAAATAGAGAGAGAAGTGATATTAGTACGTAAAATATTACGGGTGTGAGCGATTAGGATACCTTTCATTTGTTTTAACGAACTCCTATGAGCTCAACGAGTCAGATATGTTATTTTATCGGATTTTGCCTGTTCACCGGACATTGAGATTGGGAACATGCACCATATTTTTGGATTTTGTCAAGTTATTTTTCCCCCGCTCAACTTGTATGTGTAATCTCTCCTGAGCCGAAAATAACGAGATTGATTTTTTGCTTTACCAAAATGGATCAACATATAAGTTATTGTCATTGAATGTGAAAGAAATTTGGATTCGAATTTTGTTCAGAGAGTTCACAAACCATGGCGTAACATATGAGCAATTTAAACGCCCTATGAACATTTAATTTGCTGCGAGTGTAAAAAAATACAACCCTTTAATTCTGAACTTTTTTCATGCAATGTATTATTTTTTTAAAAACTTTCACTTGACTATAATCTATGTTTTTTGTCGCACAGAGAATTGGAAAAAAATCCACAAATCCCGTAAATGAAATGAACATGTGATGATGCATTTTGAAAAATTGGGGAGTGGATTTATTTGTATTGGATGCGAGTGATACAGCAAACGATTTATATAATATTGTATGAAAATAATTGGACAGATCAATAAATAAAAAGAAGGAAATTGGATTTCTTACGATATTTTCATGATTTAATCGGATTCATCGGAAGGTCAATATAGGAATATTAACGGGGGAATACTATACCTTCAATTATTCTACTCTACTCGAAATCTGAAAATTATGGCGCAGCAATTAACTCGGACATATATTACGATATATTTTGAAAAACTCTTCAAGTATAATTTAGAGGTAAATTTGAAGTTATATAAGTTACGGAAGGAACATTGAAGTAAGACCCCATTAAGCCAGTGAGAATCAACTTGGCAAGTCTTAACGTCCTAACCAATAGCCTGTTAAGATGTTATACAGGAGATGGTTTAGATCCAATAAACAAAATGAAGGGAATCTTTAAACCATTCCAACAATTTTCTTGTTGACAACGTCATACTAATTGGCATAGAGGGGTGTAGCTGGGAGAGAGAGAGAGTTACAAGGAACTTTTAAACCAATAAGTTTGAAGTGTCTATCCGGAGTGATGAACGCATTCCGTTGTTCTCGGAATAAACCGCTAGTAAAAAAAATTCCCCATTTTCGAAAGGATTAATGGTAGAAAAACACGACAGAGCCACGCCTTCCCTTGCGCAAAGCAGTTTTAGCCAGATACCTTGGAGCGGAATGCGGTCTGAGCTGGAAGTTAAAGAGTTAAGAGTTCTTACGCTAGCATAGCAGTAGAGGATTAATGATACCGCGAATAGTTATAGAACTATTTTTCCTATCAATCTATTTAAGATGGGATGGATCTTAAGGGAGTTTTGGATGTAATACACCTGACGCAAAATTCCTGAAAAGTGCAATTGAGTATAAGAGCACGACGATCAGGAAAATTGTGAGACAATTTGAATTTTGAGGAGAAAGTTACAACGTTTATCGCATTTTATCGTATTTATATATGACTACAGTCGAAGATTTTTTGAATGACGAACGAAAAAATGGGGAAAAATTCGGAAAGTGAAATTAATACTTTAAAAAATATATTCCAAAAGCATCAATTTGTACGAAAATCGATAGATTAAAGGAGATTGATGCTAAATAAACCCGATTAACATTCGCTGGAATTGATATTAATTGGATTGATTGGGTATTAAAAATTCAATGTCAGTTAATTTGAACATATTGAAGAAGAAATACTGGCCCGAATCCGAAATTCTTCAAAGGTGATCCTGAATGGAAATTTTACTAAAATAAACAAATTAGAACTCATTGGTTATTTATCTCTAATACAGGGATAAGGAAGTTTTAACGTTTGCAGTTGTAATTGATTTGGTTTGTTTGGTAAATTAATAGGAGGTCTCCGTGCCTCCGGGCCATAAAAGTTAAATATTACATAGGAATAATGGTGCTTAAAAAACGTTCTGGCTGAAATAATTTCATGTGTGGTTAATTAGAATTAGAAGTATACTTATACGTGGGAAAACGGAAATTTTCTAGAACATGATGAGAAGTACTTTTATTTCATGTGTAATTAATCAATAATTGAAACTGAGTTAAAGATAGCGGTCTAATTATTGGTTAATTTAAAGGTCACAAAGTGTTCTCTGTTTGCCGCATGGTACGTAAAATGAAAAAAATTGTGCCTACTAGAGAAAATATGTGCATGGTAACTATTCGCTCGAAATCATTTTTGATGTTCTTCCGTAGCGCGTTGGCGATCTTCTTAAAGAGTCATTACTAAGAAATTAAGACTCCTAAAGTTCTTATTCATCGAAACCGATTGGAATTTTTTACCAATCCACTCCTTGCTTAAGGGTATTTTAGTGCAATTTTGGAGCAGAACTACTAGGAAAAGTTATGCAAAAATAAATAATCCTTGAAGAACTAAGTAAGATCACGAGATTTTCGTGGAAAATTGTGTGTGATTAGATTAAAGGAGCACTTGGAAATAATTTCTCGAATACATTTTCAACCCTCAAGGAAAAAACGAGACAAAGGATAAGACTTTGAGGGGATAGGCGGAGGATATTATACTTTTTTTAACGATTAAAAGCTAGGATGTGTCATCGCGTTTGATACATAATTTCTCAGCCAGTTTCATTCCTGGAATTCCAACGAGGAACTATTTGATCAATTCTATTAAGGAAAATGTCAGAGGAAAATTGTCTTACAATTCTCGGGTTTACAAATTTGAGAGAGACCATGTTGTTCTGAACGTTTAGAGGACATCTCGCCACTTAAATTAATTTTGGCGCAAGAAGGGGGAGATAGCCCCAATATGATCTTGTACTGGGATCTTCTCTGAAGTCTCGTCTTTGGACGCAAAACCATGGAGCTTCCCCTTTCTTTCTCCCTGCGCTAAACTCCTCCCTCCCCCATACTCCCTTGGCACTCGCCTTCTCACTTCCCGTCTCCATAAAACCTAATAAAAGCCGTTGTCTGTTGGTGGAGAGAACGCTATAAAGTCGACTCCAGCCCCATCTATCAGCTTCCTTTTTTTAGCTCGTGCGTGGCTCTCAACCCACTAAACACAGACTGTCGGCTTCCATTGTAATCTGCATCGGGAGAAACTACATCGCATACCTACTTTGCATAATTCGGATGAAACTTTTTTTTCAAAACGGTTGGGATTGTTATTCCCGTTCGTCGCAGTTTGTTTGTGACACGAGGAAAATGGGAGTCCATGGAAAAAGGAAATAAATACAGCTAAAGATAAGCCCAGTGAAAACAATAAATGATGATTAAATTCAATATGAGCATTATTAAAATGAATAGATGACCCTTATTATTGATTTTAAAATTTGAATCAACATTGAAAACGCACGAAATAATTCTAAAATTCTAAAATTGTCCTAAATATCATGATGAATTAATTACTCTCTACACATGACAGAGGGTTTATTCTGGGATCAACAATTTGCTCGAAATAAACGTGACCATAATTTTTATGAATAAATGGATGAGTCAAATTAATTTTTCTGTGGTGATCATTTCATCTCTTCACGATTTTATGTATTTCCATATATCCATCATATATATTCCAAATATACCATATACCCATCATTAATTTGGAATAACAATCGTTTAACGTGAATTCCAAAAGTTTCGATGCAAATAGACAGAGGGAATGGAATGAAAAAGATGTGAGGGCTTGAACTTTCATACTTTAGGTCTCGTTTTATCCGTGAATCTGCGGTAGATATAATGAAATGCAATGAGAACAATTTAATCGCAAGATGTACCTTTTCTCCTCGGCACCTGGGTGCCAGCGAAATTATGAGGTTTAGATGAGAAGACTTATGGGAGAATGAGACATCACCTCCTTGGCACAAATGGGAGACCAAAAATTCTTTGACTGAATCTAAATTTTCAAAGCCATAGAAATAATCAGAAGTTATGACTACCCTAAGCGTTTACTTAATTAATTTCGAGCCTTTATTATGATGGAATTAGCTCCATTTATTTTCTTAAGTTTCGGTTGTTGAAAGAATACTTTCAGTCTGAGCTACGTTAATTTGTGAATGAGAAAAATCATAATAATTTTGACTGATTGAGCGTCATGACTGATGCAAATTGATTAGAAAATTAATTCACTCGCAAGAAATAGGATTTACACAGGTTTAGAAAAAAACAGGGTGAAAGAAAAATGTAAAATGATACATCCAGTATGCATGAAAATGAATGCAAAACGTGGATGGCAATTCTAATTTTCCTAATTCCCCGCCATATTGAGTTGCCCTGAAGTAATTTCTTATTTTTCCTACTTATTTTTTTGAACTTTCAAATCTACGTCCAAATTTTACTTGTAATATTCAAAAATAAGATTGACTTCACTTGCTTGTCAAATGCTTTTGTTTCGTATGTTTCATTATATTGATTGACATGTCAATAATAAAAACTTGCAATAGATGTCAAAGCGCTTTAGTTACGCAACGGCAAACCTTATGATTTCACATACTATTTATTTCACAATATTGAACCCTCTGAAATGTTTAAATATTTTTTAAGTGCTAAGTAATTGGACTGGTGGAGTATATTGGTAATCGTGCCTGTTGTCTAATGCGTATATTGCTGAAATATTCTTAATGGGGAAAGTAAATGAAAGCATTTGAAACGTAAAAATTAAATTTTTAGGTAAAAGTGGACAAATTTGTACAATTGCATTAAATTGGCATAATCATGTTACCTAGCTATAAATATAATCGATAGTTTTTCTCAAACAAATACTTGCAACATTTATTCCCCGTGATTGCTAAGTATTTGATGGCGATTGTGTTTCCTAGATGATATGAATAGGATTGGTAAACAGATATCCCATAACCTCGCGAAGGATGCGCAACTTCAAGAAGAGTGACGTGAAGAGTGAACCATCGATACGAAATTTTACTCATAGTTCATTCCTAAGCTTGACGCCAGGAATTCAATAGACATGTGAAAATGTCTGGAAACGAGAATGACTCGACAAAAGTGCCCACTATACCCTGCATATTACGACAGCCGATTCGCTTTCCCGGAAAACTTTTCACTCTTTATGATATGGCGTCATTTACTGCGGCCGATTCAGCTTACACGTAAAAAAAACGTGTTGACGGCATGCCGCAGGAAAAATGGGGAACGCAGATTTTCAGAATTAACAAAGGGTGTGTTTTCCTTGAAATGAGCGGCGAGTGCCTAGTTCACGTTCAACGGAAAATGTTGTAAACACTCTTCCTCATGGGGCCGTATATGGGATCCCCTTTAATTTTTTTCATAACGGATGTTTTTATGGCCCGCCTCGGGGAAAAGGAGACTTCCTCTCAGACCACTCGCTGACAAGAAATATCGGATACTTGTCTCGCTACATGGGCGATATATTGTTCGTTCGGAACGAGAAAGCATGCTTGCAAGACTCTTCCTGTGAGAGCTCAACTCCCTGGGTTACAGAAAATATATTTCCCAGCGAATGAGAGAGGCTAATTCCTTTTTTTTGCCGTTACTACGTTTGTTTAATTTCCATCGTCTCTGTTAAAATATTTTTGGATTGAACTTCTGAGTCAGATACGTACTTTTCCAGTTTTCAAAGCAAATACTTGAGAGTACATTTTAAATCCAGTCCCTCTCTCCTTACGACGAATTTATATCTTTTGTTAAAATATCTCTCTCGCCTGGGCCAATGACATATGTAGCAGTTTTTATGTGCTAATATAAACACCTAATATTTACCAAATAACTCCAGAAAAAGTAGTACGCTTACTTTTAAAGTTTCCATTGCTCACATGGTTCATGAATTTTCCGAAACACTTCAAGGGTTTCCTCGTAAAGAATTTTTGTTGTTAACTAAAACATTTGTAATAGTGTCAGTTAGCGGTTCGGAGAATTCGGCATTTCAGCGCTTAGATTTTATACTTTTAGAAGCAGAAGTAATTTATAAATGTGCAGTAACATAGGCGTATTTGTTCACATTTATAAATCCCTCCGAAATTCCAAAGAAACTGAGGGAGATGCTGTGATATTAAATTTTAACAGAGTCATTCTATAATGCACATTGCAACAAATACAACAATCTCAAATCGTAAAAATTATTGACCTAAAACCTGATCGAGGTTAATGATTTTTACACTTTGAAACTGTCGCATTACTGTCCGCATGTGTTTAATGAACAGACAATCTTTCTCGATTACACTAGTTCCAGTGTATTTTTAGTTTCGGGCTCACTTCCAAAACCTCGATTATTACGATGAATATTGTGGAGCTTTCATTTTTCTTCGTGTATGATAAATAAGCCTCTCAAGAGTTTCTTTAAAAATAATATTTATCCTCGAACTTATTGTGACAGGTCGTAAGACAACCGAGAGGGAATGAAAACGTGGATTCCCGGTAGAGGATCATCGTACAATAAATTACGCGAACGCGAGTGTTAGTCGAGCGGTGCCAATAATGTTGCGCACTTGTGCTTAAGAAGGTGAGATGAGGTAAGAGAGCAAGCGTGACGTTATACACTATGGAAGACCATCTTCGCCGTACGTGAATTTCCACCGATATATACTTTTGGAACGATGCCGAAAGGAGCCAGTCCCTTTTCTTTATTCCTCCCAAGGCTGGTAGGGAGGGGAACAAGCCTGGAAATGTTCGAAACAGCTGGATATTGCGGCATCTGCGCCTTCGTACCAGAGCGAAGAGGTTAATGAGGCTACCCTTTCCCCTACCACTCACTTCACCACACCACCTCCCCATCCTCGGAAACCTTCACTTTTAAGCTCTTTTGCCGACGGGAGTTCCCCCGACGGACGCGATGCATTCAACTTACCCCCTCTCCGTAAACCCCGCTCAACGCGCACCGCTCCATCTGCCCTTCTGCTCTCGCTCAATTCCCTGCATTACCGTCTCCTCCCTTTCTCCTCAAAGTCCGTTTCTCACGAGGGGAACGTTGGTCTCCTCCCACAGTCCCCCAACCGGCTCCAAGCCCGTTTTCCTGCTCGTCCTGCTTACTGGGGACTCACACTCTTTCGCTCACCTCTCACGAGCCGACTTAGCAAGGATAAATGGTTCCAATTGAATGGCAACACCGCCGTCTCTGTAGAGTCGAATGGGCTCTTCTTCCCCCTTCCGGCAAGTCACATTAAAAAGTGTGGGAGGTTTTCAAAACTCGGTAAAATTTTAATTTGGGGGGGGGGGGCGGGAGGAGGGGGGGGGGGGGTGAGACCCTGAGGCAAATCGGAGACGGAGTTTCTGCGAAAGGTGGGTTTTTCGCCATAGTCTTCATTTTGCGAGAATTTGGCTCGAGAGGACCCGAATGAGAGTCATTCCTAATATTTTGCGAGCGTGCTAATTTTAACGTTTCTCTTGCCTCGCCCCGAGTTGATCTAATCAAAGCCGAGGAAACTGACCTTGTTAACAATTCTTTTTTATTTCCCGCTAACCCATTAGGCCGATTCCGAAACGTCGGTGGTATTACCCAAACGATAATGGGTGCGCACTTCGAGAGCGCGATGAAAAAGTCTTTAAAGGAAAAAATGGGCGCATGTTTCGTTAAGGATTCTGAGATAGCTATTTAATAATTTCGTGGATTCCTCTTCTTTTTCCTTTGAGGTTTTCGTACCGTACGATTTTGACGACAAGAAGAGAATGCAGATTTTGACAGCAGGCTTCGGCCGTCATACTCTCGGGAAACAATTACAAAAATAGGCTTTTTTGAATGAAATTCGAGGCGTAGGATTGATTTTAAAAAGCTTTAGACCAAAATTATCTGAGAGTAAAGTATTTAATAAAATCAAAAATTTCCACACATTTAATTATTTCTGAGATAGTCGCTAGCCCTTGAGAGAATTCATTCAGGTAAATTTTTTAACTCGTCGGCACAAATTAAATGCCTAAATAATCTAGCAGGCTCAAAATTATAAAAAAAATATTTGCACGACTTGGCTATTTATTGAATTTAATAAAGAGTAATTAATTAGAGGAGGTTTTAAAATGGTTCAAGAGTGGAAGCGACACCCATATGACACCATTTTATTTGGTGTATGTGTCAGCCGCTGGCTACAGTGTTCACCAAGAGACCGTCCCTTCTTTTTTCTCCCTATTATGCACCTAATAAAACAATTTTTCTACCACTATAGATGTATCGAATTCACATAATACTGTCTCCTTTTTCGATTAAACTCCCTTATTTCTCATCCCGTCATCCATTTGATCATCGGAATTCTACTTCGGCATCAATATTTGAGAACGTATGTTCTCATCTGGTGTGGATTTTGCAATCGTTAAAATTTGGCACTGATCCATGAAGTGGTCAGGAAACACACTAAAATAAATTCGTACTACTTCCACAAATGAAAGAAAGAACTCCTACACCAGATTGAACGCCTCGAGTGCGTGGACGCCTCATCGGCTTCAGCTCTTCAATTCACGATGCCCGTCTAACTTCGCACAGCCCACGATGATTCCAGTGTAGGTGAAGGATTCCGGCTCGCTCTCCTGTGCACACATGAAATTTAGTTTCCCTCCTATTGATTTTCATATTGTATAACCATGAAGTACAGGATCCACGGCTCTCGAGAATGTTTCCAGCTCTTCCCACCATGGTTTACCTTCCTTTATTCCATTGGGAAAATAGAATTATTTTTATGCCACACACTGCGCTTCAGATAATTGGAAGAGCTGGAAGTTTTATCGATGCCCCGTGGAGTTTTTATATCCCCTCCTACGTAGGAGAAATTGATCTGGTGATGAAATTTTGGAAAATCGGGAACCTTTAATAGGAGGTAGAATAAAAAAACAGAGGTTTTTCCCGGAGAGGGGAGGGGGAGCGGGGATATAAGATCACGCGTCTTCCGAAGCTTAAATATTTTTATACTGGCATTTGGTTTCCTTGGTAGATTATGAGGGGAAACGCTAAAGCAGGAATGTAAACTAAAACGTTTTTTTGAAAACATGAGAAATCATGTTTACTAATGGATCCGAAATGATGCCCTCCAATTTACTTAGAGATTACTCGTAGTAGAAGCATAAGAAATGAATGAACACACTAATCGCTTGGATACATTTCTACACCTTTAGGAACGCAGTACAAGAAATAATCAAATTAAAACATCAGTAACCAAAGATGCATCAAACTAATTAGCAGCGGATTTCGCAATAGGTTAGAAAAAAAGTACAAGGCTAAGCTTGAGGTTATTATTTAGCTAATCTATGAATCAGCAAATAATCACTTAATCAGTTTTTTCCTCCATTTAATTTCTGATACATTTGAAGGTTAAAAACATTCCATTAATGTATGATAATCCTAAATTACTCGCAAAATATATTTTCCATAAGCCCATTGTCGAATTTCAGGTTAATATAAAGAGTTGACTTTTGAAACCATGACAGAAAATTAAGACAAGTTTTAGGGTCAGTAGATGCGGCAGTGTATTAAGCAAATTCATTTTCATTAAGCCCAGTATGGAGAATATTTTAATACAAATTATCGTGCGTCACGTTATCGTAATAACCACGGGCTTACCAACTTCTATTAAAATTACTACTCGCACCGTGGTTCTACCACATTATCAACATGAGTGTTAACTTGTATATTCTAAAATTCATTCTTTTTGAAGGTTTCTAGCATGGATATATAAAAAATTCTTGCCGGAATAGCTCTTTGCGAACGCATAACACCTGTGTTCAAATGATAGCATGACATTATTATTCTTAGTAGTTCACCAGTTAAGGTACGTTTTGGATGAGTACATACCAGCCGTACATTTCTTAGCCTCACCTAACAAGTTACACCCTGGCACCTCACTACTTAAACTGTTATTTGATTCCGCATGCTTTATCCTCCCTTCATTTCTACATGCCTATCCTTTCCTTCCCTCTTCCTCACTTGCCCAGCTATCTCTCCCCTGACACATTGTACAATATTTCATCGTCTATCAAAATGCTCTGCATCCACATTTTCAGCCTCCTTTGGATTTCTCCCGACAGTCCTCTTTCCTTCCCTACTATTCCTAGAACTTCCTCGGTTGTATTTATTTCTGCTCTCATTACCTTTGCCATTCTTCTCCACAACACGTTCCAGAAGTCTCCAAAGCCTGCTACCCATACCTGCCTGCTACAATACCCATTGAATTCAATGATCTTAAATAATTCAATGCCTACTAAAACTTAGAGGTATTATTTTTTGTATCAAGAGTCACATAAAACCATGTAAATAGTGGAAATAGCGTCATCGCATGTACTATTGTTTTTCATCTTCCTGCGAGATGGAATAGAAAACGTGTGGTTTATTACATAAAAAGCCGCAGATAATGTAATGATGGTTGGTTAAGATCGGTATTTTTGATTTATTGTCCGCCGTTTAATATACGTTCTTTCACATATGGACAAACATAATTTCTTAATTGATTGACTGGCTCGGAGCGGTCGATTCAGGAATAAATTCTTTGGACTGACGGTAAATACTTACATTCACGTGTTTTTTGTCATAGTATTTTCTAATCATGCAAAATGTTATTATAGGCACATGGATATATGTACATGTATGTTCTTCGACGGACTTTGAGCAGCGGAAAACACATAAGATTCGAAAAACGTTTTAAAAACTTTTAATAGGAATAATGACATATGATATGGCAGATGTATGGACGGTATAGGGTACGTCTTCATTTCATTATATTTCGAGTAAGACAATCATAAAAACAATATATATATATATTTATATTTGTATATTATAGAGGTTAAAGTCAACGTTTTACTCGCAAAGGTGTTCTCCTTCATCAAATTGAAAGCTAAGAGAGCTGCCTTAACAGGTAATTTAACGGATTCATTCGTTTGGTGTACCCAGAAATATTAATGTGTAAAATTATTCGCATTAATTAGATAAGGGATACTTGAGAAAGGAATATATATTACATAACCTGCTTACGGTTTTCCTGGATTTGTTAAAAATGGGGAGAAATTTTGACAACCGTGGAGCATGCGTAATTCTTATCTTCTATAAGGAGCGTTAAGACTGCTAGAGTATTATCCGTGTTTACTTATGGGTTGATTAGAATTTTTGAATAATATGGTAGGCTGAAGAGAAACTCATTTTCGGCAGTACCATGCTCATTAGAAAATTACGCCAAGTGGCCTGCAGTTTAGCCCACGAATACCGCTGGAAAAGCCTTCGGTTGCATAAATGCCCTCATAAATGTGAAAAATATAATCAGTAATTATTTCGTAGCAACCGACATTTGATTTACAGCAATTAATGAACATTACTTTCCGGGTGAAATAAGCGGCACCTTTAATTGAATCAGGAATATGATCTCCACAGAATCAGTGTAAGGAGAACGGAAAATTCCCTTCCTCCCATTTACGCCACTTCACTCACCGTTTAGTAAATGCATTAATTTCTTGAAATATAGCCCATCAATTCAGATGAAACATGAAATCTTGCCGAGGTAATACGTTTTTGGATGGGTGAGGGCGAAATGACACTAATAGATTGAAGAGTATAATGCGTTCTTCCCCTTTACAGAGAACGCTGATTCCCCGCTTCCAAAACTGAGAGAAGTCATTGAATACGATGCAGTGCGTAATTGAGGATATTAAACAGTTCTCATAAATTCCTCCTCGCTTAGTAATGGAGATTTATGAACATATTTGTTAACATGATATAAAAAGACTTGCAACATTTTTTTCTCTTTATAATCTCAAAGAAACTATTACCTCAAAGCAACTTCATGAAAAAGTACGTAACTGGAGATAATCAGAGCGATTCCATGCTATATAACGGTTTGGAAAAGCGAAAATATTTTTACACGTTTAACCTGGTTAAAATGACTCTTTATAAAGAGGTACGCAATTTCCAGCAAGACAATTGATCATTTATGGTGAAAATGAAATTTCTTGGGAAGCAGGGTAGGGTGAGGGGATTGATAAAAATGATAAAATGTGGGCAAAAATAAGTCTCCACAACTGAGCGAACTTTTCAGTTTTTCCGAGTGGGTTACATATTTTTTCCTTTTATTAGAACTTTCGTCCAAGGCCGTGGACGAACCATTTTTTTTTCTCGAATGCCGAAAGCAATTAATCCGGGTAATCTATTCACTGGTTCTAATCAGAGACGTATTGCATCGAACGGGAAAAATAGGAGGGTGGTCGAATATGTGTGTGTGTGCGAGAGAGAGAGAGGGCGAGAGAGAGAGAGGAACCGCTGGAGGGGATGGGGATGATGATCGTTCCAGCCTACGGAAAAAGGAGAGGAAAGAGAAAAATTCAAGTCTTGCGGGGGTGAGAATTAAATGCCAGTCGAAGGGCGAGAGTGTGGGAGAAAACGTGGGTGGGAGAGTAGGCAAGAGAGAGAGATAGAGAGTGGGTGTGTGTGTGGGAGGGAACTCACGTCCAACGGAATTAATATCGGCAATGCAATAAATTTGCGGAATCCGGGGAGCTGGCGTGAGAAAAAAAATTCCCATCCCCTTCCATCTGTTAATACTTGCTCCAAAATCCGAAATCGTTCAGCCATTATTGCCAAGGGGAGGGGGAGTAAATGGGATGGAGGCTTCCTAAGGGAGGGGATTGCGGAGCACATCGCGGAGCAAACGGGTGAGATGGAAAGCTGTTAAAGCGAGGAAAGGGAAGAATGGATTGGCGGTCCACGAAAGTTAACCAAATGATCTCTGTGGGTGGGGAGACCGTACTGTACCTGGCGCTTAACGTGGTCTTAGCTAAATACGTAAACAAAAAGTTCAAGTTAACATCCGTTAACATTAAATCACATTGAAACTTGAAAAATATCCTCCGGAGAGGCAATACCATTAAGTGAGCCGGTTTCGCTTAGTCGTGGTTTTCTCTGATTTAGTGCAATACGGGATTTTAAACAAAACAATATTGGAAAATATATGGCTACCTCACCGGGGTCACTCCTTTTAAGACCTCTTTTTTTCTGTTTGCATTCTGGGCACCGTTGCAATGCCTTGGTGCTCTTTCATGCCATTTGCATCCCCCATGACTTTGGTAAGCCGCTTTTGCTTCATCACCAGGTTTACCATGGGATTTACCCTCAGAGTTTACATTTTCCATGAGGGAATCGAAATTGCAACCTTCAGCTTATACCAGCTTTGCATGTTATTCGCTCACAATACAGAAAAATTGTACGACACAAAAGGCTGACACCTGGTAATGAGGAAGAACTGAATTTGAAGATTTTTCTCTGAAAAAATATATTACAGATCACAGTCATAGATCGCCGTTTAGGATGCTACACGGTTGCAAAATATTGTTTGGAAGTATACTACCTTGATCAAAAATTTCCCGGAATTTATTCAGAAAATTAAAAATACAAGTTTATTCATCTAAATCTATATTGTCCCCTTCAAAGTAATCCCCATCGACTGCAACACACTTATGCCAGCGCTTGATCCAATCCTCGAAACATTTTTTATATTCGGTTTTTGGTATGTCCATCAGTGCTTCCTGCGATTTTTCCATTACTTCCTCTCGGCTGCTAAAACGCGTTCTCCGTAATGGTTTTTTAACTCGATTGAACAGAAAGAAGTCACAGGGAGCCAAATCAGGTGAATTCGGTGGCTGTTGGATGGTATTTGTTGCATTTTTCGTCAAAAAATTACGAATAATGATAGCACTGTGCGACGGTGCGTTATCATGGTGCAAAATCCACGAGTTTTCTGCCCACATTTCTGGTCTCTTTCGGCGAATTGCTTCACGCAAACGTCTCATAACGCCCAAATAATACTCTTTGTTTACTGTCCGGCCTTCTGGCAAAAATTCATGATGCACTACACCGTTGTAATCCATGAAAACCGTCAGCATTGCCTTCTTTTTTGACTGAAAACGACGTGGTTTTTTTGGTCTCGGCTCATTTGGTGAACGCCATTCACTTGCCTGATGTCTGGATTGCGTGTCGTACTCATAAACCCACGTCTCGTCTCCAGTAATGATCCTTTTGATGAATGTGGGATCGGATTCAGCCTCGCAAATCATGTCTTTTGCGACGTCAACACGGTCTCTTTTTTGCATGAAATTGAGGTCTTTTGGCACCAACTTTGCTGCTACACGACGGAAACCCAAATCATTAACCACAATGTCTTGGGCGGATCCATAGGCAATGTTCAAGTCCTCCGCTATTTCTCTGATGGTTAATTTGCGGTTATTGACCAACATTTCTTTTACTTTATCAATTTTTTCACCGACTTTCGATGTCGATGGTCTGCCACTGCGTTCATCATCTTCGATTGACTCACGACCACTTCTGAACCGCTCGTGCCACTGGTAAACGACCGTTTTTTTTAGAGAATCGTTGCCGAAACACTTTTCCAACTTTTCCAACGTCCGTGCGCCACTAAATCCGTTTTTTACGCAAAATTTAATACAAGTTCGTTGTTGCAAATTTAAATCCATTTCTGCAATTGTAAAAAATCGCCAACACACACAGAGATAGATGTACTCTTGGCTACGTAACTTTTGCAAATGTCAAGTAATGACACTAAGATTTAAAGGGAATATCAACAACAGATGTACCAATTTAACAAAAAAAACAGAACTCAAATCGGAACGATGGGAGCGCCACACGGTGGTTATTCCGGGAACTTTTTGATCAAGGTAGTATCTGTGAACTGCAAAAAGAAAATCACACACTAATCAGTTGAAAATTATTTCGTAGATCACTAAAATCCAAGCAAAACATGGTAAATGGAGATGGGACGTTTGTGGAGTTTATAGAATATTTTAATATTAATTTACAGGATAGTTCGTGCGTGTTAGGCGTGACTTAGAAGATTGATAGTTCTTAGTCCCTGGGTCTCTAAAATACCTAGACTAGAGGATTAATGTATATAACATACCAATAATGGTATATTTTTGGAATACATTTATGAATAACATGTATACAATATGGACCGACTGAAGTCATTTGGCCAGAGATATCCTAATTTGTCAAATTTATGTCTGTTAACCCAATTAACTGTTATCACAAAACTGACCGATAATATTGATTCTCTACTGAGATTACTAACTGGTATGTTATAAATAAAATAAAGATCCTTTATGATTTTAAAGGTTTAATGTAAATTTAATTTACATTGAATTATATAAAAAGTGTATGCTCTCATTATTTGCTGGCTGATCACCAATTTCAGTTGTACCATCAATATACCAGACTATCACATGATGATCCGGTTCAAATTTTTCTTGAGTGTTGGATTTTCTTTTTGTTAATGCGATCGAATAAAAATATTTATTTTTATCGAGGAATACGTAAGCAAATTTTCAAAATATTTAGTCTCCGTAGCTTTAGAAACCAGACGGGGGTTGGTATTATGTAAATATCTCCCATAAAAGGCTTGAAAAACAATTAAGAACAAACTTGCCACCATAAGCTAACTTCCCAAAATTAAATTTTGAAAAGGCAGTTACTTTTACGCGATGGTATTGTAAAAAACGTATATGTTTCGGCAAAAAAACCAATGCTGCTTTTTTTTCCTGCCGTAGTTGGGTTGCCATCATGTCAAATTAACGGCCTCTTCTATTCGCGGGTGGTGCGGTAGCCTGGCAGATAGGGCTCCTTGGCCTCCCGACAAGATAACTAACGGCCGTATTCAACGAGAAGTTCGGTTGATAGGTGGAGTAACGCTCCCTTAATACTAAGCTCCACGGTTTGTAAAATCACTCATTTGGGTGGACGTTTACGATTAATTATTCATTCCCCACGAGATGAGAGCACTCCGTTGAATTTGGAGTAAGAAGCAAAACGAAAAATTACGGTATTCTAATTGGACTTTGGGAAACCAAGAAATTATATTCTTGTGTCTGGAATCTAGGGGAGGGAATAATTTGTGCTTGGGAATACGGAGAGGGCTTAAGAAAATCTGTGAGTGAAGATAGTGGTCCGTGCCGCTCCGCTAGGTTCCGCGGCCACGAGTGCAAGACTGCAGTTTTATGAATGCGGAGATTTATCCGTGAAAGTATGCAACACGTGGCACATACAATTAGGAAAGAGTTCTTCAGCCCGTGGACCACCGTAAATCGTCCGCGCGAAAAAACGTCCGCGGCTAAGTACAGCAATATTTTCTGCACTGTTTGAAGAGAAATAGTTGAAAAATAAAGAGTAAAACTTGCTGCTCACGAAATAGCGACTTCGTAATGAATACTCATTTTTCACGACCTTACTTTAGTGCTGTAGTAATTATGGAAATAGGTCGTGGAGGATGCTTTGTTAAGTGCTAATGTGACAAGTTATAATGAACTAGAATGAATACATTTTGGTGATAAAGTGTATTATTTGAAAATAGCACCTGCGGTAAAATTACCTCAAACGTTAATGGTAGATTAATATCCGTTTAACTACTTAAAGTGCATAATTGTTCTCCTGAAAAAATATAATTATAGGTTTATTGTGATATTTTCTTCATCGAAACCCAATCACGGATAACTATGCAAAAATAATTAAGTATAATTAAAAATGTTCTATAGTAAGCAAAGTATATAAATGCATTCATTCATTCAATAACAGGAGAAATATCCATCTAAATGAGGTTTGAGTGCGGGGGCTAACGTACTGGCTTCTCACCCAGAGGTTCAAATCCCGGCCATGTTGAATATTTATTTGAATATTATATCGAACCCGGACCCTCCGGTCAGTAGTTAAACGCAACGCTCTCCCCTTGGACTACCGCGAGCCAATTACATATATATATATATATATATATATATATATATATATATATATATATATATATATATATATATACACACACACACACATTCATTCACATTCCGGGATCGAGATGGTGCGGGGGCTAACGTACTGGCTACCCACTCAGAGGGCGCGGGTTCCAATCCCGGCGGTGTTGAATATTTTCAGAGGTATCTCGATCCCTAGCTGAGGTGCTTTGTGGAGGGCACTTTGAGTGAGTACGCCGTCCGTCGGATGGGACGTTAAGCTGCGGACCCCTTGGCGCCTTTCGTAAAGAGTAGGCTAATTCCGACGCTGGGTTTCTCTCCACCCTTCATCCTTTCCTGTCCATCCCCTATGGCGCAAATGACCTCAGCTATCGGTCGCCTCCCCTAAATACTGCTACTAAATGAGGTTTGAAGTCTCAAAATCCAGATTGACAGCCAAGTACGTTACTTACTACACCCACCAAACATGGCGATACTCAGAAAAAAATTAAAATAGTATGGTTTGCACCAAGACGGGGATATTTTAATTCCTTCGTTTACTTCGAATTTTTTTTAGTACATTTAGAATTCAAAATCCAGATTATGTTAAAATTGATTAATGATTTTGTTCTTGAGTTACACGCGTATCTAAGCTTAAGACAACTTATTGATAATCATATCTGATTAATCAATTAAAAAGGTCCCCAAAAATTAATAAATTTACAGCAATAGGTAAAAAGTTGACTAGGGGATGGTATAAAATTAATTTCACTATATGTTTATTTATTCGAGCAATGATAAGCAATTTTGTAATTATTGTCTAAAATCCCTTTTATGCCATTTTGACGTGAATGTAATGTGAAATTTTCTGTTTTTTCATCATGAATATGGTTATTTAATGTTTACGTTTGCACGTACGAGTTCTTTTGTGAGGGAACTACAATGGTTTCAGTAATTTTCTCATAAGATACAGCAAGAGGAATGCATTAAGGTTCAAGCTTAAAATTTTCGTGGGTATGATGTAAGTCAGAGATCAGACGTATATCTGTAAAACTACAGAAAATATACATTGTATTATTCATGTAATGAGCATGAACCACCTCTAAGTTGAGCCTGGAACAATTGTATAATTATTATTATTAGTTATTCGAAACGTTTAATGGTAAAATTGCGAAAAAAACTTCGAAAAATATCCATTAAATGAATATCAATAAAAATGACAATAATAAAAAAAGCGATTTTAAAGGTTATATATTTGAATAATAGTTGCAGAAATATTGGAAGATGAGAGAGAAAGATAACAAATATTTAGAGAATTTAGAGATATGGCTGTGGAGGTGAATTGTAAACATTTGAGGTTGGGTTGGAATTAGGGACTGGTTTGAATTAAATAACGTTTTTGAAAGATAAATTACAGCTGCTGCTATCTCACGGAGACCGATCATACGTGGAAACAGTTTTCTTTCAGATGTGATGGAATGTAAAGTGAAGAAAAAGCTCCTAGTATTTGGGATGATAAAGAGTAAACCAATGCAAGGTAACTTGAACGCGGGAAAAAAGTGCAGAGAAACGAGAAAGTGGAAGACTTTAAGGAAAAATACGGGAGAAGGTTCATCAAACTTTAAAGTCGACTCTTCAGAAGGAATAAAAATCATAATTAATTAACGGAAACGGTGGGTTTATAGATACAATGCTAAAAAAATGAAGAAAAAAGTAGTTTCAACTCCTTTACCATCCCACTATAGTGGAGTGTACTCGCGCATCTCAAAAGTGGTCCAATATTATATAAGAAATATCCATATACATTGAAAAATTCATTTCAAAGGAACAATTTAGGATTACCTACTACAATAGGAAAAATTTAAGTTATTAATTCAATAAAACGAAAGAAACAGATCTGATCATTTAAAACAAAGTGGCATGTAGAAGTTAAAATGTAGTGGTTGTGACGCCAGGTTCGTGGGGCAGCCTGGGAGATCCTTCCGAACCAGAGCGGAGGAATATAGTAGAAGTTTCCTTCACGGGAAACCATCCCACTTACACTTTGCGCATCATCTAGTAGAGGAGGGACACACAAGTGACTTTACCCCTGAAATCCTTCACCTTATTGGGAAAGGGTGCAAAATTGACATAATAGAGGAACTAGAGATAAGAAGACTGTTGAAAAAAATCCTTAATGATATTAGTTATGAAAGATATGCCCCAATGATAGAAACCTCCCCCTCATTCAAGAATATGCCTAGTGAATCCCAAGCGTGAGCCCTCCTGGCCACCTCCTCCCCCCCTGCCGACAATCTCCTCCAACTGAAGAACTGGTACCCGAAAAATCACATAGCTTTGGTGGAGCTACCGCTGCCCAGAGAGGCCACCCCGAGAATCGAACCCGGGCCCTCCGGTCAGTAGTTAAACGCAACGCTCTCCCCTCGGACTACCGCGAGCCAATTACACACACACACACACACACACATATATATATATATATATATATATATATATATATATATATATATTATTCATATATACACATATTCATTCACATGGAGAGGATCGAGATGGTGCGGGGGCTAACGTACTGGCTTCCCACCCAGAGGGCGCGGGTTCCAATCCCGGCGGTGTTGAATATTTTTCAGAGGAATCTCGATCCCTACTTGAGGTACTTTGTGGAGGGCACTTTGAGTGAGTACGCCGTCCGTCGGATGAGACGTTAAGCTGCGGACCCCTTGGCGTCTTTCGTAAAGAGTAGGCTAATGCCGACGCCGGGTTTCTCTCCAACCTTAATCCTTTCCTGTCCATCCCCTATGGCGCAAATGACCTCAGCAGTCGGTCGCCTCCCCTCAAAACTACTACTACTACTCATTCACATGGAAAAAGATATAAGGAAAGGAATAGGAACACATATGATATGAAGGATAAACACAGGAGAGGTGGGAAGGCGGAGTCGAGCAAATCACGAGCGCAAAAATATTTCCTTGGCCGGGACTTAACACCGGATCTTTCCACTTGCCGGGTGGACACACTAACCACTTGAGTTAAAGAGGGGGCACAATTTACAATGAGATTTGCGGGTATTTTATGTTAACCAAGGTATCAACTGTATTTCATATAGCTTGGGTGGAGCTGCAGTTACCCAGAGATTTGTCTAGGAAACGAACCCAGGACCCTCAAGTCAGTAGTCCAGCGCTCTACCCCCGGACTACCACGACCCATGTGTGTGTGTGTGTGTGTGTGTGTGTGTGTGTGTGTGTGTGTGTGTATATATATATATATATATATATATATATATATACATATATATATATATATATAGAGACACGTATGCTTACCACCTGCATGACTGCATGAGTAACTTTGTACCTGAGGTTGACGACGGCGCATTGAAACTAGTCGTACCTAATAAATAAATTTGGCGGAAAGATGCATTGTTTTTTTTTCTTCAGTGGTAATGGATTTCCTTAAAGTAAAGCCTGAATGCATAGAATATATAATAACTAAGCTTCGGCGGAGAACAGTTGTGTTCACGGGAAATATATCCGTCCATGTTTACGTTACAGCTCCGTCCCAGAAAGGATCTTCTCTCCCAAAAGCTCTCAGGACCCCATGGAAAATGTCACGGGGTTGAACGAAGTGGCAGGATTGTTTTACGAGTTTTTACTGGTTTAAGGATACATACGGCTAAAAAGCAAGACAGCACACCAATTATGCGACATAGAAGATTTTGTTGTTTTTGACAACCATGAAAACTGATACCTTAATTTATGAGATTTTAATATACATACTTATAAATAGATGGGAATGTTTTAAGAGTTAAGAGCATGATGTAAAAAAAAACATAGATAAATTGATGCATCACAACTATTGTTTGAGAAATAAGATGGGATAATATGGGATCATATATTGATGTGATTATCCTTTACAATCCCTTGTAGCCGCAGAGTCATTCTTGACTTACTGGTTGAAGAACATGAACATTTTCAACTCCGTCAGCTATGAAAAATGGCCTTTAATTACATAAAGAACGTAACCAGAAAATAATTTGATGCCCATTGTTCACTTAGTAACTTTTCTAGTAATATTTTCTTCACAGGCATCCCTCCGTATTGATTTGATGCCATTTACCACGAATGTGCCAACTTTTAGGAACAAAGGAAATGGATCAAGATGAAGTGAAAAAATGTATACAAGTTCTTTAAATGGTTTTTTTAAAGGCGTAAATAACGGAACAAGACCATTGATAAGCAAATTTATCCATGATTTTCATTTACATCTCTTTATAGTACATCAAACGGTTTCAAATACTCTGTGCGGACTCTTGAAGGGGAAGAGAACTTTATTTTTTGACTACAGGCTAATTAGAGCTTCAATTTTCTGAAAAAAATTCCTACTTTCCCTTAGTGTTTTGAGCCTCTCATTATTCTCTAACCTTAATGGTGTGAATAAACCTCATTATCCTTACCTGTAGAATTATGAGAATAATGAGGTTTTTTATAATTTCGAACCCCTCATTAAGATAATCTTCGGAGTAACCTATTACAGGGCAATTTTCGTCACCGTGTAATTTAAGAAACTAATAGCATATTATCTTTGGTGAAGGTGGATAACATTTCATGAGAGAAATTTTCCTGTAGTCCATTTTGTCAATAGCTTCTCATCTCACAGATTTCCTTAATTTTTCCTTCCACTATTTTTTCAGAACGTAAAAATTTTTATCTAAATGATATCATAAGCCTTTTTACTAATTTATTTATTTCTAACGATTAGTTAAGCTCCAGTGTTAATACCGATAATTTATATTGCGTTATTAGCAATACGTTCTGACATTGAATTATGTAAAAGAAGACATTCTGCATCAAACTGGCGCAAAGACACCTATATACCTATAAATACGAATCTTAAATGGTATGTTAGTAGAAGGCTTTAGGCTGTCCGAGGACAGTTGCGCGCGCGCGGAAAAGACAGCAACAAGCGGTGTGTTCCCCCCCCCCCCCTCCCCTTCCCTGCCCATCCCTTCCCCATCCCCTCCCCTTCCCCTTCCCCTCCCCTCCCCTTCCCATTTCCCTTTCCGCCGAACTTGTTTGTGCATGTTTTTTTGGATTTCTTGCGTTCCCTTCCCTCTCTCTCTCCCTTTCCGCGACTTTCGGGGGTTTTGGAATGAAAAAATGGCGACCTGAAAAGGTCGGTTTATTTATATTAAAGTTAATTATATATAAATATTTCTATATAAGTTTGCACTAGCGGGGTCTGTATAATTGCGACTTTAAAAGTGTGGCGTACTTATATATTATTCTCGCATCCATGGCAGTGCTTTTTCAATGGTGGTGGTCCGTCGATATGTGTCCGCCCTTTATTGTAATGTTCGTAACACAAATCGAACTCGGTACCATGGCCTCCTCTTGGCAGCCTCGACAGCAAGACATGCACCTGGCTGGGTCGGTACATTTCTAGAAAAGCGAGAGGCAGGTGTGCGACGTGTTCGTCGGAGAGTATGTTAATTTCGCCCTTCGCGACAATGCAAGCTCTGATGGAGTCGTTGACTCTCTCCATAATATGACTGCTCGCATCCATGGCTGTGAGCTCAATGCTCAAGTGTTCATTTGAGATGAGTATCACGCGGGGAGAGGGGAAAAAAGGAAACCGGAAAGGGGAGGCAGGAAACTTGCTAACCGCACTTGGCTGAAACTCTTGATGCGAACACTTTAAGGAGGCTAACTTTCATCATTGCTTGTATTTCATATTTTCGAGAGAAATAATTTTACAATTGGAGGTGAAGGAAAAAGAATTAGGAAAAAAGAACAAAATTTTTTTTACAACCAATTTATTCTATATATAAATAATAAAAAATACACATTACAATAGGAATATGATCAATTAGAACAAACACTATAACATTACAATAGGAATATGATCAATTAGAACAAACACTATAACATTACAATTGGAATTCAAAGCAGAATAATTAAATAAATTTTAAAAATGAATTAAATTTATCATGCTGCACATTATTATGTATCCAAGCTTTTAATTTTGAACAATTTTTCACCGCACATACTAATTTCTCCGTTTTGTGAAAATCGCATTTTGTTGAAGTGGGTGGGAGCGTGCACAATTTTGGGACATTAAAATACTTTGCCAGTTCTATTACTGGACGATCAATGATTCCCGACAAAAATTTACATTTTTCCAACCCTTTTGCAAAAACATATTGAAATGGCTCGGTTTCCTTTTTCAGAATAGTGTTCAATTCGTCGTAAGGTACATCGCCCGAATCATAATCCAACCCGTGCCAATTTCTAGTGAGCCACTGGTTCGTTTCCATCGCGGGAATTGGGATGCCGGGTGGAAACTGGAAAAGCCACGACCTTCGCCACTCGGATTCCAGATCCTCCATAGCCAATTCTCTGATCACCAAAACCTTTCCATCAACTCCTGCCTGGAAGTCTACGATGACTTTACTCATCCTTGTGCTCGGCATGGGTCGAACGGGAAGGGTACGTTTAGACT
Organism: Hetaerina americana; assembly: GCF_022747635.1. Classification (NCBI taxonomy): domain Eukaryota; kingdom Metazoa; phylum Arthropoda; class Insecta; order Odonata; family Calopterygidae; genus Hetaerina; species Hetaerina americana. Next base: position 19,533,958 of record NW_027286070.1, on the reverse strand, counting down.
GGCGGTCGACCTCATGCCAAAGGTTATTCTCATGTGTTGCCCTCCCACCGTGCTTACGGCATCCCGAATGGGCGTGAAGAATTGGTCCAGCTTCGGGCTCCAATGATTGGCAACTAGGATAGCATCTATGAGTACATTGAGAATTTTTGAAAACTCTAGCCATTCCGATAAGTTTAGCAAAACAGTTTTACCCCACCGTTGATCGAGGAGAGCAGCTCCCGATTTACGAACAAACGCTACAACTTTACCACCGTTATGCGTGCCAAACTCGACGGAGAAATTCGTAAGTGGGCGGATTGTTTTCGGCTTTCCCTTCGATCTGCTTAAGAAGCCAGTAATGATCTTTTCACAGTTGCGTAGGGCGCAAAGGTCACAATCGAATAAGTCCAGCCCGCTCAACTCGTCACAGTCGTCTGGTATATTTAACAATCTCACGTAAGCCCGCCCACCGTCACTCTGCCTCAGCTGCCACGCAATGTGAATTTTCTTGCTTGCACTTAGGACGGCACCACAATAGTATAAATGTTTAATGGCAGATAGATGTTTCTCATCGACACAAGAGGTCGTGGATGATGGTTGAGGAGGAGGAGGAGGAGGAGGAGGAGGAGGAGGTGGCGGTGGTGAAACAGGTACCGCGTCGGGCTTATCTGCGTGTAATGCCCCAAGGATAGCTTCCTCTATTTCCCTCTCCAAAATGTCGAACGCAGCTAAACTGCAATGTTCGTATGTTTTACTTTTCTTCACCGCTCTCTTGGGCTGTATATTTTCTTTCCCTTCCGCTCCTCCTGTCTTTCGCTTGATGCGAGGGTCAGAAGCACTCTGCTGCTCCTCGGCAGGAGGCTGTATCTGATGCACCGGCTGCTGTTGTTGTTGATGATCCGGTGACGGCATGAGTTGTTCGCACTGCTGTGGATGCTGCTGCTCATGAGGAGACTGAGGAGACTGTTGCTGCTCCGGGTGCTGCTGATTATCTGACGACTGCATGATGATTGACTTAAAATTTGTTTGGCGCTTCGTAGTTCTTAGTTTTGAAACATCGATCATCGAATTGCTCATCTTTAACAAATCGGCATTTTAAAATTACATTAATTTTCAATGGATTACTTCGAAGTTGTTCGGTTATTTTATCCCTGATTGTGCTTTTGATTGCTCCCAAAAATGTTACAACATCGGATATTTCTTCGATTCTACTCACCCAATATGTTTTCAATCGATTCTGCGCAGCCGACTGTAGTTCGATTAATGGTCGATTTTCACCGCCAAATTGTCGTAATTCATGCCTTCGGTGCACATCGGAGTTTTGGTGGCTTTGCAAATTTTGATAATATGTGTAGCACACGTCACAAAGTTGTTGCTCCATTGCTTCACAAACACCCCCACTACTCCCGGGACGTGGAATGCTAGCAAACGACTGATGGGGGGCGAAGCGGAAACTATATATATTTTAGTTCGGCTTCGCACTACTTACCGCAGCACAAGACGGGAGGAGTCGGAAAGGAAAACATTTTTCCGTGGACAGACAGCGGCGGGAGCGCAGAGCCGGAAACCACGAGGGAGATAAGATATGGAGAGCGAGGACTCCTCTCGCTTGGGGGGATGTACGCGTTTAAGAAGGCTAAAATTTTAGCATTGCAGTTTTTATTTTTTTCTAGAAAAATTTTATTATAACGCATAGGCCTATGTATTATTGCATGATGCACACTGGGGTTTTTTAAGGGTGGTCATTTTTCGAGACCACATTATTTACTATATATCGGTTTTTTCGATTTTATATATATATGTATGCTTTTTTTATTTATCATGAGGTAGGAATCACAGACGTGAAACAAATTTTATTATGTTAATTTGTTCCATTTATGCAACAGCGCAAGCGAACACAAGCTTATCCTTCCACCTCTAGCATTGGAATGCCGCGACCGCGCTACTTTCTTTTGCTTTCCTTATTCTCGCCTCCAGGCTATCCTTCCTATCCTCCTCTTTTTCTGCCCATTCTCTTAGCCGTTCGGCCCGTATATGGTTAACGCATACCAACGGAAGTCTAGCGTCAAGACAAAGCCATCTTAACTTCACTTTGTCCCACCATTTTCGTTGATTCAATTTATAACCAAATGTTTCCCTATCGTAAAGATCGAACACAATTTGGGGGGCGTCCATTTCTTTCGCGTCAATGCTATGAAATGAATTGCTAGCGCTCGTCCGCTTGGAAAAACAAATTCGCTTTGTCATCACGTTTCCGTCGAGTTATGTCATCACGTTTCCGTCGAGGGAGAGAGAGAGAGACCTTCCCACTTGGTAAAAAATATTTTCGTTACGTTTTAAAAAAATATTTTTCTTCTGTAACGAACCTTAAACTAGACACATTGGCAATATTTTCCATATAATCCATCCGGTTCTCTCATGAAAACATCCGCTCTTTTCCGCGTATATATCCAGAGGGTGTCGCCCTGAACGCCATTCGAAGTAAATCAAGACAAGGGAAAGGTAAGATGACGTGCCTTAGAAAATTATTACTTATTATTCATATTTCTTTCATTAATTTTTATCTTCCTCCTTCGAACAGGTCACGCCGATTTTTAAAAAAATCCCCCAATTGAAAGGTAAGGTATCCTTTCTCATTTTTCATTATTAATACAATTTGCCGATGTAACAATATATACTAATTACTTCATTCCTTTCAGATGGACAAGTTGAACAGCCTGTTGGTGGGAGTAAACAAAAACAGCCCCGCATTTTTAAAAAAAGAAGAATTAGACCTAAATAGAAAATATCTCATCTTGAGCATGGAAAAGGTTAATGGGAGGTACGGGGAGGGGTTGGTGGGATTGATTAAATATGAAGGAGAAGCCAAACGGAAGATTTGGCTTCCCAAAAGATATACAACCATTTTTGAAAATGAAGGCGACATTACAACCTATAATAACAATGAGGTAAAATGGAGCCTTACCTGGGACGGAACCCGGTGTGTTATCCTCTCCTGGTATGTACTATCTTTTTACTTCAGTCTTGTATTGACCATTTCATTGATCGAGTAATTATTTGCATGGCATTTTTCTTCTTTCAATTTTGGATGTTTTTAAATCGATGTAAATTTCCAAAACAAACAGACCATATATAGTGATATATAAGTAATACTATCCTATCTACATTTCACTATCACTAGATTCAAATTATATGTAACCTTTTCAATTCATTGATTGTAAAAGATGTTTTTTTCCTTTTTTTCTTTATTTCATTTGCGGCTTGGAATCACAGAGCGCCCCTCCCCAAAGTGACATAACTATTTTGTACATGAAAAAAGATAAAATAAAAATGAAAAAAGTGTGATAATGTGTTTTATTTCTTAATCCTGATCTCCCGTTCCAGTTTAAATAAGCATCCCTTGCGTGTTACAACAAGCATCGGAAAGGCTGGTGTTCAGTGTTGTTAATTATTCTGTTTTAATATAAATGGAATTTTATTAATTAATATCATTAATGTTTTCACCTATAGTGTTTGTTTAAATTGATCATCATTTTTGTAATGTATATTCTTTAAATTGTTTATATAAAATAAATTGGTTTTAAACAATTTTGTTCTTTTTCCTAATTCTTTTTCCTTCACCTCCAATTGTAAAATTATTTCTCTCGAAAATATGAAATACAAGCAATGATGAAAGTTAGCCTCCTTAAAGTGTTCGCATCAAGAGTTTCAGCCAAGTGCGGTTAGCAAGTTTCCTGCCTCCCCTTTCCGGTTTCCTTTTTTCCTCCCTCCGTGCTCGCGTTATAGAATTTTTTTGACAAAGCATTTAGCTCATTATTATTTCAACCATGGATGCGAGCAGTCGCCCACATATGAACCGCAGAGACTCTGTTTTGTCGTTTCTAAATCAACGGTCACTTGGCGGCAAAGCACATTTGTTGGGGAGACTCCAGTTGAAGAGATGGCAGAGGGCCCACAAAGGGTCCAAGCCCGAAGAGTTAATGTTCGTCTGCTGCAATTCCTGTCATTACCCGACGACGTGTTACAACAGGTTCCCTGAAGGGTTAGAGTACTTAACTGATGGTGAATGGTTGGACTTCTTGCACCAAATCCGCTCTCTTGAACCATGCCCGAAGCTCTTTCAAGGGTGCCATCGAAGGATACTGTGCGCAACTGGCCTTCATGCAGTTCTTATTACACGATGCATTGTGCTGCCACTATTGAATGAGCAATAACCCTTTGTAGCACGTCTTCGCGGATAATGACAGCAATTGCAGCATACAAACATTACCTCTCTTTGGTTGAAATAAGTTGGAAATAAACCGGCCTTTTCAGGTCGTCATTTTTTCATTCCAAAACCCCCGAAAGTCGCGGAAAGGGAGAGAGAGAGGGAAGGGAACGCAAGAAATCCAAAAAAACATGCACAAACAAGTTCGGCGGAAAGGGAAATGGGAAGGGGAGGGGAGGGGAAGGGGAAGGGGAGGGGATGGGGAAGGGATGGGCAGGGAAGGGGAGGGGGGGGGGAACACACCGCTTGTTGCTGTCTTTTCCGCGCGCGCGCAACTGTCCTCGGACAGCCTAAAGCCTTCTACTTATGTTCCATCCTCGAATTAAAACAGAAACCATAATTGCGTTTCCATGATGATGAGTGAAATAATTTCCGTTAAGAGTTATAAATGAAGCTGAGAAGCTGATTTTAGAGAATCGGATAGGAATTAAAGTGCCCAGTAAATAATCCGGATTGCTTCATTCTTATTGAACAAAAATGTGCTACAACGTACTACGTGCTTAAGGACAGTGAATCGACTATATTACGGTGAATAAGGTTGGGGAAGGAAAAAGGAAAATATTACGCAATTTAAATGAAGAACATCTCTCTTTGAGATTAGAAAACACATCAAGGAGGGAATCAACTCGGAAATATCTTTATTTGAAAAAACTATTGACTTCGTTTAACATGGTAAATAATTAATTCTTCCATGAAATAACTAAGACTGTACGAGTCACAACAAGCGATAAAATGTATTTATATTTAGCGATGCTAATGTTTCCACCGGTTGGCTTTATATAATGGGGTTGGAAAGGATATCGGTCTGGAGTCCGTTTACTTCTGGCTCGGAATTTCTCTCACGACGGAGGATTGGACCTTGGGGCACCTAAGGGCAAATGAATAATTATCGAGATACCTTTAGCTCATATCGGGCAACGGTGGAGGAAATCCCTCGGAAAACAAACAGATATTTGCGGGGCGAGCATTACGCTCCCCTCCGAGGTAGGCATTGGTGAGAAAGCTATTATCTTAGATCACAAAAAAACACTTTTTTACCAATATAGTGCATTCTGTACTTTTGTTTAATGCTCCTTTATACCTTTCACGTATTATTCCCAACATGCTAAATATCAGCCTCAGTAATAGAAGAAATAAGGACTCGGAAGTCTTGTCGAAATTTCATACTGATGAATTGCAACGTCAGATTCAAGAGAATAAAACAGGAAAGATGGTTAATAAAATGGAATATAGAAGAATTAATCGGGAAGATAACAAAGGAGAGTCCGCAGACAATGGGGTAAAAATTAAGGGAAGTGAGACGTGTACAATAGATGAAAAATGGGAACACATAAAAAAGGGGAAATCGAAAGTCCGCAAACGAAACAAGACGGATAGTACATAAGAAAATATATAAAAACAATGAAAAATGAAGGAAATGGTGGAATGTAAACAAAGAATTAGGTAGAAAAAAGTATATAAAGTTGAATCATTAACTGAGGCTGGAAAATAATAGGACAAAAGAAGCTTGGTGTAAGACGCATTGCGTGGATATGGAAAGTTTATAATTCAAAGGTGAAATTGATGCGCTGTACAGGATGGTGAGCGCTCTTTCAAGAAATAAGTCGGGAAAATACGTGAACGCTATGATGATAAGCCAGGAAATAATCAATTGGATCAAGAAACATTCAAGAGAGATAGAAGGAATATATACCATATGGTCGAGGTATTAGGTCAAAAACCTTAGACTAAGAAAGAGAATATGACGCCAGTGGGGATCTCTTTTGTGCAGGCATACATTGATGGCGAGATAAAAAGTGAGAGGAATTAAGGTAAATGTAAGAGAAAGAGTTTTAGCTTTTATTAGGGAGGAATTTGACCGGAAAATGTTGTCAGATCAGATTTCCCATCTTTTGTAAGAAATGAGAAGGCAGTTATTGATGAGGACCACAGAACCTCTTGAGTTTGATTTTGTCCGCAGAAAAAATGGTACTTATTATCATCATTAACTGAATTGAGAAGAGGGGAAATGATTAATTAAGCGATTTTAAGTTTAGGTTCATGAAGGAGAGAGTCATTCGTAATGCAATAGCAGTAATGAGATAACCAATAGTAAGGGACATGCAATTCAATCAGGATGTATACGTTTGTTTCGTGGATTTCGGGAAGGTGTAGATGAAAGAGTGACTAGAGTAGAATCAATAAATGTGTCGCGAAAAATAGAAGCAAACCAAAGGGATAGCGACTTATCCACAACCTGAACATGCCTCAGATTGCTCGGGTACAAGGGGCTGATGAAGAGTTGGGTTGGACACTTATATTATTTAGGATTCGAGGAGGAGGAGGTAAAAATGGCATTAAGAGAATTGTAGGGAGGAATAGTAGTCGGTGGAGAATTCATAAAAAGTAAATTTAGGATGATCATGATTTAGTTTTCCAGGCAGCCAAGGGGTTTCAAGCATTGCGAGTGAATTGCAAAATCAGTGCGATAGTTATGGGAGGAGAATCAATGTCAAGAAAACGTAGACTATACTTTTCAAGAAAGTGCAAAGCTTTGGGCATAAAATAAGAGTTTACAAACTAGAACATGTAGACCAGTTTACCTATCTCGAAAATTTTCTGGACCAAAATATTCAAAGCAGTCGGGGGATCAAAAGAAGAATTATGTTGGTCAAAGAAACTTGTACAAGGAAGAAAAAATTGATGTGAGGGACGTTGAGTAAGGATGCTAAAAATAGGATCATTAAAGATTTCATTTATATCGCGATTTTATACGGCGCAGAAACATGATCGTTGAAACCAGACGATAGGCGTAGATCGGAGGCTTTTTAAATGTGGGTCTAGAGAGGGATGGAGAAGGTGAAATGGACGGAAAGGAATAGGAAAAACGAGGAAGTGCTAAGCATGGTGGTAAGGGAGAGCGATTTATTGGGAGAAATCCAAAGGAGGTAGGAGAAATGGACGCACAGTTTTGTGTTTGGAGATGAGATGCTGAAGGCTGCGATTAAGAGGAGAAAGTTAGGCCAACGTGTAAGGGTTGGGACCAGGATAGGTATTTTGGAAGGAGTGAAGGGAGGAAGGAGGTATGGGAAGATGAAGACGGGCTTATTTTAGTGTCGCATGGCTGGTTGAGTTTTGTCTGGATAAGCAAGAAGTAAAAATAAGTATTGTCGCACCAATTTATTGTCTGCGTTAATCCTGTCTACCTTAACCGGCAAAATACCAATAAATGCAATTAACATTTAATAATAAAAAAATCATAGCAATTAATCAGTATACCTCCTACAAATATTCTGAAAAGAATTGAAATGTCCAGATAATGCATAATAAATTAATATACGTAATTATAATAAGTACATGTACGCTCAATATTATGTGTTCATAAACCATAGCTGGTATTTGTCCATCAGGTATTGTGTTTCTGCGCGGTCGACATCTAAAATTGGCAAACTGGAATAGAACGCACTGCGATCACGTCAAATTTCCATCTCCTTCCCCTTTTACGCGTCCCACATGAACAACTCTGGTTCTCTCCGCCTCGTCCAATTCATCTCTCTGTCGGTCCTGATTCATGATCCTCCTGGTCGCCAAAATTTTCCTCGTTTATTAACCCGTGTTCAAAGTGTTTGCTGGAGATGAAATACATTCCTCGATTTTGCCGGATGAGCGGACTCCTTTATATTGTGTGTGCACAATGGGGACAGACTGATCCCGAGTTTCAATAATCCGATTCCCACTTAATCCCGCGCCCTCGGGTAGTTCTTCATTTCCCAAGTGTGCATACGCTGTCATGAGATAGAGGCCTGTGGAAAGAGACAGCTATTCATAAAATGTGTGCAGTTTATAATTACAATTACATGTTCAATGCTTCATAAATACACCTCTCTATACAATAATGTCACCTCTCTCTTATTGTTGGGACTTGAATAAAATGGTGCCAATTTAGAGGAAGTCTTACATCAAGTCCTCACTTAGTCCTGGGGAGGGGGTTTAAGGAAAGCAGGGTTATGCCAAAATGTGATATTGAGTTTATTTTTTAAGGCACTTGACATTACATAAAAACTTGGTATTCCTCTTGCTAGTGAATGTAAGCGTTCGCTACCATGAAAATTTACACATTAATCCTGTAGTATTTTGGCGAACTCTCCTTGTAGAAATTTTGGCAAATATAGGGAATCTTCTTCAGATGCAACAAATTCCTTGATTGACGCTGCATCTAATGGACCTGAAAAACTTACCGCTCTAAGTTGAACCTGCATATTTTCCGTATGAGAGAAAAAAGGAGCTTCCGAGTGCTCAATAAATGCGTCCTGAATGGCTTGATCTCATCCCGTCTACGTATGATATGTATGATTAGGTATTTCTAGTCTGTTACATCCCAAAAATTGTTTCCATAAAATCGATTGATTCGAATTTTCAACGTTTCCTTCATGCTAAAACATTTATTAGTTGCGTGTTTTTCATCTTAAATCTTCCAGATTTCATTTTTTTTGAAGAAAATTGTTTTTATCGAAAACTAATCATATGCTGTTCGTAAATATCATTTGTCATATGCTACATACTCATATGACCCTACCATATTTGCTGATGCCTTTGCGAGAGTATGGGCCTGTGTTTTTAAAAGTTAGAATCATAAATGACTATTTCCGTTTACTAGATTTGATTTAAAAAAATTATGGTTACTGACATAACAACTGAGATATTTATGGACTAAGCTGTTGCGGGCGTTTTCTTCTAAATACCACGACAGCAAAACTTCTGTTGCATTGTATAATTATTCTTTTTAAGCAATATTACATTTCGTAGTCCGTGACATGGTATTTGAAGGAGAACAAGTATATAAAGATACCACTACCGACTTGATAACATAGGAATAGGCCGGTCAAAATGAACGGCCTCGGAGGTGGCGGGGTAGGGCTCTCGCCTGTAGTTCGAAAGGTCACGGGGTCAATTCCAGTCAGTTGAACTAACCTCAACGTAGAGCTTGGGTGTATGTGATTTAAAAAAATCCTGTCCTGTGATTGTCACGTTGAACAGACTTCAAATATATTTATGAATAAAAGGTTAAGACCCAGATGCAGCTCTAGACCAAAGTGCGATATTGCAAAATCTCTAGCCTTAGCTCCAAATACTTTGGTGGATTACTTTGTAAAAGTTATCTTACTATAAGATTTTCCGAATAATTTAACAGCAACGGTAGGAAAATGAAGAACTTGAAAATCATTCTGTAATATCGCTGTCAAAAGTTTCTTAAGCAGCCAATAATTAGGGAACGCTGACACGTGTTCGTGATGCTAGCAGGAAATGGATGAACGGGACTTGGTGAGCAATAGTTTTACACACGTCGCCCTGAGTGACCGGAGTTCCTGCCATCCATTTAATACCAAAACAACGGACATTTTTTACGGTTTCCCAATTCTGTGTTTCAGTGATTGACTGCAGGCTTTTTAAAATACTTTTACACCATGTGTAGTGTACAATTGAATAATTGAAATAAATAACTACTTGAGTTTGACCATGATGTAGATTTTTTGCGAATTTAGGAAAGCGTTGCCTGACAAACTAGCGGTGATTTTAAAGCCCATTCCATCGAGGGATGGGCTTTCTTCCCCGCAGGATCAATCGAGTTGCGCTGACTCCAGCCGCAGAGAGTCCTTATGAAGGATATAAATCTGCCAGCCATACGTGACTTCTTATTTGATATATTTCGTTTGAAAGGGGAAAGAACGAGGTGAGGATTCTCAACATGATAGGGTCATATCGAACTGAATCAAACGATCAATCGATTCACGTACATCGGCACAAAGGGCATGCACAATAAGGAATCGAATTACAAACCTTTACGCGGGGGTTAACTAGGCTCGCCGGATCTGGCTATCGAGATAAAAATTTGAATTCTGGAAAATAATACTTCCAGGCTGTTGAGATATTAATCATCAAACAATAGTTTATTTTTTAGAATGAAGCACGTGACAATATATAGTTTAAACACGTAATTTTATTTGTACTACGTGCTACAGTGTACTGTTAGTATGTATTGTCCAAAGATGGTGGTTGAAGCTGGATTATAGGCGTAGATTGGAGGAAGCTTTTGAAATATAGGTATGGAGAGGGATGGAGAAGGTAAAATGGACCGAGGGGAAAACAAATGAGGAAGTACTAGGTATGATGGGCGAGGAGAAGAGGAGTTTGTTGGGCAAAATTCTAAGGAGGCAGGGGGGATGGATGCGGGGCGTATTGATCGGCAGTGGGATGTTAAAGATTGTAATAGAGGAGAGAATTTTAGGCAAACGAGGAAAGGGCAGGAATAGAATGGGGATGTTGAACGGGATGAAAAGAGGAAGGAAGTACTCAGAGATGAAGAAGGATTTGATGTATAGTAGGTTGTTGGATTGTTTTTAATAGGAGACACAAAGTATTTCTTTGGTAATTGTGTCCCTGCAAAACCTACCTTAACCGGTAGATTGCTTAATAATAATAATGAAATCATTAGAAGTATCACATTTTGATCATTGATTGAAATGATAACTTATCTCGGTGAAAGTGAAAATGCAATCTAATGAAACTCTGATAACGTAACCAAATATTAATTCTCTATAAATATTTATTAAAATTTCATTTCGATTGTTTCAGCTTGCAATACTATATGTTAATTATTTTTCAAATTATTCCGGCTGCCATTTAAAACATAGGGTACGCTACAGTGCATGACTACTCGACTGTATGCCTTGAATTTAATAATTTTTGGAATTAAAAACCTCAATAGGACTATCATAAAGGGAAAATCGGAGTAAAAATCGCAATACTAGAGAAAATTAAATATTTGCTCTATTTGCTACCAGCACGTTACTCTCCTTTGAGTATCAGCTTCAATCATCATTTACTTTGGAAAAAGAGCTTTAAAAGAATTGAAACTTAACATCAGGGGCAACGTATAGTATTTTATATGACCTTCCGACGGCTGCGTCGTTTTCAAAGAAACTGCGGGAGATGCCGCAACTGTAACTTAAGCTAGGTCACTGTTTATGCGCATCACAACTCAACAAGTTCAAAGTGTAAAAATCAAACACCTTAAATTTCAGAGTGTATTGGGACCATCTATAGCTTAACTGGCTTAAGCACTCGGCTGGATGTCAAGGCGAATTATATTTACACTTTGAAGTAGTTGTAGTTCGTCATTTTGAAAGTATACAGTGATTTTTTTTTAGCTTTACCCCAGTAGTTTCATTGTTCGAGTTGTGTTCAAGTTTTAAGACCTCTTAGAATTTTGTGATGAACTTCTGCGCCCGACAGTTTAAATCTCTGTTAATTTTCAGCATAAACTTCCTGTGATCGTAAACAGTTTTTGAATGTATTTCTCGGTGGCCAAAATGACCGCCGAGAAAGCTTTGGCTGTATGTGTACCTTTCGGTAACTGGAAAATTGCAGATGTTCCATGGCAGAGACTTCCTGGGATCATTTTTACACGAAGTTCAGCCTTTTATGAACGGTTTTACCAACACTTGTTGTCACACCTATTACGCCATATTTCCATATTTCACTTCGATGGATGTTACAAAACACAAGTAGAAAAAACGATTAAAAGGAAAGTATTACATGCTGTTCTTGTACACTAAACGATATATTTTCCGTAGTGAAAACTCTTCTTACTCTAGTGACAGCTATAAAAACCCTACATACCTCTCGGCGCAGTCATCGATGTTTTGTAAAAAGAGAGAGCTTACGTATTTTAAGCTCAACTACATTTTTTATCTACTCCTAGTCTCGAGATAATAATTCGGACATTTTGAACTTAATTGCACCTTGCATGTAGAAAAAATAAACCTTAATTCCTTCTTCATCGAGTCGTTAAAATGGCCTATGGTTTAATAGTTACTTTGACGGGCATCCCAGTGCATTAATAATGATATGAACATGAGATTCAAGCATGTTTTTTAAATACTAATGAAAATATTCCACGGCTGAAATTTGTGTCCAGATCGATCGGCTCGAGAAACCAGTTGTTCTCTTTCAGTTCGATATGCAGAAAAAAAAATGTTTCCGCTGGGAAACTAAGGTAGTATGAAACTAAATAAGGGTTAAATGACCGTAATTATAATAGTTTTCCATAAGTTAAAAGTTATTTAACTCGCTAATTAAATTAAATTATCGATAGTACATGAAGTGCTTAATTGAATTGCAGTATAAGAAGTTGTGGAGTAGCTACAATGTTTAATTAGTGAGATAAATTAGAATGCAGAAGGAAAAAAACTATTAAATTATCTTCCTGATGTTTCCTCCCTCACTCGTAATTTTCCCGAGGTCTTCCGAAGAAAAAAATGATTAAAGTTCTTCCATTTTCGGCGAACCGTTTTCACCAAATTACACGGATGAAACAACCGCCACACGATTTTAACACATTGGCAGTTTACACGAAGCCTCTTTGTCAATGTGTCACGATGCGTAAGGTTATTTACGCGTGGAGGGAAGTATTCACGAAAGAAATGGCGAAATGGTGCGTTTCGCAGATCACGCATCCAAGAGATCCTCTTCATGGAGATGATCAATTTCTGAGATGGATGAAAAGTTTGCGACTCCATTATTAGTGTAAAATAACCGGGAATACGGGAACTGAAACACATTGTGGGGACATATTATTGTAGGTTCAGAGCAAATATTCCTCCTGCTTTGTGTTTTATTTCGGTTCTTGCAGTGAGCGAGCGGGGCTTTTTCATATCTGGAATTCTCTAGAGAGCCTCTCCGAAACCCATCCCTGGTTTTCCTTGGCCCACCCTCTTTCTCCCTTACGGTTTCCCTGAAGCCTACCTCAGAGCCCCACCCCTTTCCCCTCCCTTTCCCCATCCGTTTCTCCCCTTCAATCCCCTCAACACCACTTTCCCTTCCCTTACTCTCGAGTCCATCCGAGTGTTTCATCCCCACACACCACCCCCTTTCACCACCCCCCTTAGCCGCATGTCCTGTTGATGTTGGTCGCATTCCCCGCAATATTAACTGGGAGAAAGTCCAAAAACACATTTGAAACGTTCAGGGAGTGGACCCTTCCCCCCGCTCACGGAACAACAATGAAATTTGGCGAAACCGCCATCACGGATCGAAAACAAGCGTGCGACAGGACGTCGGCGTAAATTTTCGGGTTTTCTGAAACATTAGTGACGGGAAATGATCAAATTGCTTTCCTCGTTTTCTTTTCAAAATACGTTTGGCAAATTTGTGGCAGTTGTTTATTCAAAATGTATATGTATATATCCTAGTAATGATATTCATTCAAGGTTTCAGTATGATTTTTAGGCGATAGGCCAATAAACAATGCATACCGAAGGAATCTCGCTTTTTAAATCAATTGAACAGTCCTTGCGTAAAGATATCCGTATTTCGTTTTAGGAAAATTATTTTGCAAAGATTCGCGAAAATTTAATTTTATTTCGAACGTCAACGCATTGTCTTGATTTGGGGTTTTCTTGGAGGAGTTGACCTTTATCACTATCAAATGTATTGCACTTTTTCAAAAGCTGGAACTAAATTCAAGAAAAGAAATCCTCATAAAATCATCGCTTCCACGAGGAATATTTGTAACCGCCTCACGGATACGAGCAATGCAACTGATACTACTACTCTTCCCATTAAGATCTTCATCATACAATGGCATCGTGCAAATAGTCCGTGACCATGATTTACGAAATGCCCCATACCTCCAGGATATACTCTTTAGAGGTGCTTTTACGGCGGCAAATTTCAGTGGAACTAAGGGAAGTGTCTGGTAATTTTATAGAAATCTTAAGAGACTTGTTAGACTATATGCGAGTTTTTTCCCAAAATAAACAACTTCATTGTTCGTTAGAAGCAACCTTGAATATGTTGGTCCAGAAAAGAGAAAAGAATATGGTCAGAGTGTAGTTCCAATTCAAAATGGAGGGTATTACACTGTCGAGTTTGTGTGGAATATATTGAGATAACTGACGTACGATACATGCAATTTCTAAGTATCAAATTTCTTCACCTTTACCGGAACTCGAACCCAGATCCCTCGATATCCTGCCAATTGCTTTAGCCAGTTAAGCTACCAAGGTGCCTTATTACACTCCGAAACTCGGGTGGCTTTAAAGAGATAAGATGTTATGACAAAATACCGTACGTAAAATATCCAAGGTTTTCGCTGTCGTTCGAATTACGCCACATTCCATGAGGTTAATGCCAAACTTTAAACTTAAGAGTGTTTTAACTTTGCCAAATTTTAAGAAACTGCAGGAGATGCCTGCCGCTGTCACTTTTTTAGCGGAGTCATCCGCTAACCTGCAGTAACATGCAACGATTTAAAGCGTAAATATCATTCACCTTGACCGAGATGCATGCAAGTTGATGCATATAAGCGGATGACTCCTTTAAAAAGTTACTGTTGCGTTATCTCCCGCAGTTTCTTAGAATTTGACGCATAAGATTTGCTTTGACTTTCCTAGAAAGAGCGAAATATATTATTTCCACAAAGACGAACAGCTCAGCATAAACTAGCACATCATACGCAAATCTTGACTTGATATGGCTTGCGACGCCGAATTTTCCCGTGAGATGTGCTTTAAAGCCAAAACCCACACATGTACTCGTAATTAGAACGTGAGTGGCGTGCTGGTGCGGAAACCTACAACTTTAAAGCAAGACTTAAAGGCGTAATTCGTTAAACATGTACTAATTCCTTTCAGGCGAAAAAGTTCGTAAAATCATGGATGGATTCAACTTTTTAATACCATAATTTCTCGGGTAAAGAATTTAATCTGATACGCACGAATAAGTCCTATGTAGGTTATCTAACGTTGCACGATGAAATAAAATACCGCGAATCAAACTATTTTTGCTAAATGGACTTGGATTATAAAAAAAACATTATAAATCTAATTAAATATTTAACATAAGAGAGGAGAACTTAATAGATTTCTTTAGAATTATAAGCATGTGTTGATACATGCACAAACAGTAGCAATTGTGCTAATGGAGAATAATTATCCCAGATGGAGGAAAATTTACAAACAAAATTTAAACTTGTAACGAGAACAGACTGAGTTTGAAAAATAAATATATACTTGTTTTGTATGTAAAGAGTAAACAAAAAATTCCAGCTTCGCATGAACCTTCTCTACAAATCATCTTATTTAGTTACTTAACTACATAAAATAATTTTATTTAGTTACTTCATAAATGATATACTTTCTTACTCTTAGTATGTTTTATAGTCAGTTTTATCATACATAATTTGTAATATAATAAAATGAAATATTTGATATCATTTAAAGTCCAATCCAGATATATATCTGGTTTTATTTGGTCTAAATAATTTCCACGTGAATTACAATTCTACGAATCAACTCTCAGGATCGCTTGAAATGCAAAAATCATCATTCATTGATGCGTAATATAAAATTGTATATTATTCGATGATTAATGCGATATCGATGGTGTTTGTCTCGTTGTTCATCATTGTTTGAAAATCTCTCTACAAGTAGAAGATTTATTTTTGTATTCTAAAGATTTTGCCTGAAAAGAGAGAATAAAGTCAAACAATAATCAAAAAAGTTAAATTGTTACAATGATGATATTCCTACCACGTGAAATGACTGATAAATAAATAAAAATATTCAAGTAGTATAACAACTTCTAAGGATGATTAGGCAGAAGCTCCCATACTCAAAACGACGTGTTTATAAATAAGAAAGTGGTAAATAATTGGTGGAAAATATTTATATGGCTTTTGTTATTTATATGGATTATTTAAGAGGAGACTGGTTGAAAATTAATTTGAGAGATAAAATGGGAAATGGAGTATACAGAGCAAAAGAGGAAATACTAGGGAGTACGAAAGGAGAAATGACCTATGGACGAATTTTTACACTCGCGATAGACGAATCTAAAATGGAAGAGGTATCGCGTAGTAAGAGAATAAGCAAAGAATGAAGAAGGATAAAAATGTCACCAAATTATCTTCCAATTGAAAGAATTTTCATTTGGTCAGCCTTGAGACCAAACCGGAGTAGATAAATGAAACTGACAATAGGACGCAATACGCTAGTGAGGTACACTATGTACAGGCGCAGTGCTCAAATGTGTAATATATTAGACAAGCAGACATTTCTTGTGGGCGAAACTTTTGTAAAATTTACGATGGGCTGCATATTTAAATACTATAATCTCTTGGTTGCCTATATGCCTATTATATGTCAAGTCCTGGTCTTAATATTATTAAACTTTTACCATAACTTGTGTCATGGACCGTCCTCCTCTTTTATTTTGTGAGCAGCGAAAACGTTATCGAATGGATTGACTGGAACAGGCTCTGGTAATAATTGGGTTTTTTTAAGGTGCTCAGACGGATGGGGTCGTGTCTCTTCGTAAGTACAGCCATATAAGAGCCATAACTCGAAAATGGAACGTCTATCACCAACACGGACCACGCCCTTGGGGGTTTTCGACGACAGCTTTCTTACCATATGACTTCGTAAGTGTAAACGATTCCTAAGATTTTTCCGAAGAAAACCTATTTATTCCCCTCTAAGCTGTGTGTTATCCAGAAGTAGATGAATTTGGCAAGAATCTCAGACACATAATCTACTTTTTTTTACATTTATACATATTTTCAAAGGATGTATTTTTAAGGTAAGTTTTTCCTTAATGTCGTTACCTAAATTTAATTTTATTGTTTGTATTACCTTGTTGCATGCAAATTGTTTCACACATAGTTCCCAATGTTGTAAACAGGCTTTTTTCTTATAATGAAGGTATACATGCAAAAATCCTTAAATATATTACATGCTTATTATATATATATATATAATAAGCATGTATTATATATATTATATATATATATAATATATATTATATATAATATATATATATTATATATATATAAATATATATATATAATATATATTATATATAATGTATATATATTATATATATATAAATATATATATATATATATATATATATCCCTCCCCGGACTACAACCTTGACGTGGTGGAAGGGCTTGTGCGTTCCGATGACCCCTAGAGCTGTGCTGGTCGGAGTAATAATAATTGCTCCTGGTAGGGTCACCCAGATAGGTCGAAGGTTAGGAGCCAGACGAAAGGTAGTTTACGCAGCGTTTGTTCCTCAATGAGGCGGCTGCAATGGCGTCTGACCCCAGTGGGGCGGCCAGTAAGTGATGGTGTCACGTTAAAAACACTATTGAGGAAGGCAACGGGAAACCACCTCAATTATCATTCCCAAGATTAACATGATGGACTATACAGAGATTTTAAGTCCTGGCAACTACGGGGCTCGGCCCATTCGGCCGTGTGTCGTGCCCAGCAGCGGGGGAGGCAAGGCTTCCGCGGTCGTCATCCCACGAAACCCTTGCAAGGGAAAACCAGCAGCAGCAGGACAGAAGACGCAAGAGAACAACACCACATTAGTTAGAATAGGAACGTGGAATGTTAGGACAATGATGAGGACAGGGAAATTGGAGAATGTTAAGCGAGAGATGGAAAGGGGAAAAGTAGATGTTTTAGGTCTATGCGAGGTGAGATGGAAGGATAGCGGGGATTACTGGAGTGATAAGTATAGAATAATATACAGCGGCGGGGACGAGAGCCAACGAGGGGTTGCCATAGTATTAAACGAAGAGGTAGGAAGAAGCGTAGTCAACATAGAGCAGGTAACGGATAGAATACTACTGGTAGAGATTAAAGCAGAACCGATGAACTTGGTTATTATTCAGGTATACATGCCACCGAGCAACCATAAGGAAAAAGAGGTCGATAGGATATACGATCAGTTAGAGGACATAATCGCGTGTGTTCCCGTAGAGAAACATTTGATAGTGATGGGAGATAATATATATCCGGCACAGGGAAAGGTACCGGCCCCCCTACCCTGATGTGTGAATTTTACACGCCGTCGGGCTCATATATATATAAGGTTACTCATAAGCGTGGCGATAACATAGAAATTATTGGCACATGTGAAAACACTCAATTTTTTAATATTAGTTATTTTTTCCTTCCGTTAAAAAAGGTAGTCATAGCATTTAACCATTAAAAGAAATTGATTGCCTTTTTACGTGTTTCTTAGTTTTATATGCCATAGCCACACTAACGTCTAACCTTAAATTGGCATACAGAAGTATGCCAATTTAAGGTTATGCCTGTATATTAGAAAATCAATGGAGAAAAGCGCATGAAACACAGTAATAAAATTTGTGGATATGTTTGGGTATGTAAGTGTAATTAATTCTTTCCGTTGAAGGTCAACGCTTGATATCAAAGAAAAAATATAATTCTGCACATTTTCTTCCCATGATCATCCCATTAGCAAACAAACCCCGAATTAATTCCACGAATCATACGGCTATCGCACGCGCAGCGTCTCTGCCACTATTACCACCACAACAAGAGTGTTTTTGAAGAAGAAGCTGACTGTCGCGCAGGGAATTGCTAACAAATGATCACCACTCGCCCTTCGACCTCTCTTTCGCGTCGCAATATTCCGGAGTGCAATCCCCTCCCTGCGTAGTCGTTGCCGCGTTCACGAAGCGGTGATTGTATGCGTACCAACCGGTTCCGTGGTACATTAGTGGTGCACCACTACCTACTTCATCATTCCGTCGCAGGGACGGTCTTGACGCGGGGAAACCATCGCTTGTCGGCGGAGAGCGAGCGGGATTTGAGGGGAGAGCTAGTGATGAGATGGGCCGGGAGGGCGGGGTTGAGGGACGCGTGATTGCACGTGGGATGCGGACGTGGGTGGTGGGTTACCTCCCACCAGCTCCATCGTGCACCTCGGGTAACCGTCTCACCAAACTCTCTCCCGCATTCACTTAAGATTAGGACACCATAACGCATCTCGATGAATGGCCACGGGAAATCAACGGTAATGCCCACAAAATGATGCCGTAATCATGCGTAGGAAGTTGCGGTAACTCACTTACCGTTGAGTATGCCAACTTCATTGCGTGTACCTCGAGGGTAACGACTCCTTCCAAGGAAGATTCGTGGAGAGGTCTTTCTGGAGGGGAGGGTGTTTTGTTTCGTCGAATTCGTTCGAACCCTCCATTTCCTCTGCGCTGCCATCGGAGCGGGGATTGTGTTCCATCCTCCCCAAACCAGGAGGAATGAATAAATAATGAGCGCACGGTATGCGGAATCGAAGGATGATTTCAAGTAGGGATTGCTGCTTTCGGCAGATGAGCCCACGTCGAAATATCTAAAATATGCTAACGTAGTCCCGTTTGGGGGTTTGAGCATTCAATCTACTTGCTGGATGATGATCTGTGCTCAGACGACTAAGGCTCTGCCGAACTATAATATTGACTGTATTTTAAATAAAGCCTGAATAATTCTTTGCTTGTTAGAGGCATAAATAAATATTTAAACATGAACATATGGAAATCAATAATATACAGTCTGGTTTTCCCTTTTGATGGTTAACATACTCAAGTGCGGTGTGATTTACTTAGTGTGTATTGAATGCAAAACTTCATTTGAATTTAAAGTCACGATCAGATATATGTATAACAGGTGTAAGTTAGACAAAAATTCTCATTATATTTAAAAAATTAACACGATGAAAGGTACAAATTTGGAGAATATTCTTCCTGGGAGTATTTCAATTCTGTATATCAGAAATCCTGATCACTTGCTACATATTTTTTGCGTTAAACCCATGAACTGATCCTTTCGTCCAATCGAATGAAGGCACATCATGTCTTTCAAAATAAATTCCAAATAATCTTCATTTTGTCAGTAACTCCCTTTGCACTTCGGTCAGGCAAAGTTCAAAGATAAATTCTTTCAAAACCAAACTACAAAAATATCTGAAGCGACGGCATTAATATTTATGTTTGAGGACCAATAATAATTGTTTATTTTGGACCTGGTTTTTTTGTTTAACATATAATATGTAATCGCTGCCATATATATATATATATATATATATATATATATATATATATATATATATATATATATATATACACACACATGTATATTACATATATATATATATATACACACACACACATGTATATTACATATATATATATATATATATATATATATATATATATATATATATATATATATATATATATATACACATATATATGTGCAGTATATAAAAAACGCTTGATGAAGGTAGTGTGTAGTGCCAGAATTAATTAAAACCTACTTTAGGCCAGTGACCACTGTTATTAATTATAATAATTCCGTTTTCAAAATACGAAATATTTTATGCATTTATTTGATTTTTTTATGCACTATGGGTGGTTTGTCATATTTTGATACTGCGCCTTTCGTCTCTTTTATATTGTACCGTTAGTAAAAAAATTCATTCAGAGAAGCTTGAACAAAGATTTTTTGTTAATATATTGTATGTATTATAATAGAACGTGTCCTAGAATAATAACTCCTCTATCCTCCTAAAAAGGTCAAAGTGCTCAAATGTCCGGCTTTGTCGGTGAATAATTGGTTATTTAAATGAGGAATGGCAGATATTAAAGAAGGAAACGGGAATACGGGTAAACAATCTAATGTTTGCATTGAAACCATCATTTTCTGCCGTTTTGATATTCATTTTCTCTCGTAATTGATTTCATCGCAGTTGATATCTCGCTTGGCCATCCAGCCCAGGCGATTGTCAGCGAATAAATATAATTGGATGTTGGGAAAGGGATATTTTGTGGGCACTATTTATTATTCCCGTTCCTAGGGCGTCTTTAATGAACCAGATCACGGTTTTAAGGGTGTTAAAAATATTTTCAAACCTTCCCAAAGTGGTCGGCTGCGGCGACGCCGTAAAAATTGTCGTTTACCCGGCCACGGAAAACCCATTTCCTCCCCCACGAGCTAATAAAACGACCCCAAAGAGATCTAGGTGTATATATTACCGACTGCAGACTCCCCAAGCATTTCTTTTACTTCGCTCCAACGGAGTGCCACGCGCTGATCGATGGCGGGCCGGATTGTGTTTACCTACGAGCGAGCCGTCGGATCGTGATCTTTATTGCGCGCCATTGACTACATGGGATTCCTGGAAACGCTTCGGAGGGCATGGAACGGCCCGCGGGAGTCTCGGACACTTGATCTTTCGACCGCATGGAAAATAACTCGGTGTTTCCGGGATAGTGACTAGAATTTGCCGAAAATTGTTCCCGAATCCAATGCGCAGGCTTGGAACGGAATCTGTACCTTTCACCCTTGAGTTGAGGATATTAAAGAAATTCTTTTGTTTGTGTACCCGATCCAGTCAAGGAAAATAGACAATTCTCTTAAAAAAACCTATAAGCATAAAAAGATAGATACAAACGTTACTAGGCATATGCTTAAAGGTCAAGGTATAAGAACTCATTTCTCGACGAGTTGATACATTTTATTATATTTTTTCTTTAAAAATTGATGTATATATATGTATATATAAGTGCATAGTTATATATATATATATATATATATATACATACATACATATACATATAACTATAGTTATACTATATATATGCATAGTGATATGTTTATATATATGTATATATATAATTACACACACACACACATATATATATATATACATACATATAACCATTAACACACTAATCAACCCGAAGATCGGTTTAGTAGGTGATGGTAGAGATCACCCAGTACTAAGCCCTACACGGCGTGTGAAAATTCACACATCAGGGTAGGGGGGCCAGTTACTGCAGGCGCCCAGAGTGCCTTGCCAGGGAATCTAACCCGGGACCCTCCATTCAGCAGTCCAACCCTCTACTCACTGGACTACCGTGACCCACACACACGCACATATGTGTATATATATATGTGTGTATAAATATATATATATATATATATATATATATGTATATGTATATGTATATGTATATGTATATATATATATATGTATATGTATATGTATATGTATATATATATATGTTTATGTATATGTATATATATATGTATATGTATATATATATATGTATATGTATATGTATATATATATATATATATATGTATATGTATATGTATATATATATATATATATATATATATGTATATATATATATATATATATGTATATATATATATATATATATATATATATATATATATATATATATATATATGTATATATATATATATATATATATATATATATATATATATATATATATATGTATATATATATATATATATATATATATATATATATATATATATATATATATATATATATATATATATATATATGTGTATATTTGTACACATGTCCCACACAAAAGTCTCACGGATAAATAATAAATAAATTGAAGGAGTAATATATATATATATATATATCGATGTATTGAAAGTAAATACTTAAGTGAGCCCTTGAATTATGATGGAAACCTAATGCGCTCGTACTTCATTGATTTGAAGTGAGAGACATATTGTTTCATGGGTCTGACATAACATCTTGTTACACTATATTATTAGGATAACGCACACTGTACTACATAATTCTGCATTGTACTGCGTTATATCTTTGATTTAGGACGAATACATTCTCCAAGAATTTAGAATTTTGGGTTTACTAATCTTGATAGTTCCGAGTGAAAGTCCCGTGGAAACCTTACCATCAGCAAATAAATCGTACGAATAAACAAGAGTTTTATATTATTCAAGTATATTGAATGTAGAAGAGATATTTATATCCGCCACATTACGGCAATATTTCCCGGAGTTCTTGTCACAGTAAACCGGGAAATACGTGCAGAAGCTTGATAAATCAACTAATTTAACTGCCGTTCAATCAGAAATGAATTCGAAGCTAATACAAAAGCTTTGAAGATGAAGCAGTACTACGTCTTTACGCTGTAAACGCATCGCACAGGTTTCGCTAGAAGACTAAAGAATTTCTATAGTTGATCGGCAGCTTTAAGTTCCGAGTGTCTTTCGCAGCGAGTAAAGGCGAATCCATTAGGGGTATAATCAGGACTTTCTCTTCAGTCCCGCAACACGCCTAATAGCGTTCCTTCCATCCGATATTCAGCGTTCAATCAACCCATTTTCACGGGCGTATTGAGCCTTATTTCCCCCCTATTTCGGCCTTAACTGGCACCACGTTTAGCTTCGATATAAAGCCGATAAGAGACGAGGGTGGAAAGGCTTTCCTTCTTCTTCTGTCTTCTCCTTCACACCCCCTTCCCGTCTATTTATTTGTTATTGTCTGGGGAGGTTTCCCAGATTCTAACCTCCTTTTTCTGTCAAGAATAGATTGCTGGCATATTCAGCCGTTCCCTTTCTTCTTAACCACCCCACCGATCGGAACCGTCCCCCCGCGCCTCTCCAGCGTCGCTACTGCGCGCAGTCCTTCCCCGTTCCTTCGCCGAAGCAAAAGAAACTGAACTTATTCGATTCGACATGGTCCCCGCTCACGAACAGACCGAGCGAACTGCAGACGCGAAACATGCGCGACTTATCGGGGCCAATGCCGGTCTGTCTCAACTCAATCGATTTGACCCCAAGCTGTTGAGTACAATCTTTACGTATTTTACGGCATCTTTCTTCCTACTTAAAGCATCGTAGTTAAATACTGCCTGTAAGAATTCATTTGTTACTTGCATGTTTTAGGAATGAATATGAAAGCCCATTTTTCTTGAGGAATTGCACAATTTGCACAATCGTTACAATTCCCCTTTTGGCTTAATCCCTGCTTTCTTCTCGAAAGACAAGTTTCATGCAATAAAGTTCTTCACAAATTATCAAACTCAAAGAGGGACCAATGATGCAATTTTCTTGGATTGAACTATTAAGGTAGATTTTGGAGCGTTCCCAATAAGCTAATGAGATTTTCTTTGGATTAACATATTAAAAATCTTCCTCTATCTATCGTCGCACCTTCGGACAGCATAAATGTATTTGGTCCTACATCATTTTTTCTTATGCTGTCCCTCCTTCGCGGTGTCCAAATTGGTACACTTTTCCTTCCTCCGCCATCCTTATCCAACACACTTGTTTTAATCATCACTTTCAAAATAATCTCACCATCCTCACCAGCCTCACAAACTCCTGACATTTCCTTTCTAATTTTTTGACTTCTTGTTTGAGTTCTTCTTCCCTCTCGGCCAATTCTAACACCTCAATTTTTGTCTTTTTATCAATCCAACTTATTTTCTCCGTCTTTCCTCATACCAGCCTTCAAAAGGACTTCATTTCAAGTTGATCATTTGTCAGAGATCGAATTTCGGGAACATGCTATATATCTCTATATTTCTAAAGGTATTATTAATCCCTGCTCAAGGCTTTACTTTGAATTTCTGTCATTAACTCCCACTTTCTCGTAAAAGTTTGTCTTACTAACTTACGTTCTGAGATAAATTTATCACTTGTCGTGTTAAATTTTCTCCAAATTGATGCCCTAATGTCTAAACTATTCCAACT
Organism: Hetaerina americana; assembly: GCF_022747635.1. Lineage (NCBI taxonomy): Eukaryota > Metazoa > Arthropoda > Insecta > Odonata > Calopterygidae > Hetaerina > Hetaerina americana. The sequence goes on along the minus strand of NW_027286070.1, from coordinate 19,509,307 downwards.
GCCTTGATTTATGATCTGCGTCAACGTAAAATCTATCCTCCTTAATTTATGAAATTTTCATTGGTTTTTGCTTTCTCCTGATTTCTATTTCAGGATGTTTGGTGTGCAATTTTAATCTCAAGGAAGCAAATCTAATGAATGTACATCGCAAGCTGAATACACGGCAGATAGTACCGCTTAAGAAGGAAAACGAGAGTAAAATTTTTCACACCGTGATATTCTTACAGCTTACAAAATAATTAAATCCGATGCGATAATGGACTAACTAAATATAGAAAATACATTTGTTTTTAAAGGGGCAGAAAAGACGCATTAACGTAGCTGAAGATGGAAAACATGGTGTCATAATAGGACAAAAATTATTCATGTTTCGATTCAATTGTTAAAGCAAGATGAAAAATTACACAAATCTCCGATGTTCAACAATTTACGTACCTCATTCCTTATATTATACAGCCGTATAGTTTAAATAGCAGCTTAAAATGGTTGTTGGAAAAACAAACTTTTTTCGTCGACATTACAGGTATTTCAGCAAATCAATATTGGTATTAATTTGTAGAAGTAATCATCGAGTATTAATTATGAACTGGACACGTTTGAATTATAACCGATTATTATTAGTTTAGACAACATATAAATTGAATTTCGTGTAACTGTCTATTTCCACGGAATATTGAATCCTGAAAAAATAAAATCCGCAAAGTTATTAAGGAAAATTGTTCACCGTGTACTACCTGCAAAAAAAACGATGCCTTCCTTAAATAACTTACTCGAAAAGGGTTTTTTAAGTAAGTATTTGCACGCTCGATGATAGACTGCTATGAAACAGATTTCCATTACAGATATAAGCATTAGATCAAATGACGACACTTATTACGGCTCAATGCATCTTGTAGCCACAAAAAAATGATGCAGCTATAATTTCACCGTTTCTATTTAATCTCTCGTGGATTTGACTGGAGTAGGAATACTCATGACGGGCTATCATAAAAACCCATGGAGTTACAGTTCATCAGTTTTATTACTGCCGTTACTGCAAATGGCTTTTCTGTCCTTCAGTCGTACTCTACTTCACAATGGTAGGCATTCGTCTTTCCTATCCTTCACTCTCAATCTCCCCGTTGCTCGCATATTGGATGTTTATCTTAGGCACACTTTTCACGCGGAAATATTTTTATATTTCAACAAGTTTGTTTATGGATTTTCATGACAACCTTAATCGCTTTCCTAATATCTTTTTTATTACTTTTCCACCAAATCGTTTTTCTCTGCGACTATTTCAGTTCCCTTCCCCTCTGTGTGTGTCGATAGCCCTTAACTATTAATAGCGAATGCGAAGCGGGCTGTGTCGTAGTACTTGGCCACAAAAAAAAATCGTCTCTACACACACAGATATAATAGCCAAATTTTACATCCGAAATAGATGACGCGAACGTTTGGTGGATGTGTTCTCACAAAAAGATATGGCGACGTGCCGGCGTCAGCATATGTCATCACAGGCAGATCACCGTTTAAGGTACTCTCTGGCCTTAATGTCCGTCGCATGCATCACAGAACCTCCACTGATTTTCGACGCACAATCGACTTTTTCTGCTGACGTACTTTTAAAACTGTAAATAGTATATGAAGAAGCTTTACGGTAAACTATAGTTTGAGACCTCGAGCAGAAATATAAATAATGAGCTAAACAAAATTCACGACAAAACACTAAGTATCACACTCAAATAACTCAAGCTACCAGATGAATATTGATTTATTGAGCTTAAACCTGAAACAAAGGGAATAATTTGACACCCTCAGTAGACTGGATCGCAAACAGAAGTTTAGGAAAGATTGCTGTCGCACGTACTGTTTTACGGAAAACTTTCTTCTTTGTAAATTTCGTGAATACAACAACAGAAAACAATATGCATACAAATAAATTACTATTCAATGATTCTCTGTTTTCATGGCAAACTTACTCTCCAATTCAAAGCGAGGGTGCTTTTTGTTGACTCCGTCTTGGATGGTGACAATTGGCGTTGATATTTTTGAGGCGATTAAAAATGAATATTGAAACCAAACCTAAGTTACACTATAATATTTATGAAACAATCACATTTGATTGCTTAAAAATGTCATTCATATTTAAATTTAACATTAATTGGTATTTAAATTAGCTGTGCTTAGTACTAATTAACAATATTTTATGGAAAATATTTGAAGCAGAAATACAATATAACATCTCACGTTAGTTTTTTTAATTATGGATTTTCTTCGGCTAATTGCTTTCAACGAGACTTTTGAAGTTTTCTGGCCGAGGGCTATAAGAACGGAGGTTAAAAAAATATAAGTTTCTAAAATGTGTCCACAAATACCTGTGGCGTCATCTCTCCTCATTAGGATCATGATAAAAAACTATGGAGCGAAAAGTAACTTGAAAAACGTTTTGTGGAACGACCTTTATGGGGAAGAGTTAGCTCCATTAATTGATCAATTTCCACAAGTGTTCCGGCGTGCATCGGCTAATTTAAGGTAACGTTCTTGGGGGATAAGCGGTGCCGGCGCGTACCTAGAGTATTCCCAGAGCAATAGCGATGCCTTAAACCACATCGCATTCCCAAAATACTGGCAAGAATTTTTTCGCGAAAGAATGGACATTGCTAATGAACACGAGAGAAAGAGGAATGGATCTAAAGATATCTCCTTCGATGAAAAGGCTGGTGGGAAATGCAGTAGCGTCACGAAAGGGTTGAACATGGTGAAAGATGTGAAACGATGTGTAACGCTTGTGTTTTTGGGGGAAAAACCATTTTACATTTCATGAAACAAAACTCTCCCTCGGTCTTTTCTCCCACATGACCGTTTTTTCTATTCAAATAGGGATTTTCCTCATCATAAATTTTAGTCGGACGAAACAAAAATTCATGACCATTAGTTTCCGCAACATCAAGTCCTGTTAAGCCATAGACTGTGAAATTATCTTAGGAAATAAAAATTAATTTACCCTCTCAGATGAGTCAGTTCCACAGAGGTTGGAACATAGTGGTAAAGTAAACGACTATATCTCTTCAACTGTACGATGAAGTTCTAGGCATGATAGGGAAGAGAGACGGCTGTTGGGCAAAATTCGAGGAATTGTAGCATAAGTGGATGCGGGAGATATGGTTCTAAAAGGCAATGGAATGATGATGTTGGCAGGGGGGAGAACACCGGGAAAGCAAGGTGAGGAAAAGAATAGCCATTTGGGGTGAAATTAAAGGAGGTAGAGAGTATGAAGAGCTAAATAATTATTTACTGTAATAGGGATTATGAGTTTTGAGGATATTTTATGTGATGTTAGTTTGGACTTGAGAACAGAGTAGCACCTTGGCCCATTGCAAAAGTACCCTAATCTATTAGAATATTGTTAATAACTAAAAAAAGGGGCATCGATCATAAGAGCCTATGTAAAAATAGTTAATTTGAAGAAATACGACATAACTACGTGGAAAGCATGGTAATAAATCTTCAGACTGCTCAGTTATCTTATCCTAAGTTTTAGACGTGGATAGAAATTTAGGTAACAAGTTATGGTAACAAATAGATGTATTAAAGAATAAACTGTAGATTTTGGTACATTAAAAAAATCTTCTGAGCGACTGCATCATAGTATTCAACAAATAGATTATGCGAACATGTCTTTTTTGAGTGTTTATTGTTAGACAGACGACAATTTAGACGATTGGATGATACTACTATCTAGACGATGGACAAATTAGACGATTTTGTGAAATACATTATTAGTACCAGTGAAATAAAAATCTTGGCGTAACATATGCCCATTGAGTGCGTTAGCAGAGGACCTCCTTGCGAAGTGGCCTAGTTACGGAACGTATATGTAGGACTGAATGGCGGCAGTCGGTCTTCTGCTCGTTTCCAAAATCTATAACCCCGAAACTGGGAAACTAGCAACTAGGGCATCAACGCTCGGCTCACTCCAGTCCCGCCTAGACCGACCGCTGGCAACTTACGATTTTCTTCCCTCGTTAACCTGTTCCTAAAGTTGCCAAAGTGGGATTCAGAGGCGTTTGCCTACCTCTCCATGTCGGAGTGGGTTGGGGCGGGGTGGGCGAGTGCGAGGGTTGCTGTGCTGGGAGAGGATTCGTGTGGGTGTCGGAAAGGTATTCCTCGAGGGGGAATTGAAAAGGGGCTCCCGCACTCGGGGGCACCATCCTTCCCCCAACCCGCGGGAGAACTCTCGCCCCGTGCCACAAAATTCCTCGTTTCCCCAATCCATTCCGCCTCCCCCCTTCCCTCAATCCCCCCCTCTCTCCAAGAGGTGAAGTTGACGTGCGGGTGGATAGCGGAAGGATCAAATGGGGAGTTGCGCGAGGTGGGTAAGAATGGGAGTAAAACCGGGAAAATATAAATCCTTTCGATTCAAGATAAAAAATATAGGTGGCCGGAAGTTGATACTACCACGCATTGATTGCATTGCGGGGGGTTGGCGAGGCTATTAGCAATGATATGGAAATCTGGGCTGCGACATGTTCCATGCCCGATTTGGATCCCCGAATTCATAAAATATCGTTTCCAGATGAATGGAATACCGTGAGTGTATTTAGAGCTGACCGTTACTCGTTGTGTTTTCCGAAGTTTGGTGCTGTGCACACTTTTCATCAAATTCCACATGTCATTTATCCATTTTTTAGATTATTTCATTGAAAACGTGTTTAAAAAATAATAATTCTTTGAATAGTGGTAGTCTATCGGCTTATGGTCAGTTTTCGATGGACCCTGGGACTAAGCACTACTCAGCTCGTAAGCCCTAACTAATTGGTCACGAAAATATCCTTAAACCCTATGACACAAGAACTCATTAATTAGCTCTACAAAATTTCTTGGATAGTTTAAGATAGGTTTTTAAAAGACCTTGGGATTAAATAATACTTTAACTGTAAGTCCTAATTAATTAGACACAAAATATCCTTATACCCCATGCTACGTACATATTACATTGACTCTTTATTTAGCCCCGCAAAATTTCTAGTGAAATGACTCGCGCTTTGAGGACCGCGTTTAATCAAATTAACACTTCCCACCTCCCTAAATCTTATTCAAAATGCCAATTCTTTTCCTCTCTCTCTCTCTCTCTCTCTCTCTCTCTCTCTCTCTCTCTCTACCTCTCTTTCCCAGCATCCTCACTTCTATTACCATCTTTGTCATCCGATTGCATAATATTACTCCTGCATCCCCATTCTTCACCGATATCAATATTTAAAATTTTCCTATCTAATTATTTACTAAATATCTATCTACTAAGTTCGCAAACAAAAAAACCACACTCCGTATTAAAGTTTTCATTAGTCTTTTCTTAACACAATAATTACATGATTTTCATTATTTTTATACGTGATGGATTTGCTATAAATAGTGAACAATTACATTCGACAAATTGTAGGATTGACATGGTGTAGATGGTTAATGGGATTGGATAATTGTCAACTCATCTTGGGAAAAAATACATCTCCAGATATAATGTATATTTTAACGACAAGTTTAAACTTGGAAATATCAGGTTTACCGTATAGGAAAACATACTATCTCCCTGAATGGATTTCTGGTTTACGGGTATCACTCGGAAAATGAGGTCGGCGCGAGTAGTTGGAATTCGCTCTGCTTAAAGAATGTCGAGGTAGCAAATTCCCGATCCATCGATATCCGCGCATAGATTTTTCACGGTGTTTGATTCGCATCGATTCCTCAATTCAGAATATTCCACGGCCGGGTGGATGGAGAGAGGGTTTGAGGGATATTTTTCTTTTCCGTCCAAGTTTCGGTTTCGGAGAAAGAGGTGGAATCGGGTCGTGGGGCTGCTCCCCTCGTCGACTGCGGCAGGGTAACCGAGGAGTCATTCCGTGCTCACGCAAGTCCTCCAACGCGGCCGTTAGTGCGCGGCAAAAGATGGTTTCGGGAGTGGTAAAGCGTGTTGGATGGGTGGGACGTGCCTCCCGCAGAGCGTGACCCGAGGCCATGTGGTGCTCCTGCAGGGGTTTTCCATTGGTGCCGGAGAGCCGTGGGGTGGGTCCCGTGTGAGGTATTACCAAGAAGTGCCACGAGCATGAAGTTTCGTCACGAGTCTCTCACGCATCTTCTTTGATTAGGAACAAGGTTCTTGCTACGACACTCAACCTGATTTTCCATCCCATCCTTGCCTCAGTAATGCGGACACGAGGAACAATTTAAAGGTGTTAGCTCCTTAAGCCTTAGGCAATGAAGAATTTAGACTGGGCGGAAATTGAGTTTACATTTGCATGCTCTCCAACGGTTACCAGAAGTACGTGTAACAGACGAGAAGTCTCTCGTAGGTTCAAATAAGAGTAAACATGCATTTTAATTCACGCAAATTATTGTTCAGAGACTTTTATTATAAAAACTTAAACTTTATATTTGTATACATAAGTATATATACATACATATATATATATATATATATATATATATATATATATATATATATATATATATATGTTTGTAAATACATAATCATCCACATCGAAATAGATGTAAGGAAACGGGATGGGAACACATATAAAAGACAAAAACAGGAAAGGTGGGGAAGGCGGAATCAAGCAGATCACAAGTTCCAAAATATTTCCTGGATCGGGACCTGAACCACGGATCTTTCCACTTGCCGGGTCGATGCGTGTAAAAATAATTTTCATTAATCGACTTAGTCCTACTCATTTTGAAACAGACCTGGTAAATCATGTACATTTAAATTCGTAGTAATAATCAGGAGACGAGATGTGGGCGTATGAGAAAAAATAATGTTTACTCATCCTTTTAAAGCTATATATGATTTACCAGAAGGTTAACGTGAAGAAATGACAGTAAGACTATGTGTATTAGCTGACTATTTCTTAATAGTTCAAACCCAGAATTCAGTTCGCTAAACTATTGTGTAGGCATAATTAAGTTTTTTTGGTATGAAACACTCATTAATGTCGAAAACTCAGTATTCTGGAAGTCAAACTTCCAGGAGTCAAATCCACCTATACGGCCCCACATTAAGCCACTGGCTAATACGCGTCGACGTTTTTAATTATATTTGAAGAGTTGCATTGAAAAAGGTATTTCGTATCCCCATGTGGATGCGCCGTAATTTTCCTCGATGCAACCTTCAGAGATTTTTGATTTTGCTCCGACTTAAACTTCTACCAAGGTTCAGGAAGTTTCAAGCGTTGGAAGAGATTCGAAAATTGATTCGAAAGCTCTTACCCGGCGTAACCCACTGTGATTAATCAATCGCCAATACTGAATTTCTCGCATGATATCTCCTTCGAAATAGTGTAAACTATTCAGTATTCTGATTAATGCATCGCCAAGAACAGTGAAATATAATTTCAATTTGGTTGTGAAGAATTAACGAAATGTTAACAAGAATATTTTTGTGAAAAAGAGTTAATTAATTGACTTCAGGTAAACTTCTTAAAGCTGCTAAAGTTTATTGAATCCACACATAGTACTGGATTCTCGCATTAAATATCATTTATATTGCTGTAAAACAGGAAACTAGAGGAAAATAAGCATGGTGGAAAACGCCATACAAGGTTTGCTTACATGGTTGTATTTGCTTACAAAGGAAGGATGAAATGGGTTTACATAAAGGTGCAAAATATACAATCATGAGGTAAATTGGGAAAATACGAGCAAGATTTTAGAGAAACACCCGGAAAATTATTAATTTAACCAATGAAGATTAAATAGACATAAAAGATATAAATATAAATACAATATAAAATAAATAAATAAATATAATATAAATATATGTACACACAATTATAAATAATTACTACAAGCATTTGCAGATGTATGCTTAGGATACTAACCGTAGGCCAGTAAGTTCAGACAGAGAAATACAATTTGCCGTTAATTAAACTTGTAGATTACAAGTTATAGTTTTGTAAACTTGTAGTTTAGTTCTTAGTAAGCACGATTGCGAGATAGATAGATAAGGGCTATAATAGAATTAAAATCAAATAAAGCTTTAGGGGTTAATGATACGACCTTGGGATGCACCACACAAGTGGGTGGATGATCATTGCCTGACTGGCCGCTATAATATAAACCTGTATGCATAAACCTGCGCCATTTTAAGTACTGGAAAGGCTTCACTGTAAATATTATATACTATAAGGTACAACCATCTTCATGTTGTACTTTTAAATGCTGCTCACGTATTTCCAGCTTCATCATATCTTACTCCCAGTCTAGAGAAAAAAATTGGGTGATCTTAGAAATTGAAAATACACAGTAAATTTCACAGATATGAGGAGCAGGATTGTATGGAAGGAAATTTTCACCGAGGAACAGGGTCATTGGGATGTAAAATCATCGGAAAATTATTTTATGGGCTAGTTATTCTTGTGGAAGATGAGTGAGATAGCCGTCACATTGTGGGAGACTGCTGCCACTGAAAATTATCAGGGAGTTACCAGGCAATATATCCTCAACTTTAAATCATATCACAACAATGTTTCACGATCAGGTTTATAGGGAGCAATGCCAATTACGAGAGTTGATGTGTTATACAATTGAATTATCAACGAATTCACAGGTTAGAGTTCACAGTTTGGGAATTACTCTTATCTCCAGTATTAAGAGAAGAATGTCACTAGCGAATGTATTCATTGTAGCTATAAGGAGATATGTGGATGATGTTTTATGTTCACAATCAAGTAATTTGTGCTCTTTCAATAGAGGATATACAGAGTATCAGGGTAAAATTCAGTCGAGTAAGCTCTCCTATCTTATCACCAATGAAACAATTTTTGAAATAATTCATTCAGTTCTTGTAAATGGCCATAGGAATATCGCTGGCGCTTGAGAAATCGGGTTACTATGGTGTTAGGCTTTTTATTTGTCACAATGAGCCATGTAAATAGTGAATGTATCGTGGATAGCTGAAAAAAACGCTTATTTTAACTAATGTATTCGATAAGTGTGGAGGAAATGCCTTCAAAATTTTATGATAGCTATAATACTTTACGATAGCTAACTGATCTGATGCCAAATAGCATCTTCTGGTGCTCCAATTTTCAGCTCCTAGGATATCAAAACTTTTAGGTTTTATTCGCCACTTGGCAGGAAAAAAATTATCTTGGGCTACATTTCAAATATGAACACTGACAATTGCTGATGATCGAAGAGAAGTCCGTGGAATTTTCGTGATATCCACTGTTACTTAATAAAATTACAAAAAGTACATCGATTTTAAGATTTTGGATATGATTGATCATAATATCCTTTTTGATAAGGAATAAAGAAAATACGACATCTAAAAAAATGTACTTCCCATGCATAGGTAAATTATCAAAATTAGTGAAATATATTTCTATGCTCCAGGAATTCAACATCATTGGTCTTCTCACTGAATGTATTTATGTACTAGTAAAATCATGTACTAGGCGATTACATGTCAGCGTACACATTAATATGAATCATCTGAGGAGGACTTTAATTAGTTGCGGTTTTCTTGAATATAGCCTCTTTTGAGGCATACTACGTTGCGTGCAATTTTTAGCGTGGTCAGCAGGTATTACTTTACTGAAACACTATGACCTTTACGAGAAGGTAGTACCAGCTCTTAGCTGCAGTTGCGGTTATTAGGGGAGGCGACCGACAGCTAAGATCATGTACGCCATTGGTGATAGGGGGGGGGCGATTTGATAGGGATAAGATGTTCAGGGAATGAACGAAGTAACCCGGCGTCGTTATTAGCGTACTCTTAATGACAGGCCCCGAAGAGTCCATAGTCTAACGTCCCATACGATTAACATCATACTCCCCATAAAATGCTCTGTACAAAGCACCCCGAGAATGGCTCGAGCTACAACTGAAAAAATCCTCCCTCTCCAGGACCGGAACCCGGGCCCTCAGGGTGGGAAGAATGTACATTAGCTGTGACGCAGCCCGATCTCCGCCTTTTCTTAAGAGGCCCAGCGCGTGTCCAACCATGCGGGCACAGTATTTTATTTATGGGAGGAAATACCTTTCGTGAGAGAACATCCGATTTTGAGAATAGAATCCTGCTTTTTCATTCATGCATAGATGCTCGGGCATGTGTTAGAGGCTGGAGACGTTTTCCACTTTACTACGTGCGGAGTCGATATGCAGTTATTTTTTCCAACAAATGGAATATCACATTTTTAGGATGAATTTCATACAAATGTAATAAAAAATGGGAGCAAATCCGTAGCCCAGTGACTTCGCCTCATTCACAATAAATATGAACTTTCCATGAAAGTTATAGACGCTGAATTTTGCCCACGCCTAATGTCATAGCTTGCCTAAGATTGGCCACGCCCTAAATAGAGATATGTGAGGAGGTTTTGATTGCGAGCCATCATATACAGGATGAATTTATGAATTTGCAACGAATTCATTCCTTTAAATAACAGTATTAATTACTTACCCAAAAATTTTCAGAAAATATAGAAATAAGATCTGGTGCTTTCCCGGCGGTCTTACTTCATGAAGTTTTCTCGGGTATTCCACCAGGTCAGGGGTTCCATATTGGCCAATATGGAACCCCTGACCTGGTGGAAGACCCGAGAAAACTTCGTACATCGAAATAAATCATCATTAATCAGGTGTGTTTTGATCTGGAAATGCAGGATCATTAGACAATATGAAATAATGATTCTCCAGTCTACATTCTCACAATAAGAATAATGTAATGCAAAATACACCAAAATTATTTTACGTCCGCATCATACCCTGGGTGCCTCCAGGGTAGTGTATGGCAGGGAGCGTTAGAACACAACCCTTTATTAATCGCATTTGGATTAATTTTATATGTTCGTATTAAGAGCTTTTAACTGTAAGTATGCAAAAAAACTCCCGTTTAGCATTAATCGTTATGATAGTATTTAAAATTATTTATTACTGAAATATATTTACTTCACTGGTCTCAACTGACCTATTTCAGCTTTGGAAGTGCCATGACAAATCATATATTCATAACATCTATTTACAAAACTAATTTACCCACTCTGAATAAGATGAGAAAGGGAGAAGAGTAGACGCTGACGGGTGGTAGAGAAAAGCGTCACATTTAGGAACCCGTTCGGAGAAGAAGAAATGGATGGCTTGGGGACAGCTTGGGGGACCATGGATTTCTTAGAATAGGGGGAGGAAGAACATGCCTACGAAAAGGTTCCAAGGAAGCGCACGAGCAAATATGCAGATCAAATATAGAGGTAAGAAATAAGGGGTCTCAGGACGCAAGGGGATCGACATTGGATGGTGAAGAATGGATGGCCGCACATTCGAACAAACTCTCAATTGGAAGACTAGTGGATATATTTTGAGTTTAGGTGAGTTTGATCTGCCCAATTTGGAATGAAAAATCAAGCTGAAGGACTAGGCACTACAAATTCTGAAAACATTATCAGGAAGGATAAAATGAAGCCTCATGCCCTAGAGTTTTGTTTATGTTGCCTTTAGAATACTGGAGGTAACGTAGGTGCTAGCAGTTTTCCTTGAAACAAAAATTGATATTGCAAATTTAGGAAAAATTAATTTTGTATTTCAAATTTTTGCCTCATCCCTCTAGATACCTTAAATTCTTACTGCGCACAGGTACCACCACTTTATGAACTATATCATAATGTATTTGAGCAAAGGGCTATGTAAGGTACATTCCATGTGTTCGCTGCATAATTTGTTTTATTATAATATGACTATCATTTTATGGCTAAGTTTATAAGTTAGCTGCAGAAATTTCCAGGCTGAATTATTTTTAAAATTTAATGACATTTCAATTAATTATAACAATGATACCAATACATCTAACAATAGCGTTGGGCATAATGATGACTGAATCGTTTATTGTAGAAATGAAAACTACAAAACAAATTTTCATTTTAATATAAAGTATTTATTAGGACCGTAAAATCTAAGGTCCGTGGTTCGATTCTCGGTTCAGAAACATTTTATTCGTCTTTTATTTTTCTAACATTCTTTACTAACCTTATGTGTTTCCATTTTACTAGTCACCTGTCCTTTTCCTTGTCCTATTTCCTTGAGAATAATATGATGACAAACATAAAAGAACTTTCCGACGATGCTTGATTTCCCTTACCATTCTTCCCTCTTTTTACTCTATGTATGTAGTTCGCGTCCAAGTTCAGGTCTTTATCTTTGAGAATGTATGGTGCTATATGCTGGTTTATTAAAGCAAAGCCGCAGGCAAAGTATGAATGCGCGGAGGAGAATACAACCTGTCTGCCAGCACCAAGACTCAATATGCATATACGTACTAGCAGTATAACAAGCAATGGTCGGTACTGAGGAGGAAGGAGAGAACAGGGAGGTTCATTAAGAACTTGGTCAAGTTAGGTAGATATTTTGTATAAGAAGCGTCTTCTTGGAAGCTTTCCTATAAATGGGAGACAAAATACTAATTAGGGATCTAGTGAAATCCATGATACAGTATCTCAAAAGTTTATGCAGCCCTTCTGAAAAACAATTATCTACATAAATTAAATTTCCTCGGGTCTCTGTCATTTTTAATGATTTATTTTCACTTTCTCTCGTTCATTTTATCTACCCCCTTAGGACCCTTAGGAAGTAGGCTTAAATAATGATGTCCCCCTCGGATGATTACTTTTACGTAAAGCTTATCAATTTCCTTATGAAATTAAATTATACTACCCATTATCTTCTGGAAAGCGGCGAGTGCTTCTTATGTCTTGAAAATAGGAAAAAAAAGTGCAGGAATAGTTTTCCCTTTTTTAGTGGATGACCTGTTTGAAAAAAAAACCTTTAACCAAATTTAATAAATCTAATTTAAGATTAACCTGAAAAATTCGTCTCATTCACGTCTTAATGCATAAAAAACATTTTGCACCTTTGAAAACGTGGGTAAATCGAATGAAAAGATTATAAAGGAGTAGTTTGCTTTATAAAAGGGATGGTATACCGTGCAGACGGTATCGACTAGCCTCCCGTGAAAACACTCCCATAAAAGAACAGTCGAGCCAGTTCGACGTCTCCTGGTTTAAATAAGAGAATTTCCCGTATTTTTTTTGGAAGCATTCCCCCAAGGGTTACCGAGTCTGACGTTGGTAAGTAACGGGGTACAAGTTCATCGTACTTACCGTAGAGGAAGACTTCGAGAAAGAATTGAGGGCCGTAAGTACATGGTGGGGGGGGTGTGAGTATGGTTTAGTGGTGCTCTGCATTCACCAAAAAGAATGAGAATAAACGAAGAATTCCTCTCGTATTCCCACGCCAGGCTCAGAAAAAAAGAAGTTTGAGAAGCAGCTCTCAGTCGCGGGATGAAAGGAAACTTGAGCGTAACTTTTTCGAAGCAATGCCTCCAAAGGAAAATGAATGAAAAAATGACGGTTTGCCACGTGAAATATTCTTATTTTTTTCTATTTCTTCGCTCAGCGAAGTTTCCCTTTAGTATTCCACACGCGTGGCCTCGCCAAAGGAAGCTGGAATTCTCCTGGTTCTGGGAGAGGGAGGGGGTGGGTGGGTGGGAGGGAGGGAGAGAACACCTGCACACATGCATTGTAGAGCACACGTGCTCACCGTTTGGCCCCTTTTAACGCGCTCCTCTCTCAATCTCCCCATCTAACCCACGTGGTGGCACAGGGAAACGCGTACTTCTGAAGCTCAACCACAGAGGGAGTCGGAGGAGATTGGAAAGGTGGCCACGAGGGAGCCCCGCGTCATAACCAGGCATCATGGGGTGCGCCCGACCCTTTCTTTCCAAGGATACGCGTACCCTTTTGTGAGCTCGGTTCATTTGTACTCTCGTTTCCCATAGAGTAGACAAAGTTTTGAAAAGGCGAGCGGAAAGTGGGCGTGGGGAGGGAGGGAAAGAAAGAAAGAAAGAAGGAAGAGAAAAGGAGGAAATAAATCGGGAGACATTTACGGCCCAGAAGTGGAAATTTTTTGAAAACTCAGTGACGTTAGGATAAAAAGGATTTCGAAGGGCGTGTTAAAACTGCATTTCTCTCTCTCTCACTCACTCGGGTGTCTTAATTCATCGTGTGGACGGAATTCAAAAGGCTTAAACGACGTTCTTTCTTTGGAAAAAGCGTCGAAAAAAAAATTCTAACCCGGCGGAATGGAAAATTGCATTTTCATTCCCCTTGGGAAGAGGGAAAGATTAGGTCGTTTCATTAGTCACAGCAGCTGAAGTTGAGGCAGAGCCGGACGGATGAATTTCAGTTTCGTCCCGGCAAAATACCGCCAATTCAAGCAGGAAAATATCTGGATTTCGTGACTTTTTTTCTGGCGTAAAATAATGCTAATGAACTCGACCACGGACGATGTCGTGGCTACGGAACACGTTCATTTTTTTCTGCAAAACGAACCCAGTGTCACTCTACTCTGTTAAATTTAAAGTCGTTTATTCGTTGGTACGCTAGCGTGGAGAAATCTTTATTCTTATTAATTCCGTCTCCTCCGCCTCTCATTAGCTGCACTTTCCCGCAGTTTTTCGTAATTTTTTCACCTTAAGTATCCATTGAAATTTTCTTTTCATCTGTTACTCCTCGTTGCGAAACTAATTTCTCTGCTTAAGACCCTTCTCACTTAAGATACTAACCAGAAAAGTAATTCGTATGTATATTGCTGCTAAATATCGTGGAACGGTGAGAAAGTGGGACTTCCAGTACTTTTTTATATTACGTGGTTAGCATTGTCTATAATCTGATACACAATAAAAATGGTGTTCCTTAAAATTTTTATTGATCTAAGTAGACATACATTTGTGCTCAAATTCTTTCCGCGACGGACTACTTAAATTCACACGCACAAAAAATGCCTGTAAATTTATCAATGGTGAATTTTCTGTTCGAGTAATACTACGCCCCTTCAATGTTTTCTAAGGATTAAGAAGGAGTAAGTACTTGAAATTAATGGAGAGGAAAATTAAATTTCATAGAAATGAATGCATGATGAACCATTAATGAATCATTTTCAGGAAAGCATATAAAATTTTTTTTACAAATGATGGTTCACTGCTTGGATGTTAGCAAATGATGCCATTGTAAAGCCTGCTTCATATAAAAATTGATAACATTTCATGTTATACACACGTGCATGGCCAAATTTTGTGTATATGACCATAGTATCATATTTTACTGTATATTTACTAATAACATAATGGTGGAGACACTGTAAATGTATTAGTGTATTCATCTCATCCAACAATTGAATCCTGAATCAGAAATGTTATATTTATTAGCTTAACAGTAAGTTGCAAAATGCAATCCAAAAAGGACTCATAAAAAAGAAGTCATAAAAAATATGTTCGTTGCATTTGGTCATAAAAAATGTGATCGTTACAAAATAATTTTATCGACGGTTTCATTTTCGTACACACCTATTTCTTTTTTTCTAAACAAGCAGTTCCCTTCCAAGTACTTTTCGTAGTGCTGCACCAACTTCGTTAATCCCTCAAAATAGAAGTTTACCGCCTGGGAATTATACCAGTTGAATTCCTCGTCTTTAAACCGTTGTCCTTCTAGTGTAAGAAGAGAAACTAATCACCAGATGCGAGGTTGGAACTCTAGCGTGGGTGATCAACAAATTCAAAAGCGGTCCAAAAACGCACTTCCGCTCAACATTATTTGCACTTTGTTTTGGTCGGTAAGCAATTTCTATGTCCCCATTGTACAGAACTTTTGAACTATTCAAAATGGAAGATGTGGAGCTATTGGCTGTTAAAGTAATAATCTCAAGGAAGAAGATCCTAAGGCCAATAAAAATAATTAGGAAGAACTCCTATACCGGTATTTCGGTCACCAGGTGACCATCAACAGGGAGAAAATCAAATGGGGCACTTGAACTAAGAAGAGGATTGTGCACCAGGCACTGTCCAAAGTCAAGTGGCTTGACTTTGGACAGTGCCTGGTGCACAATCCTCTTCTTAGTTCAAGTGCCCCATTTGATTTTCTCCCTGTTGATGGTCACCTGGTGACCGAAATACCGGTATAGGAGTTCTTCCTAATTATTTTTATTGGCCTTAGGATCTTCTTCCTTGAGATTATTACTTTTGAACTATTGATTGAGCTTTCCACAACCGTGTAAATCGAGACGGGTCCAAAAAGAGAAATTTATAGAGCACTAATCGCCAATCGTTGATCAGATTGCAGTTCTTGGTGTACTTGATAAACGATTTCATCGATTTGAATACTTGACCTGACACGCCGCTTTTCATTATGTTCAGTCGTGGGGCCATTTTTGACGTCTTGACACTATTTTTTAATCTTTCCTTCCCTCATTACTGTATCCATCAAATAGGCACAACCCTCGATTAATTTTGGCAGCTGATGATAATTTTGCTCCCAAAAATTGAATCACAGCACGCATTTCGCAACTAGCGGAAGCAATGCTTTTCGCAGACATTATGGTGAATATAGATGGCTAACGACTTTTCAATCAAAACACTAACTTCAGTGACTTTGGAAGCAATCAATAGATGGCATTGTATGCGTATAACTTTTCTGACCTGCTAATTTTTAAATATAGGGAAGCGGCCCTTACTAATCGAATATGCCTCGTAGTTGATAAAAAATCGAGTAATTATGAAATAAGGAGCTCATGCTGATATGCCAATCAGCTGGTTGTGTAAATAAATCGCAGGAAAGTGTCTTTTAAGGCTCACATTCCTAATGAAAATAATGTATGACTGGAAGTATGAAATTATATGAAGGTGTAATTCATGAAATCTGAGAAAAAATACTTCTTATCTCGAAGAGGTTGTGAAACGTGACAATTGCTACGACAGGAAATAATTTTCTACTCAAGATAAAGTTTTAGTTTCATATTTAGCTTAATTTTTATGCAGGAAGGTGCTACGTACATTATTTACTGATATTCTAGTACATTACAAACATTCAATCTGACTTTAATACAAGTCAACAAAATTTTACGAATTTATGCTTTTGTTGCATTTAATTTATTTATTATTTAACTCTTTGGGATGCATGGGAATCCATTGTGTGGATATGGAATTTCTAAGCAAAGAAAACATACGTATGACGTTCTTCCTATCAATATTTTTTAATGATGTTTATGTTTAAATATGACCTAAATTTATGAGTTATCACTTATATGTATTGGTTCTTTAAAATCCATACTCAAGTTCCGAACGCAGATGGGCATTTGGACTAGAAAAATGAAAACATCTTTCGCAAATCCCCATATTTTGGACGGAATTTACAAGATGACTGAGCTCGTGAATGAAAATACTTTCTATCATTTGATGCGAGTGTAAATGCCGTGTTACATTTGAATCCTCTTCAGCTCAGGGTAAACAAGAGATTTATTTCAAGCATTTCCTCTATAACTCTGTGTTACCACTGTTTTACGCTACGGGAACAAATCTACATAAAAAATTGATACAGATTTTTGAGAGCTCATACGAGTATCGCAGATCTATAGGGACATATAAACACTTTCGAACAACACCTGTAAACACCTTTTTTATCTACCAAACAAATCTTTGCTGCCTCTCTTTTGTTTAAGGCACTCAACATGCGGATATACGCTTTTGCTCTATATAACCATTTCCATTAGCGGTGTGCATATATGTGTATAACATATATATATATACACCGCTAATGGAAATGGTTATATGGAGCAAAAGCAATGCTCTTCTTCGTTTCATATTATTTGTTTATTTATGCAATGCGGGCCAAAATCGAATGTTTTGGTATAGGAATCTCAAATTGCAGTCAATATAGCATTTGATAGAGTATTTACGTGAAACAAATACTTACTTTCCTTAAAACTACCATGTACTCTTCTAATATGGATTTTTTTCAAACAATATCAGGTTTTCTATGCTAAGTTTTTCATTGTCCCCTTTTATGAAACGGATAGTCAAATACTGAATCCTTTCTTGAGCCTGTGACATAACGAAGAAGGTATGCGATGCGAAGCAGAGTTAATTATTCAAGGATCCCTTTTATAGAGAGGCTTGTATTCAGTTCGGAGAATCAAATTTCAGCTCACGTAAATTCCGACGTGGCTGCGTTATTTTCATCATCAAATATTTAAACGCCCACGATTTTCCCCCACCACGAGTAATCCATTTCTGGCAAAGCAAGCCTTCCATCATGTGGGTTCCATTGGAGTATTCCGGGGTTTCGCCACAAAATTCCCCCTCTGAGATTAGTAGGGTACCATGCTGCCAACAAGAGCACCGTGCAGGTATATGTATTCATTATTGTTAAAGCTATCCAATATATGTATAGTATAGTCAAGAAGATGACAGAGGTAGAAAGAAAATTTTGAAATAATTAGGATGTGGGTTCAAGTTGTAACATTATCCAATTTTTTCTTCGGAACCGGAACTTCGGAACAGAAAAATAGACTTGAAATAAAAATGGGCTAGAAATGTACGGGCACCCTTTCTGAAAGAAAAACATAGATGACTGCACCGTGTATTTCGCAGGGCTCGCTTAGAGGTAGCAGTGAGAGGTATTTTCTATACTTAAAAGTTTTATTTATTCAGTGATCATGAATGCCCGCAAAGTAGAGCCTCAAATCATCGAGTTCACTTTAAGTGGCGTAGATTAGCAAGCAATACAACGTGAAATAGTCCGTTTATCCAACTTTCGTACTTTAACTCCCATCGAAATTTATCGCCAATTGGGCGTTATGGATGTGCATACGTGGAAGCGATATTTCAAATAAGACCAACCGTTGAGTAAAAAGGAACCCATTTGGCCACTTGAACAGACTCGGTCACGGAGTAGCCGGTTTTCCTATAGAGTTAAATGGACTCCTATTGAAGCGTTCTTGGTTGCCATGGAATCATTTTGTTCACGAAAATATGTGGGTCTAAAGAAAAATTATTTTGAGAAGCAACGTAAGTTTCTGCTAATTGGTGTCGATATGTTTGTCTGGAAAAAATTAAACGCTTTGGAAATTATATAAGTAAGGTCGTGTCGGCATCAAAGAGCGCAATGAGAACCTATAAATGTGATACAATTGCAAGTTGATTGATAAGCTGTAACAGGAAAAAGTAACAGCGACGAAAATTGAAAATCATATGAAGGCCCAGCGGGGTGATGTCAAAATAAAATTGTTACGGAATTAATTTCACATTTGGAAATGGAACTAATTTCAACGATAATCTCGTTAGTAGAGAATACAAAAATTTTAACTGTTACCTTTGAATTTTGGTGAAATGATAAATGATCTTATTCTAAAAGAAATTTTTGATAACTCATTTTGTCTCACTTCTTCGCATATATCCGCAGTGTTTTTGTTCATGGCAATGAAGTTATATCCACGCCTTTCCTATTAGTTTTTTTAATCTTTGATTTTTTATTTTGCTCTTAAACCTCAAGAAATGAGTTTCCTAAGTGCCAATAATTTAGGTTGTGAAACATACACAAAGTGACTCCGTACATAAATTTCTGATTGAAAATATCTCTATAATAAATGAATTGCTTGATGATTTGTAGGAAATCATATCCCTATATGATTAGAGTAGGTTTTAAAGTATACCTGTATTATCGTCAAAGGGTGGGAGGCCTGTACTTATTTCTTATTAAAACTATTTGAACGTAAAAGCCATGATTACGGTGCAACCCCATTACGAATTTCGATTGAATTAGGAAAATAAGACGTTTTCCTTGTACGTAGTAGATAAAAAAATGTCCTTAAATCATGTTAGAATTTTGGGGGTTGAGGGATGTAAAAATTTAATTATTATTTCTGACGAAGACGTGGAAGTTCAGAATTAAAACGTGAGGTTCGTAATTTTTATTTCAGTCACTTGTATATAAAAGAATTTATATTATCCTTAGTAAATGAATATGATGCAAATGATCGCTAATGAAACAGTCATCTCAAAATTATTTAAGCAGATATCAGCCTGTAAAAAGAGTTCTGATTTATTTGCTTCATTTCACTTCTTAATTATAACAACACAAAAATAAAGAAAATGTTGTCTCTCATAGTAACGTAAGTGATCAGTAGTTAATTGTAGTGAAAACACTTTTGTTGAGGCAAAATGCGCTTCATATTGAAAAGAGAGTCTCTTTATTATATTAATGATACGTAGCTTCGATAATGACGGAGGGTGGGATAACGGGGGTGGTTTATATTATATGGGTCCTTAAAAAGGGAGAGTGGTAAAAAACCAAAAATGGCCTTATGCCATTTTATTACGGCCCCATACCAACGGAAATTTATTTGGGTACAATAGCAGCTTAGGTAATTTTGAACCTTACCGAGGCAAATTCTCATGATAAATTACACTCTCGAGTGGTCACCTCTTACTTCCTTGAACTTACTAACCTAATGCTATTCGCGAATTTTCTCCTAGAAGAAAGGATTACCTCCTATGAGGGTAAAACTCAGCGAGAAATATGTGATTAGAATAATTTATAGACGACGTCTAATGTCTCTCTTTCCCTACTAGTAAATTCTTCAGAGTCATACACGAAATTGAAACAGCATGCACTTATGATCACTACATATTTTACCTCTATGTCTTAGTAATTTCTACAGATGCCCTGTACGAGTCAACTTTTGTTTTAGAACTGAATCAAAATTGAAATTTTCTTGAAACTCATGACACTGTATACCCCGCTTTTACGGCCTCTTCTCGTTAAAAATAATAAGGCACCGTGGCTACATTACGGCTCCCAAAATAATGGTATTTATAACAGCGCAGTTTTTTAAAACACTTTTTCAATATATCATTATATGCACAATGGAATAGAAAAATTTTACAACTCGTAAAGCTTTTGGGTCGGCAGGAGAATTTGATCTCTCATCTTTTCTCGCATGAATCTTGAGTCACAAAAGTAACGAGGGAAATTCAAATATTAAGGTGGCAGGCTGATTTAGGTTGGATGTGGGAATCAGTTCACCTATTCTTTATAATCAATCTTTGATCGTACAGCAAATAACTAATCATCATCTTAAAGGTGAATCATTCTTTTAGTAGTGGAATTGGGATGTGATAAATGAAAAGAAACAATCTTTTACTTCCATGGATGAAATGGCGGAATGATTGGGAAAAAGGACGTCATTTTATGACGGTGAATAGATGGAACTGACTGGAATAGGGGTTGCAATATTCATGGCTCTCGTAGCCCTTCCAACAACTTTCTCACTTTTCCTTTCCGCGCAAAAAAATTAGTCGTGATACGATTTCCATAATTAACTTCTATGATTTTTATCACAATCTTCCAAAATAAAACATATGTAGTATTTTCTGACCTATTGAGAGCATTACGGACGAGAATAAATTTAACTTTAGTTGAAATCTAGTGATAGGGTAAGTGTTTTAGAAGAAAAATCAAATGTATGACTCAATGAGAGAACTTTATGCTAATTAATTTAACTTTTTGCGACAAGCGGTGTAATATTATTTTATATTTTTTTATTACTGGCAGTTATTTTCCTATCATAGAATGAGTTTAAAACATCCTTCCCAAGAAAGAAGCCTTGATGGAATTCGCGAACATATAGTAATGGAAACCACAGTCAGTAATTATTGGGTCGTAGGTACGGTTAAAGCGGTTAGTTTGGTTTGAAGGCTTAATTTTCACAGCTAAAATGATGAGATTGCTGTTAATCCATCTGAAATATAAAGACAAAGATAGATACTAAAGGAACTTTTTCGGAAAGTTACTTTTTTCCTAAAAATGCTGTTGACTTGATAAATTCATTGCGAATTCACAGGACGTCCCTGGTTGGAATATAAATGGGAGTAAATAAATTATCAAGAGTACTAATTTTTTTCAAGAATGCATTTGATTACACACGTGTGGTATCTGTCGAAATATAGGCTGTAAATCAGGGTCTTATGAGACGCCGATTGCCGATTTCTTTAAGGTCGATTTCTGAAGGTCATTTTCTGATAGCATGCCAAGCACAAACATTACCCAGAACTCACAACTCGGCTCTTGAGGAAAATTTCAACAAATAAGTCTGACGTTGGTTCACATTTGTAAATGATATGTGATTGTGGCTCTTTCATGCTTGCAACAATTGAACAACAAGTTGTGCATTTGTCCCGGTGGAAATATGAACATTTTCTCATCTACAGTATTACCTGGCCTCGTGATGAATTAAAATTTTAGGCTTTAATTTCGGAATCAAAAAGAGAAAGTGTGACAGTCGAAATGGCGTCGAATAAACGATTTTTAACAAGCTTAAGCAAACCCGTAAGCCACAGTTGACGTTGAGGACGAGAAATTTTAACTTCAGCACTTCAAGTCGCGATAGATCCCTTACGCTTATGAAACTCTACAGTAGAGAATATTTCGTCTACGCTGCAGTGATTAACCACGGTACATGCAATAACACTTCAACGTTTTTACGCAATACTTTACTGATATATAAAACCCTTGTTTTACGTTAAATTGTACAAAATGGTTTCAGAAAAGGGCACACCATTTGAATTTTCTTTGATTTTGTTTTTCACCTTCGTAATCCGATAAAATAAAAAATATGGGAAAGGTCAGCTTCTTCAACTTGCCTGTATCTTCTCTCTACTCTTGGCTCTAGGAGCTTAATGGTTTAGAAAGCTCTCAACTCGAATTGTAAAAATATATATTGCCCTTCAAGCCCTTCGAAATGTATGAAAAAAAGGTGTGCATAAATCAGGTTGCCGTGGGCGACCTGTACAAAAATGTCCATCTTGAAATAATTAACATCGGCACTAAAGGTGTTCCCAAGGTAGGAAGATTTTTTGCCTTCCAAAAAGAAGTTACGGAGTTGAGGTGCCAAATTAGCATGACCATTTTTTGGGTCATAAAAATATTAACTCAACATCGTATCGCACCTACCTTTGCCCTCACCTAAAGAAAAACGGGCTAAAAGCCTCCGAGAACAAATTGAACATAGGAAATCGGCCGAGTTTTCTTTTCTTCTCTAGTTTACACATCTCCAATATTTCCTCATTTCAATGCTCCCAGTTGTTTTCGCACTGATTAAAAAATGATACCGATTAAACCAGCTTTCCTTGCTTCGTATCACTAACTGGGCAGCCATGGCTCACATTTTACTTCGCTTTACATATCTTTGGCTGTCAAATTGACATATCCATATTTGAAGGGGCGACGTTTTCAAGTTTACTGTCGGCATTTAAATGCCATACATCCGTAAACTTCTAGTTTTATGGTCTCGTTGTGGTTGAAGAGCGAGAGGATCTCGAATGAGGTTTTCAAATAGCTATTATTAAATATACAAGAGCTCTCACAAGCTGAGGTCATTGCACGTTTTATCTGTCCTTGGAAGTGTTCATTAAATAAAGGAATAATGGATTATTTCCAGTAAAATCCTGTCAACTAAAAGAAGCATATGTATTTGTCAAACATTTCCCCGTATATTAAGCTTGGAAAAAGATTTACTTGGCGCAGAGATTAGAGATTGACGCTTCTGATGATTTTGCATCTAGGACTGAAATTACTTAGAATATGTGTCATCCGTCGTTCTTTCTGATTTCGAAAAGAAATCGACCCGTCAAACTGAGTCACTTGAGTTATGAAAGTTTGGCATCAGTAATTCTTGAAATTCAGACTTAGCGTTACTTGAACACGACATCAATGTAACCAAGCGTTGGAACTTATAATTTAAATTTATTAAAGGTTTTAAAACATTCTCTGGTTGTACTTGGAACGTCAAAAACAACACTGTTCTGGAAATAGTAATAAACAATGTATTCCTCCCAAAAATAAAGCTAAGGACTGAACTAATAGATGCGGAAAGAGTAAATTCCGGATTCAATAACAATCGTCGAATCTCATTTGGGGATATTTAAATCTCTAAATGATTTTACACAACATAAATCTTAAATCTGCATCGCTTGTTTTATCTTCTTTGACGTCTAGTAATCATTCGCTAATTTTTAACAAGAAGACTGGTGTCTCAAGTTAGTCTTCTTATTGCCAATTAAAATCTATCTCTCAAGAGATCCCTATTTAATTTTCTCCAAGTGTGCTTCCCTTGATCTTACTGATATTTCCTGATGTGTTTTCATTCGAGTACTTCTTTCACAATCCACACTGCGAATTAACTGTATCGTTATTTGTATAATCACTTTCTCTTCATTATTGAATAGCATTCCATCGTTGTTTTCATTACTCTTCTCTTAGGTACACTGCGTCATTTCGTTTTTTTTGCCTCCTCACTGATTACATCAGGCGTCATGAATATAACGCTTCGGAAGCTTTAAGAACTTAGTTTACCAAAACTCATGCTTCCGATCCAAGAAGTGCCAAAACCTATGCGTTCGTTTCCGTATCAAGATAATTAATGTCAGACTCAATTTTGTGTGCAGAATACGTCTTTCTTCATCACGAATGCCTTATTTGATTTGAGTAATTATGCGTTTGACGTCGACTGTGCTTCCCTCATCTGACGTTATCTTATTCCTGAGGCGCAATTTTTCTCATTTTAGCGAGAAAACTTAAAGAGAATAAGACGTGGATTCGTGGGTAACCAAAGTTGAAATAAAATTTGTGGGTACTATCACGTTTTTATTTTGATGATTGACCTCTAGCAGAGCTTTTACCGTCAGTTTTGGTTTGAAAAATGTTAGCGTCTTCATTGAATTTCTTGTTATTGTAATCTTTTGTCTTTGTTTCACCAAATTCATCGCGTATAAGATTTCCAATTCAGATCTTACCGTTTTTCTGCAATTAGTGTAATGTCGCCCGAGTGCATTAATCTCAACTTATAATGGAAAATGGTTCGATTAAACAGAAATTGAGAGCCTTCTCGAAGGAAAAACAAGAATTAATAAATTAAAGCAGTATCGATCTACATGAATTATCTCTTATTTAGGTCGCCGTTACGGAGTTAATTGCCGTAAACAACCTCTTGGGAACCACTGGCTCAGAACTAACGGAAGAGGAAAATAACGCCCGTAGGCGGAAATATTCTTGTAGTATCTTTGGTTTTGCGTGCAAGCCCATCCATGTTGTTGGCTTATGGTACATATTACAGGAGATTATTTAAGTCTTTAAGGAACGTGGGGAGATAATAGTTAAGAGGGGGGGTAATTTTTTCAACCTTGGACCTCAACTTTGAAGGATGTTGACGTTTAGGTTAATTACTTGTCTATCTAATGATAGTATAAGTTTGGAAAACAGCTCAAACTAACGGTTGCTCTATAATCAAATCAAATGTAAGGGATGGGTGGGCCTGGAGATTGACGCACCCACCTGCCGACTCAAAGATTGCAGGTACGACTTCCGTATTGGATATGGGTTCTACACCTATATTTACACATTGTCCCGCAAACCACCGCTAGGGCGTGCAGCTGCCGGTGTTATAAAATACGTATTTTATGCATGTATATTCACTAACTCAGAAATATAAAATTGCAAATAAACACAAGCACATATGTACACACATGTGATGGGTGCGTTTGAGATTCTCTGTTTTTAGAAAAGGTCATAAAATTTGAACCCTTCACACTATCAGGATGAGATTCCGTCACAACGGTAAGCTAATGATACAAATAATCCCGCGAGAAAGTAAATTGTATGCTGTGAACCTTTTATCCACGATTGCACAATATGTTCTTCAGTTGAAAACAAGGTTTAAGTTTTTATTTTTGAATTTAGATAGTGGGAATGCTTACGTCTGATTTTTTTCTGGTGGCAATGGATCGAGTGAGGAGGGGCGAGTACCCGTATCTGTTAGTGCTGCCACCTAAAAATATCTCTTATTTTATTCTCGTGTTCCAATCTGTTAATGTCATATGATAATTGTAAATTCACTTGCTCTCTGCTTCTTTAACAGTCTTAAGTCTTGTTTGTTTGATTACTTCTGCTTTTATCAAACTCCGATGGTATAAATCTAGAAAGGGGTCATTGAAATTTAGTGAAGGCGAGGGTGTCCAGAGCACTCGGTGAATTTTCAGTGTCGTAGTTGTCGTAGGCAGTCATTAAGGTGGGCAACTGACGCCTGAGGGGACTTGCATCATTAAACAATGGGTGTTTAATTTGGTAGAGGTACGATTTTTCAGGAAATAGAGGAAAGGCGAGGAGAAACCCAGCGCCGGCATCAGCCTAATTTTATAGAAAGGTGCCAAGGGGTCCATGGTTTAAAGCCCCAACCGACGGGCAACGTACTCAATTTGAAGAGTCCTCCACATTGCGTATAGCAGCAAGTAGGGATCGCGATACCACTGAAAAATTCTGTTGCCTCTGGAATTTGAACCCATATCCTCGGGATGGGAAGTCATTATACTAAAAAACGCACCGATCCGAATATTTCAATGTTAGCGAGGTACGGGTCGAAACGTTTTCCTTTTAAAAAAATGCAGCCTTGCGATGTTGAGAGCCAACCGATGATGGCGTGGGAAGTGGTAACATGTGCTCGAGCACCCCTCCCCCCTAAAACTACCCCCACAATTACCCAGCCCTCCTCCCCCTTCCACCCCACGCCATCCTCCCACCCCAGCCTCCCGAGGTGTGCCGACGAAGTTTAGACGTAGACGCCAATCATTTGTGCGTGCGTTTGTGGCCTCGGGGTGACTTATCGCCCCTACCACGGGGCGACCTGGTTTCTCTCGGCCTTTACGTGACTGCTTTAGATCACCTGCAATCTCAACAGGTGCCGATATCCCGTTAAGAAGTTGCGGACCGAATTTTTGTTTGGGTGGATGGATGCGGGAGAGAGAGAGAGATAGACAGAAGGGAAGGGAGCCGGACGCAGGCGTGGGAAGGGCGTTATGTCGCAGCGTTCATGCGACATCTCATAGAATGTGCGTATAAATTGTCACCTCCGGTCGACCAACCTTTTAGGCTCCGCATTCCACGAAGAGCCCCAGCTCGGTCCCTCCCAATCCCTCATCCCACACTCCCTCTCGGGGGAGTGGGTGGAGGCGCCCTCCATGGCGGCGGCTCTTTCTCCCCGCCGAAGATGTCTTAATTAACCTTCCCGTCGCATCCAATTCCT
This sequence comes from Hetaerina americana, assembly GCF_022747635.1. Lineage (NCBI taxonomy): Eukaryota > Metazoa > Arthropoda > Insecta > Odonata > Calopterygidae > Hetaerina > Hetaerina americana. Next base: position 19,482,376 of record NW_027286070.1, on the reverse strand, counting down.
TCCCCGGCAACTTCCCTCTTTGTTCGGGGAGACCGTAATTAAATTTCTCTCGCCCAACCCCCTTCTCCCCCCTTTCCCTCTCCTCTCTCCTTCCCCACCAACCTCTCCACTTGCACACGCTCCTCCTCGTCCCCTTCCGCATCTCCATCCCCTCGCCCCCGGTCCCTCCTCCACCTACCCCCCCACCCCCTTTCCTCTTAGGGGGACACTGTTTCGTGTTAGCTGCTCTCCTCCCCTCCCTCCTCATCGCGGCCGGCAACAACCCCTATCCTCCCTCTCTCTCCATTCCATCTTTCTTTTCGCCGACCTCTCAGCAGACCAACCCCCTCTTCCCATTCCATGCATATACTTCCCTAGTACCCTTTTAACCATCCTATCCCTTTCCAGCAACCCAGGCTTTCAACCAAAAAAGAAAATAAAAAAAACAGTCCTTCCTTCTCCACCTTTTCCTCACTCCTCCAACGACTTCACCTCCGGGTCCCTCCGCGGTAGGCACTACGTCCTTCACTTCTCCCGCCATCAGAATAAGCAAATACGGGAGAAAAAAGGAAGGGGCACGGTGGAGTATGAGGAGAGAAGTGTAGAGGGTGGGCGCTAGGGCGTGTGGTTGCGTGTGGAGGGAAGGGGAGGGGGGTAACTTATGAATTTTTTAGTTGCCCTCCCAAGGATCTCGATTACTCAGATGAGACCCCGAAATATAAATGCTTTTGATGCCGGAAGAGCATCTAAGTCAAGCCTAACAAATTGCCTACCCTCTTCTCCCGGCCAGCAAGCCGTCTACTCTTGGGAAAAATAACTTTCCCGTGTCCGTGGGCCGGCGAGGTGGGGTTGCGGACGCAAGGTCACGATAGGAAATACGGTCCACTCATCTCCTTGATGTATATAACCTGTGTATACATGCCTGTCTCTCCTCGATGGTGTTGCATTGAAACATTTGGAGGCATTGCGCGATGGAAAGGCACGGATCTAGCAGAAAAAACGGGCGAAATACACTTGAAATTCTTTTATTTTGACATCATGGTCTCGACATACAGAGTCGCCATTTGGAGCGTAATTAACATGTAGCATCCTTGTTCTTCAGCGATGTATTAAAAGGATGTAATCTGTTTGTTGCTTAATGACGTACTTACACTTTCCCCCTCTCGTCCTTCACATGGGTATGTGCTGCTCATCGAATCAAAACCTGACTGTGATGCCATATGTCCGGCTCATGTCCATGTATTAAGAGAGTTGAAGGATATTTTTTATGAAAAAATGTTATCTATTCTTGGTCAATTCTATGATGGGAATATTTATGAAGTTATAATGATCTTTCTCTATTATATTTGCACAATTACTGTTCACTTGCGCTTTGTCCTAAAAAATTATTCATGTTAACCCCGTTGTTGCTCGACATCCTTCATCATTGGTATGATCTCTACTCGACTATCATGAGATGTGCAAGCTCTTTAATATTTTAATCATTTTTATCAATGAAATCTATTTCCATCCGCACATCGTCCTCACGAATGCATTGCATAATATCTACATTAAACCGACCTTTGTCCTGCAAAAAGGTGACACACATTTTTTTTTCGAAATAAGGGAACTGTTCCACTTCTCCATTGTAATTTTAAAAATCAGATTAGGCCTCGAGCATTTGGGATCCACTGCAAAACTTTTTAAAAATTTTCGTAATTGATTGGATTCTCAGAAATTTACTCTCGGCCCCATAAAATAACCGTCATCATTATTAAGCTGAGCCCGTCGGACGGTTATTGGATTATTCAGAAGCCTCTAGGAACACGAAGTATATATCAGATTAAAACTGTTTCAAAGCTGACAGCAGTGACAATTAATTTCTGACACTTTAGGGAAAATCAAAACCTTCGGCATATTTTTCGGTTTGACACTTAAGAAAAATTAGGGAAATTGACTGCTTGAAGAAAATTAATGAAGCATTGTACGAGTATTTCGGCCAACAAATAACCATCCTGATGGAAGAGGAAGTTCATCAATTCTATGTGCTCCAGGGATAACCTGATTATTTAATTTTTGAATACAGAACTACCGAATTTTTTTACATCTTATTCCTCAAAAACGCCGGAATTGTAATGATTTAAAATTGTTTCTTCACTTTTACATGGAGTCAATTTCTAACACGTCTAAATATAATAATAGCATATGAAAACTTACAAGAGGTGTAAATTTTTTTAATAAATAGAGATAAATATGTTTTTTAAAACAATTTACGAGGGTAATCCCAGAAGTACCCGACCCAAAAAAAAACACAAAATTTTTGAAAAAAAATGTATTTATTTTCCAACTTAATCTACTTTTAGCTCTCTACACTTTTCCCAGTCATGTCCAATAATATTGACACCCTTTATATCATAAGAACTGTCTTGCTCCTCAAAAAAGCCATTCACTGCAGACATCACTTCTTCACGGTTGGAAAATCTTTGAACACCGAGCCATTTTTGCAAGTTTGCGAACTGAAAATAATCCAAAGGGGCTTAGTCTGGCGAATAGGGTGCATGAGGTAGCAATTCAAACTTTAATTCATGAATTTTGGCCATTGCAAGAACGGATTTGTGAGCTGGTGCGAAAAAACACTTTCTTCTTAGCCTAATGCGGTCACTTTTGCTTGACTTCTTCGCTCTAACGTTGCAATGAGTTGGCTTAATAATACTCGCTGTTGATAGTTTTTCCTTTTCAAGATAGTCAATGAAAATCATCCCACGCGCATCCCAAAACATCGACGCCAAGACCTTGTCTGTAGATGAACTGGTCTTCGACTTCTTTGGACACGGTTCTCCCTTTTGAATACATTGTTTTGATTATTCTTTTGTCTCGGGTGTGAAGTAATGGACCCATGTTTCATCCATGGTTATGAAACGGTGCAAAAAAAGTATGCTTAACAAATACCACCATCTCTAGGTCACGCCGGGTACTTCTGTGACCATAATGGTATGTTAATAGTAAGGTATCTGCTTTCAAGTCCGTGCTCATGATTAAAAGTTTTACCCACGGGTTAAAAACGCGAATATATCATTTAAATAAAATAATTTTCCCCGGCGTTTTACACTCTGTTGAGGTAAAGTAAGATTAAGGAATTTTCAAAGTTATTAATCCATTTTAAGTCTCCCTTAATATGCCAATAAGGGATGATGCTCAAGTCTGGCTAAAGTAAGTAAAAGGTATATGAATTGCAGTTGCACACTTGGTAAAAATTTTCAAACTGGAAAAGAAACAGAAAGAACACTTGTAATTTACACGAACATTTTATTTTTACGGTCCTGGTATGGACTCCTTGAATAGTCTACCTATCAAGAACTCAAGAATAGGGCTGTGCAAAATCCATTTTTTGAGGACGCGACAAGACGTAAGGGTAATGTCCTTCGGGGAACCAGAGATTTATTATTTAGGAAATAGTGTACTTATTTAATAATTCTTCTAAAGCCCAGGATAAGTGCGAAAGAGGTCTTTCGAAGGAAAAGTCTGTGATCTCTGGTTAAGGCCACTGCCTTGACCAGAGATTGAACAGTTACATTCTTTAAAACGTGAATTTAGCGGCCATTTGAATGCAGTGCTATAAGACATGGACCTTAAAGATTTTCGCTGTTACATAGAGTCCTCGATAATTACTAGAAGCTCTCCATTCTACAGGTTTAGAAGAGAACATTTTGGAAATGAATTTCACTATAAAGTTTTGATTTTTATGTTTTTTACTCCATGTTTAACGTTTTATCTGAATTAAGATTCATTAATTTAATAGCATTGGAGAACTAGATTTTCATTCCCATCAAATCGAAGGTAGCATGTATGACTACTGAAATGTTACGAGGAATTATGTATATTGCGTGAATTGTATGGAGTTCGTTATTTCGATGTTGAACAAAAGGAATTATAATTGAAAAATATAATTAGATTATGATTACAATGCATATGACATTGATGTCTTCAGTTTTTCCCATCTGTATAATTTATTGGAAATTACTTAATCATGCCAGCGTGATATTATTTACATAAAAGTTATAATTGGAAATTACCTTGATCTCTCATGAATACTAGCTTAAAGCTACGCTAAAGCAGAGTAAGCGAGTTGGCCACTCAAAAATAATAATTTGAAACCATCTTGATTTTCTAGTTTATTAACTGTGTTTTTTCCCTGAAACCCTTTGTCTTTGATATGACGTAATATTTAATTATTCCCCTAAGTTTAAGAAGGAAATCATAAAAACAGATGCATTTAAAGTAGTTTTTCATATCGTCATAATCATCAAGGGTCATCAATCCAAGGATTGGTTTGTAGCAGTTCTTCAAACTATTATGTACCCCGCTAATTGCTTCATTCTCCCATGGCCCCTTGTCACCCGCTTCTCGTGGTTTATTCTAGGCATTTCCTTTTGAGGAAGTCTTCCTTCAATTAAGTAATTCATCATTCTTTCAATTACGATCTTCAGTTAATTAGCACGCTCCGAGATACTTGTATGTCCTATCACTTTCCCCCTCTGTTCTATTGGCTGAAAAATATTACATTTTTATTTATTATTTTAGAATTTATCGTTGCAATAAGGTAATTGTCCTGGTGGCAACGGTCAAGTCTGATCAATGATCACTCTTACAATCAATATGCATCCATACACACACGAGAAAAACAGATAGGAGACAAAATATTCTTACATACAATGATACTTCCACATCACATGCAAAATGCCGACCACATCACGCACAAAGAATATTTTAATAACTACAATAGTATAATAATCACTGATCAATGAAGTTTATCACCCAGTGGCTGCTTTACACTAATTCTTAAAACTTCTAAAATTTGACGGAAAGGGCTCAAACAAACCTCCAGGCAGCTGGTTCCAATCAACAATAGTTCTGTTTAAAAGAGAGTATTTTTTCTTATTTATTTTTTGCGCTGTTATTTTAATTTTAAAACTGTGGTAGTTTTTCCTCTTAAAGTTTGGTTTTTCTATATATTTCCATAAATCTTCCCACGCTTCGTCATATTTAACAAATCTATGCATCGCGCCTAACCTACTCCTTTTTCTTCTATTTTTCAAACTCTACCATTTCAGTATATCCAACATATCTGTGACACTGTCTGTTCTTTTGTACTTTCCAAGTACATATCCTGTATCATATTTGCCTATGCATAAATAATAAAATTCCAGTTCATTGGTTTCTTTTGCCTCAGTTATTCCTAAAAGTTAGTGTGTGATTCAGGTTCTGATCTATCCCCAGATATAATACCTATTATCTGTATAAAAATATTATTCCACAAAAACTTTCTGAAATAACATACAATTTTTGGATGGATTGAATTACTCATAGTGGTAGTATGAGTTCAGGTTATAATTTATCTCAGAATAACGTGAAGCTGGATGATGGACTTTATGTAGTGTTATCAAGGGGTTGTCGCGAGTTGCATAAATTTGCGTAGAGTGATGACATTTTAGATTCCGTAACTCATGTAAATGGAAGTCGGACCCGAAGCAACCGTCGCAATTTTACAAAACGTTGAACAGTAGATAAGGTTTACGTTAAACAAAATATCAAGGAATCTGATGCAAATGTCATACCCATTGTTTTTTGCCATAAAACAACCCCAGAAAGTGGTGTTCTCTTTCCCATGTTCATCTTCTCCATGCTCACTTGCGTCTGATTTGAAACGCGGAAAATTGAACTTCCCTTGCTTCCAGAAGAACCCGACCGTCCATGGCATAAGTTGCATTAGAAATTCCGATCTCGTGGTTTCACTCGGAAATGGAAGTTGGACGGAAAATAAAAGATTGAAGATTCTTTTTATGGCTTCAATTTTTTTCACTTTTGTTGAAGACTTTTAACTTTTTCACCAACGAATTTCGCTTAAACTTAAACGCATGATCAAATCGTTGTAAAAATATATAATTTGGCCGCGGACGGGAATATGGTGAAAAATATTGATTCCATAAACACCCAACCTGCGTCCTGGACATGACTGAGAATTATTGATTTTGAGTACATTATTATTACACATTAGTAATACGCCACCGGGTCAGGGCAAATATTTCATCGACTGTGTCAGTTCTAAACCGAGACCAACAATGGCAAAAATATTCTTAAACCGCATACCACGCATTGAAATAACTCGCTATTTGTCTTTGCATGCATCTAGCTCCTTTCCTTAATTCTATCCGAAATGCTTATTCTTTTCCTGCTTCCACCTCGCCTTTCAAACATTCTCCCATCCATTACATTCTTGAGCATCCCATTTTCTCTCAATATTTCTGCATCCTCTTTGTCTACCACTACCTTTTTCAAATGTTTCCTGTAACCCTATCTCTTCCCCTGCCATACTTCGACCATATTTTTCCAATTTCATTTCATCCTTTATATTCTTCTCCAAACACACATCTCAATAGTCTTTAGTCTAACCTTTTCCTCTAATCTGCCGGTCCCGGTGGTGGTGGGCTAACTCCTCCGCCTGCCAATCCAGAGGTCGACGGTTCGGGTCCTACCTATTTGGGTTTTTATCCATCTAGGACATGGATGTTTGAGATTGCCTTTATAGTCATGTTTGAGGGTTAGGTGGCAGAGGGAACTATGGAGTCACAATCTCGCCCAATGTAATCCTTAAATAAATAAAAGGTAACCTCAACGACCTAAATTCACAACAGCACAGAGCTAAACTCCATATTAAAGTTTTCAACTGCGTTCGCATCTTAATATACCCGTCATAAATTTCCATTTCTTTGTAAAACTTTATTTCTCTAGCGCATTTCTTCTTCAGCTGTCCACTACAAATTGCGTAACTACTCCTAAACCTCTTCAAAAATTAGTGAAATTCTCCAATCGTTATACGATGCCTCCCAAATTTAATATTTATCTTACCCCCCCTATTTCTTTAGAACCACTCTCCCATGCCTTATTTATTCAAATCCCATACCAATCTCACAAATTCTACGATGACTGCAATTTTAAGGACATAGATGATTTTTGGTCATAAAATAAAACTCTATGATATATCTTCTTTCTATTATTGCTCAGATAGAATCTAAGTTTGGAACCTACTCCTCGCTTTGTCGGTTTTCTCCGTGTCTTAGGTCTACCATCATTGAGTTCTGACATTTGTGGTCGAAATTCGGTTAGGGATTAGGCAACGTCGGCCGTCCGGTAATATGATTTTCAGGAAGATCTGATTGGTTTGTGGTCCAAGTTCACCATTGCAGTCGCTAAGTATAAACAATATTATCATCTTCAAATGAAGGTCTTCATGAATGACATTTGACCTATTACAATATTACCACCATTACTGACAAACATGAACCTCTGGATACTTTTTACCGAAACAAGAAAAGAGTAAAGTTTGATCTCTAATTTGAAGGAAAATTACGACGACTTTTATAGAGGACATGCGATTTCCAAAGATAATTACTCTGGTCACTGACCTTTATTTGTATGAGTTTCTTTGGTTATTGTGTTGCAAATATATTTTTGGTAAAGCCTTGAAAATGATCAATTTTTTTTAAACCACATGAACCCGAGGCAATCAAGGAAAAAGTGACGGCAATTTAAGAAAAGCGATTATTTGAGAACGATCAACATAAGGAATTGTTTAAAAAATATATACATCCGAGTTGGTAGTTTTCTTATTAAGATATTTGGCCTTTTTCGTCAAAGTTTTATGAGCTTCGCCGGCATGTTGCATTTTTCTCATTTTAAGGGGAGTGTACTGACTGCTGATTTAACCATACGAGAATAATAAAATAAAAGAGAGATCTCAATGACAGTCCTTATGCGTTGAGAATTTCAATAAAGTATTTCCAGTTTTGTGTCTTCTTCGCAAGAATGCACATAAGGTAGGATTGATGGAATACGGCATTATATTTATTAAATTAGGTTTTAATTGGACCAAAAACAGACCACCACTGCATTACTAGGGCCTTTAATAAACGTGAATCCTAACACTGCATTAAATCGGTCTTCCGATTCCGAATCGGCCTTCTGAACTCTTCATAACTCCCTTCATTCCATCCAGCATACTTATTCTGTTCCTCCATCTCTCCCGTCGTAATATTCCTTTCCATTTTACCGTCTAAGAGTCAGTTGATCACTATTCATACTTTTCCATACGTTATGTATCGCAATAATTTCATCACTCATTCATAATTTATCGACTAGAGCATACACGCTTTCTTTTTACCTCGTAGATGCTTTCTGGGGCTCTGTTATGTCTGTCTCTTTTTTTGCCAATCAATCGTATTTTCTTCGTCATTATGTTTTTTCAACGGAGTTAAAATAACCCAATGCCTGGTCTCCGGATCCGGAAACTTTAATCAATCTCTTTATACCTCCTCGAGTTGTTCAACCTGTAGTTGTTCTTAAAGGAAATAAAAATAATCTTTTCACAATTGCAAAACCCTTTTTACCCTGTTCTTAGTGAAAAACGAAGACTGAATAAAAATATTAAATTTTTTCGGGAAGAACAATATGGACCTAGGATAAATACTCTCCGGATTTCAATTCAATCTCCAACTGGAACTTTAACAGTCCTTTTCAACATAAATGGCAGACTCGTTTGATCAATTACCTTCACAGGACGACGAGATGAGGATTAGCGAATACTGTCGGGCATATGAAACGCAACAATTACCCCTAATAGCGCGTGCTACCGCTTGTTAGGGTAGGATCATCATCTCTT